>NC_140589.1:175313253-176609462 GCF_964204655.1 Triturus cristatus | reverse complement strand
GACGATGATCTAGTAATCAAACCCTCTGACAAGGGGGGAAATGTGGTGTTAATGGACAAATCATTCTATCTGAAGGAAGCGAGAAGATTGCTTTCTGATGAGAGTTGTTATGAAATCACAACTGCTATGAAATATGAACTGAGTATACAAAATTTTCAGCAACTAACACAGAAATGGAGAGACAAGGGCATATTGGGAGAAGAAGACTTTCAATATATAAACTGCGAAACACCTGAATTGCCAACCTTTTATTTTCTCCCGAAGGTGCATAAAAATACTAGAAATCCACCAGGGAGACCCATTGTCTCTTCGAAAAACAGTTTACTTGAAAAGACCTCAATATATATTGACTGCTTTCTCAAACCTTTGGTAACGGATTTAAGCTCATATGTGAGGGACACTAAGGATTTTCTGAGGATTATTGCTAATATTGAATGGGAACCTGATATGCTATTGATAACGCTCGATATAACGAGCTTATATATAAGCATAGAACATCAGAAGGGACTGGAGGCAGTGGAGCTTTTTTTGAAAAAGAGAAATTTGAAATTTTATGATCACAACATCATGTTAAAGGAACTCATTGCATATTGTCTGTATAACAATTTCTTTCTATTCTCAGGAGAAATTTACCATCAAAAACAGGGTACTGCTATGGGCACGTGCTTCGCCCCCAGCTACGCGAACCTTTTCGTTGGCTGGTGGGAGAAGCACGTGGCCTGGGCAGGCAGCAATGAAATCTGGCTGGACAGAGTGATTTTATGGTCTCGATACATCGACGACCTCTTTATTATTTGGAGAGGGTCGATGGAGGAGGCCTTGATCTATGTAAATGATTTGAATAAGAATGATCTAAATCTGAGATTCACGGAATGCATAAGTTCAACTAATGTACCCTATCTTGATCTCATGGTTTTTGTAAAAGAGAATAGATTGGAAACCACTCTCTACAGGAAGCCCACTGCAGGGAATAGTGTATTGCACACCAATAGTTTTCATCCCCAAAGTGTTATCAATGGAGTACCATACGGAGAATTGGTGAGACTAAGACGTAACTGCTCATTAGATGAAGATTTTATGAGAGAGAGCAACAATGTCTACAATAGATTCCGCAAAAGGGGATACAGAAAAGAAACCCTCAGCAATGCAGAAAGGAAAATCAGGGAGGTAGAAAGAAAGGACCTCCTATTAGAGAAAACAGGGGGGAGCAAAACATCTATTTCAGAACCCCAGGGAAATGTGAGGATGATAACTGAATATACAACAGGATCCACAGAGATCTTCCAAATTTTTAGATGAAATTGGACGGTACTTAAATCAGATCACGTGATTGGATCCATCATCCCACAGACCCCATTGATTACATACAGGAAAGGACCAGGTTTGAAAGAGAAGCTAGTGAGGAGTCATTTCTCAAAAACACCCAAAAGGAAGGATTTGATTAGTGGATTTTTTCAGTGCATGAAATGCAAGGCATGCAAGAATAGCTGTAAAGTGAAAGACTATAGCATACCAGGGAGAAAGTCTAGACGTAAAATCAATAAACTCATGAACTGCAACTCTGACTACACGGTGTACTGTTTACAGTGCCCGTGTAATAAGAGATATGTGGGAAGTACGATTCATCCCACAAAGAAGAGAATCTTGGAGCACATGCGCGCTATCAAAAATCGAGATGCAGCATATCCTGTTGCAAGGCACTTTGAAGAGAGACATGAATCAAATGCCAATCTACTCAGATTCTTTTGTCTAGACCGCATTCCAAAAACTGAAAGAGGGGGGAATAGAATTAGAAACCTGAGAAAATTGGAATCACGATATATTGTGGAGATGCAAACTAAAGCCCCATTAGGACTTAATAATGAGGAAGAATTATGGGTCCACATAAACTAATGAACAGTTAAGAGAAGGATGGAAATGATTTTATACAAATGATGGAATTTGCCCATCCAGGGCACAATTATGAGTTCAGATAGATCGAGGAAAATGACAATGATCACACGCATAAGATGAATCCGAGCCCATCCAGGGCTTAATTGTTTCTTGACATGCGATATCCATTTAGGATTAAAATATGGTTATGGAATGTACATTAGATTCGCAGTCAACCTGAAACAGAATTAATTGTGATGTTAGAAGCAGGATTGTATGTATATTGTGATGGAACGAAGTACAATGAATCAATTGCTGACTTTGACCTCTGAATTCAATGCACTACATGTTGAATTAATTGGGCACTTGCTTTAATACATAATTTTTACATTGGTTTCTACATTGCCTTGATCACTACATCATGGCCGCCAAAACCAGAAATGGCAAAGCACTGCCAGTCCTCTTTTGATCTCGACTGTCTTGGAAAGAGAAAAAAATGTGTTTGGTGTATATATGGAAGTAATCTAAAATCGGACTTTTGACATTGAGGAAGGCGTTATGCCGAAACGCGTCTGTCCGTGTTCGTGTGCATAAAATAAATTGAATTAACATTAATGCCAGAGTGCGCCTCGATTTGTGACCGCAGTTGAAGTTGAGGGTCACCCTGTTGGATATATATATATACATATATATATATGTGTATTATCTACTGGCGGTCGCCAGTAGATAGTTATAGTTAGGACCGAGTTTCCGTAGGAAATCTGAAAATTCTATTTTGAATAACTTTGGCGCCGGTTGACGAATCCGCGCGAAATTTTCAAAACTAATGGGGCGCTCCGCTCAGCTCCTACCCTGAAAGTCTCGGGGTGATTCGTCAAGCGGGGGCTGAGAAAAAAGGGGGGTCCGAAAACATGTTTTCCCCATGCATTTTCCCATAGGACCTTTAGTCGAAGGTACAGCCCGAACCGCTGAACAGAATTACTTGAAATTTGGCAAAGAGGTAGTCCTCAGGTCAGGCATGTGCCTTTTGCATATATGGTGTCAATCTGTTCAGTAGTTCCTGAGAAAATTGCAGTTAAAAGTACATAAATATCTATAAGCGTGCACCGTGCGCGCATTGTGCGCGCACCATAACGTGCGCGAGCGTAATTCTGATTGGTGGTTACATGTCAGTCAACATTCAAATCGGTCGAAATCAGGAAGTGTCGGCCGCCATTTTGTGTGTTTTGTGTGACAGTGAAAAAGAAAGGTGGAGAACTTGAAAAGGGGGCAGGGTAGAAAGTTCCTGACCCCCTAGCCTTTGTCAGGGAGTCCCTGAAGGACCCCGAAGGGTGAAAAAAACATTTTTTTTTTTTTTCAAAAATTCGCGGGATGCGCGCACCGTGCGCGCACGGTGAAAAACCTTAAAAAAAAACAAAAAAACATTTTAAACGAGCCATTCCATATTACAGGATACAGTCAATCTATAACTATATACATAGGTAGCTTATTGTAAAATAAATATATAAAAAATATAATAATACATGCATTAAAACGACCCACCACAAAGCACACATCCAATCCAGACAGCGTTTGTAAAAAGCATGATCTGGGTCAGAGGCGCAACTAGAGCCAAATTTCGGGGGTGGCTGAGCAAAAATTTCGGGGGGGGGCTGAACTTTAAGCAATAGGCAGAGTGGAGCTGCAGGGGCTCTTAGAAGGGGTGAAACAACAGCAAGGCCTCATTAACATGCAAATGGTCTTTTAATGACCTGTGAAGTGCTCGGGTGCGGCTGCTTTTTTGCCCGGGAAGGTGTCTCATCCCGGGCTGCCACACACGACGGGGGGGGAGGGGGGGGCTGAAGCCCTTTGAGTCCAATGGGTGTTGCGCGCCTGGTCTGGGTCTACAACTCCTAAATCTGTATCTTCTAAGTAACGGGATTAAATACTTTTTCGTATATAAAACTGACATGTCCAAAGGACATAAAGTGCAGAAGAGACTGTTCCGAAGCCTCATCATGGACACAGACAAATTGATTAAAAACAATACTGCCCAAAGGAAAACATAAAAGATGACGTATATTATCAACCCGAAATTGTGATAGAAGAGATCTTTCCCAGGTGCTCATATTGATCAAAAAGTATGTCAATTCCACTTCATGTTTGCGTGATGACGTATTGCCCGACAGAAGTTGCAGCTAGCTGGGAGAACTCTCTGGCAAGTCATCTGGTTTCAATGAAGGAGCGTTTATCCTACAATTATCAGATTTATTAATAACGCAATGATCCGTAAATAAAGATTCCCGACCCAATTTCTCCATTTCCATTTTTTTATAAAGCGTAACCATGGTATCTGCATACTGTTGTCACATTTGAGGCCGGCTTCAATAACTATTTGATTCAGGACAGCCTTAAATTTACTCCAAATGGAAAAACATAATAAAAGAGGACCACGCTTTGTACTCCTTGAAGGTGACTAGGAGAAGGCTGACAACTGAGGACTAAACGTCACTTTTCATGAGAGTTGCTCAGTTCCTTCCTTTACACCCAGAGCCCCTGGAGCAGCACTGGACTACAAAATTACATATCAGGTGTGACCAAATGATGTAGCAAGAAACAGTACATTTTGCATCGTGGCTCATTCTTAGGGGCATATTATCAAGGACGGAGTTAAAAATTATGGCTACTTTAGCGGCAGAAAACTGCCGCTAAAGCGGTGATAATGGGCTTGATAATATGCCCTTGTGAATTCATATAGAAACCCAGGTTCCGGTGTGAACATGGGCTTCTATGGGAATTCTCCAGGGCGTCTCATCAAGCCGATTATTGCCGCTTTAGCAGCAGTTTTCTGCCGCTAAACCGGCGATAATTTTAACGCCGTCCTTGATAATATGCCCCTTAGTCATTTTCACACACGTTGAAACAATTGGAATCCACAAACTACGCAAAATACAAAGGTTTCTTAGGGAAAGAAAAGAATATACATTCACCATATTTTACTGGAAATGTTATCGAGGAGAGGTTTTGACTTGTATTGAAGATAAGAAACTCTCTTGTATATTTACTAGGAAATGGAGTAGCGCAGTGAGCAATTTAGCAGCACCACGCTGCGTCATTTAGAAAACACAGGGATGCGATGTATTTGCAAGAATACAGTGCACCCCCGTGTTTTCCCTTATGCTGATGCTAAAAAAAGGTGTAAAGCGCCAAAACAGACACCCTTGTGCCATAGTGGTGCAATGCCCTTGTAGATATGCCCCTCTATTTTATTAATTGTTCCATCACAAAAAATAATGCGCACACGTAGACTTGTTTCCGGTTGAACGCAGCACTGCTGGTGAATGATATAGAGAACAAGCCATTACTGTAACAAAATGTGTGTCTCTTCTAGTCTGCATATCCCAGTTATGTTATTGAAGTGGGCTTCGGTTTGGTTCTATAATGTGCTCATACTTATTCCTTTCGAAACAACTCTTTCCAATAAGAAAGAGTCCTGTGAATCAATATTGTACATTACAAAGGTATGTTTCAAGCTATTTACACTATGTTTAAATATTTTAATATGTATGATTTTTCATAATGTGGACAAAAACTCTACCTCAGTCTATAGAGGGGCAAATAATACATTTGGGCAACAATTTCCCCTAATTAGTAAAAGCCTAACACCTAAATGCTGCAATCTACAACTGAAACATGGCCAGATAACTTTTGCAAAGTGTTTCCAAGTACTTTGCCACCGCAGTTCCCTGTTTCTTGATCTGTTTTAACGAGAATGAAGGGGCATATTTACAAGGGGGTGCTAACATGCATAGTTGCATGTTAGCACCCTTTTTCCCAACGCCTCCCTTTGCATCTCCAATGAGATGCAAAGTGGGCGTTACTGGGCGTACCCCAGATGGACTACCTTGCAAATAACGCTGATGTTTACATCGCGATATTGTCAAGGCAGCCCACATGATTTTAGCAGACGTTAGATTTTGGCAAAAACGTCCATTTTCGCCAAAATCTAACATCTACTAAAATCCTGATTTAGCCATCCCTAACATAGGGGGTGGATTATGCTGATGCGACCCTGTGGGTCGTATCAGGAAGGTTATCGCTGTTTTGCAGGGAACATCGCTGGAAAACCAGCAATGTTCCCTGCAAAAGGGCGAGAACCTCGCTATCTCTGGAATTTTTATCGCCCTGGAGAAACGCGTTGTTAATAACGCGCTACCAGGGCAATAAATTCCAGAGATAGCCTGCGATAATATCATTATCGCTAAGCACGGCCAGCGATAATTATCGCTGGCCGTTGATAATATGCCCCGAATTTTCTTCCTGACATCTGCAAATTAAGCACATGCCAAGGGCACACTGAAGAACAAGTTCTTCAATAACTTTCTTTCTATCTAACTGCAGACTGCTCACCTTTAGAATATCCCAACGTGTCAAACTGGAGCTGGAAACTTTTACACAGCAGTACTCTTGCGCACCATTAGGTGGCACCATGCTGCTCTGTACTGACTTTGTTACAAAGGTGACGAACGAGCTACTTATAAGAGCAACCTGGAGGCGCTGAAGTAATTTTCTTTTTTTACTCTATTCGCACACTCTGAAGTAGAGCCCAAAAACCATTCAGAAAACAAACATGCAGATATTTAGACTGTGATCTTTTATATGGAAAAAGAGATCATTCCACAGAACAGGGAGGCAGGAACATAGTGAGGAATCTGCAGTGAGATAGAATATCAAACAGAAAGAACGTTACCAAAGGCATGTAACTTATTGTTCTGATGGATACTTCTAACCGCAGATTCCTCACCTTTAGAATGGATACCAAAGCAGTACCTCCGAAAATCGAGGATCTGTGGATCGGGCTCTGAGCAAAGAGTCCTGTAAGACAGAATGGGCAAAACGTCCATTCCACCGTACCTGGCTGTTAAGGCATTAGTTCTTTGTGAACGTGTACAGACATGTTCTGACAAATGTCAAAAACAAGCACTCAGCCTGCCAACGCACTGGTAGCAACCTTGGATCTCTGGTGGAATGAGCCATCCGTCCTTCCAGAGGCTGCTTCGTGGCCAGTGTGTAGCAGATATTGATGCAAAGGACTATCCGCCATGACAAAGTCATTTTCTGCACCACTTTGCCTTTCTTTGCTTCAGAAAACACCACTAAAAGCTGATCTTCTACACAATGGTCTTTGGTGCATTTGATGTAAAAGGTGAGGGCTCCCTTGGCTTCAGCCAATTGCGTCACCGCTCATCCTTTGAGAGGTGAGGCAGAGCAAAGAAAGTTGGCCAAGTAATGGCTTGCCCAACGTGAAAAGGAGTCCTTGTGCCAGTATCAGTTCTCCTGTGCAGCATGCCCACAGTCCGCTACCCACTGCTGCCTGTCTACCTGCTGCCCTCTGTTTGTGCCTCCTCTGGTTGTTTCAAGCTCTGTTTCGCCTTTTCTGCTAATTTATTTGCCCTCTGTTTTGCCTTTTTCTGTTCCTTTTTCTGCCCTCTGTTTTGCCTTTTCTGCTCTTTTTTCTGCCCTCTATTTTGCCTTTGTCTGCCAGATTCTTCCCTCTTCCTGCCGTATGCTCAAGACCTGCTTTTTCAACTGAGACCTCGCACCCCAGCATCTAGATACCCCCAGGGGTGACGGTGCCAGTGCTCTACAAATGGTGACTGATTTACTGATAACGTTTTGCAAAAAGGCCTTCTTGGTGCTGAACACCAGTTTCTCTGGAAAAAAGATGTTGCAGGGCTGCTGAGGCTTCTGTTAGAGCATAAAGCTCACTCACGTGACGAGCTGAGGTAATCACAACAAGAAAACAGTCTTCTAAGTCAGAAGATGCAATGAGCAGCTGTACTTTGGCACAAAGGGAGTACACATGAGTAAAGTCAAGACCAAATTGATATTCCGCTGTGGTATCACAAAGTGTTTAGGGAGAAACACCTGTTAAACCTTTTATAAACCGCATCACAACAGCTGATTTAAACAAGGACAGCTGGTCTGGCAAACACAAAAATGCCCAAGGGCAGACAAATAACCGTTAGTGGTGCCCACTGCCGACCTACGCTGTACCATTGACAAAACGAACAATAAGACACCTGACAGTATGGCTTGTAACGGCTCTGTGTTGTGGACACCACACCAGTTCACAAATTTGACCCAGCACCTAGTGTAAATTAACTTAGTAGAGGGGTGCTGTGCAGCAAAGATTACATCCACAACTGCAGAAGGACGTTCCAATGCAGCCAACTGCTGCGCTCAATCACCATACATGGAGGTGTACCCTGCCCTGCTCTTGCAACAGAAGATACTCCTGAAGCAGAAGCCTGATTGGAGAACAAATGTTCAAGCCCAGACTTTCTAGGTACCACACTCTCCTGGTCCAATCCAGAGCTACTAAGATGACGTGGGCCCAGTTGTTCTTCATCTTCTTCAGAAATTTGGGTGGGGAAGTCCAAAGCAGAAAGGCACACAGGAGTCCTGTGCTGTACTCTAGCTTGAATGCGTATCCTAAAGTGTTCTTGGTAACTCCAAAGCACAGAATTGTGGACACTGTACATTCTTGGCAGTGATGCAAATATCCAGCCAGGTTTCTCCCACTGTTGGAAAATTCCCAGCCCCACCTCTGGGTGCACCTACCATTTGTTATACACCAGTTACTGTTGGCTGAACATGTCCACCCTGGTGTTCAAAGATCACTCCAATTGGTTCACAACCAGGGCAATGCCCTGACATCCCAGCAACTCCAGGGCTATAGGGCCTCTCTGCAAAGAACCCAGGACCTCACATTGCTCTACTTGTTGCCGAACCAACTAGCGTTTGTGTTGTCCCTGATGACCTGTATCAGCCTCCCTTTGATGAATGGTAGGTAGGCCTTCAGTGCCAGGCGAATGGCCCACAGCTCCAACAGGTTGATTTGGAGTCAGGTTTCTGCAAGATACCAGAATCCTCTTATCTCCACCTCTCCCAGATGACCTCCTCAACCGAGCAGCAACACATCTGTCACTGCCATGAAGTCTGGGTGGGAAATGAAGCGGGTCTTCCACTGGTCCAACTGTGGTCAAACAGCTACCACATCAGACTGAAGACTCCTCTGAACACTGGATGGAATCTGACAGGTTCTGTTGGTAGTGGACCTACTGAGACTTCAGGTTCCATTGCAGAGCCCTCAAATGCCACAAGGCATAATCCACTACCAGGATGCAGGAGGCCAAGAAGCCAAGAAGCCTCCTAGCCACACTCACCAAGACCGAGGACCAAGGCTGAAACATCGGGATCATAGCCTGAATGTCCGTGATGGAGGGAAGGCCCTGGACAATGGCAGCAATGAAAGGGAGCCTCTGCGAAGGAGTCATGTGTGATTTCGCCACGTTGATTGTGAACCCAACAGTGTCAGGACGTTCACAGTGGTATGGAGTATGTTAGACCTGGGATCCCTGGTTGGCTGAGGTAGGTACCTTAGGTCAAGTAGGGATCCGTGTTACAACGTCAGGGAAAGGAAGGTCACCTTCTTAGAAAGCCCCGCTGTAGGAGAGTAGGATCTGCACTTATGTTGCCCCCACTTTTATTTCTGATGTATACACTGGTTTCTGGCTATAGTCAGGCTGGGTCCCTGCTAATCAGGGCCCCAGTCTTTCTGTTCTCTCTAAACAACTTCGAGTGCATACTAGATGCACTAGTGATTGGATACTGTGGTACCTTATGAGCCCCTAGTATATGGTACCCTAGGTACCAAGGACATAGGCACTTCTTTGGCCTACCAGGGGCTGAAGCATGTATTATGCCACCCCTGGGAAGCAGACTAAATCGGACACCACAGGCCTGCTCCTGCAGCCTGGGTGAGGTAGAGTTAGCACTCCTCACAGAGGTATAGGTTACTATATCTTATCATACACACACATATAAACCTATCAGTCACCCCCTATGACAGGCCCTATCAATCCTGAGGGCAGGGTGCTTGGTTTACAATTTGAGGGGGTGCCTCTGCATGAGCAGGACCCCTCTGCAGCTGGCAGGGTCTATTCCTTGTGGCTGTTTGTGGATGCGGTTAAACCATATACTCTTAAGTGCATTATAACCTCCCGGTTAATGCTAACTTTGGAATGACTGCATCAAAACATGTCGTGTTTGGTGTCAAACATCTTGGAATCATACCCCCACACCAGTAACTGGTGTGGGAGTATGATCCCACCCTTCTAGAGGGGATGACATGTACCTACTGTAGTAACACAGTAGAAATCTGAAAGAGCCCTGGCATCACAAAATGGATGCCACCAGCACAGACACTGGGCTGCTCTCCTGCTGCTGACTGAAACTCGCAGTGGAGGAGGCCCAACAATAGGCATCCTGTCACAGGGAGGTGTCACTACCTTCCAGACAGGATTTAGTGTATTGGGGCTGGGTGGGTGCACTCCTAGAGTGCTTTGAAGTCCTGCACTGGGGGAGCAGTAGGCTCCTCTGTGCATATGCCAGCTCAAACCGGTTCAGGGGCTACCTGTCCCTGCTCTGGCGCAAAACTGGACAAAGGGAAGTGGGTGTAACCACCCCCTAACCTGACCCTCTCAGAGGAGTGGTCATAGAGCTAGTCCCTCCCCTATCTTCAGTTTAAGATAGCCAACCTTGCCATTGCAAAGTAGATAACCCTGGACGATGCTCTACAAAGAAGAATCCTGGCCCTTCGACGTTCCACTACCTTTGGAAGACAGAAAAATCTCCCTTGGAGTCAAGGAGTGACTCCCCTGCTTGGCAGGCACCAAAAACTTAAATCAACGGTCGCAAACCGGAGTTCAATGTCCCTGCAGCCCTGGAAGTGGATTTCCTTACTTCTCGACGGCTATTGTGAGTCCCCAGCAGAGCTGAGGCGAGTGGACCCCACGAGTGATGAGGAACAGCAATACCCGGGTACGGTGCACTATTGTCGAGTGCAACCCCTTCACGACGTTCTACGAACTTGTGCATTGGACCATTGGTGGCCCAAGCCTCCAGCAGGTTTTGCAGTGAAAATCAGAGGCCTACCCTGTCCCGAGTGACCGTGGGCTCCTGTGAAGCATTTCCTCAAGAGGCGTATTCACGATCCCTTGCCCATTGGCTTGTGGGTCCCCCGAAGACTTTCTGATCAACTCAAAGGGCTCCCCTGATTGCTCTAGGCCTGCCCTCACTTACCCTCGCTGGGTGAGTCCCTCAGACCTTGCTGGTCTGCACCATCGACTTTCTGCAATCTACACAAGACTTGCTGTTGCCAAGGCTTGTTGGCTCCAATCTGGTTGCCGACACTGCCATCAGCTGCAGACGTTGTGGGACACTCTGAATCCAGCTGCTGGTCATCGTTGATCTCTCCTGGACCTCGTGAGCGAAGAGTCAAAACACCCTTGATCACCTGAAATCACCCGACATCCGTGGGCATCCATCTTCCTGGCCCCGGGTCACTGGCAAGTGACTGTGAACACTGTCCCTTCAATTTTCAGGTCTTCAGCATCTAGAATCCAGCCTTGGATTCCACCAGACACTTCTTCAGTCGCCGCAAGCAGCAAGTCTTCTTTGGTCTCCATAGAAAACAGCGATGCGACCCGACACCAAAAGACACCTATGCACCCGGCTTCCCTGGGTGAGGTAACTCGTGCACTCCGGTGCCCTAGTGTGTGTTGGCCCTCGAATTACTTACCTTGTAAGTGGCTTGCTTGTAGACTTCCTCGAAGTACCCTAAAACTTTAAAAATCAAACCGCGACTTGCTCCATTGTAATCAATAGGGAACCCGCGGCTTTGTTCACACACTGCATGCGTCTTCCGTGGGTCTGTTACTTACCTGCTTTCACTGCAGTAGTGAAGCCCCAGCGATTCTACAGGCCCTAGGCCTTGTCATTTTGCAAGTCGACTTTCCTAACCCATTTTTTTAGTATATGGTCTGGTACGCCCCTAGGGCCCCAGCCATATTTGTGCTTAACTTATTGTGAAACGTTGATATTTGAATGTGTTCCTGGCTTCTAATCTCATAAAGAGATTAGTAGAGGGTGTCTAGAAATAAATACATACATATTTGATATATATACCTGTGTGGTGTCCTTTCATTTGGTAATTCAAGAGATTATAAGGTAAAACAAGCTGCTTTACATTCCTCAGAGACTTAGCCTGAAGGCTGCTCTCCACAGCTACCACTAGGATAGCTTTCTTTAAAAGGTTGTCTTAAACCTATCTACCATAAGAGTCGAATTGGACTCGTGCAAGGTGGCCACTATAACTAGTGACCAACATATGCCAGGCCAGCTTCTCACACCCGCTCACCCCCTCGGTAGCTTGGCACACAGAAGCCAGGCTCATCTTCAAGGCAAATGTGTAAAGTATTCGCAACCACGCTCACAATAACCCAATGATGACACCACAAATAGACTCCACATGAGTTTCATAAAACGAGTATAAACTTTATGTAAAAAGATACACAATAAGACCACACGATATAAAACCAACATATGAGGTTGTATAATATTTCTCCTGGATGGTTGTTAGGCGAGCCAGCCCTTGTAAGTTCTGGCGATGTCAATGAGCACTTCTAAACATTCTCCTGTACTCCGAATCACACGTCATACAGTTCGTAATGCTAGAATCAGGTACTTTTGCAATGTAAAAATACTGTAATGCGTAACGTAGCAATCAGACACAGCAATGAAAAGAATGCAATGCATAACACAACAATCAGGCACTTTGCGAGGTAAAACAATGCAATGTGTAATCCAACCACCAGATATCTCATTCTGCAATAATGAGGTAATGCGTATACACTAATCAGGTAATTCGTTATGCAGGAATAATGCAATGCGCAATACGCTAATCAAGTAGTTTGTTATACAGAAATGTTGCAATGTGTAATACGTCAGTTAGGTACTCCGCTCTTAGAAATGGAATACTACGTAGTACACTCAGGCCCCGATCACTGGGCCTTAGGCGGTCTCTCCGCCTCCTCTTCTGACCATCAGTCAGCCTCTCACAGTTGCCCCCAACACAGTACAATGTAATTCCAAAGTGCAGCTTCGCACTCCGGCTTTTGTTCCACAACTCCCTTTGGCAAAACGGGCCACGATACGAGCTGAAACATAGGCTTGCGCTGCCAGCACGAGAGAGAGGCCGAGAGCGTCTCCCTCGGAGCCCACTCTCCTCTCATCATCCAGCGGCTGGGCCTCCAAGCAGTTTTGTGAAATGGCAACGGCGGCTCGGGCCGGTATCACAGCTCCTCCGAGACTGCCGGTCCGGACCGCTTCACACAACAACACGTCAAATCCTCGCGAAAGTCTCCCGGTGCACAACGCACCCGCACACAGCGGCGATGAGACTCACGTGGATGCCGGTGCACACGATCACAAGGCAAATCCTCACGAAGGTCTCACAGTGCACAACGCACACGCTCACAGCACTGATGAGACTCACTTGGATTCCGGTGCACACGATCACTGGACAATACTCACAACGGGGTTCAGGTTGCACAAAGCACACGCACACAGCGTGGCTGATCCTTTCTTGGATTCCAGGTGCCCCCGATCACAGGCCGATCCTTCTGAAGGTCTCAGTGCTGCACAAAGCACACGCACACAGCGTCACTGAGACTCAATTGGACACCAGGCGCCCACGATCACATTCAGTTCTTACGAGGTTCTCAGACTGCAACAGGCACGCTCCCACAGCGCTGCTGAGACTCTCCTGGAAACTTTTATGTTTCTGTGTTTCCAAACAGGGAGCCAGCTCACCTCAGGCCCTTGGGGATAGTTACTTCAGGACATAGCACACAGCAAAGTCCTTCAAACAGGGGGACACAGCACACAGCAAAGTCCCTTTGGCCTTTCCTTGGTTGAAACAGCAAACTGCAGGCCAGCCCCAGATCACACAGCAAGGGCCAGTCCTATCCTTCAGTCTCTTTAGTGGTTTCTTCCTAGAACTAGAATCAACAAATCAAGAACAAAATATGGGGTTGCATCGTGGTCTGCGCTATTTATGATATACACCAATTACTGTGAGTGAATTTGCAAATACACATTCAAATCCCACACCGCTGACCACCAAATATTAGAATCTCACACCGCTGCCAGCAAATGTTAGACCCGGGATCCCTGGTTGGCTGAGGTAGGTACCTTAGGCCTAGTAGGGACCCGCGTTCCAATGTCAGGGAAAGGAAGGTCACCTTCTTAGATAGCCCCACTCATCCCCTCGGTAGCTTGGCACAAGCAGCCAGGCTTGTGCCAAGCTACCGAGGGGATGAGTGGCAAATGTGTAAAGTTTTCACAACCACGCTCACAATAACCCAATGATGACACCACAAATAGACTCCACATGAGTTTTATAAAACGAGTATAAACTTGATGTGAAAAGATATACGATAAGACCACATGATATAAAACTAACATATGAGGTTGTGTAATATTTCTCCTGGCAGGTTGTTAGACCAGCCAGCCCTTGTAAGTTCTGGCGATGTCAATGAGCACTTCTAAACATTCTCCTGTACTCCTAATCACATGTCATACAGTTTGTACTTCTAGAATAAGGTACATTTGCAATGTAAAAATACTGTAAAGCGTAACGTAGCAATCAGACACTCTGCAATGGAAAGAATGCAATGCATAACGCAACAATCAGGCACTTTGCAAGGTAAAACAATGCAATGCGTAATCCAACCACCAGATATGTCGTTCTGCAATAATGAGGCAATGCGTATACTCTAATCAGGTAATTTGTTATTCAGGGATAATGTAATGCGCAATACGCTAATCAGGTAGTTCGTTATGCAGGAACAAGGAAATGCGTCATACAACAATCAAGTAGTTCATTATTCAGAAATGTTGCAATGTGTAATACGTCAGTCAGGTACTCCGATGTTAGAAATGGAATACTACGTAGCACACTTAGGCCCCGATCACTGGGCTTTAGGATGTCTCTCCACCTCCTCTTCTGACCTTCAGTCAGCCTCTCACAGTTGCCCACAACAAAGTACGATGTAGTTCCAAAGTGCAGCTTCGCCCTCCGGCCCCTGTACCATCACTCACTTTGGCAATACGGGGCACGATAAGAGCTGAAGCAGAGGCTCGTGCTGCCAACACGAGAGAGAGGCCGAGAGCATCTCCCTCCGAGCCCGCGTCCGGCCCAAGGAGTCGACACGCGTTACCTGGGGGGCGCAAACCCACTCTCCTCTCCTCGTCCAGCGGCAGGGCCTCCAAGAAGCTTTGTGAAATGGCAACGGTGGCTCGGGCCGGCAACACAGCTCCTCCGGGATTGCCAGTCCGGGCTGCTTCACTTACGAAGATTTCAGGCTGCCACAAAGCACACACACACAGCGTCGCTGAGTCTTCCTTCACTCCGGGTGCACGATCACCGGGCACTCCACACACAGGTCTCAGGCTGCACGTAGATTACACGTACAGTGTCGCTGAGACTCACTTTGCTCCGGTGCACACGACAACACTGCGAATCCTCGCGAAAGTCTCCCGAGGCACAACGCACCCGCACACAGCAGCGATGAGACTCACGTGGATTCCAGTGCACGACACGATCACAAGGCAAATCCTCACGAAGGTCTCACAGTGCACAACTCACACGCTCACAGTGTCAATGAGACTCACTTGGATTCCAGTGCACACGATCACTGGACAATCCTCACAACGGGGTTCAGGTTGCACAAAGCACACGCAAACAGCGTCACTGATCCTTGCTTCGATTCCAGGTGCCCCTGATCACAGGCCGATCCTCCTGAAGGTCTCAGTGCTGCACAAAGTACATGCACACAGAGTCACTGAGTCTCACTTGGACACCAGGCGCCCACGATCACAGGCAGTTCTTACAAGGGTCCCAGACTGCAAGAGGCACACTCCCACAAACCAGTTCTGGGTGCCTCCCTGCCAGTGACATCTTTCTTCCTTTGATTGCTGGGGGTCTGGATTCTCAATCACTCAGCAGGAGATGAGCCAATTGTTTTACAGCAGCAACCCAGGCCTCTTCACCTCTGAGGGCTTCTCCTCCCCTATACTCCAGATGCAGGTCAGCCTGTAGCTGTCTCACCTCCTCCCCTTGGTCAAGACATTCCCCAGATCCTATTGCTTTCAAATCCAGACAGTCAATCCACAGTCAGGCAGAGACACACAGAAATGTTAGAGCACAAAAACTCAGCCACTTCTAAAAGAGTGGCTTCTGGACACACAATGCATAAACCACCTACATAAAAAGATGTGTTATTACATTGTGAGTTCAGGCATACTAAACTTCACCTTTCCATCTTAAGCTTTTAGGAAGATAGGCTGGAAAACATATTACCCAGCTTTCCCATTCTATCCTATGGGCAAGATGACCTTTCAACAGTGGAAAATGAAATGGAGATTATTTCACTGTCAGTGCATGACACACACCTTAGTACATGTTCTACCTTTCACATGCACGGCTCCCTGCCCAGGGGGTACACTAGACCTACCATAGGGGTGTCTGATGTACACTGAAAGGGAAAGGTAAGGCCTGGCAAGTGAATGCACTTGACAGAACAACATGGCAGTTTAACTGCAATGGCAGGCCTGAGTTCCCTTTTTAAGGCTACTTGTGTGGGTGGCACAAATAGTGCTGTTGGCCCACTACTAGCAGTTGCATTACCAGCCCTGGAACACATAGTGCACTTTACTAGGGACTTTACTTAGGAAGGCAAACATACCAATCATGGACAACCAATTACCATTAATTTATACAGGGAACACTTACACTTTGACACTGTTTATCAGTGGCAAAGTGTCCAAAGCATCTAAGCCAGTCACAAAATAGCAGAGTTAGAGGCAAAAAGTCTGGGGTAATCATGCCAAGAAGTGCCAGGTCTAACAGAGTGTTAAGTAAACTAGGGCTCTGGCCTAGTGCTACAAGGTTTGGCTTTCCTGCCCATGGGTGCCTGAACTTAGTTCGAAGCACCAACGCTTGAGAGTGAAAGTCCAGGTTATTGTGGCCTCACACAACCCTACTTGACATACTTGTTGGTACAGTGTCTGTGGTGTCTGGGTTACTAACAGTCCTGTAAAGGGGCCAGGGATGTAGTGGTAATTCAAACCCAGTTTCGTTCTTTAGAATAACACACACAAATACTGCACTGAGAAAAGACACTATTATTTAAACGTGTTTATTTCCACAGTCCCATCCTGTTGCTTAGTACATGAGTGATAAGCACACACAGCACTAATGCATGTCACTAACAGCAAGAATAAAATGAACATTTCTAACGTGATTGAAATGTTCCTGGCAGATAAACACATCAAAAAATATTTCTGTGTGCTTCACTATGCGAGCATGGAGTAGCTAACTTGCCTCTAGATTTTCTTAAGATTCAGTGCACTGCATACCTGTTCACAGTGAAGCAGCTATGATTAGCAGACTTTGGCCAGGAGAGAGTGTTCCTTCTTAAGGAAAACACACATCAGCTGGGCTTAGCTACTCTCCTCCCTATATTGTATATCAGTATAAGAATGGATGTTGCGGCCGTCTGGCAAGACCTCTTGCGATAAACTGGGGCAAAGATTTCTCTCATTCAATGGTTAATTCATGAGGTAAATATAGGGTTGACAGCTCACTTTTACCCCACGATGGTGGGCTTTCCATTTGGTCCAAAACAAAACTTAAATGAACCAGTATGATGAAAAAAAGTCATCTCGAACAATATGCTTATCTTACATGTTAACTGTCAGACCGTGAAATGTCGAGATTGGGGAGAGAAGACTTGTGTCACAAAGCCATTGTTTGGATGAACTGACACTTCATGAGTTTTGCAAAAGATAATGACATGTGGCATATGGGCCAAAGGCAGACAGACTCGCTTAACAAGCTTTCTGACCCAATGCATCCTCCACCCAAACTTTTATTTGGGTGGAAGATGCATTGGGTCAGTAAGGAATGGAAGGGCACTGCCTTGGTTAATGACCTGGAGGACCCATTTCTCAGACATGATCCTTTTCCACTGCTGTAGAAAGTGTTGGGTCCAGCCTCCTACATGGTGGTCATGTGCCACTAAGAGCTAAAGTGTCTTGGAGGCTGATGCCGCAGGGTCAGGGACCTGGGATGATTGCTGTCCCTGGTGACCTGCACGTTGTCTGCAGAACCCTGACCCTAACCCCAAAAGGACTAGGTTGACTATTGCTGGAATCAAAGGGGCTGATACTGCCTGTGTGCCAACTTTCTGGGGTAACCTCAAAAGGGACGAAATTGCTCGGGAATCTGCCTAGCAGGCGTCAAAACGCCCAAGAAGCGCTCTGTAGCTCACCTAGCCTTAAAGGGTTCTAGGCTGAATCTTCCTTGTCGTCAAACAAGTGAGATCTGTCAAAAGACATATCCATAAGGGACATCTCAAGCGCTCAAAGATCTAATCTAAGTGTGGATACAGAGCACCTCATTGGTGGCCACTGTCTGACTCAAACAATCAGTAGTATCCGGGCCAGCCCTAATGACATATGTGGCTGCATCTTACCATCCTGAATGGTTTGAGCTCGGAAGGCCCCCAAGTATTCAGAGACTGCTAGCAAGATCAGAAGGGAGTTGTAGGTCCAACACCTCAGCTGAACTTCTAATCACTACAGCAAAGGAAGAACATTCCTCCATTGGTGGTTAGAGATTGTCTTTATCATAAGAAGAGGACAAGTCATCCCCATTGCCATCTCCAAAGGCTGTCTAACTCTGATCAGAGTCAGAGTGAAAAGGTTGGTGGTGAGCCTGAGGATGGCTCCATGGCAAAGTTGGTGTTCTAACTGAATCTGACAGATTGGGTAATGGCATCAAAGTGAACTTCTAATGCAACCTTGGTTGAGGAGGAGTCGAGATTGGCTTGGAATCGGGCACCAGTGTCAGTAACAGTGGCTTCTCCATCCTCTGCTATCAAGTGGCGGACTGGCATTCCTGCAGTTTTTGGGATTCCAGTCTCTGGAAGCTGCCTTTGAGTTGATTCATCGGACCTGGGGTTCTGTTTTTTGATTGACCTCTTCGCCTCCCGGCTGGGCCATCAGTCGCCCAGGTTCCTCAGTTGGAGGCCAGACCCAATGGCAGTAGCCACGGATGCGTTCATTCAAGATTGGAGTCTGGAGAAGGGCTATGCATTTCCCTCCTTCGCAATGATTACCCGGGCTTCAGCTCAGAAGTGTACCCGGCGCTATTAAATGTCAGCATGCTAAATGCCAAGGATGCTTCATCCTCAATCCACCTCATGCCTCTTTAATCCACTGCTAGACACCCCCTGCTCCTTTATCTCAGGCCTGCAGGTTGTGTTTGTGTCTTTTTGTTCCTCCTTCTTTCCCATTTTTGTGTTTATCCCTCTCTTGCGCTTTCCAACAGGAGCACAAAAAGACCATAATAAGTCAGATGGACCCTATGGGACCAGAGAAACAGGCCTGAAATGGTCAGTCCCACAGGGGGGCCCGGGCAGAGAAACACGTGCATGGCACTTTGCTACAAGACCCTAATTTCCCCTGAGAAGGTCCTAGCCCCTAGGGGTCAGCACAACCTGCTTTCTCTAAAATTTCAATGGAGGGTGGTGTTTGGGGCCCCTCCCCGAACTACTGCTAGCCCCACCCCACCTCGGAAGACCATTTCAAAGTAAGATTGTCCAGGGGACCCTATCTACTCAGGACATGAAAACCAACAAGTGCTGGGCATGTTGCCTACTCCTGTGCCCATGTCTGAAGGAGGCATGTCATGCCCATACACCCTGCTTCCTTCAGACATGGTCTAAGGATTAGGCAACATGCCCGGCACACTGGAGGCAGGTAACAAGGAAATGCAGGAAAGAGCTGACCAGTCTGGTAGCAATGTAAGAGATGGGGAAGGGGATTTAGTACATTGTAATTGGTCTCAGAGGGTTGTGATCGACCTCAAGAGGATGGCCAGATGAGTGTAATCCCTTCCCTTTATGATGGTAAGGCTGCAGAGGAATATCTTATGTGATCATAGGTGACTTTCGAGCTTCTGACTGCATATTTCAATGTTTGAATGGAACAACCTCATCTGACATCTCTCAAGGTTGCGCCACTGAACAATCATTTATAGTTTAGATTACTACTGTTTTGGCTACTGGTACCACGAGTACGCACAATAGTATTAGCCTCTGCCATGGCACAGTTACATCTCCAAGGCTGGTCTAGCTCTGCCAGGATAATTGACTTCTGTATGCTTATTCTCTACCGAAGTGGAGTGAATCACAGAAATGCCTTCCCAACTTCCTTTCAAAGATCAGACATTCACAGATTTAGGATATATCCAGAATGCATTTTACTTCTAGCATAGAGGGAATCCAGGTTGAGGAACTATTAGTCCTTGCTGCTTTCTCAGTATTAGACAACTTTATAAACACGGCTTATATGCCACAGGCATCTCTGCTTTAAATGGGCAGGGACTGTCTGGTACTGAGCACCAACACTTCTTTAATTTGAAATCGAGAACACCTGCACTTCTCAGGCCTGCTACAACACATTTAAGGGTAGAGTATCACCACTTTTCAGGAGCAAACACGTACCCTGTATAGTAAGAACCAGCACTCCTGTATTTCCTTCTAAAGCGCTAAGCGATATACAGTAGCTTGGGCCATTTAAGACTCAATTGACAAAGGCTTGTGATTCATCTCCAATCCCATTCCTCTCCATTATCCTAGAGACACAGACTTCAAATTCTAATCACGCAGTCAGTTCAACTTAAACTGTGGGGTCCACTGTGGTGGGTACTTGACCATCTGTCCTGGGGAATGGGAATTGCCCAGTTTCCGCAGGAGTAATAATAAATGCAAGTGGCACGGAATGGGCACAGGTATGCATAGCAGAAACATGCAAAAATGATGGGCACAGTTATAGGGCCATTGATGTTTAAACTGGAGAGAAGTGGTAGCACTGTTCAGAGAACTGCATTTCTCCCATGGACAAGAGAGAAGAATGTATTGCTCAGATCTGACAATAAAGTGACTGTCACATTCTTTAATCAATAGATGTCTGATGCTATACCATCTGGCGTTCCAACTTGGCTCTTGGACAGAGGAGCAACTCGAGCCTTTCAGAAGTTCATATTTGATATGGAGACAACACCAAACGAGACCAGATTTGCAGGGTATTCCCCATTTCCTATGAAAGGAAACAATGTCCCAAGATAGTCCAGTTAGTTAGTGCCATGTTCGAACTCCCTCTGTGGGCCTCTTGGCTTAAACCATGAGCACAACCCCTGCAAGGGTCTGTCAGCATTTTAGACATCTAGGGCTCTTGCAGTTGATGCATTGACAATGCAAAGACCTTGGGGACACATGTATGCCTTTGGACCACTTGCAGGGTTGCTCACATTGCAGTTTAAAATTCAGTTGGATTAGGTTTTAATTATTCTAGTGGTTCCCTTCAACAAACTCAAGATCTGTTTCCCACTTCTACAGACATTGGCAGCTTAAAAGGCGCCAAACCTTCCCCCCTAAATCCCTAGTTCGATTAAAAGACTCATGGAAGAACAGAACAGACACTCAGAGTTATGGCTTGTCAGGGTGGAAACTGTAAGGACAGAATCCCAAGAAAGAGGCTGCCTAGAAATCCAACTTTGTGAATATAGATAGACACATGGCCCCTACTTTAAAGGTTTATTTGACTTCTTTTCAGAAATTGTGTAGCGGAAAGGATATTTACCTACTGGAATATGTGACTTTAAGGTGTTTTCGAATTCCCCTCAGATAGATTTTTGTGTAAACTAGTTATCGACACACAGATAATACCTGTTGAGATGCAGTTAAAGTCCGGAAAAAGAGGCACAGAAAGGAAGGTTGTTTAAGCGTTTTCACTGCCTAAATCTACCACCTAACCCATTACTTAATCTTGTGATCTTCCATTAGTTATTACGACTCTAATGTTGCATTACTTTGAAACGTTTTATGAAGTTCATATTAAGTTTTTAATCCTTAAAGTTAACTTTACCGTGACTATTCCCATGGCAAGGTGGGTTAGGGAGTTCAGAGTCCAGCAGAGACGAGAAAGCTATTTATGTCAATCTATCCAGATATGGCTTGTTTGGTCTTTGTTCACATGTGTTGCTCAAAGCCACCTCAAATTCCCATAGAATTCAAGAAGCCATCCTTGGAAGCCACAGGTTGGACACACATCAGGTTCTTTAAGTCTACATTAACAGGTGTGGCACCTTCTAGAAATCTGTCAAACTGCTACATCTGGGTACTCTATTGAGGGCAAAAATTCTCTAGTTTCCATGAGTTGGGCAGCCAGATCTAAAACTACCTTGACTTGCTCTTTGGCAGATGTCCTGTTGCCTACAGGGAGAGAGTGGGGGGCTCACCAGGGTGGCATCATTGTGTCTTGATGTTCAGCTCATTTCTTTGGCTCAGATTTGTATGCTCACAACGGAATTTGAGTGTTTGGCTAGGGTTCAATCAAATTTTGGTTTTGTAGTGCGTCATTCTTTTTTTTGCACAATTATATGTCTAGATCTGTCTTTGTAGATATTCAGTGACTTATGAGAACACCAAAAACAAGGTTCTGCTTTGCTATACTTCAGTAGTTAGTAGTGGCACAAGTAATAAAGGCCCAGTGCTGAAGTTTTGATCAATCATCAAGATTTTTAGTCCAACTTTCTCCTGTAACAACCGGTGTGAGGCACCAACATGCTCTGTTCTCTTCGGGCATTGTTATTTGCTTGAATAGTTTGCATGATGCTGAGAATGTCAACCTACTTTCTGGTACCTCCCAGGACTGGCAGAGTGAGGGGTAGGTCAGCCACCGTATTACGGAGTCCAGCACGACACTTCACTTTTCAGTGTCTACACCTGCCGGTACACGTTGCCACACATTGCTGACCCTAATCGGGTGATGTTGTAGATCTACAGGTACCACTTTTTAGGGTGCTGTATGGGTGGTCACTAATTTTTCACCATTTTAGACCACCACCAAAAAGTGTAGATAGATCTTACATCGGTCCTGAAGAATTGCCGTCTACCTGACCTAAGGCAAGAAACATGTTGGCCTGATTCCAAAGCGCAATACCTGTAACCTCAGAACAGGGGAGCGCGCATTATTGTTTTTAATCAGGATAGTGGCCACGTTCATTAAAATTGTTCTGAGTGGACCTCTAATTCCTGTTTTAGCCTCACATTTTTCACATCTACACTCACTAGGGCCCTCACACGCACTGCACCCAACGGCTAGGTAAAAAGATCTCCGCCAAAAGGCCCCATCATGGGTGCCGATCGGGTATTGCAGCGCCGACCCAACGAGGGGCAGACCCAATGATGAAGCAAGACACCTAGCTGACTGGGTGTGTGAGGGTCTTTTTCCGAAAGGAGGATATTTTTCTCCTGCCCTAAGTGAGCACATCATTGCTCTCTAGATATACATCTACCTGTACCACTTAGTAGGAACAGCATACCATTCTGTTTTATATTTCGTTTGGGCCTGTATGCCGGACCTAGTCAAATTAGCCCAGAGTCCTTCTCCTTCTTGTAGACACTTAGCAAATATATTGGAGTTTTCTTTCTCTAGAGTTGAAATTTGCCTCCATAGTGAGCACTTGGATGAGTAAAAATAGGGCTGTAAGTAACAAGGATTATCTCTAAGTAGTCAAGGAATTCACCACCAACAAGCTCCGCAAACACTTTCAAGCCAAATATGGAGAAGGGTGGTGGCACTGTTTTGCCAAACTATTTTTGAACTTTGTGCTAAGAAGATAACATAGTATAGTTTCATAGCGTCATATCATCGTGTTGGCCTAGTATTACCAGAATGTCAATCAAGAGGAGGGCAGTAAAATAACCGCAAAACAATGAATTTCTCTTAAAATAAAGTTGTGTGGTTTCCATGTGGTTGGCAAATGTATTTTATGGTATTAGCAACAGTACCTGTAGGTGATTTCTGGTTGATGGGTCATCAAATGCCAGTGTGTAGGTCTCCGTATCTATCAGCAGAGCCATCCAGCCAAACTTGTTTGACAGTGTATCATGTACATAGTTGACAGTAGTTGTTTTATTGCTGCTGTCCGTCACTGATAAATAATATTCTTTGTCTGGTGCCATCATTCTGGAAAATAAAAAATAAAAGTTAAAATCTTCCCTCATTCTAAGCCTAGTTTTTGTGCTAATTCTTCGTAAGCCCTGAGTGACATTGCATGAGCATGGGTGGCCAATGGGGAAGTTGTTTGCTTGCAGTTAAAGAGTACCAAAAAGCCCTTCTGTGCTTTGAGGCACCGCTGAAAGACATTCACCCCCCTCAATGGCCGACTAATAAAGGATAGCTGGCACCGGGGTCAATGCCGCTCAGGAAGGGAAACAATTTGAGCGAAATGAAACAAGACAACGCGCGGTCCTGTTGAGTGTCGCGTATGAGTCGCACGCTATCTTCCTACATTTGTTCTTACGCACCAGGAGAACCCAACATGCAAGTTAAAGTGCACAGCTAATGGGATCCGGAGATAATAATTAGTTCAATTTTGGCTCCCCTTAAATATCCACCAATATTCGTTTGCCCTAAATACCTCCCGCCTACCCCCCTGCAGTGGTAATGAAGCAGAGGAAGGCAGAAGTGTTTCCAATTTGAAGACGCCGAGGGAGTCTGCATGGATCATTAGCAGAAGAGCTTTATTACCGTCAAAGTATCCCTTAAAAAACAACTTTTGCAGGGTTTTTTTCTAACAAAATTAGGTATGCACATGTCTAATCCACAAATGTTCTCTCCCACCTACTTAAAATACTCTGCAGCAGATCAGCCATTAATAATTCAATAATTTCCCAAAAGGAGAGATTTTAATTAAAAGTGATTTTCGTTCAAAACCAGCCATTTACTGCACTTTTAATTTACATTTTACCCTACTTGTACTATTAGTTTACATAACAAACTGGTCCATATTGTTACTAGGCTAGCGAGTTGCTTGGCTTAGGACCATATTGTTATTTATTGAGGCAAATTAGGTGCTTGGCTTAGAAAGCCTTCAGTTCTGTTTAATTACATTATGCAAGCAGTAACCCGTGACGCAACGCGCAGAGGCACGCCATCCCAAGGCGTCACGTCGACCTGTGGCATTGTCTAGAGACGCAGGTCAAACAAAGAGCACGACGTCATGACGGACACATATTATAGCTACTGCTACAGATAATTTATTTCCTTTTAAAAACAATTCATTGCCAGCTTTGAATTAAGCGTGAACAGGCCTTCGTTTTGTTTTTATTTATTACGTGGTGAGGTTCTGCAGTCACAAGTTGTAGAGTTTTTTGTTGCTCAACTTAAGCTTTTGGGTAAATTTCTCAATTCGAAGATTACAGAGGTTTTCGCTTGGCACATACGCTTGTTTGAAACTTACCAAATGCTGTATATCAGATATACATTACATTACAGTTCTTCTGCAATGGAATGCCACTGAGTATAGAAATACCCTGCAAACTGTAAACTTGTAGACAAAAATGTAGCAAATATTTTTCTTTGTGCATTGAAAAGCTCTCAACCTGCTTAGAAAACAATGTGCAAACATTTTCCAGTTAAGGCTTAATATAGAGTGAACATTATCTCGAAATGTAGTGAAAACTATTTCACAATGCAAAAAAACACTGATGGTTGAAAGTGAACCAGGAAACTTTGCAAAGGCAAAAATCAGACACTTCACCCAAAGAACTGTGCAGGGAACAAAAACCTTTGAACATCTCTACTAGTGATTGCTGCTATTACATTACAATTCCAGGGTTATAACTTTAGATACAGAATTAGAACCCTGAAAAAATAAAATTATTCCACTTAATAAGAGATGTTTATCACCAGCAGTCTTAACGTATACACTCCAATAGAACCATTCAGGTGGGAGAAAAACTTTATTTTTTTTTTTAGATAAAAATGGCTTTACTTTAGCTTTATCCCACCTGAAATTGCATGTGCTTCAATGTATATCAATGGGGAAAATGAAGTCCCCTGAGTTTTATTTCCAAAATCTCCCTTATCTCCGTTATCATGTATGTAACGTGACCTCATAGGCAGAGGAAGCCATCTCCCTTCGCAAGTGGACACAGCCTATTCACAGACAGAGATGCAACAAGCTTCCTGAAAATACCACTGGCTACTGTTTTAGTAGGATGGCTGAGTTTAAGGCCCTCCTTCAAAGTGGCCTGGACATTCCCCACTCTCAAACTGCCAGTACTGGGAACTCTAGGGGTAGAGGAAATCCGGGTCATTACAAGTTGGATCCTTATGGTCCCTTTAGAAATTAGGAGTTACCTGGGAAATCATTGATTCTGGGTCTGATTCCTCATTACTTTCTCATGTTCCCAGGATTTTCACAGAGAGATTTCAAGTGCTTTCAGCTGCCGAAATCTCTATTTGAAAATAAACAAATCTGCAGATATAGTGCAGATCCCATGATTCCAGAGGGGGCAGTAACTGGTGCGATCAGAATTAAGTGGCCCGATGAAGGACTGAGGGCCAGATGTACGTAGCTTTTTTGAGTACATAAACGGCCTGATTCGCAGAAAAAAACAATTTTCTATGTACAAATTGTTAGAAATGGGGGTCCTTAATTGGCAGAGGTATGCACCGGTGTCCAAGAAGGGACCCTTCCCTCTAGTCGGAGTAAGGGGATTACATACTTTAAATAACCCCTACTCACCCCCTTGGTAGCTTGGCACGAGCAGACAGGCTTATCCCAAAGGCAATGTGTCAAGTATTTGTAACCAAACGCACAGTAACACAGTGAAAACACCACAAATGAACACCACACCAGTTTAGAAAAAGAAAGTATCTTTAACTAAACAAAACAAGACCAAAACAACAAAAATCCAACATTCATGTATTGAGATAATGGTGTCGGGAAGGCCAATAACTGGCGAAGGGCATCAGAAGCAGGCGGGGCGGTGCATCGTGCACTTCACGCACGGTGTCGCTGACCTCGGTGCAGGTCGCGGCGTCACTGGCAACGTCGGAGTTGCTTTTTCTTGCTTTGCAGCACCAACCACACAGTTCTCAGGGCCCAGGAACTGGAATTGGTGCCCTTTTGAATGCAGGAGTTCACAGAGGAGTCAAGGTGCTGGTCAGGGGGCTGCAGGTGAAGTCTTTGTGGCCCTGAGTTATCAGAACAGGAGGCAAGCATACAGAAGCCCTTGAAGATTCTTCTTCAAGCAGGTTCACAGTGAAGTTCCAGTCTTTGTCCTCTCCTTGGTAGTAGCAGCAACTGCAGGCCAACCCAGAACAGCACCCACATACCAAAGGGGCAATACTCCTCCTTACAGCTCTCCAGCTCTTCTCCTTGGCAGAAGTTCCTCTTGAGGCCAGAAGTGATCTAATTCTCTGGGATTTAAGGTCCAATACTTATACCCCATTTTCTTTGTTCTCTTTGTGGCAAGGGTCTATGAGCCCTGTAAAAACCAGTTCTGTCCTTTCTGGTGCAACATAACTCCAGGAAGTGGAGACAGCATTGTGCAAAGGAGACACAGCCTATTCAGTTGCGAGTGAAACTCCTCCCACCACTTAAAATGGAGCCAAGGTCTATTAAGTCCAGCTATGAGTCACTCAGTAAAGGCAGGACACAACTCAACCGCCCTTTAGGATCGTCCACAGTGGATGCAAATCCCCAGCCTCTGTCACTCCAAAAACCAAACAGTCAATACACAAACAGCAGAGGCACACAGAATGGTTAATCAAGAAAATGCCTACTTTCTAAAAGGGGCATTTTCAAACACACAATTTAAAAACCATCTTCCTAAAAAGATGTGTTATTAAATTCTGAGTTCAGAGAGCCTAACCATTGCTTCTTCATCATGTCCCAATGGGAAGTTATACTTTTAAGATGTTACAAAGCAAACTCCCATGTTAGCCTATGGGACAGATGCCCTTCAATAGTGAAAAATGAAATAGGTAGTATTTCACTATTAGGATATGTAAAACACACCAGCACATGTCCTACCTTTTACATACACTGCACCCTGCCCATGGGGGTACCTTGGGCCTGCCTGAGGGGCGCCTTACATGTAAGAAAAGGGAAGTTTGTGGCCTGGCAAGTCGGTGCACTTGGCGGGACAACATGGCAGTTTAAAACTGAGCATGCATACCTTTCAGTGGCTGGTCTGAAACACATTTATAGGAATACTCATGTGGGTGGAACAATCAGTGCTTCAGGCCCACTATTAGCATTTGATTTACAGGCCTTGGTCACCCCCAGTGCACTGTACTAGGGACTTACTAGTAAATCAAATATGCCAATCATGGATAACCAATCATAATAACAATTTACACAGGGAACACTTGCACTTTGACAGTGATCAGCAGTGGCAAAGTACCCAAGTCATCTAAGCCAGCAAAAACGAAATCCAGCATACCACAAACAAATATAGGAGGTAGAGGCAAAAATTCATGGTAAACCGCGCCAAGGATGTCAAGTCTAACAGAAACGCTATTTTGCAATTCTGTAACCTATTCACAGAATTAGTTTGCCAATCAGTATTAGGAAGGTGTGTGTTTAGGGTGGCCCTCCCTAATACCGACGGCGGTATGTGTGAATGTTTTGCGACTGAAATGCGGTCGCAAAACATCAGCATTTTGTCACCTACTTCAAGTAGGTGGTAACCCATTCGCAAACGGGAAGGAGTCTCCTTTGTCAATGTGTGCGAAAACGTTTTTTAAGAGCAGGCAGTGGTCCCACAGACATTTTGTTTTTGAAACGCATCCTGTTTTCCTTTAAGGCTGCATTTGAAAAACAAAAAATGCTGCTTTATTTAAACGCAAACACAGAGATGGTGGTCAGCTGTACCCAGCAGGCTACCATCCCTCTGTTTTTAGTGATTCCCAATGGGTCGCAAATTGGGACTTACCTCAGTAGTATTAATGAGGTAGGTCAATTTGCGGCCCACCAGGAATCGCAAGCAGTGTAAAACACACTGTTGTACATAGCTGTTTGCGATTTCCTAAAAGCATATTGCAAAAATTTGCAATTAGGGAACCGCAAACGTGAGTCTATGTACATCTGGCCCCAAGTCTTGAACTTTCAGTAGGTAATGGAAATGGCATCAGCAACCTGCCAGTTGCCAGTGTTTGTTGTGCCTGACCCTAAATGGAAGATTCTTGCAATGCAAATTCCTCCTTGTATTGGCAGTTTCCTTGGTAACAGCCTATGAAATAAGCATATCTAGCTGTTTTAAACTTCCACAGGCTTAAAACTGAAGAACTGGTATTGAATGAAGCTTTGAGAAAGGCATGATACAGCAGGTTGCACATTAGCCACACATCAATCTCAGAGGTGGGGTACCCATGTAAATTGCCTCTGATCATGTGGTCAGAGAGGAGCAGAAGGATCTCATTAATAGTACTGTAGTGGCAGACAGGAAAGACTGCACTGAACTTCTTTATAAGACAATGAAAGTTGCATTGGAAGAGTCAGGCCTAATGATATCGGAAACTCCACAGCTCGAGTTAAAGGACAAATATGTCCAGGTCCCCCACCTCTCAGAGTTCCTGCAGGGCATCAAACCAGCCCTGGAATTTGGTCAGCCAGGTCATTAATCATATACAAAGGATTTTTTAGCCGATGTTGCCCACCCGAATTTCATTCTGCAAGGTACTTTTTGATCTGTGACTGGGGGTGAGTGTCTGAAAAGTTTCAGCGCTCCGTCCATCATCTCCTTGTGTTTGCTATGCCTATAGCTGAACCAGGTTTCTATCCCACCGCAGTTGATTATTAAGGCAAATAAATGGAATTTAAGTGATTGTTCTGTTTCTGTAGAGAAATTGCTTGAGACTACATTCCATTAGGTTTCTGGTAATGAAACCGTCAGGAGCTTTTCTGACTTTACTAATTCTCAACATGTTTGAAAAACTGTGGCAATACTAGCCTTTCAGATACCCACTCTACAGTCAATCAGTCCTCTGATCCAGGCAAGGGATTATACTTTGACTATAGATCGTCAAGACACTTGCTTATTCCACTGAGGCAGGACAAGGAGGATATTTGTAGCTGTTGGATGAGCTCCCTCGCCTTTCAGCTCTTAGAGCTTCTGATTGCCCATACTGCTCAAACCTTCAGAAGCACTTGCACCTATGGCTGGCAATTTTCATGAGAAGAGCTTACCTTAATGCTTGGTTAATAGCTGCCTTTGGGAGAAATCCCCTCTTTCCTCCCTAGCAGCAGTGGATTTTCTGAGGAGGGAAATTGGCTTGCAGGTCAGACGAGCATCTTATACGGTACCCATCATTGGGTCACTTCCAGCTTTATCCCCAAGTGTTTTTTCTCAAGGCTGACTTTGAATGGATAAGTATCTTCGAGGATGCCACCACTTAGGGATATCTGCCTCAATTCCACAAAAAAGAGGGGAAAAAAGAGGCAATGGATCCTTTTTCTTAGGGTCACAGGTGGGTTTCTTTTCCATTTTGCGTTTGACTCTGCTGAATGCAAAAAATATTTAATAGGACAGTATGCAAGTAATTTGATTGCCACTTACTGGCCTTGGAGGTTGCGATTTTCACTTCTTTGGAAAACAGTAACAGGGCCCACTGATCCTCAACAGATCCACACCCCTGTTTTCTCTTTCTCACTCGTGAAGTCCTCTGCTGGCATGATGTTGAACAGTTTTGCATACAGCATACTGGTTGTCCCAGAGCAGTAAGATTGCTAATACATTGAATGTAAATATAAAGCATTATATATCTCAAAGGTTTAATTGTGAAGGTGGTGCTTAGAAACACGTATCCATCACGCCATGTGATCAATTCCCCAGTACCAGGCCACGTTCCGGCCCTGTCTGCCTGAGGAATGATTATATCTAAGGCAAAGTTCAATGATGTGTCCAAATGTGGCATCTGTAATGTACCAGTTTGGCCATTATAGCACACCATACATGAGCACTAAACATAGTCAGTGGACAGATGTTTAGTTTCTGATAGAGTTGATAGCTTGGTGAAGATGTGTTGTTATGGGTTATGTAGGGAGGAAGGTGCCACCTGCTGTATACAAGGGACAACCTGCACCGTAGTTTATCATCATGGAAGACGCGCTATGTTGTTATGTAGCAGACTTGTCTCACAAGTCCCCTGACAAGGGATTTACATGATTGTATTATGTTGTTCACTGACAGAATACTGTACTTTGTTGAGTGAGAATGCTACACTTTGGACATGGGTGGCTGAAACACATGATTATAGTTGTAGGGTTTAGGCCTATTTATCTGGAGGCCCGTGGGTAGACTTTATGCTGACTCTCCATAGTAAATCTATGTAATATTTCATGACAGACCCCTGGTTTCTCCTGAATGCATGGTGTGTGCAAGAGAGTGCTTGAGTACATTAGAGGGTGGTACATCTAAGCTTCACCTTGCTTTGATTCCCACCTCCCCCTAAGATTCATTATGAAGACAAGTGTAGTTTATGGGTTTGAATGCATATAGGAAAGATTGATTATAACTCAATGGGTTTGGAGCAAGCCAGTTCTACTTCCAGCTAGTTTTCCTCTGAGCTGACAAGAGCAACACCTAAACAAATAAGCAACCGGAATGTAGTGCTTCACGCATTATAGAGAGGAAATGTTCTACCTGTCTGAACACCATAGGCTGACTTTTGTGTTTATCTAATGGTTATTTATTGGCAGCACATCTATAACTCCAGTGGGGTGTCTTGGTGCTCACAACTACAGCAACCTAGGTCAAAAGGTAGCAATGGGGTAACTAGTCACAGAAAAGACAGGTTTGATAACTTTCCTAAATTTCAGTAACAAGGGGACAGTGCATATCCCAAGGAGACTCTTGTTCCACCAGAGGAAGGAGCCTAGGACCCTGAAGGCTCTCCTACTCCATCTGGAGTATCTGGTTTGGGGATCCCACAAAATTGGCTTTGGTGCAAGATCATAATGGTCTTGCAGGAGTGTAGTTCTTGATTTCTTTGGTCCAGGCCTTGGTATATTTTGAACATAATGCAGGAGGTTTTAAATACAATGTTCTTCTGAACCAATGTAATTGGCAATGATGGCTGAAGACGGACTTAGATTTAGTCAAATTAAAAATGTTTCTGACAAGGGCATTTTGTATCTTTTTCCAAGCAACCAATGGCTTTCTCAGGAAGACCTAGAAATATAGAATTGCTGTAATCCAATCTGAATTGCACAAAAGCATTGGCAACCATAATTTTATGAGAGAACGACAAGAATGACATAATGAACCAGAGCTTTCTGATCTGGAAACAACATGTCAGGCCGGAGGCTTGTGTTACTCCAGGCTCATAACCGTGCATGATTGGTTGAGGGCAGTACCCTAGCTTGGGTGGTAGGGGCATAGGGCATTCAGCCTACAAGGTAAGTCAGAAGGTGGGGCATCCTTGTTTCTCTGTTTGAGAGTATGCAGATCTAGGTGCCGATTAGGATCCTGGAAAAACCGGGTACGAACCGTCGGTCGGAGCGTTTTCTCCGTCCGACTCGTACCCGGGACAAAAACATTACAAACGTGGAAGTACGATTCGCACGGAAACACCATTTCCGTACGAGTCGTACAAAACACCGACCGACGAAAATATACATACGAATGTGATCCGGGAATGCTCTGACGTGACGTCGGGACGCTTTCAGGCAGCGTTTCACGACCCAGGAAGTACGAATCGAACCGACAGCAGTCCGGACGGCAATATTTTTACGGCACCCAAAAAGTGCCGGAACAGCGAATTACGCCACGAAACGACCAGATTAGGGGGCCCGGTATGCGCCGTACCCCCCCCAGCCCCCGTGAGTACGCGCCGAACCCCCGTGTATGTACACCCGTGTACGTAAGAGTCGAACCCCCACCCGTGTATGTACACCTGTGTACGTACGAGTCAAACCCCCACCCGTGTATGTACACCTGTGTACGTACGAGTCAAACCCCCACCCGTGTACGTACGAGTTGAACCCCCACCCGTGTATGTACACCCGTGTACGTACGAGTCGAACCCCCATGTATGTACACCCGTGTACGTACGAGTCGAACACCCACCCGTGTATGTACACCCATGTACGTACGAGTCGAACTCCCGTGTATGTACACCCGTGTACGTACTAGTCGAACCCCCACCCGTGTATGTACACCCATGTACGTACGAGTCGAACCCCCACCCGTGTACGAGTCAAACCCCCACCCGTGTATGTACGGTGCGTACCCCTACGTGCTGGGGGTACGCACCGTACATACACGGGTGGAGGTACGACTCTTACGTACACGGGTGTGCATACACGGGGGGTTCGACTTGTACGTACACGGGTGGGGGTTCGACTCATACGTACACGGGTGTACATACACGGGTGGGGGTTCGACTCGTACTCACGGGGGCTGGGGGGGGTGTTCGGCGCGTATGCGGGCACATGTCTCCATGGTTACTATTGGAGTTCGGTCCGTACGGTGCATTTTCCATACGGTTGGGACATCGGACGCACGGGATGGATCGTACTTGCGCAGTCGGACTTCACTTTTCACATTTGTATGGTAAATCGTCTGGGGACGTGTCGGACACATTTTCCGACCCGAGGACGTGTGGGGAATTATTCCCAATGCGATTCGTATGGACTTTTTCCCATGCGAATCGTACTTGGCAGTTTGTACGGCACTTGTACGATTCGTACGGTAAAAAGACCGGATAAGAGTCGTACGGGGAAATGTTTTCCAGGATCCTAATCGGCACCCTAGATGGATGAGAGCGTGTGTGCCTCTGGGGGATTGTTTAGAAGTGGTAATAGGGTTAATGGGTATTAGGGTTTTGGGGTAAATGCATGGGCATCAATTCACCAAAATGCCAGGAGAGCGGGAAGTGATATCAAAGAGCCATCCTTTGAACCAATAACATCACAGAAAGTGACACTGTATGACTTTTGACACCGAATCCTCGCATGTAGCAATGTTATACTAACTAAATCCTGACAACCTCACAATAACTGACACTGCTCAAGTTAAAATACTGTTAAGCACAAAATTATACAGCACAATTTATTAACACAAATAAATGTCCATTTTATATACCACCTGTAGGAAATTGGGTCATTAGTTGTGAAGGATGTGAGGCCTGCGGAAGTAATAGGTTCACACTTTTCCCTTACTGGGAACCAAGCACCCCATTGTTGCGCTTGACTTTCTCAAGGTAGAGGAGCAGAGTAGCCCAAGGCCTACTCAGGAGAGGTGGTGTGGGCTATTAATCCCCATTCGCTGGCATGCAATAATACACGCACTAAAACACACAATAAACAATTGTCCAGTCATTGTTTATTCTTTACATCCACACTACTGAATAATATACATTAATTTACAAATATGTACGTAAGGCTGATAGAAAGACCTTAGATTACATTATGAAATCGCATTGGACCGCTAAAGAGTCATGTATCACTTTAGATAAAAGAGGCAAAAAACCAAATGTTACAAACAGCATCATTTTGTAAAATGCAATAATCAATAATAACAATGTGTACATGCTATTATTGATTTCAATAAAGCATATCAACCTTGTAATCACTGTCAACATTATTATATCAATACATTGTTTTACAATGAATATAACATGTGCCTGTCCGAGGAGAATGGGACCCCCGAGGGCAATCCTTCCACGGAGAGGGGCTCCACACATGCCCTTTACCCCGAATTAATAAAGTAAGACCCCCCAGGCCCTGGCCTTCATCAGGGGTAAAGGAAAGGAGATGTGGCAGAGACCCAAGCACTTCAATCCTTGCTAGGCGTCAAAGGACACTGCCCTTTAAAAGGCCATAACTCGGGCCTTGTTCTTCTGATTTAGGCGATCCTGGGCTTGTTTTACTCCTGGTGGTGAGCTCTAGCCACCTGGAGCACTACCAGCACACCATCTCTCTTCTAAGGTATTGTATTTGGTAGGGAGCTGGTTCAGCTGGCTCCCTGCACCAGCTTTCCTCCTGGTGTTTGTTTATTTATTTTTACATAGCACGAACAAGACCCTTACGGGTGACAGAGCGCTTTACAGGACAAGCAAAAGCAGACAAATGATAATCACAATATAGTTTAGCCTGATATCAAATACATAACATGACATATTGAATGGAGAACAGTATCTGCATGCACAGGTGGGTAGAAGAGAGATAAGAAGACATAGTCTAACAAATTTCCAGGCTTCAAATAGTCCAAGGGGTAGAGGAACGTTGTGTAAATGATGGAGAGACATAGGAGAGAGAACAATGCAAGAGTCAGGAGAAGGTGTGGGTGAAGTCATCAAGAAGCAAGTAAGTCCTCAGTGGGTGGTGAATTTTGTTGGTTTATAGAATTTTTACTTCTTTCTTGAATAAGGATTTGGAAGGGTTGCATCTGATCTCGGAAGGGAGTGTGTTCCAGATTCTGGGAGCAATTCCGGAGAAGGATCGGTTGTATGTTTTAACATAAATCCCCTAACTGGTCCTCTGAGGGTGTAAGGGGGCCTGCCTCAGTGGCCCTTGGTGAGCCCACAGGTCCTCGGATCAACATAGTCCTTTTGAGCAGCAGGGGGTTCCCCCTTCCAATTGTCCATGGCTGTTGCAGTTCCAGAGTCCAGCAGCAACAAGCACAAACAGCACCAACAGCCATTCCACTCCCTTGTGCAAGAGTTTTTAAAAAGGGGGTGGAAGGTTCCAGAATCCAAGGATCCCTGGCAAATCCTAGGGTACCACATCACCTCTCCACCCCTGTCTTAATCCTCATGCACAGCATGCCAAGACAGTTGAAGATGATGTCTTCAAGGAATCACTGGTCACATCTATTCTTGGGGTCTCACTCTCAACTCTGCCCCTCGCTGACATCTCACTAAAACCTCAAAGAGAGTAGGGTGACAAAAGGCCTGGGTTCTGATCCTGACCTGAGCCAGGGAAATATGACATTTTCTGGTTGACCCCGATTACATTTATGGTTTTGGGACCTGTGAATATGAACTGGGTGCACCTTTTCCACCCCAGTTTCACACCTCATGAGGCTTTTTAGAAAAGCTAAATTGCATTCTTAGACAGATTTCCTCCTCCTTTATGTATAATAAAGTGTCACTGCAGGGATAACAGTAAATCACACTGACTTTACCTATACGTGCCCACTAATATTATAAGGCCAGGTCAATATCTAACTCTTCAGAGTCCCCCTGCGCCAGGTTACGGGTGCGCAGTTACCAGGCTGTGCATGACAGTGGTCTCACACGTGCACCCCGCACACACGTGTGCACATGTGTTTATGTGCAACCAGCCAAGTGCCCCTTATCGAAGCTACATCGCTTCTGCCTAAATGGCATACATTGGCATTAAACAAGCACAGTCCATTGGCCATATGATTACGGTGGTTGAGACACATGTAGTGAGACTGACCCACAGTAAAAAGTTCAAAACTGGGTTATCTAAAAAACAAACAATCCAGGTGTACTAAATAGGCGGAACCCATTTTGCTAAACCATCTATATTTTAAATAGGGAAATAACATTAATAGGAACATTACACATTTCTTTTATAATGCAAGAAAAAATATGTATTGGCTGGAAGAGGAGAATGTAGTGACACAAAAAAAAAACGAAACTGTGAAGACAAATTATTTATACCTCATACTGTCATGGTTTAATGGTTTCCCTAATGTATACCTCAAGCATAAAATGTTTAATAAAGTTACTGAAAGACACAAAAAGATTTTTTTTTATAAACACTTTTATTAAGTTTTAACGGCCAGCAGTGAACGTGGCACAGATATAGTACATTGTATAACTGGTTCATATTGCGACCATGAAAAACCAGTGCATAAACGTACAAATGGTGATTGGTCTTACAGATCTGGAAACTTGAATACATTGGGTCATAAATTCAGCCACTTCCCCAACACTCGATCATGCTTTCGGGGGCAGCCCCTCGTCTCAAACACCACTTGTTCCCGCTGGGCACACCAATCCACCCCACAACACCACTGTGAAAGGGTAGGGGAGGTGGGACTTAGCCATTTCGCTGCAACATCACGCTTTGCAACAAGGAGGGCCGTACCTAGAAGGGTCTTTTCAGCCCTAGTCCCACCTGTACCCTCAATTACCCCAAGAAGGATCAGAAGAGGGGAGAGGGGTACTGCCCGCCCCAACACCTCAGCAAGGTCTTCAGTCACTGCGGTCCAGTATAGTTGTATTTCAGCACAGGACCATACCATATAAAAGAAGTCTGCTGAAGTAGCTGCGCACTGTGGGCAAGTGGAGTTGGAGCAAAGGCCTGCCCTGTGTGGGCACGTGGCGGGAGATAGGCTGCATAAAGTTAATACGTTTTTATTAGTCGCAGTTTGGAGGAGATGGTGAGCTCACGGGGGCCATAAGGGCATCACCAAAATCCTCCTCCTCTAATGAACCCTCCAAAACTTCCTATTGGGTACTGAGGTGGTTAAGTGAGCCAGCAGCGTTTATTATGAGGGTTTGATAGATTTGGGAAACTCCCCCTCACCTAGGCTGCCCAATAGGAGTTTGGCTTCTAGGGGATTAAATTCCGGGAGGGGCTCAGTGTTTTGAACAGGGTTATGAAGGGCATGTCTGATTTGAAGATACCTATAGAATTCGGTATGGGAGAGGGCATAGAAATCCTGAAGGTTTGAGAAGGAACATATGTGTGTCCCTGACCACACGTCTCCCAATTGCGAAATCCCGATGGCATCCCATGCTTTAAAGCCGCTGAGCATCACCACCTCCTTCAGCCAGGGGTCATGCCATAGGGGAGTTTGTTGTGTGAGTTTACCGTCCTGTTGCACATGACGCAGTGCCGCTCGCCAGGCTAAAAACACCACCCATGTAACCAAAGTCATTTGGGAGGGGACTGGGGAGCCGTACAGCAATGCCTGCAGATTAGAGAAACCTAACAGGAAAAGTTCCAATTTGTAAGCTGGGTTAAGATTGGACATGCAGAGGCCACCATAAGGGCCTCGTTGAAAGTGGGCAAGTGCCAACCAGGGCTACGACCCCCGCCAGAAACAGGTCCGCGCATCTCCCTACAGCTCCCGAAACCATGACGTAGGGAGCTGAAGAGATAGGTTCTGGAAAATTTAGAGGATGCGGACAGTACCATCATCTTGTACAATGCTATATGGAGGTTTTGCCATTTCGTGAGGTCTGCCTTCACCTTTTTGAGCAGCGGCTGCAGGTTGAGGGCCCAGGTGAGTTCTGGGTGCAACGACACCCACACACCCAGGTACTTAAAGCTTAGTCTGCGATGGGAATGAATGACTGCCAGTGAAAGCAGTCCCTCGAGGCTGCCAGGTGGACCAGCACAGATTTGGAGGGGTTCATCTTAAGGTCTGAGGCCTTCTCAAAACCCTCAAGAAACTGGAGGCATCGAGGGCCACTCCTTGCTGAGTCAGCCAAGAAGAGGAGTACATCATCTACGTTTAGGGGGATGGGATCTTCATGGCTGAAGTCCCATCACCACCCCCTGCATCGTGAGTCTCCGCGGATAAGTTGTGCTAGGGGTTTCATTGCTAGAGCAAAAAGGAGAGGAGATGGGGGCAACCCTGCCTTGTGCCTCAGTTTATGGGGAAGGAGTCTGATAGAACTCAGTTCACGCGCACATGGGCTAAGGGGTGGGAGTGTAGGACACCGATCATGTTCCGGAAATGCGGGCTGAAGCCAGCAGAGGTCAGCACCTTTTGGAGGTAACCTCAGTCCACAGTATTGAACACCTTTTCAAAATCAATGAGAAGCAAGGCTAGGTCTTGTGGTAAGGAGTGACGGTGAGCTTGGGCCACTTGACGTCTAATGCAGTGCCGTATGCTTCTCTGCGGCATAAAGCCCATGGTCCGGATGCACCACTGTCAGCATTACTCGTTTTAATCTATTGGTCAATACCTTGGCAAAAACATTGATTTCACAGCTAAGCAGCAAGATGGGAGGGTAGTGAGCACTGCTAAAACCTGGGGGAGCAGTAGGTCATGGAATGCCACAAACTATTCGAAGGGGAACCCATCTGGGCATTTCCCAGGGGTCAGGCCTGAGAGCGCTTCTCCAATCTTCTCCACTGCAAGGGGTTCATCCAGCAGTTGGGAGTACTCCTGGGAGAGGGCTGGGAGGGCAGCTGCGTCCTATGTGCTGTTGGATCCCTGCCTGTCAGTACAGAGTGTGCTTTCTCATAGTAATGGGCAAAAGTCTGAGCGATTTTTGGTAGGGATTATTGCATACAGCCTGTCTCGTCCATGACCTTGGGGACTATCCTTTTTACTTGCTGGTGGGAGGCCAGCCAGTAGAGCAGCTTTCCATTTTTATCACCCCAGCCGTATAGATTGGCCGTCGTTGCACGCCAAAGAAGTTTAGCAGCTTCTTGAGAGTGTAGGTGTTGGAAAGTGGATTATTGATAGGGGCAAATGTAGGTCTGCCACTGGCAATAAGGCCACTAACACAGTATAGGGCTCAGAATAGGTCTTAGATAATTATTCCCATGCTCAACTGTTGGTAACGTGGCTGCAAGCAGGCAGGCTTAACTTCAAAGACAGGTATGTAAAGCATTTAAAAACACCAATTCAGTAAATAATTAAGACACAACACAAAATAAAAATCCTAAACCAATTTATAAAAATAGGAAATATTTCTATCTTTTAAATGATACCAAAACGAAAAGAATCCACTGTAGGGAACCAGAGATATGAAAGTTTAAAGATTAGTCACTTTCTAGTGCTTAGAAACCAACAGTGCCCCTTTTAGTCATTTCGTTGCCTCTGAAAGGGCCACATTCACCTTTCGCAACTGTTCTGGGGATCTCTCTTCCGTCTTGTGCAGCCCTCTCCAGCAGGCTGGGTCCAGTTAGAACGCCTTCCTGAAGTTTTTCTTGCGGCTCCCAAAGTATCCAACACACAATCCAAGGTTCTGGAATCTCCAAGAGGGTCCTTGAAAGTGTGAGACTTCAATTGCCGCAATCAACTTGGATAAAACCCTTACAAATCCACTGGTTGTACTCCAGGCTGGAGATTCTTGGTGGTGATGGTCCAGGTGAGCTCTGTTAACGTGTAGCTTGCAGGGAGTCCACTCTTTAGTACTTTTGAAGCAGGTTTGATCCACAGGGCTGTAGTTTCAAATGGTGCAAAAGGGTCAAAATTCAGAGTGAAGGCCTTTGGAGATACACATCAAACTCTTCAGTGCAGACCCTTCTGAATTTCTTAAGTTTCAAGCAGCAGTTCAAAGGCTATCAGGTGGCCCAGGTACACCACAGAACTCAGCCCTACTTGGCACTTACTTGCCTTACTAGTCAGGCCTGCCTGCTGCATTGCCTGAAGCACTTTCCTTAGGTGGCTTAATTGATCCCCCCAGGTAAAACTATATACAGCTATATAATCCAGGTAAGCGGCACTGAACTGTTCCAATCCAGACAAGACCCTGTTCACCAACCTTAGGGAGGTGGCAGGTGCATTCTTTAGGCCAAAGGGCATCACCTTGAACTGATAATGTCCCTCTGGTGTGGAGAATGCTGACCTCTCCTTTGCTCCACCAGTGAGGGCAATCTGCCAGTAACCTGAATTCAAATCAAAAGTGTTCAGGTACTTAGCAGCCCCTAACCTGTCAATGAGCTCATCAGCTCTAGGTATATGGTGAGAGTCATTCTTGGTGACTGCATTCAATCTTCTGTAGTCCACACAGAACCTTAACTCCTTGGGTCCCCACTGAGGATTAGGTTTAGGTACCAGCACCACTGGACTGGCCCATGGACTCTCAGACGGTTCAATTACCCCCAATTCCGGCATCTCAGCAACCTCAGCTTTAATGCTGGCTCTGACATGGTCAGACAACCTGCACAGTCTTTTTTGACAGGTAGGCTGTCAACAGTGTCAATGTGGTGCACACACTACTCAGTGATGCCTTGGGTCAAAGAGAACAGACCAGCAAACTGCTCCAGCACTTGCGTACAGTGTCTGTGCTGCTGGTCTGTCAACTTGGGAGAGAATACCACTCCCTCCACTGACCCATCTTGCACATTAGTGGAGAGGAGATCAGGCACTGGCTCAGTTTCCTCCTCCACTCCCTCATCAGTGACCAGTAACATGGTCATGTCTGCCCTGTCATGGTGGGGTTTCAATCTATTCACATGCAGGACCCTATGAGGGTTCCTGGTGATGCCAAGGTCAACCAAATACGTAAACTCACCCTTCTTTTCTAACATTGGATAGGGCCCACTCCACTTGTCATGGAGGGCTCTGGGAGCCACAGGCTCCAAAAGCCACACCAGTTGTCCGGGAGTATACTCAGACATAGTAGCCTTTCTGATAATACCAGTGCTTCATGAGCTCCTGGTTGGCCTCTAGTTTCCTATTTGCCTTGTAAATGTACTCTGCCATTCTGGATCTCAGGCCTAGCACATAGTCAAGCACATTGTCCTTTGCTTCTTTAGGAGGCTTCTCGAAAGACTCTCTCAGCAGGCTCAATGGCCCTCTCACAGGGTGTCCAAACAACAACTCAAAGGGACCGAAACCAACCCCTTTCTGTGGCACCTCCCTGTAGGCAAACAGTAACCATGGCAGGAGAACATCCCATCTCCTCCTGAGTTTCTCTGGCAACCCATTTATCATGCCCTTCAGGGTTTTGTTGAATCTCTCAACAAAACCATTTGCTTATGGGTGATAGGGGGTGGTGAACTTGTAGTTGACACCACACTCATCTCCATAGCAGTCAGATAGCTGGTCAGGACGTTTGTGCCCCTATCTGATGCCACGTCTTTCGGAAAACCCACTCTGGTGCTATAACCACTGCAGGAGTATCAATGGTTCTAAGAGGGATGGCTTCAGGGTACCTAGTTGCATGGTCCACTACCACTAAGATATACCTATTCCTTGATGCAGTAGGTGGGTCCAGGGGACCAACAATGTTCATCCCCACCCTTTCAAAAGGAACCCTAACCATAGGCAGTGGTATTAGGGGAGTCTTTGTCTTACCCGCTGCCTTGCCACTGTCTTGACAGGTGACACAGAATCTGCAAAAACTCCTTTACCTTTTCAAACATATGAGGCTAGTAGAAATGGTTCACCACCATGTCTTTGTCTGTCCCAAATGTCCTTCCAAGGGGATATCATGACCCAAAGTCAGGATGAACTCTCTGTACTTCTGGGGCACCACCAACCTCATGGTGGCCCCCTCCTTGAGGTTTCTGGCCTCAGTATAAGGCAGTCCATATTCCCAGTAGAGTTTGTGAAACCCACTGGCATCCCCCTCCTCTTGCTTAGAAGCAATCCACCTCAAGATCTCAAGGATGGGACAGTCTCCCTGTCCTGTGCTGAACTCCTCTCTGGGGGGTCCACCTGCTCCTGTCAGCTCTGCCAAATCTGACAGCTCTGGCAGGGATGGAGTCCCTTCCTCTGAGGCCAGATCTTCCCCATCAGGGTTAGAGTCTTCCAGCACCTCTAGAGTTCCCTGGGCTGGCTCACCAGGCCCAGTGCCCTTGTCATTGGATGCTGTGCCCTTTGTTCCAGGGTCCAAGTGTCCAGCCCCTCCCTTCTGGCTAGTCTGTGACCTAGGCACAGCACAGACCCATTCAGGGAGCTACAATATTTTCATATGGAGTCCTCTCTCCACCTCTGACCACTCAGAGGCTTCAAGATCATTGCCCATTAAACACTGGACTGGGAGCATCTTTGACACAGCTACCTTCATAGGGTCTGTCACACCTCTCCATTCCAAGTCCACCACAGCCATAGGATGGAGTTTGGTAGTGCTGTCTGTATGAGTCACCTGGTGAAACTCATCAGGTAGCAACTTCCCTGAGGGCTCAAGCTCATCCAGGACCATAGTTACACTAGCCCCTGTGTCTCTGATAGCCTCAACCTCAGTCCCATTCACTTTAGGCCTCTGCCTGTACTTGTCCATGTTTGGAGGTAAGGCAACAATGGTTGCAATATTTACTCCACCCAGGGATGCTAAGGTTGCTTCCATCACCTGACTACCCCTCTCTGGGGCACCACTCCCCACCCCTACACTTACAGTGGCAAGCCCTGTGGATGGCCCCTTAGGGGGCAGCTTCTTGGTGCAGACAGCATCTCCCTGCTTGTGCCCCGGCTGGTTACAGTCAAAGCACTTACCTACCTTTGAGGGATCAAATAACCTACCATTCTTTCCCTGATATTGGGTTGGCTCAGGGCCCCCCTCCTTGTGCAGGCTTTTGTGTGTCTTTGGAGGACTCCTTCTGGTTTTGACCTTCTTTCCCTTGGGCTTTGATCTGGGGGGGCCTGTCCTCCTTTCATCTGGCCACCCCCTGGGTGCTGAATGGAAGCCCGGGTTCTCACCCACTCATCAGCTGTTTCTCCCAGCTCTCTGGGGTCTGTCAGCTTAGAGACCACTAGATACTGGTGTAACTTCTCTTCTGCACAATGAGTCAAAATATGTTCTTTCAAAAACAAATTATACAATCCATTCATATGTATCAACAATCCAGCATTCCAGTGCCTTCACTGAAACGTCCACAAAGTGTACCCAAGACTTTGACCTCAATTTCTGGGTGCCTCTAAACTTCACCCTTTACTGCTCTGGAGTCAGACCAAATCTCTTAACTAAGCATGCCTTCATCTGCTGGTATGATTCTGTACCCTCTCCCTTCAGGGTCATGAGCCTATCCCTCCCAGCTACTTGAATCAACTTCCACAGGAGTGCACCCCAATACTTAGAGTGGACCCTACTCATTCTAAGGGCCCTCTCAAAAGCTGCTAGCCACTTATCAATGTTATCTCCCTCAGTGTACTTGGGTATTATACCCTTGGGAAGTTTGTGATCAAGACCACCGCCCCTGGACATTTCAAAATGCCTCCTTCCTCTCCCATCTCTTCTCAGCCAATTCCAGTTTCCTCTGCTCCTAAGCTATCAAAGCTAATTGAGCCTTAAGCTGTCTCTCTGCAAGGGACAGTGGTGGTTCCTGAGTAAGGGACCCTTCCCCCCTCCCACCAGCTGGAATCATATGGCTAACACTAGAAAAAATGGAAGAGGCATCATCCTCACCCCCTCTGGGGTGAGGTTGAGGGGGCTCACCCTCCATCCCCCCTTGAGTCTCCTCAGCTACCCAAGCCAAGGCCGTTAGGGACTTAGGCAACTCTGCCTTTTTAATCTTGTTGGAAGCAGGCAGCCACCTAAGCCTACACTATACCCTATGATCACCCACCGCGAACTGGGTCCTCTGGGACTATCCTATTTACTTGCTGGTGGGAGGCCAGCCAGTAGAGCCGCTTTCCATTTTTATCACCCCAGCCGTATAGATTGGCCTTAATGCACGCCAAAGAAGTTTAGCAGCTTCTAGAGAGTGTAGGTGTTGGAAAGTGGATTATTGATAGGGGCAAATGTAGGTCTGCCACTGGCAATAAGGCCACTAACACAGCATAGGGCTCAGAATAGGTCTTAGAAAATGATTCCTATGCACAACCCTTGGTAACGTGGCTGCGAGCAGGCAGGCTTAACTTCATAGACAGGTATGTAAAGCATTTAAAACACAAATTCAGTAAATAATTAAGACACAACACAAAATAAAAATCCAACACCAATTTATAAAAATAGGAAATATGTTTATCTTTTAAATTACACCAAAATAAAAAATATCCACTGTCAGGAACCAGAGATATGAATTTTTAAAGATTTGTCACTTTCTAGTGCTTAGAAACCAACAGTGCCCCTTTTAGTAATTGTGTTGCCTCTGACAGGGACACATTCAGCTTTAGCAATTATTCTGGAGGATCTCTCCCCAGTCTTGTGCCGCCCCCTCCAGCAGGCTGGGTCCAGTTAGAACTCCTTCCTGAAATTCATCTTGTGGGTCCCATAGTATCCAACACACAATCCAAGGTTCTGGAATCTCCAAGAGGGTCCTTGAAAGTGTGAGCCTTCAATTGCCAAAATCCACTTGGAAAAAACCCTTACAGATCCACTGATAGTACTCCAGGCTGGGGATTCTTTGTGGTGATGTTCCAGGTGAGCTTTGTTAACCTCTAGCTTGCAGGGAGTCCACTCTTTAGTCCTTTTGAAGTAGGTTTAATCCACAGGGCTGTAGTTTCAAATGGTGCAAAAAGGCACAATCTTCAGAGTGAAGGCCTTTGGAAATACACATCAAACTCTTCAGCGCAGACCCTTCTGATTCTCTTAAGTTTCAAGCAGCAGATCTGAAAGACACCGCCCCTCTCAGATACTTATTCAGTGTTCTCTGGGTCAAGCAGGAGGGCACTCCTGTCCAATGAGCTGCAGGGTTCCACCCAAAAGTCTGACCACTTCCTGCAGAGTGTGGCAAAATGCTAACCCAGAAACCACTATTCTTCCAAAATTCAAAATGTCAGAATTTTCAGCAGGAAGAGAAGAGCTGGCTAAACACACCCCTAGGATGGCTAATCTGTATAGTCTATCCCCTTTGCATCTGCTCATTCCTTCCTTAATCCTAGCATCTGGCTGAAGGTGAACAGGGGTCCTCCCCTTCGCTTGGAGTCCATGGTTTACAACTCCGTCTCCCTGCTCTGGCGTTCCTTTGCCCAGCAACCTCTCCTCCCGAGAGGCTTCCTAACTCCAGGGATCATTTATCATCTCTTCAAAGCAGCCAGACTCACCCACTTATCTCTGACCAATCAGGTCTGTACAATTTACAATAAATTCAACAATACCATATTGATGGATGTATCATTACCATTCTACTGAGTCCTTTAATCCTAGTTTTATTGCTTTTCCTCCTCCAGTTATTAACTAATAACCTTTTCCAATGTTAACTTATGGCATTGGATTTGCAATGGGAACAGTGATTTGGGCCATCTTTCCAGCACCAGGGCTTAGAAAAACATATTTTATAAGTATGCTACATATATCTACAGGACCCCTACCCCAGGAACACATAGGGGAGACATTAAGGGTTCTGAATATGTAAACATATTGCAGATCCTCCCTCCACAGGGCTCCTACCACCAACGTCGATTTTGGGCAGCACTTTATCACAATGTGGGGAGTGAAATGGGCAATTTTACTTTACCCAGGGCATATAAAACTCATTTTATAAGGGTCCACCTTATAGATACTTGAACCCCCATCCCTGAGACACCTAGGGGAGATCCTGCGGGTACCTAATATGCCCAAACACTGTAGGTTAACCATTTCTAAGTGCCCCAAACACAAAAGTTGTTTTGGCACAATTTACTTTTTAAAAGCAGTCCTGTAGCCCAGAGCCACTTTTTAAACTGACCTCAGGCTTTAGCAGTGCACACATGCAAGTGCAGAAAGAGCTACTGGACTCTAAACTGCATGCCCTATTATATACTAGGGACTGATAGTTAGTTTAAATCCCCCTGCCCTGTTATGTACTAGGGCCCTATGTGGTAGGTCATGTACCTGCAACCAGGGTCCAGATCGTTCTATCCGTCAATACACAAAGTCGGTACTTAGAGAGCCCTCATTCACGTAAGCAGGTCGCGGGGTGGTTTATCTTGATTCTCCACCTTTCTTTAAATACGTGTCAGCATTATCATTGGGTCTCTTTCTGAATGCTTCCTCCACCTGGCGGGAACCACTGGATTTCACAGTAGTGATCAGAAATTAATAGTGAAAGGTGCTCTAGTGAATAGTGATATTAAAAATGTCTTTCTCATACTACCTTAGAAGTAACACTTTTATTCTATCTGTTGTATGGGAAGACTCTTAAAAAAGGTGAGATTCGTGCAAAAAGGCCTAATTATGAAACCGCTGCACTGTTTATGTCCAGATCTAAGGTCGACATGTTTCAGCCCTAAGGATGCCCCTGACGGGTCAATGGGCTTTCTTCAGGACCTAAAAAGTAGTTGTGAGAAAAGGTAATGTCCGATTCTGAAGGAAATCAGAGTAAATACTCTGAGATTAAAGGTCAATAGTACCTAAAGGTTTGCAGTACCTAAAAAGAAAGAGAAAGAGACGAACAACAATGCGAGTACTTATTTTCTTAAGTACAGGTAAAAAGTTTAGCAGACTAAAATAAATGGCAAATCCTTAAAAGACGTAAGCAAGTATGTTAAATGGCAAGGATGTATGGACAATGCGGGAAGGCACATTTTTGGAAGACGCCTAAAGTATTTCCCATAACATACGGAAAGCAACTAGATAGAATAAAAGTGTTACTTCTAAGGTAGTATGAGAAATACATTTTCAATATCACTATTCACTAGAGCACCTTTCACTATTAATTTCTGATCACTACTGTGAAATCCAGTGGTTCCCTCCAGGTGGTAGACCCAATGATAATGCTGACACGTATTTAAAGAGAGGCGGAGAATCAAGATAAACCGCCCGCTACCTGCTTACGTGAATGAGGGTTCTCTAAGTTCCGACTTTGTGTACTGACGGATAGAACGATCTGGACCCTGGTTGCAGGTACAAGTGATCCATTCCCTCCCGAACGAGGTGTAACTGGCAGGAGACCTCTTCCTGGGGGTCGTATGTGAGGTGTTTCTCCAGGTGCAAGGCCTGTGCCTCCAGCTGGGTGATGAGGGAGGAGCACTCACGCTTCGGAGTCCTAACTAAGTGTTTAGCACATTGGCATAGGGTGGCTTTGCTGGCAGACCAGAGTGTGCTCACTCGGGATACAGTTCCTGTGTTGCTAGGAAAGTAAGATTGAGGTTCTTTTTCTCAATGCATGAACAAAGGTTTTATCTTGGAGGTACCATGCGTTAATAAGCCACATAGGCCACATTGCTGTGGAGGGGTGCCCAAGACGGAGGAGTAGTGGGGAATGATCAGAGTTCCCTCTGGCTAATATTTCGATGTGGCTCAGCGCTTGGCAGTCCAGGGCAGGTAAGAGAGCGAGGTCAATGCATATGATGAGCGGCTGAGGTGTGTGTGAACTGACGGAGTGTAGGATGCCAGGACCGCCAGGCGTTGCATAGGCCCCAGGAGGAAGTCCAGTCCATGAGATGCTGAGTCCCTGGGCCTCTGGAGGCGGCATGACTGGTGCTATGCAAGACGGGTCCAGGGACTGCGTTAAAATCTCCCCTCAACACTGTGAGTCCTTATGGGAGGTGGGCGAGAAGTGTCGAGAGGTCTTTAAGGCAAAGCGATAGGACGGCCAGCGGTATGTACACAGCCAGCTGCACAATCTCCCATCCCTCCAGAGTGGCCTCCAAGGCTATAAAACACCCTTGTGGGTCATGGGTGACCTGCGAGACCACCAAAGGAATAGAACGGAGCAGGAGGATGGCAACTCCTCTTGCCCCCCGACAATATCCCGCATGAAAAACCCCATCATAACCATTACAGGCCAAGAAAGGACAGCGTTCACCCCGGAGATGCGTCCCCTGTAGGGGAAGGACTTCAGGGAGGTGGCGGTGAAAATGCAAAGACCGCAGAATGTTTAATCCAGTCTAACAGACCGTTAACGTTCCATTATATAAACTAGAAGGTCATTTGATAGCATTGAGTGTACTAGCAAGGCAAAATAGTGCACCTGGGGGGAACCCGGAGGTGTGAGGGGGGCAGACACGGCAGCGAGGTGGGTGTCTGGAAGACTCTTAAACTGAAAATGGCTGTTGAATCATGGTCACAGTTGATAATGTTAGATACATAGAGAAAAGGAAGAAGTGTAAGCAATAAACAAGAACATATAGAAAAATAACCAAACACAACTCCCTCCCCACCCCACACTTCTACCATAGAAGCATCTGTCGCCCAGTCGAATCAAAACAGTGGAGACAACAGTGAGCACCACATTACTGAGTCTTCAAAAGGAGATGGGGTGAACCTATTCGTTGACATGATTTGCCAACTCCAGCTGGATCACCGATGATCATTCTGACCCGGAGGCGGTAGGCAGGGGGCCAACTCTGTTGTATGGGATTAGGAGGGGCCAGGTGATCGCTTCAAGGACCAGCCCCTATACGTGAAGACGGACAGAGTATTGGGCTGAGGGAGAGGTCCGAGTCTGGCTGAGAAGAAGAAATGTCATTTAGAGGCGAGGATGGAGAGGGTTCAACAGCTTGGGCACAGTCTTCCTCACTTGCTGCAGGGTCTTCGGCTGGTGCCCCAGAGATTAGGGGCTGTGTTAAGGAGGAACCCAGGGCTGAAGCTGAGCGGGTCCCACCACGTCCCCTCCGCTAGCGGTTGCGCCGTCCCGGGGGTCGGGGTAGAAGTTGAGGGGCCGGGTCAACAGCCGACCTCTGGACGTTGGTAGAAGGCAAAGAGTGGCCCTGTAGCAGCCTCTCCTCTGTAAGCCATTGCCATGTCTCTTCAGGCGTATCGAAGAAAAATGACTTGATGTCTGGCCAGAAATAAGAGACGGTATTGGAGGCCCATGTTCCTCAGTTTTTGTTTAACGTCCAGAAAGGATCACCTTCATTGCAGTACTTCTCTAATATAGTCCAGAAATACAAGGAACTTAGTGTCGCTGTAGTGGAGGTCTGGTCGGGTGCGTACCTTACCAAGTACTGCATCCTAGTCTCAAAAATTCAGGATTCGGACGATAATCGTCCAAGGGAAGTCACCGATAGGTGAAACCTCTCGACCACAAACCAAGGGGAAAGGCGCCCCTCAGGCATCCAGGACTTAATTCATGTCTCTTTGAGGCCCGCCATACGCTGTGAGGCTGCCCCTTCAATGTATTTGGGGACCCTAATGACGCGTATATTATTCCGCCTTGAGCGGTTTTCCGCATCCCTGGCACGTGCATGGAGCTCTGATATGTGGGTGAGGAGTGTGGAGATCTGAGACTTAAGGGTTGCGACATCGTCTTCAACTGTGGAAATCCGGGACTCCATCTCTGTGATCCTGGCAATAGCGTTTGGGAGTTCCTGATGGAGGAGCGCCACATCCATCTTCACCTCACCAACCCTGGCCTCTACTGCCGCCTGAGATGTTTGAATCGCATGCAAAATGACATTAGGTGGGGCCCCGGGCTTGTCACCGTACAGGGACCCAGATGGCCGGGAGCGGCACCACCAGAACGAGTACTGTAGTGGTCTATTTGTGTGAGGCTATGCCTTTCCTCATGGTAGGAGCACAGTGAAGGTCACAGTTGGGAACCCCCTCGGAGACGGAATCCAGTGTCCGCAAACCTCAAAACCCTATGGGTTCTTGGGCACAGGGTCACTTCAGGAGCTATCTGGTGCCTCCCAGTGCCCTCTTAACAGGGTGTTGGAGTACCACTTGTGTGATGGGGGAGCGGGGACCTCACCTCCAAGGGGTCCTACACCAACCTGTGTAGCGAACCGACCCGCGGGCCCTGCCAATGCCATGTAGTCCCTGGGCCTCACCAGCAGCCGCCAGCCGTCCGCCAAAGGGCTCCACCGGCCCCCCCAGGACACCAGATGATGGACACCAGATGGGGGGGCCGGTGCAGCAGACAGGCCCAGATCTCCCAAGACCAGATGGGGTCCTCAATTAGTATGGAATTTTGTAAAGCGCATGGTTACGCGCCCCGGCGTGTCCCCGCGCTGAGTGAGAAGTATGAAGTGGCCAGAACAGGGAGGTTACATCAGTACTAAGCGAAAGAGGTGAGTTTTTAGAGCTCTGCAGAACTTGGCCTCTGAAGGTTCGAGGCGCAGCTCCATCGGAAGCATATTCCAGCTCTTGGCTGCAAGAAGCCTGAAAGATCTGCCCCCCATTCGAGCTTTATGAATTTTGGGGACGACTACCAGTCCGGTGTCCGGTCTGTAGGGGGTGATGAGGCTGTGTAGGGGAATGGGCGTCCTGCCCCCGATAATGCGGTGACACAAGCAAAGTGCTTTGAAGGTAATCCTTTCTCTGATCGGAAGCCAGTGTAGGGACTTCAAAGCAACTTTAGAGGCCGTTCTCCTAGGAAGCCTCAGCACCAGCCGGGCAGTGGCATTTTGAAGTACCTGGAGACGATTGAGGCTTCTAGCTGTTATTCCCAGATAGAGGAGGTTAGAGTAATCGAGTCTAGATGTGACCAAGGCATGCACCAGAGTCTGCCTGGCACTAACTGGAAGTAGGTCAAGGATCTTCCTTAGACTCTTGAGTATACCGAAGCACATTCCGACAACCCGATTAATCTGGGGAGCAAATGACAGGTCGGAGTCAAACATCACCCCAAGATTTTTTGGCCTGTTGAGAGACCCGGGTGTGCCAGGCCTCGAGACAGCGAGTACCCCAGCGCCTCACCCCTGTGCCTAGCACAGACTCTCCAATGCCCCGGGTATCAGCTCTCCTCCACACACAAACAGGGCAGGTAAGCCACAAGCTGTCGCAGGGCCACAGAGTCACTGCCAGAGGGAGGCCCGCCTAGGGGGCCACTGCACCGACCTGTGCAATGAGGGTATATCAAGTACGGCAGGGGGGGGCCCCGGATGCACCAAAGGACCCCAGCAGCAGCAATACTCAACATTTTAAATTAGGGCACACAGACCCTCCTGGGCCCCACCTACCGGTCAGGCCACAGGAAGGGCCGACACCTCGGTGTCTCACCCCGAGTGCAGTCCCACCAGTCCCCTGGGAGTCGGATTCTCTGTTTGCTCAGCTAGGTCCAATCACTGCTGGCAGCCGTGGGGCCCTGGAGCATCATCGTGGGGGGGCCCACTCATGGGGCCCTTCACCGACCTGTGCAGCGAAGATACCCCCGGTGGTGCCAACGGGGCCCCCAGTGCACCAATGGGCCCCTGTGGAGTCGCACGTGAATAACTCAATCGGGTCCCCAGACCCTGGGAACGGAACCCAACCGCAGCCTCTGGCCGCGGCCTCCGCGCCCCGCCCCAGGCGTATTGCAGTGTCTTCCTCCTCGCGGTGACCAGATGCCCATCATGTCAAGGACGCCTGGAGAAAGGTGCCACAGGCCACAGCAGCGGTAGGGTTCGTGGGGGAGAGAGGGGAGCGAGGGAGGCCTCATCCAGGAGAGCACTACATCGATATGTGCTGCAGGAGCTTCCCTGGACGCCTCCACATGCGCCCTCCAGAGCACCTCTCAGCTCTGGCGTCACAACACACCAGGTCTCGGCGGTGGCCTTGGGAGCCACGCCTATCCATGTCTCAACAGTACAGTCAACACTAAGGGGAACCCTACAGTGAACACTGAGGGGAGCGCAAATTGTGGACTGCATGTAGCATGATGCAAAGGAGCAAACGTTTCTGGGATATGATGTAGTGTCCGACCACACCCTTTCCCCTGCCCAAACTAATTTTTATGACCTCCTCGACCATTTATCACACGTTCCTAATGTGCCTTTTTGTAAAAATTGCATTCTGGACCACTGATTACACTTCATCCAGTCCAAACCGGAGAGTACGACCCAAGCTCAAGAGTATGGTCCGGGTGTAGAGAGTACGGCCCAAGCCAGAGATTCCGGCCCAACTGCGAACCTAAAGATACAACTCATAAATTACCTCTCTGAATACCGAAAGTCGTAAAGTTAGACTTTTGTCTTAGATTGCTTTTGTAAATCGGGCCCTATGAGTCTAGCCGACCATCTGCCAGTGCCTAAGTGAGCAAGAATGTGATTGCACACATAAGTATAGGAAACCTGCGCTTCTTACACTTCCTTTCTTTCTGCACATATCTGCCCTGTTAAGCAAACAGATTCTCCAGCCACCATGTTCCATCATATTGGATTCCATTTAATTGAAATAATGTATTCATACTCACAAACCAAGAGACATGCGATGGAGAGTCACGTCTTTCCCACAAATGCTACCAATGGAGGATCCACTAGTGGCGTATTTCAGACATGAAGCCGGTAGCGTGTCCACGGATGCAAGCAGATGGCTGCCTTCTTTCCCTGACACCGACCCATCAACATCTTCTAAAATGGCAGAATGTGGGAAAGGGAAAAATGCCTGGTTGGGTGAATTTATGAACTTCAGCTGCACAACCTCAACTCTGAAACCACCTAGGAAATAAAGAGAGATAACATTAGCAGACTTGAATTGTAGTTTAAAAGCAAAATATATGGTGGAAACGTTTTGAGGCATTCAGGATGTCGAAAAGACAGACACTCTACAGCTTGCACTTCTATTTTTTAAAACACAGCTTTATTAAAAAAATCAGGCCCTTAACTGAAGCTGTAAGTAGCAAAGACAAAAAAATGACCATGCCTGCCTAGCACTGCACTATGCAAAGCAGTGCAGTGAACAAGCTGGTAAAATTCATAAGGTTACAGGCCATTCTGAATGTAAGGTACGGAAATAGTGTAATAGTTTGTGGTCTCCTACAGATGCCCGGTTCAATATTTCTCTTTTACAAAAAGTACACACAAACAATACAAACAAACATTGTCAAAGCCAAGAGGACTGGCATTGGCTGCTAGGCTTTTGGCAAACCTTGTTTGTTCTGTCATGGTTTGTGCAAAACTTTCTTGTTGGGATGCTGCCGGGCTTTCATCAATCTAAAAAACTATTGAATTAAAGCAAGAATATTTTTGGTCTCACACAGTAGCACAGTAGTCTCTGGCACTGAAGGGAACTTCTTTGTATGTGAATGTGCTCCTTGTGAAAGGGTAGCCTGCCGTAACTCACTGGGAAGTAAGACAGTGGCTGACATTGGTTGATCATTGCCCTAAGATGTATGCTAGAGTTAGTGAAGGAAAATATGAATGACACAACAGACCAATAGATGATGTCTGGATGAAAATCCCTGTAACTTCTATGTTATGCACATAAGTTTAGTAAAATCAAAAGGTGACGGCTAACACTAGACCTAAAAAAGCCAATCGCTCTGGTATTGACTGCCAGCCTTTTTCCTTTGCTAATGCTTTTTTCGTAATATTTTTGTAAATCTTTATTGCAAACTAAGTGAGTTGAAAAGATTGAGAAAATAAAGCCTTGCAAAGAAGATAGACAGCTAGATAGATAGATAGATAGATAGATAGATAGATAGATAGATAGATAGATAGATAGATAGATAGATAGATAGATAGATAGATAGATAGATAGATAGATAGATAGATAGATAGATAGATAGATAGATAGATAGATAGATAGATAGATAGATAGATAGATAGATAGATTAGGAAATTGGATTGCTAGTTGGGGGGTGCAAAACCTTCCTTAGGCAGCAACCACAATTCTTGTCTGGATGAAACACAAGCAAACCCCAAATTAGCGTATGCTCAATACTCTCATAGCTTGGAACAAAAGCAATCTGGCTTAATTTAGAGACAGTGTGTAAAGTATCTATACAGCACTTCAAACAGTAATAAAGTAAAAACAAAACACAAGAAAATTCCCACAAATGAGAACATTATAATAAATTATTTGAGACCAAAGTGACAAAAATCAAATCAGTAGAACCGAAGGTATGCAATTTTAAAGATATATGTGAAAGTAGTGCTTAGAAGCACAAAGAGTCAACTGGGGTTTTCGGGTTGCGCCGGACCGGGACAAAGTCATGAGTGCATGCCGACCGTGATGGAGCGTGTGCCGGATATAGGGATCAAGTTAGGCCCATTGCACAAAGTACCTTAAATCCTGGTTTACAGAGCATTGTGAAATCCCACGTTAAAGATGCGTTGCACAGCGGCAGTTCCGAGGAAGCTGCGGAGCTGTGATTTGGAGTCCTGCGTCATCGTCAAGTATGCCATCTATGAGGTGCTTGCGATGCAAAGCCGCTGTGTGGATGTGTCACACAGCGTCAGTTCAGAAGAAGCTGTGAGGATGCGATGTGATGTACTGCGTTGTCATCAAGTATGCCATTGATGAGAGGCTTGCGATGCGAAGGCTTGGGTCGAGGATGCGTTGTGCAGTGGCGGTTCTGAGGAGACTGCAGGCTGTGAGGCAAGGTCCAGCATCAGGGATGTGCTGCTCAGCAGCGATTCTGAAGCAGAGCTGAGAGGAGATGTGTTGCTCTGTGTAGGTTTCCCCCACGAGACCACAGCTGGGCTGGCAGTGCACCTTCAGGCAGACTTCCAGGGGTCCAGGACTGCGGTGGCACCACTTGGAGGGGTGGGGGCAAAACTCACAACTGTCAGCATCCAGGTGCTGGGTTCGAGGTGCTTGAAGACTTTTCTGTCCCTGAGGCTCTGATCAGGAGGCCAGCCAACTAGCCCTGATAGTCACTCTTGTGGTCCTGGGTTCGAGATGCAGGTCCATTCCTTCTCACTCAGGCAGCAGGGCAGCAGAATAGCAGTAGCAGAGTGTATTGCTCACAGGCAGTGGGACAAAGGTCAATAGGTGTTGGCAGGATGGGCCATCTCTTACTTGATGAAGGGGAGGAGCAGTTGCCTACCACACATTCACATTACATAGCCTCTGCCTGGGCACACTCACAAAAGGTTTAGGACTAGCCTTTTGTGACACCAGACAAGGACAACAAGGGCAGAGAGGAAGGGAATTACAAAGAACGCTATGGATGGAAACCTCAAGAACCTCCTCCTACTTCACATCTGGCACTAGGTATAAAAAATGGACACTAAGACCAACTCTTCAGTACACCTCTGGCCCTGTGGAAGTCTAAAGAAGGGGTGCTGTGCAGCTCTGCAAGGACTGTTACTCTGCTGCCCGAGTGAGAAGGACTGGACCTGCATCTTAAACTCAGGACCACCAGAGTGACTACAAGAGCTAGTTGGCTGGCCTGCTGATCCTCAGGAACAAGAAAGGCTCCATCTATCTTGAACCCAGCACCTGGACTCCATTCCAGCTGTGAGTCCTACACCCGAAATGAGCCCACCCCAGTCATGGACTCTGAGAAATGGGCTTGAAGGTGCTCTGCCAGCCCAGCTGTGTTCCGGTGAGCATAGCTGATTCAAAGTAACGCATCTCCTTGCAGCTAAGCTTTCGAACCACCACAGCACTATGGTTTCCGGATGTCAAACCTTGCATTGCAGCATCCTCAGAAGCTGTGTCACACATCCTCAATGAAGGACTTCGCATCACAAGCTCCTAATCGATGGCATCTTTGACGACGATCCAAGACGCCGCATCGCAGCCCCAGAGCTTCTTCGGACCTATTGAGCGCAGCACATCTTCAACGCAAGACTCTGCTTTGCAAGCCCCTAGTTGACGGCATCCTCGACGATGATGCAGGACTTTTTACTGCAACTGCACAGCTTCTCAGAACTGCCGTTGTGTGATGCATCCACAGTGCGGGATCTCGCAACACTCCGCAAACCAGGATTTAAGGTACTTTGTGGAGCCGGCCTAACTCGGTCTCTCTATCCAGCATGCAATCCATTGTGGCTAGCCTGAACTTGTGACTTTGTCCCGGTCGGGCGTGATCAAATGACCAGAGTTGGCACTTTGTGATTCTAGGCACTATTTTTACTTAAAAATTTGACATTGCATATCTTTGGTTCTACTGATTGAATTTTTGATGTTTGAGTCTCAAATGTATTAAATTTTACTTTGTTTTTCTAAATTGCTGTGGGGTTTTTCTTGTTTTGTGTTTTCACTTTATTACTCTTCGAAGTGCTGCATAAATACTTTACACATTGCCTCTAAGTTAAGCCTGACTGCTTTTTTTCCAAGCGACCTGAGGGTTAAGTACAGGCTAATTTGGGATTGGCTTGTGTTTCATCTTGGTAGAGAATGAGGTTGCAGTTTGAGTAGGGTCTCACCTCCCCAATCTGTAACCTAATTTCCACCAATGTGGTATCTAGTTTCCCCCTATGTAATTAAACATTGCCATTCATTATTACTCACAGCATTGGTATATAAAGTAGTAGTGGCATGCCTGAACTCCCTGTGTCCTTCTATGCCCCAATACCATCCAAGAATCCACATTGCTCTAATATGAAAAGCATCACTGGCACGCCGTAATCTAGACTACTAAAGTATATGCATCACTATGTCGTATATTCCCTGTGTCCTGGTATGTAAAGTGCCAATGTCTTGCCTTGCCCATTATCTACATTACTATGGGCCTTATTTAGATCCCAGCGGATGGAATACTCCATCACAAACATAACGGATATCCTGTCAGTGGAATTACAGTCTCTATAGGATATTGTGATTAAGTAGTCTCCTCTGCCAAGATCTATATATACCCTATGCCCTGGTATGTAAATCACCCATAAGAACCGATGTGTGCAACTTCCTCAAACAATCTCATCAAGTTTGCCCCCATCCAACCTTCAATCCATTCACATTTCACCTAACCATTCACCCACCCATCTATCCATTTCTACTTTCACAGAAGGATTTATGTTTTTTAAAGTACAGTTATCATGGGCATATCATTTCAAATGCTTAATTGTGTTTTTACCCATACTACTATTAAAAGTCTCTAACTCTTGCATCCTTGTTTATCATTTGCTATAATATTTTAATTGATTGCCTTTCTTCTTTAGTATTTGTTTTCGTCATCCGATTTCTCTCCATGTTTACCATTCTCTCTCTCCTTTTGTCACCCTTTCCTAGCTCAGTCATGTCCTAGAGTGTCTTTTTATCTCTTTTCCTCATAATTTATCTTTTCAAGAATGTCTTTCTCTTATCGTTCTTTCATTTATTAATACTAAGAATATTTGTTGCTGCTGCAGCCCTGCAAGGTACGGCTTCAACTCAGATAGGCCTACAAGTACTAATGACCAGATAGCAAGGTGAACTCATCTCTGCCAACTATAACACTGAATACTTACATCTTTTGTAAGTGTCCTTGCCCAGAACGGTTTCATTCAAGCAGGGAGGCCGAGCAACCCACTTGCTGCCCGGCTAGCTCAAGAATACATCTTCCACATGATGCTGACATGCATGTGTAGTGACTGGCTGGTCACGTTCTAGTGGTTTTCAGCAATGTGTTTCCACTAGCCACTCCTAGAGGACTGGCTTCAACATTCCCCACACCAATATACCACAAGAGTCACAGGTCATTTGACCCTGCCAGTAAAAGGGGCCAGGCACACGTGCCCTGGGCCAGTTCTACATAGCAACTCCCTGTGTCTGTTTGGTCATTTGTATTGCATGGGGGCCTAGAGCCCAGACTCATACATTGGTGCCAAGTGAGTTGGACCCCCATGTGTAGGTGCAGCAGACTGAAGGTTGGCATGCGGGAAGTGTAACTGGTGTCGATGGCTCCCCTGCCAACACGCTGCACAAAGTGGGCAAGTAAAATGGTACCTGTCCGAAGGTGACCCTGCAGCAGCCCGCTTCAACCCGGCACCAGCACACCGAGCGTGGTGTCCTCAGAGGAAAGTAGGGAGAGCGGGCCGAATGTCCTGCTGCAAACCCAGTGAGGTAGCTGCTGTCCCATCGGGCGTAAGGTGAGCTCCAGAGACAGCTAGCACCATGTGTGAGGCGCTTTCACGTCACAGACTGGGATCGCGGGAAGCAGACTCCCCTCCAGCAACTCCGCGGGTTGAAAAGAGACTGTGCCTCAGTGCACTCAGCGAGGTGCAAAGAGATAGCTGAGTTAAAACACAGCAGTAGATGTAGCCTCAACTGCTGCGCGGCCCAAAGAAAGTGCTGTGAGGTGAACAGATGGCTAATTGGGTGTGGTAACTGTGCCCCACCTAGGCACTGGTCAACTGCTATGCTGGAGTGGGAGAACTGCCCTACTGTGGGTAAAGATTAGGAGACTAGCTTGCCTCTTGCACTGCAATCACAGCACCAGCATTATTATCGAGTGGTGAGTGGCGACTGACTCTAGGTGAGACCCCTCCCACACCTGGAGGGCCCGTGTGGGCATTAAGTGGGGCGGCCGACGCTCCTGTAAGAACAGCTTCTGCCACCCTTATTGTCACTGGAGCAAGAGCAGAGGTGCGGACTGAAGAAGGACATCCCACTTAGCGAGCCTGCTACCAGCTTCTGCTCTCCCCTCAGGAGAAAGGTGCCGGGCTGAAGGCGGGGCCGAGCCAGCATTATGTGAGGCTCCCGTGCTTCCTGTGAATGAAGAGCGACTGCCCCAATGAAAGAAGGGACTGCAGCCCAGCTAGGCAGAGGCTGTGACCTGCAGGCCGAGATTGAGGAGCAGTGGCAGCGCCACCTAGAGGTCGCAGGAGGCACCGCGGCCTGCAGGGAAGAAAACAAATAGTTTAAACCAAAAGGAATAGTGTGCACTGAAATGGAAAGCAGCACAGAGATGGCTGCTGTGGCATAAAGTTAATGGGGGAGAGAATGTGGATTTGCCCCCACTGATTCAAGGAAGAGTGTACTCCCGACAGATGTTCTGACAGAGCCAATCAGGAAAGGCAGCATGGCCTGCTGCATGAGAGGGACTGTGTTATAAAGAAGTAAGAGAAAAGCTAACAAGTAATCTACAACAGACTGCTACGTAAGGCACCTGCAGCACCACCTAGTGGCCACAGGTGGTTACTGTACCAGTCTAAAGTGAACAGTGAACAGAAGAAAGGCCCCTAACAGGAAGAAGGCTACCCTGGTCTACAGTTGACGTAGGGGCAGCACCGACAGCAACAGTTGCCAGGAACAATAACTGGACATGTCTACCAGGCACCACAGAAAGAGAGTGGCCTCGGCAGAGCCATATGCCCCTGTGAATTGCTCATTGTTTGGGGGAGAGTCTGTTCCACTCACATGGAACCCCAAGAAGCTCAAGGTGGTCAGCTAAGGAAGCTGCCAAGAGTCCACCGCAAGAGGAGGAACTGGGTGTGTAAGGCGCAAGCAGAAGGTGCACCTAAAGGGAAGGACGGAGGGTGCAAAGTCAGAAGGGAGCCGAAGACCACACCAGAGAAGCTGACAGTATGGGCAGGATCCCGGCAGTGAGAGCCCTGGGAGGAAGAGGGCCCATGTCATAACAGGGTGTGATAGACCCTGCGGAGCCTGCCTGAGTGGAGGCAGAAGAGAGTGCTATAATGCCATAGCCTTGAGGCGCAGGGAGCATGGCCTCAAGTGAAGATGGAGAGAAGACCTGTGAGAGGTCAACAAAGAGACCTGTAAGAGGTTGATAAAGAGAAGGCCTGTGAGAGGCCACCGAGGATAAGGCCTATGAGAGGGCCAAGAAGAAGACCTGTGGTTGTGAGAGGTTGTGAAAAGAAGAAGGTCACAACGAGAGGTCTGGCCAGTAGACGGGGAGAAGGCTCAGTCATAGGGATAGAACATGGCCAGATAGACCCATGTGGAGTGCACGACACATGGAGAGGCCCGGTCAAAAGAAAGAAGAGTAAGGCATGATGGCACCAGACTGCATCGTGAAGAGGAAGACGATGAAAAAGAAGAAGTAGCATGAGGCCACAAGTTTAAATCAGAAGAAAAAGGTGAAAGAGAAAGGTGTGGCCACTGCACCAGACTGTGTAGCAAAATAAAAGAAGAGACTGGTGTGAAGTAAACATCTGGTACACTGCAAAGTACAGAATAAGAACTGTGAGTGTTATCGCCATCAAGTGCACCCCTAAGAACATCTAAAGAGCCCTGGACATCTAGAGTGGAGCCCTGTGCATGTTAAACACCCAGAGGTCAATGAGTCAACTATGGCGTCATGAGATGCTGGATGCCCAGAAATCTTCGGATAGACCAAGTGAACCTAAAGCCGGCTGAGGAGAGCATATTTGACCATTTCTACCATCCACCTTTGGACTTGCACATGAGAGTTGGTTGTGGTCCCGTTCAGACGTCCTGAGTGATCTCGATCGCGGGGTCTAAAAGAGGATCTGAGCAATCCATACTGCCCCATGGCAATCCAGGGGCAAGTGCCTCATGGATTACCAGTGAGAGAGGCATCCCAACACAAAAGATGCATCTGCAGCAGCTCCCCAGCAGGTACCAGGAAGCACAGAGGTCTTGGTCGGAGTCTGGCTACCCAATAGACAATCCAACAGATGCCTGTGCACCAGAGTCAGGATGGCAGGAGTACCCCAACCTAGAAACAACTACCCTTGAGGAGGAGCGAGTGACTTGAAGGTGGGGCTCCATGGGCTTGCATCGGAGAGACACACCGTAGTACACACAGTCCTGTGGAAGCCTGGTAAAGAGGATCTCAGGGGATTCCAGTGAGAGAGGAACCCTGGTGAGAGAAGGAAGCTGGATGTTTCTCCACCATCAGGCAGCTGGAAGCAAAGCTGCATCTGAGAAAGACTTGTAAACAGTCACCCAGACGTCATCAGTCTTTGGAGGCTTGCTATCCATGGAGATAGAGCACCTTTGAAGACCTATCAGCAACAGACTTCAGTATTGCTCCAAATGCACCCTCACAGCAAACATTGTAAATAGACTTCCATGAAGTAAGACTAGGAGGGACAGGACCCACAGTGCTCAGGTAGACTGTAACAACTTGGACTGGCGAGCGAAAAATATGGACTTTATTTACAGTGCCATTCGTGCCCAAAGTAGTCTGGTTTAAACGACGGATGCGTGCAGTGATAGATAGTGTTCCCAGCTGCACCTGTCCACTCATCCTGTCTGGAAACCGGCCTGAATAGACTCAGTGAAGCTTTGTTTTGTTGTTTTGCTCTCTCCCACAAGTTGGACTTTGTTTGTTCCCTTTTTAATAAAGTTTGGGAGGGATGTAGCGACCAGATGGTCACATTCTAGTGGTTCTCAGCAATGTGTTTCCACCAGCCACTCCTAGAGGGCTGGTTTCAACACTTACCCCACATCCATCCATCACAGGTGTCACAGGTTATATGACCCTGCCTACAAAAGGGGGCAGGCGCACATGCCCTGAGTCAGTCCTAGATAGTAACTTCATGTTCATGTGTGGTCATTTGTATTGTATGGGGGCCTAGGACCCAGACCCTTACAGCATGTACCGAGCTGTTAGTGCTGGACCTGTCTTTCACTCTGGCAATTCCTTCCCGTACTTTATTATGCAGCCTGGATTCCCTTCATCAGCGCCTGTAAGAATAAGGGGTATTGTGGCTGCCGCAAGATATGTTGGACCTGTCATCCTTATGTTGGTCTTCTCCTAACGTTTTTCTGTATCGTTTTGTTGGCCATAGGACTCTAAACACTTTACCACTGCTAATTGTAGATAACATGCATGTGCTTCCCCCTAAACATGTTGACATTGGTGTAAACCTCCTTGGCATATTTAGTTTACCTGTAAGTCCCTTGTAATGTGGTACACCATATACCCAGGGCCTGTAATCTAAATGCTACTAGTGGGTCTGCAGCTTTGTTTGTGCTAACCACACAAGTAACCTTTCAAACCTGTCTCGGCCTGTCCTTGCAGGACCTGTGTGCGCAATTTACTGCCACTTCAACTTGGCTTTTAAAACCACTTGCCAAGCCTTATACTCCCTTTTTATTACACATACGTCACCCAGAAGGTATGTTTAATATCTTTGGAATGGTGGTGATAAATCCTTTTTAATGGTAAAGTTGGATTTGACATTACCATTTTAGAAAAGCCACTTTTAGAAATTGGTCATTTCTCTGCTCTTACTGCTCTGTGTGCCTTGCAGCCTGTCTCCAATACACGTCTGGGCTAGGTGAGAGCTACATTTTCTGCATTTCCTCTAGACAGCCACAACACAAGGGTTGGGTGTGACAGGAGCTTCATCTGCATTCATTTGCATACTGATAGCCTTCCAGTGTTGGAAGGGGGAGAGGTAGCTCACATTTACATTTGAATATGTTTTTTCCTTCCCTCTCAAAAGGGCTGATTTATCCCCTAATGGTGGTCTGGAGCCATGGCTGGGCTGAAAGGAATCATTGTGTACTTCACGGAGTTCCTTTGAAATCACCCCATACATGCATTTCAGTATCTGGGGAGGACAAGATGGAGTGTTTATGTGTGATGAAATCTCTCTTAAACTCAATTCTGGCTTTGTTGGGGAACCAATGTATTTCTTTTATAATTGGGTTTATGTGGCCATAACTTGTTGCCTCTTTAACAGGGGAGCCGCCAAATGGAGAATTGTTTTGAGGTATGCAGCAAATTCAGTTACTGGTTGAGGGGGGTGGAACCCTACTCAAGCAGCAACCACAAATGTTGTCAGGATGAAGCACAAGCAAACTGCAAATTAACCTGAGAGCAACCCTCTTGTAGTTTGGCACACAAGCAATCAGGCTTAACTTAGAGGCGATTTATAAAGTATCTATGCAGCACTTCAAACAGTCTTTAAGTGAAAACACAAGAAAAATCCCACACCAATTTAGAAAAAAAGAACACAATTTAATAAATTATTTGACAACAAAACAGCAAAAATTCAATCAGTAGAATCAGAGATTTGGAATTTTAAAAATTTAAGGTAAGTATAGCACCTAAAAGCACAAACTGCCACTCACAGGTATCTGGGCATGCAAGACTGGGTAGAAGTCCCAAGTTCAGGCTGACTACGATGGAGCATGGACCAGACACGGGGATGAGGTTAGCCCAACTGAAAGAGTTAACTTCTAAAGTCTAGCACAAAGAATGCAGTTCACTACAGAGGGGGGCACAGGGGCAAGCAGAGCGTTGTGGGCAGTTGTCACGGATGCTCGTTGCTGGAAATTCGCAGTGGAGGTCACAGAGGGCTGTTGATGCTGTAGCACGAAGTTGCTGGTTGTCGCTGCTGGTCTCTGTAGTGTGAAGTTTAGGGTTCACCGAAGCTTTATGGTAGAAGTCAGCACTGTTGGCAAGATCTTGGTGCAAACTGCCCAGTTTGCGGTCGCGAAGAGCCCAAAACTTCAGAATTTCTCCTTTTCTAGGAGAGGAAGCTGATTCCACACCAAGGGTCCAGGACCTTGGGGCTAAGGAACTCACTCCAAGCAGAGGCTACCAGGAGTCAGGCAGGTCTAGGAAGCAATTCATCGAGGCAGATGCAGGGAGGCCTCTTCAGCTTGTTATGTCCCTGCAGCATAGAACATGAGGTCAGTCAGCTGCCCTTTGGAGTTACTTCAGCCTGGGATGAAGGGAGCAGGTCCAGTTTTCCTTCTCAGCAATTAGGGCAGGTAGGAGTGCAGCCTGTAGTATCCACAGGTCCAAGAGTGTACTGAAGAGTTGGTTCTGAGGGTCCAATATGTATATGTGTTGCCAGCTCTGAGGTAGGAGAAGGTTCTTGAGGTTTCCACCCCTAGAGGTATTTAGAATTTCCTGCCTCCATACCCTGACCCCAATTTCCTTAGGGGCACAAAAGACTGGTGTGAAACCCTTTGTGAGTGTGCTGACGCAGAGCCTTTGTAATGTGCATGTTTTGTAGGTGACAACTCCGCCTCCCCTTTCAAGTCAGAGATGGCACATCCTGCCAACGCCTGTTCTCCCTTTGACTCACTGTCTGAGGGTATTAGACAAAGACCAACTGCCAGTTACACCTAGTCATGTGACCCAGGATACAGGCTGCAGCCATCATATGGTTGGGACAAGAAAATGCTAACTTTGTAAAAGTGGCATCTTCAGAATTGTGACTTAAAATCCAACCTAACAATCAAAGAGGGTTTTAAATTACAAATCTTCTCGACCATGCTCGAAATTCCTTCTTGCTCCCAATTGAAAGTGATCACTTATTAAATATGATAAGGTAATCCAATGTTTTGCGGTTTGGCCATGCAGTAGTGAAAAACAAATTTAGTGATTTTTCACTACTAAGACATGTAAAAGTTAAAAGTATATGTCTAACTTTCTTAATGCACTGCACCCTGCCCTATGGGCTAATTAGGGCCTACCCAAAGGGTAATTTACATGTATTATAAAGGAATGTATAGGCATGGCAAAAGGTTTATTTTACCAGGTCGAACTGGCAGTTTAAACTGCACACACAGGTTGCAAAGGCAGGCCAGAGAACATGACCGTCATTTGAGGCTAGTTAGGGGTCGCAGCAGCGACTTCTAACTTGCTCCCTGCTACTCCTGAAACTTCCTTGCAACCCTTGGCCTCAAAGGGGCAAATAATTTGCGTCCTCTGAGGCCAGGGGTCACACAGGAAGTGCCAAGAGTAGCAGGGAGAAAGTTAGAGGTCACAGCTACCCCTAACTAGCCTCTAATGACATCCATGCCTCAGAAATGCTTAAAAAGCAACTTAAGTGGGTGGCACAATGAGCAATACAGGCACACTAGTAGCATTTAATTTGCAGGCCCTGGGTACATGTAGTACCAGCAGCGGTCCGTGGAGGGAGTTCCGTGGGGCGGTGAGGCGGGGTGGGGGAGGGGCAGGGTGGGGAAATGTAAAGACTGGAATATGGATGAACGGAGGTAAGTACACATTTAAATAAATGAAACGAATTCCTTTGCGCGAGCTGCATCGCAAAATGCGATGCAGCGCGCGCAACGAAATTCGTTTTATTTATTTAAATGTGTACTTACCTCCGTTCATCCATATTCCGGTCTTTACATTTCCCCGCCCCGCCTCACCGCCCCACGGAACTCCCTCCACGGACCGCTACTGCGTAGTACCCCCTTCCTAAGGATTGACAAGTAAATTAAAGGTGCCAATTGGGTGTAAGCCAATGTCACCATGTTTAAAGGAGATATCACATGCACTTTAGCACTGGTTAGCAGTGGTAAAGTGTGCAGAGTCCTAAAAGCCAACAAACACGGGTTCAGAAAACTGGAGGGTGAAGGCAAAAGGTTAAGGGATGACCCTGCAGAAAGGACCAGGTAAAGCAAGGGACACTAGAGTAGATGCTGGGAGATCGAAAAGTAAAGCCTTCCTACCATCAAGGTATGCGAGAACTAGGAGCTGCTCCGCTATTTGAAGTTTATATAAGGGTTGAGCAGATTTAGTTTATTTACTCTGAAAATTTGAAATGAATCTGTTTTTGCAATGTTCGCAGTGTGAAGTGCCATCTTGAAATGTTGACCCATAATGTAACCAAACAGTTGAACAGATGGGAACAGTCAGTGGGTGATGCTGGGGTGGTAAAGTTGCAAAAGTCATCTTTGGACTCAACAGTGTATTTTCTTGGACTAGCGGAGAACAAATTGGTTTTTTGCTGGACTCAGTTTCACAAAGAAGAAACTCATTCAATTCAATAGACTTTTTAGGAAAAATTTCCAGGGTTGAAATTCTCACATGTGTTAGAAACTTTAAGATAGAGCTGTGTGTTGTCACTGTATACGTGTCTAAGAATGTATTCATCCTTGAGCATTTGACCAAGAGGTTCTATGTACAGACTGAATAGCTAGAGGGAGATAATTGAACCTTCAGATACACCACATTTTATAGGAAGGATAAGTGCTCTGAAGAATCCCAATGTAACAAATTATGATCTAAAGAGAACAAGGATGCAAACCATCTCATTGTCCCTTAAATCCGATTCTTATGGATAAAATGGTGAGTAGTGTGTCTTGGTCAATGGCATCAAGTGCTGCTAACAAATTTAGAATATCAGGAGGCAGCTGTTCCCACTGTAGTATCTATGAAGAATAATATCCAATATTTGGAGAGTTGTGGTCTCCGCACTTCATTTAGGATGAAATTCCAATTTAAAGAACTTTAGGAGATCAAGTTGTAGGTAAACTGTTTTTTAAATTGTTTTTTGGTGAAAGGGAAGTTTGGAGAACTGTCCCAAGTTTTGCAAAGGCCATCGAGTCTCGGTTAAATTTCTTAAGTGGGGGATAATTTCCCTCAATTTTAAAACTGAGTGGAAAATTCCCTCTTCCAATGAAGCATTTATTATTTTGACAATTATTGGAGCAATGTCCTGAATGCAACAGATTTAGCAAGTTCGCAGGCGTGTGACCATCTACATATGATGAGGGGCTGGTTGCTGTAATACATTTTAGTATTTCTTGGGTGTCAAGCTTTTTTAAATGTTGACCATACCTTAATATTTCTTTTTGGATTTTCCAGCTGAGGTTTTGAATTTTGGTTTCATTTGAAATCTTTGTGTGTTTTTAATATCTTATCAGAGGAAGAGTTATCAATATTAGACACAATATGGACAAAATGTTCTGTTTATGAGTTTGTTGGTTCATTGTTTAATTGTTTGGCAAAGCGATTTGGGTCGATACAAAGCTTGATCATTATTTTTTTTGAGGAGTCAGCTTTTGTGACAAGATTTTTTTTTCGTGATATGAATTTACAGCATCTCTAGTGTTTCAGAGGTTTGTAGCATATAACAAATCTTTTCTAAATTTGTGCTTACCTTTCTGCTTTGATTTCCCTTATCAGTGCACCCTGGGCTGAGTTTTTTCGCTTTATTGATTTTTGAAGTAGAGACAAATTTCTTGATAGTATTTTGTGCTAAGGAATTGCATTACTTGGTGAAATATCTTGTATTGGCATGTCCGTAACATCTGCCATGGCATTCAGATAATCTGAAAGCTGCAAATGGAGATCTTGTTTAGAGGCCTTTTTTAACCATTCACTGGTTTTGCTTGTCTTGTTTATGGATCTAAATGTATGTCATGTGAAATAGAAATGTGTGGTAGTCATGGGCTTTTCTATGTTAATGTTTATGGAGATGAGAATGGAGAAAATCAGTTTGAATATGTTTTTGTTCAGAGGTTTAAATCTTTGGGAATAGTTACGTAAGATTCCTAACATTTTGGGTTTTGTAGCAAATGGATTTAGTGGATGTTACAAGGGATTTTAAAGTCTCCCAGAAAGCCATTCCCTTACATCAACAACTGCAAGAATATTTGTAACCGCATCTCCCTTGATCATCTTGAATCAGTGGTCCATTCTTTAGTAGTCTCAAGACTAGTTTTCAGAAACACAGGTTTAACAGGAGCTCACCAAACATACATGTCTCTACTGTACTAAACTCGGCTTTGAGGTTTATACCAAACTATTCAGGTGCACTATATGAATTGATAAATAAATTAATTAATAAATTGAAGTGATAAAGGAAAGGACTAGTGGGCGGGAAATGGTGTAGGAGCAAAACATTTTCTATGGTGTAAGATGGTTGTTACTGACATCATTTCTAAGAAATTTCAGGTCAGTGAATCTGTGATTAAGTATTTTCAGCTAGACATTTGTATCACTGCAATGCCCACCGCTGTTTTTGTGGGTCCTGTGTTTGTGAAGATGATTGTATGTAATCTTTAGGGATACGAATGTCAAATACTAAAGGTGTGGCTCAAGAGAAACAAGTCTGAATTATGAAAATCACTTTCGGGTGTTGAATTATACTTAGGTGTCATGGCTAGGCGGAGATAGACACACGGGGCATACATATGCGGCATGTATGACTGGATAGGTATAGACTACATCTCCCATGAGTCATAGAGGCGGAAACAGGATACCTAACTCGAGTACTTAAGCCCCGCCCACGCTATGCCTGGGGCTTGTCACTTGAGTACTCACCCGCCAGAAGTGGCTGTCGGTGCACTCCAGCTGCTGCCAAGCTGTTTCCTTGGATTATTTGCTGCTTCCTTCGAAGAAGCGGGACTCCACTGCCGCCCTAACATCGTCCTTGCCCCGAGAATACCGCTGGGGGAAGGAGCGGTGTTGAAGGTGCCTGTAGCGGATGCCTGCTTCTGGGTTTCACGGAGCAGCGGCGCCCGCGGGAAGAGCCGCGCTGTTGTAGGTGTCCGTGGCGTCTGCCTGCTCGGGGGGCTCACGAAGCAGCGGCGTCCGCGGGAAGAAGTCCGCGCACAACGCGGAATGGCGAGCCCTTCTCCCGCGTCTGGGTTGGGCCATAGACGCGTGGACTTCCAGCCGCCATTGAAGCGGCGTTTCCACTTTCGGGGGCAATCTGTGGACACACGTGTTAAAGACGCGAGCAACCGTTTAATTTGGGAATGTATACCGGCACCCTGGATTAGTGAAACACAGCGATGACTTTCGCTACCGCGCTCCATCTCGCCTCCCTGACTGAAAGGATTGTGGCGTGACGAAGCGCTTAACTTTGCTGATTAAGAATCGCCCGCTCCATCTCGCCTCCCTGACTGCAAGCATTGTGGCATGACGGAGCGCTTAACTTTGTTGATTTAGAATCGCCCGCATCATTTGAAGACGCAGAGGCACGACCGACGGCGAGCTCCCTGGAGACAAAGGGATGTGTCCTGTCAGATAAGTGCCTCCAGCTCATATGGAGTAAGACTGTTCATGTTTTGTTTCTTTTCCTCTATTGTTTCCGTATTTATATTTGGGAGCAGTACAGCTGACTATTATGTGAGTACATACACATAGGGGCTGAGGAGGGGGAGTGCAGGGTCGATAGGAAGGATGTTTTGATGTGTGTGTTGTTTCACTTTCAGGGCACTCAGGCTGGCAGATAGGAAGAGTGAGGTCCACCTTATCCGATGACATCCCTTTCCTGAGCCTCGCAGCTGCACTCCTGTTGTTTCTTTTATCCCTTTTTTCCCTTTCCCCTTTTGGGGATATGTCCGTGCAGTGTCACATGCATACCCACTCATGGACATCTCTCCGTAGGGGAAGGGTTTAACTATCGTCCACATCGTTCCCGCTGTATCCGGCTGTAAGGTTCAAGCGTCAGCCTTCCTCTGTGTGACAGAGTGACAAGCCCACGGTTTAATACGGCCCGAACGATGGATACTACCACAGTCCTCACGTCAGTGTTGGAAACATTAACAGCCCTAAGACTGGAGGTAGATGCCTTCAGGGGTGAGAACTTAGAATTACGCAACAAAATGAATGCCATGCGATGGGAAGTTGCAGGGTTGTCCCGCTCTAGTCCTCCAAACACACGGGGGCTCAGTACATTAGGAATTGGACTTTGCCTCCCCCAGCTTCCCATACTGCAGGGGACGGACATGCTTCCCATAACGTGGGTGGGGGTACGGTTCCTTCCACTATTCAGGTCATACAACCCGCACATCTTCCCCTAGCCCCCCCCCGAAAGGTTCTTTGGGGACCCAAAGAAATTTGGCATCTTTCTAGGACAGTGTAAGTTACACTTTATGTGTAAACCGGCGGTTTTTTCCACTGACCAGGCAAAAAACGCTTTTGTAATGTCCTACCTTGGGGGGGAATGCAGCAAGTTGGTCCTTCCCTGTCATAGAGAGAAACGACCCAGCTCTGCGTGATTTCGACACCTTTTGTGATGAAATGCGTAAGTTGTTTGATCGGAAGGCCCATTTACTCTCCCTTGACAGAGAACTATTCACACTTAAACAAGGCACTCAAGATTTATTGTCCTACATTACCACCTTCAACAGACTCATAGCAGAAACGGATTGGCCCGTGGACAAAAGAACCTCGCTGTATTATCACGGTCTGCGGAGCGAGCTGAAAGATGTTTTAGCTCAGGTGGTGCATATGCCCACCTCCTGCGACAAACTCATAGATCTTACTGAGCAGTTAGATCATAGGATCCAAGAAAGAAAAGGGGACAAACAGTGTTCTGAAACTCGTTACACAAACCCACGTCCAAGAGTCGTGACGGAAGTACCCTCCCCAGCGCCAGACGGGACCGAACCCATGCAGGTTAGTGGCATAAGAGGACCACTCAACCAAGAGGAAAGAGAGCGCAGGAGAAAACAACAATTATGCATGTATTGTGGGAAGTCAGGACACTTCATCAAAGAATGCAAGGCAAAAACCAGAACCCCCTACAAAGAGACACAGAGATTATCTGTGATGGAGGGTCTACATGGGGAGTCGGAAAACTAACCTGCCCAAACAAGTTACAGACCCCTTGTTTGAGGCCGCAGATGGAAGAGGTCTGTCCAGCAGTGGCTAATACCATTCAAAACACAGTAGCGCATATGAACGTATGCGTTACACTAGACATACCCGGGGCCGGGCTAGTGTTGGTTCATGCACTGTTAGACTCTGGAGCTACGGGCAACTTTATTGATCGGAGCTATGCGCACGAAATAGGCATGCCATGCGAAAAGAAGAACACTCCTGAATTGGTCAAGGCCGTGGATGGCACAGAACTTACGTTGGGTCCTGTACGATATCATACCCATCTGATACAGATGTGGGTGGGCACGAACTATAGTGAGTTCATCCAATTCGACTTGATAGATGCCCCCTATTTCACCCTAATATTGGCATGCCATGGTTTACCTTACACGACCCCTACGTGCAATGGTCAGCACGGTCGGTTACCTTGAGTTCATCCTTCTGTAAGGAACACTGTACACCTGGCAATATACAAAAAGCACCCACAAAGACGAGGCCTGTGGAGTTCCTGGCTAGCGCTTGTCCAGAACAAAGCGTGGGATGTGTCACCACGCTACCTAAGGAATATCAGAAATACCATGCTGTGTTCAACGAGCAAGAGGCAAGCAAGCTACCTCAACACAGACCCTATGATTCCGTGATCGGTCTAGAACCAGGAGCCAGCATACCATGTAGCTGCATCTATGCCCTCACCGAAGCAGAGACTACATACTTACAGGAGTACCTAGAGAAACTAACAACTAATGGCTTCATTCGTCCGTCGTCTTCACCGGCGTCCTCGCCCCTTTTCTTTATACCGAAACGCGAAAGGGGCCTCAGGGCATGCATAGACTACAGGGTACTCAAGCGAACCGATATCCCCTACCTCTGATACCTGTCCTGTTGGATCAACTAAAGGGTGCTACTGTTTTTACCAAGCTAGACCTCCGGGGAGCATACCATCAGGTAATAGTGCGGCGAGGGGACGAGTGGAAAACGGCGTTCAAGACCAAGTTCGGTTTACATGCTGTTTGGACTCTGCAATGCCCCCGACGCATTCCAATACTTCATGGATGAAGTCTTGCGGGGTTTACTGGATGTGTCATGCATCGTTTATATAGACAACATCCTAGTGTGTTCCAGAACCTTAGAAGAACACATCCACCATGTAACGGCTGTATTGGAACGGCTGCAGCAGTACGCCTTGTATGCAAAACTGGAGAAATGCTTTTTTCATACCACAGAGGTAGAGTTCTTGGGGTATGTCATAGGTCCTAATGGATTGTGTATGGATCGGAAGAAGACACAAGCCATCATGGATTGGAAATCCCCTGCTTGTGTGAAGTCTCTACAGAAGTTCCTAGGGTTTGCGAACTTCTATAGAAGATTCATAAAGGACTTCTCGCGTATCATCCAACCCCTGACTCTGCTGCTTCGGAAAGGAACAACCTTCAAGTGGACGGCGTTAACCGAGGAGGCTTTCCAAGCGTTAAAACTTCATTTCACCCGTGCTCCCATCTTGAGACATCCTGACGCATCTCAACCCTTCATACTTGAGACGGATGCTTCCTACTACGCGCTAGGGGGTATTCTTTCCCAAAGGCACCCTGACACGGTTCAGTTACACCCGGTTGCCTACTTTTCCAAAAAGCTTTCTAGTTGTGAAGTGAACTACAGCATTACAGATAAAGAACTCCTAGCCATTAAGTGAGCATGCGAGGAATGGAGGCACCATCTACTGGGGGCCAGACACAAGGTGGAAATCTATACGGATCATCGGAATCTGCTGTTTTTAAAGAGTGCCCGAGCCCTCACACCACGACAACTACGATGGTCTCTGTTCTTTGGGGACTTCGATTTTATAATCCGATACAGACCAAGTCCACAAAATGGAAAGGCGGATGCTCTATCTAGACCCATGCCGGCCCCTGTGGAAGATATCGACAGAACGGAGGAGCCACCCATCATCCTACAGAAGGCTGCCTTTCTGATGGAAACTGTAGCAGCGATTACCACCCATGATTTCTTAAACGAAGTAAGAAAACAAACCACCGCCCTAGACAAAGAAGCATGGGTCACGGAAGAAGTCCTGCGGCGCTCAGCGATAGAGGAACTGTTGTTTCGGGATGGCAACCTATACGTCCCTGAAGGTCCTTTGCAACAACAAGTGTTAATTTGGATCCATGATTCCACCTTGGGAGGGCACATGGGAATCCAAAAAACAATACAGACACTAACCCGTTATTTCTGGTGGGCAGCGCTCAGTAGAGACACATTTCTGAATGTTCTGTATGCACCCAAGCGAAAGTACAACATCAGCGACCCAGCGGCCTCCTCAGACCCATTCCCACACCACCTGTTCCCTGGCACACGGTGTCTATGGACTTTATAGTGGAAATACCTCCTAGCTCGGGTTCTGACACCATATTGGTGGTTGTGGATCATCTAACCAAAAAGGGTCATTTCATCGCTCTCAACGGACTACCTACGTCAGCGGAATTAGCCGCCACCTTCCTGCAACACATCGTCAAACTACATGGAATACCCTCTGTTATCATCACAGACAGAGGAACTCAGTTCACCTCCAAAATCTGGAAGGCGCTTTGTGAGATCATGAAGATTGATGCCTGTTTATCCTCCAGCTACCATCCACAAACGGATGGCAAAACAGAAAGACTAAACCAGTCACTAGAGCAGTACTTGAGGAGTTTCACGTTGTCCCAGGCTGGAGAATGGAGTCAACTCTTGTGGACGGCTAAGTTCGCCTACAACAACGCGACTCATGCCTCCTTGGGTTATTTCCCCTTCTTCTGTCTCCTTGGGTTTCATCCCAATATGCTACCCTTTGAGCATCCTGCGTCCTCCTCTCTCCCGTCCATACAAGAACATCATGCACACCTCAAAACCGTCCTAGACACTGCCAAAGCACACTTACTAGAAGCACAAATTAAGAACAAACTACAAGCATACACAAAGAGAACACCTGAGCCCGCTTACGCTACAGGAGATAGAGTATGGCTTAACACCAAATACCTAAAACTCAAGGGTAATACTAGGTTACAGCCCAAGTTCATTGGTCCCTATCCCATAAAAAAAGTCATAAATCCCGTCGCCATGAAACTCACTCTTCCCTCGTCATGGAAAATCCATCCAGTGTTCCACGTCTCTCTCCTGAAACCGTGTCTCCTGGGCATACGCCTACCAGTTAGACCCCAAGCGTTTGACGTCGATGGGGATGAGTAATATGAGGTACAGGGAATACTGGATTCCAAATACGTCAGAGGACGAGTGCATTACCTTATTGAGTGGAAGGGATATGGCCCAGAGGACCGATCATGGGAACCTAAGACCAATTTACACTGCCCCGGTCTATTAAGGAGGTTCCATTCCCGTTTTCCCACCAAGCCTGGAGGACCGCCGAGACGGCGGGCGTTGCGAGGGGGTTCTGTCATGGCTAGGCGGAGATCGGCACACGGGGCATACATATGCGGCATGTATGACTGGATAGGTATAGACTACATCTCCCATGAGTCATAGAGGCGGAAACAGGATACCTAACTCGAGTACTTAAGCCCCGCCCACGCTATGCCTGGGGCTTGTCACTTGAGTACTCACCCGCCAGAAGTGGCTGTCGGTGCACTCCAGCTGCTGCCAAGCTGTTTCTGGGCTCATTGGATTATTTGCTGCTTCCTTCGAAGAAGCGGGACTCCACTGCCGCCCTAACATCGTCCTTGCCCCGAGAATACCGCTGGGGGAAGGAGCGGTGTTGAAGGTGCCTGTAGCGGATGCCTGCTTCTGGGTTTCACGGAGCAGCGGCGCCCGCGGGAAGAGCCGCGCTGTTGTAGGTGTCCGTGGCGTCTGCCTGCTCGGGGGGCTCACGAAGCAGCGGCGTCCGCGGGAAGAAGTCCGCGCACAACGCGGAATGGCGAGCCCTTCTCCCGCGTCTGGGTTGGGCCATAGACGCGTGGACTTCCAGCCGCCATTGAAGCGGCGTTTCCACTTTCGGGGGCAATCTGTGGACACACGTGTTAAAGACGCGAGCAACCGTTTAATTTGGGAATGTATACCGGCACCCTGGATTAGTGAAACACAGCGATGACTTTCGCTACCGCGCTCCATCTCGCCTCCCTGACTGAAAGGATTGTGGCGTGACGAAGCGCTTAACTTTGCTGATTAAGAATCGCCCGCTCCATCTCGCCTCTCTGACTGCAAGCATTGTGGCATGACGGAGCGCTTAACTTTGTTGATTTAGAATCGCCCGCATCATTTGAAGACGCAGAGGCACGACCGACGGCGAGCTCCCTGGAGACAAAGGGATGTGTCCTGTCAGATAAGTGCCTCCAGCTCATATGGAGTAAGACTGTTCATGTTTTGTTTCTTTTCCTCTATTGTTTCCGTATTTATATTTGGGAGCAGTACAGCTGACTATTATGTGAGTACATACACATAGGGGCTGAGGAGGGGGAGTGCAGGGTCGATAGGAAGGATGTTTTGATGTGTGTGTTGTTTCACTTTCAGGGCACTCAGGCTGGCAGATAGGAAGAGTGAGGTCCACCTTATCCGATGACATCCCTTTCCTGAGCCTCGCAGCTGCACTCCTGTTGTTTCTTTTATCCCTTTTTTCCCTTTCCCCTTTTGGGGATATGTCCGTGCAGTGTCACATGCATACCCACTCATGGACATCTCTCCGTAGGGGAAGGGTTTAACTATCGTCCACATCGTTCCCGCTGTATCCGGCTGTAAGGTTCAAGCGTCAGCCTTCCTCTGTGTGACAGAGTGACAAGCCCACGGTTTAATACGGCCCGAACGATGGATACTACCACAGTCCTCACGTCAGTGTTGGAAACATTAACAGCCCTAAGACTGGAGGTAGATGCCTTCAGGGGTGAGAACTTAGAATTACGCAACAAAATGAATGCCATGCGATGGGAAGTTGCAGGGTTGTCCCGCTCTAGTCCTCCAAACACACGGGGGCTCAGTACATTAGGAATTGGACTTTGCCTCCCCCAGCTTCCCATACTGCAGGGGACGGACATGCTTCCCATAACGTGGGTGGGGGTACGGTTCCTTCCACTATTCAGGTCATACAACCCGCACATCTTCCCCTAGCCCCCCCCCGAAAGGTTCTTTGGGGACCCAAAGAAATTTGGCATCTTTCTAGGACAGTGTAAGTTACACTTTATGTGTAAACCGGCGGTTTTTTCCACTGACCAGGCAAAAAACGCTTTTGTAATGTCCTACCTTGGGGGGGAATGCAGCAAGTTGGTCCTTCCCTGTCATAGAGAGAAACGACCCAGCTCTGCGTGATTTCGACACCTTTTGTGATGAAATGCGTAAGTTGTTTGATCGGAAGGCCCATTTACTCTCCCTTGACAGAGAACTATTCACACTTAAACAAGGCACTCAAGATTTATTGTCCTACATTACCACCTTCAACAGACTCATAGCAGAAACGGATTGGCCCGTGGACAAAAGAACCTCGCTGTATTATCACGGTCTGCGGAGCGAGCTGAAAGATGTTTTAGCTCAGGTGGTGCATATGCCCACCTCCTGCGACAAACTCATAGATCTTACTGAGCAGTTAGATCATAGGATCCAAGAAAGAAAAGGGGACAAACAGTGTTCTGAAACTCGTTACACAAACCCACGTCCAAGAGTCGTGACGGAAGTACCCTCCCCAGCGCCAGACGGGACCGAACCCATGCAGGTTAGTGGCATAAGAGGACCACTCAACCAAGAGGAAAGAGAGCGCAGGAGAAAACAACAATTATGCATGTATTGTGGGAAGTCAGGACACTTCATCAAAGAATGCAAGGCAAAAACCAGAACCCCCTACAAAGAGACACAGAGATTATCTGTGATGGAGGGTCTACATGGGGAGTCGGAAAACTAACCTGCCCAAACAAGTTACAGACCCCTTGTTTGAGGCCGCAGATGGAAGAGGTCTGTCCAGCAGTGGCTAATACCATTCAAAACACAGTAGCGCATATGAACGTATGCGTTACACTAGACATACCCGGGGCCGGGCTAGTGTTGGTTCATGCACTGTTAGACTCTGGAGCTACGGGCAACTTTATTGATCGGAGCTATGCGCACGAAATAGGCATGCCATGCGAAAAGAAGAACACTCCTGAATTGGTCAAGGCCGTGGATGGCACAGAACTTACGTTGGGTCCTGTACGATATCATACCCATCTGATACAGATGTGGGTGGGCACGAACTATAGTGAGTTCATCCAATTCGACTTGATAGATGCCCCCTATTTCACCCTAATATTGGCATGCCATGGTTTACCTTACACGACCCCTACGTGCAATGGTCAGCACGGTCGGTTACCTTGAGTTCATCCTTCTGTAAGGAACACTGTACACCTGGCAATATACAAAAAGCACCCACAAAGACGAGGCCTGTGGAGTTCCTGGCTAGCGCTTGTCCAGAACAAAGCGTGGGATGTGTCACCACGCTACCTAAGGAATATCAGAAATACCATGCTGTGTTCAACGAGCAAGAGGCAAGCAAGCTACCTCAACACAGACCCTATGATTCCGTGATCGGTCTAGAACCAGGAGCCAGCATACCATGTAGCTGCATCTATGCCCTCACCGAAGCAGAGACTACATACTTACAGGAGTACCTAGAGAAACTAACAACTAATGGCTTCATTCGTCCGTCGTCTTCACCGGCGTCCTCGCCCCTTTTCTTTATACCGAAACGCGAAAGGGGCCTCAGGGCATGCATAGACTACAGGGTACTCAAGCGAACCGATATCCCCTACCTCTGATACCTGTCCTGTTGGATCAACTAAAGGGTGCTACTGTTTTTACCAAGCTAGACCTCCGGGGAGCATACCATCAGGTAATAGTGCGGCGAGGGGACGAGTGGAAAACGGCGTTCAAGACCAAGTTCGGTTTACATGCCGTTTGGACTCTGCAATGCCCCCGACGCATTCCAATACTTCATGGATGAAGTCTTGCGGGGTTTACTGGATGTGTCATGCATCGTTTATATAGACAACATCCTAGTGTGTTCCAGAACCTTAGAAGAACACATCCACCATGTAACGGCTGTATTGGAACGGCTGCAGCAGTACGCCTTGTATGCAAAACTGGAGAAATGCTTTTTTCATACCACAGAGGTAGAGTTCTTGGGGTGGATTGTGTATGGATCGGAAGAAGACACAAGCCATCATGGATTGGAAATCCCCTGCTTGTGTGAAGTCTCTACAGAAGTTCCTAGGGTTTGCGAACTTCTATAGAAGATTCATAAAGGACTTCTCGCGTATCATCCAACCCCTGACTCTGCTGCTTCGGAAAGGAACAACCTTCAAGTGGACGGCGTTAACCGAGGAGGCTTTCCAAGCGTTAAAACTTCATTTCACCCGTGCTCCCATCTTGAGACATCCTGACGCATCTCAACCCTTCATACTTGAGACGGATGCTTCCTACTACGCGCTAGGGGGTATTCTTTCCCAAAGGCACCCTGACACGGTTCAGTTACACCCGGTTGCCTACTTTTCCAAAAAGCTTTCTAGTTGTGAAGTGAACTACAGCATTACAGATAAAGAACTCCTAGCCATTAAGTGAGCATGCGAGGAATGGAGGCACCATCTACTGGGGGCCAGACACAAGGTGGAAATCTATACGGATCATCGGAATCTGCTGTTTTTAAAGAGTGCCCGAGCCCTCACACCACGACAACTACGATGGTCTCTGTTCTTTGGGGACTTCGATTTTATAATCCGATACAGACCAAGTCCACAAAATGGAAAGGCGGATGCTCTATCTAGACCCATGCCGGCCCCTGTGGAAGATATCGACAGAACGGAGGAGCCACCCATCATCCTACAGAAGGCTGCCTTTCTGATGGAAACTGTAGCAGCGATTACCACCCATGATTTCTTAAACGAAGTAAGAAAACAAACCACCGCCCTAGACAAAGAAGCATGGGTCACGGAAGAAGTCCTGCGGCGCTCAGCGATAGAGGAACTGTTGTTTCGGGATGGCAACCTATACGTCCCTGAAGGTCCTTTGCAACAACAAGTGTTAATTTGGATCCATGATTCCACCTTGGGAGGGCACATGGGAATCCAAAAAACAATACAGACACTAACCCGTTATTTCTGGTGGGCAGCGCTCAGTAGAGACACATTTCTGAATGTTCTGTATGCACCCAAGCGAAAGTACAACATCAGCGACCCAGCGGCCTCCTCAGACCCATTCCCACACCACCTGTTCCCTGGCACACGGTGTCTATGGACTTTATAGTGGAAATACCTCCTAGCTCGGGTTCTGACACCATATTGGTGGTTGTGGATCATCTAACCAAAAAGGGTCATTTCATCGCTCTCAACGGACTACCTACGTCAGCGGAATTAGCCGCCACCTTCCTGCAACACATCGTCAAACTACATGGAATACCCTCTGTTATCATCACAGACAGAGGAACTCAGTTCACCTCCAAAATCTGGAAGGCGCTTTGTGAGATCATGAAGATTGATGCCTGTTTATCCTCCAGCTACCATCCACAAACGGATGGCAAAACAGAAAGACTAAACCAGTCACTAGAGCAGTACTTGAGGAGTTTCACGTTGTCCCAGGCTGGAGAATGGAGTCAACTCTTGTGGACGGCTAAGTTCGCCTACAACAACGCGACTCATGCCTCCTTGGGTTATTTCCCCTTCTTCTGTCTCCTTGGGTTTCATCCCAATATGCTACCCTTTGAGCATCCTGCGTCCTCCTCTCTCCCGTCCATACAAGAACATCATGCACACCTCAAAACCGTCCTAGACACTGCCAAAGCACACTTACTAGAAGCACAAATTAAGAACAAACTACAAGCATACACAAAGAGAACACCTGAGCCCGCTTACGCTACAGGAGATAGAGTATGGCTTAACACCAAATACCTAAAACTCAAGGGTAATACTAGGTTACAGCCCAAGTTCATTGGTCCCTATCCCATAAAAAAAGTCATAAATCCCGTCGCCATGAAACTCACTCTTCCCTCGTCATGGAAAATCCATCCAGTGTTCCACGTCTCTCTCCTGAAACCGTGTCTCCTGGGCATACGCCTACCAGTTAGACCCCAAGCGTTTGACGTCGATGGGGATGAGTAATATGAGGTACAGGGAATACTGGATTCCAAATACGTCAGAGGACGAGTGCATTACCTTATTGAGTGGAAGGGATATGGCCCAGAGGACCGATCATGGGAACCTAAGACCAATTTACACTGCCCCGGTCTATTAAGGAGGTTCCATTCCCGTTTTCCCACCAAGCCTGGAGGACCGCCGAGACGGCGGGCGTTGCGAGGGGGTTCTGTCATGGCTAGGCGGAGATCGGCACACGGGGCATACATATGCGGCATGTATGACTGGATAGGTATAGACTACATCTCCCATGAGTCATAGAGGCGGAAACAGGATACCTAACTCGAGTACTTAAGCCCCGCCCACGCTATGCCTGGGGCTTGTCACTTGAGTACTCACCCGCCAGAAGTGGCTGTCGGAGTACTCCAGCTGCTGCCAAGCTGTTTCTGGGCTCATTGGATTATTTGCTGCTTCCTTCGAAGAAGCGGGACTCCCCTGCCGCCCTAACATCGTCCTTGCCCCGAGAATACCGCTGGGGGAAGGAGCGGTGTTGAAGGTGCCTGTAGCGGATGCCTGCTTCTGGGTTTCATGGATCAGCGGCGTCCGCGGGAAGAGCCGCGCTGTTGTAGGTGTCCGTGGCGTCCGCCTGCTCGGGGGGCTTACAAAGCAGCGGCGTCGCGGGAAGAAGTCCGCGCACAACGCGGAATAGCGAGCCCCTTCTCCCACGTCTGGGTTGGGCCATAGACGCGTGGATTTCCAGCCGCCATTGAAGCGGCGTTTCCACTTTCGGGGGCAATCTGTGGACACACGCGTTGAAGACGCGAGCAACCGTTTAATTTGGGAATGTATACCGGCACCCTGGATTAGTGAAACACAGCGATGACTTTCGCTACCGCGCTCCATCTCGCCTCCCTGACTGAAAGGATTGTGGCGTGACGAAGTGCTTAACTTTGCCTCGCAGCTGCACTCCTGTTGTTTCTTTTATCCCTTTTTTCCCTTTCCCCCTTTGGTGATATGCCGTGCAGTGTCACATGCATACCCACTCATGGGCATCTCTCCGTAATGGATGGGTTTAACTATCGTCCACATCGTTCCCGCTGTATCCGGCTGTAAGGTTCAAGCGCCAGCCTTCCTCTGTGTGACATTAGGTCACCATTTAAGGTGCACTATGCATTTGTGGACCTCGCATTAATTAACATGTATTTTAAGCTCCTTCTTAAGGATGGTTGTATGTTGTTTTCATTTAAATTAGGTTTTCTTATTCCCTTCTAGCCATGACTTGATTTGAGACTGAGTGGGCTTTTTATGGAAGTTATTAAAGGAATGTGTGTTTGTATGTTTTGTGGAACACACATAATGGATGTCTACCTCCGAAAAGTGAGGAAAGTGAGACAATGCAACGGAACGAATTAAGTCCAGTTGGTGTAAAATTAATTTTAACAGTTTGTAATTGTACCGTTTGGAAGTGAAATTTCCACATGAGCGGATTATGTAGAAAATACACTTTAGTTGCTGTCATGATGGTCGGCTTTGTGATTCCTGTAGTTGTTTCCTTCGATGTTTCTTTTTAAAATATGCAAATTAGCATGGTATATGGATGAACATATGTGTGGATGGTGACGGCTCATTTGTATGTATGGTTTACCACTCCCTTCTTCACCTTCTGTCTGTTTGTGCATCTCATGTCCTATACCATAAGTTCCTCAATCTTCCGGATGTAAGGACTATGTACCAAGGTGATTTATTGATAGTCTGAGAGTATGTAGGTGGTTCTAAGTTAATTTTACCCAGTAAATCGTGCCTAGCAATGCATGGAATTAGGTTTGCAGCTGGCATACTGTTCATGTTATTTTGTCCATGTGCAAAAGTCTACTGAACAGAGAATGCTGATATGTTAGGTCTGTTTCTGCTAAGGCAGAGGTGTCCAGTGTTGGAATGTGTGTGTGTGTTGTGAGTTTGTATGCTTTTATAGCTTGTTAGATAAAGATGCATTCTGTTGAAAGTTGCAGTGTTGTTGCAGCAATGCCTATATATGGTGCTGCATGGATTGCTGTGTCATGGTACTATCACTGCTGGGTTTTCCATCTACATGTATATTTTGCACTGATTGTGGACAGCTAGCTACATTATTTTATTTTTACCACTTTCACAAGTACTTCTGGTTAACTTTGATATCCATCTCTTCACACAGCTGTTTCATGCCAGCATTTAGATTTATGTTTCTGTTGATAAAAATAATACTTTTCAATCAATCAATCAAAGGCATTTATAACGCGCACTACTCACCCGGAGGGTCTCAAGGCGCTTGGGGGGGAGGGGTCCGCTACTGCTCGAACAGCCAGGTCTTGAGCTTCTTCCTGAAGGAGAGGTGGTCTTGGGTGAGGCGTAGGTCAGGAGGGAGGGAGTTCCAGGTCTTGGCGGCCAGGTGGAAGAAGGACCTTCCTCCTGTTGTCGCTCTTCGGATGCGGGGGACGGCGGCGAGGGCGTGACTGGTCGATCGGAGATGGCGTTTGGGAGCGTAGAAGTTGAGGCGGCTGTTGAGGTAACTCGGGCCTTGGTTGTGTAGGGCTTTGTGTGCGTGGGTGAGGAGCCGGAAGGTAATTCTCTTGTTGACCGGGAGCCAGTGCAGGTCTCTCAGGTGTCTGGAGATGTGGCTGTGTCTGGGGATGTCGAGGATGAGTCTCGCTGAGGCGTTCTGGAACCGCTGGAGTCTCTTCTGGAGCTTGGCGGTGGTTCCGGCGTAGAGGGCGTTGCCGTAGTCCAGACGGCTGGTGACGAGGGCCTGGGTGACCGTCTTCCTGGTCTCGGTGGGGATCCACCGGAAGATCTTACGTAGCATGCGCAGGATGTTGAAACAAGACGAGGAGACGGCGTTGACTTGTCTGGTCATGGAGAGGGAGGAGTCCAGGATGAAGCCCAGGTTGCGTGCGTGGTCTGTCGGTTTGGGTGCGGTGCCCAGGGCGGGGGGCCACCAGGAGTCGTCCCAGGCGGAGGGCGAGGAGCCCAGGATGAGGACGTCCGTCTTGTCTGAGTTCAGTTTCAAGCGGCTGGTCGTCATCCATTCGGCTACGTCTTTCATCCCTTGGTGTAGGTTGGCTCTGGCGGTGGCGGGGTCGTTGGTGAGGGAGAGGATCAGCTGTGTGTCGTCGGCGTAGGAGATGATGTTGAGGTTGTGTTGGCGTGCGATGGCCGCAAGGGGGCTCATGTAGACATTGAAGAGGGTGGGGCTGAGCGAGGAGCCTTGGGGAACGCCGCAGATGACTTCTGTTGCTGCAGATCTGAACGGGGGTAGGCGAACTCTCTGTGTCCTTCCAACGAGGAAGGAGATGATCCAATCCAGTGCCTTCTCCTGGATTCCGACGTTGTTGAGGCGCTGCACTAGGGTGCGGTGGCAGACAGTGTCGAATGCCGCGGAGAGGTCTAGGAGGATTGCCAGAGTCTCTCTGATTTTTACCTTGATCGATCAGGCCATGGTGAGTCATAGCAGAATAAGCAGGTCCTCTGGATAATATAATGCACACTCCCAAAAATAAAATCTCTCCTTCTAAATGCATGATGACATTCTGGGATCTTTTGTTACTATTAAACCAGAAGGGAGTTCTTTACTTTCAAATCAGTACCAAACACAATCGCCCAGCAGCCATATCCAATTATCAGAGGAGCTCCCTCTATTGTCACAGGCATGAGGCTAGAGAGAAAGCTTGTTGATGACAACGGGGACAGGTGTTATTGACTGGGACAGAGGATATGTACTGCAAACAGTGTGCTCTGCAGAAAGCGTCATCTTCCTCGCTCGGTCACTCCCCTTTTGACATGAGCAGGCACCAGCTATCATATATGAGGTCAGTCACAATCATGCCTGGGTGGCTCACATGACCACAGGTATGCTGTAATGAGTGTGGTTTGGCAGTGGGGATATCATTTTCGTGAAAACAATACTTTGAAAACCAAAAACGTTGAAACATAAATAAAAGAATGTCAAACTCCTTTAAAGTAAGGATGAAATCATTAAAGATTAAGTTTCGAATCCTCTGTTTAAAAAAAAAAAAAGCTGATGTGAAACATCTATTAACGCGTAGAAGGGAAATGAAAGAGTAGTGACCTAAACAGAGGAAAAGGCGTACTGTCACAGCAGTCATTCTTTTACTACTACTGAAACCGTATGTGGAGAGGGAGCATTAACAAGTAAGGAAAAAATAGAACGGAGGCATTATAATAGGGTCGTTTAGGAACGTGTTAGGGAGGGGTGTAGAAAAAAGAATGACAGGCGCATGGATGGGAAATACTTTTACTTAAAAACACAAGGGGCTGGGGCTAAAGGTACACAGGCTAAAAGGTAACAAAGGAGAAAGAAGCAAAAAGTGTGGGAGGCATTTAATAAGTGATAGAAACCCCTCAAAATACATTTTCCCTTAATACAATTATTAGAAAAAAGGTAAGTCTAAGGAGTTGGCGCTCCCTACATCCCGGGAGACTAATAAAGCAATTGCATTAAGTTAAATTGGACATATTTTAAAATGATTTAATTAATACAAGTATATATTAAATCATTTTAAGGGTCAGTGATAGAATTAACTTTAAAGTATATGTAAAGCTACCATACTGAATAATGATACTGTACAGTGAAACACGGAGCGGCTGCACTCTACCCCATGTGCTTTTTCCTCCTTCACGGCCGCCATTAACACACATTTCATTCTTTTTTATTATTTAGTGCTCCAAGATAGCCATCAACTATGTTGGAACACTTAAATATAAAAAATGGCAGCAGCATCATGACTTAGAGCATGCAAGCATCACGATGCACGTGTCACAGTGGATCCATATACACACGTCATTGTACACCTGTGCACATTTCAGTTATAATTCCTTAAACTTGAAATCCATTACAAAACCTACGGACATCTGTGTGCATGCGCCTTGACGCATGTGTTTGTATCCCCATGCCCAACGAGCACTGGTAAAGCAAATAGTTCAGACATTTAAGGTCGAGACCTTTTGACTTTGCCAATGTTTTTTTTAGAGGATGTATGTTGGAAGGTATGCAGTGCCAAAAAATAATTTACTACAATATAACATATAATCCGTTAGAACATCATTGACAATCGTCTTAAACCCACTCTGTGTGTACACAGGTTGGTTACAAGGTGGTCCTGTACATGATAACACACATGTAATTGAGTAGGTTACACCATGCATGCTCTTTAAGTTATTACGAAGGGAACGCATTTGGATTTCCAAAATGTATTCAAATACTACATTCATAATCGCAACTCAGGCATTTGTACTTTGCAGCTCAGTACCCCGGTGAGTCAATCCCAAAGTTTACTATTGATAAATAAAATGCAAATAACACAATGTTATTATCATTTTATTCATGCTCTCTGAGCCCCGCAATAAGTATAGGGTGGGGCCAGACATGTCAGGGAGGAGGAGTAGTGTGCACTTATATGTGCACATGGGTGTTCGGCTGGCTGTCCTAGGCCGGCCAAACACACAAGTGCACTTATGTTTCTCCAACCCAACTGTGTTACACAGCCGGGTTGGAGAAAAGCCACAGGCTCCACGAGGCCGCTTTGACCAATCCTGGCACTGCGTGAGAGCAGCATCTGGATTGGGTGTGGAGCCTGTGACCTGAGGGCCAACCCCTTCTGGCCGACGAGAGAAGCAGCGAGGCGGCCGTCAGTGGGAACAGATCGGTAGGTACGTTTTTTATTTTTTTATTTTTATAATATTTCTGTCTCCCCCCCAACTTCTGTCCTCCCCGCGACCGCCCAACCACTTTAGATAGGCGGCAGCCACCACTGAACACATGAAGATAGTCCATGTTCAATTTGTTTGAATTTTGGGGTTATGACATCACCTGCTAATGATTTAGCAAAATACTATTTCGTTATAGAGTGAGTATAGACATGTCTTTGTTTGGAGTTTATTGTTATAGTAGCTTTTGCCTGTCATCACAGGTTTAACATAGGCCACATTTGTCCACATAAGGTTTATAAAAAAGAGGTCAATATTGAAAATGTAAATAAAAATGTTGAATACAACCCATTGAGTCAAGTGGATCATATAAAACATGTACAAGTGAAATACAATTGTAAGTCATCTCTTTATTTAAATTTTCATTGACCGATACATGTAACTTACGTGAATTGGGTACCTATGCAAAATGCTTTTTCTAAATTGTTGTTGCATTCCTCATGCCAGCAGCCGTGTGCGGTCCAAATGGGGATTTAAAACCTTTCATGCAATTTAAACCCATTTTTAGAAGGGTTCCTTAAATTATTATAGACAGCAACCAATTTTCGGAATAACGGCCAGTTGAGGCATAGGAATATTTTTTTGGTGCTAACAGCCGATGGATTTAAAAATGCAACCTCAATTGGAATCGCATTTTTTTTTTATTTTTATTATTATTATATTGTTTTTCATTACCAAGCAACACCAGAACATTTCAAGAATCGTCTTTCTAGGTCTCGCCTAGCAGTGCAGCGCTTGCGCTGCTCGCTTTTTCGAGGCATGCAGTATACACTATAGGTGAGGGAAGCCCTGCCCCCTCTCCCGTCCACTTTTTCATTGGCTTGTGGCTTTGGCCTTTCTAAATGCTGCCTTCTGATTGGTTTGTAGGCTGCTAGTCCCTCCTTAAGACAGCCATGTCTCCTTCCATGGCTATTGGCCCCTTTACTGCATATTTCCTGCACTACTTTGTGTCCGTACCACCCCTCCACCCCTCCCGCTGTCCGTGCCTTCTCTCCCACCCCTCCCACTCCTGTTGTTCGTGCCTTCTCTCCCGCCCCTCCCACTCCCGTTGTTCGTGCCTTAATCACGCCTACACTCCCACACGCATTTCCACATCTGGCAAGCTGCCTTCATCTGATGCTGTTATTTATTTACTAATATTTAGTCATAATTAAAGGATGCAGCCCAGATACTTAAATGATGCAGCCCGAGGCTCGAACCCTGTTCTCCGGCTCCAGAGTCAGCAGCGTTACATGTTGAGCTACCTCCTCGCACCGTTGATTTGCTAAGTTTCAGATTATACATTCGCCCATCTCAACCGTGTTTTTCAAATTGTATCTGTTTGCCACTCCACGTGTATTTTTTAAAATTTGTCTCTCCCCACCCCCCCGCCGAGATCGCTGTTTATTGTTTTATAATTAAATTATGCTGCCCATGCCGAGGCGCGAACCCTGTTCTCTACCTCCAAAGTGGCAGCTTTTAAAGTAGCAGCCTCGCAAGAACACCATCCACTTCGTTATGTTAAAGAGGGGAAAGAGTTAGGCTGTTTTTACAGGCAGGTCGCCATGACATTGGGCATCATTGTTATCCTGTGTCACCATGCCGTGTTTTCAGGTCGGGGAGTTGCTGCAAAGCAAGCGAGGGGCCTCATGGCGGTATGCGGGGTCAGATCTATGGGGGGGGGGGGGGTGTTGCTCTTTTAAATTAATGTCTTCCCCACGTTTGCATTTTGTACACTCAGTACCATTAACATGTAGGTTTTGGGTAACTGCAGGGAGTGGTTGTTACGTTTGATTTTTTTCCATGGATCTAGGTGGCTACAGAAGGTGAGGTAAAATGTTTTCCAGGTCGTCTTGTGAGTTCGGTAGTATTCTGGGACGTGGAGAGGCGGATTAGCATTTTATGGTGCAGATTGGTGGGCCAATCGCACTCTTTGTGTCGCCGCCCCACGGATGGTTCGGACCAGCACATGACGCCTCTTCCCACGGCCGCCGCGATCCCAGACCGAGGTAAGGCTTTTGGGGAGAGGATGTGGTCCGTTGGCTGCGCTGCCAACTTTGGTGCAGGAAACCAGGGTTCGAGCCTCGGGGTAGTGTCCATGTCCTGTGATTCTGGGCAAATCACTTCATCTCCCCGTGCCTGAATGTGTAATGTAAATAAGTTGCTATGTAAAGCGCTCCAATACCTTCGGGTCGAGTTCGCGCTATATAAATATGAAGAAAAAAAAAAGCTGGTGTCTATTTCGCACCACTGACTGGGCTGTTCCTGTAAATCGGGCTTTCATAGATGTGCAGGAGGAAAGGTGTCGTGGGCAGTTTAGGACACACCAGGCTCTGTTATGTGAGCGCGGGTTCGACATAGGAGTAAGTGGTGCCTTGCATCCTGTTTTCTCGGGCCTATTTGAGCCCCTTCCCCATTTGGGTTTGCCCTCGGGGAGCCAGCCAGAGTCTGTTTTCCTTGTTCTTGCCTCCACAGAACTTAAGGCAAAAGGGGAGGTGAAGGTAGCGGGCAGTGGGCACCGGTTGTGTCCCGAGGAAGCACTGCGCAAGAAAAGATGCCTGGTGAAGGCAAGTGTGAACGGAGACCATGTACCAGTGGTGACGCAGGCAAGTGCTAAGTACGGACCTAAGAAGCAGATTGTAGGCATCTTGGGGGTGAGGTGGAGCAGTCGCTCTTGGTCGCAGCGGCAGAAAACGGGGGAAGACGTCTGACAGTCACGAGACACTGTGATTTAGTCATGAGTGGTCAGAGAGGCAGGGGGCAAACGCGGTTTGACAATGCAGTCACTGGTGGTTAAGTGGCAGAGAACTGGTGCTAGGGAGCAAAGCAGAGAGTTCATAGTCAAAGGGGCGGGGGGGGACAACAGTTCTTGGCAGTCAGTGGCGTGGAGGAGACAGCAGTGTTTGTTTATAATCGCGAAGCAGGGCCCACGTTAAGAGCCCTGTTTCCTGTGCCCCATTACCAGGCGCCTTGCTCAGGCTCACACAGGGAGTCTGTGGCAAAGCCGCGACAGTAGCTCAGTAATGTTCCTATGTTCTCTCCGTTGCACCGATCTTGTCTCTGCAAGGAGTTTGTTAACGCAGCTTTGTTCGGCATGTTTATTTTCAGGGGACTGTGTTTGTTTCCACTGGGTATCTCCCTTTTCAGATCCCTTTGTTGTGCCAGCAACATCTAATTGCAAACAAACATACTTACACGAGCGATCCCTAAAAAACACTTTACATATGGAAATTTAGATAAAAAATACATGGTGCCAGCAAAGAGTGTTTAAGCTATCAAAGCGACCAGCACCAAACTCCAGATGAACAGTGTGTGCTAAACATGAAAACAACAATGCAAACTTTATTTTAAAATAGCCGATAGGAAATGGGCCAGAGAGGCCGTCCTGTGTTGGCTATTGTGGTGCACTTAGTGCACAAGCACTGGTGGGCACAGATGGCATTTAAGAGAGAAGCCGAAACAACAAGTTTACTCAAACATCTATTTGGCGCTGAGCAAGACCAGTGATTTCCTTCCGCTTTCTAAGCATTTATCTATTCATCCATGTATTCACTCTTCCACCTAGCTATACTTTATCCTCTCCGTCTTTTCAAGCATCCACCCATCCATCCTTCCATTCATCCATCTTTTCACCCAACCATCCATCCACCATTCATTCCTAATCTGTCTTCCAACAATTTCAAATCCAGAAGCGTAAATTACACCCCCGTTCTACTGAGGTCAGTATATTGGGTACGAGTAACAACTTATTATTTACAGTGGCCCAAGGTGCCAAAAGCGCTATATAATAACAAATTATTGTCTTTAAACCGTGGATTAGCAATTACATTTTGAATGTCTCAGCCCTTCTAGTGCATCTGGTCTGTAATTTATTTAATTTGGCAGTATCAGAACTTTTAAGCAGAGGTGGTGTACTTTTACTAGTGCAATACTGATAGCTGATTGAAGTATCAGCAAAGATGCTCATATTTGAATGGGCGTGGGATGTTTATTCCTTGTAAACTTCAGCACCTGTTGATCTGTGATGGTGCTGTGTTCACAAGAGAGCTGACTGCAAGCTTCTCTCATGACAGATCAGTTGCAGCTCAGGTTGCAGCCATGCAAGCTTCTCCGACATACACAAAGCTGCCTGAGCCCACTGTGTTGTAACGAAGCATGCTACTCAATGTATTGTACCTGCTTTGTGTATGTCGGAGAAGCTTGCACGGCTGCTAACTAACCTGCAACTCATCCCTCACGAGAGAAGCATGCTGTATACATGTTGAAGAACAGTATATGTTTCAGCACCCAGGCTAAGGTGCTGCATAGCTAAATACATATAAGGTCCCAAAGGCGAGACCGTTTGCATTGCAAATGCTTGTTGAGTTGCCGAAAACGAAAAGTATCAAATGCGGAATGTATCACATATGGTAGGCATCGCATGCAGAAGTGAATGCGTGCAATACCATTTTCATATTTACCGCGCATATTATTTTCCGTATGCGATAAGCAACTTCTAATTGTGCGGATAGCTTTCGCTTGCGGTTTTAACCAACACGTGCGGTATTGGCAATTCTGCACTACAGCTAATGTGGTTTTGAGAGACAAACATACCATAAAAACTCAACATGTGCACAAAAGATAGTGATATGAAATAGACAGCCTGAAATGCATAGAGTAGCATTTGCTATGTCTTTCCCAATCTCAAATAAACTAAAAGGGGAATTTAATACAAAAGTGTTATTTATTTCCGTTCCAAAGCGAGTAATCTTTGATGGCACCAGAAAAAATGTACACAGATCACTCTTTCAGTTAAGGCACCCACAAGTGCCGCCCTGGGGCCCGTCGAGTCTCAATTCGGATGATTACAGCATAGAGAATATGGAAAACAGCTGCGAACAATGTACATTTATTTGTCAGACCGGTGCGTCATTTGCATACCTTGTCCCTGGTAACAATTGGAGCACGTGCTGATGGCCGTACAACTGGGCCTGTCGAAGTTCACAAAGGTGGTGTTGGAAACCAACAGCTGGAATCTTTTTGGAGTTTTCAGTCCTGCAACCATGCAGCTATCACTCTGAAATACAAGAATACATTTTTAAATGCCCTGCATTTCCAATCTTGTTTTTGATGTGCAATTTGCAATATTTGTCAGAAGTTTTAATTACGAATTGCCTAAATAGATGAAAAGAATATTTGTTTGAAAAATATATTTCAGACAAAGATTTTTTCATGTGCCAGGGAAACGTCGCAGGGTGCAACCATTTTGAAGTTATAACATGCCATTGCCAATTTATATAGAAATACACACGATTATTTGTGTCTTCATCCCTATGTAACATGGGCCCTAATTTATGTCAGGTAATCCGCCTACCAGCTAAGGGTGAGACAGATCCCCGTCTACATAAGAGCTTTAAGGAGCTACAACAATGAATACAGAGTAGCACCCAGATCTCGGTGAGTGCATCCATGGCTACCCTTGGAAGGTTGGGCCGAGACAGTCAACTTTCAGAGAATTTACATCATGGCGGGAATGTTCAAAACCCCACTCAAAAAACAACACAGTAAGAAATAAAGAACAAGATATGAACCACTAGTCCTCAGAGTAAGAGGCAGGTAACAAATAAGCTCAGTAACTAGCTGTCTTGGGTGGACAAAAGCACTAAAAACATTTCCATACTGGAACAAAACAGCTGCATTAAAGAAAAGACAAAAAGGCTGGTTTTGCCGGTCGAGTCACCCAGGATCTAGGAGACTATAACCCCAACATTAGCATCGCTCCTAATTTCCTCCAGTTGAGAAAGAAACTGAGAGTGCCTGCATCTTGATCAGTCAGTCATCCCTTCCACCTCTCTGGAATGATCTTATACATGTGTTGGCTCAAGCTGGAACCTGCCCCCGCCTGCTCCCCAGCGCCTTGAGACCCTTCTGGGTGAGTAGTCATGCTCACCCAGAAGGGTCTCAACACATGATTGATTGATTGAAACTCATCTGTTCAGCACTCTTTTGCTCCACAGATAGGAGCCTGCTATGCAGATACTGCATCGGATCCTTGCTCTCAGGGGAGGTGATGCATCGGTTTCTTACTGCTATGCAGGGGAGGTGATGCATTGGTACCTTAATGTGAGAGAAGGTGATGCATCGGTTTCTTACTGCACGGGAAGGTGATGCATAGTTTCTCCTGACACGCGGCCTCAGTTCCTTACTGAAGTTCAGCATCGAAGTAGATTTGGTGCACAGGTGCAATGCGTGGAAATTCCAGACGTGCTGGAGTCGATGCAGTGGCAGCGAAACAGGTGCTGCATCAATTATTCCAGCCGCGAACAGTATATGTGTTGACTCCTTCAGCTGCACACAAGAGCCTGCGATGGAGTTAGAGCAGGGGTCTCCAACATTGGAGACACGGTGCTCTGGACTCTCAGCCGTGGAAAGGTGCTGTATCGATCTTTTCTGCCGCACCACGGTGATGCGTTGGTTTTACAACCGCTTGGCAAGCTTACGGCGGTGAAAACTGCACTTAAGGGCAAAGCATTTATTTTGCAGCAGAAGCCACCTCCAAGGGCCCAGACCTTGAATTGGCACCACTTGGCAGGTCAGAACTCCCAGCAGAGGAGTTCAGGGGCTGCAGGTGAAGTCTTTGATGGCCCTGAGACTTCTTAACAGGAGTCAAGCACACAAAAGCCCTTGGAGAAACTTCACAAGCAGGATACCGAAGCAAATGTCCAGTACTTAGTCTCTCCAAGACAGATGCAGCAACTGCTGACCAACCCAGCAAAGCAAACACAGCCAAGGGGCAGTACTCCTCCTGATAGCCTTCAAGCTCTTCCTCATGGCAGAGTCTCCTCTTGATCCAGAAGTGTTCTAAAAGTCTGGGGTTACAGGTCCAATCAGTGGCGGCTGGTGACATTTGAAAGTGGTAGGGCGTAAAAGTTTTGTATGAGTGCCCGGAGGCGAGGGAGTGTAGCGAGCAAGTCCAGCCACCATATGGTGGGGTTCGTGGAGATTCGGGGAAAAAAAGAGCAGACAAATGGTGCATTTAAGCAAATTTAAGGAAGCAAGAGAGTTGATAAAGCAATTGTAAAAGTGTAGTTATGAAATAAATAAAGAGATTTCATATGATAATGGTGTAGGTAGCTTTAAAAAAAGCACACACCTTTAATTCCAGCCACATGCACATCATGTTTTTCCACTTAAACAAGCCTATTTTACTTTCAAGATGCCCGCGCGTTCCCTTGAATGGGTGCTTCTTTCTCGCACATAGAATATAGATGGCATCACTCTAGTAGAGAGTGGTGGGTGAGAGGAGAGAGAATGTAGATCCAGAAAAGGGGAGCGGGGTGGACAGAGACTTAGAAAGGTAGAGGGATGTGGGAGAAAGGAGAGAGTGTGCAGAGAAAGGAATGGAGCTGGGTGGACAGAGAGAAAGGTAGAGGGAGTGTTGGGTGAAAGGAGAGAGGGTCGAGAAAGGAAAGGTGAAGCTGGGTAGAGGGAGTGGTGAGTGAGAGAAGAGGGGAAGGGGGAGGTGGTCGAGCAGAGGAGTGAGAGGGAGAGAAATAAGGAGGGAAGTGGTAGAATAACCGAAGGTAGGGGAAGGAGTTGGTGACAAGCATAGAAGGGAAAGAGGATGGAAGGAGGAAACTTGGTGGGAAAGAGGAATGGAGAGAAGTGGAGTGTGAGTGTCAGAAAGAGGACAGAAAGGAAAGGCGGAGTGGTGAGTGAGGCAGTGAGGAGACAGAAGGAGTTGTGAGTGTGAGGATAGAGAGGGGGGAGAGAAAGGAAAAGGGTTGTGGTGAGTGAGAGAACGAGAAAAGGCAGATGTGGGGGTGAGAGGCAGAGAGGCGAGGAAGGAAAGGGGGAGTAGTGGTTGACATGACAGGAATGAAAGGTAGAGGTTTTGGGACGAAACGTAGAGGTAAGAATATTCTGCTATGGTTTTCATCTCGTCCCATGAGGAGCGGTAAGACTCTTGTTCAGAAAAGAGCCCTAAAGCTGCCCACACCCCTTCACAGCTGCTCGGCACCTTCACAGCGGCCTTGTTGGAGTCTTGTTTTCGGGTCTCGTTCGTTTTTGTGCTTGGAGAATAAAATCTGGGGTGTGGATGGGTGGGGTAGGGTGTACTGTGTGGAGAACTTGAAGTCATTGAAAATCGGAATCAGTGGGGTCACTTGTGGCTACCGAGTGATCTATTTCCATGACGAAATTTGCACACTCTTGAAACGCCCCACACAAAAACACACTGATCCTTCCTTTGTGATCTGGATCAGATTGTGTGAAAACCTCTCGCTTGTGAACCGCCCCCGCAGTCTCTTGGGGACAGACCCGGTGAACAAGGGAAATCATTTAAAGAGGCAGACTCATGGAATTCTGATGTGACGAGCGAGCGACTTTGTCACTTTGATCTGCATTGAACTCGCGCCCAGTCTCCTTCAAGCAGCGCCTCAAGGCGCTGAGAAGAGGTCCTTTCCTGGGCGTGCTGCTCATTGTTAGCAGGCAAGCAGCGGCCCAAGGTGTTTAATACATTAGAACAAAAACAATCCACATCAAATGACGCGCTTGCTTCGGGATACTGTAAGCTAGATCAGTGGGTTAACAGGGCTCATCTACTGTATTGTCGTGTTTTGTAGGCTGTTTCAGGATCGCTAATTTTTACCTTTTTTTTTTATTCCTCTCCTATAATAACTTGCATTTAGCTTCAGATGCTGCAGTTTTATAAAGCGTTTCATTACAAAGACGCATATTTATTGCAGTTTCACCCTGGAGATGTGAACATTTGTTGCTGTCATTCACAGGTGCACGCCACAAAAAAGACCGTGATACTCACAAGGGATGCATGAATCCGAAATTCAAATTTGGTTCACCCAGAGGGAAGACTAAAGAAACAGGCGAAGCAGGGTCGCAGCTCGTGCCCTCCCCCACGCGGGCTCGCATTTCCAGTCCAACAGCAGGTGCCCGAAGTTTGAGCACCTTCCCCATGTCAAGGAACACAAAGGCGGCTGAGCCATGTGCAGGCCTCGGCAGCAGAGGCTGGGGGAGAAACCAAGCCTGAAGTGAAGACTGCTGAATTTAGTGTGCATACAGTAAACCTCCCAGCCCAGCTATCCTATTCCCTCGCTCTTTATTTACCTAGCCTCGCCCTGCCGCCTGAGATGCTATGATGTCTACTTGCGGAGTCGCGGGTCGCAACACTTGCGGGGGGAAGAGAGGGGGTGTTAAAATGAAAACAAAACTTCTTACCTGACCGCCCTGGGACGCATTGCAAATACAGATGTCATTGTCTCACCAGTTTTGCTGAGCAAAGACAGGTGAACACGGTCCGGACTCCGGAGGCATACAGTGAATGTACTGTTCAGAGGACGCAGGCACGAACTTACCCCACCGCCTACGTCTCAGCCAATCCAGACGCTGCGTCAGGATTGGCTTGAGTAGTAGTGCGCATGTTGTGTTTAGGGCATAACAATTTTTGCTACGAGCCCGAACATGCGCACTCTAGGCTGCTCATTAGAAGAGCGGCATGGAAGAACCCTCGCTCTTCTAATGAGCAGCTTACTGCGCATGTTCGGGCTTGTATCAAAACTTTGAAGCCCTAAACAGAACATGCGCCGACCACCTGATACCAATCGTGGATGCACTTGCACTGAACTCCTGCTGCCCCGCCCCCTTCTGAGCCGACTGCCTCCGGGGGCCTGGGATTGCAATTTGCAAATAAATGTAGTGAGACAGAGTGACAGACGGCAACAGCACGCACGCTTGTTGCTCAACTAGACTCATGCCTGAAATTAATTAGTGGGGCAACGCCCAAGCGCCCTAATGGACGCACCGCCCCTGGGTCCAATACTTATACCCCTTTTGGCATTTGAAGTAGGCATACTTTGCAGGATAATCTTTGTAGTGCACAGATCCTGCCTTGCCCTGACCTGGCTCCATGCACACTACAGGGGGGAGGAGGCAGCTTTGTGTGAGGACAGTCACAACCCTATTCAGGAGTCAGAGACAACTCCTCCCACCACTCTAGCTCAGGAAGACCCATCAGCCTGGTAATGGGCAATCAGGCTATGCAGGGCACATCTCAGCTCCCCTTGTGTGACTGTCTAAAGTGAATTGCACAAACAGCCCAACTGTCAGTCTAAACCAGATATGCGTTCAACAGGCAGGCAGAGGCACAGGATGGTAAAGCAGGAAAATGCCCACTTTCTAAAAGTAGCATTTTCAAACACACAATTAAAAAAACATCTTCACAGAAATATGCATTTTTAAATCCTGAGTTCAGGGAACCCAAACTCCAAATCTCATTCTCTTCACAATTGAAAGTTACACTTCTAAGAGGTTACAAGACAGCTCCAATGATAACGTGTGGGAGAGATAGTTCCTACAGTAGTGAAAAATGAAATTGGTAGTATTCCACTATCAGAACATGTAAAACACACCAGTACATGTCCTACCTTTCACATACACTGCACCCTGCCCATGGGACTACCTTGGCCTACCTTAAAGGTGCCTGACATGTAGTAAAAGGAAAAGTTTGAGCCTGGCAAGTGGATGCACTTGCGAGATCGACATGGCAGTTTAAACCTGTACACACAGACATTGCGGTGCCAGGTTTGAGACATGTTTGCAGAAGCATTTAGTAGCATGAAGTAGCATTTGAATTACAGGCCCTGGGCACACTCAGTACACGTTACTAGGGTCTTATCAGTAAAACAAATATACCAATGGGTAAACAGACATAATATCGAATTGTTAATGTCGACTTGCACTAATATCGAGTGCAAAATATCGTGATACAAAAATATCGACTGTCAAAATATCGTGGTCACGAATATCGAGTATAAGGTAAGTAATATAGTTTTTAAAAATATCGAAGTAATTAATATCATTTGCTAAAATATTGTTGTTAAAAATATCGTTGTTTTAGTTAGTGTTATGTATTTTAGTATGTTTTTTAAATGTATGTGTTCTCTTGTTTCGTCTAAGTATTGCAATTTTTTTTAATATGTGTTAAATCTTTAGAAGTTATACATTTTTTTAAAGTTAATTTTGCGTTTTAGTTCTGTAGTGGGTTGTGGGTTTATAGGGGAATAGGGTGGGAAGTAATTTAATTATAATACATTTTTGAATAATTTTTAGAAGTTATTAATTTTTTTTTTAATTCAATTTTGCGTTTTAGTTCTGTAGCGGGATGTGGGTTTTTTAGGGGAATAGGGTGGGAAGTAATTTAATTATTATTAATTAATATGTATCTATTTAATACGCTATATTTTTAATTGTGGTAGTTAATGTATTATTAATTATTAATTAATTGGTTATTAATAATTATTAATTCATCCTTAATTATGTTAATTGTGTCATTTTTTTAGGAGAGGGTTGTGGGTTTATAGGGAGTAGGGTGGGAAGTCATTTTAGCATGATTAATTAATTAATATTTTGTATTAAATAATATTTATGTATTTATATTTTATATTGTTAATAGTGGAAATTACTGCATTATTAATTATTTATTAATTGGTTATTAATCATTATTAATGAATTGTTAATTAAATTAATTGTGTCATTTTTATAGGAGGGCGTTGTGGGTTGATAGGGGAGGAGGGTGGGAAGTAAATTAATTGTAATATATTTTAAAATATTTTTTATATAATATTTATTTAATGTTATTTTATAGTGTTAATTGTGTGAATTAATGTATTAATAATTGTTTTTAATTTACTTGTTAATTGTTATTAATTAAATAATTAATTGTTAATTGTTATAGGGGAATATGGTGGTAGGTAAATTATTTTTAATCAATTAATTATTTGTTAATTAATGATAACTAATTTGCTGGAGTGGGAATAGTGAATTATTCCCCGATGGGAATAGTGAATTATTCCCCTTGGCTATCCAACACTTTCCCTTCTGCTGCACTTGCTGGAGTGGAAATAGTAAATTATTCGCCTCCGCTATACAACACTTTCCCTACTGTTGCACTTGCTGGAGTGGGAATAGTAGTTTTCACCCCTACGTTATCCAACACTTTCCCCACTGTTGCACTCCCTGGAGTAGGAATAGTAATTTTTACCCCTTCGCTATCCAACACTTTCCCTACTGTTGCACTCACTGGAGTGGGAATAGTAATTTTATCCCCTCCGCTATCCAACACTTTCCCTACTGTTGCACTCTCTGGAGTGGGAATAGTAATTTTTATCCCCTCCGCTATCCAACATTTTCTCTACTGTTGCACTTGCTGGAGTGGGAATAGTAAATTATTCCCCTCTGCTATCCAACAGTTTTCCTACTGTTGCCATCCCTTGAGTGGGAATAGTAATTTTTACTCCTACGCTATCCAACACTTTCCTTACTGTTGCACTCCCTGGAGTGGAAATAGTAATTGTATTCCCTACGCTATCCAACACTTTCCCTACTGTTGAAATATTTGGAGTGGGAATAGTAAATTATTCCCCTTTGCTATCCAACAGTTTCCCTACTGTTGCATTCATTGGAGTGGGAATAGTAAAATATTCCCCTCCGCTATCCAACACTTTCCCTACTGTTGCTCTCGCTGGAGTGGGAATAGTAATTTTTACCCTTATGCTATCCAACACTTTCCCTACTGTTTCACCCCTTGGAGCGGGAATAGTAAATTATTTCCCTCTGCTATCCAACACTTTCCCTACTGTTGTACTTGCTGGAGTGGGAATAGTCAATTAATCCCCTCCGCTATCCAACACTTTCCCTACTGTTGCACTCGTTGGAGTGGAAATAGAAAATGATTCCCCTCCGCTATCCAACACTTTACCTACTGTTGCACTCCCTAGAGTGGGAATAGTAATTTTATCCCCTCCGCTATCCAACATTTCCCCTACTATTGCAGTTAATATAGTGTAACATGTAGTTTAAAAATATATATATATATTAATATTTTAATTTATTATATGCATATTTTATTTGTATGTTACAGGTGTATGTATATATATATGTATTTATAATTTTTAATATGTTTCTAACATTTTATAATTTATTAAAATAATTTAATAATATCATTAAGTAAATATATATATTATATTTTATATATGGATGTTTAATTTCTCTTTACATTATATTTATTACTTATAATTTGTAACATTTTCTAATAATTCTATATTTTTTTTAAATTATATGTATTATTTAATTTATTTGACAACTGTATTTTTAACAACTAACAATAGTTTTTTTCTCGATATTTTAGTACTTACCATTATAAAGATAGGATGTCGATATTTTTGACAACGATATTTATGTCCCAATATTTAGGTACCACGATATTTGTGTAGTCGATAGTATGCCAGTGATTCATGCCAATGATGGATAACCAATTACCAATAGAATTTAGACAGAGAGCATGTGCACTTTGGCACTGATCTGCAGTGGTGAAGTGCCCAGAGTCCTAAAGCCAATAAAAACAGCTCAGAAAAAATAGAAGAACGAAGGCAAAAGGATTGGGGACAACCCTGCAAAAATGGCCAGGTACAACACAACCCCCTTCCAGCCTAAAGCCATGGTAGACTAATCAATATCTTGAAGGACTTCTCTGCTTAGGGTGAAGGAACAGGGACCCCAGCCCACAACAGCAGGGGCACTTTCCAATCCTACACCTCAATGAACCCAGTTGGATTCTTCTGTCCTTACTCTGGGAGCCCACTAAGCTAACCCATGGGGAACCTTCCTCCTCACCTGGGTATCCCATCTGTGCAGCACCTAACCTTAATTTGCTCACAGATGTCTCCCGGTAGGCAGACAGTACTGCCACGGCGAACACAGTAGTGTCGTCCATTCCACCCCAGGGTGTGACTCCTGTTCCCAACCCAAGGACAACTCTGTCCACAAGGACAACAACCCACAGTGGTCACTGATAGTTGTCAGTGATGAGAGCCAGGCCCCATGCCTATCAGGGCTCTCCAACCAATGCAGACTCGTAGAGTGGGGGGGGGGGGGTGGTAGGCCTTGGTCACTAGCACCCTTTGTCCACTCTCCCTCCCACAAGTTCAGGGGAGGTAGCCTGAGACTGGTCCTCCAGCCCAGGATCTGTACCCTTAGGCTGGACAGGAGACAGGGGTGGGCTCTCTCTCACCGTGTCCCCTCTTCTGGGGCCAAGTATCCTCCTTGTGAGTGTGGTACCCCAGAATCCAGAACTGTCAGGGCACTTGTGGCAACTGTCCTGCACAATTCTCCTACCCGTCCAGTGGGGCTATCCTGTAACTGGTCCCCCAACCCAGGGTCTGTACCCTTAAGTTGAGCATGTGCCTGGCAAGCCAGGACTTCCGGGGGAGAACACACACCCCCCAAGCGAAACACCTACTGTAAGTGTTGTGCAAGAGGCTGACCGGCAATGGTCTCCTGCTCTCTGTCCATATGACAGCACATGCCAGAAGTGGCCTCACCAAGGTCAGTCCTGGGGTGCTCTGACCTGAGAGCAACAACCCCTGTCCCACTGGTCCTCCCACTGGGGACTGTCCGGCCCTCTCACCCCTTCATCTGGACTTCTGCACCCTACATTCTGCAGTGGTGCTGCCAGACACTAGAACTGGTAGGACACTTGTGACAGCTGCCCACCCCCCCAGGTCTCCTGACACTATGGGTCCCAGTCAGGGGTTGGTTCCTGGTACAGACTAGGCCCCCCTCCTGGTGTTCCCTCTGGGAACCATCAAGACTCTGGGCCTCGGTTTTGGCCAACCTGGGCCTCTTCCCATCCCCACCTCTCCTACCATGGGAAGGGATATGGGACCCTCTACCCATCCCACTTCACTGGGACCTCTCTGGACTACTGCAAACCTCACCCACCTCACTTGGTTTCCCTTGGTTGGGGAAAACCTGAGCCACTCCCTTCAGGATTACTAGCAAAAGCCTTGTCACACCCTCTGGCATCCTCCAAAAGGTCTGCCTCAGGTGCAAGCTCCCTGGGGTCAGAAAATTCACACTCTGCCGGGTGTTGGCATAGCTCTTGAAAACTGTGACTGAACATATGTTCTCCAGCAGTCAAATTGTACAGCCCCACACATGTGATAACCATACGACGCTTCACTCTACCATCCAGTGCCTTGTAAAAGTACCCTACATCACCCTTCTGAGACTGATGAGACAGCATCTGATTGTCCCTGGAATTCAACACACGCTCTTCTGGGGTGTCTCCATACTTCCTTACCAGGACTTTTACTATGGAGGGGACCACAATCTGTGTCACTCCCTTCTAAAGTCAGTAGAGTGTCCCTCACACCACAAGGAACATGACTCCCTGTGCCAGTTCACCAAACCACCTCAGGGACCCTGCAAACCTCTGGAGCTACCTCATAAACCTGAACCCCGCTGGTGTATTCCCCCCTCCTTAAAGTCAGGCACCGTGTCTTTGGGTATGTGAACTTCTTCCACATTACTGGACATTACATTTACGCTGCCACCATCTGAGTTGGACTCAGCCCTCCTGGCTTCCAGCTCCCACTCTCTTGTTCTCCATTCATGAGCAAAAAGCATTTCTCTCTCCTCCATGGCTAATTTCTCATTCACCTCCCATTCCTGCTCCAACCTGAGCTTTACAAGGTCCAACTTGAGCTTTCTGGCTTTTACATAGGATACGTTGGTCCTATACTTTACCAGATGTTAGTTCTCATGGGTACATACGATAGCTTCTAATCTCCAACAGTCAAACTAATAGGTCCAATACACTAATATTCAGTCCCACAAATGAGCAAATGGATGTGTGCAGACCCCTCTGCTCCGCCCGCTTGTGGCCCATCTCTCTGCTTCTTTCTGCTACCAGCCTATTGGCGGGGTCTCTGAAGAACACTACACCATTGCTCTTGCTCATTTTGGCAGTAAGAAAGTTAAATTAAGAAATCTGTTGCTGGGCGTTCAATTTGGGGCAGTTAGAGAGACCCAGGAGGCACTGAGAGGGTGTGAACAGGTCTGTTCTCCTCGGTGTCGCCTTTTGCATGCCTGGAGTGGCACAGAGTAGAGTGTAGCAAAGTAGAGTGGTTTAGAGTGCCATAGAGAGGAGTGGCGTAGAGGGGAGTGGCACAGAGTGGAGTGGAGTGGTATACAGTGTATACAGTAGGGTGGCGTAGAAAAGTGTGGTATGGAATGGAGTGGCATAGAGCAGAGAGTTGTGGATTGCCATGGAGTTGCATAAAATGTTGTGGGTAGTGGCATAGACGAGAGTAGGGTGGTATAGAGTAGCGTAGTATTGAGTGTAATGGTGTAGAGTGGAGTAGTGTAGACTGGTGTTGGCTAGATTGGCGTGGAGGAGTGGAGCAGCATGGAGTAGCGTAGAGTGGAGTAAAGTGGAGTGGAATCGAGTGCTTAGAGTGAAGCGGCTTAGAGTTGAGTGGCACAGTGTGGTGTGGCATAGAGTGAAGAGGAGTGGCGTGGAGTGGTGTTGAGTAGAGAGGAGTGGAGTGCTGTGGAGTGGCGTAGAGTGGCGTGGAGTAGATTAAAGAGGAATGGAATGGAGTGGTGAAGAATGGGGTAGCGCAGAGTGGAGTAGAGTGGTGTAGAGTAGGGGAGTGGAGTGGGGCAGAGTGGTAGAGGCAGTGGCATAGAGTGGAGTGGCGCAGAGTACAATGGAGTGCCATAGAGTAGAGTGGCATAGGATTTAGTGGCATAAAGTAGAGTGGAGTGGCGTGGAACAGAGTGGTGTAGAGTACAGTGGTATAGAGTGCTATAGAGTAATGTAGAGTGGTGTAAAGTGGAGTGGCGTAGAGTGGAGTGGTATTGTGTGACATTGAGTGTAGTGGCATTGTGTGGTATGGAATGTTGCAACTGAACTACTGTATAGCATTTCAAGTAGTATATGAATGCAATTATAATACAATACAATAGCTTACCAATTATCTCGATCTATGTAAACATCTGATGCCTTTGATCCCATGCAAGAGGTTTTTAATATGTAAACGCTTTTAAGAGAACTGTTGTTTTCACAAATAAATGTGTTTTAGAGTGGGAGGGGCTAGTGGGTGAGGGAGCAACATATATCATACTGGCTGGGGATACTGGAAATGGAGCCAGATGGCATCAGTGAAAGAAATAGTACCTCGATCACTTCAGGAGCAGATGACACTCACTAATTAAGTTAAATCAATCTATGATTGATCCATGCAGCACAGAAAGAAAAGGAAGTGAGGCTCAACATGCCCTGGCCAATTAGGAGGAACCATAGAAGAGTGACAATGATGCCACTGAATAGTAAGCAATGGGCAGGCTCCAAGCCTTTTACTGTGAACAGTATCCCCACAAGCACAGCACATACACTGTCAGCGGAGGCCTAAAAATATGCTGTCAGCAAGATAACATATGCTGTGTGTGTATCTTATATTCTTTTGGTGTCAAATATGTTCTGTAAAATAGTTACATTGGATATATTTGAACCTGGTGTTTTTTGGAGACTTGTGATCATATTTTAGGTCCTTTTCCATTTTCCTTCCTCTATTTCCACTCCCAACTCCTGGTCATACTTGTTTTTGATGTAGAACAATCTATTCTTTGAAATGTTGTGTAGGGCAATAGACAGCCAAGTAATGTCTCTTCTTCCCTCACGTAGGGTTAACAGTTGATGCATGAAAATCCATGTATCCAGTTCCCAATTTTCTTGCAAATAGTTTTTCAAGGTGCCAGCCAGTAAAAATTGGCCTGTGGGAAATCCACCCATGTTCATCCAGTCGTTTGTGTCTTGAACATTCTCATACCATAGCAGTCTATCATTGTTTCAATACCTACCCTAATCCAGATTGCAAATTGTCTAGCCATAAAAAATCCTTGGGCCTTTGGTAGGCCAACCAATAGTTGGAACTGAATATGTGCTGGCGATTGCATGCTTTCCACAAGCAACTCTTCCAACCTTTCAAACCTTTTGAAGCAACATTTGGTTTCACCACAGTCAGTTCCCTGTCCTTTAACCCCTTCGCCGTGGCGGGAATTCCGCCGCGGCGCTGGGGGGTGCGGGGGGGCAGCGCGGTGGCCCGGTGCTCATGACGGAGCCGCTCCGTCATGAGCCACAGTTGAGCTGTGCTCATGAGGGAACGGTTCCGTCATGACTCCGCCCAGTTGCGTTGTCCCCCCGCACAGGCGGGGAAACAGCGCCGCGTGGGCGGAGCGGCCGCCAACGGTCGTGTCATGACGGAACCGTTCCGTCATGAGCACACGGCAACCGTGGCTCATGACGGAGCGGTTCCGTCATGAGCGGGGAAGGGGTTAAAGACACAAGCTAAGTCTCCCTCAGCAACCAAGTTTCATGTAAATGTGCTTCTTTCAGCCACTGGACTACCCACTGAAGTTGTGCAGCTAGGTAATATTCAGCATCCGATGCTCTTAGACCTCCATCCATTACTGAAGGTTTCACCTTATGCAACAAAACTCAGGGGCATATTCACAACAGAATGCAGTGTTATGCCACAATTGGCAAAGCCGCGCTCCGTCATTCTGAAACACAGGGATGTGCCATGCAGGAATGTTTCCCTTCCTGCACATAAACAATCCCTAATGGCGATTTGTAACTTCTATGTATGCTGCAATATGCAGCACACATAGAAGTTGCACCTCGTCATTATCTAATGACTGTTTATGTGAATAAAGGGACACCTTCCTGCACATGAAAATTCAGTAACGGTATTTGCTATTTGTATATGTGCTGCAATATGCAGTCCACATAGAAATAACAAAAAAGAGGAAACATTTAAAATTTCTCCTCCTTGCGCCAGTGTAAGACCAGGTTTTCCCTGGTCTTATTTTTAGTGCTGCCCCATATTTATGCCAGTCTTTTAAATAGGGGGCAGCGCCAAAAAGCAATGGGTGTTGCGGCCGAACACCCACTGCAACACCCATTGCCCACCCATTTCACACTAAGTGCTGCGTGAATTGGAGCATTATTTACAAGGTGGCGTTAAGCCATGTTAAGTGTGTTAACGCCACCTTATAAATAAGGCAGAGGGGTTATCTCCACCAGGGGTATATCAACAAGAGTAGCGTTAATTACCGCTGACCGCGCTTAGCGCGGATTTTGTTAATGCCGGCTACCGCTGGAATTTATCGCCATGCTTGCGCTGTATTAACAACGCATAGCGCAATGGCGATATAAATTCCAGCAATAGTGGGAAAATTGCCGTTTTGCAGGGAACATCGCTGTTTTTTTCAGCGATGTTCCCTGCAAAACTGCAATATGCTTGATGATACGACCCTGTGGTCGTGACACAATAATCCACCTCCCATGTTACACATACATTCGTCAGGAATTTAGCAGACGTTAGTTTGTGGCGAAAACCGCGGTTTTCGTCAAAAACTAACATCTACTAAAATGGCGTGAGCCGCCTTGTATATATCGCAATGTGCACTTAGCAATATTTTACAAGTCCCCCTATGTGAGGTACGCTCAGTGATGCCCACTTTGCATCTCATTAGAGATGCAGAGCGAGGTGCCGGAGAGAAGGCTGCTAACATGCGCTAATGCATGTTAGCATCTCCTTGTAGATAGGGCGATAATATTATCTCTGCTTTTTTGGCTTTTAAAGCCAAAAAAGTGGAGATAAGGCCCTTGTTAACATGCCCGCAAAATGCCCCAAAAAAGTGGCGTTCCGGTGGCGATAACCCCTTGTAAATATGCCCCTCACTGTCTACCAGAACCCCAAATTAAAGACACTAACAGGGCACTCAGATAAAACATAAAAGATGGGAAGCCCTCTAGGGTGATTAGAGTCCGTAATCCACCTGTTCATACATTCAATTGAGTAAAGTTCTCAATGACTACGGTGCGGAGCTGGTGTATTGCAGTGTAAAATCTAAAGAATAAAACAGAAAAGTTGTGAGTTATAAAAAGATATTGTTCATTTGAATTATTTAGTCTTCATTGGAAAAGATAGTGTCAGGCCAGCTGAACTGGTTCGTCCCCCCACATGGGACTTTATCAGGGATCAGTTCAGAGCATGAATTCATGTTTTGTAACCCCAAAACGGTTCTTCAGAAAAATTCATAGTGTCAGTATAAAGTGTATCCGTTCAAAGTATCAATTCATGTATTTTATCCCCCCCCAGCCTCCCCCACCTCCCGTGTATGTCCACACCGTACCCCCACACCCCCCGTATGTCCGGACCGTACCCCCCACCCCCGTAAGTACGGACCGTACCCCCCACCCCCCGTATGTCCGGACCGTACCCCCCACCCCCGTATGTACGGACCGTACATACGCGAGGAGTGGGGTACGCCTGGGGTACGGTGCGGCACTTTTTGGCTCCCGTAAAAATATAGCCGTGCGGAGTGCTGTAGGTACGAATCGTATTTGCTGGTCTGTAAAATGCTGCCTGACTCCGTGCGGACGTCGCGTACGCGCTGTCCAGGATCAGAATTGTATGTACGGTGTTTTTTACGATTCGTGCGGAAATGGTATTTCTGTACGAATCGTACTTGCTGGTTTGTAAGGTGGAGTTCCCGGGTACGAGTCGTACGGAGAAAACGCTCCGTACGACCATTCATACCCGGGCTTTACAGGATCGGAATCGGCACCTCAGTGTCACTATAAAGTTTCTTAGAAAAGAAGAAGCACGGAATGCACGTATGTCTAGGAGATCTATTCGACAAAAACCATGCTGAGTCTGTCAGAACCGGAAACCAGCAGGCCACTAACAGGGCACCCAAATCTTTAAAGAATGCCTTGGAAAACCATATAGCAAGAGTACCAAAATAATACATGACATGGGAGGCATCACCATTTTGGCTGATATTGTTTTGGCCATTGCTATTATGCATATGGTCGAGACAGTCAGTATGTCCAAGAAATATATGCAGGCTTAAGGACTGCATAGTTTTACCCAGGTTCCCAGCTAACGGGTGCTCGTCAGCCTGACAAAAACCCCGGGGTACCTGAATGTGCATTTCTCAGATAGAACTCTGAGATCCGCCAACCCAGGTGGCTGGTCACCTGTCAGTGACTTAGGGGCATATTATCAAGGACGGTGTTAAAAGTATCGCAGGTTAAGCGGCAGAAAACTGCAGCTAAAGCAGCGATAATGGGCTTGATAATATGCCCTGGAGAATTCCAATACAAGCCCATGTTGACACCAGAACATGGACTTCTATTGGAATTCTCAAGGGCATATTACCAAGCCCATTATCACCGCTTTAGAGGCAGTTTTCTGCCGCTAAACCGGCCATAATTTTTAACGCCATCCTTGATAATATGCCCCTTAATCGGGGAGGGCCCCTGACTTTCCCCATTTTACCAAAGTCCCAAAATTGGTGATTGCGGGTTCTAGGTCAGTATGCTGATCTCTCAGGAATTGCAACAGACTGTCTACATATAAGGAGATGTTGTGTAAGCCATCTCCAAACTAAACACTATAGGAAACCTTGTTACTTATAACACTGTCCACCAAGCCCATGCCCTGGATACTCCAAGTAATAAAAGTGCATTCCCAGACCAGCCATGGGTGTTTTTAATGCAGGGCAACATGTCAGGCCATAGAGGCCAAGTAATGTTTGTCGCCTCCAGGTTTATTTGCTTGTTAGATCCCACCTAGTGCCGGCTTTTGAAAGTAATTTTGTACTTCAGGGGGTGAATGTATTCTGAACTGTTTTAAATTACTTACACCTCTCATTCCTAACATACAGCAGCAAGAAAGTGTGTGAAATGTGATCCTACCCTACTTCTAGAACGGTGTGTAAAATCTGTTGAGGCCGTTCATTTTCAAGAAATATCTCCCTCCCACCGGCCTCCATACTCCATTCCAGGATGCACAAAGGTCCCCAAGATGGTATGCTCCCTCTTTTACCCACAAGTGGTTGCAGTGCTTATATAGAAAGCTAGCACAGCCCATCTGCAACTCTTGAGGTCAGTTCTGAGAGGTCAAGATATTCATGCAGGGAAAGATTAAAGTCTGTTCCGGAGCTAGTGCATTCCAGACCACCTATATGGGATGGGCAGTTGTTTGGCATGTGCCTATTGCTCACACCACCTCTGCCACTGCCACTCTTTTAATTTTTGTTTGTCTCGTGGGGATTATTTCATGGTACAGCATCTCAATTTCCTTCTGCTTTTGTACTTTGGAGGGTGAGTGTTACTTCGGACATCCTTGCTCATCCGGAATTGCTCCAACTATTCTCATGCCTTGCTGGGTTCCACAAATAAAGATATTTTATCACCTTTAATATTTCTGAGAGTAGGAGCATGTATCTTATGTCTGTGTCAAGGAGGCAGTTTTTAACTTCAATTAAGGAAAACCTCTCCACTGGACCACTGCTGTGTAATATATAATTATAGAGACATTGCTGTTTACATCAGTGGCTTGACCTCTTTGAAGCAGTATATATGTGTCTCGATAGTTCAGCAAACTTGTTATCACTGGTCTAGGAGGTAAACCACGGGAGGATGGAATGATCGGACCCCGTAAGCCTTCTCCAGAGAGGAGAGAATGAAGAGCTCCTGTGACTGGATCTCCTTTGCAATCCAGGTCCAGGATTAACATATCATGCTGTTCCCCTCAGGTCCAGGATTAACATATCATGTTGTTCTCCTCAATTCACTCTGGGTGACCCAACACCAGGCATTATTTTTCATCTAGCATGCCCTTCTTAGTCCTCTGGACTGTACTCCAGAAAGCAAACCCTTTTTTGTAAAATCAGTCAGGGATAGTTGTATTTTTTCAAGGAATTCTCAGCAATTAAGACTATGTCCGACATTTTCCACTGACCATCTCTCAAAAGGTATACAGCAATCTCCACCATGTCTATTTTGGCTTAGATAGCCCGTCTAGTGTTGGAGATAGCATCATGGATCTTGTCCAGTTAATTGCTAGTGCTGCATCGACACACTCTTCAGTGTCTCACATATTCAGCCCAAACATATTTGGTGAGGTCATCACCTCCAATGACGGTGGTCCTGCATTATCTGCCAGGTCCTTGAGCACTCTAAATTTGCCCATCTTGTACTTATTTATTTATTTATTTGAAGAGCTTTATAAAGAGTGAACATGACCCTAACGGGTATCAGAGCACTGTACATAGAGGTGAAAGTACAAGTAAAACCAACAAAATGGCACAAATGATGTAGTTAAGTCACCACACTGTCAAACAAAGGGGGTGAAACAATCAAGGTCTGGGAAGTCGGCCCGACCAGAACAGTTTCAGAAGGACCATAGCATGAGATAACAATTGAACAGACAAGCATAAAATAAATCTAAACAAATGTGTAAAGTAAATATCAGATCTGTAGACAGGGGGTTTGAAAAGGAGTACAGGTTGATGCTGTTAATGTTCACTCATGTTTCTTGAAAGATGCAGTGGAAGGATTGGATCTGATTTTAAGAGGAAGAGCGTTCCAAATTCTTGGTGCAAGTCCAGAGAAGGCACGATTGTAAGTTCTTTTCTTTTTGAATTTGGAAGGTTTCAGAAGTAGGGTGGACGAACTTCTTAGGGGCTGAAATGAGCCAGATAGTTCAAGTTTTTTCACCAGGTAAACCGGGGTGTTGTAATGTATGGCCTTATGCGTCAAGCAAGCTATCTTGAAACATACCCTAGCTCCGATGGATAGCCAATTTCGTTGCATAAGGTCGGGGGAAATGTGGTCATGCTTTCTGGAGCCAGTGATGAGCTTGGCCAAAGCGTTTAGAGTGGCTCTGAGCGGGGCCAGGCTAGCTTTGGGAAGCCCAGCAAGGGTCACCAAACCATATTCCAGTCGAGAGATAACCAGGGATTGTACTACCGGCAATATATCTTCAGGGGGGAAGGAAAGGCTTGATTTTCTTCAGGGTGTTGAGTTGAAAGTTGGCTCCCCTAATAGTTGCACTGATGTGCCCTTTAGGTATTTGTCCAAGGTAATGGCTAACGATTTAGCTGAAACAACAAAATGGGTGGTAGAGGCACTCCGAATTTGTTTCCGAAACAAAGTTTTACTCGTTTAACACTTCTTCTCAATGGCGTGCTGTGGAGTGGATTCCAACAGTCATGGATTCCTGACACTTCAAACCTTCAATGCTAGGACCAGTAGGGCCCTAGTCTCCACGCACAGTTGCGTTCAGGACAATGCCTTGAAATAATTCTCAAAACTATAGTTCATACTTAATCCAACATTTGTAGTGAATGAATTAAATCAATGTCTCAGTGATTAAAGCAATTTATTCATTGCAAAAATATTCGTTAGTTAAATCTTCATTCAATTCTTCATATAAATCCAAATTGCGCTCATACAAGAAGTTCACTTTTTGTGAATGCCCAATGCATTTCGAGCCAGCCGGCTCTTCATCAGGGGCTACGTATCTAAAGAAATAAATAAACAATGCATATTTACACATTGACCGTTACAATGATGGCAAAAACATCAGTTTGCAAATACATGATCAAACTCAGAAATTCATAACAACATTCCAAGCTGAAACAACTAAGTGAATAAGTTGAGTGACCGCATAATGACCCAAAATGACCATCACCAAGAATGTTTAAATAAAGTTGTGTAGACGGTGAAAGAAGCCGAAAAAACTCAGAGAGACTGTTACCTTGTTGGGCAATAAACAACCGCTTTTCAAAACAAATGAATCAACCTGAAAACAGAACACACTGGAATGTCGTCTCTGAACGTAGAGAAAGAAACTGGCAAGAGAAATGAAGAGAAAATTCAAAATGAGAAATCTTACCGACACAGTACAACGTGGTCGATTCAATGAAAAGAACCTGTTCGACTGCTGGCTCAAAAAATCACCAGGTGAAAATCATGGCGGTATGTTGGGAGCATGCGCTTAAATCAGAGCATGTTTAGACATAAAAAAGGTGACTGAACAACGATACCTTACTCAAAATGGGAGGAACTATCTCAAAAAAAGTGACTAATGATACATGGACTATCATCAAAGGTAAAACTGGTTCCACTATAAAAATAAACGACATGACAAAGCGCAAAAGCCTGAATCAAGGTGGAGGTAATACTCGCGTGCATACTGTGCTACTGAAAAAAAAATAAAAAATAAAAAAAAAAATTTAAAACAAGGTGGCTGGATGAATGGTGCCGCCATCTTGAAAGAGAGCGGAAAATGAACCCGGACATGAGAAAAATGGTGAAAAATTTAAAAACGTTAAAAAATAGTCGGAATGACCGGAAAAAATAAAACGTGTGTTGGTGAGGGTCACTGGTCAGGGTAATCTAACCCAAGAAAAAAGGTTGATCACATAGGTATATATGAATGTGCAGTCCTATCCTGATACAAAAAAACCTTTGACACAAATACATCATAAATAACAAGCATAGTCTATTTTGTCATTAATGCCTTTCTCCATTAAGGTGTCCAAACGCTTAATCCAATAGGTTTCCCTCTGTAGGAGACTTCTGGTCAGATCTGTATCTTGACGTTGCTCTACTCTTTCTAGGACAGAGAATCTGAGTTGGGCGATACTGTGCTTCTCTTCATTCCAATGCATGGCCAAGCTGCTGTGTTTGTTGAGTGTTCTGATTGTACTTTTGTGCTCAGAAATCCGGGTTTTAATTTTTCTTTCGGTTTTGCCCACATACAACTTGCCACATGGACATTTGATGTAGTAGATGAGTTTATTTGAATTGCAATCAGAATTATGGTGAAGTCTGATGATTTCTCCAGTACATGGATGGTTTAATGTATTGCCGGTTATAACGTTGTTGCAATGAATGCAGTTATGACATTTACTCATTCCTTTGTGGGCAATGTTCCCTTGCTTAATGGGAGTATTGATGATTTCTTTGATGTTTTTTGCACGTTTATAAGCAAACATTGGGGGTTCTTTAAAAATGTTGTGAAAGTCAGGCTCATTCTGTAACAATTCCCATCTTTTGATGATGATGTTCTTCACTTTACCGGATGCTGTGGAGAATTTTGATACAAAGACTTGTCTGTTTGTCTGTTTTCGTGGTCTACTTGTTAAGAGACTCTCTCTATTGAATTTGGATGCGCGTTGTTTAGCTAATTCAATCACTTCTGTAGGGTAACCCCTGGCAAGATACATCTGCTGTTGGAGTGATAAGTTCTTCTCCGTATCCTCTGCAGTAGAGCATATCCGTTTTATCCGCAAAAATTGGGACAATGGTAAGTTGTGTTTTAAGCTATTAGGATGGAAACTTTGGAAATGGAGCGCGCTATTCACATCTGTTTGCTTTTTGAAAACCTCCGTTTTTATGTAACCCGCTTCTTTGGTAAGGATAACATCAAGGAAAGATATTTTAGTCTGGTCAATTGCATGGGTGAACTGAATGTGTTCATCTATTTGATTTAGTTGTTCAATTTTACTTTCCAACATTTCCTGAGTGTTGATCCAGAGAATAAGAATGTCATCAATGAATCTGCAATATAGCAATAAATTTCCTGTCCATCCGGTATCTTTGTAGATGTAGTCTGATTCGAATTTGGCCATGAAAGTGTTGGCATATGCCGGCGCCCCGGCAAAGCCCATGGATGTGCCTTGCTGCTGCAAATAAAAATTATTGTTCCAGTAAAAATAACTGTGATGCAAACAAAAATGTAAAAGTTCCAAAATGAACACTTTATCTGCTCTGAGCGAAGATTGGCGCAGTAGAGCCCATTCTACCGCCTCCATGCCAGCTGAGTGAGGGATCGAAGTATATAAAGACTTGACATCTATAGTGCAAAAAATGATGTCTTCCATGAACTTTATTTTCTGTAGCTTAAGTAAAAAGTCTGTCGTGTCTTTGATATACGAGGGCCATTCTTGAACCAACGGTTGTAGGAAATAATCAATATAGTGTCCCAAGGGCTCGAAGATGGTTCCACAACCCGTTACTATGGGCCGCATCGGTGGGTTAAACAAGTTCTTGTGGATCTTTGGCAACATGTACAGGGTGGGTTTCCTTGGGTACTCTACTGTCAGAAATTTTTTGGTGGTTTCACTGATCCATCCCATTTCCAAAGCATGATCAAGAATGCTTCCAAGCGTTTCCTTAAGCTCAAATATAGGATCTTGATCCAATTTCAGATAAGTTTGAGTGTCTGATACGTGTTCTTGTACTGCATTGATGTAAAATGAGCGATCCATAAGAACAATTGCGCCTCCTTTATCTGCTTTTTGAATCTGTATTTCTGTATCCTTCTGAATTGATTTCAGTATATTTTTTTCTTGTAAAGTTAGATTAGAATTCTTCGCTTTCCTGAATTGTAATTTTTGTAGATCTTTCCTTACTAGATTATCGAATGAATCTATGATTTTATGCGAAACTGGTGCCTGGTATGTGGATTTGGGTTTGAATTCAAGGAACTCTTTGGTTTGTGTGTCTTCCTTGGCTGGTAATACATTTGTAAAAAAATGTCGTAATCGTAGGATTCTGGTGAATTTGTATAGGGCTAGTTCGCATTCCAGTAGATTGGTGTCATAAGTTGGCACGTATCCAAGGCCTTTGTTCAATGTTTGAATTTGTGCATTGGTGATTTCCTTTGAAGAAATGTTGACTACTAGATTTACTTCTGGCTCCTTGTGCGCCCTTGTTTTGTGGTTGCTTCTCCTGGTTTTGCGCTTTTTGATGGACCCGGTGGTTGACTTGTGTCCAGGTCCCTGGACAAAAAATGTGTGGATCCAGATGCTCCTGATTCTTCGATGATATCTTTGGTGATATCTGTAGTTGGTTCTGGACTGGGTAGTTGACTTTTCGCTGTGGGTCTGGTGGTTGTGGTGTCGGTGTCTGTGGCTATACTTTCATTCGAGGAAGTATTCGTGGTTGGTTTTCTGGATTGTGGTCTTCTTTGTGCATAGACTTCCGCCCATGTGTAAACTTCGTTGAGTTTATAATCCAACGTGTCACGTTTATATTTTCGTAATTTACCTTCCTGTATTTCTTTCGTGTATTTGTCCAGTCTCATGTTGATATCATCTAAAGCTTTTTTGAGCTCATCATCATTCATTCTGGTTGATAAATTATGTTTTATTTCTGAAATCTCCTTGGCAAGTTCATTGATAACTTTGGATAATTCTTCTACTAACAATAAAATTAGATCAAGTGAACATTTGTTCAATATTGAATACCACCGTTCCATGAAATCTTTGTTTAGATGAAACCTGTATAGCATGGGTTTAATGGACATCCTCAACCCTCTTGGAATTCTTTTGGCTCTATGATATTGTATCAGGGTAGATGCATGAAGTCGTTGGTTCATTTCTCTCTTCAAAGAGTACTCTAGCTGTTTTAATTGCTGGATGACCGTGTTGCCTTGCAAATCTGACGCTTTTACATCCTGTATCAATGCATATATTTCTGATGCTTGTTCTGTTGAATACGCTAGGGTACTAGCTCTGTTGTCTGTCAAACTTGAAATGGAGTCAAATGACATGATTGGGTGCTCTCGTACCAGATGACTGTGATACTAAAACAACAAAATGGGTGGTAGAGGCACTCCGAATTTGTTTCAGAAACAAAGTTTTACTCGTTTAACACTTCTTCTCAATGGCGTGCTGTGGAGTGGATTCCAACAGTCATGGATTCCTGACACTTCAAACCTTCAATGCTAGGACCAGTAGGGCCCTAGTCTCCACGCACAGTTGCGTTCAGGACAATGCCTTGAAATAATTCTCAAAACTATAGTTCATACTTAATCCAACATTTGTAGTGAATGAATTAAATCAATGTCTCAGTGATTAAAGCAATTTATTCATTGCAAAAATATTCGTTAGTTAAATCTTCATTCAATTCTTCATATAAATCCAAATTGCGCTCATACAAGAAGTTCACTTTTTGTGAATGCCCAATGCATTTCGAGCCAGCCGGCTCTTCATCAGGGGCTACGTATCTAAAGAAATAAATAAACAATGCATATTTACACATTGACCGTTACAATGATGGCAAAAACATCAGTTTGCAAATACATGATCAAACTCAGAAATTCATAACAACATTCCAAGCTGAAACAACTAAGTGAATAAGTTGAGTGACCGCATAATGACCCAAAATGACCATCACCAAGAATGTTTAAATAAAGTTGTGTAGACGGTGAAAGAAGCCGAAAAAACTCAGAGAGACTGTTACCTTGTTGGGCAATAAACAACCGCTTTTCAAAACGAATGAATCAACCTGAAAACAGAACACACTGGAATGTCGTCTCTGAACGTAGAGAAAGAAACTGGCAAGAGAAATGAAGAGAAAATTCAAAATGAGAAATCTTACCGACACAGTACAACGTGGTCGATTCAATGAAAAGAACCTGTTCGACTGCTGGCTCAAAAAATCACCAGGTGAAAATCATGGCGGTATGTTGGGAGCATGCGCTTAAATCAGAGCATGTTTAGACATAAAAAAGGTGACTGAACAACGATACCTTACTCAAAATGGGAGGAACTATCTCAAAAAAGTGACTAATGATACATGGACTATCATCAAAGGTAAAACTGGTTCCACTATAAAAATAAACGACATGACAAAGCGCAAAAGCCTGAATCAAGGTGGAGGTAATACTCGCGTGCATACTGTGCTACTGAAAAAAAAAAAAAAAAAATTTAAAACAAGGTGGCTGGATGAATGGTGCCGCCATCTTGAAAGAGAGCGGAAAATGAACCCGGACATGAGAAAAATGGTGAAAAATTTAAAAACGTTAAAAAATAGTCGGAATGACCGGAAAAAATAAAACGTGTGTTGGTGAGGGTCACTGGTCAGGGTAATCTAACCCAAGAAAAAAGGTTGATCACATAGGTATATATGAATGTGCAGTCCTATCCTGATACAAAAAAACCTTTGACACAAATACATCATAAATAACAAGCATAGTCTATTTTGTCATTAATGCCTTTCTCCATTAAGGTGTCCAAACGCTTAATCCAATAGGTTTCCCTCTGTAGGAGACTTCTGGTCAGATCTGTATCTTGACGTTGCTCTACTCTTTCTAGGACAGAGAATCTGAGTTGGGCGATACTGTGCTTCTCTTCATTCCAATGCATGGCCAAGCTGCTGTGTTTGTTGAGTGTTCTGATTGTACTTTTGTGCTCAGAAATCCGGGTTTTAATTTTTCTTTCGGTTTTGCCCACATACAACTTGCCACATGGACATTTGATGTAGTAGATGAGTTTATTTGAATTGCAATCAGAATTATGGTGAAGTCTGATGATTTCTCCAGTACATGGATGGTTTAATGTATTGCCGGTTATAACGTTGTTGCAATGAATGCAGTTATGACATTTACTCATTCCTTTGTGGGCAATGTTCCCTTGCTTAATGGGAGTATTGATGATTTCTTTGATGTTTTTTGCACGTTTATAAGCAAACATTGGGGGTTCTTTAAAAATGTTGTGAAAGTCAGGCTCATTCTGTAACAATTCCCATCTTTTGATGATGATGTTCTTCACTTTACCGGATGCTGTGGAGAATTTTGATACAAAGACTTGTCTGTTTGTCTGTTTTCGTGGTCTACTTGTTAAGAGACTCTCTCTATTGAATTTGGATGCGCGTTGTTTAGCTAATTCAATCACTTCTGTAGGGTAACCCCTGGCAAGATACATCTGCTGTTGGAGTGATAAGTTCTTCTGCGTATCCTCTGCAGTAGAGCATATCCGTTTTATCCGCAAAAATTGGGACAATGGTAAGTTGTGTTGATGAGCTTGGCCAAAGCGTTTAGAGTGGCTCTGAGCGGGGCCAGGCTAGCTTTGGGAAGCCCAGCAAGGGTCACCAAACCATATTCCAGTCGAGAGATAACCAGGGATTGTACTACCGGCAATATATCTTCAGGGGGGAAGGAAAGGCTTGATTTTCTTCAGGGTGTTGAGTTGAAAGTTGGCTCCCCTAATAGTTGCACTGATGTGCCCTTTAGGTATTTGTCCAAGGTAATGGCTAACGATTTAGCTGAGTCAACCACATGAGGGATGCAGTTAAGAGCAGTGAGTTGTTTAAGCCAGACAAGGGTAGGTGCAGAGTGGTTGCAGGGGGAAATCAGAAGGAATTCGGTTTTGAGCGTATTTAGCAAAAGATGGTTCTGGGCTAACCATAATTGGGTTTGTGAGAGTGCATCGTTTAATGTTAATATGTCCTCTGGAGAGGAAATCTTCAAGTACAGTTGTGTGTCATCCGCGTACATGTGGTAATAAATGTTAGAATGGTTCAGAATGACAGTGAGCGGTTCCATAAAAAGGTTGAAAAGAGTGGGCGAGAGTGCGGAACCTTGAGTAACTCCATTCATGACAGGGGTACTGGTAGCAAGGGAGTGGTTAACATTGGTTCTTTGAGTGCGGGTGTGTAGGAAAGAGGCAAACTAATTTAAGACCGGGCCCGAGAGACCAATCCTCTGTTGAAGAAGAGCAATCAAGTTATCATGTCTGATGGTGTCAAATGCTGATGACAGGTCATGAAGGATCAGAAGACAAGGGACATTTTGATCAAGGGAACTCAGGGCATCATCCACAATGTGAGTTAGTGCAGTTTCAGTACTATGCCCTGCTACGAAACCCGATTGATAGAGGTCAAGGAGCTGAAATTTCTCTATGTGGTTGCAGAGCTGTGTGTGGACGCATTTCTCAAGCAATTTAGCTGGAGTCATGATGCTTGTGATAGGCCGGAAGTTGTTAGGATCAGATAAATCAGTTTGGGGTTTCTTGGGGATGGAAGTGACTTGCCCAGACTTGAGGCAACCCGGTACCCTCCCCTGCAGAAGAGATTCACGAATGATCCTGGACCAAAGAGGGAGAATGGCCAAAATGAGATCTTTATAAAACTTAGCAGGTAGTGGATCGCTGAAATGGTTGGAAGATTTTAAGGATGCCATAGCGTGGAGCAGCTCCATGACATCTGGCAGGAGAAAGGAATTCCAAGAGGCATTGTTTTTGGGAGAATAACCGAAGGGTAAAGACACTACCGCCAGTTCTGCCGGCTCAGCTAATGATGCAGAGTAGTTCCGTGGCTGCAAAATGGGAGTGTCAGGTTGCAGCTCGAGTTCAATTTTTCTTGTTTTTTCAGAGAAGTGCACTGAGAAGTCCTCACCACTCGGAAACAAGGTCAAGGGAGATGAGGTAAGGTTGGAAGAGTGATTTGCTTGTTGCTTGATGATTTCAAAGCGCTTCGTGATGATTTTTAGCTCCGTCCAGCTGAGCTCTGAAATGGTCTGTTTTAGCCATGCGGATGTATTTGTTGTATGAACTTTTCAACTTCATTAGCTGAAAGAGGCTTGTGGTGGAGGGCGTGTTTCTCCTAAGCCTCTCTGAGAGCCTCAGTTTGCGACGTTCATCATTTAGGGCACCATTAAACCAAGATTTGGATAGTTTGATTGGATCCTTTTGAGTTGTTTCGGTGCAATAGTGTCGAAAATATTAGCCACAGTGCTAGTGTAGTGACCCGAGAGATCGTCAAGGTTGGTCATGTTTGGAGGAGGCTGGAGCCTATTCTTTGGGATGGAAGTTAAAACAGTGATGTTGATGTCTCTCAGATTGCAAGTCAGTTGTTTAGCTCTAAGAGGTTGGTCCTGTCTGCACAAGACCTTTTCCAGGATGTGGAAGGAAAATTGATGATGATCCGACCAGTCACAGGGTAAAATGTCACCCAGCTGTATGATATTGTCTTTAGCTATGATAAGGTCAAGGGTGTCACCCTTGTTGTGAATAGGTCACTTACATAACTGTGAGAAGTTGAGATCAGAGAGGAAAGCCTTAAAGGAGCAGATTAAAGGATCATTTGTGTCATTCCAATGGAGGTTTAAGTCTCCGAGGAAGATATGGCATAGTTGGAGGCCTCTTGTTCACCCAAACAGCAATAATCAAATTGTCCTTCTCTTTTTAAGTCCAGGGGGCACTGGTTGAGTTCTTATTGCCACTGTTCAGCCGTGACTTCCACAACCCCAGTTACAGGGAGATCACATACATATCCTGCAACAAGTAGTTTCCACTTAACTCACAGTTGTGAGTCGTGTCACTGCAGTGTCATGTAGGAAATGTCCTTCAGTGCCTATTTTCATTCTTCAAGGAAGCCCCTGCAGCCGCAGCTGATCGCAAATTTCTTCTCAATGCACCCATCATCTTGAATCGTGGTGCTACACCATTCCGTAACACATTTATTTAATTTCATTGCTAAATCAATGCATGGTGGCTTCATATACCCAACTGCACCTCAGCTCAACCAGTATTGGGAAACATGTGACAGCATTACAGCGCCTGGGAGAATCTCTGAGTCACTTGCCTGTTGCCTTCGGCTCGCCGTGAGGGGAACGGCTCTACCAGCGGGAGATCTCTACTCCTGGACCTGCCTTGAATCGCCGTGAGGGGAACGGCTCTTCCGCACTACACTACCCAGCACGCCAAGGAGCCGGCGCAGTGCATGACGACACCCGGGCGGGCCGGAACAGCTGATAAGCCGCCGGGTGCCCCCTCAGCGCGGGACGCGCCCGGGCAGCGCCCGGGCCAAGGGCGGGCCCGTCCTTGCCCGTCATAGCCCGGAGTAGGCTGGGCTGGGCCACGTTATTTGGCTGGAGTGTCTCACAAGAGTGCCATTGAAGAGACCCAACAATAATTAAAGGTACTGTTCTCACTTGTGCTGGATTGTCTGCCCATATATTGCTCATTTCTGTACCCTAAAAGCCACGTTGTTTGAAATATTCCCCTCCTGTAACCAAAATGAACAAAGCCAAGGGTACTTTGGGTAATAGGGTGGTGGGTACCTTGGATGCGTTTTTATCAAGGGCTAACTCAGTACTGACTCAAGAGATCCTGGATACAGAACGCAGACTTTCTTTAGAACCCCTTAACTCTACGAACAGGCTATCAGCTATACCGGAACTCCTCTTATTACCAGATCTAGGTGCCACTGAGGGGTCCTCGTTTAATATATCGCTTTCTCAGACCATTGAGGAGACGGATATACCTGTGGTTGAGGAAGTAGCAATCGTGGATAAAGGGATGATTACCAGGGGAAAACAGGGCAAAATAAAACAATCAAGGCACCAAACCCCAGAAAGAAGGGAAAAAGGGAACACAAGCCAGTGGGTGCACATGGAAACGAGGGTGGGGTAACAGTTAATGCCCAAACCCCTGAAATTACTGACCTTGCCAACAATATCGGGGCGGGACAGGTAACTAAGAAAGTCATCGAGGGTAATCAGGCATACGAGGGCTATTCAGAAATTCTAGAAAGGCTACTGCAAAAGCTTTTGGATCCGATCTTAAAAAAGCTTACAAGTATAGAGGACAGATTAGCAACCATAGAAAGGAACAGTGGGGGGAAACCTGATAGCAGAGCAGACATTGTACAAAACACCAGAGCAGAGGTATCTTCAAGCGGCAATTCTAAGGCTCACAACGTTGACTCAGTAGCGAGAAGTGAGGTTCCAACCACTATAGCCGTTCAGCCTCCTTCATTGACTGAATCTAGACCTATTCAGGGACCACAGGAATCTAACAAACACTATAGTACCATTGATAATTTTATGATCAACCAGGAACGGACATCTCCCGATTATCACCTGCAGGGATCCCACTCGATTGATCTACCATGGGAGTCCGCACCTTATACTGTGATCCTAAGTAATGTCCCCCAGTTGAAGGAAGGGGTCACAGAAGATTTTGATCAACTTAAAAATAAACTGAATCAATGGTTTACTAACAATTTATATAGGGGACAGGATGTTAACAGATTCATAATTATGGCCCGCAGAATTAAATGGATCGGCAAAAGGACTAAACCTCATAATGGTGATTGTATTGTTGTGAACTTTGATAACCCACATACTGCCAAAAAAATTCTACAGGAATTTCAAATGGGCTACCCGGGTTCCGGCTCTAATATAGTGATTTTGTCCCTTAGATACTTTTATCCCCAGGAACCCTGGCCACACAGAGTTGATAATAATAGCAAAGATTTCACATACTTAAGGGACATCACAAGACAGAATCTTTCTTGCCAATCAAATACTCGACCTCCACATTTGAGGAACAGGGTTAACCCCCCTTTTCCTCAAGGATTAGAGGTAAGGAATAGATTTCAGCCTCTGTCAGATATCGATGAGGGCGACTGACTAACTTCTCAGGCTCCAGGTAAAATAGACTCCCAAATCCCCATACAGGCTCAAAGTATAGATAATGTAACTGATAATTTTTTGACCCATAGAAAGAACATTCTATCCTGGAATATTGCTGGGTTGGCCAGGAAGAGTAATGATCCTCGCTGGATTGCGTTTGTTACCCAGTATAGGATTATAAACTTGCAGGAAACATGGGATATGGATAATAACTATTATTTAGATGGTTATCAGGCCTTCTTTGTATCGGCCTCTCCTTCGGCCAGTGGCAGGCCCAAGGGAGGTCTCGCAACATATGTCTCATTAGACATTAAATGTGAGGTGCGCCTGATTACCCACCCCCATCCCGGAATTTTAGCAATCACTCTAAGGAAGGGACATGTAGAATGGGGGATAATACATTTTTACAATTCCCCTTCTACAGTAGAAGAAGGAGGTAATATCAAGTCCCTGGCCACATTTATAAGAAAATATATGGCCAATATCCTACACAGTCTGATCATCACAGGGGATTTTAATATCCACCCATGTGGGAATCCCTCTACCACTTGTCTAGCAAATTTAGGCTGCCCACTAATATCTGGCTTACACTATGAGCACACAGCACATGGTGAGGAACTAAATGACTTGCTGTGGGAATTTGATATGGGGTCAGTTATGTCTCATATGAACCTGTCCACACTGTATACCATCCCAACCTTTATATGTAAAGGGACTGGTACTTTTATTGATTATATTTTAATTTCATCTGCTTTAATTCCCCACTTAGGGGACTTTATCATTTTAACCAATGAATTCAGCGATCATAATCTGCTGTCAATTTACCTTGGTGGTACACTGTCTGATTCTACAGGTTCTAAATCAACCATAGGAGTATTAAGACCCACTGATGGGAAAAGGAGGTTAAAGTGGACCCAAATATCGCCCAGCATTTTCAATGAAAACGTAAAGATCCATTGCCTGGAAGAAATAGACACTTGTAAAACCATAGGAACAATGGCTAGATCCATCTTAGACGCTTTTGCCAATTTATCCACAAAAATATCTGAACTATTGTTAACAAGTTCTGGACAAAATGGTAATCATGGCCCCAAATGGTTTGATAAAAACTGCTCAAAAGCTGCTAAACTACTAAAAGAAGCACTTACAAAAAAAAACAGAGACCCTGTAGCGGTACGTATTCTGAGAAGGTCGTACAGGGATACCCTAGCATTACGTAAATCCTCATTAAAAGAAGAGGCCTGGGAAGAATTAGTAGATAGCAGCAATCTAAAAGATAGTACAAGATTTTGGAAGATTGTAAATGGTCCCTTATTTCAACAAGTGGGAGGCGATGGACTGGTGGCTCACATTAGAGAAAGTGACTGGATCAATCATTTTAAAATAATGTTTGATTGCCCGATTGATCTCAATGATAGTAGAGTGAGCTCTAGAGCCACGTCCGCCATAACATTTACTGAATTGGAGATTTTGGATGGAATAAAGGGCCTGACCAGTAATAAAGCTCCGGGGCCTGATGGGATCCCCCCAGACCTATATAAATCAGATCCCCACTTTTGGGCAGCTATTCTTTGCCCGGTATTTAATGCGGCAGCCTCAGAAGGCTGTTTAAAAAGCTGGGCATTGTCTACCATAGTGCCGGTATTTAAAAAAGGGGACAGAAACGACACGTGTTGCTGTAGACCAATATTACTTATAGACTCGGTCGTGAAGGTAATGGGGCGTGCCATTCTAACCAGGCTGAAGGATTGGGCGGTTGAAAACAAGATTTTAACAGATTGCCAGTACGGTTTTCACGTAGGACGCTCGACCACTACACAGTGTCTTAACCTGTACTTATTACTCAACAAATATACTGTGGTGAAACCTGGTTCGCTCCATCTCGCCTTCATGGACCTCTCATCAGCTTTTGATTGTGTCAATAGATCGAAGCTTTGGTTGGCCATGGAGGCGAGAGGGGTTGACGTGGGGCTGATCAACTTTTTACGGGATCTGCATTCTTCAACACGAGCAAATGTTAGGTACGGGAAGGACTTAAAGGTCACAACTGACTTTCCCATCAGGAAAGACGTTAGGCAGGGATGTATTATGGCTCCGTTTTTATTTAATTTTTATATCAATGATCTTGAGAGGACCCTGGTAGAAACTGGTGCAGATTTTCCGCGTGCAGCGGGAAGGGGTATCCCTGTCCTGCTGTACGCGGATGATGCTGTACTTTTGTCTAGAACTGAAATTGGGCTTCAGACCCTACTAAATTCCTTCCATGGGTTTATGACCAAGCTAGACTTGAAGATAAACAGTACAAAGTCCTATATTATGAGCTTGGGCAAACGACCAGGGAGGACTTTTATTTTTAAAACAGGGGGAGATCTAATACCCAATACTAAGGCGTTCTCTTATTTGGGAGTCTTATTTGATGACAAATTAAAGTGGGATGCCGTCATACACAAAAAAAGGGGGGAGATGGCGCGGGCAAATGCAGCAATCTTTAACTTTGCCTCCAAAATAGGGCAGAAACCAACAGGGGCTATGCTCAATGTATATAGAGCAAAAAGCGTTGCCATAGCTACCTACGGTAGCGAGTTATGGGGACGTGCTGAGATAAACCCCATACAGGTCGAGGAAAATAAGTTCCTAAAAAGACTCCTATGTGTCCCATCAAGTACTTCTAACTTGGTGGTCCACGAAGAACTAGGAGTATCTTATATAGCCGACCAGATAGCAATGAGCCCCATGACTTTCTGGCTACAATGCTGGCTCAACCAAGACATACCCTTGACCCATGAAATACTTAGGGATTGTCTGGCTTTGGAGAACAAGGCACGGATCCCGTGGTTTTCTTATATTAAACAGGGACTCGAATCAATAGGAAGGGGTTCCTTGTTCTCCAAGCCTGAAGAGATCCACAAAAAGGATGTTCAATTGGTTAAATCCCTCTTTTTGAATTATAGGATACAGGAAAGGGAAGAGATTGAGCTTATTAAACCCAGTGTCCGATCACATATCGCCTTAATAACCACCCACACTGCTGAACCCTACCTAATGTCTACTCTTACAACCCATGAAAAATTTTTATTAACCAGATTTAGATGCAATACATTTCATCTTCTACTGGCTAGACCTAAAATGGGTCACCGGGGACAGATGTTACCGGTATGTGGGTGTGATGGGCAGTCTCCACAAAATTTAATACATTTTATGTTTTTTTGCAACTTTTACTCCGTCCCAAGGAAAACTTACCTGACACCAATGTTGAAGAAAATGAAGTTTACCCAGGTTAAACCTGCTTTAATGTTCTTACAATTATTGCATATGGACTGTATATATTTTATTGTCCGTTTTTTAAAATCTACTATGAAATCAAGAGCGGATATGGATTGCTAAACCGTCAATGGAGCTTTACTTCTTTTTAATTGGTCTGTGATTTTTAATTTTGTATGTATGTGACTTTTTATGAATTTATATACTAAATTCGAAATAAAGTATCTTTTGACTTGACTTGACAGCATTACAGGAAGATTCAGGGCAGACGACAGAACACAGGAGAGTTTGTCACTCCATGTACTGAGAGCCACACCTCTCCTGTGCTTGCATTCTGCTGACCTACACATAAGAAAAGCTTGAAGTCATAACTTTGTACTACATATATTTTGTGTTCACACATAGCTACTTGATTCATTTGCTAGTATAGGACCAAAAGGTCAATACTAGGGAATGAAGTGGTCTAAGAAAACGCAGATACAAATGCACCCAATTCATGTAATATCACTGCTGTGCAGTCAATTGAAAAGTGTCTACATCTGTGGCAAATTCCCAACCTCTTGGACTTCTCAGAAAGTTTAAGGAGAACTCTTCAGAAGTTGTGACAGCGCAGAGTAGTTGTGGATTTCATTAAAATATCAAGTTACTTAAATGGAAACATTCTATACGTAAAAGTAGCAAGTATATATTTACACATGTTTGTAGTGAATCTTGAGTGCAATTGTACTTGCTAACGTTTAAGTTTTTTTGTTTCACTACATTAAAATAGTTTCCCCATAAAGACACATTCGTTCATACACCCCACTAATTTTGGGGTTGTCCCCTCCACATTCCTGCCCTGGATAGCTATTTACGCATGCCACTGACACGATTAAGGGTACAACTGACTTCATGATGTGGATGTGCATGCCAAGACTTGTGAATTCCTACAAACTAAATATGGAGGCACGAATCCCTGTTCTGTAACACCCTGAATATACCCCTTTAAGCACTTCTGCTTAGAAGCAGTACACCACTACACTGGTGTATTCTCACATGTGGCGAATACAAGTGCACGTTTCAAAACACTGTTTATCAACACAAAATATGAATCTACGGTTAAAAAAGGTGTTATTTGCACACTTGAAAAAAAACACAATGTTCGTAGGTGGCCACATTATTAGTCGCATGGTCCCATTCTTCGTTGATAATTAGCGTGAATATCTGCTCGAATAAAATTTACAGTCAATATATATTTCACATGGATCTATTCATTTGTTGGCCTTTTGGAAATATTTAAGTTGGAGGTCTTATTTAAAAAGAGACTTATTTTGTGCAGAAGTGTGCAATCGTATAGAACAGGAACCCTGTTGTGATCCAATCAGCTGTCGCTCAAATGCAGGATACACTTGCCCTCCAGGGATACTATTTTCATGCGACTCTCCAGATGCTTGGGAAGTGATGAAATCCGGTCTCTGCCACCCACTTTCACCCCTAGGACAGAAAACATACCATGTTCTTCTTTCTGGAACCAATAAGAGGCGTGCGTTTCCATTATTAAACATGCTTGCGGATTGAGACATCATCCTTGCGACTTGGCCACCAATGTCATATAATTTGATGCCAAAGGGAACTTTGTTTTTCTGGCTATTTAATGTGAGCTGTAAAGGCAGGAAGGCGAAAATGTATTTCCCCCCCTTTCCTTTCTCTCTTAATATCGTGCCTGACACCTGAGCGCCTGCTGTGCGACCTGCACAAGAGCACACGAGGGAATGGGGCGATGGTTTTATTAGAGAGCGCCTGCCTACCTTGGCAGTGGAGCGGCCGAGCAATAAACTGTCAACCAGAGAAGTGTTTCCCAAACTTTCTGTGATATCAATTCCAAAGTCAGCGCAGGAGAAGATCTGGAAATCTTGCAGCTGAAGATTGGAACTTCTATGGATCTGAAACATAAAAGTACAAACATTTAAGTCAATTTAAACATTTTTGGTGTTGACTTGCTGGTTTCTAAAACAAGCATGTCGGGGACAACATTTTAGGAAGAGCCTCCAGCCATGAATAACAGACACAAATAGGGCTCCAATAAATGAGTAAGGCCTTGTGTAATTTGTTACAAAATGCCTCGGGAGCTTGGCAAGAGGGCGAAGCAGGATCTGTAAATAATGCGGATTACTTGTTATTAGCTTGTCTTTATGCTCTTATCCTGGACTAATTGTATTTAATGCTGCTATGAGCTCGTGTCAATGCTCCCGCTTCAGCTGAAATCGCTTTCAAGAATTAGATCAGCCACAGTCCTTAAACCCGTTTATTCACAATTTACAGCAAGCAAGGCCTAGTGTTTATGTTCTGACAGGAGGACTCGCTGATTGGTTGTTTCCACATCCAATTGAAAATGTGCTGCGCTAGCCTTAAATCGTGATTAAGAAGTGGTTTCTTGTATTAAACATAATTTAAAGGCTAAATCTCATAAGAATACAGCAGTTATATCCGTACTTGCTGCCCCACAAAAATATTAAGTATCCCAAGACAGCCATTTTGTGTATCCTGCAACCTGGAAAAACATAAAAGTAGTGTGACGCTGACAAACTGTGCATTCTGCAAAGACTCCAAAGTTTGAGGACGTTTTATAAAAACTCTTAAAATCGGATCTTTTGCCCACTGCACATCAAATGTGTATCTTTTTTTTTTATAGGATTCTGATGTTGATGTCGTGAATCGAATATTTTGACACAAACTGAATTGTTTCTATCATGATTTCATTAGTTTATTATTATTTTTTTCCCCACAAACGTTTAACAAAATTATTTATGAATCGAGCTGTTTATGGATCTGTGCCAATAAAATCAATAGTTATAATTTGATATAATTCATTTTTTTAAATATTCAAGGCCACAGGGAGGGAGGTGAGATAAGCACTAGGGAATTAGACTAAGGGGATTTGTAGTAGCAATTATGCAAGATATTTTATTTTTTGATCAAGTTATTTGAATTCACAGTTTTGTAGCCTTTATGACAATTAGATACAATTGCACTATTGCACAACTCCACAACTTTAGCACACATGCAATATAGCATTACATATTCAAATTTCAAACTAGGTTTTACCATTTTCACTCACATAGTCTCCTGATGAGGTAAGGTCGGGAATGAAATTAAAGTCAATGCATCTAACAACATTTTCAGAGATTTTATAATATTTATTGCATGTGTCAGTGTTCATGAAGCAGGACGCCCTACTGGATAAAGCACACCTAACAGCTATCACTTACAGCTAACACACTGTTGTTTCACCCGAGTCATACATTTTTCCATAATGACACGTCAGATCTTTAGAAGTGTGTTCAAGTTCCACAAAGTGTTTTCATACGTGTTTTACTGTCCTGTGTTCACTAATCCTGATCTTGACCTTGCACATGGTCATCCCCATGTAGCAACCAATCAGTGATTAATCTGTAAAAAAGTAAGTGCCGGGAGTCTCGTCAGGAGGCAGCTTGGACCAGCCCATTTCTCCTGTTAGTGCTGCCTAAAAAAGAACCAACTACTAACTGAAAAAGTGGGGAGAGGATGTAGCATAATAGCCAGAGCTGCCGACTTCAGAGCTGGGCAACCAAGTACGAGTCTCGGCGTCAGCTCAACATCATGTGATTCTGCGAAAACCACTTAATCGCCCTGTAAATGAATGTGTGAACTGGTGCTCATAAAAAACGCTGGTGTTGATAATTAAGTGCTGTTGCTGAGCACTGGAAACCACCGGCTCAAATTAAGCACTACAACCAATTATGTATTCCACATTGTCAATTTTGCCGATCGTGAATGACCTCACTTGCCAAATTACATTGTTAACAAAGTCAATTTCTTTTCGGTGCGTAGTCAATGGGCCGCAAGGGTTGTCGGCAATGACTGGTGGAAGACCCCAGATGCTTTCTCTGAGTTCAGATGTGTACTTCTTTTAAAGTCTAGTGTGGAAAAAGAGATCTCTTGGGTTAGTACCCCATTTGAAAAAGGACAGAGGTGTTTTCCAAAAAGTCTGATTAGTATTTATACGCTCCAGTGTTTCATTTTTTAAATCTTGTTTGAAATAGAAAAAAGTTGATAGGCATTGTTGGAAAGTGCATTATTGGTAGGGGAAAATAAGGCCACTAACATAGTATATGGCTCAGACTTAGAAACGTTTCTGGAGCTTTTTCTCATTGGGTCCCTCGATGCTCTTCACCAGGCCGGATTCAGTGAGGGTTCGCCGGCCTCGGATTTCTTCTACTCCCCGTCAAACTCTGGAAGTCGGACCTACGGAGCTTTCAGCAGGACGAACCTGGATATTTTGGCCGGCTCGCAGTTGAAGGCAGGCGGCTTGGCTGGCCAGGTTGAGTCGGTCCCCCTATGGAATTTTTTTCCAAAGTTCTCCAAACTTCTGGAACTTCTTCCTGAAGTTCCCCAAAGGGTCCCAAAGTGTCTCAAACTCACTCCAAGTGTCTGGAAACTCCAAGATGGTCCTTGAAAGTTGAGGACTTCAGTTCCCACAATCCACTTGGACAAAACCCTTACAAATCAACTGGTAGTTCTCCGGGTTGAGGATCCTTGGTGGTGATGTTCCAGGGGAGCTCTGTTAACCTGTAGCTTGCAGGGAGTCCACTCTTTAGTTCTTTTATAGCAAGGTAATCCACAGGGCTGTAGTTTCAGCTGGTGCAGTCCTTAGAATTTGCACCCCAACTTCTCAGCATGGCAACGACTTGCTTTCTTAAGTTTCAAGCAGCAGATCTGGGAGACTCTGCCCCTCTCAGATACTTATTCCAAGTTCTCTGGGTCAAGCAACGTCTACCTGCAGCATCATACCTTCTCTTCCCTCTACGCCGGCAGCTGCACACGACTCCCTGCTCCTCGTGGCTCCCTCCATCGTGAATGGGACTCTTGGCACAGATTTGAGAAGCTAACCTTCAGCGGGCCTAATCTGTTGACTGTAGCCAACCTGCGCTCAATCGTAGTCAGCTCGAAAGTGTGACTTTCACCCGGTCCAGCACAACCAGATATCCTGACTTGCTGCTTTGTGCTTTTTGGCGCTATTTTTACTAAAATCTTTAAAAATTTAGGACTATTCTAATGATTTGATTTGAGTCATTTTAGTCTTTTTTATGTATTAAAGTTTACTCGATTTTTTTTTAACTTAGTGTGGTGTTTTTCACTTTGTTACTGTTTGAAGTGTTGCACAAATAATTTACACATTTCCTCTAAGTTAAGCTTGAATGCTCTGTGCCAAGCTACCATAGGGTTGAGCAGAGGTTAATTTAGGGTTGTCTTGTGCTTTACCCTGACAAGTATTGTGGTTGCTGCTTGACCAGGGCTAACACCCCAGTCAACCACTAACCCAATTTCTCATACCACTTTTTAATTTAATGTGTTTATTAGCTCAGAGTTTGTAATCATGTTTCTGCTGTGATTCATGGTTCACCCAGAAGTACCATTCCCAGCAGGATTGGAAATTACATGAAATGTGTGGTAAGGTGAAAACCACAATATTAAGCAATTTGTTTTCATATGAACTGAAAATAATTCAACATAATATTTTTCCATTTCAATAATCATGTGTTCAGTGCTTAGGACATGCTCTTACAGGGAAGGAGCAACTGATATTTTAAGAAAGATTCTTTCAACGGGCTCTTACACATTAAACATTTTCAAAGTGCAAAGGCTGAATCTAGACAATCAATACTTTGCAGACAACTCAAAAGGAGGGTATTGGTAATATCATTTTTGTGCTAATGTCTTAGGAACAGCCGAGGTCTGTGCAGGTAACAGCGGTGGGGTGGTGGGGGGATTTCGAGGGACGATGAAGAGGGAAAATTAGTTATTTATTTGATTATTCCTTGGCATCGTCCATCGAAATCCCCCCTGACCCCACCCACCGCCCCACCGCTGTTACCTGCACGGACCGCGGCTGCTTAGGAAGTCATGTTTAGAGACCTCAGCCTCCCTCCCTTGCCAGGTATTTGCGAAGGGACTTTTAATTAATACCCCTGTCATGTCCGGGGCAGGGTAAGCATATGCCCTTATGCCCTTGCCACAGCGCCCAGCAGCGGGAAGCTTCTTAATTTAAGCACCCCCCCCCGCCTTGTCCAAGATAACAGATAGCATGCGCCCACTACCATTCTCAATCCAAATAACAGACGTATATATCCCCTACTCAAATTAATTTAATATTTCACTATACTAATACTTTTGGGGTCCAGAGCAGTGTGCTACTTGCCGAAAAAGTGCTTCAACGCCTCGTCAGGGGTAGTAAGCGCTATATAAATGCAATTACAATACAATGCAATACAATACAAAGCTCTGTGCCACAACAAATGTGGACATTGCATTTGCTTGGCAGTTTGTGATGCAATGTACCTTCAAGGAGAACAGAGAGTAAGCAATGGCATCAAACTGGCATAGACAGCCCCACAGGACAGAAGGAAGGACTTCAGACAACAGTACCTATGTAAATAGAAGTTGCGGGTACACCTACCTCAACGCCTCCTCGGCACCTCCAGGCTGTTAAACTCTGAAAGACAGCCATGGCGGTCTCCCTTGTACTATTAGGACAATATTCAGGATAGACCTTTAGGGCACTTCTGTTGAGAACAAAAAATAAAAAAGTGAACCTGTGGCATGAAACTAATAGACTGTGTTTACAACCTATACTTTTTGGAAAGAAAATATCACATCCCTTAATTTAATTACATTATGTCCTCATAGAGAAATGCACAATAAAAGAGTTACTGTGCATTTGGGCCACTGACACATATTTTGGGATTTTTTAATCATGAAAATTGTGGGACCGAAAACCAGTAAAAAACTGGTGGTAGCAGAGCGCTCAAATGTGGTATATCATGCGGTACATGTTGTACGATGTGTTTCAACTTTTTGTCCACTTTAACACCAAATTCTCCGATATAACTGTTGCAGCCTCATTAGATGGCAGCCCGTTCTCGCTGGTAAGCGTGGAGGAGGACACGGCCTTAGTCCACCAGAAAGCAGGGCCGGTTTTAGCGCTGGCGGTGCCCGGTGTGGCAATGTTTGTTGGTTCCCCCAATGCCCGTCTTTGCCACGGGTTCCTTCACCACCACCCTTTAACAGTGCCCCACAAGTCTCCATAACTCTCTCTCAGATCCATTTAATTCGTTTTATGACCCCACTCATACCAGTGTAGAGTGTCAGAGTGCTTTACATCACACACACATTATATAGAGTCAATCAATCACATATGTATAAATCAGTGTACAGGAAATGTTACATATGACAGAGGACTACAAGGTGTAGGAGTCACATGTTATCCATATGCAGTATAGTCAAGGCCACTGAGGTTATGCGATTGTGCGGCCGTGGCGATTTGTGCATTATTATAGATTTACTGCATTTACCACATAATCTATCATCTGCTGTCTAATGTACGGATTTGCACAAAAAAAATTGTTTCGAGTTCAAACTGTTGAAAAGTTACTAAAAATGCAATGACATGTTGACTCCCAGTGAAAGGTCCTTTGCAAAGCTTGACTGGTTATCTTTGTGTTGCTTATTGCTATAGTTGGGTGCTAATCTGGTACTAATGAGGTTCACTCAACGCTAAAACAGTGTTAACAAGCGTTAAAAACTACAAAATAATGAAGTAATACTATCAGAAAAGTGCAACGTTATGCAGCATAACTTACCTTTTCTTGCTGCATAATTTACTCAACCCTGCCACATCATTTAGCTCTCCTCTACTGCATAATTCCAGTCGCCAGTACAGTTTATGAGTGCTTGGTCTAGAAAAGCACACACTCAGAATTTAAAATGTAATACCATGGTTGGGGGTTCTGTTTAATAATAAGAATTGATTTTTACCCAAATGAATCCTTTTTGCAACATTAGGAGAATGAAAGCTTGTGGGAAAACCATAACACTCTAATCTATAGCTTGCAGGTTGCATGCAGCTCTTTGAGAACAGTTAATAGCTCACTGTTCTATATTCGGTCTTTAACTTATAACCTGCAAGTAACAAAAGGGGCTTTCCAACAAAAGCAGTAACCCACTGACCTATTTTCATTATAAGCACTTTGGGGCATATTTACAAGGAGGGGATAATAAATTATCGCCGCTTTAGCGGCCGCTTTCGGCCGAAAATTTAGCAAGGTCACGCTAACGCGTGAAACCTTGCTGTAGCGTGGGGATTCCTAACGCTCAGCTTTGCATCTCTAATGAGATGCAAAGTGGGCGTTCCTGACCTGACATGACAGGAGAAATGTCGCTAAGCGACATTTCTCCTATCATCAAGCCCCACGCTATGAAGCATAGCGTCAGGAAAAGTAGCGATAACCCCTGTTATCGCTAGATTCCTTACGCCTGCTTCAGGACTGACTTAGGACTGACTTAGCCATGATATCCTATGGAAGGTGGATATCATGGCTAAGTTTGTGAGTCCCTATCAACAAGCTAACGTGAGATTATCGCTGGGTTTCCAGCGATAATCTCACGTTAGGCAGTTAGCATGAGGATTTTTATCGCTGAGGAGATAAGCGTTGCTAATAGCACGCTATCTCAGCGATAAAAATCCACGTTACCCGGCGATAATTATCCTCACGCTAAGAGCGCTGAGCGATAATTATCGCCGGTTGTTGCTGATATGCCCCTTTGTGATCTGCAAAGTACACGCTCTTTGCACAGGTATTTTTAAAAAAAGTGACGCAATGGCAACGCAAGGAGGCGCAAGGGGCTTGTAAATCTGCCCGAGATGTCTAATTATTAACATCGGTGGTTAATGATCTTGGACATCTGGCCTATTTTGCCGCAGATCTGAAAACAAATGCATATTATGTGCGACCGGTGCAAGGTTTCTGAAACAAGCTGAGTCTAATCTTCCAGGTCCACGACTGTTACTTGGCCTTGAACAAGGGCCTGCACTAAGCGGTTTGCAGATGAGAGCACATAAAAAAAACTTACCTTGCACTTACGGCTCACCAGTGCCCCTAAAAAGTGACACCCGGGGCGCACCGGCCCCCGGCCCCCTAGCTACACCACTAGTTTAATGTGTCTCTAAAATAGTCTAGTAGTCTAACGCAACTGCTGTAGGGATACACAGTATATTTAACCTCTATGCAACAGTTTCCGATTCCGACAGGGCCTTTATCCTTCCAAGGTAGATAGAATGGTCCCACTGAATTCAATGATAATAATTTTCAAGATTACTGAAACCCAACAGAAAACGTTCTTGAAGTGTATATGCTATATAAATGGTAGGTAAATTATTTTTTTGTTGAGATTATGTATTAAATTATTGTTAGGTTGAGCACATTTTCAAAAGCAAATATGTGGATGCTTCACTAACACAAAAGAAGGGCTGCGGCATCGATGACGGATAGAGAGGACATGATAGTCCAAGGAAGAGCAGTTCAAGACAGAGCAGTCCAGATCTCACAGTCCAAAAAAGCTGCATATCCTACCACGGGAGATTATTGAATACCTTGCATCATGCCAGCACCGAGTACTTTCAAACAGACCTCTGCATCGTAAACTCCAAAACAGACCCGTTATGTTAAGCACCACATGGTGAAGGGCGATAGTTGAAGTGGTAATTGCAGAATTCATGTAACACCACTGACAGCTCCCTCCAGTCCCAGCCAGCTGTCATTCACCCCCCCCCCCTCCCCCTCTCTAGAACCTCGGGCCAGCGATAGGATCCTCAACACATTCTAGCAGGCACAGTCCTCTGAGATGACTGTCCCAGGTGACTAATGCCCCCAACACCCGTGCTTCACGTCACTTGAGAAGGTTTCCAGAAATAGAGCTATGCATCATACCACTGGAGAGGGGCTTCAAAAGCAGATCTATGTATCATATCACTGGAGAGAGGTTCTTAAAGAAGAGCTATGTATCATATCACTGGAGAGGGGCTTCAAAAGCAGAGCTATGCATCATATCACTGGAGAGAGGTTCTTAAAGAAGAGCTATGCATCATTCCACTGGAGAGGGGCTTCAAAAGCAGAGCTATGCATCATATCACTGGAGAGAGGTTCTTAAAGAAGAGCTATGCATCATTCCACTGGAGAGGGGCTTCAAAAGCAGAGCTATGCATCATATCACTGGAGAGAGGTTCTTAAAGAAGAGCTATGCATCATTCCACTGGAGAGGGGCTTCAAAAGCAGAGCTATGCATCATATCACTGGAGAGAGGTTCTTAAAGAAGAGCTATGCATCATTCCACTGGAGAGGGGCTTCAAAAGCAGAGCTATGCATCATATCACTGGAGAGAGGTTCTTAAAGAAGAGCTATGCATCATTCCACTGGAGAGGGGCTTCAAAAGCAGAGCTATGCATCATATCACTGGAGAGAGGTTCTTAAAGAAGAGCTATGCATCATATCACTGGAGAGGGGCTTCAAAAGCAGAGCTATGCATCATATCACTGGAGAGAGGTTCTTAAAGAAGAGCTATGCATCATTCCACTGGAGAGGGGCTTCAAAAGCAGAGCTATGCATCATATCACTGGAGAGAGGTTCTTAAAGAAGAGCTATGCATCATTCCACTGGAGAGGGGCTTCAAAAGCAGAGCTATGCATCATATCACTGGAGAGAGGTTCTTAAAGAAGAGCTATGCATCATTCCACTGGAGAGGGGCTTCAAAAGCAGAGCTATGCATCATATCACTGGAGAGAGGTTCTTAAAGAAGAGCTATGCATCATTCCACTGGAGAGGGGCTTCAAAAGCAGAGCTATGCATCATATCACTGGAGAGAGGTTCTTAAAGAAGAGCTATGCATCATTCCACTGGAGAGGGGCTTCAAAAGCAGAGCTATGCATCATATCACTGGAGAGAGGTTCTTAAAGAAGAGCTATGCATCATTCCACTGGAGAGGGGCTTCAAAAGCAGAGCTATGCATCATATCACTGGAGAGAGGTTCTTAAAGAAGAGCTATGCATCATATCACTGGAGAGGGGCTTCAAAAGCAGAGCTATGCATCATATCACTGGAGAGAGGTTCTTAAAGAAGAGCTATGCATCATTCCACTGGAGAGGGGCTTCAAAAGCAGAGCTATGCATCATATCACTGGAGAGAGGTTCTTAAAGAAGAGCTATGCATCATTCCACTGGAGAGGGGCTTCAAAAGCAGAGCTATGCATCATATCACTGGAGAGAGGTTCTTAAAGAAGAGCTATGCATCATTCCACTGGAGAGGGGCTTCAAAAGCAGAGCTATGCATCATATCACTGGAGAGAGGTTCTTAAAGAAGAGCTATGCATCATTCCACTGGAGAGGGGCTTCAAAAGCAGAGCTATGCATCATATCACTGGAGAGAGGTTCTTAAAGAAGAGCTATGCATCATTCCACTGGAGAAGGATTTTCAAAGCAGCCGTGTGCATCTTTCCATTGCAGAGAGGCTTCCAAAGCAGAGCAATGCACCACTTCACTGCATAGGGACTTCAAAAGCAGAGCTATGCATCATTCCATTTGAGAGGGGTTCTAAAAGCAGGGCTATACATTATTCAGCTAGACTGGTTTCAAAAGCAGAGCTATGCATCAGATCAGCCTAGTCAATCAATCAATCAATCAGAACATTTGTAAAGTGCACTACTTACCCGTGAGGGTCTCAAGGCGCTGGGGGCAAAGATGCTGCTACTGGTTGAATAGCCAGGTCTTGAGGAGTTTTCTGAAGGTAAGCAGGTCCTGGGTCTGCCGTAGGAGGATGGGGAGGGTGTTCCAGGTCTTGGCGGCGAGGTGGGAGAACGATCTGCCGCCGGAGGTCGCTCTTCGGATGCGGGGGACTGTGGCGGGGTGAGGTCAGCGGAGCGGAGCTGGCGGTTGGGGGTGTAGAAGCTGAGTCGTCTGTTGAGGAATGCTGGTCCGGTGTTGTGGAGTGCCTTGTGTGCGTGGGTGAGGAGCTTGAAGGTGATCCTCTTGTTGACAGGGAGCCAGTGCAGGTCTCTCAGGTGGGGTGTGATGTGGTTGCGGCGAGGGATGTCGAGGATCAGGCGTACAGCGGCGTTTTTGATGCGTTGAAGTCGTTTCAGGAGTTTGGCCGAGGCTCCTGCGTAGAGGGCGTTTCCGTAGTCCCAACCTGCTGCTGACGAGGGTCTGGGTGACCGTTCTTCTTGTTTTGGTGGGGATCCACCTGTAGATCTTGCGGAGCATGCGGAGGGTGTTGGAGAAGGAGGATGAGACGGCATTGACCTGCTTTGTCATGGAGAGAGTGGAGACTAGGATGAACCCTAGTTTGCGTGCGTGGTCGGTGGGTGTTAGAGATGTTCCCAGTGGGGTCGGCCACCAGGAGTCGTCCCAGGCCGAGGGGGTGGAGCCGAGGATGAGGACTTCCGTCTTGTCCGAGTTTAGCTTCAGTCGGCTGTTCTTCATCCACTCGGCGACGGCTTTCAATCCTTCGTGGAGGTTGGTTTTGGTGGTGAGGGGGTCCTTGGTGAGGGAGAGGATCAGCTGGGTGTCGTCGGCGTAGGAGATGATGTTGAGGTCGTGCAGTCGGGCGACGTGGGCGAGCGGTGCCATGTTGATGTTGAATAATGTCGGGCTGAGGGATGATCTCGGTGGCTTCGGGGCGGAAAGGGGGGAGGCAGACGCTCTGGGTTCTACCGGAGAGGAAGGAGGTGGTCCAGTCCAGAGCCTTGTCTCAGATCCCAGCGTCATGGAGGCGTGTGCGTAGGGTGCGGTGGCAGACCGTTTCGAAGGTGGCTTACAGGTCCAGGAGGATGAGGGCCGCGATTTCTCCGTTGTCCAGCAGGGCCCTGATGTCATCGGTGGCGGCGATGAGGGCAGTTTCGGTACTGTGGTTACTGCGGAATCCAGATTGGGACGGGTCCAGGATGCTGTTCTCCTCGAGGTAGCGGGTCAGTTGTCTGTTGACGGTCTTCTCGATGACCTTCGCCGGGGACGGGAGCAGGGAGATGGGCCGGAAGTTCTTGAGGTCCTTGGGGTCAGCCTTGGGTTTTTTGAGTAAGGCGTTGATTTCGGCGTGCTTCCAGCTCTTTGGGAAGGTCGCTGTCTCGAAGGAGATGTTGATGGCTTTCCAGAGGTGGGGTGCGATGGTGGTGCTGGCTTTCTTGAAGATGTGGTGAGGGTATGGGTCTGACGGAGATCCGGAGTGGATGGTGTTCATGATTTTGATGGTGTCGTCGTCATTTACGTTGGTCCAGGAGAGCAGGGGGTCGGTGTGGATAGAGGTCTCAGTGGTTGTTGGGACGGTCATGGCGTTAATGCTGTTGTGGATGTCTGTGATCTTGCGATGGAAGAAGGTGGCAAGGGAGTCGCACAGATCTTGCGAAGGTGGGATGTCATTGGTGTTGGAGCTGGGGTTGGAGAGTTCCTTCACGATGTTGAAGAGCTCTTTACTGTTGTGTGCATTGTTGTCTAGGCGGTCTTTGAAGGAGGCCCTTTTGGCGGATCTGATGAGGTGAAGGTGTCTGCGGGTGGCGTTCTTGTGGGCTGCGTAACTGTCCGGTATCTGTTCACGGTGCCATTTCTTCTTTAGCTTTCGGCAGGTTTGCTTGGAGACCTGGAGGTCTTCAGTGAACCAGCTGGTTTTCTTGCTGGTGTGTCTGTTGGAGGCTTTCTTGATTGGGGCGAGGGTGTTGGCGCAGTCGTCATTCCATTGTCTGAGGTTGCGGGCGGCGGAGTCAGGGTCAGTGGGGTCGGCGGCCTAGTGAGATGGGGTTTCAACCCAGAACTATGCATTATTCCACTGGAAAAGGGCTTCAATCAAAAGCAGAGCTGTGCATCATTCCACTAGAGAGGGTTTTCAAAAGCAGAGCTATGCACCACTCCACTGGAGAGCGGCTTCAAAAGAAGACCTATGCATCATTCCATTGGAGAGGGGCTTCAAAAGAAGACCTATGCATCATTCCATTGGAGAGAGGTTCTAAAAGCACCGTTATGCATCATTCCACTGAGAAGGGGTTTCAAAGCAGAGTTATGCACCACTCCACTGGCGAGGGGCTTCAAAAGCAGAACTATGTATCACTCCACTGGAGAGGGGTTTCATAAGCAGACCTATGCATCATTCTGTTGGAGAGGGGTTTCAAAGCAGAGCTATGCATCATTCCACTAGAGAGGGGATTCAGAAGCAGAGCTATGCATCATTTCACTTGAGAGGGGTTCTGAAAATCTATGCTGTGCGTCATAGGACTGGAGATGTTTTCAAAATTAAAGCTGTGCCAAATAGGTTCTAAAAAGAGCAGGTCATCAAACCACAAGAGAGGGGTTCCATATACAGTGCCTTGAATTAAACCTATGTGGTTATGTTATATGGACTTTTATGGGTGCATCTATCACCCAACAAGGGTAACTAGGCACTGGATCTGAGGTCTGAATTGTCTGGAGAAAAAAACAGGAAAGCTAGGGGGTCAAAACAGCAGAATTGTTTTCAGCTCCTTCCTAAAATCGAGTAGCGAACTGGCACAGTGAAGTGTCAAAGAGAGTTTGTTTAGGGCATCAGGGACTAGGGAGGAGGGTCTGCCCCCAGTTCCAGTATGTAGGATGCATGGGGTGTAGGCAAGAAAGAGAGATGAAGAGCTGAGATGTCAGGGTTTAATATGAAAGTAGCTTCTGTTGATGAGATATTGGGTATGTCAGTTCTGGAGAGTCCTTAAATATGAGAGAGAAGTTTGAAGAGAGCAAGTTTGTGGATGAGGAGCCAACAGAGAGAACATAGATGGTTAGTTTTGGTGACTTCCTCTTTGTTTGTTGGAGAGAGGAGGGGCAGGGATGCCCCTAATGTGGGAGTGGATGAGGGAATGATACATTCTAGTGAGCCCAGTGAGAAGGTTAGAGCTGAATATTTTCACAGATTACCTTGATTTCATTGTTAAAATAGTTAAACAGTTCTGCGCCTAGGCTGAGTTATGGTGCAATGTTTTAGGTATTAGCATGTGCCCGTGGGAATTACTTCACAGTGGTAAAGATTTCTCTAGTAAAGCTGGAGCTCTCCAGATATGTGCAACCAGGGAAATCTGCCTAGCAAATTGAAAGTGTCCAGAAGTTTTGTATAGAGTTGAATATATCAGCTCCTGTCTGGATCTATGTAGAAGCGTCTCCACCGGCGCTCCAGCGGTTTGGAATAGCGCTTGAGCAGCCTCAGGTCCGTAGTGTACCAGTTCTCTCGTGGGGTCCTCTGGGATGTCTGGTGGTTTCTTAAGGGGGCAAGGGAGTTGGCCATATTGGCAAGCCAGTGCTTAAATTGCTGGTGTGAGTTACAATGTCGGTCTCAAGATGTTGGGGTATTTGATGAGTTCTGATTCCCATTTCTTTCCTGTGGCTACTTTCCAGGAGCATGTCTTGGTGTTATGAGGGTTAGGATGGTTCAATGGGCTCAGTCAAAGGAATTGAGAAGCAGAAAGCGATCAGATGGTGGTCAAACAAGGTTTGGAGGAGGTGGGGCTCTGTCCTGATGTGGTCAAGACTGAAGAATAGTGGCGAGCTAAGTGGTGTAAGCCTAGGACTTTAAGGTTGTGCAGTACATTATTAGAGTCATTGCTTATGGTGTCCTGTAATGGAAAATAAAATTGACCAGAAATAAGCACCATATTTTTTTTCTGGAGCCAGGGGGCAATAGGTCAAACAATCATTCAATCAATCAGTACTTGTTAAGCGCAACTACTCACCCAAGAGTGTCTCAAGGCACTGGGGCTGCAGGTCCGACTGAGCACTGCGGTTCAGTCAAAGAGCCAGGTCTTAAGATCCTTCATGATGTGGGTCAGCAACGGGGATAGCCTGAGGTGGCGAGGTAGGTTGTTCCAGGTTTTTTGTGGCAAGATAGAAAAAGTATCTTTCTCCATTCCTGGTCTTGCGGACCTGAGGGATGGTGGCAAGGTCCAGTTGGGGCAGAGCGGAGGCCTCTGGTGGGTACGTGAAATGAGAGGCAGTGGTTCAGGTATGCTGGTCCAGCATCCTGGAGGGCTTTGTTGGTGTGTGTGAGGAGCTTGAAGGTGAATCTTTTATTGACTGGGAGCCAGTGGAGTTCGCGTAGGTGTTCGGTGGCTGTGGTGGGGGATGTTGAGGGCCAGTCTGGCTGCAGTGTTTTGAACGTTCTTTAGTTTCCTGAGGAATTTCTGGGTGACGGCTGCGTAGAGTGCATTGCTGTAGTCGAGCCTGCTGCTGATAAGTGTGTGGGTGACCGTCTTGCTGGCCTTAGTGGGGATCCATCTGAAGGTCTTTTGAAGCAGGCGATGAGTGTAGAAGCATGATGAGGAGGCGGTGTGATGTAGTGCTTCATAGTGAGAGAGGAGCTCGGTATGATGCCGAGGTTTCGTGCGTGGTCCGTGGGTGAGTCGGAGGTTCCTAACATGGCAGACCGCCAGGAGTTTTCGCAAGAGAAGGTGTTGGGCCCGAGGATGAAGACTTTAGTCTTGTCTGAGTTGAGCTTGAGGCAGCTGTCTCTCATCCAGGTGGCGGCAGCATTCATCCCATTGTGGAAGTTGTTTCTGGAGATTGTGGGCTCATTGGTGAGGGAGAGGATCTGCTGGGTGTCATCAGCATAGGATACGATGTTGAGCCCGGGGTTCCTGACTATGGCAGTGATTGGTTACTGTGAGATGCAGACATCCACACAGCGTGGCATAATTAGGAGCCGACAATGAAGATCAAGGGAACTACATCCCGTGTAATTTCAGTACGCACTTAAGAGCCTTATTAAATTGAATAAATAAATAAACAAATAAAAAACTAAGGACTCTGAATACTAGACACTTCACAGTGTTTTCAGAAAAGCGTACCGAAGTCAAAAAATAACCTGTTTCATGGAAGACTTGGATATTTTATATGACACAGGTTCTACCAAATCTGAAACACCCAACAAACTACTGAGACAGTAAACTCATGGCTATATCTCGATCAGCTCGCTGCTGATATAGAAATGAGGAAAGTTGAGACGGTCCCTTGATGAAGGCACCTCAGCCAAAACGTGCATAGCTTCCATCTACCGCCAGCCTTCCCATTGGTTATGGTCTATCGGGATCTCCCTTCTGTACATAACGTGCAATTAAATAAATTATCTGATTACTTATGTAGATCAATTGCACTGTTTCCCTATGGATACATGATTGTGTTGTACTGTTCTCTATGTTTTGACAATATTAATAATTTATCATAAGTTGAATATAATGTTTTGATATTTAAACACAATAAATTAAATAACTTTAAACTACAATAAAAAGGTTTTGATAAAAAATAATTCAACATGGTCATGGTCATCATCTTATAATAATGCACAATGTTTTATGTATTATTATTGTTATGTTGTCCTGAAATTTGTAATTTTTGATTATTTTACACTTGCTTCTAGCTCTTTTTTCCCCTCTTATGGCTGCGAGCGAGGCCAGGTCGACTTTGAAGTGGGTGGGGCTCAGGAAGAGCCCTGGAGGACTCCGCAGCCGATCTCTGCGGGTTCTGAGAGGAACAGTGGTATTCTGACTTGCTGTGTTCTACCAGTGATGAAGGAACAGATCCAGTCCAGGGCTTTGTCGCGGATACTGGCATCATGGAGTCTCATGCTTAGGGTGTGGTGGGAGACAGTGTCGAAGGTGTCCGAGAGGTTCAGGAGGATGAGGTCTGCTATTTCTACCCTGTCAAGGAGGTAGCGGATTTTATCGGTGGCAGCAAGTAGGTCGGTCTTGGTGCTGTTGTTGCTTCAGAAGCTGGATAGAGAGGAGTCCAGGATGTGGTTGACTTCGATGAACTCGGAGAGTTGGGCACTGATGGCCTTCTTGATGAACTTAGCTAAGAAGGGGAGCAGGGAGATGGTCCAAAATTCTTGAGGTCTGTCAGGTTGGCAGTCGGTTTCTTCAGCAGGGGGTTGATCTCGGCGTGTTTCCAGTCGTTGGGGAAGGTGGCAGTCTCGATGAAGCCGTTGATGGTGCGGTGCAGTTCGGGGCGATAGTGGCTCTGTGGAAGATGTGGTGTGGGCATGGGTCCTAGGGTACTCCGAAGTGAATGTTCTTCAGGGTCTTGAGAGTGTCGTCCATGGTGAGCAGGGTCTAGTTGAGCAGGATCTGCTGAGGGTGGAGATGGGTGAGTCTTGGGTGTTGAAGCTGTTGCAGAGCTGCTTGATCTTGTGGTGGAGTAGGTGATGAGTTTGTTGCAGAGGTCTTGGGAGTGTGGAACTTCTGTGGTTTTGCTGTTTGGTTTGGCGAACTCCTTGACTATGGCAACGAGTTCTTTGCTGTTGTGTGCGTTGGCGTTGATTCTGTCTTGGAGGGATGTTTTCTCTGTGATTTTGAGGAGGATGTGGTGTGTGGTGACGGCGGCATTGAAGGCTGCGTGGGCATCCAGGTTTTTGTCATTCCTCCATCTCTTCTCCAGCTGTCAACAGGTGGGTTTGGACTCCTGGAGGGTGGCAATGAACAAAATGGCTTTCTTGGAATGTCGCTTGCTGGGTGCTTTTTTGAGGGGCGACAGCGCGTTGGAACAGTTAGAGATCCATCGGTGGAGGTTGAGTGCTGAGATATCGGCATCTATGGATGTCGGAGGTGTGGTTGTGCTGAGGAAGGTGGTGAGATGTTCTTCAGTGACCTTGTTCCAGTTGCCCATGAACCCCAAAACCGGTCCTAGGATGCTTGTTTCCGGTCCGGGGAAAACCTGGCTTGGCAGTTTGGGCTGGACTGTTCCCATGAGGCACAGGTGCAAGGCTGATTTGCACATGGCTAGGTCTAAACTGGGGTGGCATAGTGAGCAAAAGAATGATGGATTTAACCCAGATCTCTTGCCTGGGGGGGAATGTTTTGATTTGCCCTGCATTCCGTCCATCAATTGTGTGTCTTTTGCTTCCTCGCCTTAAGTGCGCAGGGTATGCCCAAACGTGGATCCCTGGCTCACTTTGCCACTGGATTCAAGCTATCTGGCTGATGAGGGGTGAAACCCCGAAACCGGTCCTAGGATGCTTGTTTCCTGTCCATGGAAGACCTGGCTTGGCAGTTCGGGCTGGACTGTTCCCATTTGGCACAGGGTCAAGACTGATTTGCATATGGCCAGGTCTAAACTGGGGTGGCATGATGAGCAAAAGAATGATGGATTTAACCCAGATCTCTTGACTTTGGGTGAATGTTTTGATTTGTTCTGCATTCCATCCATCAATTGTGTGTCTTTTCCTCGTTCCAGTTGTGGCAGGGGCGCGGTGGTGTACTGTGGGTTTGGTGAAGGCGAGATGTACGCAGTGGTGGTCGGTCCAGAGGAGTTCCGAGGTGTGGCTGTAGGTGATGTTATCGTTGGCAGAGAAGACGAGGTTGAGTGTTTGTCCTGCTGCGTGGGTCGGAGAGGAGACTAGCTGCGTGAGTCCGATGTTGGTGAGGTTCTCCAGAAGGGATGCAGTGTTCCGGTCTTTGGGGTTGTCCAGCTGGAAGTTAAGGTCACCGAGTAGAATGTAATCGGTAGATGGGCGCAGACGGGCTTGTCTTTGGTGCATTAGCAGCACGCCCTAGTGTGTGCAGCCGCACAGCGACTGCCATTAAGTAGTATGAGAAGGAGGGCTGGACAGCTGGGAGGTGGGACGTGAGAAACGTAGTGCTGAAAGGGAGGGGAGAACAGGAGTCAAGCAGCGACAGGGGTACGGTACATGAAAAAGTGAGTGAAAAGTGGAAAAAGCCTGCAAAAGAGGGAACAAGAGAAAAAGTAAAAAAGAGTGCAAAGCAGACATAAGGGAAAAAGAGGCAGACGTACCAGGACAGAATGCAGACCATCAGTAGAGCAAAGATGCTCCCCACTAGACCACCAGAGATGAGATGGAGGCGGGAGCTTGCGGGTGGAGGAGGGCCTCGAACCACCAACCAACAAGGGTCAGTGGACCTGCATGGGGCAGATGCTACCAGGTGGAGCTGCACAGTGAGGGAAGTAAATCATTGACAATGTCAGTGGAATTGCTTCATTCCTGGTGCAGTGGCTGTGAGGATACCACTCTTTATGATGTAGTTTATAGAACTAATTTTAAAGAAGAGGTAATCTGTGCAGCATTTGGCATCTGTGGTGGCAATGGTGCAAATTAAGAAGGAGAGAAACATTAATGCCGTCCACCATCCGTCTTTTGAGTATTGTCATGCCTTATAATGTTGTAACCTGTTGGGACTACAATAGCAAAGCTGGATCAGGAGTAGGAATTAAGGCAAGTATCCATTAGGAAAGGTGTGTCTGGGACCCTGGAATCTATAAGGTCCTGAATTTCCATTGCATATTTTGCAATGAGCAGGTATTATTGTAAAGGTAACCAAGGTTAGTCAAGGTGGGTTGCTGTGGTGTGGAAGGTGCTGTGCTTAGCACAACTGGGGAGGTCAACCGAGGATCTTCCTTCGAGATGAGTGAGTAGAGGGTCTAAATTCACAGGAAAAATCACAGTTGTAGCAGCCAACCCCTGTGGCAGGGAAGGCAGCCATGTATTTGTGTGAATGGGTACCAGGTTTGACATTAAACAGGGAATCAGTTGAACAACTGAGTCTTACCTGAGGCAGGATCATTGAAGAACAAGGGATTCAGGCGTGGACAAGTGCAGATGAGATTGCCTTTGTGTGCCTTCATTATGCCAGTGGCATGTCTACACCCCAAGTGCCATTTTAACGTTCAAGGAAGAGGTAAGATAGCGCTTCAGGAAGAGGGAGGTGGAGGAGCAGGCACTGACGACCAGCCCCTCCTCAAGAGCAAGAAGGCAGTCAGGCAAAATAAACACAACTGGCAAATAAAAGAGATAAAATAAAGAAATGTAAACCCAGAACGCCTGTCAAACCTAAACATTTGGTGAGTCCATAGTGATGTGCATTGCATGGATCCAATGATGCTTTCTTACCCATAATGCACTTCAAACCTCAGTATTTGGCAGAAAAAAACACCAATTTTTCACACATTTCTCTGAGAGACTGTTCTGTAATCTGTGGGGATCCACACATTTGCTACTACCCAGCGTTGCCACACTTTTTCCAATAAATACGGTACCTGACTGATGTGGATGGGCCTAGTGGGCATAAAAAAACAGATCAAACCAAGGGCAATGTGAAGATCATTGACCTGGCAAGGTCCCAGGGTTGATTCATTCCTGTTGTGTGCACTACGCTCAGCCACACGAGTGGGGTACCATTTTTATCTGTAGATGCATTGAAATACTGGGTGGTGAGAAGTTTGTGGATCAAAGTAGCTTCTGGAGTTTTCCTTCATAAAAGTTAGATCAAAATGAATGATTTTAGGCAAATTTTGAGGTTTAATGGGCATTGTGAAAAAGAAAATATCATGGGATGCACAGAAGGCCCACACCCTGGACTGTCCTGATTTCTCTAGTTTTCAAACTTAGTTTGGTTTTGTAGGTTTCCCTGAGAGGCTGCTTAGCCTGGGTCTAAATAACGCAGCTACCCCCTCGTCAAATCAGGTAATATTTTAACACAAAATGTGGGGCTTATTTTGTCGCATGCCCTAGGCTGAGACAAGCAAGTAGAGTAACGTTTTTATTGCCAGAACTGTGGGATGATAGGTCGTTGGAATTTTGAGGATCCTTGCAGATTCCAAAACTTTCCCTCACAGAAAGATGAGGAAAATGCATTCTTTTAGGCAAAGGTTGAGGTGTGCAGAGCATTGTGGGTAAGAATATGTCTTGGAATCCAGGGAAGTCACATCAACTTAGACTGGTCTAGGTGTCTAATTTAAAAAAATGTTGGGTTTGCTAGGTTTTCTTGGTTGCCCCCTCTTACATGAATAATGCAACCATTAATTATGGCAAATCGAGGGAAATTGGTTTTACCCCCCACTCTGCTGGCTCGCTTGTAAAAGCTACATCCAAAATAATAAAAATTTCAATTTGCTTACCAGAAGAGCAGAAAGACGGTTGCACCTCTTTTGGTGTGGGGCATAGCCTGATGCTTGGATGGGCTAACTCCACCCCTTCTTTAGTTTTTAGACTTTTTTTTCCCCCTGGTGTCTAGTGGGATGTATACACCCCTAGGTGACAAACTGGGGGACAATCCTTTATCTGCCCCCAGGGGTGCAGAAAGCCATTATTTCCTCTTCAGGGATGGAGGTATAATGCAATGCCAAGGTAAAAATCCCCACTCTTCTGTTTGTTTTGGTGCCATTTAGAAATCCCTGGTGTCTATTTGGCTTTCCGCCGCCCATGTACCAGCTTTTGGGGTTGGGACATGGCCCAATGCAATGGTGGGAAGCCTCATCTCTTTTTTGCATAAATTTAAAATCCATGGTGCGTAGTGGACTTTTTATCCCAACCAGTGGAAGATTACAGGCAAAGCCACAATCAGAGCACAACTCCTACCTCCCTCGGGAGGGGTGGCAGAAATACTTTTTTCCCATTCTGGGGAAGGAGTTTATCCCAATTCCAGAGTGGGTCACCCATATTCTTTTGTTTGCTTTGGTGTAATTTTGAAATCTTTAGTGTCTAACCTGCTTTCTGCCCCTTTGGAAGGCCAAGGTTTGGACATCCCCCCATCACAGCAAATCTCATATGTTCCCCCAAGGGTAGTAGAAAGACTGTACTGCCCCCTTTTATGGAGGAGCTTGGCCCCATGCAAAGGTGGGCCACCCCTTCATTTATGATTTCCATCGGGTCTAGTGACCCCTGGGTTTGCCCCCAATCTGCATCCCAAGCCATTCTCAAAGACTGTATTGCCCCCTTTGGGGTGGGGGCATGGGCCACCCCCAACCCGTCATTGAAAGAACCTCCTTATATGAACTGGGCTTTCCAATCTCCTGGGGGATTGATTGGGGGCAACCTGTCCATATCTACGTTCAGAAGGCAGAAAGACTGTTGTTTTGCCTTTGACATGGCCACAGCTATATGCCAGGGTGGGACTCCTGAGCCCTTTTTTTCATTAAAAGTCTCTGGTGGCTAGAGGGCTTTCTGCCCCCTCGTGGTGGCAAATTGAGAGCAAACCTCCCAAACTGTTACTGAGAGAGGCAGAAAGACTGTATAGCCCCCTCTGGGTATGGGGCATGTTCCTCTGCCAGGGTAGGTAACACCCACCCCTTTGTTGTTTTTTGAAAAGAAATCCCTGGTTTCTAGTTTCTCAGGATCCCAGAGATACCTTCTTTTCAATACAGTTCCATGGGATTGTGTAGAACGGGGTTATTTTCTGTCCCTTCGGCGCTTGCAAGGTAACCAGGAAGCAGTTTCCTGAATGCCAATCCTACTACTGACATCATTGTGACCCTTAAACAACTGCGTCAGTTTCAGGACAATCATATCTGTGGGACAGAGTGGGAAAGTCTACCACTCCAACCCAGTTGGGTGTGAAGCCACTGCACTAGTGCCAGATGTTTGATGTTACCTCCTCGTCAATAGCGCCAAGACATGAGCACTTTTGATGGAGAGTTCATGTCAATAGCAGTGGAGGGGGTTAGGAGACTCAGTAGTTAAATTTTACGTGAATTTTGCATCATCAAAGGTCTAGGAATTGAACATGTAGATGAATAAAATGATAGGTCTATAGAGACATTCCCATTTGCATTCCCATTTCCAACGTAAGTGGGTCCTGCACACAATGAGGGAACCTAAGGCTGGAGCTGAGAAAACAATGAGTTGGGAGTTCTAATAACAGCTTCTGTGTAGATGTGTGATAATAGCAATACTAAAGCGTTACAAAATAGTCCAGTATCATGCTGGAAAAATAGCAGAAAACACAGAAAGAACGGTTGATCAAATTGTACCATTTTTGTAAAAATTGACAAGGAAAGGGGGCATCTGCATGGGGTTTGCCTTCTATCCTCTGTGTTTCCAAATTCTGCTGAGTTTTCTCTCTGAAGTTGCAGTGCATAATTACTAACCTTAATTGAGAATCTAGTCTTACCGTGTGCAGTAGGTGGCTGTGTTCCTGCTAAAGGACTGCAAAGAAGCTTGAGATGGTCCTTCTGGTGAGAGGTGGAAGAAGAAGCCAATCCCCGCTCCATGTACAATATTGCCCTGTGGAAAATGAGTTTCCTTAGTTTGGCAGTAATCATTTAGGTGAATCTCAAACTTATACAGTACTGATCATCTCAGGCCTAACTCAGTGTCATCTCACATGAACTGTAAAGAGGTACTTTTAGATGAAATGCAGAACTCATAGTTTGTGGTCATTTGGGGCCTGCTTTAATTGTGCATCTAATTTCAATGTATATGTTAAAACATTCCATCTGTGATTACAAGCAGTGAATTCAGATTTTCGGATCTGTGAACATATACTAACACAGAAAGAGCTCCACATTAGTGAAATTCCACAGTTATGAAAAATTGTGTACAGTCACGTGGCTATGTTTAGGTTATGTTTAGGGCTCTGAACATGGTTGTTCTCAGGGGTGAGGTGGTGTGGAGATGACATTTTTTGAGGTAGTGAACATGTACAATTTCATAACTTTGAGCATATTCACATACTTCCCCAAGTTAATTCACCCCATTATCACATTTTAAAAAAAAGATTAGAGAAGGTGTACACACTCAATATTTACATAGTGGTGAAATAAAGGGAAAAAAGGATTGTGGGTCTGTTAGACACTAATCACGTGCTAGGGTGTCAGTGAGTAGATGCAACCATTTAAAGATTTGCTGGTGAAAATCAACATGCCTTTACATTTTTCTTTGTACTAATACCCCATGTTTTACTTTTTGCATGGGAGCTGCCAGAAGCTAAAAGCTATGCACTGCCCATCTTCAGAAGCAAGGGCCTGTTTTACTGAACTTTTTCTGTGGCGTAAGAAACTCTCAGGACTGTTGTCAGCCAGAAAACTGTGGTTTTCCATAGCTTACGTTTTAGAAATCTTGTAAGTAAGAAAATACTGTCTCAAACCTAGAAAAACAATTCATAAGTAAATGCCTACTATCATGGCTTAGAGACAGTCCACACCAGGAATAAAACTTTTTTAAATTAGGCTCCAAGTTTGGAGAAAGATGACTATGCATGGAAATCTACCACTTGCACAGGACATGGTCAGAGCACATCTCAGTGTTGGTAATATGTTATTAATTGTCTGTCCACAGTTGTTCTTAGCTCCCTTGAACGCTGTGTTACACTCAACCGTGACACTCAAAACTGTTTAAAAAGCTTTGAATCCCATAACCCTGATACCATGAAAAAAAACACTGGCTACCACTGGATACTAGAATAACATTTTAAGTCAGATGCCAGGCACAGAAGTGATGCAACGGTGGCGTACACTTGTCGCAAGGGGCTTGCAGATCTGCCCCTTGGTTTCTAAACCCTAACCTACATCTGACATGGTAAAAATTTGAGTCCAATATTTTCTCTGTCATTAATCTTGGTCGATTATTAATGGATCCTATCTCAAACTTTTTATAGTCATTAATAACAAATTAGGAATTTCAGCCCAAAGTGTTATTAGTTAAAAAGAATTCTCAACCTATGGAAGCCAATGTTGCATCATCTACTGAACTGTTCTTTTTTCTTTTTAAACTATTTGTTATCTTAGGTACATAGCTCAATTGTTCTAACTACTCTGCTCTTCCTATTGATAATTGTATAAACACATAAAGGCACATCCAAACATACCTGTTTTTGTACATACCATATTTACAAAGTGGCGATAAGCTGCACAAAGTGGCATAACGTCACTTTGTAAATATGGTGCAGGGTATTACGCCACCGGAAGGTCAGAAAAGTGATGTTCCGGTGGTGCAATCCCCTTGTAAATATGCCCACAAGTCTCTCTCTAGCCCGGTCTCCTGCAGAGTCTAATCTTCTGTGTTCAGCTGGACCTTATTTGCATCTGGAGTGTTTCTGCTGTTTGTGTCCGAGGAACTGGCAAGAAGGAGGCCAAGCGATTGACACTTGCAGAGCTGTTCCATTCCCCAGGTTCAAGAAAGAGCCATGAGTCCTCTTCCAGCATGAGTCTTGTTTCTTCCAGCATGGTATCCCTCTTCAGGAGTCGCCTTCCCAGGCCCAGTAATGTTCTGAGGAGGTGGTAGTTGAGATGCTAAATATATCCTATGTTCTAGCCATTGACTGGAGAAACTCTGACATCCAATCTTAACTATTTTTCCACAGGTCTACCATCTTTTGCAGTATTTCTTCATCGCTTTACTTTAAAAATTGCAAAGAATCCATGTTTCAAAACATCAGAGCATTTCCTCTACTGTGAAGGCCTCTCTCTTCAGCTCTCTATCCGCACCCCTATTTAGATGAGTTCTCCTTCCACCTAACAGGGTAAAACCTGATTCTCTCTCCCACCACAACTACAGCCAGGGTGTCAGGATGTCTCAGGGGGCCCTCGGGATAAATAGTATAAGACTTCTATGGAAAAATCACCTAAAAATAAGTGGTATCAGTTCTCTCATTTATTCTGCCAGGTGTTCCTATATACTCCCAAGTAGCTAATTGCTGTTAAGTGCTTATTAGTTAACATTACCCAGATCTTCGCGTGTTCAGACACAGCGTGTTGGATTATGAGCCATAGAGGTTAACTCTCCAGCCATGAATATATATATTTCAGCTCTGGGGGAGTTGAGTGTCATCAGAACTGCTTTTGGGACAGTTTTGTCTAAGACAGCCTAAATTAGTAAAGTTGGCAAACATCTGATTTCACGTTAATATAAGATTTTTAAAATGAAAGAAAAATAACTGAATGACTTTCTAGCATTTTCCCAAGCGAGAATGTAAAATAAATATTTTATTTACATCTAGTCCAGTTGTTTGGAAAATGTAGCTGAACCCTTTACAGTGGAAACAGCTTCAAGGACTTCAAAGACTGTGACAGCACAACTTTTAAATATGAGACAAATTTACACAGAGGAGTTGAGGCAATGAGGTACCGCGCTTATCAGCAAAAATATATTGAGCAGAGTTTAGAAGTTCTCTTGTGGAGCATGAACCTGAAGTACAGCCCCTCTCTACTTCAAAACGAAAGCAACTTCCTGAATTTACATCAGTTGATGGTGGTTCAGCACTCACAGTGTTAATTAAATTAAATCAGTTTCACGTGAGTTCGGCACAAATCTCACTTCACTTGCAGCAGTAATTTTCATGGAAACATAACACACAATGTGAAACTAACACATGTGCAGAAGATATCTGTATCCATTTATTCTTTATTCATTTTCTTCTTAAAAGCATGCCATTGAACAGTGGTCACGGTAGCCAAAGTGTTTCGTCCAACAAGGACTTCTTCAGGGCTCAACTGTTTGTGCAAACATCCCTAGGTCACGTATTATACAAGTTGTCCAAATTGTTATCCTTCCATTCAGTAAAAGAGTCGAGTTCATGTGCTCAGTATAAGAAATAGCGTACTTGGCGTCTGCTTGTGATAAATATATAGTGTGCCACATTTTTTATATTAGGCTCCACAATGCAGCACACATAGAAGTAGAACCCTTACAGGGTGAATTGTTTTATTAGTCTTATAGACCTTCTGCCTCGGTTTATATCTGTTGTTAAAGGCCTTCTCCCTAGGGTTAAGGGCCTTTAACAGCAAGTATATCCCTCTGCAGCGTGATATAAGGCTATAGTAAATCTGCCCGCTGGAGCCTCATGTCACATCAAATATCCAAGAGATCCATCCTGTCATCATCAACGGCACTCTTTTCATGGCGTCCTGGCTGGAGTACCTGCTTATGTTTCTAATCCTCTCTTCTGTATTTGTGAAGCAGCCACAGACACATTGCTCAGGTGGGTTTCATAGAATGTGTCCTGTGATACTGATGAACAGTGCCAGAACTGACTGAACACAAGATGTATGCTGTACCACCTCACAAAAATTGAAGTAGAGAGAAGTCTGGCATTCCTGTAATCCAGACCACAATAGTGACAAGATCACACAGTTATTACACGTGAGATAAGGCCATTTTTGTAATCCAGTGAAAACTGAATCAATGTTTAACATTATTCACCTCCTGGAGGAAGTTGGTGGGGAAATTGCCTCAATCAAATTTTGACGTGTCTAGATGAGAAAGATTCATGGAATACTTTGAAAGTATCCGTATACACACAAAGGATATGTATAGGTATAACAATTCATCAGTGGACATCAGACTCCTCAGGAATGAAGGCAGCTCTTTCTGGACAGCCCTAGCATAGATGGTAGAATGCTATGTTAACTACAGTTATAATTTTATCAGTGAGGTGAAAGCTTGGAGTGTATATACAAGCAGAAACCAAGGTCTTCATGCCAGATGTCACTTGACACTGTTTACAATTAAAGGCCTTTCTGTTTTTCAAGTAGAAACTGGTCCAATTCTGTATTGCAAGTGTTAGTACGCATAGGCTTAGTACAACAAGTGTGTCATCCAAAGAGATATCAAAGGACGTGACAAAGGATCTTTTTTGGTAACCCATTAGTTGAAACGCGCATTATAATACTTGTCATAATGCAAATTCAGAAGAATTTAAATTTGAAAGTCTGCAAGGTAGGATTTTAATCAATGTAATAACATTCTCCCTTTTAAAAAAACGAAAAGTTGAAGACATTGCAGAAGAATTTCATGAGAGACAGACAATTCAAGCCGCATCAGGTCTCTGAGAAAAACCCCATTTGTAGAGTTTTTCATATTTTCAACTATCATCACAGACTTAGTTCCACAGCCTGAAGCACTATCTCTCTGTTGAGCATCAACAGGTTGTGTCTGTATTTCTGATGCTACACAGAAGCCATTCTCTATACGAATTAAGTGCATAACATCAATTTTTCCATCAGTTGATAATTCTTTACCTCCTCTGGATCGGGCACAGATTTTTAGGTCCGAGTTTTGACAGTGCAGCTGCCAAACAGATCTTTTGTTTCCAATATACATAAAGTTGTCTTTGGGTCTACCTCTTTGAGCCCGTCTTTTTCAGCCATTGGATGGAGACTTTGTCACTAATGTTTTATCACAGCCAGTGAAGTAATAATCTCTTACCTAATACAGTTGGTTGTTTTGGTGTATCCTTCCACCTTCCCACTGTTTTACAGATGAAAAACAATGATACAGTTTCTAATGAGGTTTTCTGATTTGGGATCAAGCAATAGTTCCTTATCGATTTTAGCCACTAGGGGAATCATCAGGAGAACTTGGGCATTTACTGTTTGTAAACAGCTAAATAGTCTGTTTCAGAGACAGAGGCCAACAGTACTCACACTCAGAATAAATACTTTGAGATGTTTACCCTTTCACTGTGGTCAGTGAGTCTTGTTTATCTCACTTATTACTTGCCGGCATTCATTGTCACACACTGTGGTTCCATTTTCCAAAGGGTCTGTGATGATTGTGCATCATTAGCTATGGCTTGGGTACTCTTAAGGAGGTAAAAGGTGAGGGAATTTGCTGCTTGACACTGCCTTCTTTAAGAATTCAAGCTGAGTGGTATTATTTCTTCAAAAGGCAAACGCTGCCTTGATTACTTTTTAGTTCTTCACGGGCATATTATCAAGGATGGCGTTAAAATTATCGCCGGTTTAGCGGCAGAAAGCATCGTATGGGGGGCTTAAGAGACAGTGGAAAGGGAAAGGAATGAGGAGTGTGAAGGGGTATACAATATTTTGATTTGATTTTAATTTTAATTTTGATATGATTTAAATTTTATATAGTGCTTGAATACCATGACGCGTCTTGGCGCTGCTGCTGATTTTGTAAAATAACCACGTTTTAAGACCTTCAAAACAGAGTTGAGAGAAGGTTTGTGTTTTTGTCTGAGCGAGAATTTAAAAATTCCAGGTGAAATCCGACAGTCTGCTATACCTGACTGAAAGCTCTTGTACACAAGTATTTATTAAATTATACATTTATTAGGGTGGGGGGCGTACCACACCAAACACCCCCTTGAAGCTACATCCCTAAGCCCTGTAGCAAATAAGCTAAATGTAACAGCCAGACTATTGGATTCCCCTAGAGGAGGTAGGAGCAATAGGATTGGCGAGATTAAACTGTGACAGATTGTAAATACAGTCTTTAGCCACGTGATTGAGTGAATCTTTTCAATCGCTGGATGCAATCACCAGTGCTTAATTTGTGAAATAATAAGTGCCAGGGCCCTGACCAGGAGGCCACTGCAGCTTGCACCTCCCATAGCCCCATCATCGCTGCCAATGACGGTAACCAAAGAGCTACTAACCATCTCTCTCGCCTGCAAGTGCGACAGTTCAGATCATTCCAGGTCCCCAAAGCTACAGGAATGGCTGGCGAGTCAGGTATTAGTATTTTTTAATGTATGTTGTATTCATAAACAACCGTTGTTCTGCTCCTTTCTAAATTAAATGAGCAGCACCATTGTGGTGATGTCAATTAAGTGCCGGTGCCAAGCACTGGAAACCCCCGGCTTAAATTAAGCACTGGAAATTACTTGAAAACAGAGCTATCTTCGAAAAAAAACACAGCAAAACATACTAGCTGCAGGAGAAATGCTTTGCAAAAAGATCCACTCCCATGCAGATATATGTCAATAATATGCTGTTATAAAAGCATTTTATAAGAGTCTATTAAAATCATTCCATTTATTGTTTATGCCAAAATTGAAATACATTTTTAAGAAAATGTTCACCCTCTCTCCTGCAAATCTATGTGGAGTACATAAACTTGGACATTTTAATAAAGTGGAAAAGTTGTAGTCTCACACTACTTCACTAGAAAAGTTCTAATTTTTGACAACTCTCCTAGCTCTGGCACACATTGTTCCTCCAATCATATTCTAGGTCACATACTCACAATAATCGCAAAGATGTTTTCTGTCAGAAGAACTTACCTCTACTGTATTGGTGGGGGCTCGGATGAGAATTCCAGCCGGTGTTAATATTTCAATGTTTGAGAGTGCATCTGTGGCGAAAATTCCAATTACTGCATTTCGCCAAATTCTGTTTCCCTGTTCCACCCCTTCTTCTAAAATGCAAACATAAAAACTATTTTTGTCTCAAAATATTATGCAATGTCATGATAAGAAATCATAAGGAAATATGCTCTATTCAATTCAATTCAATCAAGCTTTATTGCGGTTTGATTTACCATAAAAGCACATAAAAATAAAACAATCAATACAGTGGGTCAGACAATTCAATTCATGCATGTAATCACAATTGTATAGATGCTTATTAAACGTATTCTTAAAAAGTTTAAAACATTTAAATACTAACCAGGATTCTAAAATTGTTAAGACGATGATCATTATAAAAAAAAAATAATAAAGTGCAATCTTTTCTCTCATTATCCAATAGACTTAGTGCAGATATATAGCAATGTTATTTATCAGGTTCCTTCGAGTTGTCCACATAGAGAGCAAATATTTGGCTACTGCAGAGACAATCACTGCGTTGGTATCAGTTTTTAGTGTCCTAAAAAAAACAAATATTGCTTTACACCCAGATTTTTGGCACAGCTGAATTATCCATTTCCTCCTAATGCTAGCATATGCTGGACAGAAAAGGATAACATGTACAGGAGTTTCTTCCTCAGTTCGACAACCTGGGCAAGGACGCCCTTTCCACCTATCAATATTAGAATAAAAAGGCAAGGTGCCATATCTAAATTGCAAATAGAGCTTCTACGCTAAAGTGGGTTGTATTACATCAATCTCAGGCTCAAAACTATAAAAGGACTTAACGTCCAAAAAGATATCAGTTTAGCTTGAAGTTTTTACTGAGCGAAAGAGATTCCTTAAATTAAAATATTTTACAATACATGTCATGGTTTTCTTAGAAATAGCTCGGCAGGAGACCTCAGGGTTTAGCCAGAGTTCCTCGAACCCAGTCGATGTAAGTGACTGTCTTACAAATGTTAACCAAGGGATCCTACCAGATCCTAATAAAGCCATGACTACTTTGAGCTCCTCCTTGTAATTCACCAGCTCAGGGGTGCTCCACAGGCGCTTCAAGTAAAGTAGGGGCCGAACAGCAATAGCGTCTGCGATTGGCGAATATTCAAATCTAATCTGAGCGGGGCCAAGGGAGTGCTTTTTGGCAAATCCAATAATTGCCGTATAAAATTATTTTCAGTTATAGATAGGTTGCTTACTGGTGTATGTCCCCAGAGTTCCGCCCCGTAAAGGGATGATGCCCTGGCTTGAACACTACAGATTTCAAGGGGGGCGCTTATTATTTTGTGGGTACAATTCTTCTGCACTTTTAGGATACCCCCAGCTGCTTGGGTTAGTCTTAAGTTGGCCTTGGCCAGTTGAGGACCCCACCCCATTTTATCATTCAAAGTTAAACCCAAGTAGTCAAAAGTTGGAACCCTTTTAGGGGTCTGCCTTCCATCATTGGATGGGGGCAGTTAACAGTATTGGCATTAAAAACCATATACTTAGTCCTATTTATATTGACCACCAGGTTCCTTTTAATACAGAATTTGGAAAACTGGTTCAACACCCGCTGCATCCCCACTGGGGATTTGGAAAGCAGCAGCGTGTCATCCGCAAACATTAGTGCGGGAAATCTTTGAGCAGCCAATTTGGGGGAGTCAATGTCGTTTATGGCTAGGAGATCTTCAATAAGCCCGTTGAGGAAGAGAGAAAACAGGGACGGGGCAAGCACACAGCCCTGTCTAACGCCTTTCTCAATCGGGAATGGTCCAGTTAGCTGATCTTGCCTACCAAAACGAACTCTAGCGAAGGTGCCTTCATGTAAGATCTTAAACTGATGGCATAAATATGGTGGAACCCCCATTGTTAATAAAATGGTCCATAACTGGTTCCGGTCCACCATATCAAATCCAGACTTTAGTTCGACGAATGTAAGATATAGACTACCCCCTTCCAAGACCACATGCTTCCAGTGAAGGACTTGCAACCGGAATAGTTGGTCAATTGTTGATGTTTTGGCCCTAAATCCCGCCTGAAGCGGCGTCAGAATGTTGTTGTCGTTGGACCAAGCCTGTAAACGTTGTAACAGGAGCCTGACATACATTTTTTGGGTCACATCAATAAGGCTAATAGGCCTATAATTAGAGGGTTGAAGCGGAGAACCCTTCTTATGAATTGGAATTATCTCCGCCCCCAGCCAAGTACTTGGGAGTGGTAGCCCCTGCAATATCGCGTTAAATAATACCTGTAGGTATGGGCCCCAAACTATCGGTTCTTCTCTATATAAATCACCTGGGATCCTATCAAGTCCCGGTGCTTTGTTTGGCTGAATACTTGAAATGGCCGACTGGACTTCCACCAACGTGAATGGTTGCACTGACCACATAGGATTCGGAGCCAATAGGCTCGGAGGGGCTTCACTTATAAATGTAGAGGAAAGAGAATAAAGATCTTTAAAATAAGAAGACCATGCTTCTTCGGATACGTTTGGAGCAATTGTAGACCTGCCTTCTGATTTTCCAGTGTGGACAAGGTTCCAAAAAGACCTTGGGTCCTTTGCCACAAGTGCAGATGTAATAGCGGACCAACGATCTGCCTCCCATTCTAATTTTGCGTTTTTTAGCATTTTCTTATATGCTTGTCTAGCTTCTGTAACACGAAATCTATTGCCTTGGCTTAGGGCCAACAGTAGTGCAGCTTTCGCGTCCCTACAGCACCTATTAAACCATAGGTTCTCATCATTACAAGGTTTAGGCTTAGCAAAAACCTTTCTTATAGAAAGTGTCCTTTAATATTGCGACCATTTCACTATGGATACCCATAATTTGACCCATATCAATATCCGAGGAATTGGTAAGGGTGGGATTTGCCGTTTCGAGCAGGGGGATTACATCTCCATATATTTTTGCCATAGATTCACTGGACGATTTCACAGCCGCCCATCGGATTCTTCTCCCACCTTGCACTATTCTTAAATAACTACTTGGGGTACTCATCGTGGCACTGTCCTCCCTGCTTAGTTGGAAGTCCATCTCAATTATCAGGGGATTATGGTCACTTTCAATGCGAAAAGGAACACTAAGATCTATAATTTTGGGCCACAGAGCCAAACTAGCCAAAAAATGATCTATCACAGATGCATGCCCCATGCCACTGTAAGTATACTGGGCTGGGGTATCACTCTGGAATCAACCGTTACAGGCTCTGATAGAGAATGTATAGGTAAGGGAAGTCAACTGAAGGACTAAAGATGTCCAATTTTTTACAGGATAGGCATTAGGGGGCGGAACTGACCAGATTTCATTTTCTTCCATTGTGATCGGAGGGACCCCTTGTAGTGGTTCAAAATGGCAATTGAAGTCTCCTCCGATCAACAAGGCAACATCACCCCCAAGCGAGTGCAATAGGATGGTTAGTTTGTCTAAGGTATTAGATGTTCCACCCGATCGCACTGGCCATGAATATATGTTGATCAGAGCCAGTTTTGGTGTTTCTTTGTGAGACATCAGGATGCACGTGAGATCAGGACTACTTGTTTCTAGCCTTTTCAACGTGAATCCAAGATGGACGCCCACCCATATACACAGCCCCCCTGCCTCTCGGGCCTTTTACTGCAGAATCCGCAAAGGTTACATAACCCAATCTAGGGTGGGACCTGCCGCCCACGTTTCCTGGAATAAGCAGATCCCATGAGAAGACCCGAATTTACACCAATCCGGGATATCTAAGTTAGATATGAGGCCCGCTATATTCCAAGATAACATTTTTAAGGTCCCTTTTGTCATTGCCTGCTTATTTCCCAAACTTCCCTCATGGCCAAGCCCGGCAAGACCGTGCACCCCAGGACCGGCTGGATACCGATCCAAGTGCGCACGGACAGTCTGGTGTTGCGGCACAGGAATAGAATTATCAATCACAGGGGGAGGTGGACCATCCCCTGGCTCCCCTGGGGTTGCATAAAGCTTTTCCTTAGGCATCACTCTTGCTTCAGTAGGGGGTAAGGAATTAATTACGGTGTTTGCCACCCCCAAGTAATCCCTCCTGATAATCTTCAGACCTTCTTCCCTTTTATTAACATTTGTTCGATGGACCAATGGGGGACTGGGGGGCAGGCTCTATAATAGGACTTCTTTCATGGTGCAGTTTGAATAACTTGTCAGAGATTTCCATCACATACTGTTACTTTCCTTGATATTTCAATGATCTGTGGCCTAAATGAAATAAGGTTTTTTAGAAAATAAATAACATGCAAAATGGATGGCTCTAAAACTTTATGGTGAACATCAAAAGCTAAACATGCAGTGAATTTTGCGGTATATTTATAAGGGATAGCGCCACTTTTAGCGATGTTCTGGAGGCGCTATATCCTTCTACATATTTACAAAGCAGTGTTAAGCCACTTTTTGTGGCATAACGCAGCCTTGTAAATACGGCCCATATACACGCATCACTTAGAGTTAAAGTGGCGTCCAATGAGTGTTGCAAGTGGGCGTTCCACCGCAACACCCATTGATTTTTGATGCTGCCCCAGATGTACATAGATGTGTAAATCTGAGGCTGCGCCAAAAACGAATGCCATGCAAGAGCAGGCGTTAGAATGGCAAAACGAGGAGAAATACTTTTATTTCTCCTCGTTTTTTCTTCTTTCTATGTGTGCTACATTGTGCAGCACACATAGAAAGAGCAAAACGCTGTGAATGCTTGTTTATATGCAGGAAGGGATATCTTCCAGCACATAAACAATCATTCCTTGCAACACAGGCACGCTTGCACTATGATGCAAGGATGCCCGCATTGGCACTAGGCAGATAATTTTAGCACCAGCGCTAGGGAAAACGCAGGGGTGCGCTGTATTGTTATATATTCAGTGAATCCCTGCGTTTTGGAAATGTCGGAGCGTGGCGCTGGCAAATCTGGCTCAGCTCTGCGCGCCGACAGTTTGTTGTAAACATATCCACTAGCTTTTTTTGGGTAATGTACACTCATACCAGGTCACTATTCCTGTAGATCATACATTCCTTTAGCCAGTGTTATCCAATGGGCACAGGGGTGTCCAGTGGGCACCGGGTAAATAGGAAGGCCTGCAGCCACATTCTGGTGCCAGGGTCTAAAGTGCATCGGCTCCAGCATGAGGGCATAGATCATTTCTCCCCACTGCTCTATGCATCTTCACAGTCTGTCTATGCTTCTACATGCCCCGCCACCGCACTTCACACACTCCCACGCACACAGAATCCTGCAACCAGGCTTCTCAATGATACGGGGTTTTGGGACTAGTGGTGGTAGGCACAGGCTAAAAACACATGCATATTGTGACTATTTGCAACACCTTAAAATAAATGCAGAAAACACGTTTTCTCAGGTTTGGGAGTTTGATTTATACGATTTTGCAGGTTCAAAGATTGAATAGAAAATTAGAGGCTGGATGCACAGTAATGCAGCCATGGAAGGGCACAGGTCATCCGGTCGAACCTGCTGCCAGTGGCAGACAATGCCGAACATGATACGGCTCCTGGGCGGCCCCTGTGCTGCTTGAGGGATCCTGTCACCAGGGCTGGCCTTTAGCATGTGCAAGGTGGCCCAAGCCCAGGGCGCCAGCCTCCAGTGGAGAGCTGGAGCTCCATGCTGCGGTCGCCCTCTGATTTAGGTCCAAGAAAAGTATGTTTAAACTAGGCCAGGGCAGAGTTCGCAGAAACTCCGCCAAGTGACCAAAAAATACTCAAGGTTCCTCAATGCGAACGGAAGGCTTCTCAACATGAGAGGTAGCGACCATCCGTGACCACCTGCGTTGAGAAAGGGAGGTGGTTTAGCGTTGGATTTTCCTTGCTTGCACTCGCCAACTTAACGTTGGTGAGTGCAAGCGAGGAAAAAACTCCAGTCTGCTTCGCGGAGTTTTTCAGAACTCCGCGTGCTGCGCGGATTGTGAAAAACTTCGCGACTCCACGAATGGAGAGGAGTTCACCGCCCAGGCCTAGTTTATATACATTTTCTGACGGCTGCTGGCACTCTTTTCTGCTTTTGTTAGCTCTCACACTACTGTTGGACGATAGAGGGAAGTTTGGTATGCGAAAGAGAAAATGATTATACTTCACTAAGGACTGCGATTGTGGGAGTAAACAGACTACAGACGTGCAGTCGTGCTACGGTGTTGCCCTTCACCTGGTAAGGCCGCTGGCCGCAGCACACCCACGTTTGTGCCCTCTTGGGCTGTGACAAGCATGAACCTGGCAGTCGTGAGAATGCACACAATGAGACACATACGAGGTCAAAGACAGAACAAGCACTTTACCCATTATTCCCCGTAGCAAACTAATTAAAGGGCGAAGGCGGACGTTAAATCTGACCCGGGGTATCTGTTGCTTATTTGTTTCCAGAGGTTTGCCAGATTAAAATGTCTCACACTAGGAACATCCTGGGGGCGAAGGCGAAGACAAACAGCCAGGCTACAGTTACATCAGCTTGCTATTCAAATGCAGTCTGCTGGTAAGTGCTAGCATCAAAACAATACCCGTGCACAATGTCCTGAATTCAGAGCCACATTTGAAACAACGCAATAAACAAGCACTGACAAAGCCAAGAGGTGTATTTTTAATAAATCATGCTTGTCATTGATTGGCTCGCTTGGGTGCGAATTTAAGTGTCTGGGTGAGTGGGTGATTGAGAAAATTATATGATGGTTAAATGAGAGATTACATTAATGAATGAGTGATTGAGTGCATGGATAGAAAAGTGAATGCATATGTGATTGAATGACCAGACTGATGGATAAGTGAGCGCCTGAAAGAATGGACAAAGAGAGGAGACTTCTTTGAGATGTTGGGCGGTGTGGGTACCGTGCCAGAAACAGAGTAAGACATTAGGACCTTCTCTTTCTTACCAACAGATCTACACGCATGTAACTGGCATTCTATGTCAAGGATTACCTACACTATCCAACGACTTGCCACCACAATGTCAGAGGCAGTAACATGCTGGACGTAGGTATTCACACACCTATATCTGTGTCTGGTGGCTCAGTGGACTAATGTGTCCACAGTAGGGGTCTGTGTGCGACCTCATTGTCACAGGTTCAAATCCTGGCAGGTTCTCTCAGCCTTTCATTCTTCTGAAGTCAATAAAATGAGTACCGTTGGGTAACAAGAAATATCTATTATTCAACGCCAAGATACCCTTCTAGGTGAATGTGCCCTTTACAAATGCATTTGTTATGTTGTGGGCAGTATTACACCAAGTATGGGTGCCAACAATGTCCAAATTCTGCCAAGTAGTGTGGCCATTATGCCACTACCAGCATTAGCAAAACATGGGTAGCTCCTTCCATAAGCGTCTACAATATGGTAAGAATTACCATCCTTATTAGAGGGTCATTATTATTCTGAATGGGGGTGCCATCACACCGTGTGAGGTCACAGTATGCCAAGAAATGCCAGCGGTGTGCTAGCATCGATTTGCCACCATTATGCCCAGAATTACCGCCATAATGCCAAGGTCAGCGTCACCGCAGCGCAGCCATGAGTGTCATTGGGCAATCATTGTCAAGAACATGCAAAGACATGGCAGAACCACGGTTATTATAAGAATGAGGTCCAGCTTACCCACAATAGGCCCACAAATACAACCAGTATATAATTACAATCACTATTGCACCATTGTAGAGATGGGCCCATCGCGTCCGAGACGGATCCAATATTCAAGGGGGAGGGGGCAGCAAATGCCTTACGTGCCCTAAGATATTGGCGTCATATCACTAGTTGCCCTTTCACTTTGCACATCTTATGTGGTCTCTTGCGGTGCAGCTAAAGCTGTCTCTCGTCAGACCTAAATATGTCTGTCATAAGCGGTTCAATTGAATCCCTTTCGAGTTGTTTTTAACACAGACAAATTCTCCAGCTTGTGGTCTTCCTAATTAAAGACAAAATCTGGGGCCCGTTTTGTGTTGTGCTTTCAAATTCTCTCAATTTCTGGAGGAAATGCTAAAACTGGAGTAGTAATGATGTGTTTCCTCCACGATTCTACAAACAGCTTTAAACACCCAACTACGTAATAATAAAAAGATGTATTTATACATGGAGCTTTACTCCCGCTCATCTGTCCTGCTGTTTCTAGGCACTAAAGGCTGGGTAAATCAGCTCGAGTAACGTCCATCAGTATCTTTTACTCCCATTCATAGGTGTAAAAAGACACTTGCTGAAGAAGTTTATGAGGAACATTGGTTCCAGGGCTCCTCACGCACATGACACATTAGCTACCTGTGTCAGGGGCAGATTTACTGAAATATTACCACGTGCTGTAAAAAAAAAACCCATTGTCTAGTGACGGGAACACACACTTCTCTTGTGCATGGCGTCCTAAAACATCTTATTTTACACCCAAATATCAGTTTCCATATGTGATTCATTTCACGGCTCTCCTCCTTTCCATAGATTATCTCACAGTACTTTAGTTAAAGGATAAACGAGATATATTTCATGCTAACAATGTGCCTGGGGTGTATCACTCAGAGCATCTCAGGACAGAAGACACCAATTTGACATTCATCATTCTGGAGCTAACAATAGTGTCAAGTCCTGCTTGGTGGACTGTCTCGGCTCATGCCAAGCGGTGTGGAGTGGCGTAAGAGAATATGCCCTTGTCTTTCATTGTATTGCAAAGAAAATTGTGCCAAAGTTACTGGATCTTGTTCAAATCCAACGAGTTCAGAAAGAAAAACTGACGTAAACACTTTTTTTTAACCAAGGCGTAGCACAGTAAAATATTATGATGGTAAATAAATAGCGCTTACCAACACTTTGCAAGGCCTAAAGCACTTTTTAATTGTTGAGTACGTAGACACTCCACATGTATCATGTATACAGTGCTTTGTAACTCCTCAAGGCGCAAATAGTAAAGCTAAATTGGGAACTGGGTTTGCTGAGGGCGGCATGTTGCAGTTAAGGAACCACCCTGTAAAGTAAATTGGCTTAGGGTAATAAGAATTATGCTCCATATTAATTATATCAGACCTAACACAGGGTTGTGCATGCTCCAAGAGAGGGAAGTCTTATTTTAGTAAACGTATTTTTTGTTAACATGGGACCAATCAGATTCGTATGGTATTCTATAGGCACGTAGGCTCCCTTGAACACACTGAGCCAGTCTTGTACAGTTGTTCGCCATATGGAAGAATGTTGATGTGTAGGTAACCATGTTCATATAACAAATAATAATGTATATTATATATAGTGCTATTGCTGATTTTTCTATTTGCTGTTAGCAACAAAGGGTGCTTCTGTCACTTATTTAAGTGACATTCAACCTGTTGACTTTGGAATAATGTTACCACACATTATATTTATGTAATAGTATAGCTAAGTCCCTTGAGTATGATATATAATATCTACTGGCGGTCGCCAGTAGATAGTTATAGTTAGGACCGAGTTCCCATAGGAAATCTGAAAATTCTATTTTGAATAACTTTGGCGCCGGTTGACTTATCTTCGTGAAATTTTCAAAACGAATGGGGCGCTCCGCTCAACTCCTACCCTGAAAGTCTCGGGGTGATTCGTCAAGCGGGGGCTGAGAAAAAAGGGGGTCCCAAAACGCGTTTTCCCCATGCATTTTCCTTAGGACCTTTAGTCGAAGGTACAGCCCGAACGGCTGAACGGAATTACACCAAATTTGGTAAAAGGTAGCCCTTGGTTCACACTCGTGCCTTTTGCTTAAATCCGTTCAGTAGTTCCTGAGAAAATCAAAAGTAAAATCACATATATATCTGGGCGGAGCCTAACCACACATCTCATCGTGAGATCTGATTGGCTGTCAGCACTTCATCCAAGAAGCGTTGGCAGCCATCTTGGGACCAATATACATGCTAGCACCTCATTAAAAAGCATTGCGGTTAATAGAAGGTTTTAAGACTTTAGTTACATTATAAATCATTTGTTGATGGTACCATACCCATTTTAGGAATTGTGGCGTGTTCTAAGTGATTTTACCATGTGAAAAAGCCTTCTGCTGTGATATCATGAATCATGTTTGCGAGAAAACTATTTTCTCATGCTTTTCCCACAGAGGTTTGGAAGGTGATCTTTAAGCTAAAATGAGAGCATATTTTCTGTAAATTCACATTATCTTTCTCAGTCATGTTAGAATGAAGTCTGAGATTCTCAGTAAAACATGTACACCCAACAAGGGCAGAGACTGCCAGTTGATTCCTTTGTGTTCTACTGCAGCTTCCCAGAGTGTTTTAAAGAACAACTAGAGCGCTAACAGTCCTACTTATGACAAACGTATGGCACACCTGAAGCCATCTTGGTTGGAATAAAGTGGTAACTCTTAAAACATTTAATTTAAAAAGGAACAAAATGAGGGGGTTCATTGTGCCATAGAAAGAAGGATTAGTGCTGCAGAAAGAAAATTTAGGGCACATTTTGAGTGACTTCTCAAATCCTCTTCTATTTCATAAAAAAATTCTGACATGCAGACTGAAACATGCACTCTCAATACCAGCAGCAGACTTCCCTGGTGAGCAGTAGCTTTACAACAGTGATCTAATAAGCAACCAGAGTGCTAACATTCTGAATTTATGGCAAATGTGTGACACATCTGAATGCCTTCTTGATGGAATCAAAGTAAAAAACTGAAAGTATTTCCTACTGAGGAGACTGTAGTAAATGAGGAAATTAGGAAACATCATAACAAATAAGTCTCCCAAAATGGCCACCAGAGACAAAAGAGCCCAGATGTAGCCCAAATATAGCCCAATGACAGAATGTCCCAGAGTGTTCTAACGAACAACTAGAGCGCTAACAGTCTTACTTATGACAAAAGTATGGCACACCTGAAGCCATCTTGATTGGAATAAAGTGGTAACACTTAAAACATTTAATTTACAAAGGAACAAAATGAGGGGGTTCATTTTGCCATAGAAATTATGATTAGTGCTGCAGAAAGAAAAATTAGGGCACATTTTGACTTCTCAAATCCTCTTCTATTTCATAAAAAAATTCTGACATGCAGACTGAAACATGCACTTTGAATACCAGCAGCAGACTTCCCTGGTGAGCAGTAGCTTTACTACAGTGATCTAATGAGCAACTAGAGTGCTAACATTCAGAATTTATGGCAAATGTGTGACACATCTGAATGCCTTCTTGATGGAACCAAAGTAAAAAACTGAAAGTATTTCCTACTGAGCAAACTGCAGTAAATGAGGAAATTAGGAAACTTCATAACAAATAAATCTCCCAAGATGGCCACCAGAGACAAAAGAGCCCAAATGTAGCCCAAATATCACCCAGATGTAGCCCAAGTATAGCCCAATGACAGAATGTCCCAAGGTGTTCTAACGAACAACTAGAGCGCAAACAGTCTTACTTATGACAAAAGTATGGCACACCTGAAGCCATCTTGATTGGAATAAAGTGGTAACACTTAAAACATTTAATTTACAAAGGAACAAAATGAGGGGGTTCATTTTGCCATAGAAATTATGATTAATTCTGCAGAAAGAAAAATTAGGGCACATTTAGACTTCTCAAATCTTCTTCTATTTCATAAAAAAATTCTGACATGCAGACTGAAACATGCACTTTGAATACCAGCCGCAGACTTCCCTGGTGAGCATTTGTTTTACTACCGTGATCTAATGAGCAACTAGAGTGCTAACATTCAGAATTTATGGCAAATGTGTGACACATCTGAATGCCTTCTTGATGGAACCAAAGTAAAAAACTGAAAGTATTTCCTACTGAGGAAACTGCAGTAAATGAGGAAATTAGGAAACTTCATAACAAATAAATCTCCCAAGATGGCCACCAGAGACAAAAGAGCCCAAATGTAGCCCAAATATCACCCAGATGTAGCCCAAGTATAGCCCAATGACAGAAGTGTGCAAAAAACTTATTTGTTGTGTATTCACAGTTTTATATAGTGCAGACTTGTCAGGTATTGGAGTGCTTTACATGAGCATTGATTACATCACACAAGATCAAATTCATTTTGGTTGTAGACATGGGGAGATTAAGTGATTTGACCAGAGTCACAGAATGTTGAGCTGAAGCAGAAACTCCAACCTGGTTCCCCAGTTGCAAAGTCTGCAGCTCTGGAAGTAACACATTTAACCAAGTGGTCAACTGGATAAAAAAACATAAAGATTACAAATAATTTAAAAGTTCTTTGTCGCTATTTGAAAACTCAGAAAATATGTTCTCATTTTAGTTTTTTAGAGCACTAACCATAATTGGGATGCAAATAAGACCCTCTCATATATGTAATTTCTAAAGGAAATACTCTAGGTATTACAGTTTTGATTACATCAAGATTACTTTTGTAATAAATATAGAATGTTAGCAATCTAGTTGTTCATTGGGATACTGATGAGAGGCAGAGGCCAGGGGCACGGACTCTGAAAATTGAAGGCAGGTAGGAGAGTACAGATGCAACAATTTGACCACACTGGGCAGGCAGGAAGGGCAGTGGCAGCACAACAGACTATGGAGGGCAGTGGAAAGGGGGGCAGGGGCAATAAACCAACAATACAGGACTGGCAAGAGAGGCTGTGGCAATATAATAGACCATTGTGGGCAGAAAGAAGAGGCAGTGGTAGTACAACCATACATGCAACAGACCCGTTTCAGCCAGGAAACGTCCAATGTTTTTAAGCTCAAATGGGCTTTATTTGATCTGTCTCCTATCTACAATCTCCTCTTTTTCAATGTAACTCAAAGGGGAAAATCAATACCCCAGTTTTTTTTCAAAATCTCCCTCTTACCAAGTTCAAAATGTTCGCAAGCATGGTACATTGGATCATGGTAGGCAGGAGGAATTGGGGTAGGGACATGGACTCGGATAACAGAGGACAGGAGGCACATGGAGAGGTGCACCAAACTGACCCTACAGGGCAGGCATCAGGGTTTGCAGCAGCACAATACACCACACATTGCATGCAGCACGGGAGTGCAGCACAACAATCCATAGAAAGCAATAGGGAGGGGACAGGACCATGCACATGGACAACAGAGAACAGAGGGGAAAGAGGCAATGGTAGCTAGCTGACCATAATGGACAGACAGGAGTGAAAGCTGCAGCATAACAGACCATAAAGGGCAGGAGGGATGGATCAGGGGCATTACAATGGAACATACAAGCCAGGAGGGAGGGAATAGGGGTCTGCACATGGAATAAGAGGGCTGGGGGCAAGAGGGCAGGGCAGGAGCAGCAAGATGACCATGGAGGTCAGGCAGGATGGGCACTAGAAACCAGACACACCATGGAGAGCAACAATGAGACTATGATGGCATACACACAGACCATGGAGGGAAGGTGGGAGGGGGTCAGGGGCAGCTAGCTGACCACACAGGGAAGGTGGGAGGGGCCATGGCAGCACAGAAGACCATGCATGGCAAGTGGGAGGGTTAGTGGCAGCACAATGGCTATGATGGGCAAGAAGGAGGGTGCAGGGGCATGCACAAAGGACCATGGAGGATAGAAGGGAATGTCAGGACCTGGGCACAGACAAGAGAGTTCAGGGGAAGGGGCCTCACAACAGACCGCGCGGGGCAGGCAGGAGGAGCAGTTGCAGCACATAGACCAGGGAGGGCAGAAGGGTGTGGCAGTAAAATGGACCATGGAGGACAGGAGGAAGGGATAGGGGCATGGCATGTGGACAGGCAGTGTGGCAGGGACAGGTTACAGTCATCTGACAATGCTAGGCAGGTGGGAGGGGAGTGGGAGCTCAACAGAACACTCAGATTAGATAGGAGTGGCAGGTCCATGGAACATGGTGGGCAAAAAGGATGGAGCAGGGGCATGCACAAAGACATCGGAGGGCATGGGGAAGGAGAATAGGGACAGCAAGCTAAGCACAGAGGCTAAGCAGGAGGTCAATGATGGGCCATAGAATTGGGCAATGGAGTGGACTGGTACATCATGCTAAATGGAGGGCAGTGGCAGCACATCAGACAATGCATGGCAGGAGGGAGGAGGCTAGTCCATGGATTCAGACAACAGAGGATAGGGAGGAGGTGGATGGGGCAGTAGGCTAACTGTTCAGAGAAGGTGGGTATTAGGAACTTTATTGTTTTTAAAATGTGTGTCTGTGCGAACTACTTAAAATATAAACAAGTATGCAGCATAATCTCACTTTTATTCAGGAAGAAGAGGACGTTTGTGACTGTGACTCCGGATTCACTTGGCAGAAACACCCCCTGACCCTCCACCCCCATCGCAAAATGTAATGCCCGTGAAAAGGGTAGGTGGACGCAGTGTTATATAGAACATAGTCCTGAGAGCACGATTGAAAATGAAAACTAGATATAGTATATGGTATAAACTATGCACCAAAAAGTGTGATATAAGATGAACCGGGGCTTGAAATATAATATGCAATACATTGTGCGCAATGACAGATTCTTTGGAGAGCGCGAGATAGCACAGGCACTAACGCGTGCTATGCGATATGCGCCTTGGAGTGTAATATGCACAGGGTAGTGTTGTGTAACCTAACTAGTCTCTAAAGTTGTAATATAAAATATGTGCTGGGGAGTGTAACGGTGCATATGCACTGTGACAAAGAGATGGATCCCAGATTGTAATATGTATGGCATAGCGCTGAGCGTCATAACATAGGCATCGAGGAAGGCACGTTAGATGGGGCAATATAACCCGTGCGAAGGCAAGTGTGGCATGACATATTCATGGGGTGGTGTTACAGTGCACATGGGCTAGAGAGTGTCATAGCATAAGCACTAGCTGGTGGAATACAACACAGAGGTGTGAGGCACTCGGCGGGCACTGGTGGGTGTAACACAGCATTGGGCTCAGTCAGGAGCACGCCGTGACTCTCAAGTGAGGTTCATCTCCTTTCCAGAGAGTAAAATAAAAAGTATTGCACATCCGGCGGTGGATGTGTGTTTTATTAACCGGGAGGGGGGTTTCTTGCATAGTTTGGTCGAATTTATGTCGAATCCGCTTTGAATGGCTTGGTGTGCGTGTATATTAAATGTGCCCGTCAATAGCTACCCATGTTTGTATAAATAAACGACAAGGGTGTCTACTTGGAGAGTACCCACTGGCGGGGGCACCGGGATTAGGCACGGTAGGGCGTCAGACACGTCAGAGCTTCACTAGCGGTGTAAATACATTCCATGTGGATTCATTCTATGCATAGTCGCCTTTTAATGAATATCACGCAAATCGTCATGGTGATAGGTACATACGGTTTGTCCAGCATTTCCTAGGTTTTTCTATAAATATATTTATAAAAAAAATAATAAAAAACAAAGGCCGGCCCCGGGGGATGGGATCCCCGGGGCCATAAGTGGCCTGAGGAGGGGGGCAACGCAGCCCCCTCCTAAAGAATAAAAAAAAAAAAAGGCCATGACCCGGGGGTTGGGGTCCCCGGGGCCGATTAAGGCCTTGTGAGGGCCAAATTAATTTAAAAAAAATAAATAAATTAGGGTGCAGGCCCTGGGGGATGGGGTCCCCAGGGCCAGTAAATTAGAAAAAGAAGGGAGGCCATGCCCCCTCCGTGCAGCACTCTGCAAACGCACCCCCTGGCCAGTTGTAAGTTGGGGAATCAATTCCCCTTCAATACTGAGGGTCTTTGAGGGCCAACTAGCCCAACAGGTATCTCCAGTATGCGCCAGGGAGCTGCGTTGCAGACAGGTGTTCTGAGGCCACGCCCCTTTTTACACCTCTATGCAATGCAGCTCTGTGGCGCTTACTGGAGGTACCTAGTGGGCTAGTTTGACCCTAGGGACCCTTAGGATTCAAGGGGACTTAATCTCTCAACTTAAAACGGCCACAGGGCACGTTTACACAGTGGGAGGGGACAGGGCCTGAGGTGACGTGTGCAAACACGCCCTGTGGCGCGTTTTAAGAGGTAGTTTTACTCCCCTGCCCTATTATATACTAGGGGCTTACAGAGGAGGTCATGCTGATCACAGGGGGACCCCAACGCATAGTGTTCCCTAGTGTATGTAGGTGTTTTCACTGTATTCTGAGTGTCTTTTAACATAGCACTGGCTCTAGGACTGGTTAGTCAGACTCAGTTACCACCTGTATCCGTCTGAAAAAGTTGAGGGTACAGGATGATTTTGCAACAAGGCTTCTTTCTGCTCCTCTGTTTGTTCTTTCTGCACGTTATCCTTCTTCCTGCACTTTTCTTCGTCTTTGAGGACTTCTGTTGCTTCTTTCTCCATTTCTTTTTTTTATTTCTGTGCGTTTTTTCTTCTTTCTTCACATGTCCTATCTCTGTAGGCATAGTTAGAAATTAGCATTTAAAAAACCTTTGAAATTCACTGAAAAAACCATTGGTTTCAGGCACGTTATAGTTAGGAATTAGCATTTAAAAAAACCTTAGAAATTCACTGAAAAAACCATAGGTTTCAGGGGCGTTATAGTTAGCTTGACTTTTCACTCATACAAAACCATTGAAATTCCCCCGTTATAGTTAGTTCAGCTAACTATAACTCGCGCGCACGCAATGCACTGCTGATGACCTCACATATTACATCACTCATGACATGGTCAGTGACATCACTCATGACATCAATGACGACATCTCAAATGACATCACTGATGACATCATCAAGTGAATGTGTGTTTTTCTGAAAATTACATATGTTTTATATATGTATATCTCAAGGTCGATGGAAAAATAAATGGGTATATAAGTGTCTAAATGGATGATTTTTTTGTTGAAAAATTGATTGTATAACTGACTGATTAAGTGTATCTTAGTGAATACATGGCTTAGTGAGTAATGTTTAAATATGTAAATATCTGTATCAGTCTCTCACTTTGTGTATAAGTGGCTGCATGGGTTGGTGAGTAGCTACATGAGTGTCTATATAGGTTATTAGTTGGTTTTTTGAGTATCAGTATGAGTGTCTGAGTGTCTGTATGGCTCGGTGGGGGGTATTACGTAGTGCATAGGTGCATGAATGAGTGACTCACTGTTTGTATGTGTTGAAGACAGCATGTGTGCAGGACTGTATGGGTGGATGAGTGTGTGCATGGGTGTGTTAGTGAGTGAATGACTGTCTCAATAGTGTCTTTATGAGTAACTACATATGTTTTAAACTAGTATATGTGACTATTGGTGTATATAAGTGAGTATATGTGAGAGTGAGAGATTGGAAGAGTTCCTGTATGAATAAGTATGTGTTTCTATAAGTGATTGTTTAAAAGACTAAGGATGTGTAAGTGTCTGTAGAAGTAAGTGTGGTGGTGTGTGTATAACTGTATATGCAAGTAACTGGATGTTTGATTCTTTATTAGCATGAGTGACTATGTGTGTGAGTAACTCTATGGATGAGTGGCGTTGTGTAACAGGATGTACAGGTGTATGAGTACATATGATGAGTGAATACTTGTATGAGTGACTGTATAGGACTGTTGGTGAATGAGTGGATGTGTATGTGGATCTTAGAATTACTGAATAGGTTGTTGTAACTGATATTTGTATGTCCATTGTTTTGAAAATTTTAATTTCTATTTTTGAATGTGTGTATCAAAGGTTATATTAGGGGTAGAGGAGGTCTGCCACTCTATCACAAGGATGATGTCATCAGTGATGTCATTTGAGATGTCATCAGTAATGTCATGAGTGATGTCACTGACCATGTCATGAGTGATGTAATATGTGACGTCATCAGCAGTGCATTGCGTGCGCGCGAGTTATAGTTAGCTGAACTAACTATAACGGGGGAATTTCAATGGTTTTGTACGAGTGAAAAGTCCAGCTAACTATAACTCCCCTGAAACCTATGGTTTTTTCAGTGAATTTCTAAGGTTTTTTAAATGCTAATTCCTAACTATAACGTGCCTGAAACCTATGGTTTTTTCAGTGAAGATATATATATATATAGGTTTGTTTTTCCATAAAAAGAGTGTTTCTTGGTTTTCTAATACCTTTGGCCCCATTTAGCGAGTCTCAACAAAGCGTTCCCAAAAGAAAGTTCTTCCACCTCAGCTCCTTCCTGTTTTGCGGTGATCTGTCAAGCGGGGGCCAAGAAAAAAGGGGGGGTCCCAAAACGCAAAATTCCCCATGAATTTTCCACAGACTGCTTTAAGAAGGACTACAGCAAAACTGCTGAACCAAATTACACCAAATTTGGCTGGAAGGGAGATCTTGGTCCACAGTTCAGTAGTTTTTGAGATGTTAGGGTAAATAAATAGATATTTTGACAATTTGGCTCATGATCTTCTCAGAGACTCTTACAGGAGCGTCAGTTTAAAAATAGAGCATTCTGATTGGCCTAGGGAGCTTTATTTCCCTTTGGCCATCTCGCTCCTGCAGGAGTCGGACTATTGCAAGAGCGGGCGCTCTGACTGGCTACCAGCAACATGAGACAAATGTTGCTGCCAGCCAATACAGGACTCGGGAACTTAGCCCCCTGTCCTGAAGTCGTATAAACATTAGGATATATGTATACCCCGACCTTTAGGGTCCTTATGGGGGGGACCCAAAAGGACCCCTGCAGTAAAAAAAAACAGTAAAAAATGCCTTGATCAAGCAAGACTCTTGTGGGATCGAAAAAGAAAAAAAATGGTAGCCAGGCTGCATCATACTGGCACATGCATCAACGTAGGCTTTTACTATTCCTTAATTGCGATTATTAAGGAATTGCAGTTAAGGAATTGCAAAAGCCTATGCATGTAGGAATCGCTATAAAAATAGCGATTCCTACACATTCCTTAATTGCGACTCGCAAATTGCGAGTCGCAATTAAGGAATGCCGTCCAATTCATTCCTATGGGTCTCCAGGCCCATAGGAATGAATTGGAGATTGCATGAGCAATTTGCGAGTACCACTAGGTACTCGCAAATTGCTCATGCAATTTCAAGGGTGCAAGGGTGTCAAAATGACACCCTTTTGCACCTCTGAAATTGATCTGTGCACATATGTTGCACACACACATGCCCTAAGGGCATGTGTGCGCAACATGAAACTTTGAAAAATGCACAAAAGTGCATTTTTCAAAGTTTTTGCAAATTACCATGAAGTTCAACTTCATGGTAATTTGCTCCCCCTATTAGCAAAATCGCTAATTTTTTTACTTTCATGCATTGCATTTAAGGAATCTCAATTTGGGATTCCTTAAATGCAATCGCAATTTAAGTAATCGCAATTTAGGGATTCCTTAAATTGCGATTTTTGCAATTGGGATGATGCATCCCAAATGCAAAAATACCAGTCGCAAAGGGGCAGATTCTGAGAATCTGCCCGTTTGCGACCGGTTTTTCCTTTGATGCATGTGCCTGTAAGTCCCTAATGCTTGTGGACCCTACCCCTTGAGCTGATTTCATATAGGGGAGGAGGGATTGTATAGTCCCCACTCCCGAGCTACCAGGGACCCTGGGGTTCCCACCCCCAGGGCCGACATTACTTTTTATGGAGAGGGGAGTCACACGTCTCACCTCTCTGAACATAAAGAGGTGCTGGGGAGCCCTCCCAAGGGGCTGAAATATAATAAAATGGGGAGGGCACCTAGTGGCCACCCTCTTCAAGCCTTGAGAGGCCCTGGTGAGCCCAACCCCGGAGACAAAATTTTAAAAAATGGGGAGGGGGCCATGCAGCCCACCTCCCTGAGCCAATAATAGCCACGGGGACCACATCCCCCAGGGCTCAGATGCTATGTCCCAGGTACATAGCAGTTCCCCTGCCTGCAGCAGTTTGGGCAGGGAAACATGTCTTTGCTCTCTCTTGCTGGCAGCATTTTATAAATTCTCCCCCCCGCCACCAAGTGGGAGCAAACACCATGTACGCTACCAGCGAATGGGAGCTTTAAAAATGCTCCTGCACGCTGGGAGCGGATTTTATATCTTTTCCCTACACACAGTGATGGACCCCTGAAAATTCACTGAAAAAAAAATTACTATGGCATTAGAGGCCTGACAGTAAGTTCAAAAATAGATCAGGAGAATATCAGCCATCATTACTGCCATCACAGACACAACTCCCTTAGGTGCAGAAAGCATGCACATTTCAGTGTTTTTTTTTAGTTAAAAATGTATATGTTATCACTGGCATATTCGCCTAACTATAACAATACTTTAGGCTTTTTCAGTAAAATTCTAAGGTTTTTTTAAAAAACAAAACAGATCTTTTTAACACATCGGTTCTGCTACATCCACAGAGGCTGGCAGAGCACCTTAAGCTCACTTGCAAGAGTCCAGGACTTGGGTGGCACCACTTGGCAGGGTAGAATCACAGATGGCAGAGTCCCGATGAATGCACATGGTTGTTGGAAGCCTGTTGTGTCTCTGAGGCTTCAGATCAGAAGGCCAGTCAACTAGACATTGGAGTCACTCTGGGTTCAAGAGATGCAGAACAGGAGGGCAGCAGTCCTTCAGAGCAGCAGTTCATCAGAGTGGCAGTCCTTTTAGCAACACAGCAGTCTTTCTTCCTGGCAGAGTATCACAAGGTCCATAAGTATACTGAAGTGGTCTATATAGTGAATAGTATAGTATAAATACCTAGTTTTGCCTTTGAAGTGATGAGAAGCTTCTAGAGGCCGGCCTTTGAAGTGCAAAGATGCCCTGCCTTCCTGGTCTGGGGTCCAGACTAAATACAGGTGGTATGCAGCCCTTTGTGTGGAGATAGGACACAGGCTATTCAAATATAAGCAGAGTTGGGACCGCTCTTCCCTCCCATCCTGCCAGTATTGCCCATCCAGGCACACCTAAGCACCTTGGCAGTTCGGGCTGGACTGTTCTCTTTGGGCACAGGGTCAAGACTGATTTGCATATGCTGGGTACAAACTGGAATGGCATGGTGAGCAAACAAACGATGGATTTAGGCCCAGATCTCTGTACTGGGGTGAATGTATGACATTGTTCTGCATTCTGTCCAGCAATAGTTCTTTTTGCATTTGTCACCCCGAGTGTGACGGGTATGCTCAGACGTGAGTCCCGTGCTCTCCATGCCACTGGAATCAAGCTATCCTGGCTGAAGAGGGGTGAAACTCCGAAACCGGTCCTAGGATGCTTGTTTCCAGTCCAGGGAGGAGCTGGCTTGGCAGTTCGGGCTGCACTGTTCCCATTGGGCACGGGGTCAAGACTGATTTGCATATGGCTGGGTCCAAACTGGAATGGCATAGTGAGCAAAAAACTATGGATTTAGGCCCAGATCTCTGTACTGGGGTGAATGTATGACATTGTTCTGCATTCTGTCCATCAATAGTTCTTTTTGCATTTGTCACCCCGAGTGGGATGGGTATGCTCAGACGTGAGACCCGTGCTCTCCATGCCACTGGAATTAAGCTATCCTGGCTGAAGAGGGGTGAAACCCCGAAACCGGTCCTAGGATGCTTGTTTCCAGTCCAGGGAGGACCAGGCTTGGCAGTTTGGGCTGGACTGTTCCCATTGGGCACAGGGTCAAGACTGATTTGCATATGGCTGGGTCCAAACTGGAATGGCATGGTGAGCAAAAAAACGATGGATTTAGGCCCAGATCTCTCTACTGGGGTGAATGTATGACATTGTTCTGCATTCTGTCCATCAATAGTTCTTTTTGCATTTGTCAACCCGAGTGGGACAGATATGCTCAGACGTGAGTCCCGTGCTCTCCATGCCACTGGAATCAAGCTATCCTGGCTGAAGAGGGGTGAAACCCCGAAACCGGTCCTAGGATGCTTGTTTCCAGTCCAGGGAGGACCTGGCTTGGCAATTCGGGCTGGACTGTTCCCATTGGGCACAGGGTCAAGACTGATTTGCATATGGCTGGGTCCAAACTGGAATGGCATGGTGAGCAAAAAAACAATGGATTTAGGCCCAGATCTCTGTACTGGGGCAAATGTGTGACATTGTTCTGCATTCTGTCCATCAATAGTTCTTTTTGCGAGAAGCTTCTAGAGGCCGGCCTTTGAAGTGCAAAGATGACCTGCCTTCCTGGTCCTGGCTCCAGACAAAATACAGGTGGTATGCAGCCCTTTGTGTGGAGATAGGACACAGCCTATTCAAATATAAGCAGAGTTGGGCCCGCTCTTCCCTCCCATCCTGTCAGTATTGCCCATCCAGGCACACCTAAGCTCCCCATTGTGTGTGGCTGCCTAGGAAGAATACACAAAGCCTAACTGTCAACTTCACGCATTCATCTGACCTAGAGACAGGCTGGAGGTACCAAATGTCTAAAGTAAAAAAATGGCAACTCTCTAAACGTGAATACAAAAAGGAGAACCGGGCTCCGTTTGACGTTATGCTCTTATTATGTACGCGCAACAAACAGACCACTATCATTTCTGTTTGAATGGAATTTTTATTAAACCATTCCTTTCTTTGCAATTGTTTATATTTACCAAAAAGATTTTAGTTGCATGAGAAGTGAGGAGACACACATTTTTCAAATTAACATATCAAAACATGAGAAATACTTATGATAATTCACAATAGACAGTGCATGAAAAACTTATATACAAACCCATTTATATACAACAACCTTGGACTTTTGCATCATAACATCAGAAACTAGAATATTCTTATTGCTATCTTGTTTTTGGGGCTAAACATGTGTCAAACACGGGAAAATGTTTAGAGGGTTGCGTGGGGCATACAATCCAATATAAATCCCTCACGTCACAACAAGTTTATTCAAATTCCTCCATCTTGAAAAAAATTGCCGAAGCGTTTCAAGACCCAGTCCTCTGGTAGCGGGACTCTCATCAGGGATTCATGTTAATGGTCAGCGATTTCTAAAAAACATAAATGAATGATGCAAATTCCGCATCAGTGAAAATAAAAACTAAACACTACTCTCCTTAAATATGCTTAATTCAAATTTTCTGTACCTGATTGCCTGATTCTCAGACAGAGCTGCTGCTCTGACTATTTACGTGGTAACCAGAATCTCTCAACGGATATTACTGCAGTGCGGTTCGTAGTTTATGCCGGGGGGAATTTCTACAAAACATTAAAATGATTGGTCTATTTTAGTATATTTAAATAAATGGACATTGGGTAACTCGACGGGACAAGGTCAAAAAGTACCTTTCAAACGTTCCCAGGTTGCTCAGAGGCAGGCGTCTACTTCTGTAATCATTGCATCCCTACAGACGATTGGGGGACATAGTACTGAAGCCATCAACTTGTCAACGATATTATAAACATGCTAGATTCCAGCATGAAGTGCACTTACTGTTTTTAAGTCTGAGCATATCCATATTCTATATCCAATACGAACTGCAACTTCACTGTCAGCTAGGCATTTCCCGTGTGAACACTTCCTGTATTTTTACCCTTTGAATCATGGGAACATTTTTGGACCAATCACATTGTGGCTAAGACCGGGCTAGTGCATTCTGGGACATGCAGTTCTGAGCTATACTCTTGAAAGTTCTGTCATCCCATTCAACCCAGTTACTGCACTATTAAACTTTAGAATTAGGTAAGCTTCTTTTTGTAGCAACGCGTTGTCGATGTCTATCAGACGTTTGGTTGTATCCAGACCTGACAAGACTGTCCACTTGAAGTCTCTTTCACTGTGTAACTTATCCATGAAGTGTTGCACCAAAACGTGGCATTTTCGAAATCGTAATTTAAAATCCGACTTCACCATAAGTTAGGATTTTTCAATTACATGTATATAATGTAAAAAAGTAAATTCAATGTGATCTATCGGAGAGGTAGACCTTGCAGTAGTGAAAACTGAATTTAAGAGTGTTTCACTACCAGTACATTTAAAAATGTAAAAGTACATGTCCTACTTTTTAAATACATTCCACTCTGCCCTCTGAGATGTCCATGCCTGCCCTAATGATGACATATATATATTAAAAATGAACGTTTGGACCTGGTAAAAGGAGAACTTTGCCAGGGCGAAAATGGCAGTTTAAAACTGCACACACACAGGCTGCAATGGCAGGCCTCAGACATGTAGAAAGTGCTAATTAAGTGGTTGGCACAATCTGTGCTGCAGGCCCACTAGTAGTATTTAATTTACAGTCCCTGGGCATAGGTGGTGCCAGTTTACTAGGGACTTACAAGTAAATTAAATATGACAATTGGGTATAAGCAAATTCTATCATGTTTTAGCACTGGTTAGCAGTGGTAAAGTGTGGAGAGTCTTAAGACCAGCAAAATGGAGTTAGTGAAAACAGGTCTGAAGTTAAAAGTTAGGGAAAAACCACGCCAAGGATGTGATGTCTAACAGTGCTCAAACCGCACCTTAAATTCTGTCCACAAGCTGGAAAGTTAATCTTTCCCACATTCCAGGTATGGCATGGTCCAGGAAAGTACATCCAAGACTGTGGTCGAATAAATGGCATTTCATTTAATCTTTCTTCTCCCTGGACTACTTTCCCCTGGCATGCTGTCTATAGCGGCCTATCCTTCAATAACTCTTGGCTGTTGTCTCTCCCCCCTCTCGCTTAACATACCTAAAACCAAGATCCCTTTCTTCCCTGTGTATGTTCCCCAATAGTAGTCACCTTCCTTCTTTTTTTGTGTTGTAATTCTTTATGAGCAATTTTTACAACAACCCCATCAGCCACACAAGTACAATGGCCGGAGTAGATAGTGCAACTAGAACTTGTATGCCATGTGCCTCTTGGAAGCTGAAAGAAATATCCAAGGGGTATGCGAACAGAGACATCTCCAGACTAGGTGACCATGAATGAAGTCTACATTTCTAACAGCAGCTTCAGATACGTAGATTGAATCCTGCAGTCCAGTTCTACCTGCACCTCTGAGAATATGTTAGTGCATTCCATGTCCACACCTTTAATGGAATGTTTGAGGCCACGACAGAAACACCTAATCCCTCAGGAGGAACTTCATACCCATCCCCTAAGTCCGGGAGGGTGCACTTGTGCAAAATCATGGAGAAGCAGCTCTGGCTGCCACTCCATGAGTGTGCAATAGTGCTCCCCAGTTAGCCTTTGGCTGATTTTAACTGAACCACTTTAAGGAGAGCCGAGAGTGAAAGGGTGAGACGGTCAAAGAATATACTCTTACAAAATATAATTGTTTCAATGTATTATGCACCACAAAACACTGACGACTGCACCGCTTCTAGGCATGTGGAATCCATCAAGCAGTGGTGATCTCTGTGGGGGTCCTTGATGCAAAGTATAATGCCCCAGAAGTATGAGATGAAGCGGGGTAGGCCATACAGTCTGGTGTTAACGATAGTGGGTGAATACATGGAAAGCTGAAAGAAGTGAAAAAAGGAGCCTGGTCCCCAATACAGTGAAGAAGGAGCAACCATTATGAGTGAGTGGACCGGTAATATTACAGATGTTAGGCTGGGAAGTTCCAATAACGGAATGAGGAATGGTTAAAGGGGTACTGACAGCTGCTGAGGAGTGCTGATAAACTAAAGGGACAAGGAAATGCTACGGGTGACAGGTGGAAGACACAGCAGTCTTTCCTAACCAGTAGTTTGCAGAAGATACAAGACTCTGAGAACTATGACAGTAAGGGAACACAATGTGCGCAACTAACACATACAGTACCACCCAATTGAAAAATGTTAGATGCTCAACTTCCTGTGGTTCACTGTCATCAAAACCACAATCAATAAAAGAGTACAGTTAGGAAGGAACATCAAAAAATAGAGTCCATGAAATCTTTCCTTCAGGTTTAAGTAACCTTTTATTTTTTTCTTATTTCAAATTTGGTGATTCTTCAACGAGTTGCTTCAATCAATAATATTACAGCCCTGATGAAGTCCTAAGAGAAGGACGAAATGCGTAGGCAGAAAGGCTGTTGATCTATAGAAAATGCAACTGTGATCTACAAATCGATTTTGTATTGTCGATTGAAGCAACTCGTTGAAGAATCAGCACATTTGAAATAAGAAAAAAATAAAAGGTTACTGAAACCTGAAGGAAAGATTTCCTGGACTCTATTTTTTGATGTTCCTTCCTAACTGTACTCCCCAGTTTGCAGAAGGTTTCTACTGAAATAATAAAGGTGTAGCAACGGTGAATGCCATCACATGCTGTGGAGAATGGGTGGTCTCCAGGTTCCCAGCACTAATAGGGTACAAGTGCACCACCTTGAGTCTCTCATTTCTTCAGAGGACAGCCCTCAAGCAAACTTGAAGGTGGGTTGTGAACCCCTGTAATGCTCTTTAAACACACCAGTAAAAATTCACTAATGGTCTTCACTAGAGGTGCACCATTATGGAAAATGGGAAAAACCTTGACTTCAGGGTCCTCATCTAAAATGCCCATCTCTCTAAAAAAAACAACTGCCAAAGAGAACACTTTGTATCAGGAAAAGACTGGATGCTCACTTGGAGGTCTCTCCTTTCTAGAAGGTTACAGTGAGGTTGGCAGACCAACATACTGTATTGGTGAATCAAAAGCAGACAAGTCCTCCTCCTCCTCCTCTGTCCATGTGCAGCAGCCAATGAAGCCTCACAGCCCCTGCGTCCAGCAGGAAGCCAGGGCATTTTCTGGATCTGAATATATAGTGCAGATTTAGCTGGGTAGAAATGAAGTACTGTTGCCCATTAAGTAAACGCTCAAGTAAATGGGTATGCATCCTTCTTCAGGACGGTGGGCAGACTCTTCAGTCTCTCACAGCCCTTCCCTGGTTGAAAATAAAGAAATGAAGAGCCCACGGTGGGATCACAAGCAACAAACCCACCAGTCACGTGGCACTATGGCATTCTGGTCTTTGAAAAGAGATGCAGTCACTAGATCCCACAATGCTCCTCTGGTCTAGTCCAGGCTTCTCCAATGAGTAGCTCGTGAGCTACTGGTTGCTGTAAGTAGCTCTCCTGTGTGCAGCACACTGAACTAAATTTGAAGCTTTTGCTTGGCTAGATTAATATATCTATATCAAAACTGAAAAGGATATATTCACGACAAATGTGCGTATTTTAAAGGTTAAATTTGAGTGCTGAATGTGAAATGGTCTTGAGGAGTCTATTTCAAATATTATTAACTTGGTGCCAAGGTCACTGCGGCTATAGCTGCTGCATTACCCATGTTGAGGCATCCCACATCCAAAAAGCCTTTTTCACATTACTGGTGGCAACTCTGCCTGATGCACTGAGGTGATCGTCGCTGGTAATCTTGCATATGGTGGCCACTAAGGTAATCTTGTCTGATGTGCTTACTATTACATCTCTAATGAGATTAGTAGCTCGGGAGGATTTTCATTCAACATAAGTAGCCCTTATTACAGGAAATGTTGGTGACCACTGGTCTAGTCGAGCATGTCCCTTTTGCAGGCTAAAGTGAAGGCCAGGACTTAATCTGTGCGGGAGCTCACAGATGGTCAGCAGCACTCATTTTTGGGGACCAAGACTTATTTTTCATCATCAGACTTTGAACCAGCAACTGAAAGAATGGCAGAGAAGGAAAAAGCAAGGACAAAGAAAAATACAGGCACACAATGGAAGAGGGCCTTGTCACCCACTGGGTGTTTAGCAATATAAAAATATTTAGATTTATAGGCTGCAGGGAGAAAGCCGGCATGAAATAATAAGCTGCAAATGTGAGATAGATGGGAATTATAGAGTGGCGGATGAAACAAACAGGAGGTGGACTCAAGACTAAGTAGACTTGGTACTTGGCAACACCACCATTTATATTGTTGGCGGCAGATTCCAAAGTAAAGCTTATGGAGTAATGCACATATGTTTTTGTATGAACATTGGTATTAGCTATGATGCTTAATCTTATTGTGATCAAGGGGCATATTTATGAGAGCTGTGTGTCATGCTTTACCACGCAGCGTTGTACATGCATGATTCAAACCTGGCTTTGTGTGGCTTTGAACGGCTTCAAAGATATGGAGCAATGCAACGCAGCCAATTCGTTGCGTTGCATTACTCTGCGCAAAGGAGGCGTTTCCAGGCCCTGGGCAAAGATGGTGCCAGTTTACTAGGGACTTACAAGTAAATTAAATATGGCAATTGAGTATAAGCAAAGCCTATCATGTTTTAGCACTGGTTAGCAGTGGGAAAGTGTGCATAGTCTTAAGGCCATGCGGTTCATGTTTCTATGCAACTCGCATGGTTTTTGATGCATTCCCACATTTACCAAACCTGGTAAACCTGGGTATGCACCAAAAAGATACGCCTGAGGCATAACGAGGAGAAATATAATTATTTCTACGAATTTTTTCCTCTTCCTATGTGTGCTGCCATAGAAAGTGGAACACGACTCTCAGGGTTGTTATTATAACACAATCCTGCGTACAACACAGGCACCCTTGCACCACGGAGATCTCCGTTTCGTTTGCTGCCCCACGATTAAAGAGTGGGCGGGGTCCCTACCCCAAGACTGCAAGTAAGAGCGGTTGGAGCCCGCCACCCTCAAAAATCGTGCCGCCTGGGGTGGACTGCCCATTTCCCCCCCCTTTCTATGTCACCGCAGAACAGGGGGAAATGCCGTGCATTCCTGCCCTCGCCCTGTGACGCAAGGCAGCGCAGCACGGTGGCAGCGCAGCAAGGTGGCAGCGCAGCAAGGTGGCTTGCTGCGCTGCCCTGCGCAGCAAATGTCATAAATATGGCCCCAAGTGTCTCCCATTTCCTCTTCCTGGCTCCATTCCTTGAAAAAGATGTTTAGGTTTTAATCTTCTCTATACCTTTGCATAATGGCGCCACTAGCGCCCATAATGCTGAGCCGACAGCTATACCCTTCTCTTACAGAGCCCCAATGAAATGAAAGCACGGTTCTAGCTCACTGATTCCCACCTAGTGAGAAGCGCTTGAATGCGCTCACAGATTAGCTTTCCATGATGCGATGATCAGAATATGAACGCGGCGTCTGCTATATATATTTTTCACACGATGTTTAAACGCAGAAGCAACAGTTGCTTGAAAGACGCGTGTTGTGGTTAATTAGCAAGAAAAAAAGGAATTTGCCCGGGGTGTCTCTTCTCTGTTTTGATATCGTGTTTCTTCAGATGGCTGATACACTGTGGTAGACAGAGGCATGAAAGAAGCAGCTACGCCTTGATGTAATACTTCAGGGGGATTCTGTGTGTGATCTAGTTGAAATAAATCGACTTTCTTTGACATTTTTAGACCAACAGAGGTTCTCTTTCGTATGGAATGTTTAGAGGAATTGCATGCATTTCATTTCACTTACCCAGCAGAAGTCCATGCCCAGAGATATTGTACACAATGTTATTTTCTACTCTTAGGTTGGAAGTCCTCGAAAGGGCAATGCCCCTGCCGAAGGAGTGGAGTATGGAGCACCCACGGATATAGGAATCTGGAGGGTAAGAGACAAAACATCAACAGGCAGGCTCATTGCTTCTTCTGCAAGGACAGCACTGGGGCTGTATGCTGGCGAGGACGCACATGTCTGTACCAGCTCTCAACAAAGAACATTTTTGTTTGGTGAAACTGTACGATGCTTTCAAGCTTATGAAAAGCATATTTATAAATACACAAAAACAACATATTACAAAAATATATATTTCTAAGTAGCTGATAAGAAATTATTAATAGCAGTTTCAACATATATAGATTTGCCATTTACAAAAGATAACCTTCTAATGCATCAATTCACAATAGAACATTTGTAGTCCTTCTCTTGGGATTTAATCATATGTCCAGTGTATCACTTTCCATAGTCATCACGAGGCGTATAAATTAATTCTGGGAGAAAGTATCACGTGTCCAAGCATATTTATAGCAATGGAACTGGGGGTCAAAGGGCAGCTCGGAGGGATACTGCAGTCTTGCTTAAGACCAGGGTAATGTTCTAGTCTGTTTCTGGATTCTTGGAACTAATCTATCGAACGCCAACTATAGGATCATTATCGGTATTTATATGTATATTATAGTTTCTTAAAGAAAAAATGTGCTTTACATTTTAATAAAGATATTCAAAGGAAGAGCGGGTTCATGTGAGACTGATTGCTTAGTTCAATTACCACCTGTTATCAACAGGGGGATAGAGAAGTTTATTTTTTGTAATTCAAGCTAAAATCAGTGAAAGTAGCCAGCGAGGCAATTCAATAAACAGAGGAGCACCTATTACTGAAGTAATTTAATATGCATTTATTCCTTTCCATAAACATGGAATGCGTGGAATAAATGTAATTCTTCGCAAAACGTGGAAAACATGTAATAAAATAAATATACCAATAATATCCAATTGGCATGGGTCTCTAATAAACATATTTGTATCTAAAGATGGCATGACCAGTTGGACCACTGGTGCTAAATATGGGAGATAGAACGCAAGTACTGGTACCACACAGTGTCAGACTATTTTGAACGGTATTGCTTGGCGGCTGGTGTATCTTATACTGAAATGCACAGTTTATATCTTTCTGTTCTTCTAATAGTCAAGCTTTTTTTCTTCTTTGGTTTTACTTGCACCAACTTCTTCTTCTCTCTCATAACAAGAATATGGAACTCGAGCTGTAGCAGAGCTATTCAGGACAAACTAAACATAACGGAGCATGATCTGGACATGTGGGCTGTACCTTTGTAAGTGGGAAAATGTGGGATAAAGTTATTCCACTTCTCCCATTGTGTTTCTTCTAGTCACTCACTGCAAGGGTATGTCTTTTTTGTTGTGTGTGGCCACAGGATTCTATTGCACAAACTTCAATACTCTATTATGTTTTCTATGTGTCAAAACAATCAGTGATATTAAGTTGAATGATCGACATGCGCTTTACAAATAAACTTATGTTACATTTTGTTATGTGACATACATTTTTCCCCTTGTTCCCATGTATGATTGTGGTATTTATAGAATGTGACCTTAGCCAGAAGATAGAAGAGCATGGTATAGCGTCAAATACAAGCATAAAGTCATTGAGTTATAAGAGTACTAGCTGGTTTGTGGACTGTTAATGCATTGTGATATAGTTTTCTTTAATGATGTGAGACTTCAACTCTTTCTAAATTGCAGCAGCGTTGAGGCAATCCCGATGGATTAGGGGATGTTGTTCCAGATCATGGGTGAATAGATAGAAAGACCTACTTCCTTGTTTTCTCATTTTTACACATCTTAAACTCCAGACCGATGGTGTCCAGACTGCAGGTGTGCGAAGAACCACCAAGACTGTCTGCAAGAGGAGCGGGGTGCTGGTTGGGATGCCTTTGTAATTGATGTAGCTGGGTTTGAATGGAGTTCCATCAGGATGGGGATGGTGTGATCATATTTCTTTAGGCCCTGGATGAGACATGTTGTGGCATGCAGAATGTCCTTAAGGGGTGCCAGTGTGGAGTCCTGAATGCCATTGAGCAGGTCCTTATCACCGTTCAGATGCAAGGGTATGAGTGCTTGAACAGAAGTTGTTTGCTAGATGAAAGTGTTTCCTTTTCTTTAGACTAGAGAGCTCGTACCAGGCAGCTTTTTTAGAATGTGCTAGTTGACGGTGAGGTTGGTATCTACCACTTCAAGGGTTCCTTTGCACTTTACAACTGTAGACAAGAATTCTCACAGACCGGCGTCAAAGTGGTCTGTGACCATCCTATCTGTTTGTCTTTAGTGATGTTGCGAGGTGAATCATATTGAAGAAGGGCTGGGAAGTTTGGAAAACACCAATGTATTGATTAGTAATGCATGATGAGGGATAGTGGTTGACAATGACTAAGTCATTTGATTACTTGTGCTGTAGCGCGCGGTTGTCTGTTGCTTAGATGTGGGGTCTGCTCAGCTTAGAGGTATATTTGCCACTTAAAAGGCTTAGATGCACTATTGTGTAATTGCGAGCTAGCTTCTCGGTCGCTATATTCCCCCTGAAGTTGCTTAGTCAGTAACTGGTGTCTGTGCTTTTGGTTTGTAAGCAGAGTGAGGTATTCTGCAAAGAACAACCGGTCTTGACTTCTTGGTGGAACCTTGAACTTGCAGAGAGATATCAGTAATGGTTTAAACTTCTTAATCTCCTACTGTTGAGATTAATTAGCATTTTCAGAATGTTATAAAAGGCCTCAGCAGCTTGTATGGGGTATTGATGAGAAGCATGGCCAGCACCAGTCATTTTTAACTTTCCCTGATGTTGAAGACTTCATAAAAGTACCTTTGCTAACTGGCTGAAAAATCATGCAAGGAAATTCAACTTCTGTGGCATGGCTACTGCCATACCACAAGTGGAATGATTTACTGGCCGTTCCACTACTCAGTGCGTGAATACAGCCTTTGAAAAACTATTTTCTTTGTAGATATGTGTGATACTGTCGCAGCAGGGTAAGCTCTGTTTTTCTGGGACCATTCAGACAGGCAGAATGAATTTGCGAGACTGATGCTACAGCCAAGGAGATCGTTTGTAGGTGGTCAGGGGTCGCAGCTGCGACCTCTAGCTTGCTCCCTTTGCCCCCTCTGAGGTCAGGAGTCTCAAAGGAAGTGCCTGGAGTCGCAGGGAGAAAGCTAAAGGTCGCAGCTGCGACCCCTGACTACCCCCAAATGACGTTCATGGCTACAGCCCATGATTTTTAAGAAACCGTCGTGTCTTATCTGAAGTTAGATCACTTGCAGTTGGTACTCTATCCTTGGGAGGATGCATGACGAAATCAACCTTGACAGGATTCAAACCTGTACTGTGGAAATTGGACTCAATTCTCAGTGGCAAGACTTAACTCGCAGAGTAACCTTACTGGAACTTTACTACCATGTAAACAAAGGAATGCTCTGTTCACAGATGTTCTCTGCTCCTCACAGTATGCCACTGTTTGATGCCATACGCCTGTGCCACAATATACCACACAAATGTGACACCACCTAATTACCAGTATACAAACCGTTTCTCTGCTGAACTATGCATTGTGGTTATCTTTTGCAAAGAAATGCTTCACATAGCACAATCCGCACGATGCCTTAAAAATGCGGCCAAATGTCACTCTACTTCACTTCAGGTGCGCAACGCCCATAGGGCTAAAAGGGCTTTAGCCCCCTCTCATTGTGTGTATCAGCCCTGGCTGCTGCAGCCTGGTTGGGCAGTGTCCTAAGTATTTTACAGGTCTTACAATGTACATGCCTTTGTGAATTGGTTAAGTAGGCTTTGTGCTTTTTTTCGCTGGATCCAGCACCCCCTAGGTCTGCACTCTGCATATTCCTTGCATTCTATTCTACTTTTACTGCAACAGTGGTAAAATGCATTTTTTTGTAAAAGGCATGCCAAGGAAGGGTTGCCACCTTTCCAAGAGAAAAAATCAGGCCATTTGTTGTTGTATAAAGAGTGTGCAAAGACCTGGCCAAGATACTAAAAAGGGCGGAAACCAAATTGTATGTATTCACTTGTAGCATGACTTTTCTGTATTTGTTTACTTTAATTATTAGTCAAGGATCATTAATGCAGCTCTAGAAGACATTTAAAAGTACTTTCTATTTTCCGATCAGCTGGCAGCCCTAATCATGAAACTGACAGTTTATTGCAGGATTAGCAAATTATGTATTTCCTCCACCCTCCATCTCTGTTTGATGCCATAATAGCAGTAGTTTAACTTACATCTGAAACCCAACTCACCAACTGCCAATAACATGCTGAGTTACTTCAAGTGTCTGGGAATACAGCCTGCATTGCGACGACTCACTCCTCATTCTCACCGTTCACCCTTCACTTTCACGCTCACCCTGAACTCACAGCGATCACATTGCACACAGACAGTTCACCATGAACCCACACTGTTACCCTGCACTCACACGTTCATCCTCATCTTACCCTGTGTTCACATGAGCACACCGTTTACCCTGCACTCACAGCGACCACACTTTACTCACGCCTCTCGCCAAGAATTCATGCTGTTCACTCTGAACTCACCATGCAGTCACATGGGCACACTGCTCACTCTGCACTCATGTGACACTTCATTCACCTGTCACTCTCACAACTCACCCTGCAATCTCACTCAAACAAGCACATCACTCACCATGTATTCATTCCTCCAACTCTGCACTTTTACCCACACCCAAACTCATATGGTCACATCACTCACCCTGCAGTCGCTCCTCTTAGCCTACTCTCACACTGGCACATGGCTCACTGTGCACTCATATAGGTACTCCTAGCACTTACACAGCTTAGCCTTCACTCACATAGGCACACTACTCATACCACGCAAACTGCTACATTACTCATCCTGCACTCCCTACTTTCGCCCTGCACCTCTCAGCCTGCACTCACACAGACATTCTGTTCACCCTGCCTGCACACAGGCACAATAGTCTGCCAGGACTCACAGGTACATACCACTCACCATGCACTAACTCCTCTTACTATTCACTGACCAGTCACTCTCACAGCTCACCTTCACTCTCGCCACTCACCCGGCACTCATAGACAAGCACAACATTCACCCTGCCTTTACACTGCTCACACCACCCTGCCCTCACTCCTCTCACTCTGCATGCACTCCTCTCACCCGGCACTCACATGGGCCCTCTTCTCACTTTGCACTCATGCAGCTCACCATACACTCACATCAGTACATTTTCACCCTACACTTGCACTACTTATGCTGCACTTACTCATACTACTCACTATCACCCAGCACTTACATGAACACACCTTTTACACTGCACATATAACAATTACCTAACTCTCATCAATACACACATATTCCTATAAAGGCATGCATAGAATACCCGCTCTTTCTGTAGTACTAAATGTCTACTTAATTCCATCGGCAACAATAGAGCTGGTGTAAGAGGGTAGAGTGGGCTGACAATGTGTGATGGGGCGTGTAGGGAGACTAGGGCTGAGTATTTAGGGTATGGTGCTGGAATGAGGATAGTGTGACACTTTCAGCCAGTCTTGGCTTTCCATTCACCAAAATGCTTAATTCCGGGACATGTCGTTTTTTTTTCACATTGTAAGTTGGGTTTGAAAATCCCAAAAAGCAAAGTGTTACTGGATAAAATCCATGGGTGCTGAAGAAGGCAAGCATTGGTTTACTCGTTTTGCTAGCTGGAATCTGGGGGATTTATCACACCCCACCGCTTACATAGATCTTTAGCCTGCACTAGTGAGCAGAATTTGCAGGGTGTTGAGGATGACAGTTTAAAAATAGAATGTGCATTGTCTCTGCAGAAAGGACAGGAGCAGAGATTTCCCAATGGAATAACAGCATTGCAGGAGCGGCCTGTACAGGTAAGAGCGGTGAGGCCTAATTGCGGGGCGGGGGGGGGGGGTGGATTTCGACAGACGATGAGGGAAAATTACTTATTGATTTACTTTTCCCTCGTGGTCATCTTTCGACCCCCGCCCACCTTGACCTGGTCCCACTGCTCTTACCTGCACGGGCTGTTCCTGCAGCATTGCCTAATCGTAAAATAAATATATTTGCTTAAATTCAAAAAGTGACTGTTGGACTTGGCCCTTTTTGACTCAAGTTCCTTAAACATTTGGCCGTCCTCCAAGACCGTTTTCTGACATTATGTTGCCGACTTAGATGCTTTGGGCACTTTGCCACTGCTGATCAGTGTCAAAGTGCAAGTGCTCCCTGTATAAAGTGTTATGGTAATTGGTTGCCCATAATTGGTATGTTTGCCTTACTAGTAAAGTCCCTAGTAAAGTGCACTATTTGTGCCAGGGCTGGTACAGCAAATGCTACTAGTGGGCCTGCAACACTAATTGTGCCACCCACACAAGTAGCCCTAAGAATAGATCTCAGGCCTGCCACTGCAGTGCCTGTGCGCAGTTTGTTAACTACCTTGTTGTCCTGGCAAGTGCACCCACTTGCAAGGCTTTACCTTCCCTTCCCTTTTTATGCACATCCGACACCCCTATACTAGGTCAAAGGTACCCCCCTCGGCAGGGTGCAGTGTATGTGAAAAGTAGGACATGTACTGAGGTGTGTACCATATCCTGATAGTGAAATACTGCCAAATTTGTTTTTCACTGTTGCAAGGCCATCTTGCCCATAGGACAGAATGGGGAATGCTGTGTCCCATGTTTCCAGCATATCTTCCCATAGGCATAAGATGGAGAGATAGAGTTTAGTGTGCCTGACCTCAGAATTTAATAACACATCTTTTTGTGAAGATAACTTTTGAATTGTGTGTTTAGAAACCACGCTTTTGGAAGTGGCTGGTTTCTTGTCTAAAACCATCCTGTTTGCCTCTGCCTGGTTGTGTATTGCCTGTCTGGGTTTGGATGTGACAAGGTCTGGGAAATGTCCTGAACACAGGGAGGAGTAGGTGAGACAGCAACAGGCTGGCCTGCATTTGATGTGGGGGGAGGAGTAGCCCCCTGAATGTGAAGAGGGCTGTGAAACCCCTGACCTCAAGACTGAAATCCATACTGAAAAAGGATTGAAACTACTTGGTGATCAAGAGGAACCTCTGCCAAAGAAGGAGAAGTGGAGAAGTGTGGCTCAATGATTAGAGCGGCAGACCCTGATGCAGAGATCTAGCCCGGGACCAGGGTTCAATTCCCCGCCTCGGCGGGTCTTGGGCTCAAAAATTCCATGGACCTGATAATTCTCGCCTCGGTGCCATTCCAATCATGGAGTCCCACTCTGCAACTCTGGGCAATAGCTTGCTTAATCTCCACAACGGCCCCCACAAAGCTAAGGATGCCTGGCCTCCACCTTGGGGGTGCCCAGGAGTGGACACCTCACAGGGAAAGCCAGGATGGGTTCCACAGTGGTATTCGTACAAGCGCCTTGAGACCCTTGCGGGTGAGTAGTGCGCTATACAAGTATCAATTTACATTTACATTTAAAGAAGAACAGCTGAAGAGACTGAAGAGAAGGACTGCCCTTGCTGTGTGTTCTGGGGCTGGCCTGCAGTTTGCTGATTTGACGCTGTGTCCCCCTGCTTGAGAGGACTTTGCTGTGTGCTGTGTCCTGAAGTAACTTGTCTCCAAGGGCCCGATGAGAGCTGGTCTCCTGTTGTGGAAACTCAGGAACATCAAAGTTTCCAAGTGTGTCTCAGTGACGCTGTGTGCGTGTGATTTTTGCATGCCTGAGACTGCCGTGTGGTCTGTGGTGCTGTTTACGAGGTGCCCTGTAACCACATTGCCCCCGCAGCGTGAAAAATTGTCCACGCTGCTGCATTGCTGTTTGTGGCCCAAGCTGTCATCATAAGTGAAGTTGTGAGTAAAGATCACCGCCGCCGGCCCGAGCCGCAACGTGCTAAAGGATTTCTTGAAGCTAAGGAAGCTACAAGGTGAAAGGGATTGTGATCGTTGTTCGTCAAAAGGAATCTGCCCAAGATCGTCAGCGAAGGAGAAGGCAGCGCCGTAACCCATCCAGCTACAGCGTCGCCTAGCAACAGAGCTGCAACTTGATCGGGATCGCGCAGAAGGACGTCCAACGAGCGTCGAGAGAGAGAGCGAGGCAGTGCACCCCCAGGTAAGGCTTGGCCTCCGGTTGGGAGCCACAAGCGTGTGTAGCCTGAGAGGCGTGCAGGAGGAATACAGGAGTGCTCCAATCTCTCACCCGCTGCACTGTGTTGGACGCTCTGACTTCCCGAGCGACCCGTACCTGACCAGCAGTACCAGGGCCGCCCTTTTAAGCTTGCAACTGTTCTCTCTGCTGTTGGGGCCTAGTGGTGCCCGAGTTGACCGTGCAGATTGGCTTACCGCATTATTCTTGCATTACGAACTGCCTGATTCTTGCAATACAAACCACATTATTCTTGCATTACGAACTGCCCTATTCTCGCATTACGAACCGTATTATTATGGCATTACGAACTGCCTGATTCTTGCATTACGAACCGCAATTTTCTTGCATTACGAACTGCCTGATTCTTGCATTAAGGACTGTCTTATTACTACATTACATACTGCATTACGAACTGCATAGCATTGCATTAGGACTGCATTAGAGAGCGTGAATTGCTCATTAATACCGCAAGAACCTACAAGTGATTGCTGGCCTAATAACCGGCAAAGCGAAATATTACGAATACGCATATGTTGGATTTCTATCGTTTGGTCTCATTGTATTCCTTTTTATAAAGATACCGCTATTTTTATGAAACCTGTGTGGTGTCCTTTTGTGGTGTTATCACAGTGTTACTGGGAGTGTGGTTGCAAATACTTTACACATTTCCTTGGAGATAAGCCTGGCTGCTCGTGCCAAGCTACCAGGGGGTAAGCAGTGGTTATCTAAGAGTGTGTCCCTCCTTACCCTGACTAGAAACAAGGGTCCCTATTTGGACTAAGGTACCTACCTCAGCGAACTAGAGACCCCCAGTTCTAACAGTGGCTAAGCCTGTGGCTCTCTTAACCTACCTGTAATCTTTTTGCAGATTATAGTCAAAAGTGAGCCATGTGGTCCGAGGTATACAAATAACGGTGAATCTGGCTCCCTTAGTTTCGGGGAGCTGCACATGTGTGGGTAGCTGCACTTGGGGAGAGCAAACTGAGACAATGCATTGATGGGGCAGGAAGGATCAGTATGAGGCTTGCTGGGGCTGCAGCCGCAGGCACGTCCGTTGGAGTACCGGGATGGAAGTGAAGAACCAATTGCTTATTCTTCACAGCACAAACGTAAATGGGGAAGAAAAAAACCTACACAGATGGTTTTGCAGCATTAATGTGTATGACATGGTTATTTTGAATGAGGAAGCATCCTTATTGAAAACCTCTTGTTGCCAATAGGATTAGCAAACCAATAAAAACACAGTGTAGTTAATGCACTTAATGCACACAGTGAGTATGTCTTGATGATGCTTTAGGAATATTATTAGCCAATAGGATTACCACATGGTAAAGCATGGTTCCTTTGACTGATTGAAAACTTTGTAGGTGGATGAGAGTGACTACAAGGAGTTAGGTAGTGCAGAGTTGTCTTGTCGAAATATGTATCCTTTCTAGTAGAGCATCTTAATGCAACACTATATTTTTCCTAAATTAATATGGGCTCCCTTCTGGGTTGTTTACTCAGTACATGGTTAGTGCACTCAGTTAAATGTGTTGTTCCATAGATACCAAACTGATGCATATTTGTATCTCAATGTGTAATCATTGAACAAAATATTTTTTCAATAACTGCTCATGTTTGTACAGCACACACCTACAGGAATAGCCACTGCTCAGCCTTTACATAGTGAGCAGGACTGTATGTTTGATTTTCTTTTCTTCTGAAGAACAACCTGGGAGTAGGTGGCAGGAAAACCTGACTGGAGCTATGAAAGCCATGAGACCTGATGCTTGCCTTGCTGCAGAGTAACGTGTCCTATGTCCTGGAAAGCTGAGCTACGGCCTGAAGAGTAGACAGTGGTCAAGAGACCTTAACGTGAGACAGGAGATCTGAACAGAGAGAGCTGCTGATGGGTCTCAAGGTCACAAAAACAGACCTGCTAGAAGACTTCACAGGAGAAAGGTCCTCCACCCACTGTGCCTAAAGTGGCAGTACTTTGGGGCATCCTCATGCCTTGGCAGTACAGTCAAAGACCTCACCACTAGCCCTTGCTGTGTACCTGGCACACCTGTATTCCTTCCAACCCTCCAAATAATTTTAGACCCCTGCTTCCCTCTCAATTGCTTAATCATTGCTCAATCACAATTCCAGCAGTGCTGTGCAGTTTACTAGAAAACAAATCATGAAAACAACCACAGTTACTCAATTTTAACCTCATGATCACACAGGACTTCATCAAGGCTGCAAAACCTTGTAGGCCAGCATGAACACTGACAGGCCCATGTCCTGCTCATATATGCAAGAAACTCCACATTAATAGCTCCTTGGCTAAAGGTATATTCCTAAAAGACTAGTTTGCCTGCACTGGTGCCAGCTGTCGTGACAGCGTTTGAAAGCAGTCGAGAAGCAGTTCAAACAATATACAAGAATGGCAGCCAACTGTGTGCCAGCACAGCAGATAGCACAGGAAACACGTTGTATTGCTGTAAATACGATGCATCCCTGCACCGTCCTAATGACGAAGCTCAGTGCCCCAAGATGGCTTGCAGTGCCACAATGTGTCATTTTCTAGTAAATATGCCCCTTTGACTTTATGAAGGATCAATGGGTATTTCGTGTGAACTGCCACAGCAACACCCATGGAATACCACTTTCACGCAGAGAAATGGATGAAAGGGGGCCAATATTTACTAGGCCATGAAAAGCCATGCAGGGTAGCTTTGTGAGGCCTTGTAAATATGACACAACAATGTGCGTCACTGGAACATCAAAAAAAGTGCCCCTCAAGTGGTGGAGGGGCCTTGCTAATATGCCCCAAAGTTTCTCCATGCATTACTGCTTGGAAGTATAAAAAGCCTTGGAGTGCCTTATGATTAGCTGCTCCATAATGATATGTGAGCAGCAAGTATATTGTTGGAGACAGTCACAGCCTGGAGCCTTCCTGTGGACACGAGGTAAGAGATGCTACGGAGGGCTAAAGATGATGCCATAGCTAAGAAATATGTCGGGTGAAGCTGGGAGGCCACATTCATGCCTCAGGTCCAAGCAGGTGGGGTAAAATTCCTGAACTGGCCCAGTGGGCTGCACGCACATCTCGGACATGGGCCCGCAAACCTTCTTTTCTGTGTCTTGGAATGTAAAGTTATGGTGGGTGTCTTGCAAGTTCAGGCTGTATGTTTAAGGGATGCCGTATGTAATTTAGTCAGCCCACAAACCTTTGTTGCATTTGTTGTCATTGAATAGGGCTGAAAGTTCTACACCATGTACAGTTCACCGGTTTGAGAACTTACACATTATTGGAGACTGCACTACACATATGTCTATCAGTTATATTTCTGAACAAAATGGAGAGAAATGGATCAATTAATGTGTATATCACTGCTAATGGAGAAGATGGTCACTCGGCTTGCTTAGGGCAGAGAGAAGAACACGAGAACAGAAAATCCTGCTGAACAAGGAAAGTATGCTCATTCTGATGTAGTCAATAAACTATATACGAGGTGTTAGGATGAGTTGATGATTGGAGAAATGAAACGTTTGAGAGGAGATTGATTGATTGATTGAGACAGTGATAGGTGCATGAAGGACACCCTGAGAGAAGTCTTCCTATAAATTTAGGATCGGATGTTGAGACTGGTGTATGGCTATGTTTGGAGAATGAAATGGAGGGTGTGGTGAAGGGGTTGTGCTGCATTTGCTAATGGCTGCTTCTCTATTTGTCTGTTGCCTCAGCGCCGAGATGCCCCGGCGGGGGTGAGTTGTTTTCGCTATGCCAAGTATCAATTAAAATAACATATGAGCAAAAACATTTCTGAAAGCCACGTCCCATCACTGTATCTTATGGAGGTGCAAAGTTGTGAATGGCCATGACTGGTCATTAAAAGTTCTGGGTGGTAACTCGAAATAACAGAGGTTATCGCTACTTTTCATGTTGCTATGCTGCTTTGCGTGAGGCTTGATAATAGGAGAAATGTCGCTTAGCGACATTTCTCCTGTTATTCTGTGGAGGAACGCCCACTTTGCATCTCATTAGAGATGCAAAGCTGGGCGTTAAGGGAAAATGCGAAGAAGCATGGATTCACGCGTTAGCGTGTCCTTGCTAATAGAGCGTTAAAATTATCGCCGCTTTTCGTCTGAAAACGGACGCTAAAGCGGCAATAATTTTACCTCCGACCCTTGCTGATATTCCCCTTGTTCCATAAACAATGGTAAACATGAATGAGATGGCGTATTACAGGATTGCAATTCTATAGATTGTATTTCATCTTCATGTAAAGTTTTCATCGGCATTCATTAGGGTTCCAATAGTCTGGTGGTTAAGAACAGTGACTGTGAACTAAAGCCACCTGGGGACAGTGCAGTAGATTAAAGGGACCTGGGGACAGTGCAGCATTTTAAGGCATGCTTCATGAAAATGAGAGGTACTTCTGAGGGAAGGTGTCTATTTTCAACTGATGGTTGTGATCTGAGAGAACTGGATCATACAATAGTAGTGCTGATTCTCATATGGTGCTTATCTTCTTCCAAAGTGTCAAATGCCAGAGGAATTTAAGAGCATCAGATCTAAGACTGGCCCTGCAGCATGGTGGTTAGCAGCCATTCTCTAATATTCGTAAGGGTGCAATTGGTGACACAAAGGAAAGAAATATCTGAATAGAAGTCAGTTGTGATTGACCCTAAGTCACGCTGAGAGCTGAACTGAAACCTGTATTTCTGCGATCTATGCCAGTGATGCAAGTCCAAGATCAAAGAGTAGTTTGATCCCCGGGTATGTGCAAGGATTTTTTGCTGGGCCGACATCTATTGGGACTATTAAGCAATCAAGCACTCTAAATGAGAAAACGCTGGTGGTCACCACTAACGAGAGCCACTGATACCGGCTCTGCACTGGAAGACCGCCCTCAAAACGCCTCTTTGACTCTCTTTCAATCAATCAATCATTCAGGATTTATAAAGCATGGCTAATCACCCGATAGGGTATGCAGGCGCTTTTAGCAGACAAGAAGAGCTATCACCACCGAGTTCAACAGAGGTGGTGTAGGATGTGACTCGGTAGTGTACTGCAATAAACATGTCAATGTCTAGCCAGAGCTGTGGTTGCACAACTCTTTAATAACAACTTCTGGATAGATGCAATTAATAGAGTATAAATGGCAAGTCTAATCAGAGAAAGCACAACCACAATATAAGACGTACAGTGAAACAATGGTCAAACATCAGTGAAGTGGGAAAACCAGGGCCCCTGGCTATTGACTTATGTAATGGCTGCAATAGGTCAAGGATGGCAAAGCTGAGCACAATCATACAATGAAAAGCACATTACAAAAGCAATACACTTTCAGAATCATTGGAAGGGTGATAAATGTGTGCAAACAGTAGATGACCACGATGATGGGCAGATTGAGATTAGCGCGCTTCAAAATAAAAAATGTACAGTTATCCCACAAAAATGGATGCTATGCTGTGAGCCAGATCTCAAGAACCCATTGGAGCAGCAGGTAAGAAGAGGAAGGCCACTAGGGCGAGAGGTACATGCACACACTCTATTGGACCAACATCAGGTTTTATTTTTTAAAGGTCCAAATCGCATTGTAAGGTTCTCATTACCTTGCAAGAGAGACTCGGGCATAGACATTGCATTTTCCTGAATTGAGTGTATTTCATCTTAACAAAACATATTTATTGAGTTTTATAACAAATAAGTAAAAATCAAAGTAGTGTTATGGAAACTAGAAGACAAACACCAGTTGTCCCACAACAAAACTCGCACCTCAAACATGTTGTATAGTGGCAAATATAACTGAGCAGATTCAGCCCGCTTATTGAACTACTTTGTTGGGAGGAAGAGATTTTTTTTTGTATTAAAGATACTGACCTAAATATTAGGGCTGCAGCATGAGAAAATCAGGTCCCATAATTCCACTGGAGCTGAACAACAGCTCTAGACATAACCAACAGTGACACCACCCTGCTAAGAGGCATGGGATGCTCACATGCCTTATTGTAGCAGTGCAAGGTCACGACAGAGGTCAGGCCAGAACAATGGAGCTAGTCTACTCCACACTAGCAAGCGGCTCTGTCATCAAGTCACACACATGAAAGGCAAACAGTGATGTCACATGTGCTACGCTTGGCACGTGGCGGATCCCACACACATAACGGACTACTTATTCCCCGAAGTAATTTTCTGGCACATTTGATTAAGGCAGTTCATTGTAACAAATACACCATTGTATGGAAAATGCTGCATTTTCTATCCCCTCCAGGTCCTATTAGTAGTGATGAGGTTTCAGTGTATGTTGGCAGAGTGGCAGGGTGGGCGGGAGGCTTGCAACGAGCCCGCCAGGTACTGCGTTGCCTGTCACCGGGCTATACCAGAGAATGTTACACTCTATAGAAACATATTAACAAATGATCAGAAAGAATCATGTTTTTGTTGTGATTGTGATTCAAAAAAGTCAGAATTACATTGGACCTCACCAGTCATGTGACCATTGCCGGCGATGGTTAGAGCGGCCAGGGGCGGTCTGAAGGCTTGTCCGACATCTTGCAGCTGTAGTCCCTCCAGCCTGACAACACTAGCTTCATCCTGGAAGCTCTGCACAATGACAACTGCCCCCAGGTCTCGGCTCCCCAGTCTCCTTTCACTCTTTCCATAAATGCATTTTGAAACATCTAAAGATTACAAAAGCCAGGCAATTTCAGCTAAGAATACTCATTTCATGACAGTAGAATTGTATTTGTTTTTGGTTTAAATATTTGCCAGATCCTTCACATCTTGATACAACTGAGTGGCCATTCATTTTAGACATCCAATATATGTATGCAGTGCCAGTGAAAATAAAAGAGACCAATTAACACACTATCAGGAACTCGTGTATTAAAAATAAATTTTCACTCAATTACTACAACAGTGCAATGCAGTGGTAAAATTCCACTTTAGTACCACAGTTCAGCTTAGCTGGCTTGAGAATGAGAAAATAGTGCCTATTTGTCTCACTGATTTCATTCTAGAAACTATTTACAGAAAACAACCGGGTCCCCACTCACAACGTATGTACTGTGATTTGATTTCTTAAGCCCTCGTACTCTGGATACGATTATATACATTTCTTCATAGCTAACGAGGAAAATTGGACCAAATGGTTTGACATGCAAATGCTTTACACTACAGGAAGCAGTCATGGTGGTCAGAGGTGTAAAACAATAAAAAGGGGATTCAAAGAAATTAACAGATGGGTAGAGGATAAAAATGTGTGCAGGGTGAAAGCAGACCAAAATAACAAGGGCAGTTTAAGAAAAGTTCACCTCACCTCCATCTGTCTTAACTTTCCTATGGGGAGATTCTCAAACATGTATTTTTACTACTTAGTAATAAATGTGGAAGGGGCCAGAAGGAGTGACTAGAAAGGATGAATATTTGCTACTAAATGGGAGGGGGTTAGAGAGGAGCTAGGAGGCCTTTAGGGAGGGCTAAGGAGGGGTGAAGGGAGTGACAGACACACACCCACAAAAGAGAAAGCCTGTTGCTATTCACAAATTGCACTTCTAAAGTTACTACAGACAAAAAAGATGCAATGTTGTAGTATATGCACTCCAGCTGAGACCTGGAGTATGTCAAGCACCACACATGGCCAATCGCTGGTAGTGCAACATTCGCCCATAAAAAATAATGGAGCCAGTGACTGGCATATTTTTGTTGCTGACTCCTATTTTTGGATGCTGGTTTTCAAGACTTTTAGCAAACTCAGCATCAGCAACACAAGCTAAATCAGCCTATTTCCTTTCATCCACAACGCCAGGAACAAACCTCAGCTGTCAAGATCCTGGGCTGTTCAAAGCGTAAACTTAGCGACAGTGAGGAAGCATGGTTTTCTGCTCTTCAAAACAAATAATTTTAATTAGGGCATAAAAATAGCAGTTGCATCGCACCATTAATTTGTAATGGAGTGCGAGCAGATGTTAGAGAGTCCGTAATCATACAAATGTCCCCTTGTCTCTAAATGTGGAACAAATGACAATTCACTAAATAAAGTGCTACCATGTGATAAATATTTCATTTAAAAAAGAAAAGTGATGTGTATTTTTATCGTTTGCCGTAGATAGTTTGTAAAGATAACAAATGTAATTTTATCTAGGTTTCATATCACAAAGAAGCACCTGTTGTGGAGAGGCGCGGACAGTTCAGGTAAGAGCGGTGAGGTGACTCAGCGATGCGGCGAGAGCAAGGTAAGTGGTTTTATTCATTTATTTTACCTATTCTGTCATCTCTTGATTCACCCCCGCCTCGCACCACCGCTCTTACCTGAACTTGCCACGCCTGGTTGTGGAGCATTTGAAGTCAGCTAACTTCTGAGACTGGCCTAGCAGGACAATGAGAAGAAGTACACACATGTTAACCATATTTCCTAATCATGGCTAGGTCTCTCATGTCTGCCAGGTCCTTGCTCGGGCAGCTCCTCTCCCCCAGGGTCAACCTCTGCATTCTATGACTTATGAGATAAACAGAAATACAATTCTATGAATAAAAAGAAAAACTTGTGAAAGTCAGATCTCAGTACTGTTTGGAAATTGTAACACAAGAAAACTTGACTTTAACATACAATTGAAAGAAAGGTCCATCATTTAAGGATCATGGCACCTATTTGGGTTTAAAGCTGAATTTTTTCCAATCAGTAGACCCACTTCCTGAGTGTAAAGTGTCTTACCTGAGATTCCTACTGCTGCACACTGCTGAACATAGGATATCCGCTCTCTAGTTAGGTTTCCCCGCAACACAATGTCTCTGGTGAGCACAGCCACAAGAGGCTTGAGGACAATGCGCTGCCCACTCACCATCTGCTCTACAAAGCCATGGTGGTACCTGGAAAGAACATCAGGGGGAGAGAAAAAGATGGCGCAATGAAACATTTCTAGATGGAAAATTGATCAGACAAAAAACAGAATTACTGTGAAAGTTTGCACACCAACAAAATCCCATAAAAAGCGTGAAAAGTATGAAAATTGCAGCTTATAAAAAAAAATCACAGCAGTTGGTGGGGAGACTGGTTGATATGGTAGTTAGCATTATGATTAAAGCTGTGCAAAATATTTTTCTCATGAATTCCCGCGAATACTAGGATGCAGCTTTCTGCGCCAGAACAGGAGGAGGTCTGTGCACTTCTTTTTGCCATGCATTAACTTGATAAATCTCCCATTTAAAGCATGTTTAGCTGAGAGTAAAGCTTGGAAACACAAAGAGGCAGTTACTGCTCTGTGTTACCGAGCTCTGGTGTCACTAAGTATTTTTTTCATAGTAAATCAATGAATTGTGGCCTTTGGTCATGTATTTATGAAGAACTGATTAGAGGGGCACCTATGACGTATTGCCACCACTTGTTTCACAGCAAGATACACCATGAAAACTACTCTCACTTAACCCATTTGAAAATGTTTATCAGAGATGTAGGGTTTACATGACCCACTTTTAAGATGTCCCAGTATCACCTGATGTAAGCTCTTGCGGTATCACCACTGGGATAAAAGTCATTTAATATCACCTCCTCCGACATAAAAAAGGACAAATGTCAAATCTCATGTGATGTCCATGACAGGCTGCTGAAAAAACCTTTGGTACAAACAAGATCACCTGGCCACTACCTAGCGCTACTCCTGTTTTCCGCTTACTCCGATTTCAATTTTTTGCCTCCCACTCCACCCAATCCCAGTGCTAATAGATACATATTCTGGCTGTAAACCTGTCGTTATCCATCATTGTGCTCACTCATCCATTGACACACTCAACTTTCATCCTGCGATCCATCTGTCCATGCACTCAGTTATTCAACCATTCATCCATGCATTCACTCACCCACTAATTATCTAAGCATACAGTCCACCTTCATGCATACAACCAAACAGACAAAAACTAGTCAAACAATAAAGAAGCACTTCTACCTATAACATAGTCAGGCCTCCTGGCTTTACCAATGCTTATTTTCACTGTATTTGGTGTGAAGCATAATAATAAATTGTTTTTTGTCAATTACAGTCTCATTGTCAGTGAAATTGCTCTCCCTCCCTCGCAGCTCCACCATTAAGTGAGGCTTTCCCCCAAGCCCCTGCACTCTCGAGTGTTGGTGTTTGAGGCCCTCCTCCACCCCCAGGTTTCACCTGCGCCTCATCCCTGGTGGTCCAGTGGACCTCAGTCTCCATTCTGTTGCTCCGCTTTTTCTCTACTTTTTCCCTCGTTTTTTCCCTCACTTCTTTCTCCCCCCTTCACTCTCCTTCTGGGTCTTTCCTCCATTTTCTGTCGTTCTCCCCTCATTTCAAGCTCCCCCCTTCACTCTCCTTCAGTGTCTTTCCTCCGTTTTTCACTAGTTTCTTACCCTCATCTCAATCTCCCCCTTTCACTCTCCTGTGTCCTCTGTGTCTTTCCTCCACTCTTTCTTGCACTTTTTCTGTCGTTTTCCCCTCATTTCAAGCTCCCCCTTCACTCTCCTTCCATGTCTTTCCTCCGTTTTTCACTTGTTTCTTACCCTCATCTCAATCTCCCCCTTTCACTCTCCTGTGTCCTCGGTGTCTTTCCTGCCACTCTTTCTTGCACTTTTGCTGCCTTATTTGCACTTCTCTCTCTCTTTTTGCCTTTTTCCTTTTGCCTTTTTCAGCCCATTTTTCCCGCCGCTGCTGCCCCCGCGGCCCCTCCCCCCAGCACGACCAGTGCGACCGGCCCAATCCAGCTCCCCTCCCTGCCTCCCAGCTGTCCAGCCCTCCCCGACACCTACTTAATGGCGGCCACTGCACAGCTGCGCAGCGGCCGCACCGCTGGGGCGCCAAAGGCAAGCTCATCTGCGCCCGTCCGCAACCCGACTGTGACCAGCGCCAGGAACCCTAGATGTCGGCACCTCCAACACTATGACCCAGCGGCACTCCATGCTCTCAACCCAGGCCGCAACAACAACTGCAAGCTAGCATCACCAGCCGAGACCCACAGACCCTTCAGCTGTCATCGCTGCCGGCACACCTGCAGCACAGCCAAGACCACTGACCCAGCGCAATCCGCCCACAACAACACAACCGAACCGAAGACCCTGCAATGCATCCTCCTCAACGTCCGATCCCTCCACAAACACGCCACTGAAATCTGGGACCTCCTCAACAGCACTACCCCGGACGTAGCATTCTTTACCGAAACCTAGACCAACATCACCTCGGGACCAGACATCGCCATTGCCATTCCCAAAGGATACAAGATCTCGAGGAAGGACCGCCCCACCCGACCCGGAGGAGGAATCGCCATCGTCCACAAATCCACCCTCCACCTGAGCACACTCCCCAACGAGCCCATAGACCTGATGGAACACCTTCACTTCAAGATACTGGCCAGCCCTACCTCCACCCTCCGAGGAACCCTCATCTACCGACCCCCTGGACCCCACGGACTTTTCGCCAACTCCATCACGGACTTCATCTCCCCGCATGCTATCACGTCCACCAACTACATCCTACTGGGAGACCTCAACTTCCACCTCGACAACCAACTGGACCCCAGCAAGACATCCCTCCTGGACAACCTCCACAACATTGGACTCCGCCAGATCGTGACTGAACCCACGCACTCAGCAGGACACACCCTTGACCCCCTCTTCACAACAGGAAACTCCATCACCTTCAGCCACACCACCGAACTCCCATGGACTGACCATCGATGCGTCCACTTCACCTTCAGAACACCCACCATCTACAGACACCAGCACCTGCTCCCACGAAGAAACTGGACCAGAATCACCGGCGACCAGCTAACCTCATCACTCAGCAACTCCACCCCAACCATCGCGGAAAACAATGACGCCAAAACCGCAGCCCGAACCATGCACAGATGGATCTCCGACAGCGCCAACACCATAGCCCCCCTCAAGAAAAACAACAACACCACACCAAGAAAGCTAGATGGTTCACCACCGAACTTCGAGAGTCCAGATGTACTTGCCGCTGCCTCGAAAAGGCCTGGAGGAACTCCAAATCCACAGAAGCCCACAACAACTTCAGAGCCGCCACCAACGCCCACCAGCAACTCATCAGAAAAACGGGGAAAAAAGCGATTGAAGACAGAATCTTCACTCAAGCACACAACAGCAAAGAATTCTTCAACATCATCAAGGAGTTCGCCCAACCCACCAGCGAGTCCACCGACATCCCTCCCTCACACGACCTCTGCGACAAACTCAGCACATTTTTCCACCACAAAATCAAGAGCATCTACGACAACTTCGACGAAGACAACCAACACACTGAATCCTCACCAGTCACCCGACACCCTGAAGCCAGGGATCGACACCTGTACAGCCCTCACCACCGAAGACACCCTGAAGACAATGAAGTCAATCCACTCCGGAGCCCCCACGGACGCCTACCCCCACCACATTTTCAACAGAGCCGCAGACACCATCGCACCCATGCTCTGCCACACCATCAACCGCTCCCTGGCAACAGCCTTGTTCCCTGACGACTGGAAACACGCTGAGATCAACCCCCTCCTAAAGAAACCCTCGGCGGACCCCACCGACCTAAAAAACTACAGACCCATCTCCCTGCTCCCGTTCCCAGTGAAAGTCATCGAGGAAGCCATCAACAGCCAACTCGCCTCATTCATCGAAGAGCATAACATCCTCGACTCCTCCCAATCCGGCTTCAGAAAAAACCACAGTATGGAAACCACCCTCCTCGCCACAACAGACAACATCCGTACCTTACTGGACAAAGGAGAAACAGCAGCCCTCATCCTCCTCGACCTCTCAGCGGCGTTCGACACAGTCTCTCTCCGCACCCTAATACGCAGGCTCCATGACGCAGGCATGCAAGACAAGGCCCTCAACTGGATCCGCTCCTTCTTTTCCGGCAGAACGCAGCGGGTCAGACTTCCCCCTTTCCTCTCGGACCCTACACCTACCACCTGCGGAGTCCCCCGGGGTTCCTCCCTCAGCCCTACGCTCTTCAACGTCTACATGGCTCCGCTCGCCCCCATCGTCAGAACCTACGTTCTCAACATTGTGTCATACGCAGTCGACACCCAACTCATCCACTCCCTATCCAACGAACCCAACACCGCCAGACACAACTTTCGAGAAGGCATGGAAGCCGTCGCCAAATGGATGAAAAACAGCTGCCTACAACTAAACACCAACAAAACGGAAGTACTCATCATGGGCCCAAACCCAGATGCCTGGAACGACACCTGGTGGCCCCCTGCCCTCGGAAGCCCGCCCACCCCCACGAACCACGCACGCAACCTGGGAATCAGTGCTCAAAATGGACCACCAGATCAACTCTGTCTCGTCCTCCTGCTTCCACACCCTCCGCCTCCTACGTAAGACCTTCAAATGGATCCCCCTCGAACACAGAAAGACCGTCACTCACACCCTGGTCACCAGCAGGCTCGACTACGGCAACGCACTCTAGGCCGGAATAAACAAAGACATCACCCGCAAGCTACAGAACATCCAAAACGCCGCTGCAAGACTGGTCCTCAACCTGCCAAGACACTGCCACATCTCCCAGCACCTGCGCACACTCCACTAGCTCCACATCGAAGCTAGAGTCACCTTCAAGATGCTAACCCACGCTCACAAGGCCCTCCACGACACCGGACCAGCATACCTGAATAGCCGACTCAAATTCCACACACACCAAAGGACCCTACGATCAGCCCAGCTCTCCTACGCCGTGGTCCCCCACACCAGAAAGAGTAGATCGGGAGGCCGCCGCTCCTTCTCCTTCCTCACGTCCAGAGCCTGGAACGACCTTCCGCTCCACCTCAGACAGATAACATCGCTCCCCATCTTCGCAAGAAACCTCAAAACCTGGCTCTTCGACAGACCCCCTCCTTGATGGATTGGAACCTGCAAACCCCTCCCACCCACACCCTCCAGCCCTTGAGACCCTTACGGGTGAGTAGTCGCGTTTAACAAGCACCTGATTTGATTTGATTTGATTTGACAGCCAGCAAAACCCTTATGAGCAATTCAGCATACACACATCGAATTACAAGTCGAAGAGTAATCTTTCTTAAATTGCAGAGCAAAAAAATTTACTTTATCAAAAAGATGTTGATAAGTTTTAGGTTTGCAATTTTTGCTGTCACTAATTAGCACTAGAATCCTACATCACCATCACATTATAGAGTTAAACGTGGTGGGCAAACAAAGCCTCTGCACATTTCAGTGCACCATAAAGTAATCTGTCCCACATGCCATCCAGCCCTGCTCTAGTGTAATATAAAACACAGAACACAAACACTTCCACTCTATGCTTAGAGATCAATGTTGATTAAATGTAATTCTATTGTACATCAACATACCTGAGGGGAGGCCTGAAAACCACTTCTGCACTGGTCACAGTTTCTATAGTTACAACCTCATCAAGTCTTGAATCATCTCCCACATCCGGTCCACCTCCACTGATGACAATGTCATCCCCAGCTCGCCAGTCTACCTTCTTCTGCAGCTCTATGCTGCTGTTGTTTGCACGGGCGGGTGACTTCAGGTGTGTGAATGGCGTTTCCGGCTGCCAGCCTGCAAACAATACATAAGGGTTGTAATACACAAGCCACTGTCAATTTCATTATAATAAATCCGATTTTGTGTAAAAGTAATTTCACAGATAAAATGGCTGCTCTTAGCATGCCCTGCAAGTCGCCAACTTTGTTATCCATGTAGTCCCTCATTACAAATTGGCCAGACTTTCCGGCGGAAAGACTACAAATACATTCTTCACTAATAAAATTAAAGCCGCGAAAAGCTCCTCTATGGAGCTATTTAGAACAGTTCAGTTGCTTTCATGGCCCCCCTAACCCTAACATACCCGTCTCTACGTAAAATCTATGGAACATCCTAGCAAAATTTTTAAGAACAAGGCGGAAGCGCATTGCAGGTATTTTAAGGCATGCCAAGGGGGTGCTTCTTCATCTTCTGAAGTCACCGCTTCGCATAACAACCATTCAGTTCTATGTAATTTTCACCTCTTACAATTGAAAAAGTGGCTCATTTGATAAAACTGACTAAGTCCGGGGCCCCTACTGACCCCTGTCCAGTGAATATTTTTCAGGACTTGGAAAGTTCTTTAGCTACCCCTCTTACTGCATTACTAAATAATGTCATGGAGGCTAGGACCTTTCCTTTAGAATAAAAAAGAGAGACGATTCTTCCGTTTTTCAAAAAGCCAACATTAGTTCCATCTGAAGAGAAGAATTATCGCCCTATCTCTAGGCTTCCAGAACCTGCAAAAATCTTAGAGAGACCCCTTAACTTGGTCCTTTGAGACTTTCTGGAGCAGAATAACATCTTAGATAGAACACAATCTGGCTTTAGGAAAGCACACAGCACCAAATCCGCACTGGTGGTGGCAACAGAGGAGATCCGTGCCTTCAGGGATAGCGGTGGAAAAGCTGCGGTGGTACCTTTGGACCTATGCACAGCCTTTGACACTATTTGCCATAGGGTCTGGAACACCGTCTAATGGAGAGCGGGATTAAAGGTGTAGCCCTCAATCTCTTCTTATCTTTCCTTAGCAATAGAACTCAGTCAGCCTCTTTCGGGGGCTTTACCTCCAATTTTTTCTCTTTCCTTCATGTGGTGTCCTGCAAGGATCCTCATTGAGCCCCACATTGTTTAACATTTATGTGGCTCCCCTGGCCGATTTGATCAGATCTTTTGGCTTTAATACAATATCCCATGTGGATGACACACAAATGGTTGTTTCATTTTTACCAACATAAAGGAGGTAGCCCCTAGATTAAAGAACTGTATGACAGCGATTGTTAACTGGATGAAAGGCCAATGCTTTACCCTGAGCTCCAATAAGATGGAGGGACTCCTTTTTGGGGCCGATTTTTCATTTTGGTTCTTATCTTGGTGGCCTTCCACGCTTGGTCCATTACCTACTCCAGTTACCAAAGTAAAATATTTAGGAGCACTTTTTGATTCCAATCTAACATTTCCAAATAGACAAATCAGCTTATTTCCTCCCGTTTGTCTCTTTTAAAGATACAAAAAAAAAGTTTAGCCATTCATCCCAATGTATCTTCAAACAACAGTGGTTGTCTCGTTAGTTTTATCACTAATGGATTATTGCAATGCCATATATCTGGGTATGCAACAAGGTCTCCTAACGAAGTTCCAGAGTCTGCAGTTTGCTGCAGTCAATCTTTTGAAAAACATCAGAAAACACAAGTCTGCCTCTAAGGGACTCCAGGAACTCCACTGGTTGCCTATAAAAAGCAGAATTGTGTTTGAAGCACTCTGTATGGCACGTAAGGCCCTGCATGGAATAGGTCCAGATTATCTGAAAGAAAGAATGCAGTGGTAGTCCCCTAGAAGATGTTTGTGTTCTGCTACAATCAAGGCAATGCAGGTCCCAAAATTAGCAAAACCTTCTGGGGTGGTAGGAGTTTTATTCAAGTTACTGCTTTGCTATGGAGTCAACTGCCGGTGCCTCTAAGGTCCCAATGTAATCTGATGAGTTTTAGAAAGCATTTTAAAACTTTTCTCTTTTTTTCTTGAGATAATTGGTTTGTTTTTTTGTTTAGTGATTCAGTAATACAGATGCCAGCGCCAAGACACCTTTGGGCATTCGTCGCACTTTACAAATATTAACCAAATCAAATCAAGCGGAGATACCAGAAGGCCGGAATTAAGTTTGCCATCCGGTTTCTCAGCTGTAAAGTCTGGCTATTACCAGGTTTCCCCCCCAAAATGGGGAATAACGGCTCATGTTCAGATTTACCGATCGCTCTTGTGAGCATTTGTTCACCATTTCGGCAAAAATAACTCTGATGTTTTCCATGTGCTCTGAGCTTGCGGGATTGCTGGTGGGGGTGTTGAATTGGAGGGCGGGGGGTGACAGGCACACTTTTGTCTGCAGGGGAACATTACCTGCTCCCCCACACGGCTGTAGTCAGCAGGTCGAGCTGTGCAATACACTATGCTGCAGCCCCAACCCCCGGTCTTTCTGTAAAACCCTGGGCATATTTACAGGGAAAGTGACGAAGCGTGTTAAGCAAAGAAGGTTAACTAACACCATGCTCCATCACTTTAGAAACGCAGGGCTGCACCACATATACGAGATTATGGTGCACCTTGCATTTCCCCCTGCGCTAGTGCTAAATTTAGCTGCCTAGCGGCAAAGCAGGTACCCTTGCACAATAGTGCAAGGGTGCCTGCATTGAGGGGAGTGATTGATTATGTGCAGGAAGGTGTCCCTTCCTGCACCTAAACAATCTGAAATGGTGATTTGAATATTCCATTTGTGCTGCTTAATGCAGCACACATAGAAGTTGCAAAACGTCAGTTTTTCAATGATTGTTTATGTACAGGAAGGGACACCTTCATGCACATAAACAATCAAAGGTGTTTTGCTGTTTCCATGTGTGCTGCACAACGCAGCACACATGAAAACAGCACAAAACGAGGAGAAATTAAACATTTCTCCTTGTTTCGCCAGTGTAAGACCAGGTGGACCCTGTTCTTAATATTAGCGCTGGCCCATATATACGCCACCCTTGTAAATAAATATGGGGAAGTATCCAAATCAATGGGTGTTGTGGTGGAACGGCCACAGCAACACCATTGCCCTACCCTTTCACACTAAGTATAACGTGAAATGGTGCCTTATTTACAAGGCAGTGTTAAGTCACGTTAAGTGACTTAACACTGCCTTGTAAATAAGGCGACTCCCGTATCGTCACCACAATGTCTTTAAATTGTGGTGGCTATGGGGGCTTGTAAATATGCCCCCCTGTGTCTTCAGGCCTGGAATTATCAGCTCCGAAGATCAGAGACCCAATAATTCTGAACTGAAAACACTTGCATTAACACATAGCTTAATTTCACCTGGATTTAACGCTCCTGGTGAAATAGCTGAAATAATAAAAAGGGTCAAAGTGAGTTAGCTAGTACAAAAGTTTCTATGTGACTTGCAGGTCATATTTTCAAACCACTGCATGAGAGCCTCACCATTTCAGGTCAGTAAAAGGAATGTAAATTAGTTTGGGAATAGACAAGCAGAGGGCTACTTTAAAAGAAAAAAGAGTAAGGGTATAATACCTGAGAACATCAGCTATATCGAGGAACAAAGAGAACAATTATGGAAGGTAGAAAAGATGCAAGAGACGAGTTCATGATAATATGTGCAATGAAGAAAAGAAAGATGTAGGAGAGAGAGTTTGCACCAGATCACAAATACGAGGGAGGTAAGAAGCAGTGAAAAATATGAGTTTGTAACACAAGTTGCCAACTGGTGCCAACTGAGTCTAAAAATTCCGTGCTGAGCAGAGGGTTATCCTATGAAGCTAGCTGTTTGATGAATACATTAGTTTAGAGTATTTATAGAGGCAGACATGCACCTTTGGGTCTCTTGGTAAAGACTTTAAATGTGTAAAGTGAAAGAGAGAAATACAAAAAGAGAAAGCCAAGAACAGAAAAGCCTTTCCTTCCAAAGGTGGATTTATTGAAGTGGGGCTGCATTGCGTTTGCAGAACCCGAAGAGCATGCATGGGAGAGTATATGGTGATGTTAGCACTATAAGAAATTCACACTTCCACACAGGTGCTTATGTACGAATGTACTGATGTCTTGAAATGTATTCTTTGATGGTTTGACAACCAAAGTGGTTTGTCGAGGATTGGCTCAGCTTTGGTAAAGCAGGCTCATATGGTCACCTGTCTTGTTTGTGAGAAGTGCCAGCACTCTCAGATTACTCATTTTAGATCACTCTTGAGAAGATCAGGTGCTCTCCCTCTTAAAATGAAAAAGTGCTGGCACTCAGTGCTGGCCCATTTAAAGCTCTGCCCGTCTTGCTGTTTGACTTTGTTCGCAATGCTTCTAGTTAATATTTGAAAATGCCAAAATGGAGAGGCCATAATCTAACCTGACCCTGCATCTTGTTGTTGCTGTTTCTGTTGCTCTTTGGCCTTCCGCCGAGAGAAGGGGCAGAATACGACTAAGCGTACGCATGTTCAGGGTGCAGCAGGTGAGACCTGGGTGTCAAAATTTCAACTTGCCATCAAGCTTTTAATTTTTGGCCTGGATGGTGAAAGGGGGGACCAAGCAGCAGGCCACACTGTACAAGTCGTTTCCCACTATCAGAATCTGGTACTCTGCATGCTGGTTTTCCGCCAGTTTTCCAACATATCAAGGTTGACATTAGTTCCTTTGGGACAGAAAATGAGCTGAATGTCATCAGTCTAAGTGTTGAATCTGCACAATCTAATTAGATGGGTAAGAGGGCAAATATAAATGTTATACAAATACAATGGAACCCTGAGGGACACCGGTGGTTATTGCAAACAGATAACAAACAAGCATTGGCATAGCCAATAGGTCTCGCCTTTTGGACCTTATAAGTGTTTAACTATGCAGCACATTATGCTGTGCCGCCAGGGATTGAGGAGCTATACTATTATTATACACTGGGTCATGCAGTCTGATTCAAGAATACATGCTTGCCTTAAGAAACATTTTTGGACAAATTCTAAGACTTTTTAGTGCACTGACAGAAAGAAAAGTGCCTCGCTGCAAGTCAGCAGCACTATAACTTTCTGTGTGCGACTGCATCATTAGAGTATTGAACAGCCTGAAGAATTAGCTTCGTGGCTAGTTATGCTTAATACAATAAGATGACAGATTTAACACACCTCCCGCTGTAAACTATGTACTGAATTTACAAAAGGCAAATTGTTTGAGCAGTGGTTGAATCTTTCTATATGTGAGTCCAGGCTGTCTCCAAAGCACAAGACCAGTAGTGATCTGTTTATGGATAACTTTTCAGGAAGCAATTTAATCTTTCGAACTTTGTTTCACAGGCCCAAAGTCAGCTGAAATTTCAATTTTGCCAACAATCTTTAACTCTAAACACTGATATATTACATAACTGGCACGAAGCCAGAGCAGCCTCGTGTGGTACTCTGAAGTTAACACTGGTGCAGGAATTGCAAACTACTGTTTCAAGTCATAATCTGTGGAAAAGAGTCTGAATGTTACTTCTGAGCTTAGTACAGCTGTGGGATGAAAGGCTCTCCTAGTCTTTCTTTAAGGCAGCAATTAAAAATTAATGAAAATAAAATCGTATTAGGGTGATTGGAAACTTTCAACAATAGAAAGCACGTACAATTTGTTGATCACTCATTTTATTCCTTAAGCGATCAGGTGAGTCTTATTGGACACCTGTGGTTGCATAGAAAACAAGCCCCAAACTTTGAAGGGCAACCTAGTGCATCCTGGGAAATGTAGTGTTTGCTCCCACTGAGTCAATGAGAGAGCAGCAACAATCACACTGGCATTTATTTAGCACTTTAAAAAGTTTTCCTCAAGTAAACACAATTAATTACATGTAAAGTGGCTAAACTGAAAGCCCTGCTCATATTTGGCATTTTTTAAATGACGGCGTCTGCTCAACATCCCGTGATTCTGGGCAAATCACTTAATCTCCTTGTGCCTAAGAAAAACAAATGTGTCCTTGTGCAAAGTAACTGGTGTTTATGTAAAGCACTCCAATACCATCGGGTCGAGTTTGCGCTATATAAAACTGCAAAAAAAATAACGGTAGCCACGGTAAAAAATAAACAAATGGCCCGTGTGCAGCCATAGAAATATATTAGGTGTGGTTCCTTTTGCAGGCGCTCTTCCAAACTTTCACAGGACTGTTCATGGATGCAAAAGTGCAACTACGATCAGGCGCGGTGCGTCCATTGGGGCGTGGGGGCATAGCCCCCCGCCCGCGCCCGCGCCCGAAGCTCCCTCCTCTGAGAATGTCCGCAGCTCCCTCCTCTGTGAATGTCAGTCAGCATGACGTCGGACCGTGGGCGGTCCGGCGTCATGTTGACTGACATCATTGTCAGACGCCTTTGGGAAAGGCAGCACAAGTGCGCATGAGTGGGCATGGAGCTTAATTTTTTACTCCGTGCCCAGTCATGCGTACTTGTGTTTTTGCTGTCTTGCGCATGCCCATTAGGAGCCCCTCGGTCTCCTAATGGGCAGGCGGCGGGCGAGGAGTAGGCTGTGCCGTCAGCCAATCCTGGCGCTGCTGCAGCGCCAGGATTGGCTGAGGGCCGGGTTGCCAGTCACTTGCGTCACGTGGACGTGGTGTTCCGGACCGTTTGAAGGGGCAGTGAGGCGCCAACGCGGGCCAGGAGAAGAGGCGGTCACCGGTCAGGTAAGTGTTTTTTAATTTTTGGGTGGTTTGGCTGGGTTGGGGTTGGTCAGGTTTGGCTGGATAATCTGGCTGGGTTGGCGCCTCGGCAGTGCTGGGCTTGCTTGCAGTTTTGCTGGTACTAGTAATGTCGGCATCCATGTTTAAGACTGTTTTTGCTCTGCATTGCTGCCAGGGCCTAAGTTCGATCTTGGCAGCCTTTAACGATAATAATGAACAAGCAGTGCCTGTGCAGAACAGGAGTTAGCAGGACCTGTGCAGATGCAGTATAATATTGAAGTGGTGCCTGTACAATTGCGCTTCTAGAAAGCGGTGCCCTGATATAAAGTGATGTTAGGGCAGCTAGGTAGTCAGCGGCACCTGAGCAGCCGCTGAAAAAACGAGAGCTCCTGAGCCGCAGCAATAATGACTAAGCAGTGCCAGAGAAGTCTAGTAGCAGACATAGGTCCAAGCGGCACCCAAGCAGCCACAGCTGGAAGGAAAGAAGCACCTCCTGTGCTGCTCCATTTAGATGAGAAGAAGCGGCACTAGAGCAGCCATGGTAGGAGGCATTAGCAAACGGCATCTCTGCAGCCACAAAAATAATAAACAAGTAGTGCCTGCAGCCGAATTAGGGAGCAGCGCCTTTACCATCCAGATATGACAGCACAGTTGCCCCACTAATAAACAAGGAGTGTTTACTGATGACTCTAATTCAATTGAAATCCCCCACATGGCACCAGAAGCCGTCACTGGGAAACAAAAGGAAAACTAACTCTTTCCAACAAAACATGCTCCTGACAGATAATAAATAGAACTTTCCCACCTTGGAAGAAGAATTCAACAGGAGGGCCTCCGCACCTCATAGAAACGAAGGCATTGCCCCTGCAAACTCCCTAAGCCATAAGGAAGCAACAAGGGTACACAAAACAAGCAACACATGTAAAAAATACAGCTGATTATAAAATGTAGAACTAAGTTAACAAACTGGATGATGCTACAGCAAACTTTACTGCGTGTTTATAAAATATAAAAAGAAGGAAATAAAATGGATGCTGTCAAGGCAAATGTACAGCGTGTTTTCACGCTGTGCAGCCTAAACGGATTTACAAGCAACACACAGAAACAAGCAACAAAAACACGCACGGCCCGAAACGCGCTCTGTTGTGGGGGAGGGGGAGGAGATGGAGAGGCAGAGCGAGGCACTCGCGCTTGTGCACGTAACCGCACGCTCTGTGCCTCACAAAAAGCTGTGGTCAGCTTTTTGAAGCCTACTAACTAAAAGTCTCGCCAGATCAGCGCATGCACAGGCTCAGGTGAGACCTAAAAAGTACAGCAGATGCAATGGCTGTCCAAGCCTCTCATATACAAACCAGACGCAGCAGCGGCAATCAGGGCTCCTCTTTCACGCACAGAGCAGGTACAGCATGGCAGAAACACTGCAAAATGCTATGTAATATAATGTAAATAAACAAAGTGTGAGATTACCCAGTGGTGTCTTGGGGCAAACGTTCTAAAAAGAAAAACCACCAGAGCCTAAATCAGAGTTGAAAGTATTATTTATCTATTTGTGAGAAAATCCAGGTTTTTAGCATTTATATTGAACTGCTGCAAATTCGGTTGAGATTCTAAGGTCAACGGCAGAGTATTCCAAATTTACTAGCACAAAGGGAAAAACTCCTGCCGCTCCATCTTGCTGTATTTATTCTTTGGACAGCCATGAGTCAAGCAGAACTTGTTCTGAGAAAACGACCAGTTGAGTGCCAGAAAAAGATGCTTGGAAAGTGTTCTGGTCCTGTCAGGTGAAGAGCATATGCACCAGACATAGAGCTTTGAAATTGGTCCTTTCCCTAACTGGTAGCCAGTGGAGGCTCTGCAAGGACTTAGAAATAGATGTACATTTTGGAATTTTCAAAAGCAGCCTGGCAGCTGAATTTTTAAGAGATTGAAGATGTTTCAATTAATGCTTTTGAGAGCCCACATACAAGGAATTGCAATAATCCATCCTTGTAATGACAAGTGCCACAATGACCGATTTTTTTGTAATACTAAAGATATGAAAGGAAAGATCTTCTTTAGAGTCCTAGGCAGGAAAAAACAAAAGGAGGTGGTTTCATTTATTTGGTCTCAAAAACATAGTTTGGTGTCAAATACGACTCTAGATTTTTTACCTTTTGGACTGGAGAGGTAGGAGAACCAAGATTGGATGGCCACCATGAAGAGTTCCAGAAGGTGGAGTCGTTCTTACCTCACATTGTTGTGAGTTTAATTTCAGACAGTTTCTTTGCATCCAGCTCACAATGTGAACCATGCATTGGCGAATCCTTTTTTCCACACCTTCAGCTTCAGATACAATTGTGTCGTCTGCATAGGAGATTACCACAAAACTGTAGCTGTGGATAAGATTGGCCATGAGGGGGGGGAACAAGGAGGGAATGACATTGGTATTAAAAAGTGTGAGACTAAGGGAGGACCCCTGGCGCACGCACACATGCAAGGGAAAAAGGATCCAAGAAAAAGTCTCTAAGAATCACCACCTGTTCCCAATAACACACAAAAAAGCTAAATGGCCAGTGCTGGGATCCTGAAGCCGATCATCTCAAACCGGTTGATAAGAAGTGAGTGGTTGACCATGTTGAAGTGGGCGGATAGATCTAATGAAATCAATGCCACCTTCCCACCATTGTCAACCACCATTCTTATTTCCTAGACTCCGTACACTAATTTGTTCTAAAACCATACTGCAAGAAATGAAGAATATGTTATGAATCCAGAAAATATTACATTTCCTCATTCATAGCCCTTTCCAGCACCTTAGCTGGCAAGGGGAGGCGGGATATAGGCCTTTAGATTTTCTGGAGAATCTAATGAGGGCTTTTTTACCAAAGGGACTATTGAGGCTTTTTTCCAGGGGACCTCAAACATTCATGCAGTCAAAATTATATTTAGTATTTCCATAAGCTAGACAGACACTGTCCTGGAAACCTCATGTAAAACATGAGGAGGGCACGGGTCAGAAGGAGTCCCCAACTTTGTGGAGTTATAAGATGGATTTCTTTCTCTACAGAAAAAAGGGTACATTTATCAAATCTATTTTGATCAGTACCAGTATTGGTTTTCTGAAAGTCTACCACATTGGAGCTAAGTCCATCAGCAGAAGAGGTATTATGATTGGAGGTAAAATCCTGAAAATAAGATTCACCTTAGCTTGAAAATATTATCAGGGAAGTATTTAGATTTTGTGGCAATGGTTCGTGCTTTATACTCATTAAGAAACGATTATACCCAATCTTTTCTTCAGAATGATATTCTTTCCTCCACCTGCGCACTTGGGGGGATATTCTCAAGAACGTGCGATAATCATCGCTAAAATATGTTAACGCAATTTTTCATATCGCCGTCTATTGCGGGAAAATAACTCAGTGTTAACGTTGTATTCACAACACAGCGGTAACATGCGATAGTTTCCCGATAACGTGTCAAATGTCCGCGATAAAATTACCGGGACGGCAATAAAAATCTAAACCCGAACGTGAAAAAAGTTGCGATGGGCCCAACTGTGATAAAAAAATTAAGCGATAAGCAGCGCCGGGCTGGCAAGTCCCACAAGTCAGGCAGGAAAAATCACTATAAAAGCGGCAACAAAAAACACAAACGACTGCGAAGCACCAGGGAGGTAGCCGGAGCTAGTACAGAGGACAACCAGAACCCCACAAGCCCCACGGAGAACCAGCATGGGACCTCTGGGTCAGGGAATGGCAAGGAGAAGAAGAAGAGGACGAAGAGGAAACCACGTTTCAGTTCGCAGTAAAACCATATCCTCATTACGGAGGTGATAGAACACCACCACCAACTGTTCATCACCTCCACTGTGTCATTGGCAACTAAAAATACAATATGGCAGTCCATCTTAGCCAAGGTGAATGCAGTCGGAGTGAAGAGAAGGGAAGTCGACGACTGCAAGAAGCGCTAGACTGATGTGAAGTGCAAAACCAAGCTGAAACTTGCAGCCAACCTGAAAGCAGCAATGCTGACTGGAGGTGGGAGTCCAGCGACACACCAGGAGCTGGATGAGATGGAGGAAATGGTGTCCCGAGTCATCATTGGGGAGACGGTGTCAGGAGTTGGGGGACCGGACACTGCACCACATGACCTGAGCCAACAGCAACAGGGTGAGTAACGACCAGGGACTGGGGGGACTGGGGAGATGGGCAAAATGGCACACATGTACAATTAAGTATAGCACATCTGCGGACAAACCATGCCCAAGAGTCACAACTCCGACCAAGAGCCCAATTTACCCAAGTCTGCAACATGTCAGCACTGTATAAGCACATAACTGAAAGGCACACCTCCAGAAAGAGATAAGGGCCAGCCAAATCAGAGCTGAAGGGGCAACTCGCCCACAATGCAGCACACACACATAAGAATCAGAGCACCTCAACATTGACAACAATGTGGTACAACCTGCAACACTTTCACAACAGAACGTAGGACACAACTGCTGCCGCTTGTGTGTAGAAAATGGCGTGTAGAAAATGGCCATTCGCATTTGGCATAGCAGGAAACTGTGAGATGATAATGTACAAGTACAACCTCACATCCGTGATGGTGTAGAAATGTCAACTGTCCCGCATCAAATAGGCATCTCCTCACAAACAATCACAATGTACATTGTCATGCAGTCTGTTAGTAAACTGGTACATTGCGTGAACATACATGTGAACACAATGCCAATCTGCATCTCCTCTTCACATTGCAGAGGGAGAATCAACACCTCCTGCAGAGCAGACCCAACAACTCAGCACTGATGATGAAGAGGACCTCCCCAACGTCGACACCGACGCCCTCCAACAGCTCATGGACAGCTTCAGCACCCCACCTCTAGGAGCAGGGCAGCCCAGCTGCATCGAGGAGGTCAAAGATGGAGTGAAGGGTGCAGTTCTGAGTAGTGATTTGAACATAATGAATAGCTTGGAAGCCTTTGCATGATTTGGAAATATTGATGAAGGAGACTATCAGAATTCTCAGAAACGTTGTGTGAGACGTTGTCCTGCTTGTTGACAGGATGGGGGAGAACTGTTGGACTCCTGAAGGTCTCTGTGGTAACGACGGTCACGGAGGAAGATCTTGGAGTCACAAGATGGCCTGTTGACACTGTATATAGTTGTGTTATATCATGTTTAGTGGCGAGTGGTACTGGACAGGTTAGAATAGACCAATGCCTTGGTCTATGAGACACACACTGGCTAGAGATCGGCTAACTCTGTTTGCAGACCTGTGTGTCAGGGGCACGGAATCCTGCGACTGTACCTGTGAGAACAGCTCCGGTACCAATAGACCTCGCCCTGTACATACCCTGTAGAGACACCACGAGACGTTAAAGGGGATGGACATTGCCCCATCTTTCACAGCCCTGTATACCCAGCACCCCATAACGTACCCAAGAAGGATAAAAGTTTGTAGTGTCCCTGGTCGGAGTCAAACTAGCGGCTTGCGTGTCTCTCGTACACACACATTTCTGCAGCAGGCGCATTAACACGCTAAGCCACATCTCTTGTTAATGGACCCTATTAGAACCACCGAAGGCCCAGGTGCTGGGAACTGCTGAGCTGCGGAGGGCGGTCTGTTCATTAGTGTTCCTGTCCAGGGTTGCCCTTTCCGTGAGCCAAGTTTGACAGGCCTGGGTGACAGCACATAACTCACAGAGGCCCCGGTGCTGAGCGCCAAGCGCTTCCCTGCTCCCCCAGGAGGTGGCACCCTGGCCTGGCAGCCACCCCGAGCAGCCCATACATCAGGCCTGCTGAAAGAGCATTAATATCCCGTCTGGCATGTCCCACGGGGGGCTGGGGGATCCCTTTCAAAGGTGGGGGGTTGTAGTACGGGGCACCGCAAAGGAATGTGCGCTCACCCCCACCCCAGACTCAGCCCATGAAAGGGTGAGGGCAGCTGAGCTGAAAGGCGGGGTCCAGGGGGTCACTGGCAAGCCGAGGACCCCTGGCAGAAGCCTCGCGGGGTGGTGGGGCTGGGAGAAAACGTAGGGAAGACGAGGCGGGTGTAAAGGAAGGGGTAGTAGAGAGAAGGAAAGAGGAAAGAGAACGGATAGTAGTAGTGAGGTAATTGTGGGGGAAGGCAAACAGTGAAGAGGGTGCAGGGGGAAGGGAACAGCCACCGCTTTGGAGGGGAAGAAAAGAGTTGTCGAGGATGGAGAGAGAAAGGAACAGATGCATACGAGAGAAAGAGAGGCAGATGATGGAGCAGGGGCAATAATAGGGTAAACAGAGAGAAGAACAAGCGCACGCGCGCCTGGCGAGGCAGCAGGGGAAGGGCAGAGAGGAGGGGGCCTGCGTGATTCACTTGCGGGAACGAGCAGCTGGCGCCGTGATAATTGATAACATATGGCGCCAGCCGCTCGCTCCCGCAAGTGAATCTCCACACGTGAACGCGTTGCCATTGAAGGCAATGGAACACTTGCATGTTTTTGGCCGCAAAGCTGTGCCGATGACTAAAGGTCTCTCCTAATCAGCGCATGCACGCTGCGTAGGCGAGACCTAAAAACCTATGAAGAAAGACTCTCTGAGATCTATTTGTTTCTAAAAAAGGCGATTAATGTAAGGGCAGTTCCTCTGATTTCACAAATGTTAAATCTAAAAATAAATATGTGTGGCATCCAACGCCACTGATAAGTTTATAAAAAGTAGATCACTCTTATATTTGCAATCAGTACCCGGGTTGGACTGGGACTGAAAATAGGTCAGGGCACCAAAATAAAAGTGGCCCCCATTAGGGAATTAGATAGCTAAAAAGTGGACAATGTTTGCAATTTGGGGAAGTTTTGAAGTTACCTTATTGCATTTTGTAAGGAAATTACTCTTTTGTATGTTCACCCCCACATTTCTGGACTGATACTACTGGTTTTTCAAATCTAAGAGTGCACAGAGGCCTGCTACCCAGACTTCAGTGCCAGTTTTCTAACAAAGTATATGCCAAATTGGTTATCCCCTATTGGCAGAGACTGACTTACTCATTAGTCCCTAGTGTGTAATACCATGGGTACTCACGGCATGTGTTGCGATCAATAAATGATCCTTTGTAGGCAGGTCACATAGGTTTTATGATTACGTTTATTTGAAACGATAAGTCTTGGTTGCAGGTTACAGATGTAATATAAATGTAATATCAATGCCCCACCATGACAGCCTCCTGCTGCACAGCGACTCTCTCCAATTGATCTCTCAAGCATACGTAAACATTCTATGACATCACACACGCAGAAGCTGAGCAGCAAGTACCATGGAAACTAGGCAGGGAATGCATTATACTTAATTCAGGATATAACACATTTCCCCCTTTGACTGGTCACCTAACATTGACACACGCCTCCACCAATGGATACAGCTGGGACCACTGTGGACGGAGACCGGTATCCCAGCAATACTGACCAGAGGAGATCAGGTTTGAGAATGAAGCTATTAGACAAAGGGATATGACATGTCAGTCAAGGCCTGTGAGATTTGCAGGAGGTTGGGGATGTTAATGATGAAACAGTGTTTCCATATGACAATATGATAGGGAAACTAACAGGCAAGTACTGGGTGTAATTAGGAAGGGGTAGCTGGGAATCAGCCATGTTTGGTAGAAAGAGCAGAAGAGGATGCAGACCATGAGCTCGTGTGGGCAGTCTGTCAAGAGTTTGGAGAATGAAAGAGTGTAAAGATGAATTCCGGAGTCAGGTAAGGATATAATAATAGTAGTTTAATCCGGTAAAGCCCTGACACCAAAAGGCGTCTGACACTCTAACTGGCAGAAGTCAACTGTCGCCCCAACCGTCACCTTCGCCCAAGGTTCTATCATGGAACGAGTAAACGTCATAGAGCCCTGGGCGAAGGCTCGAGGCAGAGGGCAGCGCGAGGCAAGTCGCGAGGACAGAAGCAAGTAAACACAACACATCTCCTCATTTACAGAATAAAATAAAACAGGATATGTGGAACCACAAGGTAGTGAAAGAACTAAAGGGAAAATTTGGTACAGGAAAATCACAAGCAGGAGGAGAAACAATGTATAATTAATCACATACAAAATCTTGTAACTTTTTTGGAGGAATTATCTCTCTTCCATGTCTACTAACGATGGACTCTTTAACATTGGAAACACCAACGTCAAGCTCATGAGGAGGAAAACCATCTTGTGGTGTATCAGGAATACCAACTTGGGGAGTATCGTCAGCACTGTGAGTAGTGGAATCCAATGACGTGCGAACAATGGTCTCTCCAGTGGAACTCTCAGGAATCGGTTGATCATTGGAAACAACACTAGAGTCACTAAGACTGTTGGACTTCCCCCTCAAGGCAGAACAACCACTGGTGCCCTCCCCAGGATCGTTTAAAGGTGGAACCTCGCTACCTACATGGGAATATCCCTGGTGGATGTCGTCATCAAGAATCCAATCATATCTAGAAGAGGTGCCGCCCCTCCTCCTCCCTGGATCAGAGTACTGTGGGGGCAAGGTACCATCTCCCCGGCACAATGACAGGGACGACAAATGCCACACCTTCCCATCACTCAAACGTGCAGAATTGCAAAAGATTTCTTTGACCATAAGGGGTTGCGAATAGCGGCTAAATCCTTTTTTAACAAAACCACTACTCTTGACTCTAACCCACTGTCCCACATGAATATTGACCTGTTTGCATGCATGCTTAGAGTCATAATGGTCCCTACTCCTTTGCTGGGTATGTGTAATCCTGTTATTAACTGATTCCACAGACCAGTCGACTTTCTTGGGGAATGACCATCCAATACAGTCTTTAGTGATAGGTGTCCTGCCTCTTAATAACACAAAAGGACTAGAGCCAGTAGACTCGCAGGGTGTCACACGGAAAGCCCACAAGTTGTGAGTCAATTCTTTCCTCCACGATAGATCATTATGATTGGCCAATTGCACAATTCCCTTCACCACACGGTTAAACCTCTCCACTGCACCATTACCAGCAGGGTGGTACAGGGAAGTAGTCTTGTGAGAAATGCCATTGTCATTGACAAACCGCTTAAAGCTGTCAGAAACGAACTGTGGGCCATTGTCAGTTACAATACACTTGGGCAACCCTTCCCTCATGAACACACTTTTCAAAAATTTGATGACGGCTTTAGCATCAGCAGATTGTACAATTTCCACTTCTGGCCATTTAGAAAAATGATCTACTAGGACAATGAGATAAACCTGCTCACCATTTTCCCAAATAGGCCCAAAAATGTCCACCCCCAATCTTGTCCATGGCATACTAGGATTTGACAGTGGATGAAGGGGAGGTTTCAAGGTATGCTGTGATTTATCAGAGTTTTCACAAGCCAGACAGTTTCTCACTCTCCTCTCTATTTCCAGGTCCAACCCCGGCCACCAGTAAGAGGTTTTAACCCTACTCTTAGTCTTCCCAATACCCAGATGCCCCTCATGACAGATATCGAGCACTTTGGATCGAAGGGAAGCAGGGGGTATGACTCTGCCATTTCTGAGGATAAAACCATCTTCCAATGACAACTCGTGTCTCAATTCCCAGAAAGAACGTAAACTGTGGGGTAAGTCTTTCTTTATGGGCCAGCCTTCAACAATATACTTTCCTATCTGGCACAAAGTAGTGTCTCCAGCTTGTGCTGATAACCATTCATGTTGCGAAATACAAGAAATGTCATCCAAAATTTTTGCAACACAAAAAGATTCGATTTCTCCAACGGAGTCATCTGTACAAGGCAAAGGTAACCGACTTAAACAGTCAGCAACCACATTTTTTGATCCAGGAACATATTGCACATTGTAATTGTAATCCAACATTCTCACTGAAATACGTGCTAGTCGGGGAGAGGCAGTTTGTAAACCTTTAGTAGTAAGTACCTTGACCAGGGGTTTATGGTCACTTCTTAGGGTAATGTTAAATCCCCAGACATACTGCCGAAAATGTCCCAAACCCCATGCACATGCTAAAGCCTCACGCTCTATAACGGAGTATCTTTCCTCAGTAGGTGTAATGGAGCGTGAGGCAAAAGCAATGGTCCTTTCAATTCCCAGGCTGTCAATTTGGCTCAAAACCGCCCCCAAACCTTTCCCGCTGGCATCAGTGGTGACAATGGAATGTAATGAGGGATTAAAACCTTGTAAAGGTGGGGCTCTGCAAATGTCATCTTTTATATCCCCAAAAGCCCTCTCACACTCATCAGACCACACGAATTTGCATCCTTGCTTAACCAGCTGTCTAAGAGGGAAGGTCTTAGAAGAAAAGTCTTTTACAAACTTCGCATAAAATTCAGACAACCCCAAAAAAGCCTTCACTTCGTCTTTGTTCTTTGGGGAAGGGGCATCCTTGATGGCTGACAACAACTCTTTTTTAGGTTTGATGCCTTCACCGCAAATTTCATGACCTAAATAGGTAACACTGGTCACAGCAAACTTGCACTTTAGAATGTCAGCGGTAAGACCATACCGTTCCAGAGTCTTAAGAACTCTAAACAAATTCTCGTCATGTTCCTCCCTGGTGGTACCCATGATCATAATGTCATCCTGAAAAATTAATAAGTTGGGCTCATCTTTGAACAGCATATGCATGAGCCTCTGAAACATAGCTGCAGCAGAGGCAAGTCCAAAAGGGACTCTTTTAAACCTAAAACATCCAAATGGAGTCACAAATGTAGTGAGGCTTCTGCTGTCAGGATGTAATGCAACTTGGTGGTACGCTGCAGTAAGGTCAACAGTCGAGAACCATTTAACTCCATTGGTATGAGAAAACATCTCACTGATTCTAGGCAAAGGGTACTGATCAATCAGGATATTCTTATTAAGGTCCCTGAGGTCCACACATAAACGGAGCTTGCCGTTGGATTTTTTAGCGCAAACCAAAGGTGCGACCCATTCTGCAGACTCCACAGGTTCGATGATGCCACCTCTTTGTAGCTTAACGAGTTCTGATTTTACTTCATCCCTGATTGAGAAAGGGATGTTCCTGCATTTGTGGATACACGGAACGGCATTTTTTTTAAGCTCAATTTTATGATGAAATCCTTTAAGCTTCCCTATTCTCCCAGAAAACACAGTTTGAAATCTCTCTTTGATATTCATTGTATATGCATCCTCTGACTGCACAGACAAGACAGGATCAGGGCTGTTAGGATCTAGGAATATGCCCAGCTTACCTTGGTCCCTCCACCCCAGAACAGAAGGACCAACTTCAGAAATGTACAATTTGCTAACTGTTTGTCTGTCTTTGAACAAGAAAGGCAGTTCCCTGTAACCTAAAATATCGATAGGTTCTCCAGTGAAAGTCTTAGGTGAAATGTCAGGACTGGCAAGTTTACGGCCTATCACAGGAATGAATTTTTCCTCCCAGACACCTCTGTTAACAATTGTATAGGGTGAACCCGAATCAGCTACTATGGCAATGTTCACTCCACCAATCTCCATATGGCAGACAGGTTTTTTGCTTTTGCCCTTCACATTCAGAACGTCATCATCAACCAGTAGCACAAAAAGATTCATGTCATCCTCATCAGAAGAATCCGACATGTCATATCCATCAGGTACGACTACTTTCACGTTAGAATTCTTCCTTTGCTTGCTATGACACATTTTTGCAAAGTGCCCAACAATTCCGCACTTGGTACACCTCTGTTTAAGGGCAGAGCAGTTTTTGTCATTCGCCAAATGGAATTTGCTCCCACATCTAAAACATCTTTTGTCACCAGTCAACATGACTTTCGACGAAGATTCATTCCTAGTTTTAGGTTCATGAGAAGACGTCTTGGTAGTATTTCTAGAGTGTTTCACTTTGGCTACAATAGTCTGATCCTCCTCAGAATGTTGACTTTTCTTTTCGGAAAGAACAGCCTTGGCGCATCTACCTGTTAATTCTGTTCTCTTGACCATGTCAATGATCTCTTGGAGAGGAGCTTCTCCTTTAGCCCACAGTTTCTCCTGGATCTCACGATTCGCAGGCAAGTCGCGAGGACAGAAGCAAGTAAACACAACAAAGAGAAGTAAGAAAACAAGAAACAACAGGAGGCAGAGTAGCCTATAAGGTTAATTGTATATGTGTAATAGAGACAGGGGAAAGAGGAGGCATTTGAACATTGGGGGTGGTAACACAAGAGGCTATTTAGTATTGATGTTTAAGCCAAACAATATGTTCTTGTGAGCTCTGCTTGCTTCTAATCAAGTGCTCCGTTCACAGAGAAGAAGGCACAACAAAGCCATCATGAAAATGGCGGCTCAGACCTGGCATGAGCATTCTGTGAGGAGTTTGGGGAGGGTCATCTTAAAGATTTTTGGGCCCCTGGGCCAAACAGATTTTGGGGGCCCCTGTTTAAAACAGCTTTTAATTTATGATCCAATTTCAGCTTTTTCATGCCCTCTTTAGCCAGGACACTGACAACGCACAGGCACACTCGTCCAAATTTTAAATGTGTTTACATCTAATATTCAGGGATAGTCACTTGTTTTTCCAACAGCAGATCTCTAATATTACAAATAATTTCTGTAAAGCCCTCCCATTTCTCCTATGTGAGGTCCTGTTTTGAGCTAAAATAGTTTTTAGACATTTTGCATGAGACATAAACACATATTGTCATTTCGAAATATCTCTAACAGACTCTCATCCAGATTAGAAATAAATTAAAGGAAAACCGTATTTAAATAATGTGTTTAAGAGCTACTCAAGGTCATCAGGGAAAGAGTCTCTGCAGAACAGAGCTGGCTCTGTAAAGGGCCTCCCTTGCAAGGCTGGGTGCACTGGGCCACAGCCCATTTTGCCCATGCGTTAAAACATCTCTGAGTTTGGGCAGTGAAGCAGGAGCAAGAAAAGAACAAAAAATTGTATGGAGAGGTGGGTAGCCCAGAAGGTTAACTGAATATATGTAGTTAAGGTCTGATTTAAAAAGGGACAGGGTTGGTGATGTTAGTGAATGGGATAGATTGCTTTTTTTAAGACATTGTTTAGGATTACGTAGTATGTACAGCCAGCCAGGATGTTCTTGTGAGCTCTACCTGCTTCTAATAAAGCGACCTTTTTCCCAGGAAATAATACCTCTGCGGTTTGTCCTTACCCAGACTTGCGTCTTAGCCTTATCACTTCCAGGAAAGCTTTATTTCGCAAGAGTTTTGAGTAGAGAAGGAAAAAAAACACACACTTTATCAAGTTAGTGCACAGAGGTAGTAAAAGGGCACAGGTTCAAGGCATGAAATCCATGAAAATGCTTACTCACTAGTAACAAGCCATGAAAAACTTCCTGGAACAGGTCGAGCTGCTGAATCCTAAAACAGCAACAGCACTACTGCATATGTTTATAAGATAATGCGGCAAAGAGAAGCGGGAATCCTGTGCATTTATTTCTCTGATGAGATAGATTTCATAAAACTACGCAGAAGTCAAAATGTTGCCATTGACTTGGGGCCACATTTACAAAGGCCATCAGTAGTGAATACCAAATAGCAAATTTTTTGCGATTTGCTATTTGGTAATCACAAACATCAATATACAAATGTGTGTTTCACACATTTTGAGATTCCCAGTGGGTCACAAGTAGATCTACCTCATAAACATCAATGAGGTAGGTCTTGTTTGCGGCCCATTGGAGATCACAAAAATCACACTAATGGTGGCCTGCTGGGGTCAGCAGACCATCATGTCTGTGATTGCTTTTTCAATAGAGCAATCATTTTTTTTAAATGCTGCCCATTTTCCTTAAAGAAAAACAGGAGGTGTTTAAAAAAAGAAAATAAAAAGTTTTCTTTTCATTTTTAAAGAGTAGGCAGTGGTCCGTGTGACTACTGTTTGCTCTTAAAAAATATTTTGCTAACCATCCTCAAAGGAGAAGGGGTCCCTTGGGACCCCTTCCCATTTACAAATGGGCTCCCACCATTTCTCAAATGGCGGTACATTGTGGTTTTAGGACTATGGGCAGTGTAAAGTGCGTGTGCCCTCTGTGTTAAATATGATATGATTGGCCTACACCTGTTTGGCCTATTTAATTTACCTGTCTGTCCCTTGTAAAGTGGTACCTCATTTACCCAGGGCTGGTAAATTAAATGCTACTGGTGGGCTTGCAGCACTGAGTGTGCCACCCACCAAAGTAGCCTTTCAAACCTATCTCATGCCTCGGCCATTGCAGGGCCTGCGCAGTGTTACTGCCGCAGTGACGTGGCACCTAAAGTGTGTGCCATGTCCGTGACCCCCCTTTTATTACATGTCAGTCACCCCTAAGGTAGGTCCTAGCTAGCCCTATGGGCAGTATGCATTGTAGCTAAAATATAGGACATGTACCATAAGTGTGTGACATGTCCTGGTAGTGAAAAACAGCCATTACTGTGGGGCTACCCTCCCATAGGAATGCATTGGGAATTCCCTGATAAATGTTTCAGTGATAATTCCTGATATGAGAGGAGCATCGTGGTCAAGTTTGGCATGTTTGAAATATTAATAATAAATGCTATGTAATGGTGTGCGCAGATTTATTATAACTATTTTAGCAATGCTACTTTTAGAAGTTGGCATTTCTGTGTGCTATGTGTCTGCCTGCCTGATGTGAATTGCATGTCTGGCTTTTGAGTGACAGGGGCTGGTGAGCTGTGTGTGGCTCCAGGAGGGGCAGGGTGAGTCAGTGCTAGGCTGAATGGGACATCTGCATTTCAAGTGGTGGGAGGAAAGGTCCCTGGTCCCTGAATAGGATGGTGCCTGCCCTAGTGAATGCTGGCTCTGTCCCCCTGCGGTGTGTCTGATGACGAGCCCCCACCTAACAATGGAGAAGAGGAGCCCTGTCAACAGAGTGCTCCAAAACCCCCCTGAACCAGTTGCATCTGGTTCCCCTAAAGCCCTGTATTGCAGACAAAGGAAAATGTACTATAAAAATAGGGGCTGTGACCCCATGAAAGGTGCTGTATCTGACTTTGCTGGGGCTTGCTGCTGCATGGAGCCCAGAAGGAACCGTCACAAGGGCTTGCCTCCCTGCTGGAGGGCCCTGTGTGCTGGCCTCCCTGGGCCCACCTATGCCCAAAGGACTTTTATCTCTGCCTGCCTTCTAGCGCCTCGTGAGCGCTATATTTTAACTGCCCATGAGAGGGAGAATGCTGGGGCCCTGCAGCACGAGACTGTGACACGCTGCGAGGGAATCCCGGCATGGGGATTCCCCGGTGTTGTGAGGAGGAGTGGGAGCCATCCCCGCATTGCTGTCCATCTGACGGGGGCCCACCCCGCATTTGAATTTATATTATTGGCGGGAGCCCACCCTGCATTTTGTCGCTTTCTGCGGGAGCCTACCCCGCATTTATGCTTCATTGGCGGGTGCCAACCCCGTTGTTTTACGCCTCCGTGAGCGGGTGCCCACCCCACTCTTTGCATATCTAGACGGCGGGTGCCCACCCCGCATTGTGCTTCTTCTTAGCGGGAGCCCACCCCGCAACGGTCTTTGTTTTCAAATGGGAGCCTACCCCGTATTGCCGCCGAGATCGGGAAGAAAATCACCGCCGCGGCCCGGAAACCAGGTAAGCTGTCTGACTGAGGGCGGGGCCTGCGGGTAGAAGACGGCGTGCGGCCAAACCGGTGGAGAGGTGGAGTTGCTGCCAGGTGGGAGGCGGGGCTCTCGTGCATGAGGGGCACCCCACGTGTGCTTGATGAAGACCGGAGCATCGCAGGCTCCCAGCTAGACTTCGGTGCGGGTCCCAGGCGCACGGCCCTAACAAGGAGAAGCCCCGAGAGAGGGGGGGCTGCCGAGGCACTATGTCGGTGCCTTTCTTCCCTACCCCAGGAGAACGGAGGAAGCAGAGAGCCACGACGGAGAGACCCGGTGAGTGGGGCTCAGAGGGGGCTGTATCTTCTTTTTACAAGTCACGATGGAGAGCCCCAGTGAGTGGGGCTCAGAGGGGGCCGTATCTTCTTTTTTACCAGTGGGGGCTGTGTCTGGCCAGTGTTTCTGGTGCCTGTTGCACCAGAGGGAGACCCCGGTGAGTGAGGCCTCATATTGGGCACAGTGGTGCCTGTGCCTGTTGGTCTCAGCGGCCCCGAAAGAGAGTGGGCCACTGCAACGAGGAGCTCATAGTAGTGCCAGTACCTTTTCTTTACTCAGTTGCGCCTCCTTAGCGGGCAACTGAAACATGGGGGCAGTTTTGGTTGCAGGAGTCCCAGTGGGGCTCACAAGGCACATTGGTGCCCGTGCCATTTCCAGCTGCGAGAGCGCAGGCAGCTGCAACGTTTGGGGGGCAATTTGTTGATGAGGAGGGGGGTGAGTTACACTCCCCCAAGCCCCAGTGCATTGCACACTTTTTGTCTGCTGCATTGGCAGCCAGGGGGCCAGTAGACGGTCCTATAGGAGTCCTGACTTTTTTTGGGCCCCAGGGTAAGGCCAGTAGGCCTGAGGGCAGGTGGTACTTGTGTGTTCCAGGAGGGCGCAAGGCAACGCTAGAGTAAGGTGATGTGTACAACTTTTCAGTCTACTGTGGTGCACTGCTGTTTTATTACATAACATGCTTTATGCCTAATGTGATTGCGTAATGTGATTTATGCTTGTGATGCCTATGACATAATGTGTTTATGTTTAGGATGTTTATGCATAATTTGTTTATGCCGGTAATGCCTAGTGCGTAATGTGTTTATGCTAATGAGGTTTGGGCCTAATGTAATTTATTGCCTAATGTCATGCTATGATATTTTAGGATGGTGTCTAATGCTAATGTGATAATGCTTAGGTCATTATGGTACCAGTAGTTACTGGTTGTGTTTTGCATTTACTTACCTGTTCTGATGGTTCTGACCGTGGCCCGATTGGCCTGGTCCTGTATATAATCCTCTGTGAATATTGCCTAATGCCAGTTGGCACAGTGTAAATGTGTGATTATGTTTCTAATGTGTTTATGATAATACAAATATTTTTGATATAACCTTGTGTGGAGTTACTTTTGTGGGGTGCCTAGTATGTTGCTGCTGTGTGTGTGTGTTGCGCAAACGCTTTACACATTGCCTCTGGGATAAGCCTGACTGCTCGTGCCAAGCTACCAAGGGGGTGAGCAGGGGTTATCTTCTGCATGTAACTCCCTTGCCCTGTTTAGAGTGATGGTTTCTGCCTGGATGTGGCGCAAGCATTAGCCAACCAGAAATCCCATTCCTAACATATACAATTTGAATTTGTATTAGGAAGAGACGCCCTCAAGACACCCCTTCAAGAATACTGAATCGCTAAACCCAAATTGTAATTCGGTAACAAGTTACCAAATCGCTATTTGGGCATTTTGCACATGTCAGAAAGCATTTTTGCAGTCGCAAGCGACCAGATTCTGTTAATTGGGCCGTTTGCAACCACAAAAATGATTAACACATGTGGCCCTTGGTCCTTTATCTGCTTTAGTGACAGACAGTCCATGTATGCCTTGGAAAGCAGTAAATGTAAATGTGTCTAAATGTAGACTTACCTTATTGCATTCCGCCTTCCTGTGTACAGTGCACAAATCCTAAATTGCCTACTTCTCGAATCTGTAAAATTCACAAGTTCCTACATTGCAGACTTAGGCAAACTAATTAATTACAAAATATGTAGTGTTTTAATTTGTATCTGAGTAAGGAAGTTCTGCAAATAATATCTAGCTGAAGTTTACATTAAATGAGCAATAATAATGAGCAATAATAAAGGTATCCCATGTTCTCTAAATTGAGAGCCCCTCTGATATCCTTCATGTAAAAATAGTGCAGTGTAAACTAATTCGGGCCCATCTGGATAATTAATTGAAGAGCAGCTGAAATCCGTCCTGGTACCTGAGATATACCTGCTAGACTGAGCATTGATGCAAGACGCCTCACGGACATACCCACACCCTTTACTTTAACCGGACATCACTTCAACCTGACCAATTCTTCATAGTGGTCATTGTTACCTCAAAACACCATTACGTCGACATGACAATTACTTTAACATATGCATTCCTTTAACCTTGCCAATGCATCCATCTGACCTTGAATGACCACCACTACAACCTGAGCATTTCTTCGACCTGGCTCCTTCATCCAATTGGCCAGGATGGGCGAAAGTATGGTACATTTACTCGGTGGAAGTAATGGTCAGGTGGAAGTAACGCTCAGTCACAGTACAGGGGGTCTCGCAGTCATGGTTCTACAAGAAAACCTTCAAGTCTACAGAGATGTTGCAGGGTGCCTGTTGCAATATGAACACACATTTCTTGCTGGCAGTACCAGAGGTCTGACACACGTCACTGGTGGAAGCTTCGCTCTCCCACTGGAGCCGACCCAGAGATTTGCTGCCAAAGCAAAGATCTACATGTTTTGCCTGGCTTGGCCTTGAATGCATGTGTCTGCAGGGGGCATGAAATTTCCAAGGAAGAGCCAACATTTTGCACCCTGTGGCAAGGAGCGTGTACCTCATGCGTACCCGTTGTGTACCGCGGGGCACGCTAAATTGGATCCTTTGTTCTGAGGCTGCCTTTGGTTAGCCACTTCATTTGCTTTAATTTTGGAGAGGTAACAAACATTTGGTTTGTTTTCCAACCTGTAAAGATGAGCTTTACCGCAGGCAAACGTACGCCTGTAAGTTTAATGTGCGTTTTATGTTTATCTTGTACGTCAACAAGCCTCGGAAAGCCAAATGGATGTTAGGCCTCCATGCCATGCCTGCACCTGCATGGGGAAGGGAGACTGTACGTCAGCATAGGCGACAGCTGAGTGGAGCATTCAATGCATACAGCTGTTAGCATTTTCATATTATTGCCTCTTTATCTGTGGGACGATAGAATGAGACAGGAAATATTTGCCTCCAGGTTGTAAACGACATGTTGAAAATGGTCGTTTGAATGCTAACAGCACTTGGCTCTAACTGCGACATATTGCTGCGTACATGTTCATGGCTGACGATGGATTTATGCGCTAACGTTAATGGCAACAAAGAGTCTACTCCTCAGCGCACTGCGCCACTGACTATGCGCCCTGTTTTGTTGGGCGCTTTATAATTTGGACAAGCTCCTTTGAGGAAACCGTAGCGGATCGCTTGGGAAGATGACGCAAAATGTAGAGTCTATGGGCACTGGCACAAATTAAGGGTGACCAGACAGTTCCATTTCAGAGGGTACAAATTTTCCAATTCTTAAACTGTGTTCAATTGAAACAACCGAAACTATAACTTCAGCCAAATGAGAGCCCAGTGCTGGAAAAGTGTCTTAGTGACAAAGAGCCATACAATGCTTGGTTTGTGTTCTGAAAGAAGAAATTTCTGGTGGGAATTCCACTTGACCAGTTGAAATACTTTCTACTGGATCAAGTGACAACACACTGGATTTTAGAAATTGGATTAAACATGCCCAGCAAAAGCACAAAAAGAGGACAGTACTGCTTGAATTAAAATGCCCACCAAAAAGCAACAGAAAACAATTCGAAACCTCCACAGTATTGCAAAATATAAATTGCATTAATTGAGGTTTTCTTTTTGACAGTTCATTACACTGGCCACCATATGAATGATCCCAAATGAATTTGCAACTTGTCAAATGAAAATTCCACAAGGTATAATTTTAGTCACATTCCTGTGACACAGTGGTATGTTTAAATTAGATATCTCTTGGGTGTCTGAGAGTGCTCAATTGTGTTTCAAATCCTCATTTTGCTTCATCCTTGTTTGTCATAATAATCTCTATAAACATATACCACTTGTCTATGCGAATGCACTATTATCCCACATTCTTACAACAAGGCCACGCGTGACCAACCCATGAACAGCGACTCCTAGTGGGATACAAATCGACCTATCTCATGAATATTAATACGGGAGTTTGCAGTTTGCAACCTATTAGGAATGATGGCCATCACAGGGATGTAGGCATCCTGGGGGCAGCAGACCACAAAGTCTGTGACTGCTGAAGGTAAAACAGGATGTGTTTTAAAAAAGAAAGTGAAACGTTTAAATTTCATTTTTTAATAGCAGGCAGCGGCTCATGGGAACACTACCTGCTCTTAATTTTCTTTTTATTTTAACATTCTCAACCCTTCCCATTTGCAAATTGGTTACTACCACCTTCAAGGTGTCGGTAAAGTATTCATGTTTTGCGACCTGAATTCGGTCGCAAGACATTAATACATCCCATTCAGATTCGGTATTTAGAAGGCACTCCCTAAACACACCCCTTCCACATACCTATTTAGTATGTATTCGCAATTCCAAATTGTGATTTTGTAACATGTTATGGAATCGCAATTTGGGATTCATCCTCACCAAAATGCTTTTTTGCGTTCACAAACGGTCTGATTCTGCGATTTAGTCTGATTGCGACGCAATTTTTTTGTAATGTTTGGCCCTTGGTCAGTAATATGTATTGTCAGTGGACATGCACCTTCAGTTTAGGCATCAGCAAGCAGCCCAAGGCCTACCTCAAGTTAGAGGTATGTGGGTGAGACTTTGAACTGTACAAAACTATCATCAATGTAAATTTCATGTGTATTATCAACTAGGATATAGAGATATATTTGCTGTATAAACATGATTACATTGATAGAAAACACAACACAGTGTACACAACACTATACTCAACACTGTGCCAACGTTGTACAGTAGAATAGAATGAGCCAGTGCCCTCACTATGAGACCTCACTATGAGACCCTAACTATGAGAATGGAAATCTCAAGTTTAGTCAATGGATACAACACATACAGCACAATACAGTTCATAAAGCAAAGACCCCAGCAAAGAAATTTGCTTATGCAGTTTGAATGTTCACAAATGCTAATGGCTGAGTACAAGGGGACAAGGCTAGAACAACCTAACAGGAAAAGCACAGTACAGTGCAGTAAGAATGCTTGATGTTTGCAAAAGGCTACTCTTGACCAATGATAGAAGGTGGGGACACTATTCCAAAATGGAGGAATGAACATCAGTCCGGCCATAATGGGATACTTTGTAATGCTTTAATAAACTGCAAGATGTTCTGAAACCTAGTAGCAATTGAATGCAACAATATACCTAAGAAAATAACTAAGACTACAGCAAACAGTGTCAGGGTACCTGACAGGCAAGCAGATCGTGCCTTGGCGTTCACACTCATACGTGGGGCATGATATGGTGAAGGTAACTTGATCTCAGAGCTGTCGCCAGCACACTAAGCAACTTTCGAAAAACACATGAGGCTCAAGGTGGACCACAAATTTCAGCCAACCAGGTGCTAGACTGCCGCAAACAGCAGTCAAAGGAACCAATGAAGATATTGAGTAAAAATAATAAGAGGTGTTCCAAAAAGGGGTGTGTTCATTAGACTCTGCTGTCAACATCTCAATTACACTTGCTGGACTGATCTCATGGGAAGCCCATCTCCTTTGCTGGTGTGCAGACCGATGGTCTCAGTAGATGTATATGAACATTGCTGTCTGACAATGTTTAATGAGCGGCAGCCCACCTGTGTGTGGTGGTGAGATGGCCAATTGGCTCAGGCCTCTTTATGTCTTAGCAGGTGGGTAGGGACTTCCATCTAGGACAGGTGCAGCAGCAGACATAGCACTTTGGTAGGTAAGAGATTAAGCTTGAATCCTAGGCACGGTGAGCGATTGGATGCACATCTGCGGCATAATCATTATACTTATGAAGTCTTGCTGACAAAAACAAGAAAGTGATGGCTGGCGGGAATTAACCTCAGCGATTGGTTATTACCTCGGCTGGCATTTCAGTTCATTGTTTTTTTGCGTATTTTTCCACTTCAGACGGCGACCAACCACATAAAATCAGCCTTAAACTTGCCATAGAGGACGTAAGCTGCACCTCACTGATGAGACTCAATATTGCCGAAATGTGTCTGGGAATTGCATTTGCTCCCATTCAGACATGGAATGGTCTGGCAATCCAGGCTCAGCTTTACTTAGTGACGCAGGACCGAGCCTGATTCACAAAAGATTTTCCCTGTCTCTATGGACACTGACAGCAAAAAATATAAAAGCACTTGAATTCAGTTGCACATCGAGCTTTCTTTCAATTCTATGATGGGGCCAACTTCTGAAATGAAATGAAACTTGGTACTTATAGAGCGCACAGCTACTCAAATAGAGTGTCCCCGCGCTGTAAGACCTCAATACAGGCAACTAACATTATACTGGACTCTTTTCCTGATGTAAGAAGCTCCCATAGCATGGAGAGCTTTGAAGGCCAGAACCAATGATTGAAAATGGATCCTCTTGCAGATTGGTAACCAATGGAGAGATTTCAGGTGGGGGGACATTCGAGTTCGAGGGCCTAGCATAAGTATCGCCCTAGCCGCCGTGTTCTAGACTACCTGGAGGCATGTCAATAAATATTCTGGTAGACCCTGGTACAGAACGTTCACATAGTCCAGCCTTGATACTATCAAAGCCTGGACCACCGTTTTCCTGTGTGCAACTGGAAGTAGGGGCAGAAACTGTTTTAGAATTTTTAGCAGGCTGAAACCGGACCCAGCTACTGCTTGAATCTTGGCCCTCATAGATAAGTCATCTTCCAGCTTAACCCCTAGGTTCTTAACGATCTTTCCCGAGGTTGTGGGAGGGGACATGTCCGAGGGCCATCAGCTGTGCCATACATCGCAGGGGGAGGCCCAAGAAAATGATCTCCGATTTCTCGGAGTTACACTTGAGTTGGTCCAATTGTAACCAGGAGAACACCTCTGATAGGCAGGTGTTAATCACATCCCCTCTAAAATCACCGCCCTTCTCACAGGTGAAGAGCAGCTGCGTATCGTCTGCATATGATACTATTGATGCTCGATGGGCCTCGGCCAAATGGACAAGGGGAACCATGTAAAGATTAAAGAGTGTTGGGCTCAAAATCGAGCCCTGCGGGACCCCAACCTTCATTGGGGGAATGGGGGCAGCAAAGTGCGGGGACCAGATCATTTTCTGACAATCGTTCAGAAAGAAGGAAAACCACTTGAGTACCATGCCACCAAGGCCGCCGGTTGAAAAATACGTGCAACATTCCAAGAAGGCGTACACACTTTAAATCCACTTGTGTGTGGTTTATGAGGCATATCACCAGTATTAGGACTCCCTCAGGTTTAGGACTTGCCTGTAAACTGTTTGGCAGTGGGTTTCCCACTCTTCACGGCAGTCATAACCCAGCTACTCTCTCATTGGCACCTTTATTTTCCTACACTTCCTCAGCGCTCCTGTTATTGATACATGACCTTTCAGAGACTTGCTTTTATTGTTTTTGTTTTTCAATATTTAATTTCACGTCTCCTCTTTAGATATTTCTTGCATTGTTACTGTCTGCTCACATCACAAACCTTGTCTGAGACAGTCTAGCTTTCCATTATGGAGCACGGGGGCGGGGCAAACCCATATTCTCCCAGACTTCTTTATCGAAGCAACAATAAGGGCCAGATGTACAAAGCATTTTTACGGTTGCAAATTGTGCTTGAGAACATAAAACCTTTTTTTCAGAGCTGCTAATCCCATTTTCAGAGTCAGAAAAGGTTCTTCCGACTTCAAAAATGTGATTGCAGATGGATAGCAATTCAGTATCTGTAATGGGTATGTTGTCGGCGTCCCTTCTAAAAACTGACTTGGTGTGCTATTTCTAAAGGTGTGTGACCAAAATCTGGTTGCAAAACTTCAAAACAGTTACCAACACCTCAAAGGAGTTGGTAACTCATTTGCAAAACGGAAGGGTCATCCTAGGATTCCCGCCCTTTGTGAATTAAACAAACTTTTTTTTTTTAAGAAAAGAGAAATAGTGGTCACCTTCCTTATGATGGCCACTAAGCGTAGTAAGTCATAATTTGCCACCTAACTCATTTATATTCGAGAGGTAGGTCAGACTAAGATACACTACAATTTTTTTTTTAAAGAACTGACCTTTTAGTACATTGGTCAGTCCTTAAAAATGTTTACAAGTCCCAAAAGTCGGATCGAAATATGCAATCAGATATTTGTACATCTGGCCCAAAGTCCTTATCTTTCTGCCATAGTAACATATACTGCTTATTTCTTTTTTTAACTCTACCACTACTGCTATGCATGAACAAATGAGAAAAATACAGATGGAGATGAAGTGAAAACCAAACTAAAATCAAACCAGCTTGGGGACAACTGGCCCTCTGGGTCCTATGCCGGTACCAAAGAAAATCTTCATTTTTTATTACTCTCTTTGAACTTAAACTACATTTCGTTGTGGCTAGTTGAAAATTGATAGTTCTGCTCCCCTAAAAATGTCTAAATTCTGTGTCTGTGCCTATTCTTGCTACATTATCACCCTCTATGATGTGGCAGCTGTTTCCTAATAAATCAAAGGGCTAGTCTATCACAAGACTGCCTCTGAACATTTGAAAGAGTTGCCTTGCTGCAACTTGCCAATGTGTGGACTGAAAGGACCAATGCATCTACTGGATGAATCACTATTAACCTCATAATCACAGGTTCAAATCCTGGTCCTACACCATCCATCTTTCCAGGGCTCATACAGCAAGCATTGTTAACATGTGTAACATTAAATATATGTTTTCATCACCAAGAGACTGCTGTGGTGTGATACGGTCTTGACCCTGGCGAATGGAGAATCCACAGCCAAGGGACTTGATGCATCTTCCATTTACTTGACAAAATGTGTTTGGTAAACAAATACAGTATATCGTTTATTCTTAAGAAGGGATGTTATTCCTCAGGTTTTAGGGAGACTTCATCTATAATCACTCAATCTCAACATCCCCTTCAATGGAGGGACCGTGATCGGATGGCCTTCTTTGGAGAAAAGTTGTGTTCTCAACAAGCTCCTCCCACTCCCCTCCTACAGCCTATACATCACAACATTCCAGTAACGACCAGAGACAACTCGGTGATCCAAACTCTGATGAAAGGATATTCCATAGTCTTTGGAGCTTCCAATAAAAGATTATTTTCTTCAGACTCCTGTTCCCAAAGGCCAAGTAAAGAAGGACACATAGCTAGCAGGGCTTCAAATAGTGATGCAATCAACCGGTTCCTGCAGCAGACTATTTTGTAGGGTTTTATTCTAGAACAGAAACAGTCAGGATAATGCATTTCATGGACAAATCTTCATCCTGTGAACAGATCCATTCAATACAATCCTTTCCAAATTTTATAAGTGCAAACTCTTCTTCAATTGATCCAGCATGGACATTATCTGGCAGTTTCAAACTGCAATGATTAATACTGAGACATCCCTACATTATCATCTTCGAGTTGAAGCGCTGGGATGCCTCCGGGTAGCTATGCGCTATATAAGACTGTAATCATTTATTCATTCACAGACGACTTCTGAGATGCTCTGTAGGGGATCTCCATGATCCATTTCCAGTCCTTCCCTTCGGTCTGGGTTTTGCTCCAAGGTTATTTACAAAGGTTCTTTTTCCTCTGATGGCATACTTGCATGAGATAGGTGTTAAAGTGTTTTGATATCTGGATGGCTGGCTCTTATCTGCTTCTTTTTAAAGGTTAGACAGTTCTGACCATATTGGTTCAGTTCTTCAACAATATGGGCTCATTTTGCCACTAAAATTCAAACGTCCAGATACCCAGAGATCTTGACGGAATATACAAGTAACATTTGTGTAAATTTTCTACATGTTGTATTTCTCATGATTTAAAAGCAATTTCTTGTGATCATTTGAAGATTTGGGGTTTTTTAAGAGACTTTTTTGTTAGGTTTGCAGGTATTAAAGGCTTTAGAGAACCGTCATCAAATCTTTCCCATTTGTAACCTTTGGTTACTAGACTATGAAGAGTCTTGTCAATCACACACCTCTAATGCTTCCATCTGTCCCTTCCTGGGATTTACAGTTGGGCTTTTCTTGTCTTTGAATGGCTCTGTTTTTAAAAAAACCAAAAACCTTGTATACAGTTTCACTTCTCTTTTGACTTGCAAAGTATTATTTTTGGTTGCATTTAGTAGATCTTTTCCAGAGTACATGTTAATGAGACCCAACCCAATTTTCCACTCCAATGCAATTTCTCAATCCCATTTACACAGGACATTTTACTTCTTTGTTTGGTAATCTTCAATCTCCAGAAGAGGTTAGTTTACATTCCATAAACCTAACTAGAGCATTACCAATTTTTGTGCAGGGGCAGCTGACATAATGAATTATGATTCTCTTTTTGTAACTTTTTGTACTTATTCTAAGCTAGAAAACTAGTGACAGGAACTTTGAATCCCTGGTTTAGGAAAGCTATTTCAGAAGTATATGGGGTTTCTGATGTCCCTCTGCCTTTTAGTGTACACGTTATGTCAACAAGAGGTGTGGCAGCCACCTGGCCTGAAGCTAGGCCAAGTATTTCATTAAAAAAAAGTTATGTATGGCAGACATCAGGCAGCTGCGGTCCATGCAGGTAACAGCAGTGGGGGGATTTCGAGGGACGATGCAGAGGGAAAATTAATTATTTATTTAATTCTCGCTCGGAATTGTCCCTCGAATTACCTGTTACCTGCATGGACCGCATATGGTGTCTGTTTACCTAGTAGTAGGCTGTGTGGCAAGTTAGTCGAGGGTCTCCATCCTAAATATGACAGCTGTTCAGTGACCATGATACATGACTCATGGGCAGCACTCTATTCCAACACACCTTACAGGCTTGCGGCTTGAACTGAGCAGCACACAAACAAGCAAAAAACTCAGAAGCAGAGAAACAATGACAATTGCCCCGCATAGGCGCTCACAACCAAACCTGTGCTGTGCAGGCCAGCACAATATTTTGCCCCCAGTAGATGCAACGCAAATGTGTACAACGTGTTTTTTACAACTTCCATTACAACGCATGCTATTACAATACAAGCCATTACAACGCATTAGGTACATTAGTATTCTAACACCGCTGGGTGCTTACCTCAGGGAAGGTGCTGGTCAGCGAGGCATATGGGTTGTAATGGCATGCATTGTAATAGCAAGCGTTGTAATGGAACTTGCATTGTATTGGCTGCATTGTAAAGGCATTGCGTTGTAATGCCTGCCTTGTAATGGATGTTTCCCGCCCCAACTGAATCATACAGTCCAGCCTACAAGAGAACAGCTACTTATGATATATCTCAGGCCTTGTAGAACCAGACAAGCAGCCAGTGACCCTTAATGGGTGCTTTTATGGTCAGGATGCCGTCCTCATCATAATCTGTCTCCTAAAATAAGTGCCGGTGGTGCCCACTGGTGACCACTGTTACAATTTACCCACTGCACCTGCTTTGTGCTCTGGGCAGCTTACCTGGTGATCTGTATTTTATGCCAATGAACCTTTCACCTACAAGCTAGTAACATCCCTTATTTTAGTCATTTTCTCACATAGTCTGCTAATCCAAACTTGAAAAAAAACACCTGGAGAGCACTGTTGACTTATATGTCTAACTAAATTATGCAGCTCATGTTAGTACAGAAGTGGTTGCCTAGGAAACCGTGCTGAATCCTCTAGCAACAGATATACGATAAACAGGTACATTTGCAGATTGTGTCGAACAACACATGGGCGAAGTGCTGTGCGGTGGAAGCTGGTCTCCCACACCAAGTCAAATCAAGATAACAGCGCTGATGTATATATCCCGAGGCCAATTTTGTTTCTCCATAAACATAGATTTTCCTCAACTCCTGCTAAATCTTCTGTGTTATTGCCAGTAATGTCTGCAGCTTGTGAACACGGTGTTCAATACCATAGCCACAGATTTACATCACAAACGATATCATGTTGGAGATACTGGGTGTATAATGGCATCTTAACAACATATTTAATGCTGTACCTGTTGATACAGACTTCTTAATATGCACTACCATATTTTAAAGTAACATGTGTAGAAATAGAAATACCTTTGAATGGATTACAAAATATTTTTACATGTGCTTTGTGGTAAGGCAGTGCTTGGAGCAAAGACCTTTTATAATGAAAATGGATTTCTGGAGGTGATATTGCGTGTCATTTATATTTGTGATATTTCATTTTGTTGCGGTGATGTGTTGTTTTTATTTTTGGCTGATGTGTTTTTGGGCTGCAATATTGCAATGCTGTTGTTATATTATACTGTGGTTGTGTTACATTCTTTTTTGACAATATATGTTTTTGTTGTGTTGTAATTTTGGTTTGTGTTATTATATTGTGTAGGAAAGTCATCCTTTTTGCCTTGAGCTCCCCCTATTTAGGTCTCGCCTGACCCAGCGCAGGCGCTGGTCTGGCAAGACATTTTGAGAGGGCTCCAAAAAGTGCTACCAGGCCAGCCTAGAGCTACAGTGCATGTGCGCGGGCGCGCGCGCCGCGCTTTACCGTGATTACTTTCACTTTCGCGATCGCGGCCGTTTGTTTTTTCGAGCCACCAGCAGAGCGCAACGATGCTCCCAAGCAGGAGGTGCGGGAAGCAGCGATGGCAGCACGGAGTGTCGGAATCTTTTTATTTACCTTTAACATTTTTGTGTCTTGCCCCTCCTCCCTCCCTTCCGTTGGTTTGCAGCTGCATGATAAAGTACTTGCAGCACATTCAACCCATCCGCCCTGACCCTTGTTGCATGTGATTTCTGTTGTCTGACCACGCGTGGTGCACGCTTCCTGTCATGACTGAAGATGTGCTGGCGTGTACACTGCAGACTGTGTCAACGCTCATAAGAAAATCCCCTGGAAACTACCTTCAGAGTGTAGTCGTTTACGCTGCTGTCTTGCTGTGATGGTAGTTGCCTGCTGCAGAGACATACCAAACCCAGAGCAAACACTGGATTCCTTCATGGGAAACCCTTGAAGGCTGTGTGTGCACAGTAAATCCGCCCTGCAAGCTGTCACGTCTGGTTGGCAATGCAGGTAGATTTTGCGGATCTCATCGCAGCTCCTCAGAACCTACACTGGTCAACGCAAAACCTCACAAGACAATGCTGCACAGACAAAGCACCTAAGACATAAGGTACAATACTCAGCAGGCCTGAACTTGTGACTTTGTTACTACATTGTAGTTTTGTTATTTCTGTGTCATTTTAAAGATAAAAATATTTTATAAATTGGTGTTGGATTTTTATTGAGTTGTTTCTTTTACTTATTATTAGACCTGGCCCCTTGGCGTGAGTCTTCCTTCCACTTTTTGTCGCTGTGCCTCATGTGTTTTTATGGTGTTGGCCGCTCAGAGCACTGTGCCACTGCCAACCAGTGCCACAGTGCAAGTGCTCCCTATGTAAAATGTATATGTTGGTTGGATTCCATGATTGGCTTATTTGGTTTACTATCAGACCCCAGTAAAGTGCACCAGGAGTGCCAGGGCGTGTAAATACAAATGCCGCTGGTGGGCTTGCAGCACTGGTTGTGTCACCCCCAGAAGCGGCCTAGTAAAATATGTCTAAGGTCTGCCATTGCAGAACCTGCGTGCAGTCTCGGTACTGTCATGCTGACTGTGCAAGTGCACACACTTGCCAGTCCCTAAACCTTCCCTTAACTTCATATTAGTCACCCCTATGGTAGGCCCAAGGGCAGGGTGCATTGTAAGCATAAGGTAGGACAAGCCCTGATGTGTGTGGCATGTCCTAATAGTGAATTACAGCCATTTTCGTTTTTCACTATTGTAAGGCTACCTGTTCTCATAGGCCAGAATGGGCTGTTAAGATTGTTACATCCTATGATCCTAACATGTCCAGGGAACATGGTGGAAAATAGAGTTTAGTATGCCTGAACTCAGAATAATGTACATCTTTTAGTAAGGTTTATTTTAATATTCTGCGTTTGCAAATGCCACTTTTAGAAAGTTGGCCTTTGCTTGCCTAACCATTTCAGCCCGCCTCTGCGTGATGTGTATCTGCTGTCTGGCTTGTGTGAGTGACAGGGCTGGGGAAACCCAGATGGGCAGGGCTAGGTAGCCTGGTGGTGAATAGGAAGATTGGCAGATAGATGGGTGGGAGGAGTACACCTGGACTCTGAATCGGATTCTGCTCTGCCACCACAATGCTGGCTCTGCCCCCTGTGGAGCGTCTGATGGCTCTGCCCTGCACCCTGAAAGAAACAGCCTGCATCGCAAAAACAAAGTGCTCAGAAACCGGACTGGACTAGGCAAGGGCCCCCCTGGCCTGGCAGAACAAAAGAATTGCTGTATAAATGTAGGAGCCCTGCTCCCAAGAAATTAGATCCTGTCCTGCCAAGAAGAAACCTCTGTCCGACGAGAAGGAACTGGGAAAGCTGCATGGAGGAGTACTGTCCCTGACCTGGGGGATTGGCCTGCAGTGGTTACCTTGCTGCTGAAGAAGAGGAACAAAGACTAAAGAGACTTTTATCTGACTTATGCTGAAGATCTCCAAGGGCTTGTGAGTGAGCTTGCCCCCTGAACAAAGTCCCAGGAACAGTGGACTTCACCGCCATGGAATCGCCTTGGAAAACGGACCGTTTTCCTCACATCTTCGCGTCGAACTGCTGTGTACGCCTCGCTGTTTGCGGCGTACTCCCTGTGAGCTGATATCCCGCTGTCCGGCACGAACAACGCGTCTTTGGCCCCTCTACGAGCCGTAGCTCGCACCGCGAAGGATGGTACTACCATCCCAAGCAACGCGAGTTATTGCCCCTACGAGCCGTAGCTCGTACCGTAATTAAAGGACATCACCGTACCAGCTCGCACCCCCCTACGGACCGTACAATCACTGTACGCGCTTCTCCCCTGCTTTGGGAAAGGCCGTAGTACATGTGGTGGTCGTGTACGTCTCCCGTATCGAGCGTACTGTTCGCCTGTCTCAGCAGTCCAAGTGAAGATCAGCGATCCCGGTACGTCGCGTACCCGAACGTCTGGCAGTACGGACCGTACTTTCGCCCCGTCCCCTGAGCCGCGCACGCCCAAGGTCTCCCGTACCGTAGTACCCGCCGCCCTGAGAACTTCGCACCGTACTGTACGCCTGCTGCCAAGGAAGTGTCCGTGACGAACTCACCAAGCATCAAGGTACTGTGCCCATTCGCACCGTAGGGTGTACGCTTCACCCGAAGAGCCTGCAGCGCGTGTACTACCCGGCCCAAAGCCTGTGTCTACTGCGTACGAAGCGTACGAAGAGGGACGACGCACACAAAACTGTAAAAGTACGCTAAACTTAAGAACTCTTTGAAAATAAGTATTGTGGCCTGCTGCAACGTTATTTGGTCTTGTGCTAAGCCTGATTATTCTATATAAAGTATTTTTGATATATATCCGGTGTGGAGTCCATTTGTGGAGGGTCAGTGTATTACTGTGTGGGTATTTACAAATGCTTAACCTAAACGCCCTGAGATAACGCCTTGTCTGCTCGCGCCAAGCTGCCTAGAGGGTGAGCAGGGGTTATTATTAGAGTGTATCCCCCTACCCTGACTAGAGGAAAGGTTCCCTGCTTGTCACAAGTACCTACCTGTGCCAACCAGAGAACCCGGATTCTAACATTGAAGGTCAGCGGTGAGGATTACGAATTAGCATTTGTGATACATACACAGTGATTGGTGAACGCCACATAGTGAAGGCAGACCAATAGCGCAACCACTTACTTTTATTCGCATTTTTCTGCGAAATCGCCAGTTGTTAAAAGAATCATGCCTGGTTCAAGTGTTGTGGAGAGAGCAGAATCTGTAGTCTCTGACATTGAAGGTATTGAATGAGAAGAAGAGAGACTAGAGAGCTACACCATGGCCCAGCTGAAGGGCTTCTGCAGGAAGTTCAAAGTCCCCACTGTTGGATGTAAGAACAAACCAGATCTTTACAAGGCGCTGAGGGCCTGGATGGAGTCAAGGAAACCCTCTAATGACGTGGAGGAAATTGAACAGGCAGAGAGCATCGCTAGCTCAGGCAGAGACCTGTCGCCAGAGGAGTTGGCTGACAGGAAGGAAACCAGAGCTCATGAGATAGAGATGGCGAAACTAAATAGACAACTGGCAATGGAACAAAAAAGGCTGGAAATGGAAGAAAGAAAAAGCCATTTGGAGCATGAGATGAAATTGAGGGAGCTGGAGTTGAAAGCCCAGGGCTTGGGAAGCACTCCCTCTGGTGGCAGCATACCCCCAGTGCAGGTAGAGTCCAGAGTGTACATACCCAAAGATGTAGAGAAGGATTTTTTTTTAAACGATGACATAGGGCAGTGGTTCAAAGCCTACGAAGTAGCCATGTCCTCCCACCGGGTCCCTGAGAAGGATTGGGGAGCGGGGTTGTGGGGGCGGTTCTTGAGTGAAGGGCGGGACACACTGCTAGATTTGCCCTCAGATGTGTATAACTCTTACCCACATATGAAGGATGCTTTAATGGCTAGGTATGGTTTAACTCCTGAAATGTATAGGCAGAGGTTCAGGGGTTGCACTAAGATTCCCAATAGTACGTATGTGGAGTATGTGACTTTATTTTGCAGAGCACTGGATGGTTGGGTGAAGGGTAGCAAGGTTGATCATTTTCAAGGGCTTCTTGATTTAATGGCATGGGAGCACTTGTCCAGTAATTGTTTTCCTGAGCTATGCCAACACCTGCTTGATAGTAGGCTGACTAACCCTAGGAAGCTTGCTGAGGAGGCGGATCGCTGAGTCAGTACCAGGGTCCACAAGGGTCCCGTGGGAGACTCCGCCAAAGGTGGGCAGGGTCCCCAGCAGAAGAGTGGGGGGGACAAGGGAAAACAGAGGGAGTTCCAGAAGAGGCCCCAAAGTAATCCCCAAGGGAACCAAGGGAAAGGTTCTCAGCCTCCCCCACCCCAGAAACCGACTATGGCCCTGACAGGTACCCCTGTTCAAAGAGGGCCCCCAACCTGTTACAGATGTGGTGAGCTGGGTCATTTTGCCAATGATCCCAAGTGTCGCCAGTTTGGTAAACCAGCACCCACTGGTGCAACCCCCCGGCAGACGGCTAGTGCAGCCCTGGGTGGAGAAATGGGTGTCCAAGGTGGGTGGGGTTCTGTAGAAATGTCCCTGGTCTCATTAGGAGACTGTGAAGTGGTCCCCAAAACCCAGCTGCCTGAGAACACTAAAAAATACAGGCAGTGGGTGACCATAAATGGCCATAGGGTTGAAGCTCTGAGAGATACAGAAGCCAGTGTGACGTCTGTCAAGCGCCACCTTGTGTCTCAGGAGCAGGTTGTCTCAGGAGCATTCTATCCGGTTGTTGCCGCCGACAACACCGAGAGTCACTGCCCGGTGGCTCAGATTCCCTTTGAGTGGGGGGGGGTCTCTGGTACTCTTCAGGTAGCTGTGAGGCCCGCCATGCCTGTAGACTGTCTGTTAGGGAACGATCTGGAGAGCTCACCTTGGGCTAAGGTGGAGCGGAGTGCTCACCTGGAGATGTTGGGTATACCAGATTGGGTGTGTGTCACCACACGGTCCATGACAGCGAGTAGAGGTGCTCAAGAGGACCTGGAGCCTGAGAGGGAGGCCCAGGAATCGGCCTTAGGGAGAAGAGGCAGGGGGCGCGGGAAACCGGCCCCTGAGGTTCCCACGGTCCAGGAGGAATCAGACCTTGAGGGGGATACCCTGGAACCTACAGGGGAACAGATAGCTGAACTGGGGGACCTGCCTGAGCTGACCCATTGGCAGCAAGAAGGAGATCCCTCCAGGGAGGAATTCTGCAGGGAGCAGAAAGAGTGCCCTTCTCTTGTGGGTATGCGGCAGTAGGCTGCATACCAGGCCAACGGTGATCAGTCTGGAACACATTTCATTTATTGGGAGAACGACCTCCTGTATTCTGAGCCTAAGGTTGCTGAGCCTGGGTCAGCCCGTGTGCTGGTGGTACCCCAGCGCTTCAGAGCCTTCCTACTTGGGCTGGCTCACGATGTGCCATTGGCAGGACATTTGGGGCAGGACAAGACCTTTGAAAGGCTTGTCACCCACTTCTTTTGGCCCCAAATGTGCAGTAGTTCAGACACTCACTGCAAGACCTACCAGACGTGCCAGGCAAGTGGGAAGAGTGGAAGGAAGCAGAAGGCTCCACTCCAGCCATTCCCTGTGGTCGGTACCCCATTCCAGCGAGTGGGGATTGACATTGTAGGGCCACTGGACCCTAGGACAGCTATGGGCAATAGGTTCATCCTGGTCCTGGTGGACCATGCCACCCGGTACCCAGAAGCCATCCCTCTGAGGACAGTGACGGCCCCCGTGGTGGAACGTGCGCTGATGGGAATTTTCTCCCGAGTGGGATTCCCTCTAGAGGTGGTGTCTGACCGGGGTACCAATTTCATATCTAAATATATGAAATCCCTTTGGCAAGAGTGTGGTGTAACCTACAAGTTCACCACACCTTACCACCCCCAAGGAAACAGGTTGGTTGAGAGATTCAACCGAACCCTAAAGGGCATGATAATGGGTCTTGAGGAACCCATGAGGCGTAAGTGGGACGTCCTCTTACCATGCCTTCTCTTTGCTTACAGAGAGGTGCCACAGAAGTCTCTAGGGTTCAGCCCCTTTGAGCTTCTGTACGGACACCCAGTGAGAGGACCTCTAAGTCTGGTCAAGGAAGGCTGGGAGCAATCTCCCAGGAAACCTCCCCAGAATGTATATAGCTACATGCTGGCCTTCAGGAACCAGACTAGGCGTTTCAGGGAACTTGCTGAGGCAAACCTGGAAGCCAGCCAGGAGGAGCTAAAGCGGTGGTACGACCAGAATGCCACTCTGGTTGAGCTTCAGCCTGGACAGAAGGTATGGGTCTGGGCCACAGTGGAGCCCTGTGCGCTCCAGGATAAGTGGACCGGTCCCTTTGAGATTGTGGAGCGCAAGAGTCCTGTCACCTATTTGGTGGACTTGCGGTCTCCAAGGAACCCCTTAAGGGTCCTTCATGTCAACCGCCTCAAGCCACACTTGGAGAGGTCCCAAGTGGGCATGCTCTTAGCGACAGATGCTGGGATGGAGGAGGAGACCGAGCCTCTTCCTGACCTCCTGTCAGCCAAGGAGCAAGATGGGTCAGTGGATGGTGTCATCCTCTCTTCCACCCTGACCCCTGAGCAACAGAACGATTGTCGCCAGTTACTGGGACAATTTTCTGACCTGTTTTCCCTGATTCACGGTGTCACTGATTGGTGTGTCCATGATGTGGACACTGGGGATAGTACACCTGTGTGGCACAAGGCCTACAGGGTGACTGACAGGGTAAGGGCCTGCATCAAGGAGGAGGTCTCCAAGATGTTTGCCCTTGGGGTAATTGAGTCCTCAAGCAGTCCTTGGGCCAGCCCAGTGGTCTTGGTCCCAAAGGCTGCAGCGCCGGGAGCCACACCCGAACTCCAGTTCTGTGTGGACTACAGAGAACTCAATTCGGTCACCAGGACTGACGCACACCCCATCCCCAGAGCTGATGAGCTCATAGATCGGCTAGGGGCTGCCAACTACCTCAGCACGTTTGATTTAACGTCTGGGTATTGGCAGATCGCCTTGACCGATGGGGCCAAAGAGAGGTCAGCATTTTCCACCCCTGATGGTCATTACCAGTTCTGGGTTATGCCCTTTGGGATGAAGAATGCCCCTGCTACCTTCCAGAGGTTGGTCAACCAGGTGTTGGTTGGACTGGATTCGTTCAGTGCAGCCTACCTGGATGACATCGCAGTGTTCAGCTCCACGTGGGAGGAACACCTGCGCCACCTCTGGGAAGTGTTGATAGCGCTGCGGAGGGCAGGCCTCACGATCAAGGCGATTAACTGCCAGATTGGGCAGGGTTCAGTGGTGTACTTGGGGCACCAAGTTGGGAGTGGCCAGGTGGCACCCCTTCAACCCAAGATAGAAACCATCCTGAATTGGGAGTCGCCCAAAACCCAGACAGATGTGAGAGCCTTCCTAGGTCTCACCGGGTACTACAGGAGGTTTGTCAAGGGGTATGGCAACATTGTTGCCCCCTTGACAGCGCTGACTTCCAGGAAGCAGCCCAGGAATGTGATTTGGACTGACACCTGTCGGAAACCTTTTGAGGCCCTGAAAGTTGCTATGTGCGCGGCGCCCGTGCTTTTGGCTCCCAACTTCTCCAAAGAGTTTATCGTTCAGACAGACGCATCAGAGCATGGTGTGGGGGCTGTTCTTTCACAGATTAATGAAGAGGGCCTAGATCAACCTGTAGCCTTTATTAGCAGGAGGTTACTACCACTGGAACAGAGATGGAGTGCTATTGAGCGTGAGGCATTTGCTGTGGTCTGGGCGCTGAAGAAGCTAAGACCCTACCTGTTTGGGTCTCACTTCCGGGTTCAGACAGACCACAGGCCCCTCAGATGGTTGATGCATATGAGGGGTGAGAATCCAAAGCTGTTGAGGTGGTCCATTTCCCTACAGGGTATGGATTTCACGGTGGAACATCGCCCTGGTACAGATCACGCCAATGCTGACGGTCTGTCTAGATTTTTCCGCCTTAGTGATGAGGAACTCCCTGGGGTAGGGTAGTTCTCCCCATCTTTCAGCTGGAGGGGACACGTGTTAGACCTGGCACCTTGGTGTGAGTCTCCCTTCCACTTTTTGTCGCTGTGCCTCATGTGTTTTTATGGTGTTGGCCGCTCAGAGCACTGTGCCACTGCCAACCAGTGCCACAATGCAAGTGCTCCCTATGTAAAATGTATATGTTGGTTGGATTCCATGATTGGCTTATTTGGTTTACTATCAGACCCCAGTAAAGTGCACCAGGAGTCCCAGGGTGTGTAAATACAAATGCCGCTGGTGGGCTTGCAGCACTGGTTGTGCCACCCCCAGAAGTGGCCTGGTAAAATATGTCTAAGGTCTGCCATTGCAGAACCTGCGTGCAGTCTGGTACTGTCATGCTGACTGCGCAAGTGCACACACTTGCCAGTCCCTAAACCTTCCCTTAATTTCATATTAGTCACCCCTATGGTAGGCCCAAGGGCAGGGTGCATTGTAAGCATAAGGTAGGACAAGCCCTGATATGTGTGGCATGTCCTAATAGTGAATTACAGCCATTTTCGTTTTTCACGATTGTAAGGCTACCTGTTCTCATAGGCCAGAATGGGCTGTTAAGATTGTTACATCCTATGATCCTAACATGTCCAGGGAACATGGTAGAAAATCGAGTTTAGTAGGCCTGAACTCAGAATAATAAGGTACATCTTTTAGTAAGGTTTATTTTAATATTCTGTGTTTGCAAATGCCACTTTTAGAAAGTTGGCCTTTGCATGCCTAACCATTTCACCCCGCCTCTGCGTGATGTGTATCTGCTGTCTGGCTTGTGTGAGTGACAGGGCTGGGGAAACCCAGATGGGCAGGGCAAGGTAGCCTGGTGGTGAATAGGAAGATTGGCAGATAGTTGGGTGGGAGGAGTACACCTGGACTCTGAATAGGATTGTGCTCTGCCACCACAATGCTGGCTCCGCCCCCTGTGGAGCGACTGATGGCTCTGCCCTGCACCCTGAAAGAAACAGCCTGCATCGCAAAAACAAAGTGCTCAGAAACCGGACTGGACTAGGCAAGGGCCCCCCTGGCCTGGCAGAACAAAAGAATTGCTGTATAAATGTAGGAGCCCTGCTCCCAAGAAATTAGATCCTGTCCTGCCAAGAAGAAACCTCTGTCCGACGAGAAGGAACTGGGAAAGCTGCATGGAGGAGTACTGTCCCTGACCTGGGGGATTGGCCTGTAGTGGTTGCCTTGCTGCTGAAGAAGAGGAACAAAGATTAAAGAGACTTTTATCTGACTTGTGCTGAAGATCTCCAAGGGCTTGTGAGTGAGCTTGCCCCCTGAACGAAGTCCCAGGAACAGTGGACTTCACCGCCGTGGAATCGCCTTGGAAAATGGACCGTTTTCCTCACATCTTCGCGTCGCACTGCTGTGTATGCCTCGCTGATCGCGGCGTACTCCCTGTGAGCTGATATCCCGCTGTCCGGCACGAACAACGTGTCTTTGGCCCCTCTACGAGCCGTAGCTCGCACCGCGAAGGAAGGTACTACCAGCCCAAGCAACGCGATTTATTGCCCCTACGAGCCGTAGCTCGCACCGTAATTGAAGGACATCACCGTACCAGCTCGCACCCCCCTACGGACCGTACTATCACTGTACACGCCTCTCCCCTGCTTTGGGAAAGGCCGTAGTACGTGTGGTGGTCGCGAACGTCTCCCGTCCGGAGCGTACTGTTTGTCTGTCTCAGCAGTCCAAGTGAAGATCAGTGATCCCGGTACATCGCGTACCCGAACGTCTGGCAGTACGGACTGTACTTTCGCCCCGTCCCCTGAGCCGCGCACGCCAAAGGTCTCCCGTACCATAGTACGCGCCGCCCGGAGGACTTCGCACCGTACTGTACGCATGCTGCCAAGGAAATGTCCGTGACGAACTCACCAAGCATCAAGGTACTGTGCCCATTCACACCGTAGGGTGTACGCTTCACCCGAAGCGCTTGCAGCGCGTGTACGACCCGTCCCAAAGCCTGTGTCTACTGCGTACGACGCGTACGAAGAGGGACGACGCGCACAGAGCTGTTAAAGTACGCTAAACTTAAGAACTCTTTGAAAATAAGTATTGTGTGATCTGCTGAAACGTTATTTGGTCTTGTGCTAAGCCTGATTATTCTATATAAAGTATTTTTGATATATATCCGGTGTGGAGTTCATTTGTGGAGGGTCACTGTATTACTGTGTGGGTATTTACAAATGCTTAACCTAAACGCCCTGAGATAACGCCTTGTCAGCTCGCGCCAAGCTACCTAGAGGGTGAGCAGGGGTTATTATTAGAGTGTATCCCCCTACCCTGACTAGAGAAAAGGTTCCCTGCTTATCACAAGTACCTACCTGTGCCAACCAGAGAACCCGGATTCTAACACTTATTTACTGCTTTGGTGGTATTAAATGCTTTACACATGCCAATCGCCTAAATTAAGCCTGAATGCATGTTTTCCAAGCTACCAAGGGTTGAGCAAGGATATATTTACTGACTCTTGACTATTAGTGATTGTGGTATTATCACTAGTTGAGGGTGAATACCTCCACCTACTAATAACCCACTTTTCCACATATTGTTTTTGTGTTCTTTTGTGCTCCATAATTACTTTAGAGAAGTTGATAAATGCTGCATCAGTTCAAGCCAAAACAGCTATTACTTTAAAGTTCCATTGAAAACAATCCATTCACCACCGTCCAAGGGGGTAAGCTACCGCTGCTCTACAGGTTCAAATATTCAGAACATCAATCAGCATGAATAGTGGGAGAGACCTGTCCTAAATTAGCACTTCTAGTGCTCACGTTACGTAAAATGCGCAGTTAATATATGGTGAAATTATGCATCTTAATATCATGTGCAATAATGGCTAGCAGTATCTAAGGAGTTCACCTGCCCATGATAACTGGAGTACCCGTCTCACCAGCACAGACTAGTGTAAGCACAAGCATGACCTGGCAATTTACAGATGTAAGTATCCGAAGCAGAGGAAACAAATGAACCGCACAGAAAGAAGAAACAATACACCTTTATTGTTCTGTCCGGGCACCATTCTTGTGGGTTTATTGATATGGTTGAAGCATTTTTCAAAATATTCAAAATGTGAAAATGTTGTGAAATGTTTTTTGAAAATGCTTTGGTTTAATGAATGAATGGAGTCGTAACCGATGAATGGATGAAGTTGCGCCTGAAACAAATTACGTAGGGGCATATCAACAACAACCGGCGATAATTATCGCTAATTGCACTTAGCGCTAGGATAATTATCGCCGGCTAGCGTTGATTTTTATCGCTGAGATAGCGTGCTATTAGCAACGCTTATCTCAATAGCGATAAAAATCCTCACGCTAAGTGGCTAACGTGAGATTATCGCTGGAAACCCAGCGATAATCTCACGTTAGCTTGTTGATAGGGACAGACAAACTTAGGCATGATATCCTCCTTCCATAGGATATCATTGCTAAGTCAGAAAAATACCAGACGTAAAAAAGCAGCGTTAACCGCGGTTAGCGCTGCTTTTTTTGTCTCTAACAGGGTTAGCGATATTCATGATAATAGGAGAAATGTCGCTTAGCGACATTTCTCCAAATATTTTACTCTGGAACGCCCCCTTTGCATCTCATTAGAGATGCAAGGGGAAGCGTAGAGTAAAAGGGTGCTAACATGCGAATTTGCATGTTAGCACCCTGTTGTTGATAGGGTTCTAGTTTTATCTCTGCTTTCTTGGCTTTTAAAGCCAAAAAAAGCAGAGATAACGCCCTTGTTGATATGCCCCCTAGGTCGTATAGACATTCAGAAAAGGCCATGAATAGTTATGCAACACTTTTGTGTTGTACGCCATTATTTTTAAATTGATATTTTCGTGTTCTGTTCAACTACTCCTGCTCATTCCCACCTCTCAATCAGTGTTCTGCTGCAAAGCCATCTCTCCCCATGCTCTGTGAAGAATCAAACAGATGACGCCAATTAAATTAGCGTTGAATAATATTTTGTTAGAAAGTGTACATTGTAAATTAGGCTACCATGATATACCCAAAGTAATATTTCACTGACGTCCGCTGGAAGTTCTGCTGAAGACGTGTGAGCTATATGAGCCATTGTTCAAGAAATGTTTAATTTGTTTATACATCTCCAGAGTGAGATTACTAAGGAAGCACTTGAAGATTTCTCTTACCATAAGGCTTGAGTTAGTGCTTAAATAATCACATGTTTTTTTATTATTACATTGCTGTTCCTGATTTGCCAAATGCAACCCTGACCATGATCATACCATGTTGAATTTGAAAAACTATTAATAGCTTGTGCGATTTTGCTATAAACCCTCTGGGATTTGGCGTTTCGTAAGATTCATATTCATTACATCATTGACGGTGCTACTTTGCTGTTAGAAATGGTGGCACTGGTTGGCTAGGGTAGGCGCCTAAGCCAGGCAGGACCTGCACTCTAGACAGGGTAAGTAGGTTAACCACCTAAGATAAACCCTACTCACCCACCTTGGTAACTTGGCACAGAAACGTCAAGCTTATACCGGAGGCAATGCGTAAAGTATCTGTAAACTCAAAGACAGTAAAAAAGTGAAAACACTACAAGAGGATACAACAACAGTTTAGAAAAATAGTCAATATTTATCTGAGTAAAACAAGGCTAAAACAACAAAAATCCGACACATACAAATCAAGATATCACTTTTGAAATGATCACTTAAAATTATAGCTCTTAGAAATCTATAGCTCTCAACCCCGTGCCAGACACGAAGTAGCGCAGGCTGGCTGTGGAGTCGCACAGACCCCGGTTACAGTACTTTGGAAAACGAAAAACACAAAGATGCTGCACAGCTGTCAAAAGTCACCAATGCATGCTTATCTGAAAATGTGCACTATCCAGCATGCAGGTACAATATGGACTCAGCTCCTGGTACCCTACCTTACTGGCTGTGTTTTTTATGGTTCCATGAGAGAGCCCAGGTAGTGGCCAGAAAGGAGGGCCTGGATGTATGGACGCCGCTGCTATTCTTGTGCAGCGGTCAACCTTTAAGGAAATGAACAAGGAACTCCAGACCGTGGGAATCTCTAGATCTGGTTTCTCATGCCTCTTGCTTTCCCTCTTCCTCACAGGCACCTGGGCCACTCTTTTAGGGTCCAGGTCCTCCTGATCACCCTTGGATGCCATGGACCGTGTGGTCAGGCACACCCAATCCCAACATCTCTAAAAGCGACCTGAACTCCAGGCGGTATGTTCCAGGTAATGTTTCAGCCAACAACCCACAGGTATGGATGGGCTCACAGCTACCCTCAAGGAACCTGAGACCCCTCTCCCCACTCAAACGGAACCTGCACTACCCTACACTGGTGCTCACTGTTGTCTACTGCAAATGCTTGGTGAAGCACACCAGTAGCCACTTGCTCTTCAAACACCAGGTGACACCTGACAGTGGTCACACTGGCTCCTGTGTCTCGAGAGCCTCTACTCTCTGCCCATTAATGGTCAACAACTGCCTGTATTCCTTAGTGTTATCAGGCATTAAGGTTCTCCGAACCATCTCAATGATCTCTACTGAGAAAAGGGTCATCTCAGCTGGTTCACCACACCCACCTGGGACCAACTCCTCACCTAGCACAACACTGGACATACCCTGTGACAGCCCACCAGTGGGGTCTGTGCCCGCTTGGTACACTTGAGGTCCCCCTTGAAGGGCCCTTCTTGATCACACTCAAAACACTTCAGAGGGCCCTTTCCTTCAGACTTCCCTGGTGGGAAAACATTCTTCTTTTTACTAGGGGGGTTGTGAATCATTGCCCTGGGAATTGGTTTGTGGCCCTTTAAAGTACTCCTTTTTTTTACCCTTGTTCCCCTCTTTTGCTGATGGGGACCCTGCCCACCCTTGGCGGAGTCTCCCCCATACAACTTCATGTGGACCCTGTGTTCTGCTCGATTTTCCTGGCCTTCTTCTGTTAACAAGTGATTGAATGTGACTTCAGTCTCTTACCATTCAAGCCTAAGGGTTAGAGTAGTGGATGGAGCCTATTTACTAGACACTTCGACATGATTCTGTGCTCTTCCCCATAGATCAGGGCTTGCACATATAGCCTAGGGGATAGATTCGTTAGTATTAGGGATAACCTGTCCTGTAGTGAGGGTATTTCATGGAGCCGTGCTGAATGCAGGCCTGGTAGGCCTCAAACGGGAGAGACTCCATCTTTCTTTCTGCTCCGGCAGCTTGGGATTCTTCTAGGTCAAGAGTTATGTTTTAGTTATGAGGTGTTATTCGCTTGGAGAGAACCGGTTCAGGCCGGCCCTTATCGAAGGATTGTATTTTTCTTCATGCCGAAGACACTACATCAGGCCGGCCGGCTGGGAACGTGTCCTTGGTACGGGGAGGTACAAGAATTTGGTGGGCGGCAGGTTACGGGCCGGAATTTTCCATGAGGAAATGCACCTCTATATTAGTGAAAGTCTGAGGCAGTTACATGTTCAGTCTGTAGGCGGCATCTAGCCGTTAGCAGTAGAGCTACTACTTATTCCAGGGAAGACAGACGCCATCTTGAAGGCGGAGAAGAACCGAGAGACAGATGCTTTCGTTACATGTTCAGTCTGTAGGCGGCATCTAGCCGTTAGCAGTAGAGCTACTACTTATTCCAGGGAAGACAGACGCCATCTTGAAGGCGGAGAAGAACCGAGAGACAGATGCTTTCCTAACAGAATAGCCAGGGAGGAGAGAGTAGCCGATAAGGAAGAGGTCCCAGTGACTCGGAGAAGGGTGATTCCAGGCGAGCCGAGGCACAGACGAGAAGGGAGCCTAGATGACCACTGAGTGCAGGCTACATACTACTAAGGTGATGTCGACCCTTTCTTATTAGAGTGTACAACTTAATCTTTCACTTTTCTTTGCAGGTTATGTGTTATATCGTAATGTTATGTGATTGTATGTGTAATGAGTAATAAAGTATCCAGTTTGTAGTGAACCAACATATGCTGTGTGTTCTTGTATAAGAGGGTAGCCTATTCCTCTAGTCAGCTGCGGCTACATGAACAGATGTTAACCCTGATCAGGTAAGTGGTAACTGAATAAGGGAAAGAGGAGCCCCTCAAACCTGAGAACAGGCTATACCCGAACTGGCAATCCTTGTGTGATCTGATGAATAGTGAGACTGATTCCCTTTTTGTATGTTATGGTGATCATAGGATGAAATAAGACTGCCGTCTGGGTAGAGAGGTCTGGGTTCGTATGGGACTGCGAGGCCGCCACTTGTGATACTGTCGTATGGGCAGAGAGGTCTGGATCCGTATGGGATCGCGAGGCCGCCGATTGTGCTGAGACTGCCGTCTGGGTAGAGAGGTCTGGGTTCGTATGGGACCGCGAGGCCGCCACTTGTGATACTGTCGTATGGGCAGAGAGGTCTGGGTTCGTATGGGACCGCGAGGCCGCCACTTGTGATACTGTCGTATGGGCAGAGAGGTCTGGATCCGTATGGGATCGCGAGGCCGCCGATTGTGCTGAGACTGCCGTCTGGGTAGAGAGGTCTGGGTTCGTATGGGACCGCGAGGCTGCCACTTGTGATACTGTCGTATGGGCAGAGAGGTCTGGGTTCGTATGGGACCGCGAGGCCGCCACTTGTGATGCTGTCGTATGGGCAGAGAGGTCTGGATCCGTATGGGATCGCGAGGCCGCCGATTGTGCTGAGACTGCCGTCTGTGTAGAGAGGTCTGGGTTCGTATGGGACCGCGAGGCCGCCACTTGTGATACTGTCGTATGGGCAGAGAGGTCTGGGTTCGTATGGGACCGCGAGGCCGCCACTTGTGATACTGTCGTATGGGCAGAGAGGTCTGGGTTCGTATGGGACCGCGAGGCCGCCACTTATGAGACCTTGGTATGCATAGTAGGAATCCCCTGTCCTTAGGTGATAGATATATGTTATTGTAGGATTGTAAATAGGTTCTAGGGAGGGGGTAACGTTCTGGCTGGGTTAGTGAGGCTCTGATGAGCGAGTTCTATCTGATCCGGAAACCCAAGCAGAACATTTGGCGTCACGAACCGTTTACGAAACCTGTGTGCGTTGTGGTTGTATTGTGTTTGCCTTTGGCGCGTGCGTGGTTTTGTTTGTATATTATTTGTATCTACCTGCGTATAATTTTCTTTTCTCTTTCTTCTTTTTCTTTTTCTCTTTTTCTTTCTTTTCAAAAATGTTTTCTAGAAAGTCGAAATCTACTTTTAAGTTGCCCGTTGATATTCCCGGTTGGGATTCAACGCCTTATGAAGCCTTAGCCCGTGAGTGGGCTGATTCTACTGGTTTGAGTGAGAATTGGAATTCTTTTTTGGAGCTGGCGGAGCCGGCTAATGTGATTACTTGCTTACAGAAGGCGCCGGTATCTAAGGGTGATGAGCTTCCCGTTTTAGGGCGCAGAGGTTGGATTGTTCTGTCTGCGTACAGGCTTCTCCATGAGAGGTTGTTGAAATTGCAGAACTTGCATAAGGATTTGGAAACGAACTTTGTTGAGATTCAGAATGCTCATACTTTGTTACGGTGTCAAAATAAGTTGCTTGCTGACAAACTTGAGACGTACCAAACTATTGCCGAGAGAGCGGCTGTGCGAATTGCTCGTTATAAATACAAGAATCGGCGTGGTCGGGTTTCGACGCGGAAGGTGCGTCTGGTCGTGGCGAAAGCCGGACTGGATTGGAATCCTGATGAATGGGATGGTAATATCTGGAACTCGAGTGATTCTCCTTCCTCGGGTGAGGAGTCTGCCAAGCGCGAGTCCTCTCGCTCCGGCCGTGCTTGTAAATCTGCTTCTTGCGCCTCTGATGGTGCACCCCGTGATTGCGCTCGTCCTTCGAGCGGGGTCGCTACGTGTACTGGTCGAGCTCCTTGTGATGCTCATCCCGCGGTCTCGGCGCATCCAGTTTTTCGAAGGAAGGTGCAGCAGGCTCCCGGTGCTCCGAATGGTATTGCTTTAGACTCTTTGGAGGATTTTTCTCAACAAGAAATTAGTGATATTTTGCAGCGATTTCGGCAGCGAGTTGGTGAGCCCTTGCTCACATGGATGGTGCGCCTTTATGAACTGGGCGCTGCTGGCATTATGTTGGATGCTGGCGATTGTTTGAAGTTTTGTTCCTTGAGTTAGGATTCTACCGTACAGGATCATTTTCGTAACTTTAATGGTGGTGGTCAAATTTCTTTGCTTCAATTGGCGACTGAGGGTTGTAATCAAAAATATCCTACTGAGTCTGACTGGCCTGTGAATGACAAACCGTGGTATACTTTGCGCGATGCTGCGCAACGTCTCAAAGAGGAGGTGATGAAAACGGCAATTTTTCTGAATACTGTTGACCGGTTGCTTGATGCTTTCTTGACATCTTCTGTGCGGAATCGTATTATTCGTTCTTCCCCTGTTGCTTATAAGCAGGTCATGATGACTTTATTGATTAATCAGACTGGTAACATGTTATCTGTGGTGCTGGAATCGGTACCCCAACTCGGTGAGTTGGGTGAGTGGTTTAAACCTGAACGGCAGTCCCGGCCTGACACTCGTACTCCTGGTGAAAATAAATTTACTAGACGTGATATGTTTCTTGCTCTTCTGGCTGATGGTGTGCGAAAGGAGGACATTGATGGTGAGACTACTTCTCGTTTGTGGGAAATGTTTCGCAAACGTGGCTTGGATCGGAAGGAGGGTGCCCGGCGTGTTCGGACAACTGAGTGTGATCGTGGTTTTTCTGACGGTAGCGGTGATGACGACCGCCGTGGGCGCTCTGATCATCGTGATGATCGACGTTATGCGCGTGATTTGTCCCCCCGTCGTGAGAGAGACAGGGAGAGAGAGGGGGAAAGAGAGAGGGGGAGAGATGATTATGTTAACAGCAGACGTAGAGATGATAGGGATCAATCCCCTGAGTTGAGAAGGAGAGAGGATCGACACATATTGGCCGATCGAAACCCGCAGTACAATGCAGGGAACAGTAATCCATTTCGTAATGGAGATGGATATGAACAGGAGGTATCGATACCTAGGAACCGTGAGAGTCTTTATCCTGATTTATCCTGGTACACAGAACACAATAAAAAGGACTAGGAAATAGGTCAAGCTCCAGTATACAGATGGGCTCACAGAGATAATAGACCCTATGTAGATATTGATATTTATTGGAGACATCGTAATATCCAAAGGGCCCGAGCATTGGTAGATACAGGAGCGGAGGCCACTCTTATTCATGGAAAATCAAAGAAGTTTAAAGGTCAGCCTTTTACAATTACCGGATTAGGTGGAAAGGAAACTCCCGCAGTTCAAACCTTACTTGAAATGAGAATAGGTAGAATTCCTAGAAAAGACTACTCTGTATTAGTGGTGCCACTCTTAGAATTCATAATTGGAATTGATATTTTGAAAGGAATGACTTTGTACTTAGATGATGGATGTTACCAATTTGGAACTAAACATTATATATCGTCCAGGCCTGTACGGGTTGGTCGTTTAAGAATGCCCCCCATAAAAGTTCCTCAGGCGACAAAAGTGGTTCGTCAGAACAGTATCGTATTCCAGGTGGTCATGAAGAGATAAGTACCACTATTCAGGAGTTGGTGGATGCAGGAGTTATAACCCCAGTTACCTCTGCTTGGAATAATCCTGTTTGGCCTGTACGTAAGAGTGATAATTCTTGGCGCATGACTGTTGATTATCGAGAATTGAATAGACACACACCCCCTTTGACTGTTGCAGTACCGGATGTTATTACCCTAATTGAAAGAATCCCAAAACATCCAGGTACATGGTATGCGTCCATTGATATTGCTAATGCTTTCTTTTCGATTCCGATTGCCCCTGAGTGTCAGGAACAATTCCGTTTTACGTGGAACGGGCGTCAAATGACGTTTAGAAGTCTTCCTCAGGGCTATGTGCATAGTCCTACGATATGTCACCGGCTGGTGGCAGAGCATCTGGCTGAGGTACCAGTTCATCCACAAATTCAGATATGTCACTATATTGATGATATTTTGATCCAAGGTGAATCACAAGAGGATGTTCAGACCCAATTGGATAGAGTCATTGAGTGCTTGCGTGAGAAAGGTTGGGAAATCAACCCGGATAAATTACAAGGTCCGTCCCAGGCTGTAACATTTTTGGGTATTAATTGGCATGAAGGGCACCGAGAAGTGATCCCTCAGGTTAAACAGAAAATTCTTGATTTTGCAGTTCCGAGAAATAGGAAAGAAGCCCAAAGCTTCATTGGTTTGTTTGGATTTTGGCGCCAGCATATTCCTCATTTGAGTCAAATATTGGCCCCTTTGTACCAGGTCACTCGTAAAAAGAATGCATTTGAATGGGGTAAACCACAGCAAGATGCGTTCAGTCTGGCAAAAGAAGCAATTCAGCATGCTCTGGATTTGTGGCCTGTATGTGATGGTGATGTGGATTTGAATGTGTCTGTACAAGGCCTTTATGCGAATTGGAGTTTGTGGCAGAAACAAGGTAAGAGTAGAGTACCGTTAGGTTTCTGGACCAAAAAGTTACCTGATGCTGGTGAGCGTTATACACCTTTTGAGAAACAGCTACTTGCATGTTATTGGGCTCTGGTGGATACCGAGCAATTGACTTTGGGACATGATATAATTTTGCGACCTGAAATTCCTATCATGCAGTGGGTTATGAGTTCGCCGAAAACTCACCGAATTGGACACGCTCAAGAGGCGAGTGTGATTAAATGGAAATGGTATATACAAGACAGGGCACGTGTGGGACAAAAAGGAGTTGCATCTTTGCATGAGCAGGTGGCACGGGCGCCATCAACTGAAACTGAGAATGAATGTTCCGTACCCTTAGTACAGGAGTCTCCTGTTAAGTGGGGTAAACCTTTTGATGATTTGTCTGCAGAGGATAGAAACCATGTCTGGTTTACGGATGGTTCAGCAAGGTTCATAGGGACGAAACGGCATTGGAAAGCAGTGTCCTATAATCCGATCACACAAAAATTGCTGAGTACAACTGGTGAGGGTAAGAGCAGTCAATTTGCTGAACTCTATGCTGTTTATCAAGTTCTGAAACAAGAGTTACCTGGCACATGTCATATTTTTACCGATTCTTGGTCTACTGCCAATGGACTGGCAGTTTGGTTACCGACTTGGCATTCCCATAATTGGAAAATTCATTCCAAGGAATTATGGGGAAAAGAATTATGGCAGGAGATTTGGGAAATGCTCCCACAGAGTACTGTTACAATCTTCCATGTGGATGCTCATACCCCGATAGACTCTCTTGACAAATTCTTTCATAATATTGCAGATGAGAAATCTAAAATTGCTGAGGCAGTGGTGGACACGCAAGATTCTGATATTGCGGGATTGGCGAAATGGGCCCACCAGAAAGCAGGACACTTTGGAGAGAAAGCCACTAGCAGGTGGGCTGCTGATCGAGGAATTTATATTCCCCTAGATTTAATTAAAAATGTTATTCTACATTGTCCCATTTGTCAGCATATCAGGCAGCGCAAAGTGCCCCAAATTGTTAAAGGTCATTTACATCGCGGGAAATTGCCCGCTCAAATTTGGCAGATTGATTACATTGGTCCACTTCCTATGAGTAGGAATTGTCAATATGTTTGCACCATTGTTGATACATACAGTGGCCTGTTGGTGGCCCTTCCCTGTAAGCAAGCTACCCAATTGAATACTATTAAAACATTGGAATTGATTATGATGTATTATGGTGTGCCATTCCAAATTCAATCTGATAATGCATCCCATTTTCGTGGAAGATTGGTACAGGAATTCTGTGTGGAAAACAATATTGAATGGGTATTTCATATACCTTATTATCCACAGGCCTCGGGTCTTGTGGAGAGGTTGAATGGCCTGCTAAAAGACCAACTTCGCAAATTAACAGATGACAAGTATAAGAATTGGCGAGATTTTTTGCCTCAAGCGCTATTGATTTTGAATAATCGTCCTTTTCTAAATGCTGAATCCCCACTTATGCGTTTGTTTCCTCCGAATGTTGATGCTCAACCTAACGAGATCAGAGAGACTGTGATGTACTGGGAGATTACTCCCGGAGCTTTGGCTCCATGCAGAGCGACCCCAGGGTCGGCAGGTTTAGACTTGCATGCCATGGATGACATCATTATAAAAAGTAAAGATAGAGTCATCATTGAGACAGGTGTTGGTGTTCAGATACCACCTGGAAATTTCGGATTAATTGCCCCTAGATCGGGGCTGGCTGTAAAAGGCATTCAGGTGCTTGGAGGAATAATTGATAGCGATTATCAGGGAGAGATTAAGGTGCTCCTGCTGAATAGCAGTGAGGTTGACCTACTGATACATAAAACTGACCGAGTGGCTCAATTGCTAATAATGCCTGTCTTCAGTGGTGAGATGGTAAAAGGCACTGCGCCAACGTTGCTAACTGTACGAGGCCAGAAGGGTTTTGGCTCCACCGACAATCCTGGGGCCAGAGTCGCCTAAGAATCCCCCTGAACAAGCAGAGGTCATTGCAACCGGTCAAGATAATACTATTTTAGTTATGAGACCAGGGAAAGATAGCTGGGAAGCAGTCCCGGCTGACAAATGTTACTTACGAGAATGAATAATGCCTGTATTTGATTCTCTTTCAGATCATTCTTTGGATTGTTGCTGCAGGATGTGTCGGCGTCGGACTGTTTTCGGGCTGGTGCGACGAGAGAGGAGGGATCCCATCAACCCGGGATGAGTTGAAAAAACGAGTGTCGCGTTCCTTTGCTGCGTGGGATTCGTCATCGAACTTTTGGACTTCACTAGCTAAACGGGTGACTAGCGCCCCTCATTTCTGCTTGACACCGATGAGATCAGTAAACGACATTTTAGCAACTTGTTTGGTTGCTGTCCCTGCATCGTTAGAGACTTTGAGTCATATTTTCAATATATCAACCGCTCGCCCCAATGTTCTTCTGGGCGATTTCGCTACCCATCAATATTGCCCCTTGTGTACTGAACTGTCAGATCCGCTACCCCCCATCCAGTCCCAAATAGTTACTTATAATATCACACAAGGTGATTTGTGTTTCTTCCTTACGTGTAATCCAAGTGCGATTTCGGAATGTATGCGTTTAAAATTGAAAGGTGCCACCTCATTCACCACTCATGAACGGACTTTGTGCTTTCAAAGGACACCGAAAACATGTACTTCTGTTCAGAACAACATGACTTGTAAGAGTATGATAGTCACCCCCAGTCACTATCGCACGATGTTACTACCTGCTGGATGGCTTTTCTCATGTGGTAATACTTCCTGGCCATATGTCCCCGCAAATATTTCTGGAGGCCCTTGTGCTATTACTAGACTAAGCTTGCTCATGTTTTAGTCTCATCCGAATGCCAACTCTCGTGTGGTTCGAGATACAGTGAGGTTACAGGAGGATTGTGACTCATCTTTGCATTTATATTCTAAGTCCAAATACCTTAGCCTGGCTATTTCAATTATTGGTGTTCCTGCTTTGGCAGTTTATAATGCAAAATCTATTGAGAAAATGGCCTGCTGGATGGTGAAATCCATTAATAATACTTCTACAGTCCTGTCGGACATGCTATTAGACGCCCAGGGTGAACGTAGGGCTATCTTGCAAAATCGAGCGGCCATTGATTATCTTTTGCTTAAACATGGACACGATTGTTCTGATTTTGAGGGTCTTTGTTGTTTTAACTTATCTGATCATACACAATCCATTCGAACTCACATTAATAAGCTACATGACTTAACAGAAGAAGTTAGAAAACACATTGACCAGGGCTGGTTTGACTGGCTCTTTAATTGGTTACCTGATTTACATATGTTACGTCAAATATTAGGAGGTATTCTGATTACTATCGCCATTTTGATTTCCATCTGTTGCTTTATTCAGTGTATTCCTTCACTACTTCAATTCTGCACACCTGGTACTAGACATAGATCAGTTAGTTTTGTTTCATATTATTCTTCCACAGATGTTAGTTCTGTTTAATGAATGTATAATAGACTGAAGTCAAGGGTGAAATGTTCTGCTCGATTTTCCTGGCCTTCTTGTGTTAACAAGTGATTGAATGTGACTTCAGTCTCTTACCATTCAAGCCTAAGGGTTAGAGTAGTGGATGGAGCCTATTTACTAGACACTTCGACATGATTCTGTGCTCTTCCCCATAGATCAGGGCTTGCACATATAGCCTAGGGGATAGATTCGTTAGTATTAGGGATAACCTGTCCTGTAGTGAGGGTATTTCATGGAGCCGTGCTGAATGCAGGCCTGGTAGGCCTCAAACGGGAGAGACTCCATCTTTCTTTCTGCTCCGGCAGCTTGGGATTCTTCTAGGTCAAGAGTTATGTTTTAGTTATGAGGTGTTATTCGCTTGGAGAGAACCGGTTCAGGCCGGCCCTTATCGAAGGATTGTATTTTTCTTCATGCCGAAGACACTACATCAGGCCGGCCGGCTGGGAACGTGTCCTTGGTACGGGGAGGTACAAGAATTTGGTGGGCGGCAGGTTACGGGCCGGAATTTTCCATGAGGAAATGCACCTCTATATTAGTGAAAGTCTGAGGCAGTTACATGTTCAGTCTGTAGGCGGCATCTAGCCGTTAGCAGTAGAGCTACTACTTATTCCAGGGAAGACAGACGCCATCTTGAAGGCGGAGAAGAACCGAGAGACAGATGCTTTCCTAACAGAATAGCCAGGGAGGAGAGAGTAGCCGATAAGGAAGAGGTTCCAGTGACTCGGAGAAGGGTGATTCCAGGCGAGCCGAGGCACAGACGAGAAGGGAGCCTAGATGACCACTGAGTGCAGGCTACATACTACTAAGGTGATGTCGACCCTTTCTTATTAGAGTGTACAACTTAATCTTTCACTTTTCTTTGCAGGTTATGTGTTATATCGTAATTTTATGTGATTGTATGTGTAATGAGTAATAAAGTATCCAGTTTGTAGTGAACCAACATATGCTGTGTGTTCTTGTATAAGAGGGTAGCCTATTCCTCTAGTCAGCTGCGGCTACATGAACAGATGTTAACCCTGATCAGGTAAGTGGTAACTGAATAAGGGAAAGAGGAGCCCCTCAAACCTGAGAACAGGCTATGCCCGAACTGGCAATCCTTGTGTGATCTGATGAATAGTGAGACTGATTCCCTTTTTGTATGTTATGGTGATCATAGGATGAAATAAGACTGCCGTCTGGGTAGAGAGGTCTGGGTTCGTATGGGACCGCGAGGCCGCCACTTGTGATACTGTCGTATGGGCAGAGAGGTCTGGATCCGTATGGGATCGCGAGGCCGCCGATTGTGCTGAGACTGCCGTCTGGGTAGAGAGGTCTGGGTTCGTATGGGACCGCGAGGCCGCCACTTGTGATACTGTCGTATGGGCAGAGAGGTCTGGGTTCGTATGGGACCGCGAGGCCGCCACTTGTGATACTGTCGTATGGGCAGAGAGGTCTGGATCCGTATGGGATCGCGAGGCCGCCGATTGTGCTGAGACTGCCGTCTGGGTAGAGAGGTCTGGGTTCGTATGGGACCGCGAGGCCGCCACTTGTGATACTGTCGTATGGGCAGAGAGGTCTGGGTTCGTATGGGACCGCGAGGCCGCCACTTGTGATACTGTCGTATGGGCAGAGAGGTCTGGATCCGTATGGGATCGCGAGGCCGCCGATTGTGCTGAGACTGCCGTCTGGGTAGAGAGGTCTGGGTTCGTATGGGACCGCGAGGCCGCCACTTGTGATACTGTCGTATGGGCAGAGAGGTCTGGGTTCGTATGGGACCGCGAGGCCGCCACTTGTGATACTGTCGTATGGGCAGAGAGGTCTGGGTTCGTATGGGACCGCAAGGCCGCCACTTATGAGATCTTGGTATGCATAGTAGGAATCCCCTGTCCTTAGGTGATAGATATATGTTATTGTAGGATTGTAAATAGGTTCTAGGGAGGGGGTAACGTTCTGGCTGGGTTAGTGAGGCTCTGATGAGCGAGTTCTATCTGATCCGGAAACCCAAGCAGAACACCCTGGTACTCATCCAGCGATCTGCCTCCTGAGCAAGGTTCTTGGGTCAGGAAGCTTGCTGTCCATCAAGTGCTGGCGCAGCTGTTGAAAACATAGACTATACAAGTGCTCCTACACAAAGAAATTGAACAGCCTCGGCTAATCTGTTACCTCACTGCCATTTACCCAACAATCCAGTGCTCTTCAAAAAGAATCCACACACTCAAGCCATGTCGGGGATTCAAGCTTCTTGCTCTGCCTAAATTTGTCCCTGTACCTCTTTGTTTTAGGACCAAACCTAGTGATTTGAGCGATCTTCAGGGCAGTGTAGGTGAGTTCATGTGCTTTTGCTAGGGCTAGCAATATGTACCTCCCCTGCACTGTGAAGTAGTTCCACAAACCTGCCAACCAATCTCTTTCAGGGACCCCGTTCATGTGGACAGATGCTTCATAACCCTGAAACTACATCTGGATGTCACCCTCCTTGGTGTACTCTTTCCCTAGGCTCTTGGGTATGTGCGCCCTTCTTTCAGACTGCACTGAAGAAATGCTGCCACCATCTGTGCTGGCCTTGCTTTTCAAATCCAGCTCCTGTAAGCTTAACTCATGTGCTAAAATCATTTTCCTTTCTTCCATAGCTAGTTTATTTTCCTCCATTTACACCCTAAGCCAGTGGTTCCCAAACTGGGGTCCGGGGACCCCTGGGGGTCCCCGAAGCCTCCTCAGGGGGTCTGCGACTACTTTGAAAATCGAATAATATTAACAAATCAATAAAGTGTAGATATATAAAGAGGCTAAATGAACAATTGAACATTTTAAAACATACTGTAAATGTGAAGTAATTTGAAACTGGAGGCTAAAAATTAAATTAGTATCCTCAGATTGATTTGCGGGAGCAGTGCAACGCATTAAACTGAATATAGTATGGATAATGAGCGGCCTCAATTGAATTTAGAAAAGATCCAACCATTCAATTAAAATTACATTTTGATTTCTTCTTTATTTATATGTTTTCTAATTAAATAAAATGTGTTATTCGTGTATTTGTTTGATGAATGCTTTTTTGTATTTTTGTGTATTGTTTTGTGGTTCAAATCATCAACATTGCTTAGGCCGGGGTCCCCAACTTCCAGTAATGACTCGTGGGGGGTCTCTGGAATCGAATAATGTTTCAGTTGGGGTCCCCAGCTTCCAGTAATGATTAAGTGGGGGTCCCCAGAAGTCAAAAGTTTGGGAACCACTGCCCTAAGCCTTTCCAGCTCCAAGTTGTGCTTACTAGCTTCCCGCCTGTCCTCCAACTCCACTAGGGACAGACAATTGAATAAAACACTGTTGCTGGCCCTGGAGGGTGCTCTCTCCCAGTTAGATCCTGATGCACAAAATCCCCACGTAGTCTCTGTTCCTCCATGTCCACATCATAATTCCCATTCTTGTGTGCCTCCCTGGCTGCCAACCAGGCCCTCAGCTCCTTTTGCAGCTCCTCCTTCTTAGTGAGGCCTTTAAAAGGACATTTGAGCTCCCTGCAGAACTTTCTGAGTTGAAGCACTGTGTAAGTTTCCAGCTTCCCCTCCTCAAACACAACATCTGCAGCTACAGCTGATGGCTCACCAGTCTGTGACATGATTGTGGACAAAACTCAGAAGTTGCAAAAAGAGCAAAGAGGAAAGAAAAAAAGTATGTGGCTGCGTAATGGTCTGCGATATGGAAGTAGTGTACACCAATCACTGTATGCAATGTATGAACACAAATTCTATCCTCACTGCTGAGTGTTAGAATTGTTGGCTCTGGTTGGCTAGGGTAAGCACCTAAGCCAGGCAGAACCTGCAACTCTAGTCAGGGAAAGTAGGTTAGAGTACTAAGATAATCTCTGCTCACCCCCTTGGTAGCTTGGCACAGAGCAGTCAGGCTTATCCCAGAGGCAATGCGTAAAGTATTGTACACACACACACAGTAACACAGTGAAAACACCACAAAAGGACTCCACACCAGTTTAGAAAAATAGCTAAGCCTGGGCAAAACACTACGCTACGCTCGCGTAGTTTGCGAAGTTTGCGTTACTTCGTACTACGCGAATTGCACGTAGCACAGTGCAAACACGCGTAGAGTAGTGCAGCGGTCATATTTTGCTTGCTCGCGGTCGCCAACTTGACGTTGAGGACCGCGAGCAAGCAAAATTACATCCCGGCGAGACTTTTTCCTCATTCGCGATCAGCAACATCAAGTTGCCGATCGCGAGCGTGGAAAATAAACCTCCCGGCGAGCTTCTCAACGCAGGGAGGTCAGGTTTCTCATTGCGGGTGGTCGCGTATGCTTGCAACCGCTCGCGATGAGAAACTACCAGTCCTCATTGAGAAAGATGCCACTCGAGTAAAAATCTACTCGAGCGGCAGTAAAAGACAGTTTGCACTGTGCAAGATGCCGTTTTCAATGATTGCACAGTGCGGACAAGCATCCGACACTGTGCAATCATCGTGAACAGCGCACTACGCAGTTCGCGTAGCGCTACGCGTAGTGTGAAGCGCACTTCGCGTAGCTGTGCATAGCGCTACTTCGCAATCTACGCCCAGGGTTAAAATAGCCAGTATTTGTCTGAATAGAACCACACTAAAACACTAAAAATCGGACATACACAAATCAAGATATACCCTTTGAAAGGAACACTTAAAAGTATAGCTCTTGGAAATCAGTAGCTTCATCTGGGGCTATCTCGACCTCGTGACATGTGCTATTCCAACAGTATGGCACCGGACATGAGGAAGCACAGGCTGGCTGTGAAGTCACATGGTCCCCGGTTACAGTACCTTGGAAAACGAGGAAAACAAAGACGATGCAAGGTGTTGGAGAGGTGAGGTGTCACTGGTGCCGGTGCAGCGGTGGTTCCTTACTGCCACAGGGGAGGTGAGACGTTGGTTCCTTACTGCTAGACAGGGGAGGTGATGCATCAGTTCCTTACTGTTGCAGGGGAGGTGATGCAGCATTGGCGGTGATGCATCGGTTCGATATGACGGTGCGCGTCGTTGAGTTCGGGAAGTCACACGTCTTGGCGATCAACTCAGTGGTGCTGCGGTTGAAACTCTGGCGTCTGCTGGCCTGGGGATGCAGTGCAAGTCAGGGCGGTGCATTGTGCTCTTCACAAGCGGTGCCCTCGGCTCCAGTGCAGGCAGCAGCTGGTATCAGTGCAAAACGCTGTTGCCAGGGAAGTCAGCGCTGCGGTGTAAGTCGGGGTGGTGCGTTGTGCTCTTCACGAGCGGAGCCACTTAGCTCTGATGCAGGCCGAGGTGTCGCTGACGGTGTCGGGTTGCTTTTCTAGGGTTGCAGCACCAGTCACATGGCTCCAATGGCATAGGAACTCGATTTGGCACCACTTGGCAAGACAGAACTCCCAGCAGAGAAGTCCAGGTGCTGTTAGCAAGATGCAGGTGAAGTCTTTGATGGCCTTGAGACTTCTTAACAGGAGGAAAGCACAAACAAGTCCTTGGAGAACCTTGGAAGCAAGATGTAGAAAGCAAAGTCCAGTCATTTCACTCCCAGGACAGAAGCAGCAGGCCAGCACAGCAATGCACCCCGCAAAGTGGCAGTATCGCCTGATAGCAATCCAGCTCTTCTTCCTGGCAGAATGTCCTGAACCCAGAAGTGTTCCAAAGATATGGGGTCACAGGTCCAGTACTTATATACATTTTAGTCTTTGAAGGAGGCAAACTTCAAAGGACAGTCTTTGTAGTTCACAAGACCCTGCCTTTCCCTGCCCTGGCTCTAGACACACAACACGGGGGTGGAGACAGCTTTGAATGAGGACAGGTACAACCCTATTCAGGTGTCAGTGTCAACTCCTTCCACCACTCTAGCTCAGGAATATCCATCAGCCTGGTGATGGGCCATCAGGATAACCAGAAGCAAAAGGAACCAATGATGGATGGAATTCTGAACAAAGAAAAAATTCACCCCCAGTCACAAAGATCTGGATTTAATCCATCGTTCAGTTTGGACCCAGCCATTTGCAAATCAGTCTTGACCCTGTCCCTCATAGGAACAGTCCAGCCTGAACTGCCAAGCCAGGTCCTCCCTGAACCAGAAACAAGCATCTTGGGACCAGTTTCAAGGCATCACCCCTCATCAGCCAGGCTAGCTTGAATCCAGTGGAGCAGTGAGCACAGGATATGCAGGGCACACATCAGCTCCCTATGTGTGACTGTAGAGTCAAGTCATCTCATTAGGTGACTTAAAGCTGCAGACCATGTTGATTGACAAAGGTGTACCCCAAAAATCTTATTTGAGCCCCACCTTGTTCAATAGATATGTGTACCCTCTTGCCAAACTTATTAAATCCTTTGTCTTTGAAATCCTGTGTTTCACTGGCGACACTCAGCTGGTTATCTCCTTCGATAACAACATGGATAAAGGGAAGGAACGCTTCTCCAATTGGATGAAAGCGATAGCCGAGTGGATGTCAGATAATTACCTTCAGCTGAATGCTGAAAAGACAGAGATTATGTTTTTGGAAAAGCCCAATAAATTTGGACTCCCAGTTGGTGGCCATCAGAATTAGGAAGTGCTCCTAATCGATCTGACTGACTAGTCGGTCATAAAAAATCTTGGTGGTAAGTTGGATCAAGCTCTAACAATGAAAGAGCAGGTCCTACCTATAACAGGCACCTGCTTGAATATGTTGTGCTTGTTGAGGAAAGCACTGTCTTTTCTTCCGCTGATGGCCAGGAAAACCTTTGTGCAGCCTCTTTTTGATAGGAAATTTAATTCTTCATCCTTTATTTAAACTTGGAATAAAATCAGTCAGCCAGCTTCTGCCAATAAGACATTAGTCTCTATGCTACAGGTTATGCAAAATCCAGCTGCACGGCTGATTTCATCTCACATCTAGATCTACCCCTCTGATAACGTTACACTGGCTACTGGTCAGAAAGAGAATTACATTTAGGATCTGTTGCCTTCCCCGCCAAAGCTTTAGTTGGGAAAGGACCAAGCGACTTCCACCAGAAGCTTAAACGCTATCTCCCCGTGAGGAATTTCTGATCAATGGGTAAAGAGCTACATACCATTGTCTGTATTTGTCGATCAAGGTGAGGAGGCAGACCTTTTTCCTAATATGCCTCACCTACTGGAATCATTTGCCTCTTCACATTTGTGCATGCACTGATTACACCAAACTGAAGAAATTATTAAAGACTCACCTATTTTGATCTTGCTCTCTGGTCTAGTTGTTGTGTCTATCCTTAGCACCGAGATATCCCACTAGGATGATTTGTGTGCAATATTAAATCAAAATAACATACCATAACTATGCACAAACAGCCCAACTGTCATCCTAATCCAGAAGTGTATTCAGCAGACAGGCAGAGGCACAGAATGGTTAAAGTAAGAAAACACTAACTTTCAAAAAGTGGCATTTTCAGACCAGCAATTTCAAGACCAACTTTACTAAAATAGGTACATGTCTCACCTTTTTAATACACTGCACCCTGCCCATAGGGCTACCTTAGGCCTATCTTAGTGGTGCCTAACACGTAATAAAAGGGAAGGTTTGGGCCAGGCAAGAGGTTCACTCTCCAGGTCGACATGGCAGTTTACAACTGCATACACAGACACTGCAGTGGCAGGTCTGAGACATGTTTGCAAGGCTACTCTTGTGGGTGGCACAATCACTACGGCAGGCCCACTAGTAGCATTTGATTTATAGGCCCTGGACACACACAGAGCCCTGTACTAGGGTCTTACTAGTAAATCAAATTTGCCAGTCATGGAGAAATCAATGATTATTACATTTTACACATGGACCACTTGCACTTTACCACTGGTCAGCAGTGGTAAAGTGCCCAGAGTCTTAAAACCAGCAAAAACAAAATGCAGCACCCAGTCAAAAGCAGAAGGTTAGAAGCAGAAAAGACTGGGGAAATCACGCCATTAGATGCCATTTTACTTGTAGGTGTCTTACTATGATGTCAGTACTCTTTAGGAGTTTGAAACTTATCATGTTTGCTTAGAACATGCCAAACTAGGTTCATGATTTAGCATTTTCTTTCTGTACTACTGCCTTGGGCCTTTATGGCAATTTATGCTTATTTACCTTTGTATTGCTTTTCGATTATTCTGTAATAAAAATCATTTTTCCTATTTTTGATCTAGAACTCAGTCCTTTATGCAACTAATAATTGTATTCCGTTCAACTCTGCTAAATTGCTGTTTCCACAATGAGGAGCGTAGTCTCTAACTGCAAGATCAACTGATGATTCAGAAGCCAAATTATTTTGGTAAATATTGGGGTTATCAAATATTGGGATTTAGATTATTGAGGTTCAGATGTACATTCCTGATTGAGTTTGGAGTGTTTGTATAAATAGGGAAAACGTGGTTGCATGAGTGTGTGTTTTCTGTGAAAATGGATTTCTGTTTTTGTGGTGAGTTGTTTGGCTATGCGATGATGATTGCAGCTTCAATTGGTGGGTTGATCACTGTTTTGATGTACTGTTTGTTGTTGGATTATTGGTTATTGGATTTAACTGAAAATCCAAGATCTTGAGATATCGTTATCTTCTTTGAATTGTGGTGTGTAGAGCGAGGCATCGCTTACACATTGACAAGGGGCCTATTTTAACGGGATTTGTGCTTACCCTGAGTGTAGTGTATTAATTTGGATGGTAGAATTCTGCTGTTCAGAAGTTTGGTTAGCAAGAATTATTTAGGTTATTTTGAGAATCAATTTTATTTTCTGGTAATTTGTTCAGAATTTTGGGGCATATTAACAAGCCCATTATCGCCGCTTTTGCGACTGTTTTCGGCCGAAAAACGGCAATAATGGCATCGAAGTATCAGCAAGGATACGCTAGCGCGTATTTCCTTGTCGCAGCACCGGGTTTGCTTATGCCGTGCACCGCATCTCTAATGAGATGCAAAGTAGGCATTCCCGAGCAAAACCTCAGGGAATAAGTCGCTAACCGCACATCGCGGTATTTACAAGGCCTGCCCTGACACCCATAGCGATGTCAATACCCGCGCTAACCGCGGTTATCGCTGATAGCTAGCGTCTGCAGATAATCTAAGGCTACAACCACCATGGGCTATTTACAAGTAATTCCCTATCGCTGCAGGAATATTGCTGGATTTCCAGCGATATTCCCGCATTTCGCCAGCTATCGCTTGATTTTTATCGCCTGGGTGATAAGCGGTGTTGATAACGCGCTACCAGCGATAGCCGGCGATAACTAAAATTGCGCTACTCGCGCATAGCGATATTTAGCGCCCATTGTTGGTAATATGCCCCTTAGTGTCTTGGTTCAGAGAACTCTGTCCTGTGAAATGTTGACTTCATTTTCCTTTCAATGGTAAAACAGACAGGAAGTTTAATAATTTTTAAGGTTTACTGTGGTGTTGTAGTTGTTTCCCTGTTCACAGAGAAACTGCACTGTGATGGGCACTTTAGCCAGTCGCCGCACTGGGACTGATGAATCATCACGACTAGCTCTGCTCTGATTGGTTATTAGTCAGCATATGTGTGCTGTGATAAATTGACCTTTGACACAGCCATGCTGCTATTGGTTATTGTTTGTTAACTATGTTTTAATGTTATTTTGATTTTTAAGCTGTTTTGAGCATAAGTAAATGTAAACATGGGAGGAGTATTTACTAAACTTAAACTAAAGAAAGAGGAGAAGCTTAAGAAGGGCCACAGAATGCAGAAAAAAGCCGCCCCCGCATTTAAAATTATGAAAAAAGTTGGGTATTATACATGTATTTGGATTCCTGAATGGAATGAATATGTAGGATATAATGAGAAATTGGTTTCCAATGGAGAGTACTTTTAATTTTGAAAATGTAGAATTCCTGAAACAGACCATGAATTACATTAGCCCGGTGTTGAGAACTACACAGTTTCAGGCGCTCAATAAATTGGATTGCATGACAAATGGAAAAGAGAGAGAAGACAGACCTATGAAGAAATCCTTTAGGGGACTGTTTGTGATGAATGTGCTTTTCGCTAAAAGGACACACCCAAACCCTGCACTCCCACTTTGGAGGCAAATTTACCACTGCACCTTTAAATAATATACACTTTGAGCAGCAGCCCCTAAAGATGAGGAAAAGGATGCAGCACTCCCTTTAGGCGAGGAAAGAAAACAAATTCAGGTGCATTTAAAACACACACACAAGTTTATTAATAAACAGTAGGCCAAATATATCAGTAAAAGCAGATTCCCAAATGTCAAGTGAACAATCAAGTGAACAATTGAAATAAAATGCAGTATATACATATAGTAAAGAGTAGAAAATATATACAAAATGGTTAGGAACACCTCACCGATTTGCATCATCCTTGCCAACTTAAGCTAGGGAAGCCCTTCAACAGCCCAGGCAGGAGTTCAATCAGGACTCAAGTTTCTTCACCTCTACAGCAATACGTCTATTCTGTGGTGAACTTCCACCTGGCCCCCGAAGGCTCCCAGCTTTAATACCATAACTCAACATGAGGTGAAGCTTCTAGAAAACCTCGCCCCCTTCTCATGAGAAAGAACCGAGTTGGCTGTACCAGTCTGCGTCAAGGCCAAGACGGAGGCTGGCCAAGCTGCTGTATTTTGACTTCGAGGCAGGGTTGCACATTCCACAGATAATATCCAGTTCACTCTGGTCAGTGATGAGCGAAAAACAAGTGAAGAGCAGAAACCTGCCCTCCCCACTATGCAGATATGTGCAAGCAGAAAGGCAAAGCCAGAAAACAAGATGACATAAGGCCATGTCAAAGCCAATAGTAAGCACTTATAATTCTCATAACCCACACAACTTGCAAGCACTGCTGTGCACGCAGAAGCAAGGCAAAGTCAGAAAACAAGATGACATGAGGCCATGTCAAAGCCAATAGTACTGTTCTACTCTGACAGCTCCCACTAAAAGCCAGCAAGATTATAAGAACGAAGAGAAGACGGCATATGCAAGACCGTCTCATATATTCAGGCTAGGGTAAAATAACACACTAAAGTCAGTTAAAATGATGGTAGTTGGAGGTCATCATAGGGTGCCAAACCACAAGAATGCCTCTTTCACTACACTGTTAGAGCCCAGAATGGACAGTATAGAGAAGTCATGGAGAGTCATGGAGAGTGAACAAAATGGAGAGGGTCAAGAGATTTCTTGCTATAGTTACAGATCAGGGCAAAACAGACTAGTAAAAAGACAAGAAAGATGGTGAAGAGTCAGAAGATGATGATGATGATGTCAAATTCTTTAGTGAGTTGCTGATCTTGAGACCTCCTTTGTACACAGATGAACAGATCTCACTGACCCAGACCACTTTTGGGGTTGGTGGAGGAGGAAGTACGGCGGAAGTGCAAGCTCTTACTGGAGTTATACAGAGGGTCCCATTGGATACTTTAGTTACTGTGCCGGCATATAGCAAAAGTGGCCTAGAGCAAAATACACAGACAGTGGTGATAAAACCCCCGCTCGAAGATGTCTGTATTGGCATCCTGAAGATGGAACTTGGAGAGATGCTTTAGGGTAATATATATTTGAACAGACTACCGACACACAATGCTGATGGAATAAGATACTCGATCAAGGAAGCAAGTAGGTGTGCTAATGAAGCACATGACAAATTGGAATAATTAACAGATGAATTAGATGCCGATATAAGTAGAATGAAAAATGTCAAACAAAATTACAAAATGGATATAACACATTCTGAAATTAAAGAGAAGGGTTTTATTATATTAGGAGCCCCCATTAAAGATCTGAATGAGAAAACACAGGATTGGAGTGATTTAAATTAATATCAGGAAAAATGGGAAAAGGGAACAGTAAATATGAACCTATGAACGGACCTATAACACTTAATCCTATGGATTTTGGCCAAGAAAGTATGGTCCGAAAGTATACTCCTAGAAGGGGCATACATGCTGATCTTAGCCCTAAGGTATCCTGTGCCTTACTGATGGAGGGCTCTGTGGTCTAGCAAAATCCTCTTTTTAGCGGGAGTCAATGAAGTACCCTAAGGTGCGGGGACACACAGGCTTCAAAGGGAAAGCTAGGAGAGTGCAGGCTGCTGCATTCTGGACCACCTGTAATTTGTTGGACAAAATATTCAGGAAGGCCCAAATACAGGACATTGCCATAATCCAGTCCTAATATTCAGGGACTGTAAACCTACTTTCTGACAGTGAGAAGAAGTGTAGGAATTTCAAAAGTTGGCATTTTTCTGCCCTTACTTATTCGGTGCCTGCAGTCTCTCCTGGGTCAAATGACTGGGTGTAACTGACAGTTAGACTTTGTGAATTCCTCCCAGACAGTCACACAATAGAGGAATTAGGTGCGCCTGAATGAGCCATTTGCTGGCAGGATGGGGGGTGGAGCTGGGAACGGCCCCACTTGCAACTGAATAGGCTGTCACATCCACATTGTCTCTGCAGCCTTGAAGCCAGGGCACGAGAGTCAGGATATTCCAAGCACTTCAAGGAGAAACCTCTAGAAACTTCTCACAACTTTGAAGGAGGCCCCAGGTGTAAAAATAGGACACTCAGACCAACTCTTCAGTTCACTTTCTGGACCAGCTGAAGGATTCTCATAGGACTGCCTGCTGCTGTGGCCGATGGTGCACTCCACAAGACTGCTTTACTGAACCTGAAGCCTGCCTTGAACCCTCAGAGGCCAGTCCTTCTGCTTGAGCCCTGCATCTTCACCTAAACCCAGGACTAACAGAGTGACTCCAAGGGCTAGTTTCCCAGCCTCCTCTTCAGGGACATAAAAGGCTCCCACCATTTTGAACCCATGCCTGGAGCCAGTCTGAATGAGTCATGAACCCCCACGTGATGTCCCACCAGTCCCGGACCCTTGGTTGTGGTGCTAAAGGTACCCAGATAGCAAAAATTCAAAACTTGGGACTTAGAACATTTTTGGCGAAAACTGAGAACCGAAGGAAGACTGGCATCAACCTGCTCGTCGATCTGCCCAAGGTACATCACCAGTTGGCCTAACTTCGTGTCTACTTCCGCTATGTTCTTCACTGCAGCAGCAAATCTTATTTAGTGGTCCTTAGCATAGGTGGGATCAGACCGCCTGGAATTATCCTCAGCTATAGCCTCCTGCCTCGTCCTATTGGAGATTTCCGACTTCGAGAAAGTGACTACATCCGAACATAGAAATCTTCACCACAACTTTATTTAGAGCCTTCGTGTCGACGATGATCCCTCCTCGGATCCGCCTTGCACCGCAGAACTATACCTTCTCACAAATGTTTTCTTGAAAAGTCCAATAGTAAGTGCCGACCGGGCCCAATCTACTTCTTATTTTTCTACTTTGCCATATTTTTCAAATATGACCTGGTCTCACGTGACTAGATGTCGGCAGTTGGCGTTTTGATCTTTTAGGCGCTCGTTTTTTACAAAAAACTTGAAAAATTCATAACTCCAGTTCTAATGATTGGATTTTTGTCATTTTGGCTTCAAATAATTTATTACAGTGTACTTTATGCTTCTAAATTCATTTGGGACTTTTTTTGCTGTGTTTCCACTTTCTCACAAAGATGCACTGTGTTATTTAGTACACACAGAATAGTGCTGTGATAGAAACACAGGATGAGGATTCACTTTTTAAAATTAGCACAAAAGATTCCAGAGGTGAAATGTGCCCAGTTTTGCCACAGGAAGATCTATTTCCTGATTTGAGGCTCACTGTCAGAGAAGAGGTATCGAATCTTTCAGGAGAAGAAATTTGATTGGATTGATTAAAACAGCAGAACCAGTGAGAATAAAGGTAGAACCAGATGTAATAGTTCAGAGAACTAGACAAAATAGACTTTCCATAGAAGCAGAAGAGGGAATGAAACCAGTGATGGAGAAATTGACTGAGCACAGAATCAGGTTCTTGGCAGTCCATAAAATTCTCCTGAAATAGGAATTAAGAAACAGACAGGAAAGTGTAGAATTGTGCAAGGCCTTCAAAAGATTAATAAATTGTGGTTCCTTGTTGTCCTGTGGTACTGAATCTAGGAGTGCTCTTGTTCCATATTCCAGTAGATGCAGAATGGTACACAGCCATTGACTTGTGCCAAGTGTTCCTTTCAAAACCATTGCATGAGGTAAGGTAATTTTTATTATGCACCCCGAGGGAGAAAGACAAGTAAGATGATTTGAGAATTCGCTTCATGTCAAAAGCTAGTTCACTAAAGTTTGATGCCACGGAGAAACAATGGAACAGACAGCATGTATTGGACAGAGAAAGATCACTGGGACTGGAGGGTTATTTTTTGCACTTACTTAAGTAACAAATGTAGTATAATACGCATTAGGTTTAAATGTTGTGTTTAACACGTATTGTTATACGTCATGTCACTTTAAAAATGTATGGTTTCTTAGAGGGGGAAACGTTTGCAGGTGATGTTTGGTAATCACAGGTTGTCATGTGGGCAGGGTAATGGATATTTAAATTAAGTTGGTTTGTAGAGTCGGGTAACACAACTTGTTTGAGCGTGCATGGGAAGAGTACGACGCGCAGTGGAAACACCAGGTATACACGGGAGGTTTACAAATGGATGGGGAGCATTCACAAGGTCGGGAAGGGAAACCTTATTGGAGGGGTTCATCGGGTACTAGGTTGAAGGAGGGGTGAGCTCATACAGTTTACACATTTTTCACATAGTCGATATATTTTCATATATACTTTACACATTTTATTTATTCAACACTGCTTGTAAAGGGAGGGCATATGTTGGGTTTTTGTTGTTTTGAAAAACGACAGGTATTTAAAGGCAGTCACACACAGTATCGGATTAGGTTCCATAATTGAAATTGAGTACATTCTTTGAAATTATATTTTTGGGTGGTGATAGAGTTAAGTTAATCACAAATGATTTTTAGAGGTGGTCTTTAATAGAAATTACCGCTGACTGATGCATCTTTTATACACCACAGATACCCCTGACGAAGGTCAAATGAACCGAAATGCATTGGGTGATGTTACTGGGACTTTTTGGAGGACGCAAAATTTCAAGTGTTTTTGAATAGGCCTGGATGGGCAATTCTGAAATATGCAACACGCACAAGAAAAGGAATTTCGTGCTTTTGACGTGATTGAGGAACTTGGATTAAAACGGAAGAAAATGGATTACTTTTTGAATACTTTCAGACTATGCATATTAAATGAAATACCAAATGTGTATTAGGCTGTGCAACCCAGTGCTGACACACAAACGGTGGGTCACCATGTCTTGGTTGTATTCTTCATAAAGAGAAAAGGGATCAAGCCTTTTGAATGGGTGCTGCACGCCGAATTGATTAAATTGAAAAGGATAACGACAACTTTAAAAGAGGGTGTGCTCCAGGTTATCGTATTGTGTGAATTTTTATTATGCTTCTTTAAATAAAAACGTTGCATTTACATAACACAATGCTTGGTAAGGTTGACCTTTTAAAAATAGCAATGTTAAAAACATAGTTAAAAAGGACCTATTTGATCAGTTGTGATTGTGTTGTAAGTCTTTACGTTTTGCATGAGGATTCGCAGTCCCTTTTTAATTTCAATTTTTGAATATGGTACTTGTGTGGTGTATCCCAAAAGGGTATACAGACAGCCCTTTGATTTTCTCCAAGATTCTAAAGAAGGATTTAGAGAGTTTGAAATTGCCATGAAATTCAGTCCTAGCGCAATATAAGGATGACCTTTTGTTGGCATCTAAGACAAAAGAGGATTGTAAGTGTGATACCATTTCATTGTTGAAGCTTTTAGAGGAAAATGGGCATAAAGTCTCCCCAACAATGATGCAGTATTGTGAGAGCTAAGTCATCTATCTTGGACACCATATTGAAAAAGGTGTGCGAAAAGTCTCAAATTAACATGTTTCTGACATTCTAGAATCCCCGACCACCCAGAGGGAGGTTCGGCTGTTTCTGAGAATTGTCGATTATTGTGGACAGTGGAGTCCAAGTTTTACCCAGATTACAACGCCTTTAGTGAGGCTGACATGTTATGATGCTCAAGATCCAGTACAATTTGATGATAAGTGCTTGAATCATTCACGAAACTGAAAGAGATTTTGTGTCATGTGCCTGCACTTGCGATGCCTGATTATATGATGATTTAATACTTGTTCTGCCAAGAAAAGCTCGGATATGCACTTTCAATACTTGCTCATCAGTATGAAGGGCTAATACGTCCAATAGCCTACCTGTCAGGAGTTTTAGATCCAGTTGCTGTAAGTCTTCCTGGATGTCTAAATCGGTTGCAGCAGTTGATTTGGCAAAAGTGCAAAGTGAAGTAATTGTGATGCGTCATACTTTGATTGTCTATGTTCCACTTCTTTTGAAATTCCTTTAACAAGACAAGAACACAGCACATTACAAGCAGTAGGTTGACTCAACATGAGCAGGTAGTACTTGAAGCAGAGAACATTTCAACTCGTAGGTACAATGTCCGGAACCTAGAAACACTGTCTCCGATTTCAGACGGAAGTGAAGGCAGGGAAAATAGTTTTGCCGATGAGCAAGAGCGTAACACAGGCCCCCGCAGCCCCCACGGTGCGGGGAGGCCCCGAGCTGCAGGGGGCACCCTCAGTACAGTAGTCAGGCTTGATAGCTCCAGATTAAATCCGGAGCGGGCCCCTCTGTGTACCTTGAAGGGGGGCCCCTTCAAATTTCGTTACGCCACTGCCGACGGGGTATAGCATGATTGCATCAAGGTGACCGAGTTATGCACAAAGGTAAGACCGGATATTAAAGAAGTCTCTTTAGAGGACTCAGATTTGACATTGTTTTTTGATGGTTCCTGTCTGAGGGAATCCACATGGAGGTCTGAGGGCTGCTTGTGCAGTGTGTTCTGTTGCAGAGACATTGGAGGCATCCGCCTTAACAAATGAGACTTCAGCACAAGTAGCAGAGTCCATTTGCCCAGCAAGAGCCTGCTGCTGGTCAGAAAATTTGAGTGTGACGATCTATAGAGATAGTCAATAAATGTTTTGAATTGTGCATGACTATGGTCAGCTCTGGTCACAAAAAAGCTTCATGACATCCTCAGGTGCTCCAATCATGAACGGTATGTACATATCACATTTGTTGGATGCTATTCAAAAACCAAAAGAAGCGACTGTGGTGAAATGTCAAGCCCATAAGGCTGGCAAAGATTTGGTCACATTAGGAAACCAAGTATGCTGGCCAAATGGCAAGGAATTGAGGCTTGCAGGAAGGGACTGTCAGGAAAATTAAGATGAAAAACGTGTAAATAATGGTGAAATACAGAGTTCAAACAATGTAAAATTACATTTGAAGGATGCACTGAAGATTTCTTTGAATGATTTGGGAGAACTGAAAGATGTTGCTCCTGATGATAAAAAATTAAAATGGAATAGATTGGTTTACAAGAAGAACTATCACAATTTGTATGCAAATAAAGATGAGAAATATATATTGCTCAACTTGATGCTAGAGTCTATGTGTAAATATCTGTATAATCTGGCTCATGCAGGAAGTGATAGACTAGTCTGTCTTTTCAGAAAGTATTAGGAGAACCAGGGAGTTCGACATGTTGCTGAAGATGTGTGTGATAGGTGTTTGGTTTGTCATCTGAACCAAGGAAAAAAGACTGTAATTTCTACGAAGCAAATCAGAAGTCCCATTTACAAGGTCACAGGCAGACTTTATTGAGATGCCACTTCACAATAGCCTTAGGTATATTTTGGTAACAGTCTGTTTGTTCTCTAAATGGGTCGGATCATTTCCCTCTGGGACTGCAGATAGCTTTACAGTAGCCAAATTGCTGTTCAGGGAGTTGATTCCACAATTTGGCCTCCCAACTTCTATTGAGACTGACTGCAGCACTCATTTCAAGAATGAGGTGCTACAGATGATGTATACAGATTTTGAGATGAAGCAAAGATTCCACTGCAGTTATGGGGTCACAGTCTTCTGGCACTGTTGAAAGAATGAACTACACCCTTTGAAACAAGCTGGCGAATGTCTGTCCCTCAATAGGCTTGAAATGGCCAGAAACACTTCCCCTTGTGTTGTTCAATATGAGAAGTACACCAAACAGAAATACAGACCTATCGCTCCATGAGGTCATCGTGGGAGGAGCAATGAAACTTGCACATGTACCTTCAGCTGCATTTGTGTCAATAACGGATGACATTGTTTTGGACTATTGCAAAGGTCAAGCTGATGTGGTAAAAGCTGTCTCTCGCCAGGGGAATGCAGTCATAGAAGATTACAGAGACACTGACTGTCATAATCTGAATGCTGGAGACTGGATCCTTATCCACAAACACAAGCTCTTTAGATGTGTGTTCTTGTGGCCCTTTTCAAGTCATTTAATTTAACCATAAATCTCACAGTCAAATGTACGGGAGTGCTGGAATAGATCCACACTGCTCACAGGAAAAGAGTGAGAGCAGTTGAAACTGCAGAAGAAGCAGAAGCTAGAGATCATGTTGCACAGACTGCAGAGAAATCTGGCAGTCTGAGGGACAGTACCTTCCAGGTTCGCAGTGTATATCGAGAGGAGGGTTGAAGAAAATGTTGAAAAATCTATTGTAACTGGTGAAGATCAAGTGGGAAATCGAGTTGAAAACTCAAAAAGAAATCTGAAGAGACATTTCCAACTGAGTGAGAGTTCAGATGAAGAGTCTGAAATTCCATAAGTCCAGTTACAAAACAATGAGCGTGAAGGGCTGTTGCCTTGCAAGAGAGCGAAGTATCGGTGGCAGCAAGAAGTAGATTCTGATTAAAATGATGAGCCTGACAATGAAGACGATCTCCCTCTAAGGCACACCAAGGAGTCCCCCTCAGAAGCACTATATGTATGTATATATAGTTCACATTATGTAAGCCATGAGCTTTATATAATGGTGCCAAAATAAAAAGACAATGGAACTTTCAGGGAAAAGAAAAGATGGGGTGGCAAAATTGCACTTTGTGTAAGGGTCATTCGTCCTCAATGCCACCAAAAGTGTGAGATTTTTTGCAATGCCTCAGCTAGTGTGTCTAGGGCCTCCTTTCTTACTCTGTGGCTCTCCCTTTCCCTCCTCCATTCCATTTTCCTCTTCTACTGCCAGTTCTCTCTAACAAAATGTCAACAGGCAGGTATGTGGATGAATCATTAACAAGTGCAATATAACCTGACTGCCCTTGTGCAGCAGAAGACCTGAATTGTTATACATGAACTTCCCTTATTAGATATTAAGAATATACGTAAACTGTTTTAGTTCTTGTCTAACACTGTCTAACACTGTCAACAACCTCATGAGAGACCCTCCAGCCAAGATCCCTCAGCTCACCCCATGAACGCATAACCTAACGTCAACATTTGCTTTCAGAGGCGTGAAAGTGCAACCAACAACAGACATGTTAATACAACTTATAGATAAAGAAATTACAATTACAAATCAAGGTTTTATAAAAACAGATGATCTAACTTGCAGTACTTCCCAACAAATGTTTCAGGAACTTTCAGGACTGAGGGCCCAAATAGGTTTGCGGAAGGCCTGTCACCGCCAGCCATGCGGTGGGGGTCCTTCCGCAATCGTACCGTGATTTTCCCCTGGCCACATTAGGGTGGCGGAGATACTCGCACTCGGACCATGGCGGACTCAAAGACCGTCCGCCACAGGTCCGCCAAAAGCAATCTTACAGATTACCTGGCCGACGGTCCCCATAGCCAGAAATGGTGGCAGTGCCTAGCAGGCACCGTCCACCAAATCATGATGCTGGCTACAGCCGGCATTTCTATGGCGGCATTTCTATGGCGGCAATGCCGCCATAGATAGGCTGGTGGGGATTAGTGACGGGAGCCCATTGCGGGCTCCCCTTGTTTTGGGGGGAGGTGGGGGTGCACTTGGGGGGTACCAATGGTATCCTCCCTACATTTCACAGCACTACGTGGCAGGCACCGTGTGGTGCCTGCCTCGTAGTGCTATGAAAAGCACAACATGGTATATTGACATCGCGGCACCCACCACAATGTTGATAATCAGGATCCGACCGCCATGGGGGCGGTCGTTTCGTGATCAGGTGTGCGGGACCGCCGCAAGCATGGCGGACGGTCCCAGTTTACACTAGGATGGCGGACGGATTCAAGTCCGTCCACCATCCTAATGAGCCCCTGAGTTCTGTGAGCTGGGTGCATGTCAGCACTGTTTCTGGGCAAAACCAGTTTGCGCAAAGCAGTTCAAACCTCCTTCCCATTCAAACCTGTCTCAAGGCAGTAAGCACCCAGCTCTTGACATCAGGGCCACATAGCTACCAGCTCCTTTCTTCCCTATCCTTGCTTCCAGGCAGGCACAAATTTTACAGGTCCTGTGCTTCAGTGGACTGGAAGTCAGTAAGGGAACTGGGTGGTCCAGTCCTGTTGATACATCTTTAGTTTAATGAGGAATCGGGCTAAGTGAGAACTAGTCTTACCATTTTTTTATCAGTAAGGTCGGGAACTCATATTTCTCCAGGTTACGTACACACAGGTCGCTGGATCTACCTGGCGAAATATGGGAATCAAGATGATCTTGACAAATACATTATGTTACCTGCAGGATTGTCAGGCCCTAGGCCTGCTGGCATTAAATTATTTATCTGCTGACAGCGCCCAGCACAAATGTAAAGTCCATTGAGGAGGACAGTGTTACCTTTATGTACTTTTAAATTCAGCATATTGCCTGCATGGCCTGTGGATAGACATATAAAACTCTCAAGCACCACAAGACTTATCAAAGTGAGACTGCTACGCACAGCCCAGTTACCCTGATGGATGTGTGTGTGAGCATGTGTGCTTGTAAGTGGATGGGTCTGAGTGAGTCTGTGCATGCTTTTGGTGTATGTACAGGCGTGTGTGTTGGTGAATGGATAGGGGTAAGTATTTATGATTTTTGCATGGGTGGAAGTGAGAGTGCACGCGGTTGCATGCTCCATTACTCCTCCAGATACCAGCATCCACTGGAAATCAGTACCGTTCTCCTCTGGTACTCAGCTGATCATCTGGTAAATCATCAGGGCTGGAAATTAAGGGCATTTTTACTTTACCATTTGTTCAGTATATTTACTGTTTCACACTTGTGAACATATAGAATTTTAGATGGGTAACAGTAAAGAACTTCATTTTTACAGAAGCTCTGCTACAACTGGGATCCATCTTGTTGAAAGTTTGCCTTTGATCTTTTTACTCTTGGTGCTGTCAGATATTACTATCCAGAGGGCATCCTCTTTGCAACTTGTGTTACAACTCAGACAGAAAGTCTGCATTGCAGAGGGATTGCCCTTACCTCACAGCCTTACGAAAAGAAGAGAAGGACTGTACCCTAAACCCAGCCCTTCACAGTCGCACTCTGCAGTGGTGGTGACCTGCCTCCTTGGGCAGGTGCCAGATGTTTTCTAAAGACAGCAGATTTGGAATGTCTTCCGGGAAAACCATTCAATGGCAACTGAGTCACCGTAGTCAAGCAAACATATTATTAGGAACTTATCCTATGTTTACCTTATTGGAACAGGGTGTTTGAAATATAAAGAAATGATTTACCTCATACAGAGGTCCCAGATCTAACCAGCCACCGTATATCCATCTTGCCACATCCTCTTCCTCACTGAGGGTACTAGCAACAATGTCAGTCCAAAAGGGTACTATTTAACTCTCTATAGCAGACACGAACTACAGCCTGAAAGTGTACCACAGAATGTAGGGGCACACAGGAGCAGTTTCCAGGTGGAAGGGCATGATGATCTGATCCATAGTGCTTTCTGTCACAGACTGGGATCTTATAGCACTAAACAGACACAAGTCACAATTATCCACTGAGCCAACCAGGATTCAATTATTTGGCACTCTGGTCCCACACAGACCTTTGCAGGCATTAACTAAGAGATGTTTCATAATGTACTATAGTGCATTTCCCACTGATTAAGATAACTTGAATACATTTTAATTTAAGCTCTCTGGTATTTTATATGTAGTTGCCTGAAGCTGAAGGAACCAAAAAAGTTTCTGAATAGTTTTGTTTTACGCCCCCACACTCACTCACCCTGCGACTATTGGGTGCAGCGTCACAGCTCCCAAACTATTTTTTAATGGACTTCGAACACTGTATGTTTCAGTCATCACATTTGCGAGCACTGAGCTTTGCCCGCAAGTCCGCAAAATAAATCTCCATCTAGCCTGTGTTTTTGTTAGGAATGCAAACTCTAAAATTATAGTGCATGAATAGAATGATAACATTTTAACTTGTTTTATGTAGCAGAACGTTCCCTTCTACGTAAATTGAAGCTGAAATGAAACAGAATCTACAACTGACATAGTTTAATAAATAAAACGATTATCAGTATTGCTGTTTGAATGCGATGATTTTCCGCTACGTGCACGCAGCAATAAAAAAAAGATTGTGTTGGCCTGTCCCACACCCACCAGGCAACCTAGGTCAGAAGTAGCGCCTTGTGCTGCACTTCAGTGGTGTTCAAAAGGACAAACAAACAAGCCAAGCCGGTTCATGCGGGACCGTCAGACTCAATTTCTCATAAGAAACTGTCAGCACGGCGCACTGGACTGGCGACATTGACAAATTTCCCTCTTGGATAATCAATAAAACGTCCCTGATCAAGTCCGGGTTCCCAGTGTGGTGGCAAGGGCCATAATTACAATTGTCAAAAATTGGCGGCGAGGCCTCCGCGCGCTGACGTGTGACTGGCAGCCGGTTTATGGGTGCTGCGCAGTGACTGGCAACCGGGTTGGCTAATGCCAAAGGCAACAGTAACATTTCCCAATTGCAATCGACCACCCGAGCGCGCGCTGCCAGTCACAGGGCATCGCGGGACCTCTTAGTAAATATTGAACTATCTCACAGGGCAGCCGACAGGCTAAACAAGCCGTAGCCGACCATGGCCGTGGAACGTTCTGGAAAAAATGAAATTTCGCACGCCCGCGAGACAGGCGAGAATTTCAAAGACTATTTATTTAATGATCTCAAGCTACGATAGTGCTATAGAAAAATAACATTGACATGAGCTACAATTTGTTCTGTACCGTCAACCAAACTGGGGGTAAATTAGAACCAGCCCAGAACTTTCCGTTTGATGTACAGCGAGGGTCGGAATGCCGTCAGATGGAGGCGGTACACGCAGACTTACGGTACTACAAGGCCTGCCGGGAGCTCGGTGCTCGGCAAAGAATCGCACAAATGTTTGCAACAGAGCCTAATTGTTTGGGTGCAATAGGGATTTCCACCGAACAACCAATCACAACAGTCCTTGTGAAGCGGCAACAAGTTCCAGCTGTCTTTTCACTTAAGGCAGTCTATGTTACTCAGAGTTTGGCTAACACTGAGATAAGCAGATAAAAAACTGCTGGTTCTTATTTAAGAAGAGGAATTCCCTTTAACATGAATTAAAATACTGCACAAATTCTTTATCTAACATCTAGTTTAATAAACTGTAATCCAGCCAAAGGAGACAAGAGAAAAAGCAATAGCCAATGTGTTCAATGAAGGGCAGATTTTGGGAGTCTGACTCAGGATGGGGGAGGGGCTTGCATTTTATTTTAAGCCCTTTAAATGAGGTCACAACAAAACAACTGGTAGGGCGATGCTTCTTTACTGGAAATATAACACGCTCAAACAATTCAGGAGACTAGGAGAAGGGAATGCACAGCTTGAAATCGATTCTATAATGACACGCATGTTTTATTAGCTTCAGATTGTATGAACAGGCAGGGTTTACTTTGGGGGTAGGTTTTACCTCAGGTAATCGTTACTCCATCTTGATTCACCCATACTCTTGTTTCGCACAGGCAAGCATGCACAGAGAGTATTATGAAAAGTTCTTGCAAAAAATTAAAGTGATTAATGCTGAGCATTATTGAAACATTTCATGGCCCAGGAAAGAGGTTTGTTCATGACAAAGCACAAGGCTTTAAGTGGGCCGGCTACTCACGGTGCTGAGCACCGGCAGATCTAAAAAGTGGGTGCTGAGACGGGTCCCTATCGGGCTCTCCATTTTTGCCCTGACCCTCAGGGTGAAAAATACATTTTGAATCCGCAGCTGTATCACCCTTCACTGCCTTTGAGGTAACGTCAAAGAGACCCTTTATAGTTCTTTCACAGTCTCATGTCAGAACTGAAGCATTTTCAAAGTTATATACAATAAAGCCTAGTTGTTGCTTATTTGTCTTATGCAACTAACAACCATTGACAAAGCCAACAGTCCTGGCTTGTTGCATGTGTAATGTTAACTTGCTGTATCACATATCTGGATGCAAGGACAGAAGCAGGAAAATACCAGTCGGACAACACCCTATGCTAATCACAGATTTTTAGCTTATGTGTTTTAAGCCACGTCCTTAACTACATCAGCCACACCCCTTTGAGAAACCCCCCTTTTTTCATCCCACTTTAAGCCCTAACAAGGCATGTATGCAAACAAATCCTATCTAGGAGACTAATCCAAAGAGGTATTTAGAAAGAGGGAGTTAACGTATGCTTTCACAAGGCCCACCTCTGGGCACTACATCCAGTATAAAAAGGCGCCGTCCACCGCTGCTGACCTTGCGGATGGTTGAAGTAGTTGCAACAATGCCACGCTCTGAAAATGGATAACATCCCATCTTTGGTGCCAGATGTTCCCATGACAACAGCTAAAGATTCAAGTCCAAAAACTCAAAAGCTAGAAGGCAAAATAATGTGCCTTGGACATAAGACCATTCAAAGCCTCTGATGTCCTACTTTTCCTTGTGCCTTGGCATGGGGGTAAGGGTATTTTCAACTCTGCATGCTTCCTAAAATCAAGCACAGAGATCTTGACGTATCATTGGGACTGAGGCTTTGGGGTTTGCAACATGGACTATATGATGTCAACTCAGGGTTTGTCTTGAATCTGAACTGCAGTTTGGCAAGAAAACCGTCTTTTAACACTTTGAAAATATTCAGTCAAAGAGTTCCAGAATGCATGACGCCAGGCAAAAAAAGAGCAATTCCTGAAAGAAGCAAGACTATTTAAGGAGAATAACACACAACCACTCACAAAATAAAGTAATGCATATTGTTATAGTTAGTGCCTTGGTGCTATTTTATTCCCTTCAAGGCACTCAGTGCCATGGATGCTTTCGATTCTAACTGTGTCTATGCAGTAGGGCGGTGTAGCTCCATTTTCATTTTGATCTTTAGTCAAAATAGTCAGTGAAGCTGCGCACAACAGGTGCATGCGCAGTGCCTTTGAACATGTCACTTGCAAATCTCTGGGCTGATTCCTTTTGAAAGCATGAAGCATTTTGTGTCACCTTCCTTGGTCACTGGTAGCTGGAACCAGTTGCTTTCGATCGCCCATCCACTGGGTGTTGTTCAATGTTCATGCTTAGGTTTCATTTGGGCACTTTAGTTTCCAGCCATCACGGTGTCTCCAATTTTGAAGCTTCAATCTTGGTTTCTCCTTCGATTGTCTTTTCATGGTGGTGAAAATGCCACCATTTCTCCCATGGTTTTTAAACCATAGTTGTCAAGACCAACATGAAAATATGGCCTCACAATTTACTCTACTTTGTTGCCGCGCACAGGTGCACATCTTCGAGATGCATTAGGGTGTACCAGTATTCTTGAAAGAGCCAGGATACACAAGTGAATTTGTTTGAATGAAAACACCACATTTCCTTTAACGTTTTTGTACATATGTGTATCTAAGGGTTTTGTTTAGCAATTTCTATGGAGACCTTTTAAATCTTTCTACTTTGAGTTCCTAGTATCCCATACAATACATTTCTTTGGCCTGTGTTGCCAGTTTAGCCCCACGTATAGCAATGCCTTCTTTGGGGTTTTGGCTACAGATTATCTTTTGATACAATGTGACTCTCAGCAACGAAAGAATACAAATTGCTAAAAAAAAACTCAATGCACATTTACTCATTGCTTTTTTTTTTTTTTTTTTTAATTTTTTTATTTGAGAGTGCGTACCGTCAAATACATATTACTAAATGGGTACATAAATACAAAGAATAAAACATATAATTATACCCTCAAACAGTACAAAAACAGACAAAGTAATAAACAGTGACATACAATACAAATTAGATTGGCATATTAAATATTGACACAGCCAATATATCATTCGTTTGTAGTCAATTTTGCTGCCCTCCATGTAGCCACTGGGGCCCAAAGTCGCTTGCCCAAATCCCTTAACTTTGCTCCCTTTAAATCATATAGTGCCTCCTCAATATTATGTATACCCAGCATTCTACACAACCACATTTGAAAAGTTGGGGCTTCTGTATCCTTCCAGGCTGCGCTGATTAGAATCCTAAGAACTGCTGCAGAGATAAAGACTAAAGCTTCAGCCTCGATACTTATGTTTAGTTTCACATCACAGCCGATTATTATCAGGGTCGGGGATAGATTAATTTTAACATCGAGTAGCCTCTCTAAGAACCGTGTTATTTCAATTTTGATTAATTTCAATTTTTCACAGCCATAGAACATATGTATAAGATCTGCTGAACCTTTTCCACATCTGGGGCAGTTACTGTCTATCGCTTTCCCCCACAAAAATAGTTTTTCGGGCGTATAATATAAATTAAATAGGGTTTTGTAATGTTGGGCTCTGAGATTCGTGGAGCGTAAGAATCTCTTGTCCATAGCTAGCGCCTTATCAATATCTAGTTCTGGATCTCCTAATTTTTTAGCCCATGCAGCTTCGATTTTGTTGATATCATCTGTTATTGCATCATTAAGTATTTTATATATATCTCTAATTCTGTGACCCCCTGATTTCAAGTACTCAATTAATTCAAATTTCCCTAGCAAAGTGATACATGGCCTAATTGATTTAATTTTATTTACAATCTGAATGTATTTAAACTCTTGAAAGCCTCGTAGTGAATAATGTTGTGTAAGTTCTTCAAGTGTTCTACACTTGTCGCCAATCATTATTTGGCCCAGCTCTACTATGCCATGACTCTCCCATTGACGCCACGTTCCATCCCTACTAAAATTTGGAAAAAGTGTTGAATTCCAAAGTGGTGTGCGATAATGGAGGGTAGGTATATCTAGAGCTTTTTTAACAGTTTTCCAAATATACCATACATCCTCTAACGTCTTATATCCAGTTTCCTTGAAATAACTCCTCTGAGTTTGCCTTAATAAAAGCCCTACGGCTTCAGCGCCTACCAATAGCTGAAAAATTGATGGTATTTCCGTTTGTCTGAGGGTTGGGCCACCCGGATGAAATAGAATAGCCATGTCTGTAAGGAGACATGCAAGATGGTAGCTCTTAATATCTGGCAGACCCAACCCACCTCTGTCTTGTGGTAGTGACATATATCTATTTGACCGCCTTATTTTACCATATTGCCATAAAAATTTCAAAAAGATGGCCTCAATCCTCCTAATAATTTTATCATCAATTTTAAATGGGATTGATCTTAATTTGTAGAGCACTTTAGGAAACATTGTCATTTTTATAACGTTAGCCCTCCCTATCAATGACAGCTGTAATGAGTCCATTCGTTTTAAGTCTGTTTCCATAGATTTCAAAAGAGGGGTGTAATTGTCGTTGATTATTTCACCTGGTTCTGCATTTATTGTTATACCCAGGTAAACTACCGATGCTACATATCTTCCATCCACCTTGGCTATTTTTTTTTAACATAATACCTGAGTTTTGTCAACATTTAGTCGATAGCCAGACACATCCCCAAACTGAGTGGTGATGTTAACTACTTCCCACATTGCTAGCTCTGGATCTTTTGTGATGACTGCTAAATCATCCGCATAAGCGAGAATTTTAGTTTGAAACCCATTTGATGTTACTGGTTTGATAATCGCGCTGTTCATTAATTGGGTTATTAAAGGATCTATGTAAAGCGCGAACAAAATTGGAGAACAAGGGCAGCCCTGTCTAGTACCCCTTGTTATATTGATCCTATCTGATCTTTCCCCCATTGATTGAATTCTAGCCGTTGGTGATGAATACATAGCACGAATAGCTTGACAGATTCTGGGGCCAAATCCCCTTGCTTCCATAACCTTCCATAGAAAACTCCATCTAACGCGATCAAATGCCTTCTCTGCATCGAGGAGGATCATTGCGACCCTCTCCCCCCTAGCAGCACCAATATCGAACAATGTAATAGCTCTCCTAATATGGTTGGTAGTTCCTCTTCCTGGGATGAATCCATGCTGCCAGGGGGAGACCAGGGACGCAATAACCCTCCCGATACGAGCGGCCATAATTTTGGCATATACCTTGTTATCGCTGTTAATCAGTGATATTGGCCTATAAGAGCCCGGGTTGGTCTTTGATTTCCCTTTTTTGTGAAAGATAGCTATATTGGTTTCTTGCCAAGACTCTGGTATTATTCCGGTATTCATAACACCATTGAATAGATCTAAGAGCAATGGTGTTATTTCCTCCCTTAAACTTTTATATACCTCCATCGGTATGGCGTCCGGGCCCGCCGCTTTTCCACTTGCGAGATCTTGCAGAGCTTCGGATATTTCCGTCACTGTAATATCTTGTTCCAAAGAAGTGATCTGGCCTAAATTTAGCTTACTGCCCATGTCTAACCAGCTTATATTCGTGTGCCCTCCTACCGCTTCCTCCTGATATAGTTCTTGATAGAATTTCCTAAACCCCTCCAAAATTTCACCAGGTTTGTTGTATGTTTGGCCCTGATATTCAATTTGTGACACGGTGTTTTTACTTGCAACCTGCCTGATTCGCAGAGCAAGAGCTCTACCTGCTTGCTCACCGGTTTCATAAAGACGCGATCTCTGTGCCTGATAGTATGCTGCCGCCTTTCTTGCTAATTGTTTCTGGATCTCAGCTTTTATGGAATTTACTTTATGTAGGCTCTCAGCAGATTGATCACCTGTACTTATATCTTGTCTATGTTGTGTCTCTGCCTCGCTTAATTTTCCCATCCATGCTTCCCTTTCACTTTTAGCCTTTTTCCATACGTTGGTGGTGTAACTTATGGTCTCTCCTCTTATTCCTGCCTTAAAGCTATCCCACACCACTCCCCGTGAGGCGCTATACCTATTAGCGTCGAAAAAGGAATGAGTCCATTTTTTCAAGCGAGTAATGTAGTCGACATCCGTTAACAGTTTTTTATCGAATGTCCAGGGTCTGGGGACCTTGACTGATCTATTAATAATCATATTTAGAACTAGGGGGTTATGATCTGACATGATTTTGGGAAGCTTATTTATTTGAACACTCTTAAGTAAGGTATTCGATATCATAAAGTAATCTAATTTCGAGTATTTATTATAAGGATGTGAGTAATATGTGTACCCTGGATCTCCGGTTGATAAGTTTCCCCACACATCATATAAGCCATGTGACTGCATCATAGACATAATTGCTCTAAACACCCTTGGCTTCCTGCCAATGTATGTACTACCATCCATGAAATTCGCAGAAATGTTGAAATCTCCACATAGTACTATATTGGTATGCCAATCAATTAATTCATTTTCAATGTGGCTAAAAACTTGTGGCTCATCTATGTTAGATCCATATACTGTGCAAATAGTGAAGCCTAAGTTCATTTCGCATATTGCCCATCTTCCTAGTGAATCCGCCTTACACCTTTTGGCCCCTCCCAACCCCACTTTGCCAATTATGGCCACGCCTCTTATCATAGAAGTCTGGGATGTACATGACAACAATTCATAGCCTTTAAAATTCAGCCAGTGTTTTTTGCTCCACGGTAGGTGGGTCTCTTGTAAACATATTAAATCTAAGTTTATCATATTTAGATACTGCTCAAGCTTCCCCCTCTTTTTCCAATTATTTAATCCTCCTATGTTAAGAGATCCAATACTAAGTCTAGACATTATCAATTTTTATACGCTTCCATAACAGCAGCCTGACCGGGTACCTAAATTCATAACAAAAACCCAACATTTGTTTCAAATTTCCTCCTTCATGCGAAATCCCTTTAACAGTACGAGCTCTCTTCATTTTATTATTTTCTCCCCCCAGATCCACCATCCAACCCCCTTTCCCCCCCTCCCTTCCCCCCCCTCTTACCACCTCCCCTCCTACCACCCTTCGAGGCATCCTGGGTTTAGACTCACCCAGCTGTTGATGGCCGTGTGATCCACACGCCTGAGCCTACTACCTGGCCTGCTACTATGTAGTCATGCTTATTATCAGCCTTACATCAAACTATAGTAGTTGATAGTTTGTCAGCACTAGAAGGCTTCTTCTGTTCAGTTGCCATTTTTTTGCTTCATATTTTCTTCAACCTCCTTGAGATAGACCTCCGCCTGTATCTCACTTGTGAAACTCCTTGTTGTGCCTTTATATATTATTTTTAGTCGTGCCGGATTTTGCAGGTAGACTGTTGCTCCGAGTTTTTCAAAGGGGGCAAACAGCTGTCTCATTCGCCATCGTCTTTCAACTGTTGCGTGTGCAAAATCTGGTCTTGCAAAAAACTTAAAGCCCCTATATTCTCTTTGAGCAGTTGGCCTAGCCAGATCATATATAGTGTCACGTACCACAAAGTTTCCAAAGTTTACCAGGAGAGCTCTCGGGTATTTAAGTGATTTCTCTGACCGTTTTGGTGTTGACAGTGGAAAGCGATGTGCTCGGCATACTTCTTTATCCATTTCCCAGGAGTTAAGTTCCGGGAAAGAGGATTTCAATAAATTTATCATAAAGTTTCTTGGATCGCTACCTTCCGAGCCCTCGGGAATCCCAAGAAATCGAAGATTGTTCCTTCTTGTTCTATTTTCTTGATCTTCAAGCTTTATCATTAGGTCTTTAATTATGCCCTCGTGCTCTTTGGCTTGCAGTTGTAGTCTGCCGACGTCTGATTCCAAGTTTTCTGCTCGATCTTCTACCGAACACATTCTATTGGAGATTTCCTGACATGTATTGCCAATTTTATTGATAGCGCCTTCCAATTTTTGAATAGCGACATGGTTTCTTTGACTATCTTTCTTTACATCCTGATGAAAATTTTTAATTGATTCAAGAACTTCACTCAATGTAGGTTCTCTATGCTTCAGCTGCTCAACTTCATCCGGATTGTCAAAAGAGATATTCTTATTTCTTTCAGATTCTACATTTGTTTTACGATGTGGACTTTTGCGTGACAGTTTGGTTCTCGCTGTATTTTGTTCTGGATTACTCCCAGGGTCAGTTGTTTCATCCTGAGCTATATTTTGATGTCTTTTGAGTTTGCTTCTTTTTCTCCCGGATTTCTTTGTTAATATGTAATCGCAGAGTACAGTATTTTTAAATCCAATTTCTGTTGGTAAGAGCGCTTTTTTATCCAGCTCCTCCTGTCTAGGATTCTTGCCATGATCCGACTCTTCGCTGGATTTGCTGTATTCACTGTATTCACTGGATATTGAAATTCCTGTCTCATAGATCTCCGATTCAGAACCATCGGAAACTGCTGCCGAGGCATATTCCTTTGTAGGTTGGTTTATATTCACCAGTTCTGCTATGGTGCTGCCTTCCACTTTCATTTTCCGCATATTTCTCTGTTCTAGATGTTCTAGATGTTCTGCCGGAACTAAGACCTCTTCTGCAGCAGTCTTGGTCCTACTTTGTAGTCCTTGTTGATCCATTGTGATTGACACAATTTCATTATAAGGGCCATTATAGGGGCCAGTCTGCTGTCTTTCTTTGTTTGCGGGGCTAAATATATTTGAAATTCTGGGTTGGGACCCTGTTGAATGCCCAGTTATATTAGCCACAGCTTTTAATTTTTTAATCGTCTGTAATCTTTTAGCCTTTTTCTCCAATAGATCAAGATTCTCCCTACTTGTCAATTCTTTTTCCTTTTCCTTTTCCTTTTCGATCTCTTTTGTTCTCGGATTTTCCTTAGCTTTCTTTTTTAGTTTCTCAGCTTCCTTATACCGTTTCTGTTCAGTCGGACCAGTCTCGGTGTTTCTCTCTTTTCCATCAGACTTGGTATCCTTTATTTTGCCGTCATCGTTGTATTCGTCGTTTTTTTCCATTGCTTTGTAACCCCTAGTTTCGGGTCGTCTTTGTGTTCCTTTTATCTTCTGAGATCCTTGTGAATTGGGGACCTCTTTAGTATTCCATCTGTCCTGGCCCTCTGAATCCTCTTTATTCTCTTTATTCTCTTCTCTTTGATAATTTCCTTGTATTTCCAGTTTCTCTTGATTGGCCTCGCCTTGTATCTGGGTCTGAGCCTTTACATTAGCTTTAACAGTTGTATCGATTGGATCAATTGTATCGGTTGTATCGGTTGTATCGGTTGTATTAGTTGCATTAGTTGCATTAGTTATAGCATTGGTTGTGACGTTCTTTATCCCAGGCTGATTTTGAGTTTGAGTTTGAGTTTGAGTTTGTGTTTGTGTTTCATCCTGCGGAACGGAGTCGCTGGTTATATCATTGTTTTTCTCTTTATCTTTTTCCACACTTTTCTCCATATTTGTGTTCAGAACTTGTATAACGATTTCCGTTATATTTTCTAGCAGCACGACGTTGCCTCTGGCCCCTCTGGCCCCAAGACCTCCACCTTTATATCTTGATGCTGTTTTAAGTAGCCTTGGGAGTCCAGCATATACCCCTTTCGCCCATAGATATTTAACAGCAAGTCCTGTGTTTTCCCCCAGCTGTAGATCAAAATAGACCATCTGAGAGTTTAGGCCAATCAGTAGAGAGCCCATACATCAACTCCTTTTATTCCTTTTATTCACTTTTTTTTTTTTTTCCCCTCCCCCTTTTACTTCCCCCTTTTACTCCTTTCGCTCAAGGTGTGTAGTTGCTGTCTTCGTATTGTATTGTGTTGGTTGTGCTATATATATATTTTTTTTCTCTTTTCCCCCTCCCCCTTGCTTTTCCCACTTTTCCTTACTGTCCCTTGCCTCCCTTTTTTTTTTTTTTTTTATTGGTCCTACCCGGTTGTACTGGATTAAATGGATTAAATGGGTCGTTTTCTTTAACGAGATCACAGCCTCACGTGATCACCCCCTGCCTATATATCCGTCTGCTGCCGTGTCTGCGGATGACGGGTAATAGCAGCCAACAGTTCCAGCAACCAGCAATCAGCGGTCGGCGGTCGGCAGTAAGCGGAGCAGAGCACAGAGCTCAGGACACAAAGCACATCAATTACCGAAGAAGCGAAGCACAGCAGCAGAGCGGCAAAGATGAAGCCGTAGCATAAGTCATGGAAGCGGGAGATATCAGTCGTCCTGGCGTTGCTTCGCATCACATTTTTTCGCGCCTCGCCTCGCCTTCCATAGGTGATCCATGCTCACCCTGCGAACTCTGCCAGTGCAACGAAGTAGTGAGTACGGGATCCAAGGGGGTCGCGAATAGTTTATAGCAGATAGTGGGTAGTCAATAGGTAAATTATGGGGAAATTGAGGTGAACTCTGCACTTGGCCCGTATGGCCCGTATGAACGCGCTTTTTATTTCCCCCTTAAGTAGCGGGCCTCATCTTCTTTTTCCGAAAAGGCTGTTGCACACAATTCCTACAGTTCAGCAGTGCAAACAGTACAAGCACAAGTGCACAGTTAACAAACACGATGAAACGCAAACGGCAGGGTACAGCGGTACAGCTGAACAGGGTATCTGCTTACATTTTTTTTCACTCTTCACCTTTTGCTCGCTCTTACTGCGCCGTAGTCATCAAGTCATCGAGTCATACACTGTCAGTCAATGCCTGGACGCCAGCCGCTGAGTGAAAACTGATGAAAGAAAGATAAGGCGAAGTTTCTTTCAAGGTTGACAGCCTGCGATGTGCTGCGATGTGCTGCGAAGTGCTATATCAAGCTGTGTCAAGCATCTTGCAAGGCCCAGGTCTCAGGAGCAGGCTCTGCAGCGACCTCTCACACGGACGCCATCTTCGCACATTTACTCATTGCTTGTTGTATGGGGTGGTGCCTCCGTCTGTTGTTTTCTTTGATACATAACCCTCCGTTTGTTCTATTGCTATGAGTGTGTGACCCAGAATCTTCACCTTTTAACAAAATGTCACTTTTATCTTTACAATTTAGGGGCTCATTTAGATGTCGGTCGGTTGGAGGCTTTCTGACCTATATCCATGGTTTAAAGTTCAACCGCCTAATTCAATGTAGGCGGTCGGAGTTTAAACCGCCCAGTCGGACTGACTAGCTTCCGACGAGCTCCCGGTTGGAGGCCACACATAATCCCCTATGGACAGCGTTTCTGCCGTTGGGATTATGAAGTCAGTTTCCAACAGGCTTTTCATGTCGGGCTTTCCCCTAGCGTGGCCCCCAGGCCTCCGCGGCCTCTGGTTGGGGACCTGCCCCCCTATAAATCCCTGCACCGCGCGGCAGTCAATGCGAGGTGCCTGCCACACGGTGTAGGAATTTACTGGAACGCCAATTTCTCTATGGGAGCTTGTGCTGCAGCCGGTTTTTGACTGCTGCACAAGCTCCCATAGGGAAATTGGAGTTTGCGACCGCACCATGTATGGTCGCATTTTAAGAGGGTGTTCAGAACCGCCGACCTGCGGATGATTCTCACATCGAAACGGTGTTAGGCGGACTCAAGTCCACCCTGCAAGTCCATCGCAATTAGGGCCTGTTAGAACTGGGGGTCTCTAGTTGGCTGAGGTAGGTACGTTAGTCCAAATAGGGACCCTTGCTTCTAGTCAGGGAAAGGAGGGCCACACTCTTAGATAACCCCTGCTCACCCTCCAGTAGCTTGGCATGAGCAGCCAGGCTTATCTCCAAGGCAATGTTTAAAGTATTTGCAAACACACTCCCAGTGACACAGTGATAACACCACAAATGGACACCACACTAATTTGATAGAAATAGCGGTATCTTTATCACAAGAAATACGATGAGACCAAACAATAGAAAGCCAAAATATGCGTATTGTAATATTTCACTTTGCCGGTTATTAGGCCAACAATCACTTGTAGGTTCTTGCGGTATTAATAAGCAGTTCACGATGATCTAATGCAGTCCTACTGCAATGCTATGCAGTTCTTAATGCAGTTCGTAATGTAGAAATAAAACAGTCCTTAATGCAAGTACTAATGCAGTTCGTAATGCAAGAATAATGCAGTTTGTAATGCAAGAATAATGCCGCTCTTAATGCAAGAAAAATGAAGTTCCTAATGCAAGAATAATGCAGTTCTTAATGCAAGGAATAATGCTATAAGACGAGCTGCGTGGTCAGTTCGGGCACCACTAGGCCCCAACAACCGAGACAACGGTCATAAACTTAAAGGGGCGGCCCCAGTACTGCTGGGCAAGTACAGGCCGCTCGGGGACTCATCGCATCTAATGCGGTGCAGCGGGAGAGAGAGCGGAGGACTCCTGTATTCCTCCTGCATGCCTCCCCAGGACACACACGCTTGCGGCTCCCGACCGGAGTCCAAGCCTTACCTGGGGGGGGTGTGCTGCCTCGCTCTCTCTTTCTCCCCGCTGGTCCTGCTGGGCGGTCCCGATGACGTTGCAGCTTTGTTGCTAGCTGACGCTGTAGCCGGACGAGTTACGGCGCTGCCTTCTCCTTCGTTGACGATCTTGGGCGGGATCCGCTTGGCAAATAATGATCACGATCTTTTTCACCTTGCAGCTTCCTTAGCTTAAAGAAATCCTTTAGCACGTTGCGGCTCGGGCCGGCGGTGATCCTTACTCACAGCCTCAGTTACGATGACGGCACGGGCCACAAACAGCAATGCAGAAGCGTGGGAGATGTTTCACGCTGCGGCGGCAATGCAGTCGCGGGGCACCTCATAAACAGCACCACAGACCACACGGCAGTCTCAGGCAAAAGCTCATGCACCAAGCGTCGCTGTGACAGGGTTGGAAACGTTGATGTTCCTGAGTTTCCACAACAGGGGACCAGCTCTCCTCGGGCCCTTGGAGACAAGTTACTTCAGGACACAGCACACAGCAAATTCCTTTCAAGCAGGGGGACACAGCACACAGCAAAGTCTTGAGTTCAGTCTTGAGCTCAGGGGTTTCAACTCTTACATTTATACTCCTAAATGCCTTTGTCCAAACCAGTTCTGGGTGTCTTCCTGCCAGTGCACACCTTCTCCCTTTGATAGCGAGGGTCTGGGCCTCAGACACTCCGCAGGAGGTGGAGCCATCCTTTTGTGGCAGCAGCACAGCCCTCTTCACATCCAGGGGGCTACTCCTCCCACCACACCAAATGCAGGCCAGCCTGTTGCTGTCTAACCTACTCCTCCCTGGTGTCAGGACACCTCCCCAGACCCTGTCACATCCAAACCCAGACAGTCAATACACAACCAGCTAGAGGCACGCAGGATGGTTAGGACAAGAAACCAGCCACTTCTAAAAGCGTGGTTTCTAAACACACAATTTAAAAACCATCTTCACAAAATGATGTGTTATTAAATTCTGATTTCAGACATACTAAACTCCATCTTTCCATCTTATGCTGATGGGAAGATATGCTGGAAACATGTTACACAGCATTCCCCATTCTGTCCTATGGGCAAGATGGCCTTGCAACAGAGAAAAATGAAATTGGCAGTATTTGACTGTCAGGACATTGTACACACCTCAGTACATGTCCTACCTTTCACATACACTGCACTCTGCCCTGGGGGGTACATTGGGCCTACTATAGGGGTGTCGGATGTACATAAAAAGGAAATGCCTGAGATCTCTTTTTACGGCTACTTATGTAGGTGGCACAATTAGTGCTGCAGGCCCACTAGTAGCAATCGCCTTACCAGCCCTGTCACACATAGTGCACTTTACTAGGGACTTTACTAGTAAGACAAACATACCAATTATGGACAACCAATTACCATAACACTTTATACAGGGAACACTTGCACTTTGACACTGATCAGCAGTAGTAAAGCGCCCAGAGTCCTAAAACCAATAAAAACAGGTCAGAAACAATACAGGAGGAAGGCAAAAAAGTTCAGGGATGACCCTGCAAAAAAGGGCCAAGTCCAACAGGCCCTTGGTGATGTGATTATGTAGAGGTACTATTACTTCTTGTCCCTTTGAGTAGAGGTCTTCTTTAATTCATAAACAGCTACAGTTTGACATCTGCTAGTTCAAGAGGGGTGTCTTGGACTCAATTGTGCAGTTTGTAAAGCATCAGTAGACTGCTTAACCTTCCATCCTTGTGTACTTCTTCCTCCAGTTGGAATCTGTAGGAAGGTTCTAACTCATGAGGTAATATAAAGAATGTGGAAAGGAGACGAATTCAGAGGGCAATCAGTTGGATGAGCTGTAAGCTACCTGGAGGTCACTGTAACTTGAAGTAATAAAGAAGACTGAAAGGCTTCCCTGTGTGTGAAGATTACTACATATTTTGGCAACGAGGGTCTGTGTGGGAGAAGGGACACGTTTTTCTGGGACCTCCACCCCTGATACACTGATATAAATAAGGCAGAGTGATGCTGAGCTGCAAAAGATACTTATTCTTTTGTTCTTAAATGAACACATAATCTTTGCGGCGGTATCTGAACTGTAAAATTTTTATTGTGAGTCTTATGACTGTTCTAATCTGATTGTGCGGTCATCCTTGCAGTCTCAAGCCTCAGTGTGTGAGCAGCAGCACGTGAACTGCAGTACGAGCCTTAGGTGAGTGTACCGCGGTTGAGTGCACATTCTTAAACCAGTAGCGGCTGGCAGGGAAGGAGGGTTGAGGGGTTCAAAATCCCAACATAAAACCACTTACTTCCTTACTGCATCTCTCCTCTGTCATCTCTCCGCGGCTGGAACAGGAAGCACACAGGGTCCCTTTCGTAAGCCAATCACAACGATGCCATGCAGCGTTGTGATTGGTCTGAGCGCCGTGGTTCAGCGCTCAGATGGGGAATGGGCGCCTGGGCACGTTCCTCACCAGGCTTTGCAGTACAGCCTGGTGAGGAACATGCAAAGTGTGCATGACTGTTTGGCCGGCCCAAGACGTCCTGTTTAAAACTCATGTGCACTTGGAGTGTGCACTCCTTCCCCTGTGCCACCAACCCCGCCCGCCCTAACCCAGCCTGGAATCTACAAAAAATAAAATGACAATAGCTATGTCATTGTAATTTTATTTTTCCTGCTCTGAGAGCAGTGGGGCGACGCTCCTTCTCCTTAGCACAGGAGCCGCCCCTGTTCTGAACTGATCGTGTGGACATCTTTGCAGCTTGAAGCCTCAGCGCATGAGCGTACCTCAGCGAGACAGCCTCTTACTTCAGGCTGCAGCACAAGCCTCAACAAGAGTGTGTTCTCCACACGCATTGGGGAGAGAATGTGGCCTAATGGCTAGGGCGGTCGACTTCAAACGACTCTCAACATCCTGTTATCCTGGGCAAATCACTTAACCTCCCTGTGCCTAACAAAAAGGAATGTGTCCTTATGTAATGCTACTGATGCTCATGTAAAGCGCTCTGATACCTGGTACCTTCGGGTCAAGTTTGTACAATATAAAACTCCAGGGAAAAAAAACCATGTTCATCCTTCACTGCAGGTGCGGTGATCTTACAGAGAGGTGAAAGAAACCAGTTTACCTCTCCTGTTCCGCACTAATAGTGAAATAAGTCACAAAACGAACAGAAAGGCAGCAAACAATACGAGGCTCTGCTCTGTTACATCTTCTGTTTCTTGAGGGGCAATGATAATATAGAAAGGACTAATTTGGGCATAAACTGACATCAACATAGGACTACAACAAGCTAATTGTACATGCTAAGGGCTGCAAGAAAGAAGGAAAAGCTTCAAGCACCATATTTGAGAATGTTATTATTTTAGATTGTTATATTAGTTAGTTATATTAGTTTGTTATATTAGCACTTGTTTTAGCAAATTATTTTAGTTTACTGTGCTAATCACTTAGAGTTGCAGGATGACTGAATAAAGTATGATGGCTCGCCTACTTTTTTGTCAACACCAGGTGATCCAGCAATTCCATGGAAGAGGTTGAAAAATATGTTTTTCACTTAAATGTTGGCAATAGGATGGAACATATACGGACCAAAAAGGAGACAAGCTATTTTTTAAACATCTTACGGGCAGAAGAAAGCGTATGAAGATCTTGCTGGGGTGTCACTGGGTGTGGGAGATAATCAAGCTGCGAATGTATATGACATGTCATTATTAATGCTTGATAAACGTTTCATACCCAAGGTGAATATAGTTTTTGAGCTCCACAAGTTTTTCTCTCACGTCCAACAAGAAGATGAAGATATATTAACTTATGTGGCTGAGTTAAGAGGCTTGGCCATTACATGCCAATTCCAAGATTTAGCAGACTCTTTAATTCATGGTCAGATTGTACGTTGCATGAATAATAAAAAAGCCAAAGAGAAATTACAAGCAAAAGATTCAAATTTGGAAAAGATGATTCAAATTGCAATAAACATGGACGATGCTTTAGAAAATGATGAGATATATAAACATTTGAAGCAACTTATAGGAAATTGTTGGAGCCAGACTAGTGGAAATGAAGAAATGATGAGTCCTTATAGCATGGTGACGGATGAGTTGAGTGTTCATGGATTTAAAATTTTGAGAGGTGATCGAGTTATTCCGCCAGGTAATTTGAGGGCAAGGTTGATTGACAATGAACATGAGGGACAACTAGAACGGAGCATGACTAAAAGGAGATTGAGGCAATCTTTTGGTGGCCAGGTATGGCCATGGGTTGAAGATAAAGTAAGGGATTGTAATGCGTGTGCAAATAGTGATAAGACTAATGTTAGTAGGGAACCACATTTGAGTTGCAGAGAATTACCAGAAAAACCCTGGGAATGACTCACAATTATTGATTGGTCCAGTTAATAGGCTTGGTAGGAAGTATTGATTTTTGGCTGTTATTGTGGACAGGGCCGTCTTTGTGGCAGTGGGTCTGGTGCAGCCGCACTGGGCGCTGACCTGTGGAGGGGGCGCTGACCTCAGGGGGGGGCTGTGTTTAGCAATAACTTATGATTGGAGAAATGAGGGACACATTTGCCCAGTGGCACTGAGAGAATACGAGGAGGCGGTCATGAGGTGTGGGGGTGCCAAAAATGATTGTCGCACCGGGTGCCACCAGCGCTTAAGCTGGCACTGAATGTGGATATCCCAGTAAATGGTTTGCAGTAAAAGGGATGGAAAAAATAAACATGGAGTGTGCCATGAAGTTCGTGCAAGAGGTGTTCATGGAGGAAAGGATTTCCAGAGTGATAACTACTGATAACGGGGTACAGTTTTCTTCATCAGCAATGGCAAATTTCTTGAAACACCTAAGTATTAAGCATGAAAGAGTGGTGTTGTTTAGACCACAGGAAAATGGTTTAGTGGAGAGGGTAAACCGAAACATAATGGAAAACATTCAGCTTTCAATTGCTAATGGATAACCTCGGAGGGAGGAGTTGAATAAAATGATTTTGGCTTAAAGGATTACACCTGATTCTGTGATGGATATATCACTCATCATTGCTCTCAAGGGAAGAGAACCGGCCACCAAAGAATCGCCTATGTTGTTACAGAATAAGAGGCAAGTGTTGGTGGACCAGGGGGCAATAGGAAGAAGAGTGAGTGAAATGCAGAGAGCAATTGAACACGCTTATAACAACAAGAAACATACAAAAAAAATTGTACTGCAGTGTGGAGATTGGGTCGTGGTGAGGAAAACTGGATTTGTTAGAAAAGGAGAGGGTAAATATTCTCAACCCCGGAAAGTAATTAGTGAAAAAGGAAATGTAGCTGTAGAGTGGAGTTTTGGAAGCCTGAGTAGAGTCAATAGACCAGATGAATAATGTAACATGTATTATAGAGAGTTATACATGAACTTTAAGATGTTGTTCATAGATATATGTGTGAAGTATAAGATGTTTTTGAAAAAATAATTTTGGTTGGCAATTTTAAGTGAATATGTAGATAATTACTCTGAATTTTTTAATATTTTAATAATATCGGTATAATGGGAAGATGTGAGGAATGTTCTAACTCATGATGTAATGTAAAGAATATGGGAAGGGGAGAACTCTGAGGGCCGGCAGTTGGATGAGCTGTAGGCTAGCTGGAGGTTGCTGTAACTTGAAGTAAAAAAGAAGATTGAAAGGCTCTCGAGTGTGTGAAGATTACTACAGAATCAGTCATTCTTTGTACTAGTTACCACTATTTACCATTTTGGTCATCCATTTCAGGCTCATCTGTGCGAAGATGTATCTTGCATTTCTTGCATTAGCCATCTCCATTTCAGTAAACAAATATTAGTGATACTGGCCTAGTGGATCACCTAAAATAGTCCATTTACAATGCAACATCCATTTTTCAAACAGCTCTAATTGATTTTGGTGGCAGTGGTTACAACCACACAAGGAATATCAATATCAGAGGAATATCAATAGCAGATTGGTTGCCAATGCATTCTTGGTGCAGGGGCACAGTGATGCAAACTTTATTTGTTCTACCATCACTCAGTGCTGTTTCAATGCCACTGAATCTGCTCAGTTTTCTAATCTTGGTGAAAGCAGACCATCTTAATGCCACTTAGCAGCCACTTGTTTCTGGCTTGAAACAACCCATATTGAATGTATGTCCACATACACAGTTTTGTGGACATCATGAAGTCTCTCAAAGATTCAGGGAGCATAAGTAGGTTCTGTACACAAAAGTTATTAATTACCAGAAGGTTCCTGGCCTTTGAGAAGTTCTGTGAACGAGCCAGATTCTTGAAATGAACAACTAACCTTTCCTATGTTTCAGCTGCTTTTTGAATGTAAATTGACTCATGCTCCAGGTTTGGATGCATATCTTTACATTTCGTCATATTCCATGTCAATGCATGTAGTATCAGCTGATAAAATATGGCTTATTATTGTTTTTTGACCAATTTACCATATTGAATGCTTAGAAATATCATCACTTATTTTCATATACACATACAGCAGTCCAAGAATTGTACAGCATTCTGAAAAGTTGTAGATTGTGTCAGAATCCTGAAATTTATTTGTGTGGAACCAAGGACACCACATCTGATCAGGAATTTTTATATCCATTGAGAAAGTGGCAACCTATCATGAAGTCTTTCACGAGGTTGTCAGTGTGTTTAATTTATGGTAATCGAGTCTAGAAGTTTCTTAAATGTTCACGGTCCTAACACACCAATATGCTGTGCATTGTGTTTGCTGACAAAGGCATGCAACCGTGCTTGTTCTCAAAGAAGCCAGTTTTATAATACTTCTCTTTGGACACTGGACTGGTGGCCTCCAGAGCTGGACACACTGCCCACACCTTCAACTAAAGTAAAGAACCTGGGATTCCTCAAAGACAGCAAACTGAAATTCAAGGACCAAGTTATTAAAATTACCTCTGCCCCTCTTTGCTCCCTAAGTCTTATAAAAAAAAATCGAAAAATGTCGGCCTCCAGAACTTTAAAAAACAGTAACCATTGCCTTGGTCTTCACAAGGATTGACTACTGCAATAGTCTCTATCCCACTCTTGCATCAGGTCTTTTGAAAAGATTACAGATCTTGCCAAACCCTGCTGCTCGCCTCATTTTTAAAATTCCCAAATATGAATCGGCCAAAGATGCCATTAGGAAACTGCATTGGTTACTAGCTAGACAACGATGCAAGTTCAAAGCCCTCTGCCTGGCATATAAATCCCTGCACTTATTCGGGCCAGACCATTTCAAGAGGAGACCTAAATGGTATGTACCAGTCAGAGCACTGCGCTCGGGCTCTGCCAGGAACATGACGGTCCCTCCATTCAGGAAGGCCATGTGGGGGGGTGGAGAGTTTTTTCCGGGCTACTGCGATGCTCTGGAACAGTCTGCCAGTGACACTAAAAACAGCCCCCTCCCTACTTAGTTTTAGAAAAGCCCTAAAAACTTGGCTCTTCACACAGGATTAGAAGGCATCCTGTGCACTCGTCCAGCCCGCCACAGACATTGCCACTGCCTTTAACTGGACCTCCATAGCGCCAAGACGCCCCTGGGCATGAGTTGCCCATATATAAATTGTATCTACATTACAGTATCAAGTCCTTTCAGCATTTGACCAGCTGTATTGCAGGTGTATAATTTTCTAAGTATCAGTGCATCTGAACTGACTTTTTTCCTTTCAAAATTGTCTCCTCGGTTTTGAATGGTTCATCTGACTTACAGTTGCATCACTTTATTTTGATACAAAAGAATCCATAGCCATGACCTCGAGTGCAACTCTTTAGGTGACAATGTTGACATTTGTGATGAGTTACTCAGGATTAAATTGAAGTCCCTAAAACTCTAATCTGGACATTTTAAATAACTGGGACACATAGTTGATTAGCACAAGCAATTTGTTTCTGAATAGCTACATGGCATCTAGGGCCTTATTTAGAGTTTGATGAATGGGATATTCTATCAAAACAAGCCTTATATCCTGTCGGCCATATTACAAGTACCATAGATCATAATGTACTTGCAATACAGTGAACAGGACATACCCCACATTTGTGACGGAGTATCCCATCTACCAACCACTAAATAAGGCCATATACTTCCCGGCATCTACCTTCAGAATGCCTGCATCTCAGTTTTAGATTTTAGTCAAATAGTTGTTTTGCCTTGGAGGTCATATTTTGGTTGGTTATGATTGGAAGGTGGTAGTTCTTGCGCAAAACTGAACAATACATCTGGTGGATAAACAAGTGCCCATGATCCCCACATTTAGTTTTTTTTCTCTCGCCCTCTTCATGGGAGATAATGAGAAGTGAGTAATGCAAATACAATTTTAACAAAGAAAAGTCAGAGTAAAATTAGGAAAAAATAATCAACGGAGGGATAATGAAGTCTTAACAAATAAATGAATTCTAAAACAAAATACCCATAAACTTCGGTAAAAGAGTATCTTTGGAAAAGAAAGTAGTTGAATGGAAGAAAGGAATAGATTAGCACTGAAAATCTCAAAAGTGTTCATTTCAACAGCAACATCCACTGATTATTTATGAAAGGACATTTGTGCACCAAGAATATATACTCAGGCCTGTAAGGCTGGCATGAAGTCATTTTCCTTGTTAGGTCTATGCTGATTCTCTGTGATCATGTTGTAGGATTACCAATGAGTTTGTTAAAAGTGTAGCCGAGGGACAGAGCAACTCTTCAGGACGGGATCTAACAAGTTCAGAAATCTTGAGCACAGCTTCTCAGAGATCACCACAGACTTCTGAGTAGGTCCAACTGTTCTCCACCATGGCCAGATAGACTCATGTGTAGTTTGCACACTTCTCGTTCTCCATCTTCATAACTACACAGGTCTACAGCAGGAGCATACAGGGTTGGAGTAATTGAACTTTAACTAGTAGTTGAAAGTATTATTGAAGATCAAGAACTTTACTGGAGATAGTAGCCAAATGTAGCAATTTTAGACTAGTGGAGAGCTGAACAAAAATCAAGAAAAATATCCATATTCTTCAGCAGGAGAGGAGGAACCTCCTATGATTTGCCAAAAGGGAGTGGTTTCAGAAAAACAAGATTAATGCATATGCCGTCTTTCTATTACTGGGTAGTAAGCCATTATTTATTGGCCCCAAGCATAATCAACACCCCTTTCAGGATAATGTGATTTCAGCAAAGCCATCAGGTCTAAGAACTTTCACTGGGTACCTCTAACATAATCCAAAATACATATGTTCTTTAAGAAAGCATGTTTGCATTTCATGCTAAATTCCACAACTTGATGCAGCAAAGACATTCCACTCTGATTAGGAGTAGTACATGCCATAATAACCCACTGTCTAGGGTAACAATGATTCATTTGTTTGTATTTAACTTGTTTTCAATATAGTACCTGCTTGCTCCAGGTGGTTTAGAATGCTGGTCTAGTTTTTTCTAATACCTCTATTTTCAGTGTGAGGTATGAAGAGGAGATATAGTGCATGCCTGTTAGACCTGGCACCTTTGGCATAGGTCTCCCTTCCACTTTTTGCCTTTGCCTCCTGTGTTTTTGCTGTGTGTTGGACTCCATTTTGCTGGTCTAGATGCTTTGGACACTTGGCACTGCTGTTCAGTGCCAAAGTGCAAGTGGTCCCTTTGTGAATTGTTGTTATGGATTAGTGATTCCATGATTGGCATATTTGATTTACTTGTCAGACCCTAGTATAGTGCACTGTGTGTGCCCAGAGCCTGTTAATGATTGTGTCACCCATAGAAGGAGACTGTAAAATGTAACTCTGGCCTGCCATTGCAGAGCCTGTGTGCAGTCTGGGACTGCCATGTCGACTTGGCAAGTGCACCCACTTGCCAGGCCCTACCCTTCCCTTTCTTACATGCCAGGCGCCCCTAAGGTAGGGCCCAAGGTACCCCTGTGGGCAGGGTGCAATGTATTTGAAAGATAGGATATTCCCTGATGTGTGTGGTATGTCCTGATAGTGAATTACTGCCCATTTTGTTTTTCAATATTGCAAGGCTACCTGTTCCCATAGGACAGAATGGGGAGTTTGTTTATAACATCTAATAAACAAAACTGGCTCTGGGAACAAGGTCGTTGTGAGGACACCGCCCGCCGCAACGCTCCGCTTCACAACGCAACCGCGACGTTTGCCCAGACCGACTCACAACGCTGTGTTGGTCGCAACAAGAAAGGTACCATTGCCAAGTCTGTCGACGCTTTGGCTGGCCCATATCGACACGGTCGGCTGGAATTGTTAGACTCTGACATATTCAGTATCGCAGTAGCCCCAGGAGGAGCTATCAAAGCGGGAGAACTGTGTTTTATTGATTTTCCTGCAATTCAAAGGTTATTTTGCACAAGTACTATTTTTCAAGAGTATTGTATGTTGGATTTTTATCGTATTTGGTCTTGTTAATTTAGAGAAAGATTTACTATTTTTCTAAACTGGTGTGGTGTCCATTTGTAGTGTTTTCACTGTAGTATTGTATGTGTTCACAAATGCTTTACACACTATCTCTGAGATAAGCCTGTCTGCTCGTGCCAAGCTACCAAGGGGGTGAGCAGGGGTTATTTTAAGAGTGTAGCCCCCTTGCCCTGACTAGAAGCAAGGGTCCCTATTTGGACAAAGGTACCTACCTCTGCCAACTACAGACCCCCATTTCTAACAATGCCCTTGTGTGTGAGAAAGACAGTTTTTCATATTGAGTGAGTTTTCAGGGCTAAACAAATGAGGGAATTAAGGACATAGAGACATTCTGTTGACATATCAATTGCTGGTTATCAGCCTGGTGGCACTGTGCAGGACTGCTCTGCAGGGAGCTGGATATGTCTTAATGATGCCAGAGAGTAAAGTGTTCGGATATCATAAACACAATATCACCAAAGTTTGACTTGCTAATTTGACCTTTTGTTTAGGACTAAATGGATTGACATTGTACAGAAGCAGTATGTGGCAAATGACAATCCTGGAAGACTTCTTGAAATAACATAACCTCTGTATTTATAGAGCACCGGTTCCCCAATTGCTGAGTCTCTTGGAGGTGAAAAACAGATATGTGAGAAATTGTGTTATTGGTTTAGGGGGGTGAGTTCCTTTTCAAGTGACAACAACAATCTAATACATTATTTGAGACAAAACAACAAAAATCCAATCTGTACAACCAAAGATATGCAATTTTAAAGATTTAGGTGAAAAAAGTGCCTAAAAGCACAAAGCACCAACAGTGGTTATCTGGTTAATCACCTTGGAGGCAACTCAACATTCTCATGAAGTGTCCTTGTATTACCATTTAGCAATGTAGGAAGTGCCCAGGCAAAAGATCTGTATGTTACAGTGGCCATAGGTCTAATGTTGATGGAGAGCCTGATGGATTGCCGGACTGTTTTAAAGGCTAAACCGAATTTGCTTAGTCATAAAACAAAAGGTTACTTATCTTCAGTGATATTATTTCTGGTGAATATCACTATTGAAACATTTCATATTCAGTCACCCTTTGTATCATGATCTGTTATGTTCAAGCCTTGAAAGTTCCTCCAGATTGCATTCATGCTCATCCAATCAAAGATATAGCTGTTTCTGCAGCTTTTTCCAGAGGTGTCCTTGTTGCCAACATCTACCAGATTACTGTCTCACGTTTCAGGCATGCTGTGACTGGTACTTTGCCTGAGCTGTGTTGCATGATTTCCTTGATTAACCAGCACTACTGAATCCCACCACCAGGGACTCATTCATAAGTTGACAAATCTTTGGGAAGATACATCAATCAGAATAAAGTTACTTAACTTCAGTAGCAATATTTCTGGTGGATATGTATTCTTCCTACAGATTTATCGCCACCCTCCCTCTTAGTGCCATGATCATTAAGACCCCAAGATATGAAAACATGTTACTTGCTGTACTTGTCTCTGTGGTGGATCTCTCTCCACATACCTCCCTGGGCTGGAAAATGTTTACTAGGAACCAACAGCATGGATGCCTAATATGCCCGGTGACATCACATGTCAAGGTAGAGTTGTGGCTGGAGCCAGGTGAAACCATCTGGCAGCATTGTGAAGTCACTGCTGGGAAAAAGGTTTACAGGACTAGTCTGAATCCTGGAAGGAGTATTCTTATGGTAAGGGATCTGCAGGAAGATGTATCCACCAGATCTATCCATCATAGGTTTAATTTTACAACTTGTGTAGATTGCAAACTAATTAGGGATTCCAAAAATACCCTAGCACTTGAGCGAAATTATACTAAGGGAGAGATTTCTATGTGTACATCTGCTTCTGCCAAATGGACCTCTGCAGATTGTCTGAACATACGTACTAACAATGTGTGGCGTAAAAAAGAAATGGTGCCCAATAAATACAACCCATTAAATACAGGTTTGGACTATTCTCCCTTGAAAACTCCTTTTTTCAGGAGTAATTTTGCACATGCTTCCAGGTTGTTAAATTCCAAGCAAGTCATATGTATGGGGGGGTGGATGCACTTTGGCTCCCTTCAACTTGGTACACTCACCTTTTCTACTAACAAACCAAACGTTATAGAAGAAAATCTAACTTTCAAGTGAATATTCTACAACAATGATGACCTGATTTACAACAGTGTTATGCAAGAAAGCCTTCGATTTGAAAAAATAAACAATTTATGACTGTCAAGCACCTTTTTCAAAATGTGACAAGGCACTTTTGCAAGCCGTTGCAACCTGCAAAATGGATTTTGCTACGTTTTCGAAGTGGCAAATAGGGGAGGGGATTGAAAACGTTGTTCCCTTGCTACTTATCAATCGCATGCCATTGACGAGTTACTGACACCTGATTTGGGTAAGTAATTAATTTACAATTATGAATCATGACTGCCAATCTTGGGCAAAGCAGACAGTAGTGCAGGGAAGGGGTCTCCAACCAGTAGCTTGTGGGCTACTGTGGCTCTCCAGCTACCTCTGAGTAGCTCACCTGTGTGCAACCCAGCTTATCAAATTAGAAATCTTTTGCTTGGTTGAATTAATATACATATAAAAAGTTGAAATTATACAACACTAATATTATTAGTAGCTTTCAATGCATTTCATTGAACATAAGTAGTTCTCAGTACATAAAAGGTTGGAGACCACAGGATGCTTCCCCCGATCCACACACAAAAACATTTGTGGAAGCAGCACGGCCCCTTTAAGGGTTACAGACTGCCTTTAAAAAGTATTTTCCTGATAGGAATGCAAATACAATATTATAACACAGTTGTCACTTGCCCTATGCGCAGGGTGCCGTAGAACGCATTCAGTTTAATTAAAATGTATTAACAACTTTCACCACCTCTTTCAAATCCACATTTTCACAATGTGGCTGGTTAGTGCACCCTTCACATCTCCCTTTCCATGGTAAGGACTTTTGGGCCCCAGGGCAAGGCCTATTTTGAGGACCCCCTTTTTGGAATGAATTTGAATTTATTACCCATTTTCAAGTAATGTAAGTCCTGGTGAGGCCATAAAATGCTGAATCACATGTCAAACTTTGAGAAACGGGGGCACACAAAAGCAGCTAAAAGCTTAGGTCACTTGCGTGCCTGCCAAACAAAAACTTAAATAAAGTTTAAACAATCATGAATGACGCCATTTCTTTTTGCATTTGAATCTAGATTTTACATGAAATTTGGTGTCTAACCATCTGGTTCCTCCCCTTGTAGGAAAGACAATATATGTGTGATTCGGTGGATGGTAGACTAAAATGATATTTGAACACATTGCATTACTGAAAACCAAAGCACCAATCCAAGTGGTGGCTCCTACACTAAGGCAGAGGAGTGTCACCCCACTGCTCTGTGAGCAGTTCAAAAAGGAAAAAAGATAATAACGCAATGTTATTATCATTTTATTTTTCCATACTGGCTTAGGTGCTGGGTGGGGCAGGGCAGGGCTGGGCTGACCAGAGCAGGAAGAGGAGTGGTGGGCACTCTCTAAGTACGCATGATAGTTTGGCCTGCCGTCTTGGGCCTGCCAAATAGTCATGTGCACTTGCATGTTCTCCACCCTGCTGCACAGGGTCCCAGTCCCTGTCTGAGCGCCGAACCAGAGCACTCAGACCAATCACAAAGCTACTGTCATGCTGGTGACAGCAGTGTCGTAATTGGCTAGGGGAGCCTGTGTGCTTCCTGCACAACCCATAGTTATGTTGTAGAAAGAAAGAAAAAAGTCAGAACATGTTTTGTTTTAGCGGAGCAAATATATTTGCTGGAGAAGGAACATGAGGAGGAGCTTGTTAAGGCTATTAAATGATCAGTTACAGATGCTTAGATGGATCAAAGAGAAAGCTGCATCATCCCACTTACAATATTGTACTCCTCTATACATGTAAAGAGAGTTGATGGGATGCATATTAGCATACAAGCTAAGAGCTAATACATCTGTTAATACAATTAAGCACATTAGGAATGAGTGTGGAGAAATGTATGCAAGGCCATCTAAATTATTGAGCACATTGGAATTATCAATCAGTATTTATATTCCAATGAAGACCGATGTTTGGAAGGGGACAGTGAAGCATATTTAGGGTAATAACACAATTAGTGGAAATGCAATGGAGGAAGATTATATTTCTATAGAGTTTTGTGAAATCTTTTGGGAAACTCAAGCGCCATTCTACCAGGAGGTCATTAATGCTATTCCTAGGGGTGACAAAACAACACCAACCATGGTATGTAATTTTGTTGATAAATGCTAACACTTAACTTTATTCTAAGTTCTTTGCTATTGGCCTTTCAAAAGTGATAAAGGGTGTTTGAAAATCAACATGTGATTTATACCAGACCATAACATCGCTGCTCATGTAAATATGGCCATTACACTGTTTGAAGGAGCTGAGGCACTATGAAAGAATGTTGGTGTGGGCCTCCATGTAGAGAAAGCATTTGAGAAGGTCTTCTGACGATACCTGAGGGCTGCTATTAAAACTCGTGGGATTTGGTCCAGTATTTATCACTCTCATACAGAGGCTGTATAAGATGCTCCCGGCAAAAATAGTCTTTATGTGCATAGTTCCAATTAAGATGGTCTTCAGTATGCAATAATGATGCCATATCTCTATCTTGCTTTTATCCTTATATCTGAAATCTTATCTTAGGAGAATTAAAGGCACTGAATCTATACATCTGGCTACATTTTGCAGAATTCTAGTAGTGGCTGAAACTGATGATATTGTAATCTTCTACAATACTGTAGAAGGGGCTATCTTAGCTATAAAATAAAGTCAGATCTATTTCCAATATGATTTCAGTGTCTCTAAGACACAGAGGGCCTGATTTGCACAGGGCCTCCGCACTCGTGGCAGAGGCCTCGCAGTCTTGGGGGAGTCTGTGCACTCAGGGTGGAATCTCCACAAGGAGAAATTTCATTGCAGGGTTTTCACCCCGAGTGCGGAGATCCCACGACTGCGCAGCCTCCGCTACTAGAGCAGAGGCCCTTTGTGATTCAGACCTAGATTGTTGATAAACTTAACACAGCCAGGCAAATTTCTCGTGTAGTAACAGATACTGTAATAGAATAACAAATAAGGTTGAAGACATGTGAAGCTTAATTATGAATCTATTCTGAAAATCTGAATTGCTAAAATGAAAAATTGGTAAAGGTTACCTATTTCATCAGTGGGATGATGCAATCTTGTAAAGATTGCAATACTACCCAAGTTTCTATATTTGTTTAAAAAAATCTTTTTATGTTTTCAATGCATTTTTTCGTAGCCTCAGCTTTTCCACCTGTAGATTTATTTTGGGTTATAAGAAGGCCCACAAGGACATCAAATTTCAGAAACTTCTGATTGTGATGAGATGATGGGCACTTCCATATTTTCAGTTTAACTTTTTGGCCACTTTGAAGAAACAACACCTTAATTAATTGCATGCCTGAAATTGGGCACCTATCTATCAGATATGCTTTGGACTTAATAATGGTGTGCTCCAACTTTTAATGACATTAAAGAACAGTTTGTGTTACCTAGGGGGCGCGATTTTCAAATATTTACAGATGTGAGAATTTCTAATTAAGCTACATAGTGCTGGCTGAAACATTAATAGGAGTCCTACAGTGCAGATACTGGACTCTGGGCCTGCTTTGGTTAACATCAAAACTTTATATCCTTTATTTCATGAGTCAGTGTCTAATATCATTAAACATATGGCAATTCGATGGCCAAACAAACCCACTATAAAAATATCTAGTGATATTCTTTTTTAAAGTCATTATGACTCTGAGGTATTTATAGCAGCAAATTCACAACTCCAACATTTTTGCACAATTATTAACCTATATTATAAGCAGCGACTGCAAGGCCTGGGCTAAAATTCCGTTCCACTCGCGGAAATTGCGATAATTTGACATGTTCGTGTTCCGCAGAGAGCGCGAAAATGTAAAAATTTCCGCAATCCGCATTTTAATCGGAAATTTTTTGCTTGCTCACGCTGTAAAATAATACATTCTCGCGTGTGCGCGATCGCCTTACCTGAATCCCCGCGTTCGCCGACAAGTTTTCCCGATCCGGTCGCGTTCTCCACGAGATGTTGGATTGTTGGTAGCCATTTGCGCTGTCTCGCGACAGTTGGCGCCCGCAGTAACGTCATTCGTCGCGCGATCACGTCTTTCTTCTCGCGATCATGCACCGCGAGACAAGTGAAAACAAGATGGCCGCACCCGCGAGCAACCGCATGGGTAAGTTGGCGAGCCGCGACCCGCAGAAAATACCGCGAACAGGCGGGAAAAAAACTTCTGCATCTTCGCGATATTTCCGCGTGTTTGTGGAGATTTTTAACATTTTCGCGATAATTTGCGAAAGTGAATTTCGCAAATTCCGCCCACCCCTAGCGGCGGCTCCGCTAAGGCGGAGGATCATCACCCCACTGTTCAGTGGAGCTGTTCAAAAAAGTTAGTCATAATCAGTCATGCCGCCAACCAGCCACTCCACTATTCCTGGTCGTCCACTGACTACGAATGTTGGAATCTTCATAACTTAATCTCTTCTGCATTGATGGTCCACTGCTACTACGGAGCGGTGTTCCTCTGAAGAAGGGTCTCCCGAAATGAAATGACACTGAACACGCATTGTGGAATATGATGCTAAAATGAATTGTACAATAAATGTTGCGTTCATTAAACATTGTTTGTAAATGATATATTGACAATCCTGTTAGACAATCAGAGTGTTTACTGATTTGTCAATTCGCCATTTGAATGGCTGTGGCAGTCACATATTATTGATGTTAAAAAGGAACAAAGAATTACATTAATTGTGTTTATAAGAGAGAGAGCACCTGAATCAAGAGCACCGTAAGGACCGGAGTAGTGAACCTTGTTACATGTTACAGGATCTGTATACATTAACATTTGAAGCTTTAGAGCTTAACACTCTCAGGGCCATTCACAGAATGGCTGAATCGAGACATACTATGTAGAATGTTTGCGAAACAGAATTTAGAGCACCATCAGAACCATGCATGGCTTTACCATGCTGTCTTTACAATGACATGTAGTTACCACTGCATTGCTTTACCACGCAAGTCTTTACAACAACTTGCCATCAGGAAAGCGGCGTTGTCCAACGCTTTTCCTACTGTTGTGCAGGATAGATTTGGAATAGTAATTTGTACCTCTCCAAAGTCCATTGCTTTCCGCTAAGGCAAGTTGTTGATCATTATAATTACTTGCGTGGCAAAGACACATTGTTGTAAAGACCACGTCATAAAGCCATGTGTTGTAATGATTTGCGTGGTTCCAGGATACAACTAAATGTTCATATGACTTCACAATGGTTTACTGTGCTCAGGATGTGGCATTAAATGTAGTTATGTTATAAAATAAGCAAAAAATACTATTACATTACATATAGCCTAATGCAAGAGCATATTATATACGTTTAAAAAAGAAAGAAAAGACATTTTTTCGAGGCAGATCTTTTCCATTTGGTGGCCTTGAATTACTAACGTTTTTTGTTTTTTTAAATTCTTTTTATTAAGACAAAAACAAGCTTCAGATACAAGCATACCTCACTATATATATACAAGGCATGTAAACGACATGGCAAATACCAGGCGTTATAAAACGCAGTATACAATTACATTGTAGGTAGTGCCGCACGCTACCCACTGAAACAAGTCTCTAAACCCTCCTCGAAAACCCATTTAGTGCCCCTCATAAGTCCCCTCACAGACCCCTGTACAATGTCCATGGCCCCTACATTTTCTCCCATTTGGGGGGGCAACCACTGGTTTGATACACCACTTGCTCTGCACTATGACACCAGTCCATATTGCAGAGCCATGCAGCCTCTGTCGGGGGTTCCGTAGCCCCCACGCACGTGCTATGTTCCTCTTGGCGACCCCCCTGCCATCTCTAACCACAGCTTGGCCCACTTCAGCCATGTGATCTCTCCAGTGACGCCGAGATCATGACATCTGGACTCCAGCGGGACCTGTGTACCCACCACAGCCTCCATCACATGGGCAATGCCCTTCCAGTACTTCTGAATCCTCGGGCAGGACCACAGAATATGAAAGAATGATCCCCTCTCGACACACCCCCTGGCACATAACTCGGAGTCCCCCCTTAATACGGACTAGCACCCCTCTCAAGGCATATAACCTGTGACGGGTGCGAAGTTGAACAAGTCGAAAGCGTGCTCTGATGGCTATTTCCCTGGGACACTGGAGGGCCTCCGCCCAATCATCATCCTCCAAAAGACCCACATCTGTTTCCCAGGCCTCCCGCAGGGGACCCAGGCAGTCCAGAGTATTGTTTACCAGTTTTTTGTACGTCAGTGACACCACCTCCTGGATCATGGTGTCCAAAAGAAGCCTATCATCCAATGGGGAGTATTCTGGAAGCACAGTCCCCTCTTTCAAATGGCAATGAAGTGCCGAATGCAACTCTCTGTATCTAAGAAATTCACCTTCCCCCATTTGGAAGCCCTACCTTAAGCTATTGAATGTCACCATTTTACCGCCTTTCCAGATGTTCCCGAGCACGTCAATACCTATAAGGCTCCACTTCCGGAAACCCTGCAGTCTGTGCACTTCGTTCAGAAAGTCTCCCTCCCATAGTGGGGTCTGTTCACTGAGTTTCAACTCCCACCCCGCCATTCTAGTTGCTTTATGCTAAATATCTATGACCGTATTATTGTGTGGTGGCAGCCCCTACCCCTGCAGTACAATTCCCCCAAGTGATTATGCTCACCCAAGACCAATCTGTCCACCCTGTAGGCTGGTTCGTCCAGTGGGGAAAAGACCCACCCGTTAACGTGTATAAGATGAGCAGCCCAGTAGTATTTCCTAATATCCGGGACTGCCAGCCCCCATCATACATCCCCTTCTGTAGTTTCTTGAGCCGAATCCTGGGACCGCCCCCCCCCCCATAGTAACTAGCGTAGTTCGGACTTGATCGTTTGACAGAAGGAGTCCTGAATGTGATAGGGAGTGTTTTGGTAGGCGTACAGTAAACGCGGGAGGGCCATCATCTTGAAGAGGACTGGCCGCCCCATATGGGAGATCGGGAGCCCCCTCCAGTGCGTCGCGTCATCCCGCAACCTGGAGAGCTGCACCTGTAAATTCAATTGTGTAAACTCCGCTTCAGTCTTGATTATCCATATACCCAATTACTTAAATTTATCCTGCAGGACCATTTCCGAGCATGCCGATGTCAGAACCGGAGTGTCCCCGGCTAGAGACAAAAACAATGACTTTTCCCAGTTGAAAGGATATCCAGAACTAGATTGTATCATGTGAATGAACCTATGAAACGTTTGTCGGGCCGGTGTATGTAAAGAAGGATATCATCCACATAAAACAAAATGCGCTCTTCCCAACCCCCCCTAGATCGATCCCCCTCACCACCGGGTCCCTCCTAATCTATGCCGCCAATGGCTCAAGCGCCAGCGCAAATAGCATCGGGGACAGAGGACACCCTTGGCGCGTCCCCCTGTGCAATGCAAAGGCTCTTGAAATGACCCTGTGAACCTGAACTCGGGCCATCGGGCCAGTGTATAACAACCGGATCCACTTTTGCAGCTGCGGGCCAATGTCCACTTTCCCCAGCACAGCAAAAAGGCATGGCCATTCGATGCTGTCAAACGCCATCCTCGCGTCTAACAAGAAGAGAGCGGCTGGGACATCCGGCTGCCTTTGAGTCATATACATGACTTCATATAAACGTCTCAAATTGAGCATCGTGCTCCTATGAGGCATAAAGCCCAATTGATCCGGGTGAATCAAAGATTGCAAAACCGGGCCCAACCGGTTCGCGATAATCTTGGATAGAAATTAGCCTCGAAATTTAAGAGGGTGATGGGTCCGTAGGAGCTGCAGAGGTCATGCGGTTTTCCTTTTTTAAGAAGTACAACAATAGTCGCCATTCTTGTGTCTTCTGGAAGTTGCCCCATTCGGACCCGCCGCTTGCCCAGATTGCAAGACTCTCATAGCATTTTCTACTTCTTCCAAGTAGAAGTCAGAATCGAGCGCCTCCCTGTCCTCCGACTCTAGAGTTGGCAGAGAAATGTCGCGCAGGAATTCAGTGCATTCCGGTTCCCCCCATGTGGATTGAGACTGGTAAACGTTTTAGTAATATTTGGCAAAAATTTTCATTAGGGCTGCCCCTGTACCACCCTGTGCCCCCTCTGTGAACCGAATCTCGGAAACCCAGTTGCGACTCCTGTCCCTCCGTTCCAGCCAAGCAATCAGATTGTTGGCTTTGTCACCTAAATCATATACTCTGCGTTGTGTGGAGATCGCGTGAGCCCGAGCCGCGTTTTTTGGCAAGGTCTTGAAGGGATTGTTCTTTGAGCCTGAGGGAATGCTTGAGCCCACCGACACCCCCGGAGTCCGCGGTTACTGTGTGCTCCAAGGCGAGTGTCTCCTGTTCGAGTTCCTCGCAGTTTTCTTTACGTTTAGCACCGCACCCCGCCTGCACAAAATCCCTTGCCACCACCTTGTACGCTTCCCAGAGGATACCGGCGGAGCTAACAGAGCCGACATTTTCAGCAAAGTAAAGTTCAGTGCGTTCCTCAAAGCGCTCCTGAAATTTCTGGTCCCGAAACATAAAGGGATCCAATCTTGGAGGAAGAGACCAGGTGCGAGCTGGCCCGTGAAGCTGCACCTCCACCGGTGAGTGGTCGGATATTCCTTGCGCCTTATGGCACCCATCCTGAAAAAGACCCGCAGAGATAGTATGTGTAAAAATATAATCGAGCCAAGCCCCTGTGCTGTGTGCCGCAGAAATATGAGTATATTGTCTAGACCTGGGATTGTGGCATCTCCAGAGATCCATCAGACCCAGAGCTCGTGAGAATGAGAATAGTGGACGGGGCCCCTTTACTCCAGAGGGGAGAGTTTCCCTATCTATCTCAGGCGTGAGTGTGTCGTTCATGTCACGCCCCAGTAGCAAAAGTCTGGGCGGGAAATCCAGTAGAAACTGATTGACATCTGGAAATGTAATTTTGTGCAGGTGTGGGGAATGTACACTGAGCATATATTTACCACCTGCCACTCCCAAGTTCCTGACAGAGCCGCATAATGACCCAGTTGGTAACACCATGTGCGCTGTATCACCAAAAGGGATCGCATTTGTAATGAGTACGGCTGTGTCCCCGGATCCCGTTGCAAAACCAGCGTGGGCCTGTAGTGTGTATCCATACCTATTAAGGGCCAAGTAAATGTTCCCCCTGAGGTGCATCTCTTGAAGTAAGACAATTTCTGGGGAGTGTCTGTGCAAATACTGTAGAACTATAGTGCGTTTGATTTTGTCCCCCAGGCCATTTTGTTAGGTCGTGTGGCCATGTATGCAGCCTACGCCTACCCCCTTCTGCCCCCAACAAGTAGAGACCCCCCCCCTATGTGCGGCAAGACCAAGCCCATAAAAGGACGTCATCTGACACAAATATTGAAGCATTAGATCTGAAGCAAGAAACACAGAACCACGCAAAAAATACAGAAACCCATAACAGTGACCCCCCACCCTGCAACCCTGCCTTGTAGGTCTAGAACTACCCACATCCCAAATGGCAGAGTGCCTGTCGCCCCAGTGAACAAGAAACTAAAGTAGGGCTGTTTGGCAAAACCACAGGATAGCGCACCCTGCCGGGCCCCCAACTCCACCCCTTAGCACATCATAAAGCCGGAGCATACAAAACAGTGTCCCATCCGGACGTGCCTTAAACCTCTTCCTCGCTGGAGTATGAGCTCTGATATTGGGCAGTAAAGACTGTACCTGAAGTCCCTCAAAGTTATACAACAGTACACAGCAATGGGTCCTCTCCCTCACTTCCCCGGAGATTGTGCTTCACTCATGGGGCTTCCAGGTAGGTGATGTGAAGAACAAGGACTTATCCTTGTCCAGGACTTTGAGCTTGGCCGGAAAAAGCATCATGTATTTGATCCCCTTCTCTCGAAGGGCTTGTTTCACCCCATCGAACATGCGCCTCTCCTGCTGTACTCTCAACGTGAAATCCTGGAAGAACCTTACTGTTGAGTTCTCGAAGGGGAGGTCTCTACTCACTCTAGCCGCCTGCAAAATTGAATCCCGGTCTCTGAAATTTAGGACACGCACAATGATTGTCCAAGGAGGAGCCCCTGGGTTTCGGCTTAGGGATCGGGGCTCTGTGGGCTCTCTCCACAGTAAAAAGAGTAGACAGTCTCTTAGGTTTAAGGTGGTTCAAGATAAGGTCCTCGATGAAGAGATCCATGCTGGGGCCCTCCGCCCTCTCAGGCACTTCCACAACCCTAATGTTTTTGCAGTGGGCCCTCCCTTCCTTGTCGTCCAGCCGCAAGGCCATCAGCTTGTGTTGATGCATCAGTTTCTGTACGCGCTCCTCCAGTTTGCGTGTCGCAGATTGGAGCTCCCCTATGTTCTCCTCCGTTGCTGTGACCCTCTCCGAGGTATTCCCCATGTCCGCCCTCATCAAGTTCATTTCAATGGTAACCTTATCAATTTTGGTCTCCAAAGTCCTTCCCAAGGCTTGGATTCCCGACATAATTTAACCAAGGGACTGCTCTTCTCCGGCCGATTTCTCCCCAGTCGCCCCCTCCTCCGGCGTCAGTTGGCGTGGTACAGCATACTTGTCCAATTTATACATCTGCACAGCAGCGGGGGCCCCCTTTGGTTTCGTCATGGCCTAGTTCTCGCTGTATTGGGGCACAGAGCCCCTTCACCCCACACAAGCCAACTGCGGGCCACCCCTGGGACTTATCTCTGGGCGCGGAGGTCCATGGGCGCGAACTTTCCCCTTGTCACACGCTGCAATACGTGTCACACAGCTTGCTCGCAGCACATGTGGGCCCCACAAAGATGATCCAGAATGGGACTGGGCAAAAGGACATGCAGGGGAAGGCGCCGCTTGCCAAGCCCTATGGATCTTCACCGCTCAGGACTGGGCCACCCGCCGGTCATTGCATCCAAGCAGTAGCCACTGTTCCACCCAATCGCTGATCCCTCGTCGTCACCGGTGAGGTCGGAGGCCGGCAGGGGCTCGAATGCAGCCAAGGATGGTCCCCGCGTCTCTCCCACTCAGCCCGGCTTCACCTCTGTAAGCTGTCACGGCGTGGTCATGTGGGCACTAACAGGCACTCCGCATAAATGGCACATCGTAAGGTCCCAGCCACCAGATGTAGTGGCAACCGTATGCCACACTCAGCGGGCCCGTATGATGCCAGTCCCAGCCTTAACCCCCAGGGGGCGATCTATCAGCCGAGTCTCAGTCCCGGGCCCAGCTTCGTCGGTAGATAGAGCAGGGGGGGCCTGTAGATGCAGCCGTGTCTCCCGCGAATCACCCAGGAAGGGCCCCAGCCCCGGCCACCGCAACTCTGTTCCAAAATGCGGGTCATACCAGCGCAATGTAAGGACCACCAGTGATTTGAGGCCCAGGGGAGCTCAGTGCCAGCCGCCCACAGGCAGCGCGGGTCCCAGGGTGCTCCGCACCGGCACAAGATGCAGTACCAGCTGCAGGCCCCAAGAGGCGGATCTCGAGTGGCAAAGATCCCGAGCCGCGTACTCCAGGGGCAGGCAGTGCTCCAACGTGACTCCGCCCCCTCGCAGTCTGGAGCTCCTCAGTGATTGGCAGGCAGGCGCCTCGCCACCATACATGGGCCGCAGCACCGTCCGGGGTCGGAGACACCTCTCCCGCCTCGGGATGTTGTCGGGAACACATCGCTGGCCGTCTCCGCTGTCCAGGTGCGGGATCAATTACGGATATTGCGGGCTAAAGCGAGGGCCTGGACGGAGCAAGAAGGTTATGCTGCCATCTTGGCCGACGTCAGACCACGCCCCCGAATCACTAAAGTTTTATGATAATTGTTTTGATCCAGAGATTGTCTATCAGAATTATTAGACTAATGTTAAAAGACAACAAAGAAATTTGATTGGATGATAACTGTTCAAAAAGTGCATAATACTCATCTCAAAACATGTTAACGTAAAATTTGTGACGCTTTTCTGAACATATGCAAGAGACACATGATCTTTTAACAGGTGGTGAATCAAACAGAAGTAAAACTAAAAGAGGGACTTGGAAAAAGAAATGGGACTCAGTAAATTGTTTATGTATCACAAATGCACCTGAATCAATTCATCATTTAATGCGGGATGTCATGCATGAAAAAATAAGATATGAGTTGGAGAAACTGGTGCTATTGAAAAACGATATAATGCTGTGCATGATCGGATTAATTTGTTAAATATAGCTTTGTTTTACTAGTGGTTTTGAATGTTTTCCATGCAACACTGATTTTGTATATGTATACATACATAGTTTGCTTGAGAACAATGATATCATTGAAAAATATAGAAATATTAGACCTACCGTGTATGGACAGTGTGGCATTCCTCACGGCTAAAAATTTGACTCCATAGGGAAAGAATGCCCTGGAATGCCCACTGCCATAGAGATGGATGTGTGCTTTACCAGGGAAGGGTTCATCACGGGAGCCAACTCTGAGCTCTCCTCCGTCGGATACCAGAATATAATGTGCGTGCAGTGAAACCGGCCCTGGCCCAAGAAACAATAGCTTCCCACCTGTAAAAGACAAAGACCATTTTCAGGTAAACATAATGTTAATAATTTGTTATGTGTCTGTGTTTAGATAAAGTAAAAGCCAGACATTTATTAAGCTAATTTCAACTAATATTTAAAGCGTCCTTTATTCAGATGAAATCTAATTGACTGTCTGAGTATCTGGAGTAGAATTGTAGGCATATGCACAAATATGTGATCGGAGCTTTGCACGCCTCCTCTGTGCAAGATTCACAAGAGCTATAACACACCTACGCTTTTCAATGAAAGAAATGTTTTAGTTTGCTGATAACATTTGCCCCATTTAACAAACTTGCAGGAAATTTTCTAAAAAGTGAAGACATATGATGGATCCTTTACAAATTTTAGTGGAGGCACCAAACTTGCATCTTCCATTGAAGCGTCCTTATAGGATCTATTTCTACCTTACATCCTGGACCACAACCGCAGGTCCAGCATGGCACACCCGATGGCTCAGACCAGATTCAAACACAAGAGGGTCAAAGTGAGCTTGGTCCTGGTGCTGGGAGCACAACGGAAACAAATCCTCAGATGCCAAAGAGTTCCAGCTGCACTGCGCACTGCGACGCTTGCACTTTTACTTTACTACTTTTCATTTCACACTCATGTACTATGGATATGCATAATGGGGCACATTCACGAAAACACTTATGAGCACTGGAAGTAACACCACAGGAGTTCTCTTCTACTTACTTTTATGTGCCTTTCAGCCGCAAAACATCCAACTCCCTATTAGTAAAAGTGCAAAGAGAACACAGTCCTTTGTATGACTATTCCCTGAATATTCCCATTTCAGATGTTTTGGGGATAATTCACAAAGGCATCTTGGGTACGTACGGCAGTACCATAGAAGCACTTTACTACTTTACTAACACATACTACTTTACGTATTCCAAAATTCCTTTGTGAATAGGCCCTTCTGTTGCAGCCTTGTTGAATGGCCCTGTTGTGAAATCTATTTCTTGCATATGTACTTTATTTGACTGTATACATGTGTACCTGTAAATCTGGACCAAGTGAAAACCTACCTTTGACATAGGTAGGAGCTCTGTAAATTTACTCCAGAGGAACCAATGTTTCCTCTTTACCTTGTAAGAGTCCAACCGCATGCTTAAGTGCAATATAAATTGTTCTGGAATAGTATATGCGCCATAAACTGAGCATTCCTAGCATACATCTCCTGAGAGTAAGGGCTGTTCACAATAAAGACAGGGCTCCCAAGAACACTCAGTTGCCCATATAATAAATCGAAGATTCTAGAGAGTGAATTGTAATGTAGTCTAAATGCAACTCTTGTGATTCTGAAATGCGTCAAAGTTAACAAACACACTACTGAGGTGTGCCCCACTTCCAAATGGCTCTGTGGGATTTACAACTTGTTCATTTAGGTCTTATACAGGCATACTAATGCCATAAATTGCTATTTGACACTAAAGACTGCGGCATTACAGAGTCGAAAAGTATCGGTTGATTGAAGGGTGAAAATAAAATATTTTTATTTTTTGCTAAACTCCATATGGTCATCGATATTCTTATGTGCGATAGAAATCGTATTTCAAAATTTTGCTGGAAGTTGGAATAATCTCGATTTCCTGATCAGTCCTTCTCAATTTCACTCCTTTAAAATAGACATATGCCAGATCGGGATGAAACTGATATTTCAAAATCTGTCAGAATCTATGGTCCGGTTTCTCAGAAGGCTTGGTGGGTGGAGAACCAAATCCTACCTTGCTTCAACTCAGTATGACTGACGGCACTCACAGCGGGTTTCTTGGCCCTGCCACCTCGTGGCCTGATTTAGAGTTGGGTGGATGCGTTACTCCTCAACAAATGTGGCGGATATCCTGTCACCTTGTTACAGGTGCATTATATCCTCTGGCAGCCATCAGGTTTGTGATGGAGTACCCATCAGTCAAACTCTACATCAGGCGCTTGGTCCCTTGGTGTGTCTTAAATTCTATTGTTCCTTCTTAGAATGTGGAACATTGTGGGAGTTCGAGTGGGTCAGTTGGCGCTGGAGATTCCTGGAGAGCGGTTGCACATTGTACGACTTCTACTAATATTTTACAAGTAGCCGGCCCATATCCATCTGGTTCCCCCGTCCACTTCAACAGAGCCATGGTGGTGTGTACTCTATTGCACATATTAGTGGCTAAGCATCTTCAGACTGGGTGAGCAGATCAGAGAAAAAGCAATTGATTACACATGTGCCCCAAAACAGCTTCACTGTGGGGGTGTTCCAAGGCAGAACCTGCATAGGGGAATAGGGTGGTCTTTTGTGGAATGCTACTGTTGTTCATTTGTAGTGTGTTACTGTTACCCAGACTATCGTCCTGCCGCGAGAAACGATTATAATCAAAATGCATGCTTGAAGATTTCCTAAGTGTGACACCATTTGGTTCCAATGTAATGTCTATCTACCTGTCGGTCCCTCTACCTATCTGTTTGTCTGCCTGTCTGTCTGTCTATCTATCTATCTTTGCAACACTATCGATCTATCAATCAATCAGTCTTTATAAAGCACGGCTTATCACACCGGGGGGTATCCGGGTGCTGAACGCACCTATATCAGTTTACGTAGTCTGTTTATCTATCTATCTGTCTATCTATCTGGCTTAGCAACCCTATCGATCTATATCTACCTTAGTAATCTTATCTATGTACATCTATCTTTTCATCCTGATCTATCTCTTTGCAAATTCATATACATATGTGTCTTTCTACATGTTGCAAAATTCGGTTCCGTCCATTTAATACGCCCACATTTTCTACTTTTTGGATCACCTAGTTTTGGGCTTTTTACTGAGGGTGAATCTCAAAACATGTGTCTCACCCACGTTAATCACATGGCAAGTGAACTGTGCATGGTTACCGCAAGGATGCACCTTTGAAGATAAGGTTGTTACGACACATCTAGGGTAAGCGCCACTTGGCTGGTTATACATGAACACATGTGCACACACGTGTGCGAGCTGCGCTGTAAGACTACTGGTGTGTGCACTTCGGTAACTGCACACAGGTAGCATGGCACAGAGGGAACTCTGCAGTGTTAGATATTGACCTGGGAAAGGCCATATAATAATATGGGGCTCTTATAAGTAAAATTACTGTTTAGTCTATAGCAACATTTTATTATATAGATAGGGGGAAGCCTGCCTTAGAGTGCAGTTTTGCCTCCCTTAGGTCTACAAAGTCCAGAGGGGTGAAAAAGATGCACCCAGTTCATATTTGCAGGTCCCAGATTTGTCATATTTCTATGAATTAGCTCAGAATCAGAGCCCAGGCCTTTTGTCAACCTACTGGGCCACCTTAATTACATTTCTCCCCAGCAGAGGGAATAAATACTCCCTCACAAAAAGGAGTTATTAACCGTGCTTCTGAGGAGGAAGGGGTGAAGACGGAAATCTGCATCTATTAATTATCTGCCACATTGTAGCAGGGATGAGGACAGCCCAGGCCCACTGAACAAAGGAGGAAACCCAGAAAACTGGAGCCTACTCTTGAGAGGGCTCCTCTTTTACGTTTGCCAGGAAAGGCCTCAGCAGTGATGTCAGCAAAGGGTGGAGCTGAGCCCCCAAGAGCAGATGTGACCAGTGACGTCTGGATGATGCCATCTTGAATTCTCCTAGCATGCGGTGCAGGAGGGGTGGGGCAGGGGTTGAGAGGTGTTGTGGTATGCTAGGATTGGCCATGGGTGCCTGGCTTCTAGGACCTTTTGCCCCCTTTTAAAAACTCTTGCATAAAGGAGACACGGGGCTGTTCGTGGTTTTCACTGCCAGATCCTGGGACTGTGACTGCCATGGACAACTGGAAGGAGAAACCCCATGATGCCCAAAAGGACAAATGACTTTGCCCTAGTTGACCCAAAGACCATTAGGTCTATCCAAGAGCCAGTGAGGCTGGTCCTCTTAATGGTCTGAGGACCAGTTGGGGAACGATCTGGACTTCTGCATCCAGAGACAAAGACCAGGAGGGGTGCGGGTGCAGGGAGATAGTGTATACAGCGGGATGCAAACTACACCACCTTAGGGCAAGATTGCCCAAATCGGCCCGTGTTCTGACGTTTTCATGATTGGTGACCTTTGACCCTTTTCAAGACATGGGACGTGTGGGTCTTTGCAGCACCATCCTTCAATTAACCGCGGGGTGGGCCAGAGCCCAGGATTGGTGAAGATTAAATAATTTATGTGACCTAGGGAGGGGCGTGCATGGGGCCCCCTCCCCTCATCTATAATTACCTCTGGGGACCCCCATTTTCCTGGGGGCTTATGCAGCTTGGATGTGGCCTTAGGGTGGAGAAGCAACTTTGGTGCCCCAGGACCCCAACCCTGGGATCTCGAGCAAGAATGGAGAAGGGGAATGCTGTCATGCCCCCCTACCAATGGTGGTGGCCTAGCCCCTGGTCCCTGTGTCTGGGGGGAGCGGGGCAGCGACCACACGCTAGCACCCAGCCCACATGGAAAGAGCAGGGAGAAAAAGACTGCCAGCTCCTGCACCGGCAAGGACAGTACCAGTTGCTTGGCGAGCCATGCGGGAGTGGGCTCCCTGCGCAGCACCAACGATTTAAGACAATAGGGTGTCCTGGTGGGACTGAGCACTTCCTAACCCCCTAACAAAAGAAATGGATGCATGAGGTCACACACCAGGATAACAAAAAGGGGCTCTCCTCAGTGCAGCGGTAGAGTCACTCATTACATATTCACCGCTCCAGAGGAGCACCCCATAATTCCCTGCAGGACTGCCAAAAAAAGTGTTTTCTCACCTTGTGGTGGCCTCAGGAAGGCAGGGGTGCCACCAACGATGTTGTGGGGACCTGTAGGAGGCGCAGCAACCCCCAGCTTAGAAATTAAAAACTGACCCTAAGTTTCTTGGTTCAGAAACATGCAGACGCCCTTTGACTTTCACATTGATTCTTTGGCACTGCCAAGGCTGATTTCTTTTCTATACAGCTGGGAGTGCAGCACCATCTAGCTCTTTGTGCTATGGCTGTGTTTTCTGTGGCCTAAAAGTGGTGCTCTCTAGGGGATGCTTTTATAATTGCATTTTATGCGGCCTGAAAATATAGAAAAAGCACACAGACGCATTTTGTTCCTATTAAAATACTTAAGTAATATAATAATGTTGACAGTGAATACTGGTCAAGGATGATATATTTTATTGACATTAATAAATTCATTCACACTTGGTTATTATTGATTATTGCATTAAAACACACAATAGATAGTATTTTAAAATGTGTAATATGGTAAACCCTTGATAAAGTCAATAGGCCTGTTCTATCTAAAGTGATACCCCGCTATATTGTGATGTATTGTGTTGTCTTGTATAGGCGGAGGGGCATTGTGATTTTGTGGTCATGACCCTTTGGGGTCAAATGTTATTTCATAAAATAATCCAAGGCATTTTCGATTTGCCTTATGTACTTGGTGTAAATTAATACATAGTATTTAGTAGTGTGTGTGAGTAATAAGTGTATTTTTTCCTTTTTCTATAGAAAAAGCACTGACTGCACAATCATTTATTTAGTGTTATTGATTGCCAGCGAATGGTGATTATAAGCCCACTAAATCTTCCCTGAGCAGACCTTGGACGGCTCTGCTTCGCTACCCTGACAGAGTCAATTGCTACAATAGAGGGGTTGCTTCCAAGTAAGAGAAAATTGTGGACCGTTGTTTGTGCAGGCCTCATATCTTTCACAACTACCAATCCAATTTCCTATACTACATATTTGTCTGTCATTGCAAGCCGCTCGATTTTTCCGTGTTTGCAAGTCTATCTATTGGTCTGTGCTTTCTAGCCTCTCTATTTATCTGTACTAAAGATTTACAAAAACATTAAGAAATTATTAGCAAAGGCAGGAGGCTAGCAGCTAAGGCCAGACAAATCAGATTTTTAAAGATTTTTTGTAAGAAAATACCTTTTGATTTTACTAAAAGTATTTGTATAACACAGTTTTAGGGGTTTTCATCTAGACTTCCTCCATTAGTCTGTTGTTTTGTCACTCACGTTTTTCTTCCACCCACTCCAGCATTCATCATGGGGCAATTGGTCAGCCCACTTTAGACATAGGCATGCTGCTGCATCCACATGCAAGGTAGTTCCCTTCAGTGCCATCTGTGCTAGGGATTACTGTGATAATATGTGCTTTTTGCAGTGCTTAATTTGAGCCAGTACTTTCCGGTGCTCGGCACTGCAACTTAATTGTCAACACTGGCATTTATGACCGTCTGCCACATGATGGCACTGTTTGTTTAATTTGGAATTCCGCACAACAATAGTTGTTTATTAATTCAATGCACTTTAAAAAATAAGTAATACCTGCCACCCAAGCCATTGTTATAGCTTTGGGGGCCTTCAATGGTTTAAAATGTCACAGTTGTAGGAGTAGGATTTTTCGTAGATGTGCGGGCACGGTCATTGGTAGAAGTGGCAAGCGCAATGGGTGGTGCAAGCTGAAGTAGCCTCCTGACAAGAGATCTGGCACTTATTTATGTAAAAATTAAGCACTGCCTTTGTGGATACCAAAAAATACTTTTGCCCTCGGTCAATGTTTTTTTTAGCTTGATGAGCGTCAATAAGCTTCTCCAACAATAAAGTTTTTCAGAAATCATGAGAGAACAAAATAAGAATTACCAAAAGTCTGGCAGCCAACACCAAACATTTTTGCTTTGCCAGTGCCTCTTTTTATGTGTCACAGCAAGTCACCCAACAAGTGACTGGAATTAATTAATTAGGCTATTTGAGATCTTGAGGTCCCTTATTACATATGACACTATACTACTGGTTTGAAACCCCCAGGGCCTTACAGACTCTGCCTTGAGAATTCTGTGTGCTTTTAGAGACATACATCTGGCCCAAGGTATACACTGCAGTTATCTGCATCCTGATATGACAAGCACAGGAAGCAAGTGGAACTGTATAACTAAATAATAGGCCAGGAAAAACAAATCAACTGTTATATTTTAGTAGTGTTTTTCTTAGGCTCGGAACACATCCAAAAACCATTGCATTGAAATATGCCTGGCTGTCTTCTTCATTTTACTTAAGAACTGTTTGAGTCTTGGAAGCAAGAGTGTATGGTAAAGAGTCCCTTATCTTACATTTAATTGATTGTGTCTATGATAGAATAATCGTCGATAGAAGATTATCACATTCTTTTATTTTTATATTCATTTTTTAGGTTTCTATAATGCTTGTATATAGCGCTAGATGTAACCAGCTTTAGACTTATAGACCAGTGGGATCTGCGATAGGAGAAGAGGAACAGCAGATAGAATTATGCATTAAGGAAGCAGATATAAAAATGAATTTAAACCCAAAAAACCTGACATTTGGAAGTTGTGGTTAGCTCCGCAGTAATTTGCAAAAAACGCAAAGCAAACAGTAGCCTGCACACCAAGGGGCATAAGCTGGCGATAAAAAAACTATAGCCGCTTTTGCAGCCGTTTTCGGCCTAAAAGCGGCGATAATTTTATCGCCTAATTAGCAAGGCCACGCTAACGCGTGAAACCTTGCTTTAGCGTGGGGATTCCTAACGCCCAGCTTTGCATCTCTAATGAGATGCAAAGTGGGCGTTCCTGACCTAACATGACAGGAAGTGACATTTCTCCTATCATCAAGCCCCACGCTATGAAGCATAGCGGCAGGAAAAGTAGCGATAACCCCTGTTATCGCTACTTTCCTTACGCCTGCTTCAGGACTGACTTAGCCATGATATCCTATGGAGGGTGGATATCATGGCTAAGTTTGTGAGTCCCTATCAGCAAGCTAACGCCACATTGCGTGAGATTATTGCTGGGTTTCCAGCGACAATCTCACGTTAGGCAGTTAGCGTGAGGATTTTTATAGCTGAGGAGATAAGCGTTGCTAATAGCACCCTATCTCAGCGATAAAAATCCACGTTACCCGGCGATAATTATCCTCACGCTAAGAACCACACAGTAAGATCTGTTTTGTCTATTGTACTCTTGGGTGGGGGTCCCCTTGATCCACACCCAACCAAACCTGATCTATGGTTCAGGCAATGCTTCCCCCATATAGGCTCCTTCACCTATATGTTTCCTGATGCGAGGACCCATCCCCTGCGTCCTGTAATGGCTGCCACAGCAGATTGTTTATGTTGCAGGCAGGCCATTAGAGTCCTTGGGTCCACTGATCAGAAAGAAATGACAAAAAAGCGCAACGCCAGCAGCAACCTGACCGGGGCAGCCTGGAGAGGGACTCTAAGTTCCAACTAGCCCTACACTAGGGAGAGGCCTGGAAACCGCAACAACTGCTTTTGCCGCCATCTGCGCCTTGATTCATCCTGCGGCATGGGAAGCGCGCAGAATGCGTGTATTCAAAGCCCAGCCCATGGGCGGGCCCGTCTTGCACCCGTCATCTCCAGGAAGAGTCGGGCTTAGGCCACCCCATTTGGATTAGTTGCAATGGTACTGTGATGCGGCATCCACTATGGTTTGCTCGCCATTCTGTACCCAGTTCGGCCTCTACCCCTGCTCCTTTCCCCAGCTTCTGAACCCTATGGGCAAGATGCGCAGCCCACTTTAAAGAGGTGATTCACTTTGACTTTGGACTTTTGGCACAAACTGGCTAACCCCAACATTTCCTAGCGATCTCAATGGAGCCCCAGCCTCGTCGGGGCTGGCCCTGTTGTATGGCAACTGCCTACTTGAACAATGGGCCTGACACTTGCTGATCCATCTCCTGACACGACCGTCTGTGTTTTCCTCGGGTCACACCCAGAGCCAGCAGGGACATAATGGCGGAGTGCACGGCTTCTGAGCCTATGCATGGTGCACCAAAGCATTGCAATATCCCAAAAAAGCCTGATGACTGCACCCTTCATTAGATCGATTAGTTACTAGACGAGGGAGAGTCCATGATGGGGGTCACTGGCCGAAGTGAAGGGGAGGAGGCCTTTGCAAGGAAACCTAAGCTAACCAGTCAATCCCTACCGAAATGTTTCAGGTAGAAGGTGACTGGAAAGTCAGCTTGCAGGGGCTGTCCTATTGCAAAGTCCGCTCAATCACCCTGGGCACTAGCGTACCACTAGCAGCCAATATCCAAGAACCGGACACTCCATGCAGTAATCGGGTTCTCCCACTGCCCGTCCGACCAGAAACAGCCTTGGGGACCCAGATCAGGGAGGGAGAGCTTGCGGCCGTGACAATAACCCCTCTGCCAGATGAGGCCGCTACATCAGCATGACTAAAGGAGCTGAGGTCAGAGGTTGATGCCCTTAAGTCCCTATTAGTGAATCTAACAAATATGGCTAAACAACTGATTACTGGTAAGGAGGGGGCAAGAAGAGACTGAAAAACAAGCAGGGAAGGCCTGGGGCCAACTCTTGGGGAGGCCATTGGCAAGTAATCCTCTGCCGTCCGCAAAGGGAGTAAGTGCCAACTTTGGTATCAAACCATTACTGGGTGCACAGGCCCAGAGGATCGCCAGGGATAGGAGCTATACGAGCGGGTGGGACCTGAGCGGTCAGAGCCACCAGGTGCTGGTATCAATTCATACCTTGACAGAGAGCCAATACTACCATCAAGAGTAGGGATATCCCGCCACCCTGCTAGATCTACATGGTAAACGTCTCATAACTAACACCGCACATAAGGTACAAAGGGGAAGACTCGGTAAAAACAAAGCATTTCACTGGATAAGGTCTGTAAGGGGGTGCAGGTCTGTTAGCGACGATACTGTAAGGCCCTAAAGGTGCCCCTCGCCCAATCACACAACCGATTTTATAGAATTTACTAATGGGAATGTGTGCTTGTTTGACAACTTGGTGGCCCTGGATGTCTTCTCTAGCTCCCCTCGGGTTTCTGGCCTTCACTTTTAGTACCATCCCATGGGCATTAGCATTTCTAACATCGCTCGAGACCTCACTCTACTGGGCAGGGGCGACTGCTTTAGGTGAGATAGATTGACTGGATTCCCGAAGGCACACCATGAATGATTCCAGACCAGGGCCGGACTGGCCGTAGTGGGCATTGGGTGCTTCCCCGGGAGGCTGGAGGCATGGGGGCTGGTTTTGCAACAGTGCTGCAATATCGGCCCCCAGTAACAAAAGCACGGCAGTGCTCCACACTGGAAACTGCAGGGCTGCTTTGGATTTACAAGCAGGCCCTGATCCAGACCCACATTTCCTTCCTCCATTGCATTGCCATCAACACTCAGGCACATTTTGACCAATCCGCGACGACCTTAGCTGACAGGATTCTGAGACTAGAGAGCATGGGCCAGTCCTTTCAGTGTCTAATCAGATTGGATTATTTTTTTCATTTGGATTCAAAGATGATCCTCCTGACCATGTTTTCAGACCATCTGCGGCTGACGGTCCATTTGTATCACAAATTTCTAACTACTAAACGGACTTACAACAAACCAAGGAAAGGCACAACCTTAAATAAGTTCTTGTTATAATTCTGTTCAGCTGTTTTTTGGCTGTAGAGGGGATCAAATAACCTTATGGGCGTTAGAATAGGATCAGCCACTATTATGATTTTTCCCTCCCATGACAGATCTGCACAGAAATTGCCATACCAAACTCAAATTGGAAGAACTTTTTTTAGAAAGTTAAACATAAACAAATGTATATTCAATAAAAACTCCTACCCACCATAAGTACAGCCTGGCTGCTGACAGGGAGTAACAATGAAGGCCCCTGGTGCATGTCATAGCTTTCGCTTGTGCGAAGAGTGCGTTAAAATGAAGGCGTGGCAGCCTCACCTGAAAAAACCCTCCATCAATATGTGGTTTTTCCATGTTTGCTGCAAAGTGAAACCTGCTGAATTTTTCAAACTGGTCTCAATTGTTATGGTTTAAATATTTCTTTAAGGTAAGTTGATCTGTGGTGCTGCCCACTCTTTCTAGTGTTGGCTTTCAAGCTATCCTGAGGCATGGAGGCTCGGATGCTTGTAGCCATGTGTTTATTTTTAACATTCACTGCAGCCCTCATTAAAGGAAGACTCTTGCAAGGACCCCACGGTAAAAGATCTTCATTTATTTTTCATTTCTCCCAGGAGAACAGCTCCCGCCAACGCATTTCTCACAATCCATGTGCTTTATGGAGGGAAATCATCTTTCTTTTTAAGGGCTCTTTCCCATTTCGAATTGTAGTGGCTCATAAAGGAGTACCATTAACATAATGATGACAACAAGTACAATAAGCAGAAATATATTCAAGCTACATTTAAATAGCAAATGATACATTTAGGCAGCGTAACATTACTTAATTGGGTCTTATTTATTAAGTCATTTTGTACCATAAGCATTCATGTCCCAAACACTCTTTCATTCTAATTAATGGAAATAATTTGCACAAATAATTAACATTGCTTGACTAATGTGAATTGTAGGCCACTGGTATGTTGCAGTTTGGATACACTGTATTTACTGTAGTGTCTGCAGGTTTTGTATTGTGTTGTAACTTGTATATAACATTTAACACCACTGTGTGGGGAGGTGAAGCACATGCTGGCATTGGTAGCAAGCTCCAATGTGTAGTGCGTGCGGTTGGAAGGGTTCTTGGTCTTTGTTTACAAAGAAGTATGTCCTTGTGGTGTATGATGGCCACCGAGGTGTGCTTAACATATTATGGGACACAGACTTAGCAGTGGATAATGTCATCAGTGATGTCATTTGAGATGTCATCAGAGATGTCACTGACCATGTCATGAATGATGTACTATGTGACGTCGTCAGCAGTGCATTGCGGGGGCGCGAGTTATAGTTAACTGAACTAACTATAACGGGGGAATTTCTATGGTTTTGTACGAGTGAAATGTCCAACTAACTATAACGTCTATGGTTTTTTCAGTGAATTTCTAAGGTTTTTTAAATGCAAATTTCTAACTATAACGTGCCTGAAACCTATGTTTTTTTCTGTTAATTTCAATGGTTTTGTAAATGCTAATTTCTAACTATAACGTGCCTTAAACCTATGTTTTTTTCAGTGAATTTCAGTGGTTTTTTAAATGCTAATTTCTAACTATGCCTACAAAGGTAGGACATGTGAAGAAAGAGGAAGAAAAGCGCAAAAAGAAGCAAGAAAAATGCAGGAAGAGGCAACAGAAGTCGAGAAAGACGAAGAAAAGTGCAGGAAGAAGCAAGAGATGTGCAGAAAGAACCAACAGAGGAGCAGAAAGTCCTCCTGTGCCCCCAAATTTTTACTGACGGGTACTGACTCTGAATATCCAGGACCAGAGCCAGTGCTATGCTAAAGGACACTTACAATACAGTGAAAACCCCTACATACACTAGAGAACACTATGCGTTGGGATACCCCTGTAATTAGCATGACCTCCTCTGTATTTGCCATGAGTTAGTGCCTGGGTCATTGCATGAGTACATGAGTAGTGACTGGATGATTAGAGTACCGCAAGGACAGTGCATGGTGAATTTATAAGTGCCTGGATTTTGGCGGAGTGATTCGATAAGTACATGTTGTGTGCTGGGTGATTGGAGGAGTGCATGGGTAGTGACAGAGCGATGGCTGTACTGCATGGGTACTGCTCAGGGTATTGTAGCAGTGCATGAGTTAGTGCATGGGTCATTGCATGAGTGCATGGGTAGTGACTGGATGATTAGAGTGCTGCAAGGAGAGTGCATGTTGAATTTATAAGTGCTTGGGTTTTAGCAGAGTGATTGCATAAGTACACACATGTCACATCAGGCCCCGCCCCCTCCCTTCACCACTGTGCAAACGCGCCCCCTGGTGGGTTTTACGTTGGGGGATTAATTCACCTTGAATCTTGAGGGTCCCTGGGGGCCAACTAGCCCACCAGGTACCTCCGGTAAGTGCCACAGAGCTGTGTTGCGGAGAGAGGTGGTCAGAGGCCACGCCCCTTTTTAAACCTCTCTGCAACGCAACTCGGTGGCGCTTACTGGACATACCTGGTGGGCTAGTTGGCCCCCAGGGACCTTCAGGATTCAAGGGGACTTAATTCCCCAACTTAAAACGTGCCACAGGGTGGGTTTGCACACTTGTCACATCAGGCCATGCCCCCTCCCTGCACCACTGTGCAAACGGGCCCCCTGGAGTGTTGTAAATTTGGGAATTAAATCCCCTTGAGTCCTGAGGGTCACTGGGGGCCAACTAGCCCACCAGCTACCTCCAGTAAGCACCACAGAGCTGCGTTGCTGAGAGGTGTTCAGAGGCCATGCCCCTTTTTACACCTCTCTGCAATGCAGCTCTGTGGCACTTACTGGAGGTACCTGGTAGGCTAGTTTGCCCCCAGGGACCCTCAGGATTGAAGGGGACTTATTCCCCCAATTTACAATGTGCCATGGGGTGCGTTTGCCCACATGCTATGTCAGGCCCGCCCACTCCCTGCACCACTGTGCAAACGCGCCCCCTGGTGCATTGTAAATTGGGGGATTAATTCCCCTTGAGTCCTGAGGGTCCCTGACGGCCAACTAGCCCACCAGGTACCACCGTTGCATGGAGGGGGCGGGGCCTAGCCGCAAGGCTGGCTTTAAAAAGGCCTTTTCCCCAGGGCCTGATCCCCTTTCTTTTTTTTTTTTATGTAAACGGGAGGTGGGCTGCTTTGGCTCCTCTCCCATGGCCAATTCCAGCCCCGGGACCCCATCCCTCGGGGCATGGCCACATATATTTTTTTATAGGAAGGGGGGCTGCATGACACCCCCTCCTGAGGTCTCTATTGGCCCCGGGGACCCCATTCCCTGGGGCCGGCCTTTATTTATTAATTTCTTTATTTGGGGAGGGGGATCGCGTGGCACCCCTCCCGGGCCACTTCTGGCCCCGGGGACCCCATCCCCCGGGTCCTGGTCATCCTTTTTTATTTATTTATTTGGAGGGGCTGCGTGGCCCCCTCCTCAGGCCAAATATGGCCCCGGGGACCCCATCCCCCGGGGCCTGGCCACTTTGTTGGGGACCGTGGGGGGAGCCCCAATGCCCCCACGGTCCCGCCGGCTCTCCATGTCCTGCAGGAGCCGGCATTGCTTTTCCACATGGGGAGCTGCTAACATGCAGCTCCCTGTGTGGAAACGCAATCAGCTTTGGATTTTGAAAGCGAGAGCAGGTTTCCCTTCTCTCACTTCCAAAATCCAAAGCAAGTTTGCTATGACAGGGCGGGAGCCGCACGGCTCCCGCCCTGTCATAGCAAACAGCAGTGTCCCGGGGGTGGGCACCCCGGGACACTGCAGGAGCGGGCCTTGGGGGGTGGCGGTCCCCAGGGCCATGAAGGGCTCCAGGAGGGGGGCCGCATGGCCCCCCTCCCACCTAATGCACAGCCACAGGGAGGTGGTGGTCCCCGGTGCCCGTAACGGACCCCTGCATTTGCATATTCGTGCACAGGGGAGGTGGCGGTCCCCAGGGCGTGTGGGGGGGCTCAAACCTCCCCACACAGCTTTAGATTTTTTTTTTAAAAGCCCCAGGGGGTGGCGGTCCCTGGGGCTTGGGGGGGCTTGGAGGCCCCCCCACATATTTAAAAAGAAGACCCAGGGGGTGGCGGTCCTGAGGGGCTGCGGGAGGGCCAAGTGCCCTCCCGCACTTGATATTAAGCATATTAAGATATTACGCCTTACATTGTCTCTTTTTTAAAAAGTGTTATTAATTCTAGGAAAACTATGTGGAATATGAGCCCTGGTTATTAATCATGGTTATAAAAATGTCTGCATATTGCTACCTATTTTCTGTACTCGCATATTTTGTTTGCATATGCTTTTTAATGCTTTTAAAAAAAATTACAAACTGTGCTTTTATGATTTACATTTTGAATCAAATGAAGCTATATTTGACTTGACTATATATATATTCACTGAAAAAAACCATAGGTTTCACACATGTTATAGTTAGCTGGACATTTCACTCGTAAAAAACCAATGAAATTCCCCCGTTATAGTTAGTGCAGGCAACTATAACTCACGCAACCGCAATCCTCTGCTGATGATGTCAAATATTGCATCACTGATGACATATGTGTCTTTATGAAAAATAAATATTTGTAATATATGTATAGCTAAAGATACAGTATTAGCATCAACAGAGGATTGCGGTCGCGTGAGTTATAGTTGCCTGCACTAACTATAACGGGGGAATTTCATTGGTTTTTTACGAGTGAAATGTCCAGCTAACTATAACATGTGTGAAACCTATGGTTTTTTCAGTGAATTTGCAAGGTTTTTTAAATGCTAATTCCTAACTATAACGTGTGTGAAACCTATGGTTTTTTCAGTGAATTTGTACGGTTTTTTAAATGCAAATTTTTTTTTTGAGATTTGTGGTAAACCTATGTATAAAGTAATATATGTACTATATCCTGCATTATGGAATGGTTAATTTTTTTTTTATGCATTTTTTTCCGTGCGCGTACGGTAAGCTAACGCTACGCGCTCCGTATGTCATAAGTACGGTGCGCTTACGTGATACGATGCGCGTACGGTAAGCTGACGCTACGCGCTCCGTACGTCATAAGTACAGTGCGCTTACGTGATACGTACGTGACGTACGCGTACACGCATACGCGTTGCGCGGAAGCAACGTCGCGGTTACGCAGGGGCGTGTAATGCGCATGCATGAGTGCGTCGTACGTACGCGCTCCGTAAGCGCTCCGTAAGCGTCACGTTTGCGCATGCGTACTTGTTTACGAGCGCGTACCGTAAGCTTACGGAGCGCGCACGGTAGGTCATGTGATCCACAAAGAACACTTTTCATTGGTTGAAACTACTTTCAGTTCCAGAAACTTTCCACACCACACCCATTCCCCTCATTACTGCTTGAGATCCCCTAGGAGAAGGAGCTGAATTGACATTGAGATACAATGGCAGAGCAGCAGACCTCTTCTGAGAGTGAGCCTAGCAGCACCATCATCAGACAGAGAAGGAGGAAACAAAAGGAATCTTTTGTGTGGGAGTATTTTACTTTTCCAGAGGGGCAGAAAAAGGTCAATGCTCCATTGGTCACTTGCACACTTTGTGACCGTGTTTTATCTAGAGGAGATCCAAGGAAGAAGTATTCCTTTGGAAATCACTCTATGAAGAGACACCTTAGGGATAAACATCCCAGGACCTTTGCTCGACATACTGAAGAAAACTCTTCAGTAAGTCACCGGAGCCCAACCTCAGAAGCTCAGCCGAGTACATCATCGGCAGCTCAGCTGAGCCCTTCCTCTGAGGTGGGAGCATCACCTTCTTCTGCTCCTCTGTACATTAACCCTTGATTTCAGAGGGTTTCAATGAGGTGTACAACGTGTTGTGGTCTTATTGTTTTTGGGGAGACCAGTGTTTCCCTTATTAACAATAAGATAGACCAGCACGTTTGTAGACGCTCATAATATTCCCATTCTTTCTTTTCTCCATCCCTGTATTAACCCAACGGCTCTTTTAAGAGCCAACCTTACCTCACAATTTTTTAAATTTTTTTTTAAGCTTTCCTTTTTGAATTTTTTTTTTAGCCGTGCGCGCACGGTACGCGTAATCGCGGAATAGTTACGCGAAGTTCGCGGAATTTTTCCTCGCGGAATTTCTCCGTTTACGCCGTGCGCGTACGCTACGCGCATTCGGCGATTTTTCGAAAAAAAATTAAAATTAATTTTTGCCCTTGGGGGTCCTTCTGGGACCCCCTGACAAAGGCTAGGGGGTCAGGAACTGTCCACCCTGCCCCCTTTTCACGTTCTCCACCTTTGTTTTTCACCCCCTCAGACTGCGAGAGACAAAATGGCGGCCGACACTTCCTGGTTTCGACCGATTCGAATGTTTACTGAGATCTAACAACCAATCAGAATCGCGCTCGTGCACAGCGGCGTGCGCGTACGGTAAGCTTACGGTACGCGCTCGGAGCGCGCCCATAGATATATATATTGATTTAAATGCTATTTTCTCAGGTACTACTGAACAGATTGACACCAGACCTGCAAAAGGCACTTCCCTGACCTGAGGACTACCTCTCTGCCAAATTTCAAGTAATTCTGTTCAGCCGTTCGGGCTGTAGCTCGGACTAAAGGTCCTATGGAAAAATGCATGGGGAAAACGCGTTTTGGGACCCCCCCTTTTTCTCAGCCCCCGCTTGACGAATCCCCCCGAGACTTTCAGGGTAGGAGCGGAGCGGAGTGCCCCACCTATTTTGAGAATTTCGCGAGGATTCGTCAATCGGCGCCAAAGTTATTCCAAATAGAATGTTGCAGGTTTCCTATGGAAACACGGTCCTAACTATAACTATCTACTGGCGACCGCCAGTAGATAATATACATACATACATATATATATATATATATATATATATATATATATATATATATATATATATATATATATATATATATATATATATATATATATATATATATATATATATACCACTTCTGATCTCAGATCTGCACTGGACAGTTGCACGGATTAAGAGCAGGACAGAGGGCTTCACAACAGAGGGGACCCGCATTTCAACAAACACAGTTTAGCAGCAGAGCTGGATTTTTTAGACTCAGACAGACGGCAAACCCTGAGCCCCCGGCAACCAAAATCAACAAACACAGGCGCAGCGTCAGAAGACGCGAAAGAAGGAAACAATTCGAACGCAAGAGGGAATACCAAAAGAAGAGGCAACTGGAGATGCAAGTAAAAGCGAATTCCAAGACTGTCATTAACCTCACCAAATGCACTCTTTCTGCCTCTGAGATCCATCTTCTCTCCCTTGGCTTAACCTACTGTCCCAAGAGCAATTTCAACTACTGTAACACATGTAATGATATTTTCAACTTTATACGCAAACTAAAACCAATAAAATTCTTTAGACAAAAACAAACCACCAACCCTAACTTGTCATCAACATCAGGACCGGAGCCCAGACCTAATAACCTGTCGGTGTCTGACATACCTACCATCCGCGCACTGGCTGAATTAGAAGCTTCTGATGTCCCCACCTCGACACAACAATTGCTCCACAATGCAGGCATTGACATTCCAACACTCGCTCTCCATTCAAGCCGCCATCAACCTTCAAGTCTACAATGCCTAGAGACGCCATAGACATTTACAATGATTTACACAATCGAACCAAAAAAGCCCAACACCGATCCACCTACAGAAACAAGCAATACACGGCCCTGATTAAAAAGCTAGAGTCATGCAGACATCATCATCAACAACTCAGACAAAGGGGACAACATTGTCCTGTGGCTGAAACAAATGTATTTGTAAGAAGTTCATAGACACCTTGATGATACCACGAGCTACAGCTTATCCAGCACCAGAGAGATCTCTACCAGTGGCAAAGAACTGAAAAAACATCTGAATAATTACAAGTCACAAGGTATCATCACGAAAGAAAAATTCAATTTTCTCCACAACGAGCACCCAGTACTCCCAGTACTTTACTTTCTAAGGTTCACAAGAACACCTCACCAATTCCAGGGTGTCCAATCATCTCTGCCCGGAAGACTGCATGTGAAAATGTCTCCAAATACGTGGACTATTTCCTCCAAGATCTCGTCTCCAACTTACCAACAAACCTCAAAGACACTAGTGGCTTTCTCTTAAAAATCAAGAATACCGAATGAAATGATGATCTCGTACTCATGACTCTCGACATCACCTCGCTTTACACCAGCATTCGACATCCTGACGGCCTAGCCGCTTGCAATCACTTCCTCAACAAAAGACCTACCACCTGTTTCAAACACAACGAACTGATGATTTTCCTAATTGATTAGTGTCTCACACACAATTTCTTTATGTTTGACAACAAAATATACCAGCAGCTCAGGGGTGTTGCCGTGGGAGCCTGCTTTTCCCCCAGCTATGCATGTTTGCGTGTAGCACGCTGGGAGGAGCAGGTTCTCATGGTGGATCACTCAGCTGCATGGAACAACAACATCAAATGCTGGCTCCGTTACATCGACGATGTTTTTGTCATCTGACAGGGTAGCATTGCAAGTGCCAAAGAGTTCGTAGCAGAGATTAACTGTAACGAGTTCAACTTGGAGTTCAATGCCAACATTAACAAACACTCCGTTGATTTTCTAGATGTTAAACTCTATGTCGCAAACAACATTCTGAACTACACTCCACAGGAAATCCACCACAGGCAATTCAACCCTCCACACATTTAGCTTTCACCCCAAACACCTCATTTCAAGCATCTTCTATGGGGAAATGCTGTGTCTACGCAGAATCTGCAGCTCCAACACTGACTTAATTACCTGTCAAAGGGATGCAAACGAAAGATTCAGAGCACGGGGGTACCCTGACAAAATCATCATCGCCGCCATCACGAAAGCCAATGCCTCCACCAGAGAGACCCTTCTGCAGGGCAACACTCCCACTGTCCCTGTAGAAGACAAAGCACAACCAGACCCACTAAGTGCAGGGACAGTCAGCACCCGCCTCATCATTTCACATAACACCAAGGAACGGGCTGTCAAACATCATTAACAAACACTGGGGCATCATTAAATCTGATCTCACCCTTGGACCCATGGTTGCCCAGCACCCCGATATCACCTACAGGAGAGCTTATTCCATGCGTGATGCCCTAGTCAGGAGCAGTCCTGAAGTCTCCCCCAAATCCAACTGGCTTACCAGCATCACTGGATTTGTCAAGTGCACCAGTTGCAGGGCCTGCAAATTTGGTATTAACACCAGTCAGGACACAGCCCCTTTCTGCACAGAGACAATCAAAATCAAACAGAAACTCTCCTGCAGGACAGAATATGCAGTTTATGTGCTAGAGTGCAGCTGTGGTTTCAGATACGTGGGCAGCACGAAGCTGCCTGTGCACCAACATATCTTACAACACCTCAGGGCCATAGTTAACAATGATGCCGCATACTCCGTAGCACAACACTTCAAGGAAATTCACAAAAACAATGTAGGTGATCTCAAATACTTTGTCATCGACTGCATACCACAACTCAGGCGGGGCGGCAACAGGGAAAAACTCCTTAGACAACTCGAGTTTAGATACATCATTGAGCTCAACACTAAGACATCAGCAGGTCTCAACATTAATGAGGATCTACACAACTTCCTATAGTTACCACATTATCTACTTTCACATCTCGCATTGGTCAACTTGTGTTGTTTCTCTGATTACAAATGTATCTGTATCTGTATTTATTTGTGCGGTTTGATATATGTGATTTTAACCCTCACCACATGTATTATACATACTGTACATACTGTATTTACTGTGCTTTACACGCTCCCTGCTGTTATCTGAGTCCCAAAAGACTACCCGCCCCACCTTTGCTACGCTTTGGCACCTCAATAAGTTTCAGCTTTTTAACATACTTATTATAGTGTTAAAGTTTGTGTAGTCAATTAATGTTTTTTATTAATAATATTTTTCCCATTGATTATTAATTATGTTAATTATGCAAGTACATTTAATTAAAAATGTTGAAGTGTTTTGCTATTGGTGTGGTGTTATAGGGTAGGGAACAAAATAAATACATTTATATTTTAATAACATTTTTTGTTTATAAATATTTTCTAGTGTAAAAGAATTTTTTTTTAAATGTATTTATTATTTTATTTTATATAATGTTTGTAGGTTTTTGTTACATCTAATTAATATTACAACATGTGTTCTTTTTATATGTTTAATATATATATATATTTAAATATTGTTTAGCTTTTTTACATTTTTAATTATATATAATTATTTTGTGTTTAAGTGTCAATAGTAAAAAAAAAATCTCCGGTATCCAGCACTTTCCCTACTTTTGCACTCACTGTAGTGGGAATAGTAATTTGTACCCCTTTGCTATCCAGCACTTTCCCTACTGTTGCACATTTTGGAGTGGGAATATTAATTTTTGCCCCTTCGCTATCCAACACTTTCCCTACTGTTGCTCTCACTGCAGTGGAAACAGTAAATGTTGCACCCTCCGCTATCCAACACTTTCCCTACTGCTGCACTCACTGGAGTTGAAATAATAATTTTTACCTCTCTGCTATCCAGCACTTTTGCTCCTGTTGCACTCACTGGAGTTTAATAGCAATTTTTACCTCTCCGCTATCTAACACTTTCCCTACTTTTGCACTTACTGGAGTGGGAATAATAATTTTGACCTCTCCGCTATCCAACACTTTCCCTACTGTTGCACTCACTGGAGTGGAAATAGTAATTTTTTTCCCCTCCGCTAACCAACACTTTCCCTACTGTTGCTCTCACTGGAGTGGGTATAGTAATTTTTACCTGTCTGCTATCCAACACTTTCCCTACTGTTGCACTCTCTGGAGTGGGAATAGTAAGTTTTCCCCTCCGCTATCCAACATTTTCGCTAATGTTGCACTCACTGGAGTTGGAATAGTAAATTGTATCATTTCACTATCCAACACTTCCCGTACTGTTCTACTGATTGTATTGGGCATTAATTGTTTTTTCATTGTTTAATAATATAATTTATTCTAGAATTTTTTTATATTTTAAATTATGTATATATATATATATATATATATATATATATATATATATATATATATATGATGTTTATATAAGTTTAAAATGTTATACTAAATTAAACAAAATAGTTTATTAATTATTTTAAAGTAAATATATATGTATACATTATTATGTTTGTGTGTTTATCTTTTATTATTAAGTTTATTTGTTATATATTGTAGAAATGTATATTAAACTTAATTTATTTTGTTAAAACTAATATTAATATTTATTATATTTAATATATATTATTTTATTTTATATATATTGAAATCGATATTTTTTTACATCTATATTTTTTAAATCGATGTTTTTGATTCAAATTTTTTGTACTTACCTGTTTAGGTATGGGAGTCGATATTTTTGTAGACTATATATTTTCTTCGATATTTTTTACATCAATATTTTTAGCATCAATATTCTATCAGTGAACCAATTTTGACTACAGCAGAATCAGAAGCCTACTGATCTGGTCATAGCTATATTTTCTCAATTTTAATAAAAAGAGATTCTCCTTAACTGATGCAAATGAAAATCAATTGTATTTGGTAAAAACATTTTGCAGTTGTGCAGAGTGTAGGTACGTTTTTTTAGGTCGAGCCTAGAGCAGCGCATGCGCTGCTTGCTCGACTTTTAGTAAGGGGGTTTTCAAAGTGCTACCAGAGGCTTTTGCTGGCCTCAAGCTTGCGTGCACGTGCGTGTGCACACGCGCAGCCGCCTTGTAGGTTTCTGTCAAGGATCATTAAGCCTTGCGTGCCTCTCTCCTGCTTCAATTCCCTCCCCCTCCCCCACCACAGATTGCGTCACTCTGCTGGCCTCCACTCCCCTCCCCCCGCCTCTCAATGACTTTGCCTGGCGAGGGTTCCTCGTCGTTTTATTAGCTTCATCCTCGGCTTTGGCTGCTGCCTTCCCGTTATTTATTTATCTCACCAGCCTCCCAACAATCTCCCCTTTCACTGCTGCTTTCACTTTTAGCTAGCACGGGCAATCTAAATCACTGCAGTGCACGGTGCAGCTGGAGCCCAGATCTTAGCATATATGCCTGGGCGTTTCCATTTGTTGGCGCCTGCCGGGCTCGCAGTAGGTGGGACAAGCATTCCTAATCCAGTTGTGCATCACGGCTACTCACACCGGCGTTATTGTAATGCTGGTCTGGCTCACTGCACAGAACTAGAAGTAAGTGCCTGCCGAGGGGTCCTGTAGATGACTTTGAGTAGTTTCTGCTTATGCTATTCATGAATGTGCTCCCGTAACTAAAGTTCAGCAGAACTGCCCCAGCTCAGTAATGCTGGCGGCACCAGTGCGTGTGTCTTGTGTGATCTGGTGCCGCTGGGGCTATGTGACAGACTTGTTGCCTCCGTCGTCACAGCAGCCGTGAGTAAGCAACTTTTGCAGTGTTTTTTAAAACAAAATAATACAACAAACCTGAGGCCACCTAGCTGTGACCGTCACCTATGTGACTTACCTGTGCCTCAGTCTGTCTCAGCCTCGTCGGCATCAACTCTCCGACTTCGAGGCTTAATGTCCATCATGCTTTGTGAAGCTGACATGAAACAGTAATTATAAGTTACCAGCTATTACAGCACTGCATATATAACGGGCATGGGTTGGATGTGAAAATGGGTGAAGGCCAAACTATTCCATCATTCATTCATCTACCCACCTGGTCTGGAGCTTTTTGGGACGTTTGGAGTCATCAGTGGCGCCGGGCGCCTCGAGTGAGTCCTCAGATGGATGTATGACGTTACAACGCATACATTTACATCGCGGTACACTACATCGCGGTTTTAACAACGCAAGTCGTTACAACGACTTGCGCTAGATGGTGCTCTAGGACAAGGAATAGGACTTAGGAGTAGTATAATTTACTATTCCAACTCCAGTCTACGTACAGTAGGGAAGGTGTTGGATAGTAAATTATACTATTCCTTGTCCTAGAGCGCCATCTAGCGCAAGTGGTTGTAACGACTTGCGTTGTAAAAACCGCGATGTAATGGCATCGCGATGTAATCCCCGCGTTGTAAACGATGTTTCCCCCTCAGATTCAGTCTGACAGTGACTTGCTAATTAATAGGCAGTGGATAGTGAGATTAAACCCTGTCTGGAGCCTCTCACATCCTCCTGGAACATCGAGTGATGGCCGGGTCCAACATGGGAAACAGAGAGGCCTGGAGTCCAAAGTGCCATAATGCATCATGCCATTATTATTGATTGACAATGCCAGGGGGCCCAGTCAGCGCAGGCTGGCTAAAAGGCAGGATGATCTGATTGTATTTCTGCCGGCCTGCCCGGCAACACACATGGCCAAAGAGTGCAGGTCCGATGTTCGTTTTCCTGCCTCAGCCTGTCCCGTACAGTGAGCAGCAGCATTGATGACAAAGTTGAAGGACAGCAGTCGAGTGTGATGCATGGCACATTTCTCTGCAGCACTGAGCCCCAGGAAATAGAACCTCTGCCTCAGCCTACCTACTACCACCCCAGCAGCAAGTAGCAGCATTGAGGTAATTTATCACAGAGAACAGCACAACAATCGGGACTCCAGTACAGTAATCATTTTAATATCCCAGCAGGTACAAAAGGTATTTTTACCCATATCTGTACATACTTTTAACAGTGCATGTAAATAGAAAACAGTATAAAATGTGTTCTCAAGCTGCAGTAATGACCACTGACTGATAAAGTTATCAAAGACAGAAAGGGCATTTAAAAAAATGAATACGGAGAATTTCATATAAAGTTCCATTAAAAATCATGTCCAGGCCTTTGCAAACTGTTAAAACCTGGGACGGTGGCTGGTATTTTGTTTTTTTAAAGGTGGCAATCCAAAATGAGCACCAGTATTGAGGCCAGAGGTAGAGGACAGCAGTTCATTGGAATGGACACCAGCACTCTCTGCAGCACTGAGCCCCTGACAGGAGACAGTACGATTATCTTGGAAAGGGGCAATAGGTTAATAAACTTCCTTTTCAGGTATTTCGTAGCAGTTTTTAATATCTGTTTAGAGCTTCTCATTGTTCGAATGTGTGTAATTTCATTTAATTATTTCTGTCATGGGCACCTCATTGCTTGGTTTGGCTTGTGAAAAAGTGTCACTTTAAGTGTTACACATGTTGCCACATGTTGCCAGTGAATGTCACTCATAAGTGCACTGAAATTATGAAAATGTCACACACAGCAATCTGAAACCTTGGCAGATATGCGTTTTCATAACTGAGGAAGCGCTATAATGCTTGACTTCGCATTTCAGTGCGGTGATGTGGACCACAACACTAAAATGTGCTAGTCTAACGCATGATGCGTGGTACTTGGCAGGGCTGTTAATGAGGTTATCCTACTGCTTTCACTACTCCCCCCCTCCCTCCCGTTGTCCATGCCTTCTCACCCCCTCCATCCGCTCACACTCCTGTTGTCCGTGCCTTCTCGCCCCCTTTTCCCCCCTCCCCCACCCCGGCTTGCACTACTGTTGTCCATGCCTTCTCCCCTCCTCCCTCCCATTGTCCGTGCCTCCCCCCTCCCTCCCTCCCGTTGTCTGTAATGACTACCGTTTGCAATGCAATAGGTCTTGTGTAAATGCGAGTCCTATTGCATTGGAAATGCTTGTGTAATAGGGTTGTGCAGTCTTCTTGGTTACATATAAGGTTAAAAAAATGCTTATGATGCTTTTTTATTGTAACTTTTCAACATGCTAAACAGCAGCCACATTGCTCTACAACATAGCTCAAAGACATTGGCAAAGCCAATAGCTCTGGCTAAACACTTATAAGGTCCCAAAGGCAAGACTTATTAGCTATGCCAATGCTTGTTTTCAAGTGCATCTGAAAACTACAAACTTTAGGCAGACCATGGTTCCTGCAGCCAGACTGTAAACCGTAGTGGAACATTTTGAATAAAATACAATTTCTGTAACTTTTGTTAGGAACATCCTATTTAAAGCAAATGTATGGCTAATAGATAAATATAATGAATAAAACAAATTGATGATTTGATTTTTATCACACACAAGGGTTTATGCAGGATCAATAATGAAGTGTAACCCACCTGAAGCTCTGCTACAGTGTTTAGAAAAAGGCCAACCACATTTGTTTGCCTTCTGTCATTTGTGTGTAAAACACAAAGGTGATGGGTGGATTGCTTTCAAGACGTTTCAGCCACAGTCCAGTGTGTCTTTCTTGGGCATATGAGACTTGAGACAGAGATCATCCTTTTGCAAATTAGCCTTGTTCCTGCTCCAATAGAAAGAGTCCAGCCTAAACTGTCTGGTCAGGTGAACTGTGAATGAGAACACACAACACACAAAATTTGGTTTGGCCTACTTAGGACTCAGTGAGTCCCAACTTAGGTTTTTGTACCAGGAAAACAAAAAGTCAATAAGAGGGGTGTTTAAAAACAAGCCTCAGAAACTGTCCATTCCTCAGGGATATATTTCAAGCCATCATTTTCTAACCACTATTCAAATTCAGGCCATCCATTAGCAATCCGCCTAGTTCTGCTCCTATAGAAGCAGCGTAACCCAAGCGGTCAGGCTAGGTCCCCTTTAAATTGAAGCACATGGAACCCCAGACTAGATTCCTTTTTATGTAAGGTACAGCTTGAGTACTGTGGCTTAATAAGCAGGGGACACATGTTCTAGGCATACCTGTCACACCCAGGATGTCTCACTTAGGTAAGCGCTCCTTTGACGAAGCAGTGACGCTGTGGTGCAAACCACCGCACCACCACTCCGCCAAAGGTCGCCACCACACACCGGCCCGCCCTCCAGATTACGACTTTTAAGTGATCTGGCGGGCAGGCGGGGTTGTGGTTCCCCAGCAGTGCCACTTTCAAAGCCACTTCAATGGAACCGTGCACAACAACGTTCTTGCACGGCATAGACTCAAGTCCATGCCGTGCTGGAACCTGTGTGCATGCACATGCAGTGGAGGCACAGGGAGCCCTTTAGGGCCCTTTTGTTTCCTCTCCACCAGGGGTTTCATGGTGGTTGAACCGCCATGAAAACCCTGGCATAGAGGAAACTCATAATATGCTTGACGGGACCATGGCGGTCCCGTGAAGCTTATTGCAGTCTCTGGACCACCACGCCACTCCAGGGAACAGCGGTTCCCTGGCAGCGTTGGAAGTTCGTAATTGGGCAGTCGGACCACTGGTGCAGTGGTAACTGGACCACCACCACCGCGCCACATGAGTCTGGCGATCCTCGGATCAACAGATTCGTAATCGAGCCCATAGTGGCCTGCTGACTCCAGCAGGCCACCATCCCTATGATGTAATTCGATAGTAGTGAGTTGTAATTAGTGACCCACCTCATTATTATTCATGAGATAGGTCAGATTCCTACCAAGTATGTTTGAGATTTTTGAGGACTGACCTTTAAGTACATAGGTCAGTTCTTGACCAGGATTCAGCACCAAGAAATGTATATATCTGGCAACAAATACTTTACATAATTACACTTTTTCACAAGGAAAACACAGAGGGCATCATTAGGATGGCATAGAAAGGGACCGCCCGCCATTAGTGCGGCGGTCCCGTGGGGGTCATTAGGATTCACCCGCCACACTGGCGGGCGCATCCTGCATTCTTGACATTGGGGCGGGCGGTGCATTCAGCACCGCCCGCAACAATGCCAAAAAGGCATGTTGTGCATTTCCATGCACAACATGGCAGGCACTGCGCGGTGCCTGCCATGTTGTGCATGAAACTGCAGGGGGGTACCATAGGTACCCCCCATGTGCACCACCCATCCCACAACTTCCTGGGGGCCCACTACGGGCCCCCAATAGTAAAGACTGCATGCCTTTCCATGGCGGCAACGAAGGCAAATCCCCGCATGCATTATAATGTGGATGGCGGTGTCTAACAGACACCGCCACCATATTAAATCCTTTTCCGCCCGGTCGACTCATTGACCGGGCGGAAAACCGGCGGACGGTCTTTCCGTCTGCCCCGACATTCTAATGGGCCTCAGTGTTTTAGTTTTTTACCTCACCTAGTAAACACCATACCTAGTGGTTGCGCCATCTACCAGGTGCAGTGTAGTAGATACCTCACACCCATCCAGACAACTCATTGTCTATGTTTGTTTCGTATTTCATGAGATTTTCCATTGAAAATCTCTTTACAGTTAGCACAGTCAAAGGTAAACTAACAATGGTTTTATGATGATATCCGAGTACAGCATTTCACATCAGAAGGATGCTGCTAGGAACTCATATGTTAACACACAAGCATTGGACATAAAACCGTGCTAAAATGAATGGAATATGCTTGTCAGCTAGTTTCCACCATTCTTGGTCTCTACGCTTCACTCACAAAAATAAATATACAATAATTGATTTCCAGGCTAGAGAAACAAAAAATAAACCCTTTCCTTCCTTTCCGTTTACAGACCTTGGACGGCTCTGAAATGCAAATAAAGATTGTGCGGAAACCTTTCTTTCCTCCTGACCTTAAAAATGTTTGCTGGGGCTGTCTGAGAAATCAAGGAATGTCCTGCAAGAAACCTTGGAAAGTTTTATTAGAGACAAAAATCCACTGGATATTATTATCTTGGCTTTCGCACTAGAAAATACATGGAATTAAAGTTTTAATCATTTCGACACAGGAGGGTCACAGAGACATAATTTTAGACAGAGAAAAAAATAAGAAACACGTTTAGTATAAGGAGGGTGTCTAAATTGCACTAATATTAATTAGGAAAAGCATTAGCCTTTCACACAAGTGGCTGAAAGATCCTTTCGGTTTACATTACCAAATCCATTTGAGGATTATCTCTGATCCCAAAAAGACACAAGTTATCGTTCACAAAATTAGTGAACAAGTCTACGAGTCCTATGCTTAGCCTTATGGTTTCCATGGATTAACGTTTTTTGGGGAGTTCCCAATGTATTTGCAGGGTTGTCTCTTGAAGTGAAAAACATAAATGCAGGCAGAGGGATCCGTTACACAATACCGCCGCATAATGTGGGAGCGGTGTGGTTTAGATTAGGTACTAAGGGGCATATTATCAAGACAGGCGATAAAATTATCGCCACTTTAGCAGCAGAAAACTGCAGCTAAAACGGCGATAATGGGCTTGATAATATGCTCTATGGAACTCCAATTCAAGCCCATGTTAAATGTGAAGGACAGGCGGGTGGGAGTGGTAGAAGAAAAATGGATGATGTAGAAGAAACAGGGACGGGCAGGAGGGAGGGGGAGAAGAAACAGGGACAAGGAGAAGAAACAGGGTGGGGTGAGTGGGTGGTGGAGAAGAAACGGGGACAGGGTGGGAGGTGTAGAAGAAACAGGGATGGGGCAGGTGGGATGGAGGGGAGAAGAAATAGGTGTGGTTGGGGAGAATAAACAAAAATGGGATAGGAGGGATAAGAAGCAGCATGTATGGGGATGGGAAGGATAAGAAGCATTATGGTTGGGGTGAGAGGGATATGAAGCAACATGTACTGGCTAGGGAGTGATAAGAAGCAATATGTATGGCGGGTGGGAGACATAAGAAACAATATAGATGGAGTGGAAGGTATAAGAAGCAAAATGGACGGGGGAGGGATAAGAAGCAACATGGACACTGAGGTGGGAGGGATAAGGAACATGGGCGGTGGGCATGGAAGAAGAAGTGGACGGAGGGCAGAGGGTCAGTATAAGAAACAACACAGAGGTGAAAAGAAACAAAATGGACGAGCAAAGAGGCAACATGGAGTGGGGAGATGGGAGTGAGAGAAGAAAGAAAATAGTACCTCAATCACAGCACCAGCAGCGGAAGGACCTTAATAAATCTGAAGCATTCAGTACTTGGTGCTCCTGAGCAAGAAGCAGAAGTGAAGACAACTCCCGCTGCCCAATTAGAAAGCAGCAAATGAGAGTGACAATGATGCCCACAAATGGCAAGCAATGGGCAGGATCCAAGCCCCTTATTTAAGACTATATCTCTTGCAAGCGAGAGTGCATGCACTAGCACATATGAACTCGCACAGGCGAAATCCAAAAAAGGATGCTTTAGTGGCACTGGAGAGTCTGAAGCATTCTGTTGACATTATAGCATGCAAATGGATTACCGCTGTTCATCATCTGACACACATCAGAGACCCCTACATCAACAAGCTCTTTGCTGACAGTTGAGTCACAATTAACCCTCACATCGAAGCCTTTCTTCCTTCCTTGGAAAAGCCAATTTTTGCAAGCACATGCTATATAATCACATATGCACTACGCTGGTTCCCCATGCTTCAGTATCCTATCCCACACACCATCGCCGACCCCTGTTGGTCCTCCAATCATGGTTTGCAGTAGCAAGTTGTTTAACCTTCACAGGAAGGACAACCTACAGCTGGAAATCAGCTCAGGTGGAGGGACCTGGAGGTTTACCTTTGTCTCAGTAAAGTCAGACAAAGTCAAGAAACTCTACCTGCCTTTGTAACTTTGTATGGGACGATTTCAACTTTGCTCACTCATATCACTTTCCCAATTTAATAGCACACTTACCACCAAGTTTTTTTCCTATGTTTAGGTGCACCCTTAAATGAAGAAACGCCACTGGAAAGTTCAGTGGAAATCCACAAAGTTATGCCTTAGAGGATGTTTGCACTTTTAAGTTTGTGCTATACAAAACTCAATAAATAAATAAATGACCACTCCCCTGGCCGTCTGCTGGGAATACTTCTTTCCTCCCTCTTTTCCTAAGATTACAAATGTGGGAAAACTGGCTGCCTGTTAGAAATCCCATGTTTGTAGGTTCTGTCTGCTACAGGAAATATTTGCATTTCCTAATTCTATGAAATAAGATTGTCATTGCAGAGGAGACTCTGAACTCATCTAAATAAAACCTGGGAATACAAAAACTTCTGAGAACTGGCCCAGTAGAATCAAAGGAACATTCTGTATCTCAGAGGACATAATGACGATGAACATTTTAGGCCTCATATACTATATTTTGACGCACAGTAGCGAAGCAAGCCTTCCTGCTGCTCTGCCTTGCGTGACAATAAAAGGGCAGGAGAAGGACAGGAGAAGGGCAGGAGAATGTGCTGTATCTGCAAGATACAGCGCATTTCCTTTTTTTTAAATTTCAATATAGTTTTTATTGGTTTTTTACAACATATAACATATAACATATAACATGTGATCATCAACGCTTTGTTGTTACAGGGCAGCCAAAACTGGCTGAGTTAGCTGTAGTACATTTTCGGTAACTTGACTGCCCCCCATCCACTGTCATCGTATGGGAAAAAGAGAGAATGGAAGGGGCAAAGATAGGAATTAGGGTAGAGAGAGAAAGAGAAAGCATGCCAGAAGTTTTTTATTTTCCTCGCTAGTGTCATGATCTCGTGAGGGTGTGCTTTTCAAGTCGTTCTTCTAGACCTACACAGGGTGGCTCATATGGGTCTAGGTACTTGTCCAGGGATACCCACATTCGCCTGCAGGGCTGTCTCCATGGTGAGTCTCGTAGGGCAGTTGTGTCAGCGCCTCTAAGATACGTCACCCAATTGAGACATCCCTTGAACGTTGTCTTGGAAGTGTCTTTCCATTTGGTGAGTATAATTTTGACTCCCGCTGTTAGAAGGAGATCCAGTAGGTCTCTATCCTGTTGTGAGTCTACCTCTGTTGTAATAAATGCAGTTGCCATGGTAGCAAATTCCGTTTTTATTGTGCAACCTAACATTTTGTTTAAGAATGTGAAAATCTTCTCCCAGAATGTTTTGACTTTGGGACAGTGATATATAAGGTGTGCCAGGTCCCCCTTTTCGTTATTGCAATTCCAGCACTGATCATTGTCCCTCAGGCCCAGGGTCGCCAGGCGAGTCGGGGTCCAGTAGATTTTGTGTAATAGCCAGAATTTTGTCTGAGCTAAAACCGGGGATATTTTGTTTTGCATGGGGGAGGTCCATAGCATATGGATCTCTTTCTCGCTGAGTGTAGCTCCGAGTTGAGACTCCCAGTAAGTGAGTGTCTTTTCATTAAGTTTGGTAGAGCTGGGTCATAGTAGTCTGTAAAGGTGTGATACCTGGTGGCCTATTCTGTTGAGGTTTGCCCTGTATTGGATGATTGAGGGCTTTTGATTAGAGAGTTTCGCTTTGGCCAGGGCTGTTTTGATTTTAAAGAAGTTGTACAGTTCTATGTCTGGTAAGTTATGCTTGTTTTTTAGCCTGCTGAAAGTGGAGGGGCTTTCTCCCTCTTCAAGCTGAGCAGGGTATGAGATACCTATTTTTTTCCATGAGTCTATAGATAGCGGTTTACCTCTGTATTTTATCCTAGCATTTGCCCACAGTGACTCCCACCTTGAGTTTTTTATGCTGTGTTCCATCTTTTGATCTACTTGTAGTAGGGCATTTCTCGCGTTTTTCAGTATTTGGATTTTCGGCCAGTGTCTGTTAATTAGCTGTTAGGAGAGCTAATGGCTCAAGGTTGTTTAGGATGGCTCTCTCAATTATGAGCCAGACCGGCGTGTAGTCCTGGCTGGGCAGGACCCAGTAGGTCCCCTGTTTCGCTAAAAATGCAGTTTGGAAAGTTTTGAAGTCAGCCACATTTAGTCCCCTCAGTTTTTTGTCTAGCCTTAATTTTTTAAGTCTTATCCTTGCTTTTTTGTCTCGCCAGATGAATTTGTTTATCATCTTGTCTATTTTGCGATGGAAATCATCTGTGAGTATGAGAGGGAGCATCTTCGACAGGTAGTTGACCATTGGGGTGATCATCATCTTCACTGTCTCTATCCTCCCCAGCATGTTATGAATTTGTGCGACCAGTCCTCCAACAACTTCTTTGTCTTGTCTAGCATTAGCTTTTTATTTTGTTTCGAGTGTGCTTTTGAGGTCATTACCGAAGTGTATACCTAGGTATTTAATGAAGCCGGTTTGCCAGGCTAGGCCCGATTCCCCCAGAATCTCTCTAGTGGTGTAGATGTTAAGTGGTTTACATTCTGACTTGTCCTTATTTAGCTTATATCCAGAGAGGGTTGAATACTTCTCTATGGTCTCCATGAGGGCCGTGTTGGAGGATTTTGGGCTCTCTGTGACAATGAGAATGTCATCCGCGTTAGCGGCTAGATTGACTGTGACCTCATTGATGGTGACCCCCTTCATCTCCTCATTGGCCCCGATATCTCTGATCAGTGGTTCTAGGGCCAGCAGAAACAGCGAGGGGGACAGGGGGCATCCCTGCCTTGTCCCTCGCTGTAGGGTGAAGGGTTCTGAGACTGCCCCATTGACTACAATTTGAGCTCTGGGTTTTTCGTATAGTGCCATAACTTTCCGTGTATATGATTCCCCCAAGTTGTATGTCTGCATGCACTGCTCCAGGAAGTGCCATGATACCCTATCAAATGCTTTCTCGGCATCTAGTGTAATGGTCACCGCTGGTTTGCCAATTTTGGCGGCCCTTTCGAGTATATGGCACAGGAGTCTGGTGTTATCATGTAACATGCGTGTCTTTAGGAATATTACCTGTGCGTTACTTATCAGCTGTGGTAGAACCTTGTTAAGTCTTGTTGCCAGGATTTTGGCGTATACTTTGCGGTCAACATTTATTAGTGAGAAGGGCCTGTAGTTTTGGGGAAGCTCAGTGTTTTTGCCTTCCTTCGGGATAACTATTATATTTGCTTCAGACATGGTTTGTGAGACCACCCCCGCCCCCTCGCAGTGCTTGAATACTTTTTTCATAATTGGTTGCAGGTGAGTTAAGAAAGTCTTATAGAAGGTGGCTGTGTACCCATCTGGCCCGGGTGCCCTGTTATCTTTGAGAGACTTCACTGCCATATCAATTTCTGTTGAGCTTATCTCCCGTCCCAATGTATGTGCTTCCTCCGACGTTATCTTTGGGAGGTTTAGTCTGTCTAGGTATTCTGTGCAACCACCTTCGTCCAAAGATTGGTCTTTTTTGTAGAGATCTTGATAGAATTCACTGAATGTTCGTAGGATCTCCTTGTGTCTTGTGTGTGTGTTGTTTTGTGAGTCCGTGATTGATGAGATGGTATGCTGTCTTTGTTTGTGTTTCAGGTAAGAGGCCAGGAGCTTCCCTGCTTTGTTAGCCTCGCAGAGGTTAATTGCTTTATATTTGTTTATCCACATTCCGGCCCTTTCACTCAAGATTCTGTTGTATTCGTATTTTTTCTTTGTGAGTTCTGTCAGTGCGCAAGCGTTCTCTGAATCTGTGATATGGGTTGCCTCTAACCTTTTGATGTCCTTTTCTAGTTGGTCTAACTGTGCTTTCGCATTTCTGTTAATTTTGGCTTTAATATCTATAATTGTGCTCCTGATTGTGGCCTTGAGTGATCTATATCATCAATTGATAAAGTACGTTTATACCTATTTACAGTCACATTATTTAATAATTTCAAATCCTTATGATAAGATGCGGGAGCTAAGAATACTGGAGGTAATAGAAATGATACATAGCATACCCCAGACCACCCAGCCGGCAGACGGTAATAACCTTTATTTCCACACACAAAGTACGTATTATGGGAGGCTAAGAAGGTACTATTGTTCAACCCATCAATATTCAAAACAGTAATGCAATCACTGACACCAACAGGGATGAAACCCACACTCTGGACACACAGGTCCGCTTGAGCTTGTGCTACTTGAATCACAAATTTATCTTTTCCCACAGTGTCTCTTGTGTTCGTAAAGATGTAGGGAATGGATTCATTGTCTGGTCGGTACTCTTCCCACTCCCAAATTGTCCCATTCGCTTGTGGATACCCATTCTTGTCTTGATGGCATTCTTTATTGAGTCTAAAAAGCAATCGTCCCACTGTCGGTTTCCGAGTGGCAAAAAGCAAAGTATACCATGCTCTACAAGAGCCATTATGAGAGAAAGGAAGTGGTATAAATGGCGTTCCTCCTTTCTTCTGATGAGCTGGCATCATCCCACATATCCAACAGTTCGTAGCATTCGTAGCAACGTGGGTATGATGTAGCATCTGGATGAAAGTGTTATTCAAGTAAGATTGTCGATGCTTCAACTCTTGATACGGTAATGTATAAAAATAGTGCTCCTCAGGCACCGGAGTTGTCAACACAAGAATCTTCCGAGCGGGAGTTACATCCTCCACGAACCATGTGGTTATCCCAACAATGGCTACTGTCAACATGAACCCTAATGCACAAAGGATTTTCTTTTTCTCCATATCAAAGTAAAAATAAAACCCAATATCTTCCTGAAACTAGAAGTCTGTCAGAACTCTTCCCCTTGGGCAGCGGTTGATTTCTTCACCAGCGGGCCAAGACGGGTGTCGCTACACTAATGCAGGGCTGATCCCCCCCCCTTGCCTCATCGGCTCTCCGTTACACTAACCCAAGGGCCGTTCTGACAGTATGTCCCGGTACCGGAAAACTCACTTCCTTGGTCGAAGATGATATCGCCTCCCTCCAGAAGTCGCGTGGTCCGGAAAGAGCTCCTCAATGGCGTTTGGCTCCGCAGCACGGCCTGTCTCTGCAGCCAAAATTTCTCGTTGATCGGTCAGTACGGCAGGTTCCACCAATCCGGGCGGCACCTTCCTACAGTGCAGGGAGTGGATCCAATTCTTTCTGTTGGAGACTCGCACAGCCGTCCTCGTTGCGAGGAGGACCTGCTCAGGGCCCACCCATCTCGGCTCCAAGCTGTTCGTTCTGTCGAAGACTTTCACCATGACATGGTCACCAGGCCGGAGACCATGTCCTTCGCCGGTAGACCGATCAGGGAGCGCCTCTCGGACCTGTTGATGGATAGAAACCAAGTTATCCGTTAACTGTGCCAGATAATCGCTCATCATTACACAAGGTACATCATACACAGCCTTAGGTCTTGGTGGACCCCAAATATTCATTGGGCGTCCAAAGACGATCTCATATGGCGTAAGGCCAGTTCGAGAGTGCGGTACTGATCTAATTGACAACAACGCCAGTGGCAGAGCGTCTGGCCAAGTCAAAGACGTTGAAGCTTGAATTTTGGCGATCTTAAGCTTCAGTGTACCATTATACTTCTCAACTAGGCCTGCAGACTGAGGGTGAAACACGGCGTGGAACTTCTGAGTGATGCCTAGACCCTTCAAGACATACTTTATAACATCCGCTACAAAGTGAGGGCCATTATCACTCCACAGAAGTCTACAAACGCCATATCGGGGGAAAAACTCCTTCAGCAGCAGCTTCGCAGTAGTCATTGCAGTATTGTCTTTCGTAGGGTACGCTTCAACCCATTTGCTGAAAGCGCAGACCACTACTAGAACATACTTCAGATTATTACAGCGCTCAAGCTGGATGTAATCCATCTGCAGAACCTCAAAGGGTGCAGTGGGTGTCACAAATCCTCCTGCTGGAGTTCGAGTACCCTTTCCTGGGTTATACCTCAGGCAGATCATACAGGTCTGCACCACCCTCTTTGCCGTGCTAGCAATCTCTGGATGCTCCCAGACTTGGGTAAGCAATTTCACAATTGCGGAAGCTCCAACATGTGCTAGCCCATGTGCCATCTGAACCATAGGTTGTACAAAGGCCGTGGGTAATTTCCATCTATCCATCTGCTTATTTCTCCAGCAACCCTCGTCATCCAGTTCTCCCTCGCTAGCCCATTGTTCCCGCTCTTTGTCAGAAGCGGTCCTTTGCATTTCTCGCACTTCCTCCTTCGCATCATGCCATCTCTCCACCTGTGATTTCACTACATACATGGCAGTAGTACCGGGCTGCATCGCAGTCTCCCGTGCTACTCGATCCGCTAACGCATTCCCTTCTCCAACTTTATCAACCACTTTCCTATGGGCGCTACACTTAACGATGGCAATTTTCTTTGGGTATGTCAATGCAGTTAAAAGATTATGAACTAACTCTCCATGCATTATCTGTACTCCATGTGACGTTAAAAACCCTCTCTCCTTCCAGAGTAGGCCAAAGTCATGCGCTACTCCGAAGGCATAGCGGCTATCTGTATAAACATTCACACATAATCCTGTACTGAGCTCACATGCTCGTGTTAATGCTATCAGTTCCGCTGCTTGAGCTGATTTCTGTGGTATGCGTGCTGTCTCCACTATCGTTTGTAATGTGGTAATTGCATATGCTGCTGAAGTCGTACCATCTGGTAGCTTCAGACAGGATCCATCCACCCACAGTTCTCCATCTACATCTGGAAAGGGCGTATCCTGGAGATCAATACGACCCTTTGTTTGTTCCTCAGTCACGAGAATACAATCATGCGCTTTCCGCGCCTCAGGCTGGGTTTCGGGGTATGGCAACAATGTTGCCGGGTTCAACGTTACGCACCTTTTCAACGTAATATGAGGAGCCAAAAGCGTCAACTCATATCCCGTTAAACGGGCGCTGGTCAAATGCTGCGTCTTCGTTTGATTAAGCAGGGCATCGACAGCATGGGGGACTAATACCAACAGCTTATGAGATAACACAATTCCCTCGCTTTGGCGTATTGACACAGCTGTCGCCGCAACCGAGCGAAAACACCCTGGTAATGCTCGGGCGACAGGATCAAGTACAGCCGAAAAATATGCACATGGGCGCTGCTTATCGCCGTGCATCTGCACTAAAACTGACAATGCACATCCATCTTTCTCATGCACATACAACGAAAAGGGTTTTGCATAATCAGGGGTTCCTAACACTGGTGCTGAACAAAGGGCCTGTCGTAGTTGCTGAAAAGCAGTATCACACTCATCTGACCAAGGGATTGGGATAGGCGTGTCCTTTGTCAAAAGGGCTAACAATGGCTTAGCTATGTGCGAAAACCCCAATATCCACTGTCTACAAAAAGAAACAAGGCCCAAAAATGCACGCACATCCTTCTGTGTGGATGGTCTCGGTGTATCCAAAATTACTTGGATACGATCCGGTGTGAGTGCACGTCCCTCCTTAGACAAAAGGTGACCCAGATAAGTCACCTTTGGTCTACAGAATTGCAATTTCTTCCTAGATACCTTATGATTGCGGGACGCTAGAAAGGAAAGTAAGGATAACGTACTTTTTTCACATAACTCCAGGGTGTCAGCCGCCAGTAAGATGTCATCAACATATTGAATGAGGGCGACACCCTCGAGCAGAACAAAGGAATCCAATTGTCGTTTCAAAGCCTGACTGTAAATGCTAGGGCTTTCTGTATAGCCCTGGGGAATCCTACAGAAACGATAAGATCTATTATTCAATGTAAACCCAAAAAGATATCGGCTATCAGGGTGAATGGGAATGGAAAAGAAGGCATTTTTCAAATCAATCACTGAGAACATGGTCGCCGTAGGCGGGACCAAGGTAAGCAACGTCGTGATATCGGAAACCACTGGGTATTGAGGTATCACGATCTTGTTCACTTCTCTCAAATCAATGATAAACCGATAAACTCTGGCATCCGTATCCTTTTTCAGTATGGGAAGAATCGGACTGTTACAAATGTTGTAGGGGACTTCCTCGACTACCCCAACCGTTATCAAATCCTGCACTATCTGTATGAGAGCCTCCTCACCCTCCTGGGAAATACGGTACTGTGGGAGGCGTGGTAACACCGCCCCCTCCTGGACGCTAATGTGGACCGGCGGAATCACCATTTGTCCCACATCAGTATCCGAAGTTGCCCACAAAGCATGAGGGAGGGTAGCTAACAGCGCATCCTCTGACATCGTACACATCCGTTCAGATCGGGGGTAATTGTCATTCAATATTACCCGCACACCAGCAGGGGAGCAGCGGATAGTAGCCCTAAAGTGCTTTAACATGTCAAGACCCATAATATTGTCCGGTGTGTACGGGGCAAGCAGAAACGGACAGGGTGCAGAAAAAGAATCAACCTTAAACATGAGGGGCTGTGAAAGAGGGCTTCGGGAGAGTGTACCATCGAACCCTACCGATGTGACCATTAAGCCGGATGGGGGAGCCCCCGGAACCAATTGCTTAGATAGCGCACTACGTGTCGCTCCAGTATCCACTAGGAACTGATCAGTAGAGCCCAAAACCTCAGCCGATACATAAGGGCCCTTCTGATCGACCGGCACCTCAACTGATTCTAACCCCCATCCAACGCAATCCTATGCATGTTGAGAGTCATGGTACCCCGACCGGTCAATTCCTGATGCTTGATACTGATGCTGGCGATCGAAAACATTTGATCTATCTCGGTGCTGCTCAAAAACATTTGATCTATCTCGGTGCTGCCCAGCAGAGTCAAAACGAGCCTGTTCGTTAGAATTCCCTCGAAAGTTCGAGAAACCCCCTCTACCTCGCGGGCCACCGTGGGTATGCCCCTGGCGCGATGCATGCAACACCGGGCAGTCCCTAGCCCAATGACCCGATTGCTTACAATACGCACATTGATTCCTATTCAAATCAGACCGGCCCGAGGGAGGACCATAAGATCCTCCCCTACCTCTACTACTACCCCGTCGAGGCGGGCCATAGACTTGCGCCAACATCACCTTTGTTTTCAAATCTTTCGATTTCTTTTCCTCCTGGCCCTTTGCTTCTTGCTCCTGATGCTCATAATACTGGGCGATAGTCAGGAGGGCCGTCGGTGTAGCGGAGGACCAAGAACTTTCACTCGCTTTTAGACGGGCCGCAACTGCCGGCAGCAGATTAGCTACATATTTATCCGCAAAAAGGTGGCGTCCCGTATCGTCGGTAAGCGACTGTCCACTAAAATCATGAAACGTCTCCTCAAAGCGCGTAAAGAAGTCCGCAACTGACTCGTCAACTTTCTGTTTACACGCAGCTAACATATTCCAGTCAATTTTTTTAGGGGGGATAATTGTCTTCAACTTAGCTACAATGGCAACAGGGAGATCTAAAATATTCTGGGGCGGTTTCTGCGCAGGCTTCCTCTCCCTATCCTCATCCTCCAGTTCAGACCATCGAGCCTTAAAAGTGGCAACATCATCTACCTTCCGCACAGATCGCCACATGTCTGGTGGTAGAATAAGCCCAAAGAACAAATCTATGTCTGCTAAAGTCATGACGCAAGAATTCAAGGCCCCCTCGACTTCTTCGTAGAAGGCCGCTGGATTCTTGCGGGGGTCGGGCAGCGCATTCTTCAATGCCATAACATCAGCCCTATGCCATGGAGTGTAAACCCAGTTATACACGAAATATCCCTTAGCATCGGCGGAGGTAATGTCCGAGCTAGTCCCCGCTCCTTTAGGAGGAACATACAAAGGTGCCGCCTCTCGCATTGGTTTAACATGCACTATGTCATCCTTATCTGACTGGGAGGTGGATGAGTGGCCCTCTGTTGTGCACGAATCCGACTGCTTCTCCTTCCCTGCTCGCTGGCGCGCTTTCTCTTTATAGACCAGCACCTCGTCCCGCAAGGCGAACAGCCGCCGAGCCGTATCTGGAGCCTTAGAAAAAGAGAAAACACCATTACGCAATGCTTTAGCATCCGATGATACTTCGTCGGGCTCAAAGACACCAGAACGTTTCCGGAAAGCATCAATCACTTCATCCGCGAAATGACCCAGAAAATACACTTTATCTCTCTCCTGCCACGCCTCCCAAGTATGAAATAAGTCCTCTATAGATATCTTGCCATTAAGTGCACGGAAGGAAATTTGCCGAAGCTCAGCCATTTGGTCGGCTGATAACATGGACCGCGTATCTACCTTACCCGGACCCGGGCCAGAATCTTGCGGCCTCGGAGCAGAGGCGCCGACATAAGGGGGCGGAGGGCGATCTAGTAAAGAAAAATCATCATCAAGATTATTAATGACAGGATAAAGTGGCTGCCGAACGACGTATTGACCCGAAACTTGTAGCCTACGCTCCTTCTCTTGCCTGTCCGTCTGCTCTCTATCCTCCCGTCGCTTCGCTTCCTGTGCTCGCACATGATCATTCTTCCGTTGCTCTTTATCAAACAGCGCTTTCTCACGCTTCTCTCGCTCACGCACCTCCTTCACCCACAACCGCACACACTCAAACATATCCTGACGAGCACGCCGCTTACACATACACTGTTCCACATACTCAATCTTACGTATATCAAATGATCCATACAAAGGCCATCGCAACTCAGGATCCTTTTTTGTATATTTCCTCCATACTGTGCTGTACATTATGGAAGAAAGACCATGCTTCACATACATATCCCTATTAGGAGTCCCCTCTGGGGGAGCTGGAGCAGATTCCTCGAGGTTCAACCGGTTTCCGAAACAGCAGCACCACTTACGGAGTGCGCTGAAAGCAGGCATGCTCAGAAATAATGCAAAATATGCAATATTATAGAAAAGTGGCACTTAATCGTTGCGCCGTTCAAAGTTACACAGCTCTGGAGAAATCTCTCCACATTACCTGCCTATATGTGTTGCAACGCATATATATTTTTCACAAAGACAAATTCAAAATATGACTAGTCATCACAAACCAAACTCAAATAGCCAGATCAGGCTTCAAAAACTCGGAGCAAGTACCGTACACCGGTTCTTACCAATCAAGAGTCCAGATTCCAACTGCCAAGCTCCACAATCGCCCAAACGGCTTTCACGGCAAGACCGACAGAAGAGGTCTCAGTCGAGGACCGGCGCCACCCAGACGGTCAGCTCGGAAGGGAAGGAAGAAAAACCTTGGGATGCCAGGGCTAAGACGCCGCTGGCAGTGATCACGTCCCCGGCCCAATTCCTCACCTTCGTCGCGACCAGTCCTTCGAGCATCCGAGTCGCCGATGAGCCCCACGTGACGGGCGCCAATTGATGAATACAGGCCCCAGCTAGGCCCGCAGGACACAAGGGTTCGCTCTCCTGTAATGGAATCTATAAGGAAGTTGGCACGGAAACTGCAAAGTACAAAGACAGCATTTATTAACCCTTAAGGGTGGTCCTACAATCCACACAACACTCTTCAGTATTGCATAGAGTAGCACAAAGAACCTTCGTACATGGTCCCCTTTTGTACACAGTAGAGGGGCTCATAAGTGGGTGGATACAACATGAAGACGAAGAACATTACCATTTATGGTCATTTTCGATACTGAATCAATATGTGGGCGGAGCCAACGCACTCCTTGAGCCCGCGAAAACATGGTCAAGCAAGGCTAACTGATAACAGATGTGGTCAAGTCTGGGCATGCGCCAGATGGACAAAGGAGCTATTTATAGACTGTTACTGGGCAGATTACAAGAGCAACTAACACAGAGGTTGGACTCTTCTCGTGGGAAACACGTGGAAGCATGACAATACAAAATGGAGTCCAAGCTTCGGTCAACATAACAGAGAAAACACGATCTATAAAAGGGGGAATTAATGTCTTTAGTAAATGCTTAATCACATCGTTGTTTCAATTTACAACAGTGCGACGGCAAGATCCTGCTCCACTCCCCCTGGTATACTTTGATTCTTTATGCTGGTGTTGCTAATATTGATAGCCCTCCTCCTCCTTATCTGTCTTGCTCTCTATTGTCCTTATTTACCAATGTAGGTATTTCCCTCATGGTTGCTTCGTTTCCCCTTATTTCGTTCCTTTAGTTCCCCCCCCCAAAAGGATATAATGTTAGATTGTTCTCTGTTGAGTCCCGTCATCTGGTGTTATTCTCGTTTCAGAGTCTGTTTCTGTAGACTCTCTGTCCTCACCACTTCTTGCGCTGGTTCGAATTCTAGTTTCATTCTTGCAAGTGAGTCATCCATTCGAGGTAGATATTTGGGACCTTTGGTTTTGCCTGAGGTAGGTCATGTGTACTGAGGTAGAAATGGTTTCAGTTCCTGAGTGTGCCTAAGTGTTCGATTTTAGTCTTTGCTCCTTCAGTCATTCCAGTCAGTCAGTCAAAGTATGCTTTATTCGAATATTATTCATAAAAGCAAAAACATTTACAATAAAAAATTCATACAGAATAAAAAGAGATTAAATTGGAATCGATATATACAAAGCATACATATGTCATGTACACACCATAACATATAATTCATCGAGAATAAGGAGTTAAAAAAGGTTTTTTTTTTTTTGTTTTTTTTTTAAAAAAAGGATAAAACATTAGAGAGAATAATCAGAAGACTAGCAGTCTCTCCTAAATCACGAGAGTAGTCAAATGACTAGCAATCTCTGCCTGATTGTCCACGCCCAGCCTAAATATTTAGCAGTGGCCACTGAGATCCATGGCAAAGTGTTAGTACGTATTATACGCAAGGCCACACTGCCACTAGTTGTTCCTAAATTTTTGCACATCGGAGACAACCAGTAACGCCTTGGTGCCGCGTAAAACCTGCAGACAAATAAAAAATGACCAATGGTCTCCCTGTCTGCACCACAGGCAGGACATCCATCACATAAACCCCCTGCCCACTTAGATGTCAAAGATTTGAGGGGAAGAGCGCCTACTCTCAGTTGGAAAAGGAGCTTTCTTTCCAGGGGCCTCGTTATAATGTCCCAATATGGTTCCAGACAGGGATACATCTTAACCTCAAGAAAGTCTGCAGTCATGGAACCAGCACACGAACTGCTCCAGTTCCGTCTTGCAACCGACTCCCAATATATATTCTTTATGGCAATTTTAGATGGAAAAGATGCTCCCGCCGGATCATCCCAAAGTGTGCGCAGGCCAAGATTACACAGAGATGTCCTAAGTGCCTTTAGCCAATCTATTTTATGGAAAACATCTGACCTTATGATATCTAGAAAACCCTCTACATAGTGAGAAAGGGCAGGAGTTGTCCATATCCTGCGCCAATACAGAATAGGGCGCAGTTGTGCCAAATCCGAGATTGCTTTTCGGCCCAGATCATAATTAAGAGGCAACAATGGGGTACTTTTAGGTAAACCTGTTATTGCCCTTAAAAATTTATTTTCTGAAATTTGGAGGGCAGCAACCTTCTCAAAGCCCCAGAGCTCTGCACCATATAATGCGGAGCCTATAGCTTTAGCTTCGTACACCTGTAAAACTGGTTTTATAGGTTTGGTCAATGATTTTCTATGTTCTGAGGAAATGGCACCTGCCAATTGTCTGTGCCTAAGTGTAGCTAAATCAGTGTGATGTCGCCAATTTTGCTCGGTGGAAATATGCATTCCCAGATATGTAAAGGTGTTTACTACTTCCAACGGGCGATCATTCAAAATAATTTTTGTTTTGAAGCTACAATGAGGATTGAATGTCATTAACTTTGTTTTGGTAGTGTTAATTTCTAATCCATATTCCCTACAAAATTCATCAAAAATGGATAAGGCACGCTGGAGTCCACTTGGAGTCTTAGATAGGATGAGCGTGTCATCAGCGAACATTAAAATGGGAATTTTGGTCCCAGCTAAAAAAGGGGCATCCACTTGGGCAGAAGTCATTCGGGCTACAACATCATTAATGTATAGGGTGAATAGAACAGGAGCCATCGAGCAACCCTGCCGCACTCCCCTTTCGACAGGAAAGTCCGAGGTTACCGAGCCGTGTCCTCCCCACTGGATTCTGGCATAGTTAGATTCGTGCAATCTCATAATCAAAGACAATAAATCGCTTGGAAGTCCCTGTTTATTTAATACCAGCCATAGCTTAGAACGGGGAACGAGGTCAAATGCGGCCCGTAGATCGACAAAGGCAGCGTACAAGCTGCCTTTGCCCAGCGTCACTGTCTTCCATTGAATTAAAGTAAAGCGGAATGCCTGGTCCACCGTACTTGTGGACCGTCGGAAGCCAGCCTGGAATTGTGAGAGAGCATTGGTCTCGTCCGCCCATTCCAGGAGCCTGTTGACAATCACACGTCCCACGACCTTCTGGATGGTATCAATAAGGCTTATTGGCCTATAATTGCCTGGCAGGGATCGATCGCCTTTCTTGAAAATTGGGATAATGACTGCACCCTGCCAAGTTTTTGGGACCGTAGCACCAAGGGCAATAGCGTTGATAAGAAGGAGAATGTACTGGCACCAACGATCCTTATCATTTACAAATAAGTCTGCTGGGACACCGTCGAGACCAGGCGCACGGCCACGGGCAACCGTGTTCAATGCCGTCGCGATTTCATCTATATCGAAGAGATTCACTTTGGGAAGGTCAAACCTAAGGTCCTCAGCCGTGCTATCACTATTATTATTTGGGGCGGCATACTGATTTTTGAAAAATTTTATCCATTCCTCTTCAGGCACATTGTTATTTGGGGGCTCTGGAAGACCTGTTTTACCCCATCTAACAATATGCCAGAATAACCGGGAGTCCCTACTATCACTGGCTGCCTTTAGCTCCGTCCAGTGATGTTCATCCCAATCTTTTTTGGCCTTTGATATACTTGTTTTATAATTCTTTCTAGCGGCCTGGATTAGAATAGATTGCCCCCCCTTGATAGCTTCGCCCAGGGTTAATCGTGATTTTCTACATTGATCGTTATACCATTTGGCTGGCTTAGGGACTCTATTAGCTTTGTTTTTTACAGGTTTGACAAAGTACTCCTTAATTTTGCAAAAGAGAGAGTTGTGTAAGCCTTCTACCTCTCCTAAGCCAATCCCAAGTGAATTAAAAAGTTTTATATCCGATATTGCAGTGTCCACCCGAGAGTTAATTTCTGCAATGGCCTGTTGGTTAATAGCTACCTTTTCCCACCTTAATCTCCGCATATCGTTTGTGGGGACGGCCCGAGGGGGGGCAGTCACAAAAAGACCAGACAATAAGGTGGTGTAAAGCCACCATTTATGAGTGACACACAAAGGATTGTGATCGCTCTCTATCCTCTTCACAACCTCCATATCACAAATTGAGGGCCATAGTTTTAGACTGCAGATCACATAATCAATCCTAGAGTTGTGTCTGCCATTATCAAATGTACTTGACCCATCTCTATCACCAATAGTCCTGCCGTTTAGAGCTCTAAGGCCCTTTTCATAGCATAAAGTATTTAGGGCTATGATATCTACCGTCCATCGCGGAACTGGTGGAAGTTCTAATTTGGGAACAGCCCATTGTCGATCCTCTTCGTCGTCAGATAAGTCATCGTTATTCAATAGGGGTTCAAATGTTCTATTGAGGTCACCTGCAATAATGATATTATTATTTGTAGAGTTAATATCTATTAAACTGCTTAAAGCACCTAAGGTGTCAGACCTTCTCCCCTTATTACTCCGGACATAAACATTGTAAATGTCCAATATACCTAGTTTGTCTGTTGCCAGTCTGATCAGTTGGATATCTTGGTTCTTTGTGTCAATGACTTTAATAACCAGCTTAAGACACTGGCGAACCCATATTGTTAGTCCTCCCATGGGTCTGCCCCTAAGACCCTTGGAAGCCGGCACAGAGTAGTTCAAAAATCCCTGAACAAAGCAAGGTTCACATGACCATGTCTCCTGAAAAATGCAAAGGTCGTGTTTGTTAACAAAACCAGTCCAATCTTCTGAATCCAATTTGGAGTTCAGGCCAGCAATATTCCAAGACAATAAACTCCCCCTGTTCCCCTGTACATTATTGGGGCAAATATCAGATGGTAAGGGATCATACGTTTGTTTAGGACAAATATCAGTAATTACCTCCTTATCATGATCTGGTGGCAAATTGCTAAAAGAGGAAGGATCAGACAATGGCTCAACAGGCTCAGCAACTCTTGCTGTCATGACATGATTATTATTAAGTCAATCTACCTCTTCGAGGTCAGCTAGGACCTCAAAACGATTTCTCATTGGGATCGATACATTGGGTTGAGCCCTTATTGAGGCCCCAAAGTTAAAAGTGGAAGCTAACCTAGGTCTAGGAAAAAAATAGGTTCCGTCGAGGCTCGCCTCTTGCTTGTTCCTGCTTGCGAAATTTCCATCTCTTACTGTGATGGTCCTTGTAAATATCTGGACAGTTCTTTTGGGTCTTCAAAGACGTGCAATCTTCCTTTGTCACTAATTCTGAACTTTGTAGGGCCTACAAATGAGAAAATGATGTTCTCCTTCCTTAGTTTGTCTCGCTGGGCCAGAAACCCTTTTCTTATGTAAACTGTGGGCTTAGAGTAGTCCTGTCTGAGGATGATCATGTGTCCGTTCCACTGCATAGTTTGGTTTTTTCTAGCCACAGCGAAAATAGCTTCAGTGTGTTGCAATCGGAGTGGTTTGCATATTATGGGGCGTGGTACCGCCCTATTCGTGAATTTGTAGGCTGGTACTCTGTAAGCCTTGTCCAGCTCGAGAGGGTGGTCGAATTTAAGGTTTGTAATTTTGGGGATCATGTCTTCTATAAAGGCGATGCATGACCCAGTTTTTTCTTCCTCACCCTCCGGGACACCCAGGATTCTAATGTTCCCCCTTCTGTTTGATTGTCCAGTTCAGCCGTTTGTCTTTGGAGTATTGCCGTTGTTTTGGTTAGATCCAGCAATGCTTTGTTTGTCTTTTGCTCCCCATCCTCTATGTCGCTAACCCTCTGTTCCACTTCCGTCAGTCTATTGTTTGCCGCGTGTATTCCCGCTCTAACTGCGGCCAGTTCTAATTGTATTGCATCTGTAGTTTGTTTAGTTGTTTTGGCTAGGTCGTGGACCTCTGCCAATTTTTTCAGAATCATGTCTAGTGTGCTATTGATATCAGGTCTTTGTTTGATGGGGGAGTCAGTTAGCGTGTCGCTCCTGTTCTTCATTGACTGCTGCATGATTTTCCCGTTGTTCCCAGTCATGATTGGTAGCCCTCTCTTCTCTTGTTGTAGTTTGAACCTTTCTCCCCCCTTTCTGCGCTATGGATTGATGTCTCTGCACTTGTGAGGTTCCTTTACGACCCCTTTTGGTTTTCAAATTCTCTTTCAGCCACTTTTGTTGTGTGTCGCTGCCTTGTTGCTTTGTGGGGGTCTCCTGCGATCCTCTGCCCAGGGTTGGTTGTGCTATCTTGGGGGCCTTATCCTGATGTTGTTCTTGTTGCCTACACTTTGCTGTTGTCGACGCCACCCCTTCTATTTGCGTTGGCCGGCTGAGGCTCGACCCTCCTCGTGCGCTGGCTTACTGGTGTACTTGCGCCTTATGGGCAGTAGTGTGCTTCTTGTCTGATCTTTCCATCAGTTGTTGGATGTGGTGGTCTCCTGTATTGCGATGTCGCAGTTTTCCAGGGATCTGTTCTGTCTTCCTCTGTGTTGGACGCGGCCGTGGGCGTCACCTGTATCTTAGCTCTATACTACTATGTGCACTGTTGGCGGTGTTGTTGTTAAACTCTTGGTCTCTTGGTCTCCCTGGATAGGCCCTTCACGCTTGCAGTATTCGTCATTATGTACCCCACTGAGTTTGGACTTTGTCCCTTTTAAAATGCGTAGTTATAGTTCTCTGGGTTTTGGCTCGTGTGTTGGGTGGCCTTAACTCAGGTCGCGATTGGTGTGACCTTGTTTTCTCATTCCCGCACGTTATTTCTATGTGACACTGTGCTTATTGTGCGGGGATGGTGGTCTATGTGTTGTGGACCTGAACCCCCTTTACACGTTTGCCCGTATCAGCATATGAGAATTAGAGGCAATTCAACCACACAATATACGTATGCACCTGGATCGCTGCTCCTAGACAGTGACCTTGTTACGCTTCTTGCTGGTTTCACAGTGACATCCTGTGTCTACTTTGAAGGCTTGGTGATCTTTTGCCGTCACTCTTGTTTCTGCTGCCCATCCAGACTGTGTATATAGTGCTCCACCCCTTTTCTATGGTTTTCTCTGTCCTTCGTTGTAAAATACTATGATCATGTCCTCATGTTGTCCCAATTGTCAATGATCGTCTCCTACTCTCTTCTCCCCCGTCTAGGGCACACGCTGATTTTCCTACCGATTATTACCGTCTTTCTTTTTGCAAATGGCGGCCCGCACTGGCTGTTTCAGTTTCGTTTCTGCCCCCTTTCGCTATGCCGCTAGAGGATTGGCGTTGTCGGAGGGGGTCTTATTCCTCTGTCACGCGCGTGCTATATGTGCGCCCAAACTCTGCTCTTTTGTTTCTGCAGACCCCGCTTCTCTTGTTCTCCCACCAAAAAAAGCCACACTCCTCGTACTTCTTGTCCACGTTAGTTTCTCAATCGTCTCTAAAATGGCAGCCCCCTTTACTCGGTTTCAGTTTCGGTTTTTCTTTTCTAGGGGCTCAGGACGTTTCCTTCTCGCACCGCCCGTACCTGCTGGCATCCCGGTAAGCCCCCGCAAACAACCAGCACTGACCTTAGGCGCGCTGAATGGTGAGAGGCACTCCAGTGTTTCTTTTTGGGCGCAGCGACACAGCGGCAGTTACGGCGGCGGCGGTGCTTTCACTTGATGGGTGCCATCTTGAGGTTCTTCTACCCCCAGCGGGATTCTTTTTTTTAGGTTATTTTCTCTTTTCCTTTACGCTGTGGGGTTTGGACACCCAGATCAACTTCCTCCCCTGCTCTTCCGACGTGTTTTGGTGGGGTTCTTCCAACTCTTAGTTCGGCGCTTGTATGTTCTTTTGGTTGCTCACTCCCAGGTTCGGCGGAGCGATGGATTTAGGCAACTTCTCCCATTGCCGTCCAAGCCACGCTCCCCAGATACAGCGCATTCCTGTCCATCTCCACTGCGCCGGCTTACAAACAGCAGCTGTGAGCCAATGCAGACGCCCTTGCGCCTTGGTGTAAGGGTGCCTGCATTGCAGGGATGATTGTTGTTGTGCAGGGACAAGCACCCTCTGCACAATAATAGTCATTAATGGCGTTTTTTTACTCTTTCTATGTGTGCTGCAGAATAGCGCACACATATAAAGAGTAAAAAACGAGGAGAAATAAAAGTATTTCTCTTTATTGCACCACTCCTACGCCTCCCCTGGGGACCGTAGGATTCTGGTGCATTCCCAGGTTTACAACACTTTGTAGATCTGGGAATGTGTCAGGTACCATGGATGTTGTGTGGGACAACCACAGCGACACCCATAAAACACCCCTTTCACATCACGCAGAGTAATGCGTGAAAGGGGCCCATATTTACAAGGCCATGAAAAGTCACGTAGGATGACTTTACGTGACATTTTAAATATGTGAAGGCGCACTGCGCTGCCCGTGCGTCTAAAAAAGTGACGCATCAGCGGCGCAACTGACTTGTAAATGAGGCCCTTCATGTCAAAATCTCTGTTATGCTCCCTTGCTCCAAAGAGTTATTTGAGCACAGTGCAGTTGTGAAAATATAGAAATAGATTTAGAACAAAAAAGGAAGTAAACATGAAAGAAATGTGTTCATTGTGAGTAATCTAGTAAAAACAACATTTTGAGTTACTGTTGGGCAAAAATGTTCATCAAAATTCAGGCAGGGCAAATTCTGCCCTTTATTGCGCCAATACATAGCAGATGTGAGAGGTTATTTACAGTGTGCCCACAATACTTGGAGATGCCCAGCAGGTTGGCAGGGATCTCTGCCTTCAGTGGAGGTAGTGCAGCTGTGGAATCATTGAAGGCAGTGAAGATTTGCTGAGCAGACGTCACATTCAATGAACCCATGCAGCACGTTTTTTGTTTTTCAAGAATAAACTCTGACAGGTTATGTGCAAATGACTAATCACATTAAACATAACTATATACATGTGAAATCATTGCTCTCTTCTTCACTGTTACGCAGTGTCTATCGCAAAGAAAAATAGTGTTTGCTCTCAAGACCAGTCCTTATGCAAAGTGAGTTGCAACACAGCTAATTTTGTAAAGCAAGTATTATATTGAACAATAGTACGTCACCGAGAAGTCAACTTAATTCTGAGTTATTTGGTCAGCTTTCGTTTCAGATGTCCTTAGTCTCTCCACATGAATTGTCTTCCTTTGTCAATCCCCCAAAATCTGCTTCACAGACGGCCTACAGGAAAAGGTGGATTCAGCTGACATTACAGTGAGGTACAGGCTATCCTCAGCTATTCTAGATGCCAGCTAATCAAAACGCTCCTAACAAATGGGCCTATTGGCTGATATGGTGGCAAATCAGAATAGCTTTCAACTAATCAGCAGCCAGTCAGTTTTAATGTAGTACAAACTGCCAGCAACTGGCTTGTGGGCTGGGCCATTAATCAGGCTTGTTGTTAGTCAAGTTTAAGTCTCAGTTACCAAACGCAGTAAAACTGTCTGGTTGTGAAAGACCTATTGCTGGCTCATCAAGAACTTACAGTGGCTTACATCCGTCCATGGCTTATGGCTGGTTGGCTTTTTTGCCATTCTCATTTCCTTGCTTCTTATTCAATGGCTTTGCTTCTCCCAGATTGTCCATCCTTGTTTTGCCCTTCTCTTTCCCCTTCTTTACTGTCTCACTTATTGTCCAACTTCAATTCTTTCACTGCTCACTTTCTGAGCCCTCTATCATTCTTTTTGGTTAAGCATTCCATGAGAGTGTGTGTGTTTTCCAGCTGTCTCTATGTGTGCTTCTTCCCTCGCCCCTTCGTTTTTCTTCCCTCAAGTCGCCCTCCTCCAAACCTTCATATTGCTCACCTCCTTTTGTGCTACCTTTCACCTCCTCCTCCCACCAGCTTTATATTTACTTTAACCCTCTCACAGACCTGCTCCACCGCTGCCACCCCAACCTACACGGTCTTATTCTTACATGTGTTTGTTGTTTTTATAGAGGGCCAGGTAGATCAAAAAAGCGTTTTTGTGCTGCTTAGTGACCACACCGTCATCCGCTTCATTCAACACGCATGCACAGACGTCACCCAAGGATTACACTGACACTTTCATTGTGGGTGAAGAACTGCTGCAGGTTTATTTCATACAACATAAGTATGACGATAAATGGGTAATCTTACGGGCGATCCAGGGCAAGCAGCCCCTCGCTGCTCCACCCGCCTGGTGAGCCAGCACGCACGGTGGGTCGATGCCCGGCAGTGCGGCACATATTTATTTTCAGATCATCCACTGGGTCACGTGATCTGTCTCCTACTCCCGCCCCTTCTGACAGGGGCGGAGTGTGTTGTGGCACACCCCCGGTTGGTCAGGCCCCCCAACCGCCCGAAGGACTAACGGGGCGCCGTTGCGGTCTTCCCAGAACCCCCTTCGGCTCCTGGACCTTGGCTCGGGCACCCTTACTGTGCCGCACAGGGGTACCCTTACTGTACCGCCTGTCGCAGAGGTACCCTTACTGTACCCGTCTGCCTCCAGATCGCCCTGTAACTCCGCCTGCAACGCAAAAGAAAAACATTAAAACATTCCAATAACGCGCTGTCTCTGCCACGCAGGGTAAGCGGAAAGGGTGGGAATACGCGTGTCCGGGCAGGAGCGGCGCGCAGGAAGCAGAGGAGGAACTGGGCGAGAGGGACGCCTATGTAGGGTGGGGGCTAGCCTCACCCCCCTTAACGGCCCGCCTCCACCTGCACACACATTGGGAGATCTCCTCCCTGGGCACGGCCTCGCGCACGAGGCAGAAGAAGGGGGAGGGGGAAGGCTGCGACGGGCGGCCACTAGAAAGCTGCCCTGCTGATGTCCCACTGCGTGGGACGCGGGCAGCGGCATTGTTTCCATTTTTTTATTTATCGACCCATCTTGGATCGGTTAAAGATCAAACATGCCACCCATGTCATTTTCGGCACATGCATGTATGGTGACACATGCATGCACTTTCATAATGACGCATTCACGTGCATACGTCATCACACATGCGCATGCTTAAAAGTGACATGGTCGCCAGCAGTCCCATCTTCGTGCATTGTGTTCCCTTTGGCCACGCGGCGCATCATCGGTAAGGAATACTCTCTGCACAAAGGCCAGACCGATTAGCAATTGTTGTGTAAATCTGTGTGAACAGGAAGCAGATTCACTGCAGAATTTGATCTGCTTTTCATGAAGAGAAAAAAACCTTTGCCCGTCCTTATCCAGGACAGCAGACTGACTCCTGAAACATTTACACACCTGAGCCAGCGAAAGGTGCAAAACCAACCGCTTCTTTCCCCCTTCTCCCACGGTGTTCTAACAATGAGATGCCACTCTGGGTACATCTGAATCATATTAGTGATGTGACATGTGATCCTGCCCGTTTCGATTCCAAGACATTATATGAAACACTCTGAGGCAAGTCACCCGAGAGGGAGGGAGGCAGCAGAGTTCGGCTACTGCAGTTTACATGCTGGTATCAGGGAAGAACACCGACCCAGGCACACAGCGATTGAGTCAAACATCCCTCCAAGATGGAGCCCTCTGTGCTCAGGGACGAAAGAAACTGTGCAACAACAAAATGCCCCAAGAGCACACACGGTGCCTGGTGGGTCAAGCATACCACACAAAGTGAATGAAAAATCAGCAGCTAGTTGGTACAATTAGCAGACAGTTGCCCATCATATGGCATTAGCCTGATCATGCTTTGCATGTGGCAACGCGGCCACCAGACACCCTGCCATGGATGTCTATTTTTGAAGGTGAGCGAAGCACCCCTTCTGACAGCCAATGTCAGAACGAGGAGACTTCCAGGCTGGACTGGGATCTATCCACATACTGGTAGCATGCGAGGTCTTTGTCAGCCAGTCAGTCTTTCCAGGGGCTGAATATATAACAAACACTAGGAATGGGAGAATTTGCATTGGTTTTTTTTACGTGCTGTGCATAATTTTCACAAGAACTATGGGTTTACATATAAGGATGGTTGTCTGCATGAAGCTCAGGACCTTTACTATGTTCTTCATTTACACCATCTGGTCGCAGGAATAATGGATGCCGCCTGCCAGTCTGTACTCCAGTTTTTGTAACTTACGCAATGAATTTTGCATGAAATTTGAGCTTGAACCCACTCCTGTGCAAGAAAAAGCTACGCAGTCATCATAGGTGTAAGGAAAATGGGAACTTACATGAGCTTTCGGTAGAAAAGTAATAACGATCTACGTGGAATTGAACTCGTTTAATGAAGATTACGCACTCACCTAGAACCTGAATGGATGTCACAATCGTCTTGGACCTGGAGGACTCATCTTGACCAACTGGGTTCCCTTTGCGAAGCGTGGTGTGATCCACTGCAGGACTCAGCTGAAGCTTGGTAAGAGTGTACGGATGCGGCTCGAGCGTGGTAAATGGCGCTGAAGTCTGCCGAGAGGACGAGGAGTTCAAGAAGACAGGTTGCCATTGCCAGAAATGTGAAGAGTGTCTTTGGCCTCTTGGGCGGTGGTTACAGTTGTACCGTCCTAGTGGTCTTGCAAGCGTGTGTTTCTCCTGATCTTTTCATGAAGCTGGTCACTGATGCCTCCTCAATTATCTTGCCCAGAATTGCCAGTCGAGTCATCAAGTGGTAGCGTTGAGCTCTAGGTGACCCAGATCATGCTTGCCCAGAAGAGGCAGAATCTGTTTTGCCTTGAGGGCATTTTGAGCCAGTGCCACATTGAGGACGCTGAAGAGAGGCACCAGAGCTTCGCCAGAAATAGTCTTCTCTACTGTTGACAGAATGAACTTGTCTTCACATTCTGTTGCCTTCAGAGGTTGGAGGTGTTGCGCGAACAGTGCTTGATTTGTAAAACATTATGTGCAAGGGCCCAAGGCACTTCATAGGACTCCACTTGAACAGGCACTTCCGACAGGCTGGCCACTCCTGCCAAATGCCAGTACCAGCCTCACTTATTTGCTTTTATCATTTTGAAATAAGTGCAGATGAATTCAACTGAACAACAGACACACAGTGCCACCGTGTGGTGTAATCCCATTATAGGTCCTGGTATATAGAAATAAGTGGCAGTGCCGAGCACCAGAAACCACTGCCACAAATTAAGCACTGACTACCAGAGCTCTCAGTATAATGCAGACTTACTATATGGTCTCATCAGCTGCAAGACAAACTGCTTGGGGCAGTCAGAGGGTGTGCACATAATAGCGGTCATTTCTAGTTGGGCATTAAAACATCAAGGGTCATTTGTGAGGAAACCCGATGGAACAGAAAATGTACCACTTTCTCTGAGTTTTCAAATTAATTTAAGTACTGATCTGAAGCATCTATTGGACTAAAAAAACAGAAAGAACCACTGTGCGAAGAAAACGAGGTAGGCAGGAGCAAAGAGCTAACTAGGTGCAGCGGAATGAGACACAAAATAGCACAAATAAATCAGATCTGTTGAGACACACAAGATGAACCAGCTTTTAATAGTGAGGCCGACACGCAGATGCGCAAACATGTTGTTCTGCTAAAACTGAAAGTGTTATGTCACAATCATATAATCATACAAACATGCTTAAAGCATGTATGATAGCCCTAATCTTTCTTGGTAACCATGCAGGAGGTGGATGATCATGATGTTCTCTTGCAGCTCGCTGATGATTGGCTTTTTTTTTTTTTTTTTTTTTTTTTGAAGCCGTTTATTACAATCTCAAATAGTTACAAGTATGGGCCTACAACCGTCTGGCCGGCCGCTAGAGTGGCAGTAGCATATGACATACATACAGAAAAATCTCTTGGCGGTGCAAAAAGGATAAGTCAGGAGATATCAGTAGTGCAGGCCACATGACTCCAAACCAACGATACGGTTTCCTTTTGTCAAAACACAACAACACAAAAACAACCACACCCGCAAGGCAACCCGCAATCCCAAGTGACAGCACGCGCTCGATGATTGGCTTTTTGATCATTTTTTCAATCTTGGAAGTTGGAGGATGGAGCAATAGTTGCCTTGGTCATCTGGTACAGGCTGGACTTGTATAGTAGGACTAGGATTTACTTGGAAATCCAGAAAGATGGCTTGGGTGAAAGCGGAACTGATGATGTTGAAAAGTGGGGCAGAGCATCTTGTCTGATTATGTTTATGATTGTGTCTGTCCAGAAAAGCACAATCTTGTTGCTATTATGGTTTGGGGGGGGGGAATAACAGCAATTGCAGGCAAATCTCAGTGACCTTCAAATGATGCTGCATTTTTATTTCCCATCTGCGAACCCAGTTGAGTTAATTAACAGAATCCCTCTGGACAACAGATAGGCATCTTAGAACCCTTAACCCATTTTTGTGGGTACATAATTAAAACTCCCCATTCTGCAATAAATGGCTCTCTAACATGTATGTATCTAGCACCTGCAACACGTGGAACTGTAATAACACCTAGTAAATCTATAGATATCGGGTGCCTTAGAAATAACTAAGATGATTGAGATATTGATTGGTTGATTCCATGTAGAACTTTTTGTCACGTCATCTAAAGCTTTTTTTATCGCTAACTCTCGGTACCCATCAAAAGGAGGGGTGATATGTAGCTTGCCCTGAGGAATGATGGGAAGTAAAAAGCTGGCAGGTTCACTGAACAAAGCACATTTGAGAAGTCATATGCCAAAGGTCACATTGTATGTCACATTTAGGAATCCATCCCACAATTCAAGGTTCTAGGGTCAGGGGATATAGCCACCTCCTCAAGGGACTTCCAGGCACTGGAGCATGGACTGGAGTTTACCTCCTGGTGTTAGCACTGTGCCTACGGTGTCCCCACACTGACACTCGCCAAACTTATCCCACGCATGTGCCTGGGGAAAGAACTGCATGAAGCGCTATTATTCACACTTATGCAAGTGGGAACCTCCCATTATGCACTTTTATGTAAACATACTTGCATTCAAATTCAAAGATTTATTGACAAAAATGACATCTGCATTAATCTTTCATTTAAAAATTATTAACAATTTGCCATTCATAAAAAAGATTGTTTTACACATAGTGCTTTGTCAAAAGCCCTGTACAATAAGTATAAGAATAATCAGCAAGTAGATTTGAAGGAAATTGCTTCTAATGGAAAAGAAATGCTCTTTAGCAGAGCTGGACTATATAAGACCTCATCCATCTACTCATTCATTGACGATTTTTTTCTTTTACTATTCTATTTATCCATGCTTGTTGGCTAATTCTTTTCTTCAGTCCCAATCCACAATACTGTACAGTAGCCCTCCCTTCATCTAGCACAGAATACAATGTTCACTATTCTTGCATGTCAGCATGAATTCAGTTCATGTCAAGTTTACTTGGTTCTGACATTCCTCCCAACCACAATTTACAATTCATGAGCAAAATACACGTTTTTACTATTACCGCATTGTTCACACTTAGGTACAGGGTCAGGCTAGAATATCAAATTTAGAAAAGGCAACACAAGCGTTTGATGCCGATTCTAAAGGTTTCCTTAGGCTCGGTCCCTCAAATGTGGAATATGAACCAGAGCACCTCATGGAATTCGGTGCTTTCGACGTAGTGACGTCCTTGCGTGGGGCCGCCATGCAAACATATCAGTCAATCTACCTTAAACATCCCAGTGTTATTTACTACATGCACGTGCATTCAACTAAGTAAAAAGTTGTATTTTGAAAAATCATGTGATGAAAAATAAAAAATGTAATCTAAAAAATAGCTGCGTTAGCCATAAACTGAGCATGTTTGGAGTCATTTCCAAGACGTTTATTACGTTTCTTGTCAGACAGGTTGTATGTGGCGTTGTTGCAGCGGGTGCAGCAGCACCAGGGCCCAGGTGTATGAGGGGTCCACGGTACACCACAGCTGTCTTTTACGACCCAGCCGCAGGTCAAGGAGCCCCAAGGGAACCCTCCATGAGGGAGTGGGGAAAGGTGGGAGGGGGGTCACATGAAGCAGCTGTAGTACATTGGAGCAGCAGGAATGGCGGGAGGCAGAGAGCCGCCATCAATCTCTGCATCTCTAGAACTGACCCAATCAGGATCGCGTTTAGAGGCTGGTCTCACTTTAGAACTGGTGCAGGGAAATGCTAGGGCTAAAGACAGAACCCACGAGCAATGCCCCAAGCCATACAAGGAAGTACATTGTCCCCCTGCATTGTAGTGGAAGCTTTTCGATTTTACCGAATTCGTTTTCGTATGTTTGGAATGGATGGAGTTCTGCTTTTCTGTAGAGAGAGGTCTTTCTAAGGTGCGTGAATCTTATTTCTGAACTGGACATTAATGGCAGATTCAGCGACTAGGGCGGGCGGGCTCCAGCATTGAAGGGGTGGGGGGGGGGGTGCAACTCGGATGCACTGGTGCAACTGCCCATCCTTCCACGCGCACAGACAGAATGTACGAAGGACGACAAGTGCGTTTACACAGTGCCTAAATCACACAATTGTCTGTCACCTAGGCGCTTTACAGAAGGAGAAAGAGAGGTAACAAACAGACCTAGTTTAAAAGGAGGATTGTCAACATTAATAATTCACTCAGACAACGATTCTGTATCTGGTAGAATTAAGATTCCTAATTAGGCAGCTGACTGCCTAGCTCCCTAACAACAATTCTGCAAAGACCTCATGCAGTACGTAAAATTGAGAATGTGCCCGCTTCCCTCCTCAATGCAGTTCCCAACATAGCTCACACACTCCCAGCGGCACTCTCTGAGTTCACTCAAACATTGAAATCTAACGTCACTAAGACCTGCTACGTGCTTCACACCCTTATTGCCTAGCTACAAGGTCTGCAACTCCATCCACACGGGGCAGTGGCGGCTCCTCTGCTATGGCGAAGGAGCGCCGCCTCACTGCTCTTGGAGCAGTGTAAAAGGAACAATAAAATGATAATGGCAGAAGTTATTATTATTTTGTTTTTAGTATCAGCCAGGTTAGAGCGGGGCAGGGCTGGGCTCCCGTGACATCGGGGAGGACGAGTGGCTGCTGCACTCTAAGGTTTTTAGCATCAGTAGGTACCTGTTTGGTGTAAGTTTAATAAGGAAAAGGGAATGCCTAAAATTCTAGGTTGATACACTAGAGATATAATGAATTTGGCACATGCACTTTTTGGTTACAAAATGAAATGTATTATAACCTACAGACTAGTCTTTACACTTACTATTGAAATAAGTGTTTTTTACACATTATCTTGGATATATTTATTGAATTGCACAGTTGAATCTTGCTTGCAAGCCTGAAATGAATATTCCTCACATCTATTTTTCTTTGAATCAATTTTTAAAGTGAAATGCCAAATTGCGAAATTTTAGATATATTTATTATTTTAATGTTAAAAAATGGTCGATTATTTTATAGAGTGCCCAGTGTGTTTGCCGATATTGTGTCCTAAGTTTGTCATGAAATAATGTTGGCTGTTCGTACCGTACTTTTTATTGTCAACCTTTTATGGGTTTTTTAACCGAAATAAAGATTGAACTGAACTGAACTGAGTTCACTCAAACATTGAAATCTAACGCCACTAAGACCTGCTATGTGCTTCCCACCCTTATTGCCTAGCTACAAGGTCTGCAACTCCATCCACACGGGGCAGTGGTGGCTCCTCTACTATGGCGAAGGAGCTTTGCCCCACTGCTCTTGGAGCAGTGTAAAAGGAACAATAAAATGATAATGACAGAAGTTATTATTATTTTGTTTTTAGTATCAGCCAGGTTAGAGCGGGGCAGGGCTGGGCTCCCGTGACATCGGGGAGGACGAGTGGTTGCTGCACTCTAAAGTGCAAATGACTGTTTGGCCGTCCGTCTTGGCCCAGCCAAACAGTTATGTGCACTTTGCATGTTCCCCACCAGTCTGCAATGCACAGCCTAGTGGGGAACAAGCACAGGCTCCCTGTGCCCGTCTGAGCGCCAAACCACAGTGCTCAGACCAATCACAATGTTGCATTGCTGCGTTGTGATTGGCTTTGGGGAACTGGGTGCTTCCTGTGCGCACTGAAGCCAGGAAGAGGCCAGAGGGGACGGAGGAGCGATGACGTAGGAGAGGAGGCGAGCTGAGGTAAGTGAACTTTAATTTTTCTTTATTTTTTCCCCTCTTCTACCCCACCCCGCCACCCCTGTTCCGTACCGGCTGCAACTGGTTGCATCCCTTTTTAACTTATCAGCATCTCTTTCTGCCATTAAGAAATCATCTCATGCCATCATAAATCATATCCTCTTCATTAAAAAGAAAAAACACAACCTAGTGTCTTGTCAGTCCAGTCTTCAAACCTTCCTTGGGATTACCTCTACTGCAGAAGGCATAAAAGCTGGATCAAAGAGGAATTCTCATTCTTTAACTCAATCACCCATTGAATCTCTACCATCTGTCTTGATTCCACCTTTAATCTATCCAGCACAAGATGTCACAATGCAATTCAAACCGAAGCCGACATCATCAGACAGACGAACATTAGAGAATAGCAGCTCGACTTCTGTGGACCCCAACTGAATCACTAGCGGAAGCCGGGGACCCTCACTTAGACAATTTATATGACTAAAACCTCAAAACAATACACAACACAAAAATGCTGAACCGAATATACTAATTATGAAATATTATATTTAATTCACAAACAAAAAAGTATGAGAAAATCGAAATTTTAATAGGAATGTTGTAGCTTTTCAAAATGTTTCTTTTAAATGAAAGATAAAGCAATACACTAGACTCTAGCACATCACTTTGGCCTTTTTGCTCCTAATGCATCGTCTCTTTTTGTTGGTGCCTATCAGTGCTACAATTGAGGCCACCCCTTGTCTATACTAGATTCCTTTTGCTTCATTTGTGCTGCTCCCCCGAATCATGATCAGGAAGTGAACTCGATTTTTAGCCTCCAATTTCAAATTCCTTTACATTTACAGACGTTTTTAACATTTTACATTTTTCTTTTTTGATGTATATATACTTTATACATCTGCTATTATTATTTAATTTTCTAGACAGTCATGGAGCCCCCAGGTCAAGAGTGATGTTCGAACACCTATTGTTGGTGACTGTTTTAATTGAAGAGTGGGCTGAGAGAATGATTGTTTTCTCTTCAATCAATGACTCCTTTAAACTAGCACTGGAGCCAGAGCTATGGGCATTATTGAGGCGCTGTTCATGGCAGGACCGCAGTGCCTCAGTCAGGCCTAGTTTATTTGTGGCCTTTGATATCATCCACCATAACGTGCTACTAGAAAAGTCAAGGACTACATGGTACACAGAATGGCAATGGTTTCCCTGGTTTCACTTATTGCTATGGCTAGGGGAAACTGTGTCCCTTCCTTTCCTTGATCACTAAGACCAGATGCAGTACAACACATTTTGGACTCGGGGTACCAGGCTCCTGACCTACCTTGGCGTGCCACAGTCCCTATGCATCAAACACATATGCTAGGAGTACCCTTCAATGCAAACCAGTCCTTCATGCAGGAAAGAATGATGTTATGCTATGTTATGTTATTTATGCTTATAGAGCGCTCGATTACCCTGAGGTGTCCTGGCGCTGAGCACTGATTACCTGAAGAGCAACGGCCTAAAAATGAGAAGAGAGCCATGTCTTCAATCCTTTCCGAAAAGAGATGAGATCAGGAGCATTTCTCAATGGGAAAGGCAGTTCATTCCAAGCTTTAGAGGCACGCTACGCAAAGCTTCTGCCTCCCCAGTTTGTTTTCCCAAAGGAGGGTGTTTTCACTTGTTTGGAACTTGTAGATCTTAAAGTTCTGTTAGGGATATACCATGAAAACTTAGATTTGAGGAACTCAGGACCTGAACCATTCACAGCTTTAAAAACAATACAAAGCGCCTTGAAGCGAGATCTCTGAGGAATAGGGAGCCAATGCAATTTCCTAAGTTCTCCCTTAACTAAGACGAACCAATGTCACCAAATTATCTTTTAGGCACTGGTGGTACTATGTGAGATCCTTCGATTGTTACTGAGGCCCCACATGATCACGTTGGTATTTACAGGTGTCATGTCGCTACCCGATTCATGCAAAAGTACCTATGCCAGGCAGAAACAAACACCAGCAGACCTAACACGCTATTTGGGACAGTCCATTCTTAACTCAAAATCAACTATTTGCAAGATTTTTCACTCACGGTCTCTTCGCAAATCAATGGGATGATTTTGTAAAGTTGGTAAAGTAAAGACCCCAAAAGTCAAAATCCAGCTTCTCAAATTGTTCAAACAGTTCCTGCAGTGATCTGAAAGTTTGTCTTGGTTCCTTTAGCCAAGTTTGAACAGAATCATCTTTGCCAGCAAAAACAGAATTAATGAAAGACCAGCATTAAACTCATTTTAACAAGTTATCAAGCCTTTTGCTACAGCTTTGATAACTGTAGCTATGAGCGGGATAAAGAGCACGGAGTATCTGCAGTTGTAAACTTACTATTAACGCATAGTTTGTGAATGCAAAAAAAAAAAAAAAGTACACAAAAGTGTAAGTTTACCTTTGTAAATGTAAATTGATACTTGTATAGCGCACTACTCACCCGCAAGGGTCTCAAGGCGCTTGTACGAATACCGCTGTGGAACCCGTCCTGGCTTTCCCTGTGAGGCGTCCACTCCTGGGCACCCCCAAGGTGGAGGCCAGGCATCCTTAGCGTTGTGGGGCCGTTGTGGAGATTAAGCAAGCTATTGCCCAGAGTTGCAGAGTGGGACTCCATGATTGGAATGGCACCGAGGCGAGAATTATCAGGTCAGTGGAATTTTTGAGCCCAAGACCCGCCAAGGCAGGGAATTGAACCCTGGTCCCAGGCTAGACCTCTGCATCAGGGTCTGCCGCTCTAACCATTGAGCCACACTTCTCCACTAATGAGATCAGGAGCATTTCTCAATGGGAAAGGCAGTTCATTCCAAGCTTTAGAGGCACGCTACGCAAAGCTTCTGCCTCCCCAGTTTGTTTTCCCAAAGGAGGGTGTTTTCACTTGTTTGGAACTTGTAGATCTTAAAGTTCTTTGTGAACCTGGCCCTGATCTGGGAGTCCACTGGAGCTTGCGCGCCGGCTACCTGTCCCACCAGACACCCAGGTCGGCATCCTCGTCTTGTGTGAGGATGCGGGTGTGTTTTTGTGGGATGAGTGCAGTTTGAGGTATAACTTGGCTCCTTACAGGAACTAACAGTCTGGCATTCATTGCCACTGAACCTCCCCTCACTCTTGATTAAATGCTGGTAATAGCAGGAAGGTGGATACCAGAAAAAGGGGTTGTGATTCTGTAAACTCTGACCCCCAGGGCCACTTGCCTCAGGTTTGCATCTCTGCTGCATGGCCCTGTGGCTCCAGAAAGTCTCTTCATAAAACACACCTCTGCCAGAAGATGACAAGGGCCAGTTTTATATGAGATGGAAACCGAGACCTCGGCATCTTGAGCTGTAAAGCTCTAATGTAATCCAATTAAAACACACAGTTAAACAGGGCGGCTGTTTCTGGTCACTCAAACACTTTGTGAATCCCTTTGTAGGATTTCAATAAAATTAAGTCGACTGGCTCACCACTCAGGTGAGAATCCGATGGACAAGGAAATGCGAAAAGCTCATAAAAAAGGTGGCCACACTGGAGCGCTGAGCATCCAACACGGAAGCTCTGCTCGCAGCGTTACACAGACAGTACGGCTCTGTCGTGCACGGTTTCCAATATACATGTTGCTTTCTGCAAAATGGGTGAAGTTTGTTCCATTTCTGCCTTGTACTTTTCCCGACCGTATTACAGATATTCAGAAATGTTCTGCTCCAACAAAAAATAGAAGAATTCATTTGTTTCGGTTCTGCAGCAATTTTTCCTTTATTTTGCAGATGCTCGATGGGTGTCTAGACAATAACGAAGAGCGCATGCGCGCTGGCTTTCATAATAATACTACCAACGCTGACTGGTTTTCCTAGCACTCAATAGCACAGTTTGTGCCATTTCCTAGCACCGCCAATAACGGGTTTTTCGTGGACAATGTAACTGTTCTGACTTTGTTATGGTTGACATTAATGGTGATGTTTTGCTAGACTTTAGCCATGTAATGCAGAAGGGTAAGGTGAGGAAGCTGAGGCACGCCGGGTAAATACTTTGGGGTGGAGCGTCTGGGTGGATTGTGGTAATGCAGTGGCGTAGCGTGGGCGGGGCCACAGGGGCGCTTGCCCCAGGCAAGAAATTCTTATGGGCGCAAAATTTTAAAAGAAGAAAAAATCTCTTCTGCATTAAATCATACTTACTTTGGAATATCATTGAAATAGCACTGTTTTCATAGGCGTTTCAAAGGATAGGTGGCTAAGTGGCCAGGATTCAAATGTGTGATCTTCAGCTCATACAGATGTTAGCAGCGAGTGGTTAATATTGCAGCGCTGGGGTTGCCTCTCCTACTGCTAGTTTCCAGCTTAGTACTGCGGGTGCTGCCAGATTACCGTTCACGTGAGTGGACGTGAAAGAAATGGCTGGAAGGGAACAAAAACAAGCATTTGCAATGCAATATGTCTTGCATATGCAAGAGTTAGAGCTATTGGTATTGTAAATGACAATGTGTTTTATCTATGTGTTTTGTAGTGGATTAGATGTATATGGTTTGGAGTGGAATTATGTGGGTTGAATTGGAACAGTTAGTTGTGAAATACTGTGGGGTGCAATTGTGTGGTGTATTTGTGTTTTGGAATTATGCAATATGGTGAATAGATAGGTGTGACCTGCATAGAATAGATGGAAAGAACGATAGAGAGGAATAGGTAGTTTGTGCACAAAGTGGGGAATGAAGTCTAGATAGAGGAGCAGAAAGGGGAGAGCAGGCCAGAGACGCATAAAGAGGGAGCGCCTGTGTATGTCGAAGAGAGCTTAAGAAGGAGGAGAGTGCGGGTTTGAGCTATGGAAATGTTGATAGGGCACAGGAAGAAAATTGTGCTTGAAGACCTGAATTGAATTAATAGAGTGGCAGAAACAGTGCATGAGCGAGCGAGAGAGGTGGAAGAGTGTACGAGAGAGAGATGGGTACGAGGGGCACCCCAGGGTGGGGGGGGCTAGAGATGGAATTTTGCACAGCGTGAGGTGATAGAGGAAGGTAATTTGTTTGACCAGGTAGTATAGAGAGGAGGCTAGAAGTGTGAGGGAGGGATGAGAGGGGGTAGGGGAATTGTGAGATGAGAGGGAGTAGTGGCAGGGGGAGGGAGAGATGGGCCAGCTGGAATCCTAAAGAAACAGAATCAGCAAGTCCATAGAATTCGCTACACAAGAGAATCTCATGAGGAAAGGAAACATGGTCGGGGTACACTCAGAGACCTCTGTCAATGAACATTACAACCCTTTATGGAGTATACAGTATTACTTTTTCCAGCATAACCAATGAAAATATGGCAAAGATTTCCTTTTACGGGACATCAAACATCGCTGTCCAGATGACCCCCAGGGATTAGCTTTTTGCCTGCAAAGTAAACAGAGCAAGCAAAGGCCTGCAGCAGAAGCAGGGTGCAGCTACCCATTCCCAGCCAATTAACAACCACTTAGGGAGTGGTGGTAAAGGCACCCTCGGGGAGCCTCCAGCACCACACCCCGGCCGGCCGCAGGTAGAGCTGCAGGGCGCCAAAGTGGAGACTGGCACAGACTGCACACACTTCAGCATGCCTTGCCCTTGGGTTATAGTGTGCCCCCAGAGAAGCCCTCTTCCCTCCCCTTCTACACTCTAAACAAGCTGTCCCAGTCACAAGGAATGATGTTAACCCCATCTGTGTTGAATCTCGCAAATCAATATCCGGAAGAAGCCAGAACTCAATCATGTATCCCGAAGACCAAAACACAGCCACTAGACCACCTCCTTGAATTAAAGAACGGCACTATTGCCATTGCTTGGCTCTCTGCAGTATTAGACAAGTATTACTAAATGCGCTCCTCCCGCCTTTTCAGAATGTGAGCCCCAGGCTGCATGGCACCTGCAGATAATGCGTTCAGTTACCTTGTGTAATTTATTCTGAGGCAATGCACAAGTGTTCAGATATTGAAGGATTTCGGCAAGACTTGAAATAAAATAGCATAAAAGTGCACTTGTGTCTGTCTTAATCACATACGCCCTCCCCCTAGTTTAGTGAAATATGCTCCCTGTTCCTGCTAATTCCATCTTCAGCAGTAAAGTGCAAAAGTTACCGTTGCACCCTACAGTATTAATTCATAGCTGGGCACCAGTGGTCGAAGTGGGCGAAAAAAAGTAGGGGAACTGTGGGCGGAGAATCAGAGGGCGGGAATAACCCAAGGATTGGCTCAGTGGGCGGAGCCAGAGGTGTGGCCAGAATGCGCAAATATCCCCATTTTTAGTATTTGTTTGGCATTTCACTGCCCAGTTTAATCAACCAATGGATGGATACACATGATTATATAAGGTTATAATGAGTTATTGACAGTAAAACACATTCACAAAGTGGGATATGCTTCTAATCACAGAATGTCCCAAATACGATAAAATGTGGAAGCACAAGTAATTTTTCGCAGAGCCATGATGTTTATCATCAGCACTTATCCCTTTTTCCACAACAGCAGTTCAAACATGAATGGCAAAATATCCTAGTTTGCAAATGTTTTCTATTTAACTCTGGCTCTGCCATATTTGCCTCCTAATGCAAGATCTGCTGCATGATCTGATCATTTAAACGAATAAATTGTTTATAGCTCAAATGTATCAAAAGTTAACAAAAAATGTGACTTTTTTTGCTGCGGAGTGGATGGCTTATTGCAAAGATTGACTGATCATCTTTCTCACTGTTGCATTTGTATGTTACACTGGTGCTAATAAGGCAAAATCTTTCCAAAGACTGTTAGCGTGTGTACACGTCAAAATAATAAAATATCAGAAAATATACTGCATTACGCTGCAGCCTTTTGTAAAATGCATAATTTAGTCAACACTGTGGCATAATTTTGTCCTCCTTTGCTGCATATTTAATTCCAGTGACCCCACAGCAAGCAGCACATGTTAAAAGTTCTTGTGAATGAAGCAGAGAGACTGTGAAGTTTGCAAACTTAGTTTGGTGTGCGTGCCAAATTCTGCATTGCCAATCCCTGGTGAGTTGCAGCTACTACTTCTGAAACAAGGCCAATGGAGCTAACTATGGGTGAGGCAGACTGGCCTCAAGGGCAGGGCCGGTCTTAGCACTGGTGGTGCCCTGTGCATTAATGATTGTTATTACCCTCTAATGGCCCCCTCTGTCATGGATTCCCTCACTACCACCCTTTAACAGTGCCTCTCAAGTCTCCATAACCACACTCTCTCTCAGATGCATTTAATTTGATTTACAGCGCCACTCATACCAGTGTAGGGTGTCAGAGCACCTTACATCACACACATTACTCAGAGACAATCAATATGTGTGTAAATCACTGTATAGAACATGTTACATAAGACTAAGGACTAGAGGGTGTAGGAGTCACATGACAACCATACTACTAGGCGGTATAGTTTAATAGTGATTGGTCTGGAGAAACATAAACTCAGAATTTTAAAACGTAATACCATGGTTGGGGGTTCTCTTTAATAATCACAATTGATTTCTGTCCAAAAGAACACTTTTTGCAACATTAGGATAATCAAAGACTGGGGGGTAAAACATAACGCTCTAATTTATACCTTGCAGGTAGTATGCAGCTCTTAGATGAAAGTTAATATCTCACTGTTGTATGTTAGGATTTTAACTTATAAACTGCAAGTAACAAAAGGATCTCTCTGACAAAAGCAGTAGCCCACTGACCTATTTACATTATGTGCACTTTGTGATCTGTGTAGGAAAGTGGAATCTGACTTCATGGTTGCCCCCACTTTTTTCATGGTGTTTGGCTGGTTTTCGACTTAGTCTGCCTGGGATCCTGCTATTCAGGACCCCAGCCTATCTGCTTTCTCCCTTAAATTGATTACAAGTACTATAGGTACACTCCAGATTGGATTCTGGGGTACCCTTATAAGTCCCTAGTATATGGTATACTATGTACCAAGGGCATAGGTACCCCAGAGGCCTACCAGGGGCTGCAGCACGTATTGTGTCACCCCTGGGAAGCCTTCCAAAATGACACCACAGGTCTGCTACTGCAGCCTGGGTGAGGTGGTGCATGCACCCCTTACTGAGATATAGGTTCACTATATCTCTCCATATCACTGCACATATACCCCTATCAGTCACCCCTATGGCAGGCCTTACCAATCCTGAAGGCAGGGTGCTGGGTTTTATGTGAGAGGGTGCCCATGCATGAGCAGAGCCCCTCAGCAGCCTTCAGAACCTTTATTCTGGGGTTGTTTGTGATGCTGCCAAACCATACACTCTTAAGTGCATTATAACCAAACGGTAAATGCTAACTTTGGAATGGCTGCACGGAAACATGTTGTATTTGGTGTCAAACACTTTGGAATCATACCCCCACACCAGTAACTGGTGTGGGAGTATGATCCCACCCTTCTAGAGGGAGAGATATGACAGCACCGGTATACCTGGTGCCAGCTAACAGAGCCCTGGCATCACAAAATGGATGCTGCCAGACACAGACACGAGTCTGCCCTCCTGTTGCTGGACGAAACTCCGGCAGGGGAGGCCTGGACAATAGCTTTCCTGTCACAGGGAGGTGTCACCACTTCCCAGAAAGGCTTTAGTGTATTGGGGCTGGGTGGGTGCACTCCAAGAGTGCTTTGAAGTTCAGCACTGGGGGCACATTTGGTGTCCCTGTACATAGTCCAGCTCAAACCGGTTGCAGGGGCTACCAGCCCCTGCTCTGGCGCGAAACTGGACAAAGGAAATGGGTGTAGCCACCCCTCTTTCCTGACCCTCACATAGGTGGGTCCCTAGAGTTTGTCCCACCTCTTCCTTGGGTATAAGAAAGGAACCCCTGGCTACAGGACTTTAGATTACACCTGGATGAAACTCTGATACTGAATCCTGGAACTTCAACTATCTACATTGAACTAGATAAGTAAAGTATCTCCCTTGGAGTAAAGGAGTTACTCCCCTGCAAGGCAGGCACCAAAGACAGATCTGACCGGTTTGCAGCTCCGAAGCTCCCGCCAGACTCCGAAGAATTTTACAACACAGGAGGTGGGTTTCCGTGGTCTTAGAGGTCGAACAGTGCCCACAGCAAGTCTGAGGCCCGTATCCCTCGTGGCGACTGTGCAAACCGAACCCCTGGACACCACGTCACTTTGCAGAAGCATCAGCTTACCAACAACTTCTGCAGCTAAGCTTTGGATTACTTATAGCTCTGACCCCGAGCAGCATTTGCACTGAAGATTGCCCGCCTGACTCCATGAGTGTTCCGTGAGCTGGCCCTTTGTGTTTTCTCTCGAGGTCCCTTCGCGATCCCTAGTCCGTCGACTGGTGGGTCCCTGTGAAGGCAACTTTACCTCTAATTAGGCTTACCTGATTGCTCCAGACGTGTCCTGACTCTCCATTGCTTGGGGAGACCCCAGGACCTTGCTGGTCCGCACCAAAGCATCTTTTCTCTTCCTGCGTGGGTTGCTGTTGCCAAGGCTTGTTGTGTTCAATACGAGGACCGACACCCCAGCACTCGACATCCTTTGTGGGACAGCTCAAATCCAGCTTCTGGTTGTCGTCAACACCTCCTGGTCCTCGTGGCTGCAGAGTCAAGCTTCGCCTCTTCGCACCTGAATCACCCGACATCGGTGGGCTTTCGTCTACCGTGCCCCTGGTCACTGGCAAGTGACCCAGACTCTGTACCCTCTGGTTTCAGGTTCTTCTGATCTTCGATCCAGGCTTGGATCACACCGGACACTTTTCTCCTTCCCGGCAGCAGCACTTTGCAGTAGATCGCCATTGAAATCAACGACGATCCCCGACACCATTTGACACCTATGCACCCGGCTTCCCTAGGTGAGGTAACTCAAGTACTCCGGTGCTCCCGTGGGTGGTTCCTTGGGGTCCCAGCAATTCTACGTGCTTTAGGCACTGTGTCTAGTCAAGTCGTGGTTCTTATACCACTTTCTTAATATATGGTTTGGTCCGCCCCTAGGGCCCATTGTATATTGTGTGATTTACTGTCGTTTTAGAACTGTATTATTATGTATCTTGGACTCTAATCTCATAAAGAGATTAGTAGTGAGTGTTTAGAAATAAATACATATATTTTATATACCTTGTGTGGATCTCCTTTCATTTAGTAATTCAAGAGGTTATAATCTGGTAAACCAAGCCGCTTTACACTCCTTGAAGACTTAGCCTGAAGACTGCTCTCCATAGCTCCACTCTTCCACCCATCCATCCATTCACTCATCCATCCAGCCATTTACCTATCCATCATCTATCCTTCCATCCATCCATCCATCATTCCACTCATCCATTCCTCCATCCACCCTTTCACTCATCCATCCCTGCATTCATCCTTTCATCTTAACCATCCATACCCTCATCCATCCACTCTTCCACACATCCATCCATGCACTCATCCATCCAGCCATCTACCCTTTCACCCATTCAGCCATTCTTTCACTTACTCTTTCATTCACTCATCCTTCTACCCATTCAGTCATCAATCCACCCATCCTCCCTTTCTCTCTCCATCCCCTTTTCACTTAGGCCATCCATCATTCCACCCACCCACACACCCACCCATCCATCTACTCATTCACTCATGAATCCATCCATTGAACTTATCACTCATCCATCCTTTCACTCATCTATCCATCCTTTCTCTCATCCATTCACCCATCTATCCATCCTTTTGTCCATCTACCTGCCCTTTCACTCACTCATCCAGCCTTACATCCACCCTTTAACTCATCCGTCCATCCATTCACCCTTTATCTTATCAATTCATCAATCAATCCATCATTTCACTCATCCATCCACCCATTCACTCACCCATCATCCACCCATTCACTCATCCATCCACCCTTTCACTCATCCATCCATCATTTCACTCATCCATCCCTCCACCCATCCCTTTACTTTCTTACACTCTCACCTTTTCACATTAATTATGAGCTGAGCATTTGTCTACAGAGTTGCAGACAGAAGAAGCCCATCAAGAACTTCACCCTCGCTGTAGTTCCTAAAGCAAGGGGTGGGGTGGGGGAGGGTTCACTATGCCCCTGCACATAGGCAATCTGAAAAAGTGGAAGGCATGAGTCATGCATGATGCACAGTGCCCGGATGTGAGGCGACTGTGACATGGTGATGTTTCCAGGGCTTTAAGTGAGATGAAAAAACTATGGGGGTCTCTCCAAAGGGGATGTATGTTGTAATTAAAGGTGTGACTTAAAAAACCTAAGCTAAAAATCTGTACTTAGTATAATGTGCCGCCCGACTGGTATTTGTTTGGCTTCTGTCATTGCACCAAGATATATAATAAAACAAGTAAGGTTACACCTAGAACAAGTAACGTTACACCTACAACAAGCCAGAACTATTGGCTTTGTCAAAGGTTGTTAGTTGCATAAAATAAAAAAGCAGCAACCTTGGCTTCCTTGAATATAATATTGAAAATGCTTCAGTTTAAAATGATGACACTCTGAAATAAATATAATCCTTTCCTTTGAACTTCTTTCACTGTCTTCCTTTGGTTAACTGCATTCTCAGGTAGTAGCAGCATGGGCGTTTTTTCACTTCCATGGGACAGAATGCCCTGCCCTAGACCGAGGCTGGAGGAGGCCACCACATGCTGTGCCAGCCCAGACTGGCTCATTGTCATTCTGTATGTAGCAATCAGCCCCACACAGAATGACAATGGGCGGGAGGGGCTGCTCTTGTGCTCAGAGGAGAGCCCCATCAGAGAGGTGAGGCCTTTCACAGGGGAACAGCTCTGTTCCCTGAAAGGCCCAAAATTACGGACAAAAGGCGTCCGTAAAAGGGATCCTCACGGACAACGGACGTGAGGTCCCAATTACGGACGGTCCGTGAAATTTACGGACGGTTGGTCACCCTAGATGGTGATTTCTTGCGTCCCGGGACGCATTTTCAAAATAAAAAAGTAGGGTAACGGAATCGCTGGAATTGAAGAAGTAGGGGCACGCCGTGCCCTGCCGTTCCCCCCCACTTCGACCACTGCTGGGCACAAGGGAAATGGCAGGACAGTGCAATACGATCACACCACGGGAAAGATCGTCAGAGCACGTCTGTGATACGGTTAATCTTCGCATCGGGCAAAGGTGCAACTAGGGCGAGGGGCGCTTTTGAAAAAGAAAGGCACATGGCAGTTATTGTTTAAAGCGTGCCGCGCTGCCAAACAAAAACGTTTAAAAAAACCAAAAAGGTGCAAGTCGGTCAAGCCACGCATTTGGAAAATATCACACACGCAAGCCATTGCTACTACTGCAACGGTAAAAAAAACAAGCAATGTTGTAAAAATAGTGTTGGGCGAGCCGTGCACAACAAAAGGAAAGTTGCACAGCTGCTATTGTTAGAGTCCAAGCATAGCATGCTGCCCTGCAAAAGAAGAACATGTAGTCCCCAGATAACAAATAATACTTATGAGAGTAAGGGAACAGTAATTAGCCTGTGCTCCTCGGTTAAAACCAGAAATGATGTATCAGAGGGGGAACAAAGGAAACAAGATGCAATGAACGAATTAGCCAATTGCAAGAAGCAGCCCATATTCCCACATTACACTCCGGTAGAGTGTTTAACCGGTAATGATGTATCGGAGCGGGAACAAATAAGGAGCAAGGAAACAAAATGCAACAAATTAATTAGCCAATTGCAAGAAGCAGCCCATATTGCCACATTACACTCCGGTGCAGTCTTTACAGCTGGTCTCGAAGAGACAGCGCATGCGCTGCCTTGCTCTACCTAAAAAAGACCCAGGCGCCATGTTTACTTCACACAGTTTCCATTTCCTGCTCTTCCTTCACTCCTCAGCAGCAAATAGAAGGCTGCTGGTGGACTGTGTGTGGAAAAGGAGTCAGCCCTGTGACGTCATAAGCCTTCATAATGTCTATATCGCCACCCCGGACATTTTAGTGAATCTCCTAAAGGAGCCATGCTCCTAAGAACAAAATCAATATACTCCAACTTTTGCAGTCTGGAAAAAAGCAACATATATCAAATCTTTAAATACTCCTAGAGGGAAAACAGACTAAATCTGTTTTACATCTCAAAATCACTGTGAATATTAAATAAATTAATCAGGTTTTTTTTCTAATACCGCGTGAAATATTTCACCCTTTTGTATTGATGACATCTGGCCTGACAACATGGCGCCCACTTAATGCTAAATAAAGAAATTAGAGGCTAGCTTCCCACTTTTCTATAGGCTGTAACATTATGTTTAAGGTTGAAAATCTCTGTAATCTCTGTGAAGTGTAAGGAACAGTTTATGATGGTATTTATTTTGAGTATTTGCTTTACACGAATAAACTCCAAAGAGCATTAGGGCACTGAACTGTACATGAAAATATCAAAGTTTACATTGTAAAAAATTGTCTTTCTGCTAAGACTTACAGTCCAAGGCCGGCTTGGCGGTGCAGTGGTCTGCAAGACTGCATACAGAATACATACAGAGGGAGGTGGGTCAGGAGCCCTTCGATGAATGGCTTAATTCAGTAACCCACCTGAGCCTTTGATTTGATATACTGTCAGTCACATCTTGGATCAGGCCAGAGGAGAATTATAGTCTCACTGTCTTCTGGTTAGTGTATCCAAGGAAGTGCTTGCATTGCAATGCATGACAGACTATTTTAATTCTGAGAAGTAAACACAATCATCACATGCACTGTCATATTTAATTATTTAACATGCATGCATTCTCTACAGAAAATAATAGTTTTTTTAATTGTGTTTCATTTAAGGAGGCTTTCCTTTAATGTTTTTATTTTTAAGATTGAGGCGCAAGAATGACCTTAAGATGAGAGTGCGTGCGGTACATCACAGGTCCCATTGCCTGACAATGGGCATATATTGAGAGAAACCTGAGAAAACACAGTAACTTCCTTAGTACGAGTTAAAATCACACCCTCCTTAAGGTCCTTCTTTAAGGTGCAGGCTAAAAAAGAGGAAAAACTTGCTAAACCATATCAATCTGTTGTATCAGTGTGGTAAGCTCACAAACGCAACATGGAAACTGGCCAACAAAGCTCAGCAGAAGAAATGGGTCTATTGCTGTCAAACAGATTTCAAGCACTCACTCAAGTATCCTAGCAAAAACAACGGAGGAGAGCTACAGCCATCATCTCCGGATGCGCGAGAAATGCAGGGTATTAGCGGGCAAGCAGGCGTAAAGTTTCCACTAATAGCTCTGACAGAGGAGATTAAGGTTAAATTCACAATTTCAGAAAAGAATCAGGCTAGGATACAAAGTGCTTGTGATATTTTAGAGCTTAACATGAATGACTTCATGGAGAGACTGTGTTCTATAGAAGCCTCCTAGAGGAATTAAATAAGGAGGTTGATGCAAATTGCAAGGACATTCAGTCACTAAACACAGGGGAAAAGGAGCTTCAAGACAAGATAGAGCCTCTGGAAAGCAATGCAAGAAGGAACAACATAAGAGTACTAAACATTCCGAAAGGGGTGGAAGAAGGGAACCTGAAAGGGTTTATGATTAACTTGATCAAGGCGTGTGTTCCATCAGTAGACTTGAATAAATCAGGGTCAGATGTACAGAGGATTCATCAGGATCATTTTACTGGAAAGCCAAATAAAGAAAAGACTACGAAGTGCTGGTTAATTTCAAGTCCTACTCCCTAAAAGAGCACATTCTATTAGATGCCCTGAAGGCTTGTAGTTTAAAAAAAGGCGAGTGGGCCTGCCACATTAGATCGGACATGATCGGACATTTCCAGAGCGACTCAAGATAGACAAATAGGGAAGCCCATGCAAGAACTCAAATCTTTAGGAGCTGTGGTTCATTTGAAGCTTCCCGCAACTCTGAGGATAATGTGGAACAACCAAATGCACACCATAAAAGATCCTACTGAGGCAGAGAACTTGATAAAACAGATTAACGTACACCATAAATAGGCATCTGAGAGAGGAGGCTCAAAGGGTGTAATGAATTACCCAAAAAGTTGTTTGGATGGTTCCCCAGGGAGGTTAGGTAGGGAGAGAAGTGTGAGGAGGGTTTCGGTTGGGGCACGAAAGGAAGTTGATGAGCAGGCGTGAATGTCACTGGGTGGGAGCATGTGGGAGAAAAAAAAGGAATCCTCATTTGAGACAAATAGTGCTAGAGAACTCAGAGAAACCATTAAAATCAGGGTTCTAGAGACATAATAATAGACTTAAATAAAAAATTTAGTCTAAGGGTCCTGACATGGAATGTGAATGGGCTTAGGGTGCAAAGTGTAAGGAGAAGAATCCTAGAATATTTAAGACAGTCAGATAGTGATGTAATACTACCGCAGGAAACCCATTTAGTCCAAAAAGAATGGGACAATATTGTAAAAGGGCAAAAGGGAATTAGCCATTTTGCATGTACTAACCAACGGTGTTTTGTTGAGGGGGTAGCCATCCTAATTAAAAGCTCCACTCAAGCAGTTATGGAAGAAAGCGCTGGTGATGCAGGGGAGAGATGGTTGATAGTAAATTTAGAGATACACAGAGGAGGACATACATTTGTGGGATACTGAGGTCCAAACATTGAAGACCCGGAACCCCTTAGAGAATTATACTGCCAGTTAGTGGAGGTCAAAAATCATATTGTGATGGGAGGAGATGTTAATGTATTATTAGATCTCACCCTAGATAAATCCACTACTAGAGCTATGGTCAGTTCCTCCAGAATGAGAGAGTGTATATTTCAAATGATGAAAGACCTAGGGTTAATGGATATCTGAAGGAAAAGGATTGGCTGAGAAAATCGGCATCATATACTACAATAAAAAATATGGCCATGCTTCCCGGATTTACTTATCTTGATAGATATGAGTTATGACAAAAAATAAAAGGAATAGTACACCACCCAGAATATTTATCAGACCATTGAGTGGTAAGGCTAGAACTTCTGTTAGGTAAGAGATCAGCCACATCTAGAGGGACTCTAGAAGGGACAATATTAAGAGATCTATCAATAACAAGGCAATTAAAAAAGATACAGTAGGATTTTTTGAGGCAACAAAGACTTTGCTCCATTACACGTAATATAAGGATGCTTACAAAACCTTTATTAAGGGGAGGATAGTAAGCTATGCAGCACACACCAAAAAAAGAAATAAGTACGGAGTGACAGAGCTGGAATTGAAAATTGAAGGGATCCCAAGAGGCTTAGATACCTGTAAAAATGCTAGAGGGGAGACAACCTTAAATAATACAATTAAAGAGGCAAGTGGTGAGATAAGCGTAGGGAGTGGCGCTTCACTCGCCCTACGGACCCAGACGCTTGCTGGGCACCTCCGTACGCTTAACTCCCGGTTACCCGAATTAATGAGCCGTAACCCCTACACCGACGGATTTCTTCCAGTAAAAGTTGAGTCCCGTCCCTCCACGCCTATCGCGGATTCTTCCCGTGGACAATGTTAATTCTTGCTTTTGCCACATAAGCGACGGGAGGCTAGTCCTAAATACACGCATTCCCTGAGTGCTACATGGACCTCATGTGTACTCACTGACCGAGCCCGAGTTCCTTAACTTGATTCGCTCAAATCTCTTTGGCTCCTTGCATCCTTCCCAGATCCAGCCACTCCATTCTGACGGGCTCCATGCAACCATCACAGCACTTATCTTATCCATGTAACCCAGTTCTGATGATGACCTCAAATAATACAGTTCGAAGCGCCGTCGTCCCTCCAGTGTAATTGTGGGCGTTACTGTGGTCTCCTCAAATAGTTGAATACTTTTCTGGAAAATTATCTGTTAACTGTTTCCTGTGACCTTTCTTCACCTTGCCTTGTGTCCCTGCACCGTTCACCTTCACGAGCATGAATGTGCACACCTACAACTGGGTTACCTATGCATATATTGTAATGTAGTGCTGATATAATTACTTTCATTTCAATAGATTTACCCCCTTTTTTCACTCGCCTTTGTGGTCTCCCTTTTTTACTCTCTCTCTCATGTTGATTTGTTTCTTTAATTGTATCAGTCTTACTTAATGATTACCGGTTGAGACATTGTTTCTTGTCTCACATATAAAGAACTACACACTGGTAAACCAGATTACCTTCCAGCCAAACTCACGAAAGCAGGCCAAACGAGAAACCTAAGACGTTCCAACATGCCTCTTCTCATCCTCCCAAAAACACATAAACAAAAAGCCCTCTCACGCTCTTTGTCAAGCAACGCCCCCACAATTTGGAACTTTCTCTCAGCATATAGCAGAACTAACCGATCCTTCATGACGTTCAAGATACATCTAAAAGAATTCCTCCTAAACCGGCACCTCTATCCCTCCAGAAATAACTAAAGATTTTGCAACATAGACACTCCACGTCGGTTTATGTTCCTCTCCTGCAAGGTCTACACATGACTTGATGCTCAGCTCCACAATCATAATGCACTTTTACTGAATGATAATGACTTGGCCCTCAAAACTGTATCACTGCTCTGTGGTGGTCTGATAATTGCCCAGACTCTTGAAACTGTATTTTTAATGTACTGTGATTGACGGATAAATGTTGTGACGTTGCTGTAAAGCGCTCTGATACCTCTCGGGTCTTGCCAGTGCTATATAAAACTTCTCAATTAAATAAATAAAATTACAAATTTAAATCGTCTTTACATTAAAAAATGTTAGCACTTTTGTGCCCATACAGCACTATTTTTAAATGCCTTTGTACATCAAAAACCGTTGAACTGATTTACGCCCAATCACAAAAAGTGAAGTGGTGTCAGAGAAGGCCTGCACATGCATTCTGCAGACCCATTACAGCAGGCTCTGGTTCCCACCATGGGCAGTATCATGAATGAATGGGCGCGCTGGCACACAGCTGTACATCCCTTTTTAGGTTTCACCTGCACAGTGTTTGCGCTGTGTTTGTGAAATCTCTTGTAAATAAAGAAAACGTAAAACTGGCTTAGAACCTGCCCATTATTTACCTTTACTTGCCATTGGCTGACTCTGACGTCACAACACAATACTGCTGTAAAACCGGCCCCCGGTAACAAAACCGGTCCAAAACCAGCCCCTACCCTTCCGACCCACCAGGAAAATGCCCGGTGCCCAGTACAGCCAGTAATGGTATTATAAATACCATTTTATGTTTCTGCTTCTCGCACTGCAAGAAAGCAAAAGGGGTTGGTTGGGGGCGGGCGGGTGGGCGGTCCTGCTCGAGGGCAGGGGAGGAGTGGTTTGCCCACTCTGAGGCCGCTGACTGTTTGGTCGGCCCCAGGGCCGACCAAACTGGTCATACACACTCTGCATTTTCTCCATGTAGAAAATGGCCTCCCCATAGACGCCTGTGTGGTAGGCGTCACAACCAATCACAACGCTGCCATTGCAGTGTTGTGGTTGGCTTAGGGGACGGGAGGGAGGCTACCTGGGCTGCTTCCCTTGAGGAGCAGAGACGACTCGGTACCCGACTGGGCCGCTGAAAGTAAGTTAACTCTTTTTTTTTTAATTAAGCCCTCCAGGCCCCCAGCGCGACCCTCCCGACCCCCCACAAACGAGTCATGCTGGCCGCGACTGAGCAGCATACGATTTTACAGATGAGAAATTAGATTGGGCTACTGCCTGACCAAATGAGGGTATAATATGTGCATACTCACCTTCCTGTTGACTCTAAAACGTGAATTAGCTCTGATTGTTAAGAGAGTGATCTCATTAAAGTGACTAGAAAATAAACAGTTTCCTAGGGTGTTATAGGTTTATGGTTTGGGTGACACTGTTGAAGTCCATAGAGGCATTTTGTTTATCACCAGAGTGAATAAGAGTAGAGGCACCTGTTGTTCCGGTTTTACAAGTGGTAAAACTGCATACTTTACATTTTCAATATGTTTTCCCACACAAATTCTTCCAGGACACACCTGGAGAAATTTGTGTGGTAGAAAAGAATCGGTGCTACTAGTGCAATATGTGCAGAACTTGAAATCCGGTTCAAACACCATTTGAGCTTGATATTAGATGTACTGCAGGACATAAGAGACCACACCTGTAAATGGAATAGCAACTGTACAATTATAATATTAGGTGCTCCAAGAATGTTTTACATGATTTTTCTTCCACTCTGCTGAATCTGAGGACGGTCAAAAAGTATAGGTGTTTGGGGTCGGCAGTGATCCTTATAACTTCAATACAGACATTTGTGTCTTCCTGATGACTAGATGGAGATTCTGAGGAAAGTGTAACTGTCCAGCAGGTTCTTCCACACTATGAAATGGAGTTGGGTGTAATTTACATTGCTGCAACCCTTATGGGGAGGAATCTTTGCACTCATACCTGCTTCATCTGACAAAAATGGAGCTTCAACATGGTTTCAAGTTGATCTGTCGGTTGTGCCAAAATACAAAAATACTCCTTCTCAAATACTTTTTAAAAATACCCATTTCATAATTACTTAATTGAGGAGCTGTGACATAGTGCTTTTATTTTCTTTACTTTAAGCCACATTGCACAGCTGTGTGCAATGTCTCAAAAACATTGACAATCAATCAATCAATCAAACATTTGTAAAGCGTGCTACTCACCTGTGAGGGTCTCAAGGTGCTGGGGGGCGGGGAGGGAAGCAGCCACTGATCATACAGCCAGGTCTTGAGGAGTCTCCTGAAGGTCAGCAGGTCCTGGGTCTGTCGTAGGTGGATGGGGAGGGTGTTCCATGTCTTGGCTGTGAGGTGGGAGAAGAATCTGCCGCCGGTGGTTGCTCGGTGGATGCGCGGAACGGTGGTGAGGGCGAGGTTAGCGGAGTGGAGTGGAGCTGGCAGTTGGGGGTGTAGAAGGTGAGTCGCTTGTTGAGGTATGCTGGTCCTGCGTTGTGGAGTGCTTTGTGAGCGTGGGTGAGGAGCTTGAAGGTGATCCTCTTGTTGACCGGGAGCCAATGCAGATCTCTCAGGTGGGTGGTGATGTGGCTGTGGCGAGGGAGTCCGAGGACGAGGTGCGCTGAGGCGTTTTGTACGCGTTGGAGTCTCTTCTGGAGTTTGGCCGTGGTTTCAGCGTAGAGGGCGTTGCCGTAGTCCAGCCTGCTGGTGACGAGGGCCTGGGTGACCGTCCTTCTGGTTTTGGTGGGGATCCATCTGTAGATCTTGCGAAGCATACAGAGGGTGTTGAAGCATGAGGAGGAGACAGCGTTGACTTGTTGGGTCATTGAGAGCATTGAGTACAGGATGAACCCCAGGTTACGTGCGTGGTCGGTGGGTGTCGGCGCAGCTCACAGCGAGGCTGGCCACCAGGAGTCGTCCCAGGCGGAAGGGGTGGAACCGAGGATGAGGACCCCCGTCTTGTCCGAGTTCAGTTTCAGGTGACTGCTTTTCATCTATTCGGTGACAGCCTTCGTGCCTGTGTGGAAGTTGGTTTTGGCGGTGGCGGGGTCTTTTGTGAGGGAGAGGATCAGCTGGGTGTCATCGGCATATGAGACTATGTTGAGGTCGTGTGATCGGACGATGTTGGCGAGCGGTGTCATGTATACATTGAAGAGGGTCAGGCTGAGGGATGATCCTTGGGGTACACCGCAGGTGATCTTGGTGGCTTCGGATCGGAATGGAGGGAGGCGGACTCTCTGGGTTCGGTCGGTGAAGAAGGAGGTGATCCAGTCCAGGGCTTTGTTGCCGATCCCCGCGTTGTAGAGTCGTGTGGCAGACGGTGTCGAAGGCGGCCAAGAGGTCCAGGAGGATGAGGGCTGCGGTTTCGCTGTTGTCCAGCAGGGCCCTGATGTTGTCGGTGGTGGCGATCGGGGCGGTTTTGGTGCTGTGGTTGCTGCGGAATCCTGCGGGGGCCCCAGACTCTGGCCAAAAGAAGCACCATGCTAATAGCAGTGCTTTATTTGTACGTGGAAAACAAATGAGAGGCAGTCAGCTGCTCTGTAATGAGCCATCATTAACATGTTTTGTCATTGATATCCTAGCTGTGGGCATGTGCCAGAAGGGAAGGGACTCCAAATATTATTCAAATCCCTCATGTCTGATGGTCAGACTATGGATACCGTTACACGTTAGGCCCGGCTGACCAAAATAGCATGTTTGGCAATCATGTATTTTATTGCATTTTAAAAGGTTAACAAAACTTAACTGCAATGTTTAAATAAGTCTAGGAATATTTAAACATTGCCAATTTAAAGGAATATTTGTGAAAAATGTTGAGGGGTGCCCGTCAATGTTTTTGTTTACACTGGAGTGGGGTAGGGGGGGGGGGCGCCGGATTAAAAAAGTTCAAAGACCACTGGTCTAAAGCGCCTAGACTAAACTGAGAACATTTTCGATTTAATTTAGTTAATGAGATATAGACAACACTGCTCTGAAACAGAGGCGCCCTCTATAATTTTATAATTTTATAATCAGTGCATTCGTGTGTTTTTCAAATCTCTCCATGTGCACCAATTCACAGAGTATTGCCAAGGTATGACCCACATTTGTGTTACCCCGCTCTCCCAATGTTCTGAACCGAAATAGTAATAATAGCGTTGACTTCGACTGAAAATAGAGAGCAGCCGATTAGCCACATGGGTATTTTACTGATTTGGATGGAAAAAGCAAACCTTTCACGTGCAGCAGATTGAGGACTTTAGTGCTGGTATCAAGCAGCAGGGTCTGGCCTCTCTCGACTGTGACGTTGTCGCCATCTTGTGGCGGGTGTCCGCAAGACCAGCTGGAATTCTCAGACCATCTGCCGCAGAAGTGCAGGGAAATGTTCACCTGAAATAAAATGATGCACCAGTCAAACTTTAAGCTGAAGTTTATGGGGTTTTTTTTCTAACAGCAGGACCGTTGCACTTTTAGTATGACATAAGCAACACTTCTCTTCAAGAAACAGATGTTTACATTATAATTAATTGCATCCGCCCCTGCAGCACTTGCAATCATCAAACATTCACGTTACAAATATTTGAATATTAAATATCGCTCTTCAGATTTTGAGAGAATCTCTACTTTGGAGACACCCCTCTTTTATAGCGTTTCCATGGAGCATCAGACTACAAAAACTGTGTGCACACAGTTCCCATTTTACCCTCACTTCAATGAAACCTGCTAAAAAAATAACCTAATTCATGTTATCAAGTGCCTCAGCGCCTGTTTACTGAGCAATGCTTCTTATATAGTAGGCTCACATAGCCTCACAATGCTAAGTATACGGTAATGACCATTTCTGAACCATTAATTCCATCTGGGCTAGGACTACCTGATGTATGTCCCCGCACCAGAATTACCAATGACCAGGGCCACTGGAATTATACGTAAGGTAAGCAGCAAATTATGCCGCAAAGTTGCCTTAATTATGCAGCAACAAAAGGCAAATTATGCGGCATAAGGGGGAACATTTTATATTATTTAGACATTTTTACACATTGTAATACTGTCCGGGCAATGTTCACCTTGTTAGTACCAGTTTAACAACCATATACTGAAATGCATTTGAAAGATGACCGGTTAGCCTTTCACTGCCCGTGAACACGTCCCAACTTTTTAAGTAACTTTTAATCAGTTTGAACTAGAATTTGTTTTTTGGTAAAATCTGCAGATTATGCAGGAGATGATGGATTACGTGGAAAATGCAGTAAATCCATAATTATGTGGAACATGCTGTGTCTGCATAATCGCATAAATCCAGTCACCCTTCCAATACCACAGCTATGTAATTTGAGGATTCATTAGTACTGTTATTACGAATTCCTGCATTTAATTCCTATGATAATTTCTAATTTTACATTCCCTTTCCACTCAGAAATTTGACCAGATTAGAGTTTTGTGCGGTACAGTGCCAAAGGTAGGGTAGTATTCTACACAATGTGAAATTACCGCATCACTTGTAACCCGCAGAGCGGCTGGAAACACCGTTTCTGTGTGAATCAGGAAATACACGGCCCTTGGATAGAGGAAATTAGTACTTCTCCATGACAGAGTCTCTGTGTTTGACACTAGCTCATAGTCACTCAGCCTTTGGTATACAGACATTCACTGCTCATCAGTCTATGGACAGTAGTATCTGGCTCCCTCCTTCAACCTAGTATGACTAAGGAACATCATTGGTCATTCAGTCATGGCGGGATTGGGAACCAAAAGCAGCAATGGCTGCCGAGCCCAGCTCCAGGGTCTGCCTTATCTCTCTCTCTTTTTCTGTCCATCCATTTTCTGTTGCTTTCCTCTCTTTCTCCACTCTGTCTCTCTCTGCAGCTCAGTGCTTAAATTGAGCCTGTGTTTTTCAGTGCTTGGCACCAGCACTTTATTGTCAACACTGGCTCTTACGATAGTATGCCACATGGTGGCGTTGTTTGTGTAATATAAATATGAGCAGAAGAACAGTTGCTAAATATACATTATGCATTAAAAACAACTAATGCCTGCCTGCCTTCCAAGGCCTTTTTTATACCTTTGGGGGCCTCGAACAGTTTGAATTGTCCCACTTGTAGGAGTGTGAAGGTTAGCATTGTGTAATTGGCAGCGCTGGCACGGCAATGTGTGGTGCAAGCTGCAGTGGCCTCCTGATGAGGGCCCTGGTACTTTTTTTGTTACAAATTAAGCACTGCTGAAGCCCCGCTGTGCCTGCTACAGTTGAACTAATCTTGGGGACCTGAAGGAAGTGTGTAGTGAAGAAACTACTCAGGAGACATCAAGTAAGTACTAAGTACCAACTTTAATGGAGCCAGCAGCGTAACGGACACCTCTCAGCTGACCAGGGAGCCAACTGACAGTATAAGAATGTTCATCCTCATTCCAACATCAGAATCCAAGTACAGAATGTTAGGGAGTAGGAAACAAGGAAACTAAAGAAGGGCCAATACATAAATATTAAGTACAACACATCTTCCTCCTTTATCAGAACAAAAGAAATAAAAATGAACAAGAAGAAGGTGAAAACATGAATCAGCAAACACAATCATTTAAATATGCTGGTGGTTTGCGTCTTCTTAAACTTCTGACAACTTGAGAATTTTGTTCATAAGCATCAGCAGAAACATGGCTCCCAAAGCGATTAGTATCACCATTGCCACCACCCCTTTCACTCTCTTCAGAAGGAAAAATTGTAGAACTGATATCTTGTGCTAACATGTAACCACTGTTTGCACTCACACACCTGCCCTGAGTGACAAGATTTCCTAAGTGAGGAACGCTACTCTCTGTCACACGCGCATCCTTCTGATACAAGGCTACACAACGCATATTCCGTTTTCACCATTATCCAACACTACAAAATGTGGAAAACCACACGTCACTCTAAAAGGCCTTTGTTAATTCTCCCTGATTTGACCTTGACCAAAGCGAGGAATTCTAGTACCAGTATCATCAGACATTGCTTCGTTCAGTTCTCCACCTCTAGTTACCCACTCCTTTATCCAAGCTGGGAATAATTTAGAACCTGGAGATCTTCCCCGCATGAGCTCGAAGGGGGACTTGTCATTTTGATTGAGGTTGATGGTGCGATAAGCCCAAACCATTTCCTCCACCATGATCTAAGCAACCCCACTACTGACACAAGCCATTTGGATGATTCCTTTGACCAAACGATTGGCTCTCTCACACAGACCATTCCCCTGTGGGTTTTACAAAGAAGTGCGATGATGCACAACCCCACATTTGGTGAGAAACGTTTGCATGTTGCATGAAGTTAACTGTGTACCATTGCCAGTGATGATGATAGAGGGGAAACCTTCTATCTGAAAGAACGCATTTAAACAAGAGATGGTGCTCTCTGTGGTGATGTCCCTCACAAATTTCACACTCAACCACTTTGAAAAAACATCAATGACCACAATGGCAAACCTATGACGAGAGGGAATTTCATCCATCGGTCCAATGAAATCCAAACATATGCTATGCCAGGCTTTTCCTGGGTCTCTGCTATGACCCATCTCAGCCTTTGACCCTGCTGTAAGTCTTTTCTCCCCATCTTTACACACAAGGCATTTCTGGACCCTGGAAGTCACTTGTTCATCAACTCCTGATCCCCAAAAATTAGCTTTGAGGCGACGTTGGGTTAAAGTCTGCCCCAAATGTCCTTCGTGCGCAAGGGCTAACAATTTACATCTTAGGCCAAAAGGAGGAACAAACCTGTCCCCTCTCATAAGAACATTTGAACCACAAACGGACAATCCCTCCAAAATGTTGACAAAATGAAGTACAGACACAAGCACACGACTTTCACGCCAGGCACACAACTTGATTAGGTCTATAAGAACATGGTCTGCATCCATTTCTCTGTGCCAATCTTCACATGTAAAAGATCCTTCACCAACCATCACCACATCTTGAACTGAAGCAACAGCACCCTCTTCACTGGCGGAAGTTTAGGTGGACCAACAACCATTTCCTATTTGAGAGACAACCTAGAAAGACAGTCCGCCTGAAGGTTTTCCACCCTTGTATGTGTGTGATCTCGTAGTGGTATTCTTGTAACCTAGCTGCAAGTCTAGCCAATCGCAGATCCTTTTCCTGCACCTCTGGGAGATAAGATTCTAACCAAAGGCTTATGGCCATTCTTTAGTAAAAAACCTCGAACCCCAGAGGTAGGTGCGAAAATATTCAACACCCCAGGCTGCCGCCAGTGCCTCCCTTTCTATCACAGAACAATTTTGCTCAGAGGTTGTGAGTGTCCTTGAAGCAAATGTTTCTGAGAGTAACACCCCCAGACCGGTGGCACTGGCATCAACCATTAGAATAGACTTGATTTTATGTCAAAAGGTTCAAGTACATTAGCTTTGCATATGTTAACCCCACTCAAAGTTTTCTCCTTTTTTAAGCAATTGTCTTCAACATAAAGTTTTGTCAGAAAAGTGCTGTACGAACTTGGAATAGTACTCTATGAGGCCCATAAAGGACCTCAACTGATCTTTATCCGTGGGTGCAGGTGCCAGCTCAATAGCGCTTTATAGATTTTTCTTGGGCTTTATCCCTGTGATGAAATTTCATATCCCAGATACTCGATCTGTTCCACTAGGAAAGTGCATTTCTCCTTACGTAAAGTGAGACCAACATCTGTGATTCTATGTAAAACTGATTTAAGGACTTGGTTGTGCTCAGGTACAGAGTTTCCAAACACGAGGATATCATCCTGAAAGAAAACTGCCTTATCAATGCCTTTGAAAATTACTGTGACCATGAGTTGAAACACACTAGCAGCAGATGATAACCCAAAAGGCAATCGTGTGAACTGAAATGTACATTCAGTGGTAATAAATGCCGTTAGATGTTTTTAACCCTCATGCAGTTTAATCTGATGGTACACACTCTTAAGGTCAAGCTTGGAGAAAAACTTTGCATCTTTCAAGGTGGAAACTAACTCACCTATGTTGGGCAAGGGAAAGGTATCAGCAACTACCCACGTGTTCAAGGATCTCAAATCTACACAGAATCTAAGTTTGCCATTGGCCTTCTTGGTGATCACTACCGGGGAAACCCAACTGGAGGATTCTACAGGCTCGATCCCTCCACCATCCAACATTTCATTTATGAGGGACCTCACTTCATCCCTTACCACTAAGGGTACTCTCCTCAATTTGTGTTGGACAGGTAGAGCATCCTTTGTCAACACTATTTTGTGGACATAACCTTTGAGTAGACCTAACTCTCCTCTAAACGCTACATCTGCCTCTTTAAGAATGTCTTCTAGACTTTTATCATCCACCACCATGAATTGTGAGGGCGCCCTGGGATTGACTACAATGTGCAGATCATATTGGTGGATCCAACCCAGGATGGGAGGTCAGTCCTCCACCACATATACGTTTCCTGTAGTGGATCTATTGGAGAATGTGATCTGAGCTTCAAAATAATGTAACAAATTCATAGACTCTCTCTGATAACCTGCAGGAGAAATATCTTTGGGCAGCAACGATCTCCCCACCCACTCATGGTCAAACATCCTCTTGGGAATAATGGTATATCTAGATCCAGTGTCTACCATAAGTGACACTTGTTTGCCATCAACCAAAAACAGAGCTTTGGGTCTATGCCTTCTCTTATCATTGTCAACAAGCTCATAATCATCATCAACACTAAGTATTTTATAAGTTAAGTCTCTTTTCCAGTCCCCATCATCTTGAATGGAAGCAACTCTAGGAAGTGATCTGGATTCTGGACATCCTAGCAAAATGGCCTAACTGACCACACTTAAGGCATTCATTGTTTGTAGCAAAGCAAAATGTAGAATCAGATGCATGACCACTGCTACCACACCTAGAGCACGATTTTGTGAATGATTTGGTAGGGTTGTTTTCTTAATGATAAATTTGTTTTTGTTCTTGAGTACTGCTACATTGTTAGGATCGTCATTTCCTTGATCACTGCTTTCGCCAAGATAGTTGTCGGGCATTTCTGCAATGTCATGGCTGTTATTGTGGTTCTGTAGCTCCTTCATGCAACATTTAGATTGTTCTATGACCTTTGCTAAGTCAATGGCTATTTTTAACGTAGGGTTTTTAGCTGCCCATAATCTTACTTGGATCTTTTTGTTATTACATTGAACTATCGGTTGATCTCCTATTAATTCGTCAGCCATGGCACCGAACTTGCACTTTATAGAAAGTTCTCTCAACCCGGCAACAAATTTGTCAACAGTTTCATCGTTCTTTTGGTGGTGAGTATAAAACTTGTAACTATTTATCACCAAATTTCCCTCCTTGGCATATCTAACTTCGAGTATACACACTGCTTCTGTGGCACAGGTTCTCCATTGGCTTGGAGAGCTTGTGGGAGATATCTCAAAAAAACCTTGCCCCTCCTTACCTAGCCTTTCCTTTTTCCTTTTTGCACTGAATTCTTGGCCATCTAAAGCATCCAAATAATTTTCAAAAATTACGATCCAGTACTCCCATGGTATGGAAGGAGAACCAGGTTGCTGCAAGAAATGGGGAGGAGGCACAACAGAAACTTGTGGGACAGACATGGTGGTAAAAATACAAAGAATTTATGTGTAAAGTTGTGGGATATCACAGGAAAGAGGTGTGCATATCACCGTTAGTAACGTGCATATATAGGAAAATATGTCACTTTAAAATGACAATAAAGAATAACATGCAAATTCCTAAACGCTGTGTGTCAATTGAAGAACCGTGATGTGGCATAAGATTTAAAACACCACAGCTGTGCGTGTCACCATTGAGACACGCACTGAGATAAAGATATGAGGAGAGAGATAAAATACTGTATTGTACCTGAGGTGTGTGTGTCACCATTGAGACACGCGTAGAATAACAAGAAAGTCACCTGAACATACACGTGGTGAGCATGTCACCGTATGACACACTTGGAGATCGATGTGCAGAAGAAGCAAGAAACTGCAGTATGTGTAGCTGCATGTGCAAGAAGAACTTTGTATGACTCGAAGACCACTGGACTGTGTGATGAACTCTGTACAACTCGAAGAAACAGGATCAAGATGGCCGTGTTACGTTGCGTGTTGACGTTGACACGCTGCCATAGGGACGATAAGCTGCACCGCTGACTTTCATAAAGAACAGACCAAAACACGATTAGTAAAGATGGCCACTGTGCATGAACACGTGATGACGTGCGTCGAGGATGAAGATGATGACGTCGCTGTGCTGGAAAGCTTTCACTTCTTTTTTTCAGTTTTGTTCCAAAATCCTTCTTTAAGTGTGCGTGGCGGGGCAGGATGCTCTGAAGTGTCCGCTGCTGGGCTCTACTAGAATCTAGTGGAATGCTGAACCACTGGCTAATTTCCCAATGACACCACTGGCCAGCATGCAGGAAATTGTTGCCGGGATTCTCCAGACAAGCATGCAAAGATCGTCGCCAAAATCTGTAGTGAAGAAACAACTCAGGAGACTTCAAGTAAGTAATAAGTACAGACTTTAATGGAGCCAGCAGCGTAATGGACACCTCTCAGCTGACCAGGGAGCCAACTGACAGTATAAGAATATTCATCCTCATAACATCAGAATCAAAGTACAGAATGTTAGGAAGCAGGAAACAAGGAAACTAAAAAAGGGCTAATACATAAATAATAAGTACAACAAAGTGACAGCAGCAACGGCCCTGGGCCTTCAAAAACTGGCCTCCAAAGGATCTAGCCCTCCTGTGTGAATGCCCAATGGAATAAATGGCCAGTCCGACCCAGATTTTAGCTGACATTTAGAGTCATTCTGCATCCTCTCTGTATTCCAGAGCTTCTTTTATACAAGGCTAGAAGCATGACACCTTTGCCACTTGGGCCCAGGCTGAAATCTCCCATCCATTCCCATACCCCTGAGCAGCCTGCCCCTAGCTCAAGGCTCTGTTAGCATTGAGGCCTAGATTATAAGAGGAGCTCACTGAACCATTACCCGGAGGAGAGCCTCATTTATTTGTTGTCTGGAGTACTAGTAGGAGAAAAAGTAGAGTCCTGCAGACCATCTGACACAGTGTTGTGCATTCTCCTCTTGGTTGTGTACCAGCTGCTGCTCAGGTCCACACAGACAGTGTGCAGTGCCACACCCTCTGTGACGTTTAGCAGTATCAGTACACTGCAGGACTCCAGTGCCATGGCAGCCAAAACAGGATTCTAAGGTGACAATATCTGCCATAAATGGGATCTGGTAACAAGGAACACCCCGCTTCTTATACAATTGCCTGCACTCTCATGCTATAGACATAGCCTCTACGGCAGAGATGTCCTATCGTAGGGCAGTTGTAAGAACCACAAGGTAATGTATGGAATTATTAAAATAATCTGAGTCACTTGCAATCACTCGATGCCACATTTGCGTCCATCATTTTTGACGCACCATGCTACTCTAGACAAAGCCCTGCCTTATGCAAATCAGTACAGGCCCTGCTGCTCCTTACAGTTCCAAACTCCAAACTGTCAGATGAGGCCAGTTTCACCCTACTTGACGTTCACCAGTAGTGGGTAGCCTGAATCCTATGGCACAGTGAGCACAAGACCCACATCTGGGTATAACTGTTGCACTTAGGACATCAACTGCAACAGCAAGGTGATGGATAGAATGTTTGAACTAATCAGAGCCAAGTTCAATTGCCTGGGCCACATTCCAGTCCATGTTTTTTCTCCCACCATGCCATTCTAGGGAAAGGCCAGCCTTATGCAGAACAGTCTGACCCTGCTTCTCTTAGGAACAGTCTGCCGGAAGTGCTAGGCAAGGCCCCATTGAGAAGAAACCACAAGCAAGCCCAGACTGGCAGGCTTTGCCCTACTTGGGGATTATTAGTAGGGTGTAGCCTGATTAGTATTGCACAGTGGTTATGGGTCCCACATCTTGGCATTCCTGTCGCACCTAGGGCATCAACTGCAACAACAATATGGTGATGGATTGAACACCTGAATGTGACGAGGGGCCCTCAGTCTCCCATAGCTAACAGATATTCATTGGCCTTGATATGAGTGGGGGAGCCTTGAAGGATTGGGTACCCCCTGCTCACTGTGCCACTAGAACCATGCTGCACCTGACTTACGAGAACAAATCAGGGTCAAACCGGTGTTGGGGTGCTGTTTTCTGTCTCAGAGAGGGTCTGGTTTTGGCAGTTCAGGCTGGACTGTTCCTATTGGGGAAGGACCAAGACTGATTTGCATATGGCTCGGTCGAATCAGAGATGGCATTGTGAGCAAATGATGGACTGGAATGCGACCCCAAGTAATTACCAATGGCTGAGTTTAAGTGAAGCATTCCACCCATCACTGTTTTGTTCACATCTGTTGTGGGACAGGGACACCACTGACATCTGTTTACCGCTCCACCTACTACCCACTTCCAAAGCTAATATTATGAAGCCTTACAATTCACATAGAAGTCTGGAGAGCAGGCCTGATACAATTAAACAGCAGACATGCTTTTACTGTATTTATTGAAAAATTTCTGCAAAGGAGGTTTGTTTATCAGGAGACAGTGCCCTCTGGGCCTGAACTTGGCAGCGCTGACATCACTCAGGGTTTCATCATGTCATATATTTAGATGCAGTTACACATTGACTGAAGTTACTCATTTAACAGGATGGTGAGTTCGCCATCTTGAATCCAGTCCACACTATCAGTGGGCGAAGAGCGATTGGATGCATCTTTGTGCTGGCGCAAGTCATGAACAGCGCCGAGGCCCCCGTGGTTGGCGCAATTTTCTAAATGTAACTGCTGTTATTTGTTATCAGCCCCTGTAACAGAGGGACACTAATGATTTACTTTAATGTTTATACATTAGCTCAAGAAATACAGCATGCAGGGAAGGGAAGCATAACATTGATGGTTAAGGTGGCTTCAGTGATTTGCAGGGTATGGGAGACAGCATGCATTTGTGCTTGCTGCAGGCAATGTTTGTGATAATATCAGGGAAATTTAAAGCAGGCCTACCCACTGACCTCTCAGACCAGCTCTTCTGGCACTGCCATATTGCCCCATAGGCCAGTCCGACCCAGCTTACATTTTAGTTGTCAACATCTGGCATTCAGGTTCATGTAGTTTTAGCTTTCTAATCAAAGTAGCAGAAAACAAGTTGGTCAGTTTAGACTACCAGGAGCATCGAACCCTGACTGCAAATCCCCAGTTACTCTCAAACCCCCTTGGGCATTTCTGGGACAAGTCACATTATAGTTTATTTGCAAATGTACATGGGCAGGGTGTAAAGGTAGCTCTCTGACTCCTTTTTGTACAGGATTACAATGATGCACGAAATCTGTCCGTTGGAAGAAGCACTGGCTTATTCTGTGCCTCTAAACCGTCTTCGAAGTGTCTATTTTAGCTACAGTCTCTCAATGCAATTCAGAATACAAATCACATTAATGTACTTTTTAGGTTTGGCTTTACAGCACCACTTTCTGCTGACCTGCTGTTACCAATTCTTAAACTGTTCACAGCTTTAATCCTAAAACTTTGCAGTGTGAGATTATCTTTTTTTTTTTACTAAATCTGTGAAGAGTTACACTTCGGCATAAAAATTAAAAACTCCAAAGAGGATTTTGACCCATTTTTGCGCCTACCATTTTTACCTGGTGCTAAAAGGGGTTCAGGGCAGCAAGGGTGTCATGAACCCCAGTGCAAGCAATGAAAATACCGCCTGAACAGTTAGGTTGTAAAATAAAGCATTGATCTCCCACCTCTGGTGTCACTGCACCTGCTGCACCACTGATCGCTATACCCATGGGCCAGAGATACAACTAAAAGCTGTGTGCAAACATTTCCAGGTAGCATACAATCTGGCTCAAGCAGACCACATGTAATTGTGCAAACTGTTCCAGATGGCAAGAGTGCAATCACCAGGGCCTGGCATGCAAGCCACAGTGGAACAGCTCCGGGGCCCTGATAGCTTGTTCCAGGGTGGCCGCATATGAATCCACCAGACCTGTATGAACATGTGAGAGAGAGGCTAAAGTGCAACGCAAAAGACTTTTGTAAGCGACTGCCCCTGTTTTCATCTCCACGAGACTCCTGACCTACCTTAATGCAATCATCTATCAAAGGGCAAGAGATACAAACAACTGGTCACAAAATATCGGTTGCAATTTGTGCTCAGTAAATATTTTTATGAACCAAACTTTATACTAATAAGTCAGTTCATAAAATTCAGAAATGTACTGGGTCGTAATCCATCCTACCTCACGATTATCCTCATGATTGTTAATGAGGTCAGTCAGAAATTGCTACTCACTATGGTGTAGACCATCACAGGGATGGTGGCTTTCTGTGATTCCCTCGGTACACCATGGCTTGCAGACCACCGAGGTGATATTATCGTTATGTCCCTCGATTTTTCATGGGTGTTTGTGGTTCTTAGTGAATATGGATTTTAAGGACTTGCATTTTCACATGCATGAGAGGTGTGACATTTCAAATGAGCAACGCAGAGTATATAAGATATTGATTTGTGCAAAATTGTTTTGTACGTGTTTTTTCTTTCTTTTGTTGCCCATGTCTAAAATGTGGATTGCGCTTTTGTAATTATATTTGTTGTTTTCTTACAAGTAATTGCTACTACAACCACCTATATACTGTACTGCATGTCCTGATGAGGCACGAATATATGGGCCGAAACACATCAACCAGAAGAAGAGGAGAAGTCTAATGGATTAAAAATGATATATATTAATTTACAAATACACACATCACATGGACTGAGTGGAGGTGGAAGTATCCCTCACACTTGAGTGTAATGGACTATCTCCCCTTGGATTGCCTACATATTTGTATTGATTCGCAACCAGGATTAGAATGGATGGGTAGGAAGGAACTAATAACACTTTTTGAATATTGTGTTTCTTATGGTTTATATTTAATGTTTTTAGTTGTGTGAAAAATTAAGAAAAAAAGACATAAAAACTGGCATGAAAAAATTGTAAAGTTTGGTGAGTGGTTGAATTATTCAAAGTAATTACCTGGGGACTAAGCTCCTACCTGGAGGGACTAATACAGTTTTTTCCTACCTTGTAATTTCTCCGATTGATCCCCACACATCTTTTTTGCGTTTTTGCTACTATATGCTTTTGCCCAGATGCGTTGGGGGAATTAGAGCAAAACCCCTGAGTGTTGTATATAGGCTTTCTGGGGTCAGCATACCACCATATCTGTGATTGGTTTTAAATAAAGTATTTTTTTTTTTAATGTAGGTCAATTTCCTAAAGGAAATGGGGCTGCATTAAAAAAAAGTGTATTTTTTTCAAAGGTGTGTTTGCGAGTTGGTAGTGGTTCTATGGACCACTGCCTACTCCCCCCCAAAACTTGTTTCTTAATACACAAAGGGGAGGGAACTCCAAGGGGATCGCTTCCTTTTTGCGAAGGCAATACATCCCAACCGAGATGCTGGTAATATTTTGATGCTATGCAACCAGATTTCGGTCACAAACAATTGGTACACATAATGCCACTTTAGCATTTGGAAGGAACAGCCCGTTCCAAATACCACATCAGTATGGGCCTACAAATCCATTTTAGGAGTCGGTAAACCAACTCTTAACATAGGATTCATACATAAGAAAAAATATTTTTGGAGTTGCCAACTCTGAATCAGAGCTTTTGGGACTGTACAAACGCTTAGCATATATGTCCTTTAGTTCTCTACAGAAAGGAATTTTTTTAACAGTCTTGGCCATCATGGTCCGTGACAGTAGTGCTATGAAGTCACTTCCATCACAAGCCAGCACTTTGCACAACAAATGATTAAATAATAATAATACTTAGAGTTTGCAATAGAATGTTAAGACTGAGCTCAGCATCTCACTCAGAAAGAGGGTACTAACCTTTTAAGATATTACCGATTCGTAGTGGGTCACAATTCGACCTACTTCATACATATTATATCAGTATTAATGAGGTAGGTCACAAATTGTGACCAACAGGAATCCCAGCCATCACAGGCTGCTGAGGTCCGTAGAGCACCATCTCAGTGATTGCTTTTAAATAAAGCATTTGTTTTTCCTTAAATGCAACCCAGTTTCGTTACAGGGAAATGGGATCTGTTTAAATAAAAAATACATATGTGTCATTTTCATGTTTCAAGAGTAGTCAGTGGTCCATTGCAACACTGCCTACTCTTAAAAATATTTTTTTGAACATTCACAAAGGGAAAGAGGTCATTGCGATTGGCTTACCACCTCCTTTGAGGAGTTGGTAACATTAATGTTTTGCAACCGGAATTTGGTTGCAAAACATTAATACATACCATTCCTATTTGGAAGGGGCACCCTAAACACGCACCTTCCAAATGCCAAATCAGTATTTGGCCGCAAACACAAATTACGATTCTGTAATGTGTTACCGTATTTCGACTGTCGGTGTGATACATCAGGAAAATCCTTTTTCGGTCACAAATTGGCCCAATTGCGACCACAAAAAGGTTTCGTACATCTGGCCTCAAATGCCTATTCGAAGAGGTGCATTGTCAGGACTTTGCAATTAGGATAGTTTAGGTATTTACAGAAATAGGTCAGAAGGCTCAATGTGGAAAATCAACAGCAGTAACAAAGAACATACCCAAAGGTTTATCAGTTCTCATCCTCCAACAATGTATTAACTGCAAGCACATTCAACATAAAAACGAGCATTGGCAAAGCCAAGATGTCAACTTGTAACATGTCAACGCATATACACAGAGGCACTCAGAAATGACCTGCACGTTTCTTACACAAATGCTATTTATCACATTAAAGCAGCTGCTCTATTGCTTTACCAATGCCAAAGAAAGAATTTGCAAAAATAATTGTTTTCTGTATGGAATACATTTAAGAGATAAATAACTGAATGTGAAAACAGCGTGAAGATTCGCTGTAGTTTCCAGATGTAAAATATTACCTCATCCATTCCAAAGAGAGTACTTCCTGGCAGCTGGAATGATACACCAAATATCCTACAGCATGTGGTGAGGGGGCAATACTGCACGGAGTTTGGACATAACCAGCTGTTTGTATATTTAAAAAAAATGGTAACCTTAAAACCAGACCCAATAATCAATGCATTCTCTCATATCTCACTCACTATTCTTCACCATCATACACATTACACGCATAAATATAATACAATAAACAGTCACATAAAGACTATCCTTACACTAATACGAATCCAAACTGAAATAATTTACAATAATCAAGTGCACCCTGAAACAGTCTACTTCACAAAACACTCACCTCTGGAACGGGGCAACTCGGAAAAAAAACATAAACATCACATAGCTATCCTAACTTCAAAAAGGACAAGAAGCTTGGAATAACTCAGATCTTCAACAAACACACAAGTACAGTCACCCAGAACCAGATCATGGCAACACACAAACATCTGAACGCACCATATCAGGTAAACACTTACAAATTGCACCCAAAGGCTACACTCTCTGTAAGATTGTCATGTGTTAGCTGAATCCTCCAACTGGCATGCAATGTATCTGGCCAAATTAACAGGGTGACCACTCTTGCACATCAAAAGAAGCACCCCAGAGCACAAATAACACTCGTCACATAATGACAGCACGCTGACACTCCTCACACTGAAACACCACAGTGGACAAGATTTCACACCAACAACTCTCAACCACCAACAATGACTAATCAATACACAAATAACAGTGTATGCAAATAGTCCAAAGGAACAGCACTCAACAAGAAAACAAAGGGGCCAAGTTACAAAAAAATGTTGGAGTGCGGAGCTGTGCCAAATTCAGCAGCGCCACGCTCTGATATTTTTAAATAACACAGGGATGCACCTTGTTCATAAGAATATGGTGTCCCCCTGTGTTTCCCCTAGCACTGGTGTAAACAAAGCTGCCTAGTACCAGCGCAGGCACCCTGCCACCATGTGGCAAGGGTGCCTACACTGGGGCACCTTCCTGCACATACACAATCAATAATGGCGATTTGCTCATTCTATGTGAGCTGCAGCATACGTTGAAAGAGCAAAAAATGAGGAGAAAGTTACAATTTCTCCTCATATCGTCATTCTAACATCTCGTAATCCATGGCGTTAGAATGGTGCTGTTTTTGGTGCTGCCTCAGCCTTGTAAATCTGGGGCAGCATCAAAAAGCAATGGGTGTTGCGGTGGAACACCTACAGCAACATCCAGTGCACTCCCCTTTGCTGCGGAGGACTGCAGCGGAAAGGGGCATATTTACAAGGTGGCGTTAGGCCACATTAAGTGGCTTAGCGCTACCTTGTAAACATAGAAAATGACGATACGCCACCGGCGTGTCAATAAAAGTGACGCTCCAGTGGTGAGAGGGGCCTGTAAATATGCCCCAAAATCCTTACAAATTATGCCAACTGCATATTCACTAGTGGAATACAACCACAAAGCATGCATACATATACACTTCATCAGTTCAGCATAACCCAGCACTGTGCAAACTGCATTTGAATCAGTAGCATGTAATCAAATCAAGCACAAGAAGGCCAGGCCAGGTCTTCCCTGGACTGGAGTCAAGCACACTGGGACCAGTTTCGGGGTAACACCCCTCATCAGCCAGGCTAGATTGAATCCAGTGGCAAAGAATGATGATGGATTCAACCCAGATCTGTGACTGTGGTTGAGTATCTGAAAAGTTTGTTACCCCGAAACCAGTCCCAGGATGTTTGTTTCCAGTCCAGGGAAGACCTGGCTTGGCAGTTCGGGCTGGACTGTTCCCATGAAGAACAGGGTCAAGACTGATTTGCATATGGCTGGGTCTGAACTGGGGTGGCGAAGTGAGCTAAAGAAGGATGATGGTTTCAACCCAGATCTGTGACTGGGGGTGATTGTCCGAAAAGTTTCAGAGCTCCGTCCATCATCTCCTTGTGTTTAGCATGTAATCAAATGCCATACCTACTCAGTTGCACATCACCATGCGCCACACAAAGTACAGATTTTACCTGCAGCAAATAACACCATGCAAAGCCAACTCGCATTCCATGATCTGCACAGGATGTGGAGCGATGCAGAATAAAATGTACACTTGAGGCAGGTAAACATACACCCAGCAAACTACTGCAACACTAGCAATGATCAGAGACTGCGGCCACATCAGCAGCCTAGACCTATACTCTTAAATAGGTCAGGCATTCATTCAAAGAGACTGGTGTCAAACATGCACGCTCTCACATACACGTCATGTCTGGATTGTTAACTACACTACTCTTTACTTTATTTCTCGGTGTTTGTGTAGTACATTGCAAACACTAGGGGCTGCCAGAGCGCTTCATATATGTGATAAAGACAGTCTCACTGGTTCATTAGGGTCACACAATACAGAGAATATTATATTGAAGACCGAGTTTACAGCATGGTAGCTGGTGAATGGAAGTGCAGCTGACATGTCCAAGTAGATGTAACGAGATAAGAGATGGTGGTGGTGGACCCCTCTAGCCACCAGGAAGAGTATCTTTACGTTTCCTGTTCCCCACTCCACCATGGCCCTGGTGTCAAGTTGTGCCCAACCTGCTCGATTGTTAGACATTTATTTCATTTTCTAGGAGTTCTGTAATGGCTTCCCCAACATATGCTCTATATTGTGGCCAGCCAATCAGGATTCGCCCATCCACTTCAAATGGGCCAATCAGAGCATATGTTGTCACCAATGGTCCAGGAGATATCTCTAACTTTTTATCAGCTTTAACCCCTTCAAGCCCACCCAAGCATCTTTTTGAATGCTCATTGCTCCAAAACTACTGAATGGATTTACACCAAAAGGCACACTTCCCAAGTAAAGAGCTAACTTTTTCCAAATTTGCGGTATTCCAGCATTTTTTTCGATATCAGAGAGCCAAATTTCCAAAGAGAATTAACATGGGAAATTGCGCCTTTGCCCCATCTGGCCCCTTATACTTGGTCCCTGCTTCAATCAATCAATCATGATTTGTAAAGCATGTCTGCTTCACCAGTGAGGGTCTTGAGGTGCTATGGGATCACGCTGCCGGGTCCTATTGATTGAACATCCAGGTCTTGAGGTCCTTCCTGAACTGCTTGAGAGATGGTGAGGCTCTGAAGTGCAGGGGGAGGATGTTCCAGGTAGTAGCTGCCAGGTGGGAGAAGAGCCGCCTCTGCTGTTTACCCAGCAAATGCGTTGTGTAGCTGTTAGGGAGAGGGTTCCGGAACGGAGTTCCCGGGTGTGTTGGTGGAAATTCACTCCTTTGTTGAGGTATGCTGGTCATTTGTTGTGTGGTGCCTTGTAAGCATGGGTGAGCAGCTTGAACTGGCATCTCTTCAAGACTGGTAACTATTGGAGGTTCTTTCAGTGGGGGGGTGATGTGCTCCTGTCAGGGGAGGTCAAGAATTAGTCTGGCTGCTGTGTTGTGGATGGTCTGGAGTTTCCTCATGAGTTGGGCGGTGATTCCTAAGTAGAGGGAGTTGCCGTAGTCGAGTCTGCTGGTGGCGAGAGCTTGTGTGACGGTATGCCTGGTGTAGGGTGGGAGCCATCTGAAGACCATCCTGAGCATACAGAGGGTGAGGAAGCAAGCGGAGGAGACTGCGCTTACCTGCTTCTTGATAGATAGCTGGCTGTCAAGGATGATGCAGAGGTTGCAGGCATGTTTGTTGGGTTTGGGGGTTGGGCCCAGCTCAGATGGCCACCATTTGTTGTTCCAGAGGGTGTCCTTGTCTTTCACAAAGATGAGTACTTCTATCTTGTCTGTGTTGGGTTTGAGACTATTGTTGTTCATGCAGACGGCCACATCTTTCATGCATCTTTGGAACTTGTCATTGATGTTCGTTGGGTTGTTAGTCAGGCAGAGGATGAGTTGGGTGTCGTCGGTGTAGGAGATGATGTTTAGTCCATGGCTCCTGATGATGTGGGCCAGGGGTGTCAAGTATACATTAAAGAGCGTTGGACTAAGTGAGGAGCCTTGAGGTACACCAAAGGTGATGTTCTTAGGGAGCGAGAAGTAGGGAGGGAGGGCTCCTCCTGTGAGGTAGGATGTGATCCACTTGAGGGCTGCTCCTTAGATTCTGATCGGGTGGAGTCTGTTGATCAGTGTGTGGTGGGATAAGGTTTCAAAGGCTTCTGAGAGGTCAATGAGGATGAGGGTTGCTGTTTCTCTGTGGTATAGCAGCATTCTGATGTCATCCATGGCTGTGATTTGCTCTGAACCTGGATTGCGAGGGGTCCAGAAGGTTGTGGTTCTCAAGATGTCTATTTAGCTGCATGTTGATATTTTTCTCGTTGAACTTGGCAGGGAAGGGCAGCAGGGAGATGGATTGGTAGTTGTTGGGTTTTCTTGGGTCAACCGATGGTTTCTTCAGTAACTGCTTCACATAGGCATGTTTCCATTTCTGGGGGAAGTGGGCCATGGTGATCGAGGAGTTGAAGATCTTGGTGAGTTCTTTGCTGATGGGTTGATTGCCGAGGTTGAAAGTGTGGTGGGGGCAGGGGTCTGCTGGGTCTCCGTAGTGAATGTATCTCATGATGGATGCTGTTTCCTTCTCTGTGAGGGTGTTACAGGAGGTGAACTAGTGTAGGTGGGTGTCGGTTGGCATGAGGAGGTTGAGCTCCTAAATGGAGAAGTGTGGTGTAGCTGCCAGAGCAGCTATCTCCTTCAGCACAGGGGTCACGGTTCAATCGCTGGTGGCAGCTCAGATCAGCATCATGTGACTCTGGGCAATAGCTCACTTAATCTCCCCGATGCCTTGAAACCTTAAGGGGTGATATATTCACGGTTTACAAGTATGGATTATTTATAACTCCTTGACTATGTTGGACAGTTCTTTGCTGCTGTTGGATTGACGGATCAGAGCAAAACTTTCCAGGAAGGATACAAAGATGAACATTTTTGGGGGGGAAGGTTCACACTGATTTGTCAAATGGCATTAAAGTTAATAATGAAACAAAAAAATCCCTTTCTATGGAAATTTTGACTTAACATAACCACACAGTGTAGACCACCACTATGTAATGCAGATTTATCAATTAAAATAAAAAGACATTTTCTATATTGCTTCACTGAAAACAATCCTTCATGTTGCGTGAGTCGCTCCAGGCTGGTCCATGAGAGGACGCATGATTTGCCAAACAATTGCTGCATGAAAGATGGTTAGTATAAACATTATAATTCAGTGAACCCCACTGGATCTTGAGAGTAATCCCCTCACCTAAGATGGCTACTGCTGTGACGTGATGGCCATCATAGCTGCTACTGATTTCAATTTCATATTGGTGATGATGAACAGGACCACAAGAGTGATGTGGGAAATATCCTCCTGGGGACTTTGGCACTATGATTTATAACAACATTTCGAAGACCAAGTCTATCCCCTTTGCAAGTAACAGTCTCCTAGCCCTTTGTGAAACACTTCAACCCAGGATTGGACTATAGGGCAATCAGGCAGGGCCTGATAAGCTGGTATGAAAAGCCAGTGGGAGGGCTGTTTTTTTTGGCTGTTTGCAGGACTGTTAAACCGTTTTTTTCTATGGATGTCACTATTTGTTTTTATAACCAACTTTATTTGCTTTTTATAAACAAAAACAAGACAGTTATTGGAAGTATTTGCAGCACCGTGACATAATTGACATTTCATTACATATCCCCTTATGAGTAATAAATGTAAGATTGAATAATAAAGAGTCTACCCTAAGCAATCAGTCCAATAAGCCCACCCATTTACCCCATATTCGCTCATATTTATTTGGGCACCCTCTTGCCTCATAAACCGCTTTTTCTTGGATCGCACACCAATCCACTCCCCTGTGCCATTTCGATATAGAAGGAGGCTTGGAGTCTTTCCAGGCCACTGCAATGTCTCTTTTAACAACCAGGAGGGCTGTACCTAGGAACACCTTGTTGGCTCGAGAGCCGTCCATCCCTTCCTTCACCCCAAAAAGAAGAGCCAGTGGAGTAAGTGGCACCTCCCATCCCAGCACTTCACTAAATTCCGTTGTGACTGTCGCCCAGTACTTAGCTATGACTGCGCAGGACCAGGCCATATGAAAGAAGTCAGCTGGTCCCTCTCTACAGCGCGGACACTGTGGGGCTGGTAGGAGTCCAGCTTTGTGCGGTCGTGCTGGTGTAAGATATGCACAGTGAAGATAGTATATCTGTATGAGGTGAAGTCTAGCAGAGATCGTGAGAGTTCTGGGGGCCATAAGGGCGTCTCTCCAATCCTCATCCTCGAGAGGGCCCACCCAACCCTCCCACCTAGTTTTAAGAGGGTCCAGCATGGACGGAGTGTTGGGATGTCACTATTATTACCACCACAAACATTGCCTGCAGCAAGCACAAATACTTTTGTTCCCACATAACTTGCAAAACACCTCTGTAAAGTGTCTTTGCGAGTTCGAAATGGCACAATTTGCAAATGTGGGCTACTTCTTTGTCTTATTTGCTAATGGGGGCGAGTTTTATTTTGTTTTTATTTACAAGCACTATACGCCACTGGTGTGTCACTTTTAATATGGGGAAAGTGATGTCCCAGTGGCGCAAGAGGCTTGTAAATAAGCCCCTGGGCTTGGGCGAGCTAGAATCCATACTCCTAAATTATCTGACTCTATGGTTATTTTTAAGCAGCATGAGAGGTAAAGAGAAAATTATTTTCGAAATATCTAGAATTTTAAAATTCCACGTTGCACACCTTCAGTGGGAATTCAAGATACATGCAACATTCCAAAATGCAAGGAAAATACTAATTCAAACTTTAGCTGGAAAATACATTAGAATGCATTTCAGGCCCACAATTTGGGAAAATTACCAATGCATGGGTTACATTATGTGTGCACTTCTATAAACAAATAAGTAATACTTTCAGCACATTTAAAGCGTTTGAAGTGGAGAATCTTAATTTACTAGGGGTTACTGAGTGTAATATTAAAGCAATCAAGAAACACATGTAGTATGTTATCCCTTTGCATAATACTAATTCACCTCCTTGTCAGTGCATTTCTAAAGTATACACAAAAGTCTGGTTAATCATGAGGATACGTAAACACCTTGTATTCCTCTTTCTTCTTTTCATACATTTATCACTCAGAATATATGGAACTTCAGACTAGCTATGATTATAACACACTCCCACTATCAATTCAAAAGAGAGCCCAAACTACTCACTTCCAGGCTCACAAAAGTAAACAGAGGGGGAAGTAGGCAGGGTGCATAGCTCGATAAGTCCTTGAGCAACCCTGAAACATGGAATGGAGCCTGGATGGGTCTCCCCATATTACCCTGAGCAAGGCTCCAAATCCATTGTCAGAGCATAGGCCGCAACAGCTCTCTCCGACACTGTGGGATTCTGCTATCAGCTCCCAGCTCACATATATCATGACTATCTTCCAGGATATAATATAGGGGAGCATCATGGCTGCTCCAGTCGGTCAGGGTGTCCTCCTAGGTGTGTATCACTACACCTACAGACAAGCAGCAGGAGTGTGTGACAGTTGCCGGAGACATAGTGTAACCTGCATTTTGTCCGTTTTTTTGGTGTGCTAGTTTTTTTTTCTGAGTCGGCTGAGGAGGGAGTGTGGTTTATCATAGGGCAGAGGTCTCCTCCAAGTCTGTGCCAGATAACAAGTCCAAGAATTCACAAAGTGCCTCGTTCCTGTTTCGGGAGCTCAGAAAAAAGATAGCCAAGTGTGAAATCTTACTTTAAATTGTGTATCTTCAGGGTCACTTCTCATGTTGGATTAAGAAGTCATATCCAGAGGCAGTACTCGTGATTTAACTTTCAGGGCCTCATTTATGAGGCCCCTTGCGCCGCAGGAACGTCACTTTTTGTGACGGTCCGTGGCGCAGAAACATGCTTCATGTTTATCAGGCAGCACTAAGCCACTTTTTTTGGTTAAATGCTGCCTCGTAAAGGTTGTTCCCTTTAACGCAGTTTTCTGCATTATAGGCGCGTGCAATGGGTGTTGCTGGGGAAGTTCCCAGCAACATCCATTGCTTTTTGACACTGCCCCAGATTTACGAGTAATCGTAACTCTAAGGTAGTGCCAAAAGCATACGCCTCCCAAGGGGAGTCATTAGGGAGGCACAAAGAGAAGAAATATCTTTATTTCTCCTTATTTTTTAGGTCTCGCCTAGCGACGTAGCGCATGCGCTGCCCGCCTTGGCGAGATCTATTGTTGTGGGTTTCTTGGCCGATGGGTGACAGGACATGTGCACACGTCGGACAGGACAGGCCATGTGCACGCGTTCGTCTCGCGCGTTCTGCACAACGCACCGGACAGGACAGGCGATGTGCACGCGTACGGCTCGCGCGCTCAGCACAACGCGCGCTCAGCACACCCTATTCATGTTGCTAGAAGGTGCTGCCAGAGAGAGACCATTAATGCATATTAGCGCTGTGTGACATCTATATATATTCCGCAAATGCATGCATCTAGATACACAAAACAGACAAAAGTCTAATATGCAGCACACGTAATTTTTGCTCTAGACCCTATGATATCTGAGGGTGCACAGAACTCACCAGCTCTTGCCGGCGCCACTCCAGCACCTAGCCCAGGGTGGCGAAGCCCTGGGTGTTCCTCAGTGGCATGTCCTCAGCCGATGTGGGTGCTCGGTGGGTGCACGGTGGGGTTGCTCCCTCCCCCTCAGGCACTCTTTCCACCAGCTCGTGCACCGGCACCCTCTTGGGGCCTCTGGGCGGCTGACAGGCACCACCTTCCTCGTGCATCGGCGCCTTCCTTTGGCCGCTCCAGGGCAGGCTCATGGCCTCCTCACCACGCCCTCGTGCCACGGCCTTGAATGCTGGCGTCCTCTCGTGGGCCCTCCAGGGCTGGTGCTGCACCTGGGCCTTCCACTCCAGGTAGGAGGGCCGGCGTGTCTGCAGCTTCAGCTTCACCGTGAGGGCCTTCACCGAGTCCAAGTCATCATCACAGGTAGAGGACTCCTCGCCCAGCTCCTTGAACTTCCACCCATCAAAGGACATCTTCAGTGAGCATTCACAAAGGTCGCACGTGCGAGTGTTCACAAGAGATCTGTGCACAAGTGGATCTGCCATGTGTCTGTGAGAGAGTGCTAGTGCAACTCTGCAAGAATGAGTGTGAGTTAGGGTCTACCTAAGGACGTCTGAGAAAAGTTAGCCTGCCAGAGAAACTCTGGGAAGGACTGTGCACAAGGATGTGTGCACTATGAGTGAGAGTGCAAAAGGGTCTGTGCGCAAGTGAATGTGCACCAGGAACTCTACAATAATGGCTGAAAAATATCGGTGCACGAATAAACGGGCAAGAGAACCCCAGAAAGAATTCCTTCGCAAATATAATCGCTACACACTAAGTGTGCAAATGGGTCAACACATGAGTGACCGTGCCAGAAGTTCTGTACAAGGTGAATGCAGAGGGTTTGTGTTAGACGGGTTTTGAGTGTGTGGGTGCAACAATTACCATGCAAAAGTAACACTGTACATGGTCAACACCAGTGGACGTGCGAGAGGGTTCCTTCAAGAGTGAAATTGCAGAAGCATTTGTACAGGCGTGAGCAGTAAGGCAATAGGCACGCGTTAAAGTGCTAAAATGTTTGTGCAAGAGCGAGCATGGACAAGGTTCTTTGCTAATGCGAGCTAGACCAGTCCCCGCACAGTGCGCGGGGAGGTCACCAGAACGAGTCAGCATGTGCAAGGGCCAGTGAGTCGGTGTGAGTGAGCAGTGTATGTTTTACTGAAGCGTGTATGGCCTAAACAGAGGTTTCTACCACCAAATATCGACTCAAAAAGGCGTGTGTTGTAGTTCAGGGGTTGAGGTGACTCGTGCAAGAAAGATCTACACACGCGAAGTAGCAAGAAAATGTAAACAAGGTTGCATGCAATAAAACGAGTGCACTGCAAGTATGCGGGGAATTGTGAACGCTCAGCACAATGCGCGCTCAGCACAGCCTATTCATGTTGCTAGAAGGTGCCGCCAGAGAGATCATTAATGCATATTAGCGCTGTGTGACATCGCCACATACTTTAAGCACCCTATGTTCGTTTTTACCACTGGAAATTGTGCTGCGTCAAAATTAGTATCCAGCTAGTTTCATTATTTCACTGAGAAGCCTGGGACTAGAGATTGTATGAAGCAGGCAAACCCGAGAGTCGTTCTGAGAAACGTTTGCTTTTAGTAAAGAGCATAACAAATTAAGCAAATAAAACCAGCTGTAACCCCGTCTTTATTTTTTTAATTGATTTGTAACCCGTCACCTAAAACCGGAAATCGAGTAAAATTCCAGAGTAGCTTTTTAAGAGTTCCTTAATAATTACTGTTCTGACAGAGCCCATTTTCCCATGCTTCGTTTAGAAGCATCTGAACTACAGTATCGAAACGTGCAGGTCCACCGTGTCACTCGTGAACAGTGCCAACTGATCTAGTCCCCCTGAATAGACAAGCATTTGCTATGCAATAGGTCTCGCATTTGCGCGAGTATAAGCTATTGACATTGAAAATAACAATGCCTTTTATTTTTGTTTTTAAAACATAAATAAAAGGCATTGTCATTTACAATACCAATGGCAGAAACTTGCGTAAATGCGAAACCTATTGCATTACAAATGCTTGTCCTTTTTCTATGTGTGCTGCATTGTGCAGCACACATAGATAGAGAAAAAAGACTCTTTTGATTGTTTTTGGGCCGGAAGGTTTCTCTTTGTGCACAATAAGAATCATCCCTGCAACGCAGGCACACTTGCACCATGGTGCAAAGGTGCCTGCGTTGTCGCACAGCAGTCCATTGTGCGCCTGCGCAGGGGAAAAGGACAGGAATGCACTGTATCTTCTTTTGCCATAGGGCAGTGAAGCAGAAAGGCCTGCGGCGCTGCCCTATGGCAAAACCTCATAAATGAGGCATTGGGTATTCAAAAAATATATAAAATGCTAGCAGTGGACGTAGCTGCCAATGGTGCAGTTGGTGCAGTGGAACCGGAACCCATAGGTTTGAGGGGCACACAGTATTTTCACATTCAACTGAGAGTGATTAGGCATTTCCCTTGCTTACATCAGAACCCAGGGCACCCCAGTACGCCACTGACTTTTAGCCCATAGTATTCACCTCAATATGCTTCCACTGACCCTAAGCTTCTGCTGAACCCGTCCTAACATTTAAAATACCAACAGATTCAGAAAAGGACAAGATTGCCCTCCCTAGGAAGATAATAATGCATGTTTCATCCCAGAAGTCCAGCCTGGCTTGGACACGCAAAGGAAACTGTGGCAGTTTAAATGATAAAAACAAAACAGACAAAAAAGTTGTAGATCCATTTGCGGCCACGATGTGACCATAATGCTTATGAGTTAGATCAGGACCTCATTTTCAAGGCCTGTGCGCCGCCGGAACATCAATTTGAATGACACTCCTTAGGCGCACGTTGCAGTGCCGTAGGGGAGGTGCAGTGAGGATAAATAACTTTATTTCTCCTCATTTTTTCCTCTTTCATTGTGTGCACACATAGAAGGAGGAAATTGCCTCCACTGATTGTTTTTGTGCATTTCCACAATGCAGACACCCTTGCACCGTGGTGCAAGGGTACCTGCGTTGGCGCACGAGAGCCAATTGAGCGCCAGCACAGAAATGTGCCATATCTAACAGATACAGCACATTCCTACCCTTTTATTTTGCTGTAGGGCAGTGCAGCAGGGTACGCTTGCGACGCTGCCCTACTGCAAAGTATTTTAAATGAGGCCCTCAGTCCTTTTATTATGAGTTTGTTTACAGTTCCCAGCCAAAGGAAGGAAGTTGTGAGTAGCAAATCTATCAAGTATGCCACAATACATCTATTATTCAATTCTAAGTAAAATGATGCACAAGTGATGACTCTGTGGGTTTGAGTCTAGGCATAACGCCACGAAGCACACAAAACGTTTTACACACCAAACAAACACTATCAAAGCCAATAGGTCTGGTTTGCATTTTCAGTTATCAGACAGACCTATTACAAGTGCAGGTGCTATTTATTGCACCAAATAAAGAAGAATACCACTGGTTTGTTACTTGCTGTTTTAGATAAATAGTACCTATCACGAGTTTCTGGGGAATAACATGCAGATTTTGATGTTTTGTTCACCAAAATTCACGAGACAGTAATTACCATAAGGTTTTCACCTGTTAAATTTCCAAACTGCCAAAACTTAACGAAAGTTCAGGTATTTAATCCATCCTTTAATTATCGAATGCGTTAAATAACACTCAATTAGTAATTCCGACCTGTGTGTAAATAGGAGTTTACGCACTAGTCGGAATACACCCCCCAAACTCATTATCAGGCCTCTGGTGGCTTTTGCATTAGGGTGAACATTAAAACTGTCATCGTGGACATTATTTACAGTCCTGGACTTTAAACCCACACGTCACTGTATCAAGTGTGCTAGTCTAGTTACCTCAAAAAAAGGAAACAGACTACAAAACTCAGAATGCATTTGGTTGCAAAATTAAAGCCAGGACTGGAAAAAGTGTCAATAATCACAATGGAGTCCGGTGCCCAACCTGTTGCCAATGCTTGTTCAGTATACACTCCAATGCTCTTCGCTTCTGGCCCTTCACCGGAAAAATACCCAGCCTTTCCAGCATAGATTTATGCTTGCAGTTTTCTAACTGCACGGACATTTTGCGCCCTCTCCCGCTCTTTCTTAGTTTTTTTTCAATCTTTCCTCAAATTGGTCACAATCTCATCTCAGCCCAGAGAGGCTGCAAATCCCTGCTGCAAAACACCACAACACCTCGCTGACACGCACAGCATAGCCCTTTCTGCTGTGTTGACAGATTGCCATTTAGTCAGCAAGCACAAAACAAGTGTTTCTGCTTCCAGTTTCCGCTATGACAAGGTTAACATTTTAAGTGATGGAATACAGTGTGTAGATTTCCCCATACCGGGGACCCCTGGCTCCGCCACACTTGAAAACACTTCATTTTAGTGATGGAGTACATGAAGGGTGCGCTTTCTGTCGATGAACCCCTGACAGCTACTCAGCCTAATATGCCAGGGAAATTCTCTTTCCTCTCTCTTTTAACCCGAAGGGAAAGAAAATGCATATGTGTATGAGGGAAGGAGGCGGCCATTTTGTTCCGATAAATGCTTTCCTCGGTGAATGCTCCCTTCGCCATCTGTTGCGATGATTTCTAACGCTGTGACCACCGTCTCCCTAAAACAATAGAAATAATTATCTCCTGCAGGCTGGCACCATACAGGAACAAAAGTTAATTACTTTTTCAAATTGAGGTAACAAAGAAGCTTGTTTTAATAATGAAAAAGTGATTAGGACAGTGGGATAAATATATTGAACAAAACGCATCAAATTCGTTCATAATTTGCCCATCTCTTTCCCGGATTAGCATCATGGCGCGCATTCAGTGCAGCACAGTTGGAAAGTCGCCTTTTAATAGAGCATATGAAGTCCCCTTTTGCGACATGAAAGGAAAGGATTGTTTTGTGCCTAGGAATGCTTATAGTTCGATTATTTACTGCACAATTTCAGTAAACACAAACACATTTACATGGCTAGCAAAACACTGAAGCGCAGAGGGAAACTGAATCACATATGGTCATCTCATTGATGAGAATAAGCGTGAGATTAGAATGCCTACGTCATCAAAGTGACTACAATATGCTACTAAATTTCCCCCGTTAGTGGCATTTGTCTCTATATAAACGAAAGGAAGACATATAGGGACTCATTATGATGTCAGTCGGACTTGCGCCTGATTGCCATCGTACCAGACTGGAACCGCCCGACCACAAGTCGACGGTTCCGCCTGCTGAATTTGCATTGCGGTCACAAACATCCATTTCACAATTGTAGCTTATGCGGCGGGAAAAACGGCCCTAAAAAATGTCCCACAGGTGCCCCCGAGGCCTCATAGAAAAGGTCAGACCCCCATAGAAGAGCAGAGGGAAAGGGTCATCGTAATCCCTACGGCGTTCCTGAGCATGCACCGCCTATATTGTAGGGATTACGTTGAACCCGTCAGAACAGCAGAGGACGGTCCCTCCACCCGATGCCTCAGTCCGACACATCGAAATGCAGCAGGCAGACCACAGGGGCAGATGTCGGGCAGATCGCAACCAATGGTTGGTCAGTTGCTGTCCGCCCAACATCGTAATTGGGCCCTTAATATCGAGAATGTAAATTATACAGTGCATGTTCACCCCAAAGGGTATATGGAAGCTGAATAACAGATGTCTACTGTTACCTAACTCAATAACACTTATTTTATTGACGTTGGAAGGATGAAAGGCTGAGTGGACCCTCTTGAAGTTGAACCTGTGACCATGAGGTCCAGAAACAAGTCCACACAGTGGCTGCATTAGTTTACTGAGCCACTAAACCCACTACCATATAGACCAGGAGCATATAGACCAGGAGTGATCAACGTGCGTCGAGGAGTGCTGGACAGGGCCGGACTGGGAACCGGAAGCGGCTCTTGCAAAGAGCACGGCCAGCCCCGCATAGCGGAAGGAAAGCTTTGTGCCACTTTTATTGCTGGGTGCTGATATTGCAGCTACACTGCAAAACAGCTCACGGTAACAAAAACGGCCCCACCCCGGGTCTAAAACCGGGCCCCGCCCAGGCGGCCCACCGTGGAAACGCCCGGTGTCTACTACGGCCAGTCCGTCCCTGGTGCTGGATCCATGCTAGGGTTTCAGAAAATATCATTAGGACAATTTTACATTTACACTGCAGGTGTCCAATGCAAGTCTAAAAGGCAATATTTTCAGTTCATCCCCAAAAATAATTGTACATCCCTTTACACAGTCAGAGGTTATCCTGCAAAGTTTTCATAGACCCTCCTGGGTGTACATTCAACATCCTAGATAGAGGAGATTTTGGTTGTCTTTGCAACGGCCTCAAATATTAACTCACTTAGGAGTCCAGTTCATTGCAGGTACACAACGGAGCACGGCTGATACACATTAGTGGGGTGTGGTAGAGAAGCAGTTATGACACTGCCTGCCACGCTCCTAACCTGCATCCACTTGACCTGATGCATGGAAGACTTCAGTTTGCAGGATACTCCACACAAGATGAAGGAATGGCATACTTTACATGGGTTGTGATGATCCTGGCAGCTGTACTGACAAAAATGACTTATTATAGCAACACTTTTAGTATGCAATGGATGATGCACTATCTCTGACATAAAGTGTAAAGCTTTCATTGGGGTCTGGCATGTACATTTCTTTTAGGGCTGTGGGTGGGAGGCCTACTGGAAGGTATTTGTCCACTTCTTACTGCTCCTTGTCTGTATGCTGGACTGAGTATCAATTGTGTGCACAGTAATAGGATTGCAAGGAAGGCCTTCATACCATGCATGGGAAAGTATCGTGGTGGTCCATAACTTTATCATCATGTACCCAATTATATGTATTCTGGTTAAATGGATCCTAATTGGTGTTTGGAAATTGTCCAACATGTCATGTTGTTCAATTAACAAAGTACAAATACAGTGTATAGGAGTGAAGGGCATGTCGCCATTTGCACCCTAAAATATAATATTCACTTTTAGAAATGGAATTTATTCTGCGGAAAAGCAGCAGGGCATATTTTTAATCGATAACTCAGATTACAAGTTAATTTAGTAAGTGCTATAAAAAAATCAGTAAGTGATATAAAAATAAAACTTGCAACATAGAAGTAATCACGTATAAATTGATATATTGTTATTTCCCAGTGATGGTCACGTTAGGAAATCCCTCTTTTAGTTTGCTAATAACTTTCACCCATTTGACCAATCTCACAAAACTTCCCAAAAATTGCTCTTTTTTGACTTGTTTCTTCATGGAAAGTTTAGGGTTTATCCATCAGTTGGGGGGGGGCCCGAGAATAAGAGGGTCTTTTAAAAATGCTTAATCCCCATACATTTTCCATAGACTTTATTTAGGCAGCTCTACAGCACAAACTGCTGAACGGGATTACACCGAATTTGGCAGGAATCTAGATCTTAGTCCAGAAGGCATGCTTTTTGTGATTTGGCATAAATTCGTTAGTTTTAAAAAAACATAAGGACCAAAATATTTGTATATCTGAGCGGTTGGGTTCGAACCCAATTAAAAAAAAATAGAGCATTCTGATTGGCCCAGGAGACTTTTTTTTCTCTTCAGCCAAGTCGCTACTGCAAGAGTCAGAGAGCGAGAGCTTTGATTGGCTACCTGCAACATGAGAAAAAATATTGCAGCCAGCCCTTACAGGACTTGGGGACTTAATCCCTGTCCTGAGTTTGTTTAAAAGAAATATGAGGGCAGGGGAAAGATACCTTGCCCCCTAGTCCTGACCAGCTTGGTCCCCCACCCTGGGCTATTCAGGGCCACAGGAACCCATCCCCCAGGGCCCGGCACAATATGAAAAGGGAGGGGGGATGGCCCAGCCACCAAGCAAGAAAAACAGCTGCTTTTTCTGGTTGGGAGCAAAGTCAGCTCCCAATGCACCCAGCATAGGTGCATGAAGTCCCATGAGGGCCCTGGGTCTCCCCCGTGTCCCCAATACAGTCTTTTGTGGGTGCCCAGTCATTCCCCAGAACACCCACCTGGGGTCCCAGGGGATGGGGTCTCAGGATTGTAAAGGCCCGGGGAGGGAGGGCAGCACCACCCCCTTAACAAAATAAATGCCCCAGGGGATGGGGTCCTTGGAGCCAAAGTGAATCAAGGACAGACGCTGCACGCCCCCTCCCCTTAAAAAATAAGGAAGCCCAGGAGATGTTGGTCCTGTGGCCCAAAGGGGTTCAGGGTGGGGCCACATGTCCCCCTCCTCTTAATTTAAAAGAAAGGCCCTGGGGGATGCAGTTTCTGGAACAGCACAAAATGTGAATTAAAAAAACGCATCTTGGAACACGTGCGGGCCACAATTAACATGGACAGAAGCAACGCTGTAGCGAAACACATGGAGAAGGAACATGGTGGAGACTGGAAAAAACTAAAATTTTACGCTTTGGAAACAGTGGGAATACACCCAAGAGGTGGTGACAGAGAAAGAACTCTGAGACAAAAGGAATCGCGACACATTCTGAACTTTCGAACATTAATGCCGGATGGTTTAAATCAGGATGAGGAGCTTCATTATCATCTATGAACTGTTTGGGATAAGGTTCCACTATCAAACAAATGCTGAATATGTAAAATTGTAGTAGAGCTGAAACGAAAATGCGCCTCATGTACATAGCACAAAAAAACGTTTTTATACAAATTATGCTAACACGATTGCTAACAATTTATGGCATACGTTCCAGATGATTGGAAAGGTAGAAGTTAGAATGAATATGGTAGATGAACTGACTGAATTCCCTCCCTGTATATATTTAAAATAGCTGAAGCAAGCATACCATTATATAAAATCAGATCCAAAAGTATCCGATCCTAGTTAAAACCAGGCCCACCAGGGGGCTAGATTGCATGAAGGTCATTACAAATGAAAGACGAAATTAATTGTCCACCAGAGGGCTTTAGTTTGGGTTTGGGCGGAATTGTCAAATCAAGTATTTGTTGACATTGAATGCGGGGATTTGGCAGATACGTGTAGTCCACGATTTGTAAAAAATGGGTCTAAGAATTAATTCGACATATATGAATTGTGTAAATAATTGTGGGAAGGGTGATGTCAAAAAAACGAAAAAACGAAAAAACTTAAAACTACCATTACCATGATGCTTAGCATTTCAAACAGGAAATGACGTAATGAGTAATGTGTGTGCTTTATAATTTGAAAAAATGGCAGTTCCTGTGATCAGTCTCGTGAACAAGGTCTCAGTGGAGACCGAAACGCGTAGAGTTAACAGAACTGGCATGCTGAAGAAATAATATGGAATAAAACTCAATTTGCATCACTGCACAACTGTCTCCTGACTCGTGAGTGCGCGGGGAAACCCGTCGTGGGATAAAGGACGATACATATATATATATATATATATATATATATATATATATATATATATATATATATATATATATATATATATATATATATTATCTACTGGCGGTCGCCAGTAGATAGTTATAGTTAGGACCGTGTTTCCATAGGGAATCTGAAAATTCTATTTTGAATAACTTTGGCGCCGGTTGACGAATCCTCGCGAAATTTTCAAAACTAATGGGGCGCTCCGTTCAGCTCCTACCCTGAAAGTCTCGGGGTGATTCGTCAAGCGGGGGCCTGAGAAAAAAGGGGGGTTCCAAAACGCATTTTCCCCATGCATTTTCCCATAGGACCTTTAGTCGAAGGTACAGCCCGAAAATTACTTGAAATTTGGCAGAGAGGTAGTCCTCAAGTCAAGGAAGTGCCTTTTGCATATATGGAGTCAATCTGCTCAGTAGTTCCTGAGAAAATTGCAGTTAAAAGCACATACATATCTATAGCCGCGCACCGTGCGCGTACCGTGCACGCACCCTAACGTGCGCGAGCGTAATTCTGGTTGGTGGTTACATGTCAGTCAACGTTCGAATCGGTCGAAATCAGGAAGTGTCGGCCGCCATTTTGTTTGTTGTGGGTGCGAGAGTGAAAAAGAGAGGTGGCGAATGTGAAAAGGGGGCAGGGTAGAGAGTTCCTGACCCCCTAGCCTTTGTCCGGGGGTCCCTAAAGGACCGCGAAGGGTGAAAAAACATTTATTTATTTTTTTTAAATCGCGGGGTTCGCACACAGTGAAAAACCATTAAAAAAAAAAGAAATTGGCATTTAAAAAAACGTAAAAATTCACTTAAAACACCATAGGTTTCACACACGTTATAGTTAGGAATTAGCATTTAAAAAATCTTGCAAATTAACTTAAAAAACCATAGGTTTCACACATGTTATAGTTAGGTGGACATTTCACTCGTAAAAAAACAATGAAATTCCACCGTTATAGTTAGTTCAGATAACTATAACTCGCGCGCCCGCAATCCAGTGCTCATGACGTCACATATTTCATCACTCATGACATGGTCAGTGGCATCACTCATGACATCATCCTTATGATAGAGTGGCGGTCGCGCGAGTTATAGTTATCTGAACTAACTATAACCGTGGAATTTCATTGTTTTTTTACAAGTGAAATGTCCACCTAACTATAACATGTGTGAAACCTATGGTTTTTTAAGTGAATATATATATATATATATATATATATATATATATATATTACCTACTGGCGGTCGCCAGTAGGTAGTTATAGTTAGGACCACGTTTCCATAGGAAAACCTCAACATTCTATTTTGAATAACTTTGGCGCCGGTCGACGAATCCTCGCGAATTTCTCAAAATAGGTGGGGCGCTACGCTCCGCTCCTACCCTGAAAGTCTCGGGGGGATCCGTCAAGCGGGGGCTGAGATAAAAGGGGGGTCCCAAAACGCGTTTTTCCCATGCATTTTTCCATAGGACCTTTAGAACGAGCTACAGCCCGAACGGCTGAACAGAATTACTCAAAATTTGGCAGAGAGGTAGTCCCTAGGTCAAGGAAGTGCCTTTTGTAGGTTTGGTGTAAATCTGTTCAGTAGATTCTGAGAAAATAGCCTTTAAATCAATATATATATCTGAGCCCGCTTACGGTACGCTTACCGTACGCTTACGGTAAGCGTACGGCGGCGTGCGCGAGCGCGATTCTGATTGGCTGTTAGATCTTAGTAAACATTCGAATCGGCCGAAACCAGGAAGCGGCGGCCGCCATTTTGTGTATTTCACTCTGAAAAAAAAGAGTGAAAACAAGGAAAGGGGGCAATGAGGAGAGTTACAGACCCCCTAACATTTGTAAGGGGGTCAAAGAAGGACAGAAAAGTACAAAAAAAACATTTATTGATTTTAAAAAAAATCACGGGGTACGCGTACGGTAAGCTTACGGTAAGCGTACGGTAAAAAAATAAAAATAGATAAATGAAAAGCAGATTTAAGAGTTTAGAAATTAGGGAGCTCTAAAAAGAGCCGTTGTGTTTATGAAATGATTTTTTAGTGGTACCTACAAGTAAGTACCGATGCAGAGTCTAAGGTTCAAGAGGAAGACTCTGTTCCCTTCATCATTGAAGTGCACACCATCTCCTCTATAAATGTCTTGCATGTCATAACGCAAGTTGTTGTGGTAAATGGCACCCATACCATAGTCACGGAGGAAAGCAGAAACAGATTTGTTGACGTGCTTTCTTGCTTTGTCATCGCACCGCGTGCCCACCGTGCGTGCACGGCACTAACTGCGTAAAGTGGGCGCGCGGTGCGCGAAGCGCACCGCGTGCTCACTGTGCGCGCACGGTGCGTGAAGCGCACCGTGCGCGCACCGAACGAACTGCGTTAAGTGGGCGCGCACGCCACGAATGGCGTAAAGTAACTTAGCATTTAAAAAACCGTACAAATTCACTGAAAAAACCATAGGTTTCACACACGTTATAGTTAGGAATTAGCATTTAAAAAACCTTGCAAATTCACTGAAAAAACCATAGGTTTCACACATGTTATAGTTAGCGGAAATTTTACTGATAAAAAACCAATGAAATTCCCCCGTTATAGTTAGTGCAGGCAACTATAACTCACGCGACCGCAATCTTCTGCTGATGACATATGTGTCTTTATGAAAAAAAAATATTTGTAATATATGTATAGCTAAAAATGTATGGAAGAAGACATGGGCAAATAAGTGTCTAAATACAGTATTAGCATCAGCAGAGGATTGCGGTCGCGTGAGTTATAGTTGCCTGCACTAACTATAACGGGGGAACTTCATTGGTTTTTTATCAGTAAAATTTCCGCTAACTATAACATGTGTGAAACCTATGGTTTTTTCAGTGAATATATATATATATATATATATATATATTTCCACGAATTCCCTTAAAAAGGATTGACGACGCCGTGTCTTGTGCTGCAAATTAATTTTATTTGTCAGCTGCTGACAAATAAAATTAATTTGCAGCACAAGACACGGCGTCGTCAATCCTTTTTAAGGGAATTCGTGGAAATTCATTACGGACCTTGCGGGGTTGGTCTGACAAGACGACGCGCCCTTTGATCTGGAGACGCGGCAGGATTAACCAAGTGGTTTTCGACAAGTTTATATATATATATATATATATATATATATATATATATATATATAAATATTCACTTCAAAAACCATAGGTTTCACACATGTTACAGTTAGGAATTAGCATTTAAAAAACCTTGCAAATTCACTTAAAAAACCATAGGTTTCACACATGTTATAGTTACCTGGACATTTCCCTCGTAAAAAACCAATGAAATTCCCCCGTTATAGTTAGTGCAGGCAACTCTAACTCACGCGACCGCAATCCTCTGCTGATGACGTCAGATATTACATCACTGTATTTAGACACCTATTTACCCATGTCTTCTTCCATTAATCTTTAGCTATACATATATTACAAATATTTATTTTTCAGAAAGACACATATGTAATCAGTGATGTAATATCTGACGTCATCAGCAGAGGATTGCGGTCGCGTGAGTTATAGTTGCTTGCACGTGTGAAACCTATGGTTTTTTAAGTGAATTTGTACGGTTTTTTAAATGCTGTTATGTCTTTATTAATATTTTTTTTTTCCAGGTTTTTCACCGTGCGCGCACCGTGCGCATCGGGCACCGCGCGCGCGCAGTGGACACTTGGTGCGCTTCGCGCACCGAGCGCCCACGATGCGTTGTTCGTGCCGTGCGCGCACGGTGCGCGCACCCCGCGCTTTTTCGAAAAAATGTTTTATGTTTTTTTCACCCTTGGCGGTCCTTCAGTGACCCCATGACAAAGGCTAGGGGGTCAGGAACTGTCCACCCTGCCCCCTTTTCAAGTTCTCCACCTTTGTTTTTCACTTCCTCAGACTGCGAAAGACAAAATGGCGGCCGACACTTCCTGATTTTGACCGATTCGAATGTTTACTGACATCTAACAACCAATCAGAATTGCGCTCGCGCACGGCAGGGTGCGCGCACAGTGCACGCACGGTGCGCGCGTATAGATATTGATATGGTTTTAAATGCTATTTTCTCAGGAAATACTGAACAGATTTACACGAGACCTTCAAAAGGCACTTCCTTGACCTTATGGCTACCTCTTTGCCAAATTTCACGTAATTCTGTTCAGCCGTTCGGGCTGTACCTTCCTTCGACTAAAGGTCCTATGGAAAAATGCATGGGGAAAACGCGTTTTGGGACCCCCCTTTTTTCTCAGCCCCCGCTTGACGAATCCCCCCGAGACTTTCAGGGTAGGAGCGGAGCGGAGCGCCCCACCTATTTTGAAAATTTTGCGAGGATTCGTCAATCGGCGCCAAAGTTATTCCAAATAGAATTTTCAGATTTCCTATGGAAACACGGTCATAACTATAACTATCTACTGGCGACCGCCAGTAGATAATATGTATATATATATATATATATATATATATATATATATATATATATATATATATATATTACCTACTGGCGGTCGCCAGTAGGTAGTTATAGTTAGGACCCCTTTTCCATAGGAAATCCGCAACATTCTATTTTGAATAACTTTGGCGCCGGTCGATGAATCCTCGCGAATTTCTCAAAATAGGTGGGGCGCTACGCTCCGCTCCTACCCTGAAAGTCTCGGGGGGATCCGTCAAGCGGGGGCTGAGATAAAAGGGGGGTCCCAAAACACGTTTTTCCCATGCATTTTTCCATAGGACCTTTAGAACGAGCTACAGCCCGAACGGCTGAACAGAATTACTCGAAATTTGGCAGAGAGGTAGTCCCTAGGTCAAGGAAGTGCCTTTTGTAGGTTTGGTGTAAATCTGTTCAGTAGATTCTGAGAAAATAGCCTTTAAATCAATATATATATCTGAGCCCGCTTACGGTACGCTTACCGTACGCTTACCGTAAGCGTACGGTGGCGTGCGCGAGCGCGATTCTGATTGGCTCTTAGATCTTAGTAAACATTCGAATCGGCCGAAACCAGGAAGCGGCGGCCGCCATTTTGTGTATTTCACTCTGGAAAAAAAAGAGTGAAAACAAGAAAAGGGGGCAATGAGGAGAGTTACAGACCCCCTTACATTTGTGAGGGGGTCAAAGAAGGACTGTAAAGTACAAAGAAAACATTTATTGATTTTAAAAAAAATCACGGGGTACGCGTACGGTAAGCTTACGGTAAGCGTACGGTAGAAAAAAAAAAAAAAAAAAATGAAAAGCAGATTTAAGAGTTTAGATATTAGGGAGCTCTAAAAAGAGCTGTTGTGTTTATGAAGTCATTTTTTTAGTGGTACCTACAAGTAAGTACCGATGCAGAGTCTAAGGTTCAAAAGGAAGACTCTGTTCCCTTCATCATTGAAGTGCACACCATCTCCTCTATAAATGTCTTGCATGTCATAACGCAAGTTGTTGTGGTAAATGGCACCCATACCATAGTCACGGAGGAAAGCAGAAACAGATTTGTTGACGTGCTTTCTTGCTTTGTCATCGCACCGCGTGCCCACCGTGCGTGCACGGCACTAACTGCGTAAAGTGGGCGCGCGGTGCGCGAAGCGCACCGCGTGCTCACTGTGCGCGCACGGTGCGCGAAGCGCACCGTGCGCGCACGGAACGAACTGCGTTAAGTGGGCGCGCACGCCACGAATGGCGTAAAGTAACTTAGCATTTAAAAAAACGTACAAATTCACTGAAAAAACCATAGGTTTCACACACGTTATAGTTAGGAATTAGCATTTAAAAAACCTTGCAAATTCACTGAAAAAACCATAGGTTTCACACATGTTATAGTTAGCGGAAATTTTACTGATAAAAAACCAATGAAATTCCCCCGTTATAGTTAGTGCAGGCAACTATAACTCACGCGACCGCAATCTTCTGCTGATGACATATGTGTCTTTATGAAAAAAAAATATTTGTAATATATGTATAGCTAAAAATGTATGGAAGAAGACATGGGCAAATAAGTGTCTAAATACAGTATTAGCATCAGCAGAGGATTGCGGTCGCGTGAGTTATAGTTGCCTGCACTAACTATAACGGGGGAATTTCATTGGTTTTTTATCAGTAAAATTTCCGCTAACTATAACATGTGTGAAACCTATGGTTTTTTCAGTGAATATATATATATATATGTATGTATGTAATCTTCAACTGATGGCATTTGTGGAGAAAGCCAATCTGCTCCACACTACACAGTTTGGCTTCCGGGCCCACCACTCTACGGAGCTTGCGTTACTCTTGGCCACTGAAACCGTTAGGAAAGGCGTTGATGAGGGACATACTATGGCCCTCCTCTTACTGGACCTTAGTGCAGCCTTTGACACTGTAGCACACTCCATCTTGCTACAGTGTCTTAACAAAGGTGGAGTTACGGGTTCTGCACTTAGATGGATCCAATCCTTTCTCACTGACAGGAGCTTTCAGGTTAGACAGGGAGAATATTATTCTCGTATGTTCTCTCTTAATCAAGGGGTTCCGCAGGGCTCTGCCCTGAGCCCCACCTTGTTTAACCTGTATGTCTCTCCGATTGCCACCATAGTGGAAAGTCACGACCTCCAGTTAGTGACCTATGCCGACGACACACAGCTCGTCATTTCGCTGTCACGAGCACCGGATGTCTCGGCAGCCAGTTTCAGAGCATGCATGCAGGAGCTTGCCTCCTGGATGTCAACTAATTGCCTGAAGCTGAATGGGTCGAAAACTGAAGTGCTCGTGGTGGGGGGTGCACCGAGTGTGTGGTCGTCCGCTTGGTGGCCAGACTGTTTGGGACCCACCCCTGTGCCGTGTCTTCAGGCAAAAAATCTGGGAGTGGTATGTGATTCCGATCTCGCCTTTACTGCCCAGATTAATCGGGTGGTTGGAACCTGCTTTGGCATGCTAAAAAGTTTAAGGAAAACTCTCGATCTGCTTCCAGTCAGCGCCAGGAAGACTCTTGTTCATGCCCTAGTCACATCTAGACTTGACTACTCTAATCTTCTATACTAAGGCGTGACAGCAAAGTGCCTCAATCGTCTCCAAGTCCTTCAAAACGCTACAGCTCGCTTGGTACTGCGACTGCCTAGACGTACGCCATCTAAAGCCACTCTGAAGACTCTCCACTGGCTGCCCGTTAGGGAGAGGATCATCTTTAAAGCACTATGTCTCTGCCATCGTATTATGATGAGCAGGGCACCTACTCCCCTTTGCAATCTGATCATCCCCTACAGACCGGAGCGGTCGCTTCGCTCTTCGGGCACTGGACTAGCTGTCATCCCCAAATTTCGGAAAGCTCGAATGGGAGGGAGATCTTTTAGATTTCTCGCGGCCAAAAACTGGAATCTTCTCCCGGCAGAGCTTCGCCTCGAACACTCAGAGAACAAATTTCACAAAGCACTAAAAACCCATCTTTTCCGCTCAGCACTACTATGACCTTCTCCCTGATTCGCCTCTTTTTTTCCTCTCAGCGCGGGGACACGCCGTGGTGCGTAACCATGCGCTTTATAAAATTCCATAATAATAATAATAATATATATATATATATATATATATATATATATATATATATATTCCTATAGGAAAAAACTGCAGAACACAATTACACCAAATACCTCAGTGCATGGTAAATTTACTCAGAAAGTGTGCTTTTTGTTATTTGGTGTAAATCTGCTCTGTAATTTCACACATTTGTTTTTAAGGAGGTGCTCGGTAGGTCATGAAGGGCATAATCTCCTGGAGAAGTTAGTGATATCTGGACCGTTATATAGCGTGGGGCTTCAAAGGTAATACTATATTGAAAATTCAAAAACCAGTCAAATTCCCATTGACTTAGCAAGCCTTTTCTCCCATCAACCAGTAGGGTACTTCAATACCCGGTACGGTACCACAGTACCTCGTGATCTGATTGTCAAGCATTAACATCTCAAGAAAATGTCGGGGTGACCATTACAGGTCTCGGCCCTGTATCCTGAAAATATTTTCAAGCAAAGGCAAAATTGGACAAGTAGGGACAGCCTGACCTCCAGGCACATGTGGGGGTGACCCAGAGGAATCCCGCCTGTGATTAAAATAAAAAAAGAAGAAAGAACATGTGGCCCACAGGTACTGTGTCACTCCAGCAAGACACAAAGCAGCCCTCCAATGAGGTATTCCGGTACCTGTCTCGCAAGCTTCCACCCAATGAAACCGCTTCACTGAAGGAGACTGCATGGTACCTGAGTACCATGGGGTGAAAGCTTGAAAGACGGGTACAGCGGGACCCAAAAAAATATGAAAACTGAAAAAAGGAGAGGACTATATGGGTTCTGCGCGTACCACAAAAGGCTGTGCACAGTTAGGGTTGGCTGGATGCAAAGGGCTGGGCATTTGTTCAACTAGAATATGATAAAAACAGATTTTCAATTAAAAAACACAAGTTAAATTGATGTTAAAGTTAGATTCGAAGACCTTAACTTGCATTAAAATAAAACAAGAGAATTTCACTGAATAAAAACAGGTTACAGTGTAGCTATAAATTAAGGTTGGAATAATATGTGTTGAAGTTGAGAAAAAACAAAAAAAGAATGAAAAGCTCCAGTTATAGTTTAGTCAAACAACTATAACTTCTGCTCTTGTCGTGCACTGCTTATGACTGCAAATATTACATCACTTATTATATGTAAAAATTTTAAAAAAGGATGAGAATGTGGGCTAGGCGTTTGCACATGGATGGGAGTTGGGCGGGTGTTCTGTCGTTGTTCTGAAATGTTCATATTTTTAGGTCGAGCCTAGAGTCAGTGCGCAAGCGCTGCTCTAGGGAAGATCTGTGGTAGTTCAGTATGGGAGAGAAGCCGCGCCCACTACCCCGCCCATAGTTTTCTTTAGCTTGTGTCTTTGTCCTTCGTAAATGCTGGCTTCTGGTTCCTAAATAGGCTTGTTAGTCCCTCCTTAGTACGGCTGTGTCGTCATTTGATTTCTCCCATGGCTACTGGCCCCTTTACTTCGATTCTTACACCGTAAGCACTATCTGACACATGCATCAAACTAAGGAATTGCGATTCCTAAATTGCGAATCGCAATTCCTTATGCATGTAGGAATCGCAAAAAAAACTGCGATTCCTACACATTCCTTAATTGCGACTCGCAAATTGCGATTCGCAATCAAGGATTGGCTTCCCATTCATTCCTATTGGCCTAGGCCCATAGGAATGAATGGGATTACATGCACAATTTGCGAGTACCAAATAGGTAGTTGCAAATTGCGCATCCATTTTGAAGTGTGAAAGGGGGCCAAAAGGCCATCCTGATACACCCCCAAAAAAAGGTATGCACTTGTGGTGGGCACACATGCCCTAAGGGCATGTGTGTACACCACAACGCACTTTGAAAAATTCATTTTTCAAAGGAATTGCAAATTACCATCAGCTTGAAGTTCATGGTAATTTGCGATTCCAATTCACGAAAATGCAATTGCAAATGCATGATGCATTGCATTTAGGGAATCGCAATTTGTGATTCCCTAACTGCATTCGCAATTAAGGGAATCACAAAAAAATGCGATTTCCTTAATTGCGAATTGCAAAAAATGGTGCATGCATCGGAAAAGGCCATTTTGCGATCGCAAAATGGTTTGATGTATGTGCCCCTATATTCTTTATTGAGTTTGTCCTACTTGAGGCAGGACGACGTGCTTTGTTTACTTCCAGCGCGTTGTGTGCGCTTTCACTTTCAAAGGTGCCGGGACAATCTCAGTCACTTGTTTTACTTCGTTCCATATTATGTAACACAATAATCCTATTGTGTATTAAACATAAAATCGCTCTTAAAATTAAACCTGTTTACTCCCGCTTTAAAATAAATCCACTTTTCACAGTGGTTTTTCATTATCGCCATTCCTTTCTTTGCCTGGCGTGAGCCCTGGACAAACCGGCTGAGGAGCATTCCTGGGTTATTACATCAGGGTCACAACCTGTGCACTTTGGAGAGGGTACGGGGTGGCAGAGGGTGTGGATCCAAGGGCAGGAAGGCGAGTGTGTGGGGATCCCCGGATGCTAGCTTCAGTCTGAAGCCTACAGCCGACCAGAGCACAGCGGGTCCCAGAGGTGGTTGGAAACACTGCGGCGGTCATTTGGAAAGAGTGTGGTCCGACCCAGGAGCCAAGGGAGGAGGGAGCACTCCGGATCCTCATCGCATGTTCAGGTCCAGATGCTCCAGTCTGGTCCTGTGTCAGTAGAGAAGCAGAGTGCTGCAGCAGGGGGAGCATCGGGCTGGGGGACATCATGGGAGCTGCTCCTCGAGCCCCGGGGCCTGTCACGGTGCCATTGCTGGGACCGACATAGGGCAGAATGCAGGTACTGCTGGGATCTCCTGGTGGCATCATAGAAGCCCCACGGAGACTTCTGGGGGGTGGACTGAGGACACCTCTAAAACCGACAATGTAGAAACATCATTGACCCCGAGGGGCTGGACGCAGTTGCAGCAATGAGCCAGGAGGACTCGGGCAGGACGGTGACCTGCTGCCTCTTCCAGGACAACTCTCCCTCTATACCCCGCACCCTGGCATCCCCCCCAGTCTCCCGCCATGGGATCCCCAAGGTCCCCTGTTCCGCCTGACCCGAAAGACGTAACCTACTCACTCCTCAAGCGCTTACAGACCCTCGAGGTGCTCCTGGAGGCTATGAAATCCAATGGAGCTATGGTAGGGGGCTGTGTGCTGCTGCTCCCTCGCTTGGCCGAACTGCAGGTGGGCGGCTTGCCCGCCTCCCTGCAGTGGCTACGCTGCAAGCTCTTCCTGCTGAGCTCAAGGCACTATTGGGCTGTCAGAATTGTGCCTGCTGCAACCCCTACCACTACAGTCATCTGTGCGAGCCAGATGAGTTCGTGACGGGGGTTGGGTGTTGTGGGAGAGAGGGACGTGGTTGGGGGAAGAGACTAGGGCAGTGTTGTGGGAGGTAATGTAGTGTTGATTCACGTCCTTGTGGGGCACAGTCAATGCTTCTGATGGTGGGCAGTGTGTCGCTGGAGTAGTGATGAGACCTGTGTCCGCGATCGAGAGGCCATGGCAGTGTTGGGATGGGCAGCGTTTCTTTGTGTGTGTGGGGGGGCATCATTGCACAAGATGGATCCGTAGCTCTCTGTATGGGGAGGAGGGTGGGACAGTGCTTTTTAGGATGGATCATTGTTTCTCCGTGGGAGAGGGCGGGGCACCAATTCTCAGAGGAGGAAGACTGATGGGGCTTCTGAGGATGGACGGAGTTCTTGGGAGCCAAGCTTGGATGGACAGTGCCGGGACGGGGGTGTGTGACATTGTCGGATCTAAAGAACAGCATGGACAGTGCTTCCGAAGACAACACTGGGAGACTAAGGGACAGTGCTTCTCTGGGTGGACGTTGTTGCTGCGGGGTGGGCAGTATGGGACAGAACGTCTCAGGATGGGCACTGTTTTTTGGCAAGAGAGTATGGAACTGTGCTTCTCAGGGTAGACAGTGTTGCTCCGGAGGAGAATTTGGGTCAATGCTTGTTTCTTTATCTATCCCTCCTTCTCTTCTTTCAAGTCATATCCTTTCCTTCATACTTGAGTGCCTCGATACCACACTGGTGGGAGCTGACCACTATACAACTGACATATAACACTTGCTTTCCTTCCCTTCCATAAACTACCTGACTTTGACATCCCTTCTTTCCCTAAAGTATCCATTTTTTCTTTCCCTCAAGTACCCATCTTATCTCTTTCTGTCACTTCCTCTCTCTTCATTTGACTGACACCTTTCATCCTTTTTCTTCTCTCTCTCAGGCTCTGTTAATCTACTCTTTCTCCACCTAAACCCAAGGTTCTCATATGCACACCACTATAGCCAACAGGTACAGTTAATTGCATTACAAGTGTTACCTATTTACATTTAATTTAGTTCTATTTTTATAAATGGCATGCTAAAATGAAATTACAGAAACTGACCACAAGCAGCATGGAATAATACTCACAAACATTAAATTGTAGAGCCCCCCCCTCTTTCCCACTACTGCTTGTACCCTCTCTTTCTCAATGTGTGTTCTTTGGCTAACTAACTTCTGCATTTGTAAAGCTCCCGTTTACCCACAGGAGCTTCTTGGTATTGAATAATCAATGTTTAGTGTTACCCACGTCAATGGTACTCATTTTATTGACCTCAGAAGGATAACAGAATGAGTGGACCCACAACGATTTGAATCTGTGACTTATAAGGCAAACACAGAACCCTGTAGAAAATGCATTAGTCCACTGAGTCATCAGGTGGGACGTTGGATGTGTTTTACAGCTGGGCATGCTGGTAGCTGTAGTTCTCTTTGTGTTTGTCACTGGAGGTGCTCTTTTTCTCAGTGCAGAGTATTTTTGTATTTTTTTTCCTTTAAATATTCCTTAGTTCTGTGGATGCTGATATCCATAGTTCTCTGAATGTCACTCATTCCAAGGAATTCAGGGAATTGTAGTTCTTTTGTTCTGTCTTGTTGCAGGGTATGCTGGTATTGATAGCTTGCATGGTTTTCTTTCAGCTGAGTATGCTCATGTTTGCAGTTCTCTGACTTTTGCTGCATTGAAAGCTGAAACTTGTGGTTTTGTTTTACAGCAGAACATGTTCGAAGGTGTATCTAAGTGACTCGCTGCATTTAATGCTGGAAGTTGACATTTTTTGTTGTTGCTTGAGGTCATGCTCATAGCTGTAGGGATCTGAGTGACTCGCTGCATTCACTGCTGCATCTTGTAGTTTTTAGGTCGAGCCTGGGCAGCGCATGGGCTGCTCTGCGAGGCATGCTGTATTTGAGTGTGGACTTGAAGCTCCGCCCACTCTGCCCATATTTTTCATTGGCTTGTCATTGTCCTTTTGGAAAATGCTGGCTTCTGATTAGTTAGTAGGATTGTTAGTCCCTCCTTAGTACTGTCTTGTCTTCATTTGTAACCTCCCATGAGTACTGGCCCTTTTACTTCACGGTATGTCACATTTAGTCTGTAAGCACTATTTTCTTTAATGAGTTTCTCCTACTGCAGGCACCACATACTTTCCTGCAACATTCAGCACGCCATGCACGGTTTCACTTTCCAATCAGCCTGGGACAATGTTGGCCGCTTCTTCGAAATGAAACAGATCTTGCATTTACAAGAGTTTGAGCTAGTGGCATTGTAAATGACAATGCCTTTTATTTATGTGTTAGTTATCAAAACAGATAAATAAAAGGCATTGTCATTTACAATGCCAATAGCTTAAACTCTCACCAATCCGAGACCGATTGCATTGCAAATGCTTGTTATATTGGTTTGGAGTTTTTCCTTTCCGTATTTCATTAATGGCATTGTTTTTATAGTTAGTTGTTATGCTTGTTCCAAGTGTCTTTCCCTAAGACTGCCAACCCGAGCCAACATGTGAAGGGGATCCGGGACTTCCTGCCATGAATCAATATATCGTTTATACTCAGTTTCTCCAAACGGTGTGCTTAGACCACCATATATTTGCATGATGTCATAGGTGTGCACAAATACAGTCATTTAAAAAAAAGTTGCAACACAAACGGCCAAAATAAAATAGGTTTTTGTAAATACAGTCTGCCTGGATAACATTTATCTCAGTATTTATTTAATCAAGAGTTTTTCAGAGAAAGTTCAGAAAAGAACAAACTATTCACAGTTATGGTGAACATTTTACTTTTAATAAAAGGCTCTAGTAATGTTGCATCCCTTGTGTTACAGCAAGAAAGGAGTCTGTGTCCTTTTTGGTACTTTTAATATTCCACACCTCTGAGCTAGTTCTTGTAATCGATCAATGCACAAATTTAATCTCTGTGATACCGCATAGAGCTGCCTTCAAGAAACATAACAGTCGGAATATTATCATTATGGATTGGATAATTCCCTGATTTAATTTAATACAAATACTCAGTCTAGATGAATTAAATTTTACTTTGTTTTACTCAATTGTTACATGGAACAGAGCTATAGAATTGAATTTAATAACTGCACTGGGCATACTGGGGATAGACCACTGGTGAAGAGTACAAACATGCCTTAATTCATTGATTTCCTAAGGAGTCAAGATAGCTTTGAAATTCATCTTCTAATGTATTTCATGCAATAGGCTTCTGGGTTGTAATTCAAATATAGAGTGTTTTAGAAGCGCAGAACATATTAGAGCCACCTTCTGCCTGAAGACTGGTTCTCTTTCAAGAAATCTTGCTATTATTACATGGAAAAGGCACCTTTGTGTTTAGTGTCAAACTGTGGAAATCTACTGCCTCTCCGGTTGCACTCTGTAAAGTCTATACCTCTTAAATAGCATGAGCAGACTCTTTTGTGGGACGAAATTTGCTATGACACTATTGCACCATAGTGTGCCAGAACTTAGGGGCAGATTTACAACTTCTGGCGCATCTCTGCAAATCAGCAGGGATGCGCCAGAACAGATGCGTCACGTAATCCCACCCTTGCGCCACCACGGATGTGTCGCATTTACAATGCGGCGCACCATGGTGCAAAGAGGGGAAGATGCGTGACGCATCTTGTGGCGTACGGGCGGCACATTGCTGGAGTCACGTTGCTAGCGCGACGCAACTCCTGCAATGCACAGGGGCCGCCCATACTTAACGTGGTGCGTCACTCCTTACGCCTGCTTCAAGCAGACGTAAGGATTTGACGCAGAAGCGTCGTAAAACTGACTCAGTGAAATCTTGTAGATTTCACTGCGTCAGTTTTACGGGGCTTTCCTGTGAGGGAACGCCCACCCTTCGACAGAACGCCCACATGAAACCTGATGCAGGTTTCATGTGGCGCAGGGCTTTACAACGTGACGCATTTGCCTAGATGCGTCACGTTGTAAATAAGTCGCAACGTGGCGCATGGTTTACGCCGCTGCTGCGTCACAAAACTGACGCAACGGCAGCGTAAAAGTGTCGCAAGGGTCTTGTAAATCTGCCCCTTAGAATTTTATTTTGGGTGCACCCTCACATAGGAGTCCAAACCTCCACCTTGCTCGTGTCAACAATCTGGAATCTCTTTAACAGGCTAATTTGGGTCATACGGCTCATGGCAGGCCTCCGAGTGGGTAACTGCAGTTCTGGCTCTGTTTATGGCTTTGGGGATCTGTCGATGCAATGTGTGAGAAGCCGGACAGACCTCCTTGGCCTGTGTTCTCCTTAGTCTGGGCCTATTTAGATTAGTGTCTGCCTTATTCCATTAAAATGCTCGTCAACTAGTATGTAAGGAGTTTTTTTTCTCTTAGGGCCATTTTCTCATGAGCTAGCTACTTATTTTGGGAAGCACCAGTTTTTTTCAAATTTGCAAGTAGGCGGATTATCAGAGTGGCATCCAAAATTGGCTACCTTTATTCCAGTTTATTTCAGAGTAAAAAGAGAAGCCCTTGCCCGAACCACTTTTCTAAGTGAAGTAGTTTATGGCCCCAAAAGTGCATTAATCTTGATCTTACAAGAGCTCACCTTGTGATCGGATAATAAGACCACAGGAGTACTTCAGGGGAGGAATAAATGGTTGCTCTATTGCCTTTTATTGTCTTGATATTCAAATTCCCAATATTTGAGGAGTATTGTTTTATGGAACTGAACCACGGGGCATTTTATCAAGCACGGCGTTAAAATTATCGCCGCTTTAGCGGCAGAAAACTGCCGCTATAGCGGCGATAATGGGCTTGATAATATGCCCGTAAGAATTCCAATAGAAGCCCATGTTGACACCAGAACATGAGCTTCTATGGGAATTCTCAAGGGCATATTATCAAGCCCATTATCGCCGCTTTAGCGGCAGTTTTCTGCCGCTAAAGCGTCGATAATTTTAACACAGTTTTTTGATAATATGTCCCCACCTTACTTGAAAGTAAACAAAATGGCACGCACTAAAAACGATATCTCACAGTTAGGAATTTGTAAGTCTATGTAATGTCTACAAACTTGCAGAGTTAACGGGCATGGGGAAGAAAAGATCAATTCAGAATTTACAATGATTCAGCAGACTGGCTGCACCTGGAATGTTTACCCAAGATTTGGAATCCCTCAGGTGATGAACCAATGACAGGTTCAGAAGAGGTAATGTCGCTGTTGGACTTGGCCCTTCTTGGCAGGTTCACCCCTGAACTTTATTTGCCTTAAGCTCTGATATGGTGGTAGTGATTTTAGGCCTCTGGGCACTTTAGCACTGTGGCCCGGTGTAAAGTGCGTGCGTGCTCTGAGTGCGTGTGGTGAGATTGGCGTGCCCTCCCACAGGAATGCATGGGGGATATGTGTGTCCATGGTAATTCATGGTATGAGAGGAGTGCAGGGTAGAGTTTAGTATGTGCGGACTCATGAGAAGAAATGGTGCGCAATGGTGTGCGCAGATTTATGGCCGCTTTATGTGTCCTTTTTTAATGCGGGAGTTCACTGAGTCAGAGAATCACCGCCGCGGCACCGAGCCGCCAAGAAGGTGAACGCCGGGGGAACCGGAAGTCAGGCAAATGTGGCGCCTGACGTGGGGCGGGACTTCCGCATTTGCGAGGAAGCCCGGCCCCAAGTCTCGCGGCCGGCGCATGGGAGCATGAAGTCCTGGTCCCAGGAAGAGGGACCGGGTGAAGAGAAAGTACCAGCAGGGGGGAGAACCTTCCCCGCGCAGACCACCTACGCAGAGAGATGAGGAGAGGAGACGAAGTCTGTACGCAGCAGCCCGGTGAGTGGGGCTGCATGTTGGCACCTCGCGAGTGCCTGAGTCCGGACGAGTCCGCCATTGCAGGACGCTCCAATGTTGGAGGCCAGCATTACTTGTGGGGGCTCGAGTTTTGTGGTGCCAATCGAGGCCCAGTGTACAGAGCCCCCCTCCTGAGCGGCCCCGCCTGACAGAGAGCCGCTCCAGCGATGCCAGGCATGTTTGATTTAAAAGCCCCTTGGCAGATTTGGTGATAAAGGGCCCAGGGGGGCCTGTGCTTTCCCCCATGTGGCCATTGGTCTACAGCTACCCCGTTTTGCTAGAGGAGAGCTGCAACGTCTGTAGGGCATGTTGGTCCCCAGATCGGAGCACATTGTTGGTGCTCGTGTTCCTGCCAGTTTGGGCATATTTGTTTTGCAGAGCACAGTCGGTGCCAGTGCCCCTCATTTGGGATTCACAGCTGCCCAGCAAGTAGCTGGCTGCTGCATCGTTTAGGCCCTCAGTTGATACTCCCAGTGGCCCAGCAAGTAGTGGGCAGCTGCAACGTTTAGGCCTGCGCAGAGTGCACACTGCCTTGGCAGCGCGCCCTGGCTGTTGGACATAGGGCATTTGAGCCCCTTTGGGAAGGCCAGTTGGCCAAGGGGTCAGTGATGTACATGATGTTAGGAAATGTGATGCTTTACTGTGATTCATGCCTCTAAATGCGTTTGGGGATGAGATTATGTGCTTAATGTGTTTATGCCAGTGAGATTATTTCCTACTGTGAGTACACCCCTAATGTGAGTGATACTTAGGAGGTTGGGGTCTAATATGTTAGACTGATGAGGATGGCATACAATGAGTTTAGCGCCTAATGTGATACTGTGCATAATGTGGTTTATGTTACAGGCTGATGCTGAGTATAGTGGTTACCAGTGGATACTGGTTGTACGTTTATGATATGTCTTACTTATACTAAATTCGCTTTGTGATGGTTCTGACAGTGGTCCAGTGGGCCCTGTCAGGTGAAAATAATCCCTTTTAGATATGACCTAGTGCCAGGTGGCACAATGTATATTATGTGATTACTATTCTAATGGTGTTATGAGAATACAAAGGCTATTTTTGATATAACCTTGTGTGGAGTTCCTTTTGTAGTGTGCCTGGGATGTTGTTGCTGTGTGCGTGCGCAAATGCTTTACACATTGCCTCTGGGATAAGCCTGACTGCTCGTGCCAAGCTACCAAATGGGTGAGCAGGGGTTATCTTTGGCGTGTAACTCCCTTGCCCTGACTAGAGTGGTGGTCTCTGCCTGGCTTTGGCGCAAGCCTTAGCCAACCAGAGATTCTAACAGTCGCTCTTCTGGGATTTGCCTTTGAATTAATGGTGATTTGAGTGCCTCCATGGCCAGGTTCTATTAGTGTATAGTTGAGGTCCTTGAGTGCAGCTAGTTCAAGTTCAACTCCAACACGATCAAAGTGATGGTTACCAGTGTAATGGTGAACATTTGGAGTCCTACATTTTGCAAGCCTGGGCCGTAACTTATGTCAGTTTCTGCCATGTTATTTCTCAGACTTGAGTCACCTTCCATTACTTAATTATTTGAAATAAAACGTTTATACCACATTATTTCTTGCTTGAGCCTGACAGGCTGTATTTCTGCCATTACAACCCTGGTCAGCTCGTACGAAAATTAATATAATGCCTTCCATCTAGTCATTCTAAAATGTGTGCTATGTTATCTATCAATCTTTGAGGATGCATTGGCTTACCTTTTTACTAGTAGAAGGAATATTTTGACTTCCATTTACTATAGTCCCTTCATTGTCTGCATGTTGTGGCACAAGTTATATCCACGTCTTCCTGCATTGTCCACCACAAATGTTTTGGACTCTCACCTCAGCTCATTACACATAATCTATACCATGTTGTGACCCTAGCTCAAATGCCAATGCATGGGTGACTGAGTTCAAAGCTGCCCGCTGCCTCTTCAGCTACATTCTGGTCATGCATAATACCACTACCTTGTAAAATGACTGATCTTTCTTCATATTAAGTTTAGTAACTATTTCACTGTAATCGTGTCCTCTCTCTTTGAAATGTGTGAAGCGCTGTGCTCCAGAAATAGTAAACTCAAATATTCTGTTTTTAGCAGGTCCGCTGCTGTAGAAATCCTCCCAAGCCTGGGTACCCACTAATGACAATGCCACACACAGAGCTTAGTGTAATACATAATTATTCGTCTGCATGTATCTACAAATTCAACATTCTAAACCTGCATTCACTTCACTATGCTCTAACCCTTACGAATGTATGACGTTACATCGCATACATTCACAACGCAGTATTTTACATCGCGTTCGTTACAACGCGCAAGTCATTACAACGACTTGCGCTGGAGGGCGTTGGACTTAGGTATAGTATGATTTAGTATTCCAACTCCAGCCTATGTAACAGTAGGGAAGGTGTTGGAATAGTAAATCATACTATTCCTTAGTTTAGAGCGCCATCCAGTGCAAATCGTTGTAATGACTTGCGTTGTAATGACTGTGATGGAATCGTACTGCAGTGTAACATCCGCGTTGTAAAGGTCGTTCTCCAACACTTATGTCACAGTTCTACGGATTCCATCAGGAGTCAAAAGGGTTCTGTCATTGCTAACTCACATGACTCTACATCTCCTCCTCTGTTAAATAAAAATTTACATTTTTTACAAATATATGCAATAATAGGCTTTGTGGTGCTCTGATGAGATGTCCCGACCATGTCTTTGGAAACTGGGAACAGGCAGTCGAAGAGTCCATGATCTGCATTGGCAATGGAGGAACAGCAGCAGTGAGGGGGTCTTCAATTGTCTTTTCAGTCCCAGTGTCTACATTGACATCAGTTCATGAAGATCGGTGAGCCACATGTTGGAAATGCGAGGAATCTCGCATAATGGACCCCCTAGGATGTTGGGTAGTCACCAGGAACCCTTTGCTGGTCACATCATGAAATGGGTCAGCATCGAAGGGAGCATCAGATTTTAATTTACTCGATCCCCTCTAGTAGATTTAACATCTTTTGTATGTTGACGCTTGTCTGAACAGGCCTTCATTTTTCTTTCACAATCCAAGGGCCTGATGTACATGAACCCGTTTGCGCATGCAAAAACAGCACGGGGAATGTACAAACCCTATTTTGCGAGTCGCAATTTTTTGCGATTTGCAAAATAGGGTTTTGCGAGCCGGTATTAGGAAGGGGTGTTCCCTTCCTAATAGCGAGCGCAACCCTATGTAAGAATATTTTGTGTCCGCAATTGCGGGCGGAAAACACTCGCAAATTACCACCCTCATCAAGAGGGTGGTAATGGGGTCGCAAAAGGGAAGAGGTCCCCAGGGGATGTCTTCCTCTTTGCAAACGCAGGGGGAAATATTTTTTAAGGGCAGGCAGTGGTCCCAGGGACCACTGCCTGTCCTTAAAAAATGAAACACAAACGTTTCATTTTTTTTTTTTTAAATGCAGCCCGTTTTCCTTTAAGGAAAACGGGCTGCATTTTTAAAAAAACTGCTTTTTCAAAGCAGTCCCAGACATGGTGGTCTGCTGAGCCCAGCAGGCCACCATACCTGGGAGGGCCTACCATTACCAATGGGGTCGCAAATTGTGAGAGGCTCATTAATATTCATGAGCCTCTCTATTTGCGACCCTATTGGAATCGCTAACAGTGTGTTACACACTGTTGTACATCCAAAATAGCGCCTCGCAAATTGCGTTCTGCAAAAGACTCGCAATTTGCGAGGTGCTATTTTGGCCGTCGTACATCTGGCCCCTACTCTCCTTTACAGGTTTCTTCCTCAGTCCTTGATCTTCTGTTGGACCATTGAGGAAACCTGGTCATCATGGCTCTCGCAAACATAGCAGTGCTTTCACCTGTGGTCGATTCAAGACAGTTTTAAGGTCGAGCTTATCCAATACTGCACGCTGAACAGATTTCTTGAGAGTACTCATTAAACATTTGACAATGCCATTGGTCTGTGGTATCTCAACACACTTAAGAGGGGGTTCCTTCAACGTTTTCACTTTATCACTGTTGGCACAGGCATAACAATGTCTGACAACATCCTCAACCATACTATCTAATTTAGGCCACCAATATGTTTGTCTTATCCTCCTTTTTGTCATATTCCTTCCAGGATGCCCCTCATGCGCTAGCTGCACAATTTGATCCCACAGTGCCATAGGAGGTACAATGCTACTCCTCCTCATCACCTTGTTGTCTAGGATGCCCAATTCTTCTTTAACACTCCAATATTCTTTTACTAGCTCATCCCGACTCATATCAGGTTACCAACTATCCCTAATATTTTCCTTCACCTTTCTCAACACCAATTCATCATCCATAGCAATATTCCATTCTTCCTTCTTTAACTCTACACATTCATGAACTGCACATTCAACATCCACATCAGCTTCTAAATGTACCCTTTCAACTATTTGGTTTTTGGTAGGCAAACCAGATAAACAATCTGCTACTACATTCTACGTTCTTTAGACCTTTTAAGTATTCTAATTCAAAATTGTACTCTAGAACAGATAAGATCCATCTCGAAATCCTTGGGGTAACTCCACCTTCTAATCATCTGCCACCCTTGAACAAATGCACTAGTGACTTATAATTTGTTCTAAACTTTGAAAGCAAACCCCACAGAAAATATTTAAAATGTTTGATTCCCCAACAACACGCAAGGGCTTCTCTCTCAATTACCGAATAAGATCTCTCTGCACCTTGCAATCTTCTTGAAGCAAATCCTATAATTCTTTCATGTCCATCAACAACTTGAATCAATACCGTTCCTAACCCCACGCCACTGGCATCCGTAGTCAGATAAGTTTTTCCTGTTACTTCAAAATGGCCCAAGAAACGAGCATTTATAATACATTGTTTGATTTTCTGGAACGCACCTTCACATACATCGTCCCACACAAATACTACATCTTTTTTCCTCAACAACCTTAATGGCTCCACTATCTTAGTAAAATTCTTTACGAACTTTGAACAATATTCAGCCAACCCAAGGAAGGACTTCAATTGGTCTTTAATCTCTGAACAGGGTGCATCACTTATGCCTTGGATAATACTCTGTTTAGGTTGTATACCATCGCAAGATATGACATGTTCTAAATATGTAACACTTTTTTTTCCTAAATTGACATTTTTCACGTTTAACAGTCAACCCATACTGCTCCAAACGCATCATAACCTCAACCAGCAATTCGTCATGATGTGATTCATTCTTTCCACCTATCATGATATCATCTTGGAAATACCAGACATCATTTAAGCCTTCAAATATTTTCGTCATCACCCTCTGAAAAACCGCTGATGCAGATGCTAGCCCAAATGACATTAGTAGGTAATGGAATGTGCCTAATGGAGTGACAAAAGATGTCAGGTGTCTGGAATCCTTGTGCAAACTAATTTGGTGATAAGCTGGTGTTATATCAACGACCGTAAAAAAAAATCCTCCTGACATGGCTGACAACATTTCAGAAACATTAGGAAGTGGTTGTCTATCAACCCAAATATTTTGATTAAGATCTCTTAAGTCTATGCATAATCTGATCTTGCCACCCTCCTTGGGAGCTACGACGATAGGAGCCAACCTTTCTGATGACTCAATGGGCTCAATTATTCCTTGGCTCAACAATTTGTCCAACTCCCCTTTCAAAGATTCTTTCATCAGAAGAGGGACATTGCATACCTTATGTACCACAGAAATTGCTCCTTTTTTAAGAATGATTTTATGACAAAATTCTTTTAATAGACCACAGTAATCACTCAACACATGAGGACATTTCTTCACCACCCACTCGTCAAATTATCCACGGAATTCACATCTTGCACATGTTGCACTCGCGACCGCGCTCCCGATTTATTTTTAAAAGCACTCTTCTTCTCTCGCGCCTTACACTTGCGTGCTGCACTCGTGCTTTAAACAATGCCGAGAGCTTGTCACGCGCTAAAGAGGGCAATTTTCAAATGGCCACACCCGCAACGATGGGTACATTTTCCAAACAACACGAATCATCTTCCATCTACAACTTTCGTCAAGGCAAGGCAAACGTTTGAATCTCCACCTCGTTTACTTAATTAAAATAACACAAATTAGGCGATCTTACCGCAAATGTAGATCGTTCGTTCAATTTAGTCCAGGGGTGAGGATACCAGTAGTCTGCCCCCTGCGCAGATACAGCTCGTCGCCAGAAAATGTAGAGATCACACAACAGCAAGTGTAGATCCAGTAGTATTTATTTCAAAAGGGATTCTCAGCAGGCAGCTCCTTACACGATGCTGCCACAATAGTAATACCAATTCCTTTAGAACATTGAAGGACAGGCACTCTAGGTTGTACTTGGAGATTCCACTCCATTACACAAAAGATTAACATTATACGTATCAAACGCTGCCGACAAATCCAAAAGGATCAGGGCAGCGGCACCACCTCCATCCATCACTGTCCGAATCTCTGCGGTAGCCTTAATCAAGGCAGTCTCTGTACTGTGTTCCGGGCGAAAGCCGAATTGGGAGAAATCGAGTAAATCATTTTCTTGGACAAATTGAGCTAGTTGATTTTCTCCACTATCTTAGCTGGGAAAGGCAGCCTGGCGATAGGACGATAATAGCTTGGGTCAGATGCATCCAAGTTCAATTTGACCCATAAGTGCAATTTACTAATATGCATTTTCACAAGTTTATAAATATATTTTATTCACACATATATTCTCATTATATATTTGAAAACTAGAAATTTTAAAAATAAGGTAGGGTAACTTATGTAGTCTTTCTGTAAATGCAATGTACCAAGTCTTTCTTTTTTTTAATTCATTTTTTAGATCTGCGGGTCCATTCCCAAACAAAAGCACACATTCAATACTAAAACAGCAACACATTTAATACAAACATATGCTATAGCTATAAGTGCATCATTGCCTGTCTTTGGTTGTATGAGTGGCTGTTTGAGAGACTGTGTGTTTGCATGAGTGGCTAAATGGGTGTGATAGTGGCTGTGTTAGTGGCTGTGTGGGTGTGTAAGTAGGTGTATGAGCTGCTGAATGGGTGTATAAGTGGTTTTGTGGTTATGTGAGTGGGTGTTAGTGTCTGTGTGGGTGCATGAGTGGTTGTGTGGGTGTTTAAGTGGGTGTGTGAGTGGGTGTATGAGTGGGTACATAAGTGGCTTTGTGGTTATGTGAGTGATTTTGTGGGTCTGTGAGCAGCTGTGTAACGAACCTTGAGGTGGTCCCCCTGCAAAGTACATGGAGGAGGTGTCCTCCCCCTGGCCCACCACCTACCACATTTGCTGATTGGGCCCCATGTAGCTCCGGGCCCCATGCACCACTGGGGCTAATGTTATACAACTGTCTGTGAGTGGGTGTGTAAGTGGCTGTATGGGTGTGTGAGTGGTTGTTTGAGTGTGTACGTGAGTATGTCAGTGGGTGTGTGAGTGAGTGGGTGTGTGTGGTGGTGTGTGAGTGGTTGTTTGAGTGTGTAAGTGAGTATGTCAGTGGGTGTGTGAGTGAGTGGGTGTGTGAGTGGGTATTTTGGTCTGTGAGTGAATGTGTGAGTGGCTGTATGTGTGTGTGAGTGGGTTTGTAAGTGGTTGTGTGAGTGTGTAAGAGGGTGTGCAAGTGTGTAAGTGGCTTTGTGAATTTATGAGTAGGTGTGTGAATAAATGTGTGTGTGGGTATGTTGGTGGGTGTGTGAGTGGTAGTGTTTGTCTGTGAGTGGGTGTGTGAGTAGGTGTATGTGTGTGTGAGTGGGTGTGTGGTTGTGTGAGTGTGTAAGTGGTTGTGTGAGTGGATGTGTGAGTGGCTGTGTGAGTGGCTATGTGGGTCTGTGAGTGGTTTTGTTGGTCTTTGAGTGGGTGTGTGAGTGGCAGTATGGGTGTGTGAATGGGTGTGTGAATGGTTGTGTGGGTGTATAAGAGGGTGAGCGAGAGTGTGTGAGTTGCTTTGTGGGTCAGTGAGTGGTTGTATGTGTTTTTTAAATGGGGTTCTGGATCTGTGGATCCACCGCAGAGCACACAGGGGTTGCGCTGAGCACCATGGTGGATCCAGGAACACTTGCACAAAATGATGGGTACAACTTTCCTGTCAGATTGCATCCAGCCAATCACAGCATTGCTGTTGGTAGATTGAAGGCGGTGGATCCGTGTCTCTAGATATACATTATTCTTTTTACTTTAATAACTCCAACATTACTGAAGAGATTTACACCTAATTACAAAAAGCACTCTTTTTGGATCAAGATCTAGCTTTCTGCCAAATTTGGTGTAATTCCGTTTAGAGGTTCGGGCTGTAGTCACGTCTAAACGAAACGTGTTTTGGGATCGACCCCACTTGACAGGTCACCTCAAAATGTTCCAGACTGCAGTTGAGTTAAATATATATAGCAAGAGAGAGAGAGAGAGAGAGAGAGAGAGAAAGAGAGAGAGAGAGAGGGAAAGAGGGTAGGAGCTCACTGCCTCACATCCCAGCACTGTTTGCCCGAATGCACCATGGCAAATGCAGTGCATGATAACACTTACTTCAGTAGTACTCTTTGGGCCATATTCTCAAGGTGCTATCGCCGAGTTAACAGCACTTTAGTGCAGCCAAAGTCGCAATAAATGTATCTCTCCATTCACAAGCTGGTGCTAACAGCCCATAGCACCAGTTTACCTGCGATAACAGCCGCAAAAAACATTGCGACAGATGACCCCTGCAACTATCGCTAATGAGATGCAGAGTAGGCATTCCCATACAAAAAACTGCGACAACACCACTCCACAACATTCTCAACGACCAGCCAGATCGGCGATAAGATCACAAAACATGCGATAAGGCGCGTTAGCAGCAGGAAATTAACACCTGCTCTGACCTGGTGCAAAGTTAGACAAAAACACACAACAGACAAGGGAGCACAGCCCAGAGCCACACCTGAAGAACAGCAGATGCACCCGGGCAACTGAACATGCAGCCTGGAGCCCCAATAGGGCAACAACATCCACCACCACCAACCCCAGGCCCCCCCTTGACTCCCCACTGCCCCCTCCCAGGCCAACACTGAGGCAGCGCAGACAAAGACACCGACCTGCTGAAAACGCACCAACCTCACAGACGCAACACCTGGGAACGTCATTGCCCACCACAGGCTCAGCGGACAACCATCCTATGCATCCTGACCACCATTGCCCACAGTCCGACGGTACCAACACAGCGGACAACCAACATCCCTCTGCAGGCAAAGCTGCTGGCTGTGCTGCTCCTGTTGGCCTCTGGGACCTGCCAACCAACAACCCCCAGAGTCCGAGGAGTCTCACAGCCAGCCAAATCCAAGCCCCCCCAACTGTCTTGGATGCCATCATCAGCTTGGTACCACACTACCTATCCTTCCCCCCCACACTGCACAGGAACAGCTGGAGAGCAAGCAAGGCGTCAAAGCCATAGCTGGATTCCCTCACGTGTCAGGCGCAATTGAATGCACACATGTCCTACTTGTGCCCCCTGGTCACACGGCACACAATATTCCCAACCGAAAGCACACGCATACCATCACTGTGCAGACAATAGTGGACCACATGGGACTCTCCACCAAACTCGATGCCAACCACCCATTCCGAGTGCATGAGTCCTACATATTCCGACAGCCCATCATCACCCGGCGCTTCCTGGCTAGCACCTACGTAAATGCGCTGCTCGTTGGCAAGTACCAAATGAACACACCACACACCTCAACTCCACAACCAGGCAACTCACAGCACTGGGAATGCAAGTCACAAACTCACATACAACATGCCAAACAACATGCCCGACCACCAGACATGACAGCACAACTCACCAGGTGGGGACCAGGCATGTGCGAAGGAGACAACTGACCGATGAATGACAATGTACACAATGCCAAGTGTGGCGTTGAAGGGATGGCCAGACTACAGTATGCAGACCACACACATATGCATGTCAACATACACCGCTGGTGTATGGAGTGCAGTGGACGCAACCATGTCACCCCAGCCAGTGGGGAAGATCCTGGAAATTAAGCTTGTTACATCCCCCCCTGTAAGCGTGAGCGGAGTGGGCTGGCCCGGCGTATGCCAGGCAGGAGTAGGGGTGTGAATAAAAAGCACGTAGCTCTGGGCGTGGTCCTCTTTCGGAATGCCCAACGACTCTGCCAGGGCGGCGCCCCTCACCCCACCACGAGGCTGACGCCGTGAGCGGTGTTGCCTGCGTTCCTGTGTGCCTGCTGCACCCACGGGCCGCAGGTCCCCGTACCAGTCCTGCCAGGCCCAGTGCACCCAGACCTCAATGCACACCTGCCGACACAGGTGTGTGTCGATGAGGGCCCACCACGTGCCGGTGTAAACTCCAACTCTGTGTGCCGTGAACCTGGCAGCCTCATCAGACCATCACGGCCTCGGCGACACCGGCCCGCTGTACTCCCTTCTCATTGAGGTACTCCACCTGCATGCACAGCGGAAAAGTAGGTCACACATTTGGAACTGAGTCTTGATTACACTATGGCAGTGAACATCAATTATGGCAGATTTTATCTCACTATACTCCCTTCGATGTGGTGACACCAAGTCTGTGCATAGCACTCCATCCACAAGTGTCCATGGGCCCATGCGGACTACTGCCCTCGGGCCACACTGCGTTCGAGTCGTTCGCACATGTGGGACTGAGTCTTGATTTGTCAATGGCAGAGTACAAATCATTGCATGCAAGGAGAGGTGTAAGAGGATGACGCGTTTCAGTCCAGAGGGTAAAAGGATCATCGTTACGGAGGTGATCGAGCACCACCGACAACTGCCCTGGTGTCCCTAACTCTGTGCATCATGAGCCAACGACACGTGGCCGTGGGCCACTGCTGACAACTGCCTCCAGCCTACACTGCGGTTGAGTAGGTCACACAGTTGGAACTTAGTCTTGATCACACTATGGCCGAGAACATCAAGTATGGCAGATTCAACTCACTATACTCCCTTCGATGTGGTGACACCAAGTCTGTGCCTGGCATCCCAACCACACGTGTCTGTGGGCCCTTGATGACTACGCCGGTGGCGTACACTGCGGTCCAGCAGGCCTCAAACCAATCCAAACCAGTCCGTACCAGGCAGGACACGTCATCGTCGCTGACTGAACACCCACTCGGCTCTGGTGCGTTTGCCTCCGTCAACCACAAGTCACCCCCAAATGTCATGTCAACGTCGAGTATTAGAGTTCCAGGAGGAGCTCGCTGGCCCGCGCTGACTTCTGCCTCAGGGCTCCACTACAGTCGAGTAGGTCACACTATTCGAATTCAGTCTTGATTTATTTATGGCTGACTTGATGTCATTGTACAGGCCTCAATGCAGACTGCATTCCCTTTCAGCCCCGGTGCCACTAAGTCTGTTCCCCGAGACCCATGGACACTTTCTGGTTGAATTTTGGTGGCGACTGAGTCCATGGACTTGGGGTTGTCGTCGCCATCATGTCGGTGATACTGACTTTGTGGCTAGAATGATGCCGTGGCGTTCCACTCCTCCCTTTGCTGCTTCCGGACAGCTTCCATCTTCTGCATCATGCCATGGAGGACACCTTCCACTGTCCCCCGCAACCCTCCGCCACATACACCTCGAACATTGATGAGGACCCGCTCAGCTTGTGTGGCCCATCTGACTGCACCCCAAGTCACCGTCCCATGGCGGGGTGCCTGTGCCGGCCGCAGAACATCCAGGGCCAATAACTCTGTGCTGGTCAGGTCCGGGACCCCTTCTTCTGAGATGTTGGATGGCCTCTGAGGCGATGGCCGTGGGGTCATCAACGCCATGTGTCTGTGGCCCTGTGCTGTCCACTGCTTCCGGCCTCAAATGCGGCCCACCAGGGCTCACACATCAAATCGAGTCCTGACCGGCCCGGACGTCGCATCACCGCAGGAGGCACTGCCAGGATCAACTCCAACCACCAACTGCCAGTGTTGAAACGGTCATACTGGCAGACTGACCAAGTTGCCCGCACCTGTCGTGGATGCCATCTTCTGCCTGATCCCCTGCTCAGCACTCCAGGTGCCACTAGCTCTGTGCACCTTGAATCATCGTCCATTACTGTTTTGGTTATATGCTGTGGAGAGTTCATGCAGCAATGTCACCTCAGGCAGTGTGAGAGACCTGGGAAGGCGATGAGGAAGATGATACAGGTGTGACACCCCCCCACTGCAGCTGCATCAGGAATGTCCAGAAGGGACAGTTTCTTCACGTGAGCACGCTCAGCTCTGGGGACCAAACCGCAGCGCACTGAAACTCACGGACACTTCTGTTTGTATGTCGGGTGACCTCTGTACTTGTTCTGGCTCCCGCCATGTTGCTCAGCAGTTGACTCTGTTATGCAGGTGTTTTCTGTTTCCATTGCACTGGTGTCCAATGTTCAAGTTGTTGCCAGCACCAATCACTCCGTGCGGGCTGCCTTATACTCACCCCACACACATCCAGCACAGGCGTCACTGTACATGTGGCCCTGCCAATAAAGGGGCCAGGCGCACATGCCTGTAGCCAGTTCAACATTATATCTGTGTGTGTCCCTGTTGTCTTGTTGTATGCATGAGGGCCCTAGGACATTACTTTGTGCTGTGTACAGCGCATGCAGACATGTCACCGCAGGCAGCGAGTTAGAGCTTGGACATGTAGCTTTGTCGTCACCCACACAATTTGTAAGGGCAGTGGACTGTGCCGTCATACGCAGAGCCAACGTGGGTGTGTGACTGATATGTGCGTGCCCCTGGGCGTGGGTCTGTACTGAGAATGTGCATCTGCATGTGTCTCTATGGCAGTGTGGGTCTCCTTTGTGGGGTGTAGGTGGTCCCTGAAGGGTAATAGACACCCACGTATATGATCTAGTTCGCCTTCCATGGGTTCTGAACACCCGCACCTGTTGGGCCACCTCCTTTTGGCGTTCTGACACCTGGCATTGGGGTGCCATGTGTAGGTCGTGAAGTGTTGTGAGACTGCCATGCTTGCAGGTGCTTCATGCTGTGTGGTCTGTTGCAGGGGCTGGGTTCTCCTCTTAGTAGCATGGCTGCCCTGGTTCTGGTAGTGGGTTGTGTGAGATGTCGATGGGCTGTTGTAGGGCGTCGGTGTCGAAGGTGTGGTGGTCCTCTCCGGCATCACTGATGTGTGGTCTTCTGTGCTCTGCTGGAGGTTTTGTTTGTCCCTCTGCAATGTGGAGGGGAGATGCATGTTGACATTGTGTTGACATGTGTGTTGGCGCATTGTTCTTGTTTACATGCAGACTATATGACAATGTACATTGTGACTGTTTTGGAGGTGCAGGCTTTTGATGCGGGACGGTGTACATTCGGACAACATGACGGGTGTGAGGTTTTATGCGTACATTTCCATATCACAGTTTCCAGCTCTGTCAGACGTAGTGGGCCTGTTTCTGCGTGTGTGCGGAGCCAGTTGTGTCCTCTGTTCTGCAGTGTCAGGGTTGCACATTGTAACAAATTGTGGTCAATGTGGATGTGCTGTTATTGCTATGTGTGTGTGCTTCAGTGTGCCACGGGATGAGGGACATGATCCAGGGTCATTGTGGGTGTGCAGTGTGCTCTGCTTATTTAAGCATGTGTGCCATTGTGCCCATCTCCCCCAGTCCCTGGTCTTTACTCACCCTGTTGATGTTGTGACAGGTCCTCCTGAGCTGTGTCCGCACTCCCGACTCCTTGAACCACCTCCCCGCACTGTTGACTGTGGCCTCCGTTTCCTCCAGCTTCTCCTGTGGCGCAGGACTCCCGCTTTCTGTCGCCATTGCAGCCTTCCTGTTGGCGGCGTCTTTGTGCCTGGTTTAGGTTTTCACGTCATGCCAGCGCCTCTTGGCCTCCTCCATTGGCCTCCTCGACACTCCGGCTGCATTCAAGGTAGTCTTTGTGGGTCAGTTGCTGGTTGTGTTCTGTCACCTCCGTGACGCTGGTCTTGTTTTCCTGCGGACTGCACCCCGTCTTCCTCTCCCTCTTCACCTTGGCCTTCTCCGACCCCGTTGTTCCTTGCTGATGGTCTGTGGGGCTTGTGGGGTTCGCGTTGGCCTCTGCGCTCGGTCAGGGTGCATCCATGTTGCTATGTACTTTGGCTTCTTTCTGGTGTGTTGTTTTTGTTGCTTTTCTAGTGCATTTTCCCACCAGATGCGTGGGATTTGCAGGCCTGCCGCTGGTTTTCGCTGCTTTTTGTATCGCGATTGCCCTCATCGCACTTTTTGGCATTCGTGTTTCGCATTTTGGCGGTATGGCGTTGAGTTTAACGCAGTCAGTTGAGGCATTATCTGGTGACTATCACATGTTACCGCCGTGTTGTGAATACCTGGTTAACACGGCGTAAATTCCCCACGATGGACTGCGATGTTGAGGGTTGCGTTAAGTAACTTTTGCGATGGTTATCATACATTCTTGAGAATATAACCTTGTACGTTCAGTCTGTGCTGTGTAATACTAGTCACATCTTTCTGTATTCATTCCTTCATCAGTAGAGAGCAACAAGATGTTTTGGGGTTGCTGCAAATGCGGCCCAAAGTCTTCTCATTGTACTTCTCATAAAGTTAACTGGTGCAAAGCCAGCATTACTATGTGTTTTGGTCTTGTGGCCTTGTCCACACAGCTCTCCCTGTTGCAAACATGAGATATAGTGAAAAACTATGCTGCCTCAGCAGCCACCATTATTTACTGAAATGGATATCCCACATGGGGAGCTCCTGATGGCCAAAGACATTTTAGTTCAGCGGAAGCCTTCCTTGAAGAAGAAGAAATCAGGATCCACAGGTTCTCTGACAGTCGATATCCCCAGTGGGTGTTAGAAAAAGCTGTAGACAGAGTAAGTACCAAGAACGGGGAAGCCATCCTGTTTCAACTGGACCTGAGTGAAGGAGAAAGTGCCATCTGCATGGTGAACACATTCTCTGGTGAGTCCAACAACAATGTCAGCAAAATATTTCAAAAGCAGTGGAACATTCTAAAAAGTGACCCTGTACTGGGTAACACATTAGGCAGATCAACCCAGTTTCACTTTCAGGAGGGGACGTTCCCTTCGACATGAGTTGGTACAATGTGATATTAATAAAACTCAGGACACAAGAGTGGGCATTTTGAAGGCTTCTACCCTTGTGGTAGGCGTAAAGCCTGCAAAAACAGCAAGAGCAAGAAAGAATACCCATTACCATTTGGCAAGGGTGTCAGGACCATAAATCAATTTCCCACGTGCCGCTTGGATTATGCTATATACATTCTAGAATGCCCATGTAATAAGAGGTATGTTGGTAGCACTAACCACCAGGCTAAGAAAACAATAGTGGAACATATGCCACCATTGACAACAATGATGCCCGTTATCAAGTAGCTCAACGTTTTCACAACATGCATTTTGGTGATAGAAATCTGCGTTACTTTTTTCTGGTTGAGCAGATACCAAAAAGTCTGCGATGAGGGGATAGAACTCTAGCCCTTAGGAGACGTGAATCCAGATATATAATAGACCTCAAAAATAAAAGGACACAGGGTTAGAGCACTGAGGAGGCATTGAGGATTCATTTGTAATGCATCTTGACACTTGCTGTGCTAGTCAACAATTTCTGTTTTCCTACGATAATTGGTATATGTCTGTTTAAAGCAAATAGGATATAATAATCTAGTCAACAACCTGTGTCTATCTCCGATAATTACTATATGTCTTTTTAATGTAAACAGGATACAATAATCTGGAATAATATTTATTTGCAAGTATTACTGGTTTGCACTTAGATCTTATGCTTTTTTATAACATAAGGATTTTTCTTTTAATTGCAGAAGGAAAGGAAAGGGAACTATAACAACTACCACTGGAAATGGCAAAAGATCAAGGTTCATCTTTCACATGGGGTGTGCCTCACTGATAATGAGGTGAGACTTCTAGTTCAGTGGGCAAGCAGGGAATTTCATGCAGGCATTCAGTCTTTTGGAATGAGCACACGGCGAACTGTGTAGCACCAAACTGAGCTGGAAGCTTAAAGGTGGTACTATTCAGATGAACATCTCATATTTGCCCAACCTTTCCAACATAAATTACATGTAAAGAATCTGGAAGGTTTAAGAACATTGCCTGAGAGAGCACCAAGATCTCTATCCTTCGTTAGGACCTCCCCATTCCTACATTTCAATTTTATTTATTTTTCAGTTTATTTAAAGAGCTGCACTTGGTTGGAAGCAATCTCTTACAAGGGAAAAAGGCAGAATACTACTCACTATGCCTTACTCTGTAATGTGTTTTTCTACCTGTTACTCACATCTACAATAATTTAACACATATTGTGATGTGATTCATGGAAAATATGCAAAACTGATTGTTTTGTAAAAATACCTGTAAACCCAATTTGCCCCAGCCTCAGCAACCAAACAAGGAACCCTGTTGGGTGAGGGTAAATCCTACTCCTAATCCAAAGGCATTAAGGTGGTCCGATAATGCAGATCCAGCTTTGCATGTTGCTCTTGGAGTCTGCACTATATGTTGTCTTCAGGTATACAGTGACTCTAGGGATTGAAATACTTTAACCCACTTAGAACTTCAGCAGTGACATGGATGTGATTTGCACTGAAAAGCGGAGGCAAGATCAATGCTGCAGTTCATGCATTTCTCACAGATGTTTTTCACCGCTATTTATGTGGTCTGGCCATCATAATACCAGCTTCTACAGGTATGGGTGTTGAATATATGTTGGGGCATGTGTCTCCAACCAGTCTGACCAGGAGCTAACAGTAGCTCACAAACACCTTCAAAGCAGCTCACAGCCTTGACTTCATTTTTAAATAAACACAGGGTCACATTTCCCTTTTAAAGTTAAGGGAAGGCTGTGTTCCTTTTACATTATCATCTTCAGGCTGCAGATAGCAGGGTCTGATAAAGAAAAGTGCTGGAGTCAGATATATGACCCAGGGCACAGAGGTGAAGAACGGAAGCACTGAGGTATTTAAATCTTAAATAAAAGTCCTTGTCAACTCAATATTGGAGCATGAGACACAAAATGATGTTTCTGAATGCTTTTAAATGGGAGAAAATTAAAATGAAGAGTTAACTTAATGATTAAGTTAACTCTTCATTCTAATTTTATCACATTTCAAAGTGTTTCATTTAGAACAGCAGACCTCTTGCTCCCAGTAGACACTGTCATATTTGTATGTGAAAATTACAGTCAAATCTTTCAAATGGGAGAAATTTAAAGTAGATAAAATATTTCTGTGAAACATTGAGTCAATGTTTTTTCTCCATTTTCAATTAAGTAAATTACGTTTTAATATCACATGAAGCATGTTTCTTCACTTTACATTCCTCCTATTCAGTGGGAGAAATTAAAATGAAGAATTAACTTAAAGATTAAGTTAACTCTTCATTCTAATGTTATCCCATTTCAAAGTGTTTGGAATTACAAACAGCAGGCCTCTTGCTCCCAGTGGCAGTAGACACTGTGCCATATTTATAACGTAAAGAAATACTGTCATTATTTTCAATGGGAGAACTTTAAAGATGATAATATTAATTCTAAGAAACATTGAGTCAAAGTTTTCCTCCACTTTCAATTAAGTCAATTACTTCTTAATATTTGATGAAGCTTTTTTCTTCACTTTAAATTCCTCCTATTCAAACAAGTGGCTGATTTTTTCTATTATAAATATGGCACCATGACTTCAGGCCACTGTCTGCAAGAAGTCTACTATTTGTAAATGCAACACTTAGAAATGGGAGAGAATTTAAATGAGGAATTTTATGGAATCCATATAAACATAAATATAACTCTTCCTTTTAATTTTCTACCATTTCAAAGTGTCGCATTTACTCACAGGGGGCATCTTGCTCCCAGTGGTTGGTAGACATGGTGTTATATTTATAACTGAAATAGACAGCCATTTCTTTAAAGTGGAGGAAATTTAAAGTGCACTACACTTTACATTTCTTTCAATCAAAAATGTTTTTGTATATTTGTGTTATACATGTATCAGTGCCAAATATGGTATGTGCTACATGTATATCCCATTCATACTCACACATGTTCCAACAAAGTCAACACTCTCACTGACACACATGGCAGCCCTGGAAGAGTGCCCCTAGTCCAAGTATTTTGTGCAAACCCTAGTCTATGGCTCTATGAACATTAGGCTTAGATTTGATGAAACTGGGCGTGGGGGTGTCTGGTAACATTGCACAAGAGGCTTGGCCTTCAGTAGCTCACAATGATTTTTACTGATCAGAAGTAGCTCTCACTACAGAAAAGGTTGGACACCCCTGTGCTAGGACAATGGGGATGGAAGAACGGGGTGAAAGAAGTATGAGAAGTTGGCTCACTGTTCACATAGAAAATCATGGTATGATAATGACTCTCAAACTATGGTGAATTTAAAGTGCCTCTTGTGAAAGAAGAGATAATACAATCACAATCCGGTGTCAAAGTGCAATATTTTTCTCTTCTCACTATACATCATATTTATCATTGTGGGAAATGTGCATTACGCATTAGTCACCTGGTTAAGATCTATTTTCAAAGAAGATGTACACTTTTCAATGTATTTTAATTTGTTATTTTCATATAACTCTTCATGCCACACTTACCGCACTGCAATTTTTCTTAATAGCCAAACTTGTTAACACATGCAGGTAAATAACAGAGAATTCTGGGGTCAGTATCAAAACATAATGCCATCAAGGGCAGTGCTGGAAACTTACTTCAGGAACCCACAATTTAAGAAGGCATTAGCATTAATGGAGTGGTTCTGAAATGGCAGAGTCATACAGGCAGAGTTAGAGATAGTCTGTATCCTACCAGAACATATTGTTCATTTTTACAAACTGTGGCCTCAAAGATGGTCAAATAAACAAATTCTAAAATGTGGAGTCAAATATAAAATGAATGGTATTGTTGGGTGTTCATATTTAAAGGAAGAGTTGCCACCATACATACATTGTGTTCTTCCATGTTATTTATTAGTATGATTATTGTGCGGTCATTAGCATTGCATTCGATGTGTGAGTTATGGTTTGCATGGCTGTTCTGTGAGCTACGGACAGTGGTCCTAACATAACTTTCAAATTTCAGTGGTCTTTCAGTCTTAAATCATTACCATAACTGCCCTTTAACTGTGTTTTTAGGTGAATTTCTGAGGTATATGTAAATATATGTTAAGATGTTATAAGAAAGCCAAAAATATCATTCACTTCAACCTCAGGGTTTTCAGTATATTTTTTGTTTTTGTTGATCATATACCACACCCAAGAGATCCCTGTGTTCAACGGTCTGCAGAAGGAAAACCTAGCTGTGCATGTTAAGGCTGTGTGCAGCAGTGACTGGCCTCAGGGCCTGGCCTGTATGCAGTCTCTGCACCCAATCCTCTGTTGGCAGCCACACTTTGCTGCGCCCAGCCTTTGGCACAGCATTCAATCATCCATCCCGCACCCCCTGAACCTCACCTTCTGTGGGCAGCCAACTTCTGCTTCACAGTTCGTGCAGTGAAGGCACTGGCATTCCAAATCTGGGGCAACCTGCTGTGGTAGCAAACCCCCAATCCGAATGTATGATGTTACATCGCGGTCTTTACACCGCGATACGTCTACAATGCAGTCATTACAACGCAAGTTGTTACAGCGACTTGCGCTGGAGGGCTCTGGACTTAGGAATAGTGTGATTTCCCTATTCCAACTCCAGCCTACGTAACAGTAGGGAAGGTGTTGGAATAGTAAATCATACTATTCCTTAGTGTATAGCGCCATCCAGCGCAAGTCGTTGTAACGACTTGTGTTGTAATGGCCACGTTGTAAACGTATTGCAGTGTAAAGACCGCGTTGTAACCAATGTTCCCCCCGAATACGCAAGGCCACTCTATGCCCAACCCTCTGCAGGCAGCCAGCCGAGCTGGTAATGGCCTTCAGCTGCGCGTCTCTCGGTTTGGCCTCAGGGACTGCCCTTTAGCAAATGTATCACCTTATCTCACAATCTTGTGTTATGATCTGCTATTACTTCCTTAAAGACTTTGATGAAGCCTAGTGGGCCCTAGTTAGACTCCTTCAGATGAGCATTTCGCTTGGTTCACCTCCAAACTGACTTCCTTTCACACTATATGATCTAATTCCTGTTCTTTTACTGTTATTTTGAGAAAATCACCCTTTCTTTTATTCTCCTTGGAAAATGCACAAACATCCACTCAACAGGTTTTTTGTAAACGTTTTTGTAATTTGGGGTCCGCATAATATGATTGCAAATACTTGCGTACAATTATTTCTTTTACACCTTTAAGTTTCTGTTTTCATGTATTACCTTGATAACGTTTGTGCCCAAAACTACTATTATTTTGACATTACGATTTGATGTTGTATATGTATTGTAATTAACTGTATAATTCTGACTTTATCATCTGTATTTGTTTCTACATTTGTCATATTTCCCCTCTGGTACCCATATAGGCCTTGTACTAAACAAATGATTAATTAACCACCACTGTTTTAACGGAGCAGAGCTGGTGGTCAAGTCTTTCCTTGAACGGTAAGTGCTCTGTGGAACAAAACTAGTGGACCACCTCATAATTATGGAGCAGCACAAACTGTTGTATGGATGCTGCTCAGCCCATTCCTTCAACTGACACTCATCCAACCACAATCAACTGACACTCATCCAACCACAAACACTCTCAACATTCTAATGACCTCCCGCACTGTCTGAGCAGCAGGGACCTGGAGCTCTGGGGAGAATGCATAGCAACCAAGGCAGGTCACAACAAATGTCCAGTTAAGTGGCTTGTCTCCCAGCCCTGAAAGTGCACGGGTGTGTACAGTCATACAGATCAGGATGGGTATACTGATATTGTCGCTCATTTCCTTGCAACCTTGAATTTATGCCACATAATTCCTGAGGGAAAAATAGATGGTGTGAGTACAGGCTGACAGGTGCATTTTGATTAAGAAGCATAAAACAGCTATCGACCAAGTAACACAACAGGGATGCTTTACTGCTTGATAAAGATGTGTGTGTTGAAAGTTTGAGCAACAGAAATATGAAATCTTCCACTGTCACCGCATCAATACCTCCTGTCCACTTATCTCTGAGTGACTCTCATCAGTGACCAGGACCGGCTTTAGGGCAGTGCGACTGGTGCGGCCGCACTGGGCGCTGACCTGTGGAGGGGGCGCCAAACTCAGGGGGGCTCTGTGTTTAACAATAACTTAGGATAGGAGAGATGAGGGGGCACTTATGCCCAGTGGTAGTGAGAGAACGCGAGGAGGTGGTCTGGGGGTGCCAAAAATGATTCTCGCACCGGGCGCCACCAGCGCTAAAGCCGGCCCTGTCAGTGACATAACCGGCCGGATGGACTACAACTTCATGGGCATTGTAACACCCTAGGCTTTCACCGACCACCTTCAGATCATCCAGAAAAAGGCAGTCAGATATATCCCCCACCCAAAGCACTGTACGTTGAAATTTCACCACTGACTCCCCATCCTTTTCCACATCAAAAGCATAGCCCTCTATGCCACTTACAGAGTGGTTCGCAACACAGCCAACTGAACTTCAAGATTACATTACGAGACACTACACCTCCAGGATCTTCACATGCACTGATACAGGCTGCCCAGATTTATGAAATAATCTTACAGTTCAAATATTCTACACTTCTTCGTGAAGAACAAGCTTACATTTGCTTTTACTGAAATGGGAAAACAAATCGTCTCTTCTTTGCTTCCTGAACACGTCACTTCCTGCTTCGGTTTGGTCTTCCAGTCGTCTGTATTCCCTATGCCTCCATTTACCCTGCGTTTGACTCTAGGACTAATCATCTCACCTTTCTACAAACCAAAGGGCATATGACTATTTTAGACATAATAACTAAATAAGGAACTGACATGCATCTTGTGAGTAATATAGAGGAACAGGTAGTACGTCGTCAGCAGTATTTTAGGGGATTAAAGAAAATGGTAATTGGAGGAAGAACATGAAGTAAAGTACTTACAAAAAAAGGGAGAGGCACACACACAGAAAGGAAGAGGCACCATTGAAGAAAAGGAGAGGCACCAATGCAGAAAGGAAGAGGCACCAACGCAGAAAGGGAGAGGCACCGATGCAGAAAGGAAGAGGCACCAATGCAGAAAGGGAGAGGCACCCATGCAGAAAGGGAGAGGCACCAATGCAGAAAGGAAGAGGCACCAATGCAGAAAGGGAGAGGCACCAATGCAGAAAGGAAGAGGCACCAACGCAGAAAGGGAGAGGCACCGATGCAGAAAGGAAGAGGCACCAATGCAGAAAGGGAGAGGCACCCATGCAGAAAGGGAGAGGCACCAATGCAGAAAGGAAGAGGCACCAATGCAGAAAGGGAGAGGCACACATACAGAAAAGAAGAGGCACCAATGCAGAAAGGGAGAGGCACCAATGCAGAAAGGGAGAGGCACCAATGCAGAAAGGAAGAGGCACCAATACAGAAAGGGAGAGGCACCAATGCAGAAAGGGAGAGGCACCAATGCAGAAAGAAAGAGGCACCAATGCAGAAAGGAAGAGGCACCAATGCAGAATGGAAGAGGCACCGATGCAGAAAGGGAGAGGCACCAATGCAGAAAGGGAGAGGCACACATACAGAAAAGAAGAGGCACCAATGCAGAAAGGGAGAGGCACCAATGTAGAAAAGAAGAGGCACAAATGCAGAAAGGGAGAGGCACAAATGCAGAAAGGGAGAGGCGCCAATGCAGAAAGGGAGAGGCACCAATGCAGAAAGGAAGAGGCACCAATGCAGAAAGGAAGAGGCACAAATGCAGAAAGGAAGAGGCACCAATACAGAAAGGGAGGGGCACCGATGCAGAAAGGAAGAGGCACAAATGCAGAAAGGGAGAGGCACAAATGCAGAAAGGGAGAGGCACCAATGCAGAAAGGGAGAGGCACAAATGCAGAAAGGGAGAGGCACCAATGCAGAAAGGGAGAGGCACAAATGCAGAAAGGAAGAGGCACCAATGCAGAAAGGGAGAGGCACCAATGCAGCAAGGAAGAGGCACCAATGCAGAAAGGGAGAGGCACCAATGCAGAAAGGAAGAGGCACCAATGCAGAAAGGAAGAGGCACAAATGCAGAAAGGAAGAGGCACAAGTATAGAAAGGAAGAGGCATAAACGCAGAAAGGAAGAGGCACAAATATAGAAAGGAAGAGGCACCGATGCAGAAAAGAAGAGGCACAAATGCACAAATGTTAACGGGTTGTAGGAGACGTTCAGTGTATTTCATAGTACCGAACAGCCATACGTGAATGCCGATTGACCAAAATAGTAGGTGCATCACAAGTGACATCTCCACTCTTTGCCCTCCCCCCCCCCATGACATCACAGGACTGAGCTCATGCAAAAATGGCAAACTGTACTGTGCAAAAAGATTCCTTGCAGTTTTGCGTTTTTGCTAATTTTTACAGATAACTACAGACAGAAAACCATCTATTTCTATGACTGTATTTATTTTTAAACATGAAAAACACGGAAATGAGTCTTCTTTTGAGTGAACTTTGATGCTGTCAGCCATGGTTGGTACTAGGCCAATAACTGTGCAGGCTGATACACAAAGGACTTAAAAAGACGAGGGACAAGTATTCCTAATGGAGCATCAAACAGGTGCTGATGCGAATGTGATACGAGTGCGTTGCATATGAGTAATACCCATCACGGATCCTATTGTGGGGGTACATTTAAAAGTCAAATAAACGTGGGAATGTACTAGTTTAAGGTTCAATCTTTAACTAAACACAATATAAATACAAAATACAAAAAATAAATATGGATAAATACAGACAGAAACGTCTGAAAAATAAATGCCATAATACCGGGAGCCCTACCTATAACCCTGTTTCCTTTTTGTTCATTTCTTTGTCCTCGTGACCTTTGAGACCAGGAGTAACAATGGCAGTGTCCGGTATACCATAGGATAATTCAGGCGAAGAGGCTGCTACTACGCCTGGCTACAACTATTGTATCAATATGAATTTATCCGTTTTAAAGTCAAGCTACTCGAATGGTTTTGAGGTAAACTATTGTTAAACAAATGTCCTGGGTTTTTGCACGATCAGGCAGCCTAAGGAATTCTGAAGCAGATAACGCAAACAAAACAACGGTGGCGACGAGGATGTACCCTTGTGCGCCCCTTACTTTGGGAATGAGCATGGCTTCTTGCAGCGTAACTGGGCAACTCGTGGCGTGTGCTCCAGTGCTCAGTGATATATTTCCTTTCGGTAAACATCCTTTTCAGGACTGTACAGACAGGAGTCTAAAAACCTGCAAACAGCGTCTGATTAGGCCGGAAACATGTCTCGGCAACAAAGTGCAGGTGGCCTCATACATCAGCAATCCGACTGCACAGACTGTTCGAAATTCAATTGAAATCCTGAGTCAATTGGAAGCGAGTGAAACATGGCTAAGTACAAATCACAGATAATGCGTCTGAGCTGGAAAAAACGCGCCCTGACTGTTCGCTGCTTGCATCTCAAAAACATTAATATTTTAGAACGGCTCTCCCTCAGCTGCAAAGTGGGAAGTTATGTAAGCATTAATGTAAATACAGCATAGTGAACATGTACACACTCAACCCTCTGTTGGTTCGGATAGCAATTGGTGTTGCTATTGTATGTCAATATAAACTTGCTCAACAAGGGGTCAGGAGGTATCACTCCCGTTACATTGAAAGGTCGCTGCATTAGCCTGTTCATAATACAATACATAAGAAGATATTTGAGCTTCTTGTAATTTGTAGGCCTTCGACGGTAAAGCACAGCAATTTGGAATTAGGATTAACTAGAAACTTTTAGCCACAGATTCCTTACTTTAGAATATTCCCCAGTAGTCAAACTGGATGCAGAAAATCTTGGGCAGTGCATCTGAGTGCTGGTAGATGGCGTTGATCGGCTCCGCATCATATGTGTCATACCCGCTGCCTATATTGGCACCACCCCAGCGCGCTGACATCAGTTATTTTCTTTCCTCACCATCAGTGCGGATCTGAAGAGAGCTACTCAGTCCTTTTTTGCACTACCCTTTTTGATTGTTTGCTGAAATTCTTTTGGGATAAGTTATTAGTGTGTGTTAGGGATGTCTCCTAATAAACCTGTATTTTTTAAACTCTGTGAATCTGGTCACAGGCAGATGTCTGTAAAAGACGCCTACATGTTTTTCTTGTTGTTCCTGGAGCTGGCCCATAATTCCAAGGCCTGCACTATCACACGATGAACCCCCAAGGTGCTCTGGTAGCGTGCCCTGCAGCTCCCAGTAACCCGACACAGGATGACTCTGCATAGCTACAGTTCATGAGGACAGTGCTGGACCTGCCTCTGAGTCGTTGCTGTCAGTCATTGTCATGCTCCAAATCATCATCTGGTAAGTCTCACAAAAAAAATTAAAGAAGTCAAAGTGCTCTTTGACATCACAGTGCCAATCCAAGTCGTTGGACGAGGCACGGGAATGACACCACAAATCTAGGCCCTGCTCCCATACGTCAGCTGTAAACATGTGTTTGGGTCCTCCGCAGCTCACAGAGTTTCCTAGAGCCAGAGCAACCACTGTCCAGCTAAAAAAAATGAACATGGCTATGCACCTCCTTTTTACATTTTTTGGTAGGCAAATCCCTCTGGATTCAGCTCCAAGGATTTAGCAGGTGGCCCAACTGGATTTACGCTGTCTGGTTTGCCCTCTGATCCAGATGGTCCCTGTAGATACATTCCTGGATCCGATCAGCTCCGGTTGCGAGATTGCGACCTTCCCTGGAGTCTGTTCCAGTGGTGCTTTACCTGGTGCCACCAACGCCTTGCGGTGGTGCATCAACCCCATACCCGGCTCTCGCTCGGACGCACATTCCCATTAGAATGGAACTCAGGACTTCTGTATCTATTTCCACCAAAACCACTCCAGCTCTGAGTTCTCAAGAAGATCAGCACTGACTAGACCCAAGTTATCCTAGTGGCTCCAGATTGGGCATGGAGAGCATGGTATCATTCCAAACTCCTGAGCATGAGCATCGGTCCTCCAATCCAGCAGCACATTCAGGAGGATCTTTTGTCAATCTCCTGTCACAGTAGTAGGGCAGGGTTCTTGACCCGAAGCTGCGCACGCTTCGCCTTCATGCATGGAGATTGAGCAGCAACAGTTGACAGTTTTTTATCTTCCCTCTGAAGTCTGTGAAGTTATACTGGCAGCTAGGCATCCATCAACAAAGACGATATACGCCTGCATTTGGGACGAGTTTGTGGCTTCTGCAACTTTAACCAAGGTATTGTTGTTTGTTTCAGCTTTTGTCAGGCAAGGCTTTGGGCACAATTAATGGGCACCTTTTAGCCATCTCAGGTTACATACCAAAGCTAGATCAGTCCTCCCTGTTCAAATCATTTGCTGTGACTCATTTCCTGAAACATTTTTAACACGTTTCCACCTAAGCCCTTCATGATGCCCCAATGGAATCTTAACTTGGTTCTAACATTTTTGATGTGTTAAACCTTCATAAACATGTATAGCTGCCCCCTGCATCTCTTGACGATCAAAGCAGTCTTTTTTGTGGCCAATACTTAAACCAAAGGTGTTAGCAAACTAAAGATGCTCTCTGTACACACTCCATATACCATCTTCTTCCCAGACAAACTGGTTCGCCATGCCCCTGTCACTTTTCTGCCAAAGGTGGTGATGACATTCTACGTCAGCCACAGCATCACCCTGATGACCTTCTTCGCTCTGCCTCACTCCTCTAAGGAGGAGGAAAGACTCAATTGCCTGAACCCAAAAGGAGCACCGTTGTTCTACATTGATCGCACCAGAGAACACCAGCTGGATGAGAAACTCTCTTTTGGGTTCACAGGAGCGAAAAAACGAAAAGCAGTGTAGAAACAGACTATTTCTGAATGAATTGTGCTTTGAAGTAAGACCTGCTTCACACTTTTCAAGAAGAAGGCCCCTGAAAGCTTTCAGGCTCATTCCACCAGAGCCACGGCTGCGACCACTGCACTTGCTCACAGAGTTCCTGTCCTGGACATCTGTCAGGCTCCTATTTGGGCTTCTCTGCACACGTTTACAAAACACTACTGCCTTAAAAGTTTAGTTCATCATAATGAACATTTTTCCTGTTTAGTCCTCCAGAACCTTCTGGCCTGAACAAGTTTGCAGACCCACCTCAGGGGAGATATTGCTTTGGTATCTATTCTAAAGTAAAGAATCTGCAGCAATAAGTCTCTATCACACAAAAAAGCTACTTACCTTTGGTAACACCATATCTAGTGGAGACTACCTGCAGATTCCTTACTGACCCTGCAAACTTCCCTGCTACTATGAAAGGGTTTCTTCTACTAGAAGGCCCCTGCAAGTTCTTAGCGTCTGCACACTGGTCCATCAGCCTTCTGACGTGGCTTCGGACTTCTGGCCCAAAAATGTCACAAAAAGAAACTGATGTCAGCATGCTGGGGTGGTGCCTATATTGGCTCCACGGACAACACTTCTGGTACTGTTCAAGATTTTCATGTTACCGTCTGACACCTGGGGCATATTCTAAGACAAGAAATCTGTGGCTGGGTAGAGTCTCTACCAGATAAGGAATTACCAAAGGTAACCTCTTCATTATGTATTGTTGGTAATCACCATCTTTAACATGGTTACCCTCAGATTTTTGCCTGGAGTGGTTTTGCTAGCTGTTTCACTTCCTACTTTCTATGAAACTATTCCTGCTGGTTGCTAGTTACCACCAAAGAACTGTCTTGTGAAATTGACTGGAGATGCACTAGCCAATGTTCATAAAACAGCTCTACAACCGAATGATTAGGGGACATCCAAGTCCCTGAATGTGACTCATAATTCTTCCAATGCTCATCTTCTCCAACCAGCATGTGTTGTGTATTACTCAAGGTCTAGAGATCATTGGTATACAACCTGACCTTCGTTATATCCTTTCTAGATTTAATTGCTGAGACTACATTAAAAGACTCAAAATCTTGGGGGAAGCATGATATCTCCTCCTTCAGCACCACTTGATCTTCTACCTAATTGGCAACATGCAAATAATACCTGAACAATTCTGTTTTTGATTATAATATACCACTCCAATCAGTCCCAACTAATAAACATCTTGGGAAACAGAGCTGACTGATCCCCAAGGTCCACAAATCCTCAGTTGTCTATTGTTTGTCTGCTTCTGTAATCCTGTTCACTTCTTTCCCTATCCTTTCTCCATCAAATCCATTTCCCTAGAAAGGGTTAGATGGCTAACATTTGGCAACACTTTGAAACTATGATTTCAGTGACAAGTGCTATATAAATGACAAAATATGTAGACACATACATTTAGCAAAGAAATGCATTCTGGTATGTGTAGTCTGAGTTTGTTATAATTGTAGCTTTGCACAAACGATCTAGGTTACAATGGTTTGCAGAAAGATGTAAAATACTAGAATACTGTGGTGCATATTACCAACAATCCGCGAAATTATCGCAAACTGCGGGTAGCAAGTTTTTTGGTATCACCGCAGATCGCTGGATTTTCTCGCCGTGTTAGCAGCGTATTATCAACGCGTTGCTCAGAGGCGATGTAAAATCCAGCGATAGCGGTGCAAACAAGCGATAGCATGCGAAATCCTGCGATAAACTTCATGCGATAATAAAATGCTTGCTGATACGCCATTGTGAACTTAACCTATCAATCCACCTCCCATTGAAGAGATGGTTAAGTCAACTTTTAATCAGGTGTTAATTTCCTGCGATAACCACGGTTAGCGGGACTTTTCTCATTGCTTCGTGGATCCGGGGCCGCGTTGATAATACAGCGAAGTTGTGTTTGCGACGTTTTTAATGAAGATATTGTAAGGAACGCCTACTTTGCATCTGATTAGCGATATATATCGCTGGCATGGGATGCGTTACAAAACCGGCTGCTATCGCAGGATTACATGCGCCAGCGAGGCCTTGATGATAGTGTGATAAAAAAAATTGCCGCTTTACCACCGAAAAGTGCCGCTACAGTGGCGGAAACTCCTTTGATAATATCCCCCTGCATCTTTTAGGATATGGATCATCTGCCAACCGCTATCATGACAATGATAACCTTATCACAGTAGGCTCAACTTGCATACCCGAAGTCGCTGAAATCGGGGTCACCACCTGAGTGATTTCACACTGCAACGCATAGATATGAGACCTGTAAGCAGAGTCTATATTTGTGATGGAGCACTTTCAAATGGAGAATGATCCCTACGCTGATTGCTGAAAGAAAGCCATGGGATGTAGAACAGCATATGTCAGCCAAATGTACTAGTGAAGGCATGAAATAAATCTCTATTAGAAAAGGAAAAATAGAGAGATTGTTACAGCAGGGTCTGATCTTGGTAGCTTTAATTGAAAAAAGAGATTTGCTGATAAACAGAGTACTCTAGAAGTGCGCTGCATTCCCAGTCTAGTCCTGACAGGGTATATTGGTGTGAAAATAGAGTTTGCCCTACAGTCACTGGGCACCTGGCTAAGAACAGTGAATCAAGCGCTGCACGTTCCTGAAACCCTGAGTCCTTTGCCAGGGTGGCATTAAGTGGAGACAGCATACCCAACAACAAATATCCAAGAGTTCCTCCTATTTTAGGAGCAGTAGCCCCTACAAAACAAGCTATTGTATTGTGAGGAGGAACCCTATGAGAAAGCATGCCACTTTAAGGTGGGTGAGGTTTACATCCTCGAATTCTTTTTTTAATTCTTTCTTTAATTTTTTGTCAGAAATATCAACTCTCAATGATTTTTTCAATATTGCTTTTTTATCAGAGCTTACTCTTCCTGAAAAAAAGGTAAAAACTTGAAATTTGCGCTCCTACCGACCGCGAACAGGCCTATTCACGCCTCTACGACGACTGCCATTGATGATGGCCAACTTGGGACCAGCTCTTAAGCAATGACAGCCTGTGATGACCACCAACGCAAAGCTACAGCAATGACCGTCCGCAACGCTTGACTGGCTCTTCATGCTTTAGCGACGACCGTCCGTGAAGCCCGACCTGCTCTTTGTACTACAACAACAACCATATGCAATGCTTCGCCTTCTCATTGCAGCCTCCTACAAAATGAACTGAACTCTTTGCACCGGATTTTAAAGGTAACTCTTCCGCGGGACGTACCTGGCACCTGTATCCAACCCATGCTCAATTTCTGCTGGCCTGAACTGTGACTTTCTCCCGGTCCAGCGCGACCAGATGACTCTTATTGGCGCTTTGTTATTTAGATGCAACTCCCAATCCAGTTCTATTGATTGGATTTTTGTTGTTCTGGTACAATTTTATTTTATTAAAATTTACTCTGCTTTTCTAAATTGATTTGGTATTTCTCATGTATTGTGTTTTCACATTATTACTGTTTGTGTGCTGCATAAATACTTCACACATTGCCTCTAAGTTAAGCCTATTTGCTTTGTGCCAAGCTACCAGAAGGTAAGGACAGGTTAATATAGTGACTTTTGTGTTTCACCCTGAGAAGGATTGTGGTTGTTGCCTGAGTGAGGCTTCCACCCTCCTCAATCAATAACCCAAATTCTTACACACACCAAAATAGTTAGTATTTTAAAAAAAAAAATGATATAAGAAGGATCAGTGTAATGTAAGACAGGTTTAAAAAATGTTGTGGCTGAGATTGTGTAGAAACATACAGAGATCCTTTCCTGCAATAACCTATTTATTGGTAAAACATAAATATGTATAAATAAATCTAATTCCTACTGCCATTGCCACTGTCATAAAATGTAGTCGCTCATTCCTGCAAGCCTCAAGCCCACATTTGCCTTCAGCAGGAATAAAATTAGTTGTTAGATTTGGGGGTCTCTAGTTGGCAGAGGTAGGTACCTTTGACCAAATAGGGGCCCTTGCGTCTAGTCAGGGTAAGGGACCAACCCCTGCGGTTGAACAATTGCCCGGCGCACCAGGACTTCATTGGGAGCACATAGACCCCCCGAGGGTGACACATAACTCATGTGTCGTGTGAAAGTCTGCCTGGCGCAGATCTCCCGACACCTGTCCCTTTGACAGTGCGTGAAGATCCCCTAGGACAGAAGTGGTGTCACCATGGTCATTCACCGGTGACTCAGCCCTTCTGGCTGACCCCTGACCCACTGGTTCTTCCACTGGGGACTCTTTCCCTCTCTCACCCCTCAATCTGGACTTCTGCACCCTCCACTTAGGAGTGGCACTGCCATGACACCAGAACTGATGGAGGCCTTCTTACAGACACTCCCAGTTCACCAGACACTAGGGGATCCCCCAAAATGGGCAGCCCCTCAGGACAGACTAGGCTCCCCACCTGTTGTTCCCTTAAAGAACCATCATGACTCTGAGACTGGGTTCCCGGCACCTTGGGACACGCAGCCCCACACTCACTCCTTCTCCACTGAGAGAGGACGTGAGTCCCCACACCCCTCCCACTACACTGGGGCCTAGCTGGACTACTCTGAATCTCTTCCACCACCTCACTTGGTTGGGAGAATCCTGAGCCACCTTCTTTAGGATCACCCCCAGATACCTCTTCAGATCCTCTGACATGCAGCCAGAGGTCTGTCTCCTTGGTGAGCTCCCTGGGGTCAGAGAACTCACTTTCCAACAGGTGTTGACGTAGCTCTGCAAAACAGGGACTTAAAATATGCTCTCCCACAATTGGCTCACACAGCCCCCCACAGGGGTTAGCCAAACTATCCTTCACCTCACCATCCAGTGCCTCGCACACGTACTCCATTCCACTCTCCTGAGATTGGCAAGACAGTATCTGACTGTCTCTGTCACACAACCCACACTCTTCTGGGCAGTCTTCACATTCACACACCAGGACATTAACCCTGGGGGAACCCCTCTCCCTGCACCTCTCATCTAGAGTCGGTAGAGTGTCCCTCCCACCACTAGGACCATGAACCCCTGGGCCAGTTCCCCAATCTATCTCAGGGACACTGTGCACCACTGGAGCTACCTCATGTCCTTGAACAACCTGGTATACATCAACCCCCTCCAAGTCAGGTGCCACATCTCTGGGTGTGTGTACTACTCCCTCAGCACTAGATAACTCAATATTGCAGCCACCATCTGAGCTGGATTCCACCTCCAACTCAGCAAAGCTCACTCTCTGAGCTACACACATTTCTTGTTGCTGGGCTGAGACACTCATGGCCTCAAGCCTCTCGAGCTCTAACTCAAGCTCCCTCATTCTCAACTCATGTTCCAATTGCATCCTCTTTTCCTCTAGGGCCAATTTCTTATTCTCTAACTGCCCACTCAACTTGAGCTTGTTCAGCTCCATCTCATGCATCCTACTCTTCTCCCTGTCCTCCAGCTCTTCTGGGGACAGGCCCTTGGCAGAAACACTGCTACCTGTTGGGGAAGGTGCTCTCCGCCCCCTGGACCCAATGGCCCTTCCAGATGTTCCTCTGCATCTTCAGCCCCCTCCACATGCTCAGGGGTCCTCCTTGCTTCCACCCAGGCCCTCAGCGCCTTCTGGAACTCATCCTTCTTGGAGAGACTGGTCATAGCAACTTTAAATCTCCTGCAGAAGTGCTTTAGCTGTTTCACATTGTAGCTTTCTAGTTTCTCCTCTTCAAAATCATAATCCACAGATGCGATGGATGCTGCTTTACTCATGGTGATTAAACTTGGCAGTTCTTGGCAAAAATAGGAAATCCCAGGAAAAATCTACCAAAATGTATGTGGTTGCGTTTGGTCTGCACTCACTAGCAGTGTCCACCAATCACTGTATATGAGTCACAGATGCAAGTCCAGAATACCACCGCTGAACACCAATGTTAGATTTGGGGGTCTCTAGTTGGCAGAGGTAGGTACCTTTGACCAAATAGGGGCCCTTGCGTCTAGTCAGGGTAATGGGGTACACTCCTAAAATAACCCCTGCTCACCCCCTTGGTAGCTTGGCACGAGCAGACTGGCTTATCTCAGAGGCAGTGTGTAAAGCATTTGTGAACACATACAGTAATACAGTAACAACAGTACAGATGGACACCACACAGGTTGTATTATAAAAAATAAGTATCTTCATATAGACTTAACACAAGACCACAAACGACAAAAATCCACAATACTGTACTTTAAAGGTGGTAGAAATAGCTTAGTTCTCTTTAGATGGTAAATGCGACACTTAGTGTTCAACGTACCTTTGGATGCCTAACGCTATACAAACAAAACAGTTGCAGGGAAGGTGATGCGTCGGTTTCTTACATGCAAGAACTGTGATGCGTCGGTTCCTTGCTTCGGGGGAGGTGATGCGTCGGTTCCCTACTGCGCTTCTGTGGCGATGTGACTAGCAACGGCGCGATGCGATGACGACGGTGTAATGAACAAAAATGGCGTCTTCTTGATGATGCGACAGCGAAGGAGAGATGCGTGCACACCCGACGGCCGTGCGGTGACTCAGTGAATCTTCTTGAGCCGCGACAGGCCCTGCGACACGCTTCTCTGGTTATGCGACGGCGTCTGCTGCGACGGCGACACTCTTCTCCAGTGATGCAGGGTGCTTTGGCGATGTGATGGCGATAGCGGCAGCAGTGGCACGCTTCCTCAGTGATGTGACGACAGCTGTTGCGGCAGCGACACTCTCCTCTGGTGTTGTGACAGCATCTGCTGTGATGGCGACACTCTTCTCTGATGATGCGAGGCGCTTCGGCGATGCGATGGCGACATCGGCAGCGGCGGAACGCTTTCTCGGCGATGCGACGACAACTGCGGCGGCGGCGACACTCTTCTTCGCCTTGAGTCGTGCTTCCAGCTCCCAGCGACACGCCGTCTCTGAGAAGGCCCAGCTCAACAGCAGGCACTTCAGATTCCCAGCAAGGAAACCCAGGGGAGCTGGTTGGTGAAGTCTTGTATCCCTGAGACTTCAGGCAGGAGGCAAGCCCTAGTTCAGGCCCTTGGAGATCTTCTTACAAGTTGACAAAAGTAGCACAAAGTCCTTTCTCCTTTCTTTGGCAATCAGGTAACCACTGCAGGCCAATCCTCAAACAGCACACTGCATAGGGATAGTCTCTTCCTGCAGTCTCTCTCTGTGGTTCCTCTCCTCAGTAAAGGTTCTTCGTGTTTCCCAGAAGTGATCTAAAGTCTGGGGTTCTGGGCCCCAGTATTTATACTCATATTCTCTTTGTTCTCTGAAGGCAGAGAGGCCTTTGCCTAGTCCAAACAAGTTCTGGTCAGTCTTGGAGCACTTTGTTTACAGGACTCCTTCTTTCCTTTGACAGTGTGGGCCAGGGCAATCAGACGCACCATAGGAGGTGGAGCCAGTAGTGTGGAGGGCAGGCACAGCCCTATTCAGTCCCAGGTGCAACTCCTCCCACCACTGTACATGCAGATGGGTCTATTCTGCCCTGTGCTGACTCACCCTGTCTCCTGGAATCCCCCAACCCCTGTCACTCACAGACCAGGCATGGAATACACAACCTAGCAGAGGCAGGCTTGGATAGTTAGGCAAGAAAATACCTACTTCATAAAAGTGCTATTTTCAAACACAGAATGTTAAAACCAACTTTACTAAAAGATGTATTTTATGATTCTGAGTTCAGGCATACTAAACTCGAATTTCTACCATGTTCCTCGGTCAGTTAGGATCATAAGGTGATTTAATCAAACCGCCCATTCTGGCCTATGGGTAACAGGTAGCCTTGCAATAGTGAAAAACAAAAATGTCTGTAATTCACTATTAGGACATGCCACACACATCAGGGCATGCCCTACCTTTTACTTACAATGCACACTGCCCTTGGGCCTACCTTAGGGGTGTCTGATATGAAGAGAAGGGAAGGTTTAGGGACTGGCAAGTGGGTGCACTTGGCCAGTCAACATGGCAGTACCAGACTGCACATAGGCTCTACAATTGCAGGTCTGAGACACAGTTTACAGGCTGCTTTGGTGGGTGGCACAACTAGTGCTGCAAACCCACTAGCAGCATTTGATTTACAAGCCCTGGGCACCCATGGTGTACTATACTAAGGTCTGATAAGTAAATCAAACAAGCCAATCATGAAGTCACTAATCCATACATCAATTTACAATAGAGAGCATATGCACTTTAGCACTGATCAGCAGTGGTAAAGTGCCCAGAGTCATAAAACAGCCAACAACAGGTCAGAAAAAATGCAGGAGAAAGGCAAAAAGTTCAGGGATGACCCTGCAAAAAGGGCCAAGTCCAACAGTAGTAATGCAAGGGACTGGGAGAAATGAACCTGTCAGCCCCTTTGTCTTCAACAGGAACAAAAGCAACACTGTAAGGGACTAGGAGAAATAAACCTGCCAGCATACCTCCCTGGTCTCAGGCTAAAGAATGATGCATATTATCAGATGTAGTTTATTATCTTGTTGAAGGGATTCCAGCACTTTCTTCATTCTCAGTTAAATATATTTGTAATCTGGTCTCCTCTTCTCTTGCCTCCCTCCTCTGTTGTCATGAGTAAACATTTAATTTGCAAAGCTATGCACTTGTTTTGCCAAATGCTTTTTCCACAGGTCACACGCTTTTAAAACTCTAATAAAAATGATAATTGAAAAACAGGAATGGATGGGTAAGGGTGTGCACACAGACAATAAACCGTGCAAATAGCAGAGTAACATACCAGTTTCCCATCTGTTTAATTGGTCCCCATTAAATTAAACTGACCTTAGAGGGGATCATTTCTGGCAAAAAAATAAAAAAATATTCGATTGTTCATTGTGCTAGGTTGCGATAAGACTGGAATTCTTACAGCACGGGTAGACTTTGTGCCAACAGTTTTCATGATGTGTAAAATAAAGCAAATTTCATATACTTTATTTGTCATTATATTCATCTTACATTTATTTATCCTGTAAATATATATAGGGCAGGGAATTAAACCAGTTACAGGCGCTTTGATACAGGTGAATAGGCGAAAAAGCACTGGAGCTAAAACTCTGTCTCTTGATTGGTTCAGAGTTTTTTGACAGAAGGGACAAGCATCGGTGAAGAAGAGTCCCTCGCAAAAACAGCCAGGGCAGAGCCAGGTGTTACAGCACTGTGTCCCAGGAAAGCTGGCTTGATGGTGGGGGGCAGAGGAGAGTCAGTGTGTCTCTATTTACCACTCCTCACTAAAGCAACTCCAGCCCAGAGGGTTCATGCGGATTGGCACACAAAAGGGAGCATATTTCGGTCTGTTAAGTATTCAATTATGCTAATTAGTCATTCTAGTCATTAAACTGTTGCATGTATGTATATGGAGGGATTACATTGTTTTAGATAAATCCTCGGCACCACATGAGAGTCATATAGAATTATAGATAGATAGCAGTGAACTACAGGGATGCATAACATCAAATAGACACCGAGAGTGAATTTCGAGTAGTGTATGATGTCACTCAGAACCCCAAGGTGAAAAACATCTGCGTTATTCACTTTTTACCCACCTAAAATGTTATACTATGTATGGCCACCAAACTCATCTGCCCCTGCTTTCAACTGCTATGCAGGGGCAGAGGAATAATGTGGGAGTGTAATGTTGAGGTCCATGAAATATGACAAGTAATGTCGGGCATTTTAATCGGAACACCCGCATACTGAGGGAGCACCAGACGCAACCCTGCCTGCTCCGTTTCCTTGCATCTGCCGGTCCTAACTCCCGTAGGGTCTAGAGAACGGCAGAGGCACGGGTTTAGCAGACAAATACAAATAATAACAAAGGCATGCATGTGCAAAGTGTGCACAATAAATAGCACATGCATACACGTGCGTTAATACACTTATGCGCATACATAAAACATTACAGGGAGCCATACATAAAATGGGACATCCTCCCAGACTGAAATATGAAGAAGATACTTTGCTTGCCATCCTTGACCAACCCCCACTACCTTCCTTGCTTTCCATCCTCCTCTGCCTACAGCTGTGCTTTCTGCTTCCAGTCAAAGCATACAAGCAGAGCTGCACCAGCAGGCTCTGAGAGAGCCCTGTCACCTGGCCTGGAAGGCCTATATGACAGATCAAATGTTGCTACGTCGCAGCAGTGAATTTCCAGAATTAAAATCTGGTGTAAACTATAGAGGCTGGCTATGGAAGCCATGCATGACAATAATATAATTAAAGTACTTAGGCAGACCTGGGGTCTGATTTACAGTTTGAAGGATGGGTTACACATCACAAAATGTGGTGGGTATCCTGCTCACCTTATTACAACTGCTATAAGATATAATGCACTTGCAATAAGGCAGACAGGGGAGCTTATTTATGAGCCCTTTGGGGCACTTTTGTGCCGCTGTTGCGACACTTTTCGTGATGCAGCGGTGGCGTAAACAAGGCGCCACATTGCAGCATATTTACAAGGTGATTCATCTAGACAGATGCGTGATCTTGTAAATCCCTGTGCCACATTATACCCGCGTCAGGTATAATGTATGCAGGATGGGCGTTCCCACGCAATAAAGCCTCGTAGGTGTGGCACAGTGAAATCTATCAGATGGCACAGTGAAATCTATCAGATTTCACTGTGCCACTTCTAGGATGCCACTGCGTCAAAACCTTATGCCTGCCTCATAGCAGGTGTAAGAGTGACGCAGTGCTATGTGTCTGGTCCTGCCTCATGCATTGCTGGAGTTGCATCATGCTTGCGACATAACTCCAGCAGGGTTCCTGACGCATCTGGCATTTCTTGTGACATGGAGTGCCATACAGTTAATATGGCGCATCCATTGTTTTGCAAGGAGGGTGCAGTGAAAACTGTTGCATCACTGTTTTCACGCAGCGATGCAGCAGTTTTCTTAAATCAACCCCAGGATATCGGTCACCTTTGTGATGGAGTAACACGTCCACCAAACTCTAAATCAGGGCCCGAGTGCTGGATTGCTCTAAATTGTAAACTGGATTTACATGGCAACATGTGTTGTCAGAGAGGGTACACAGAGTTATTCACATAACTTGTTCTTTGAAAAATGTAATTTAGTCCATTTTCTTTTCCAGACAACGTGGGAGATTGGTACCAGTAAAGTGAATGAGAGTTTGTGATGGAGCAAATAAGGCAGGAAGTGTTGGTTTTTCTTTTGTTCCTGACATGCTGCAAGGAGGGGAGAGTCTGAAATTGTTTAATTGTTGTGTAAGGCACTGGGATTTAGACAGTCATGTCACAGTACTGCTGCAGCTGAATTCTGATTAAAAACCCAATCCACTCTCTTGACTGAGGGCCCAGGTTACAGTTTGGCAGACAGACAAGCGCGATGGAGTACCCTGCCTGCCAAACCCGCGGTCCACCTGTCTCACTTACAGATGGACAGACATAAAGCTTTTGCCCACGGCCCGACAGAGCAGCTGCCTTCAGAGAAAGGATATTATGCCACCACCCTATTTAAGGTGGGCAATGTAATGTCTTTTTTTCCTGTCCATCACTGCCTGAAAAAGCCTGGCAATGCACGGCAGAAAAAAATACTGATGACATCCATACACTAAAAGAAAACTCCTAGGGTGCGGGGTCATTAGTTTTTTGTTTTTCGGAAACAAACTCCAGCTTTGGAAGTTTGCTTCTGATATATAAAAGTTTGGTGTACGCCGTTGACCCTGATGGCGGCCTTCCACCAAACCTTTTGTAAATTTAAGACCGGAGACAGCGGATCATTTCAAAGGGATGCGTTACTTGGAGTGGAGGCAAGCAGTCTTCTTCATAAAATAAATTAGTCTAGTTGACTGCCTCAGTAATTTTCTAGTGAATAAGAGATTTACATAGAACTCTATTGCTGGTTTCTTGACTGTGCATTATGGGAGAAGATGGCTCTGCAGAATCCGGATGTTGGTTCCCCTCAGGCTGAAATAGATGCTCTTCATCCACAGTTCCACACAAGAAGGGATGCTTTTGTTTTGATCTTTTTTTCATTGCTGAGACAACTGTGTATTTGGATATTGTTTGTTTATATTGGGAACCGGTAGCGGTATTGAGGAACCATCTCAGCCAGTGGTTCATGTAAATGTTTATCAAAAGGGGCATAGTGGAGAATCATGTGGAAACTTTGGCTAATGAAAGGCCAGTGTTTCATTTGTGCCCATATTAGCAGGTGCTCTGCACTTAGGGGCTTATTTACATGCCACTTGCGCCGCTGGTGCGTCACTTTTAATATGGTAGTGCTGTCTATCTTTTTTTGAGCAGAGCACACCAGCAAAGTGCTTAACAAGTCAATAGACTTTAAAAGATAATAATACAAAGTCTTTCATTCTTACAGGTTTGGGTGACATTGGAATAGTAGGAATTGACAGTGGTGGCAAGCTACTGTGATCTAGCATGAACTACCTTGGGCCCTGGCACAAATTAATCACTGAAGTAGTGGTTTGTGATCAACTTCATCATAAATCTCTGACAAATTAATCTGGATTAGTATTTTACATGCTTCGGGCTGACTGTTGTAAAACGTAGAACAATGATTGAATGTAGGGTGGTTTGACTGAATCACAGGATAATAATGTAGTTCTCTGCAATGTGTCAGCTTAGTTCTTAAGAATTTGGGTTTAAGGGTCATCAGTTCTCACCGGGTTTGTCTGACATAATTGGGAGCTCCTTCAGTACTTACAGCTCTGTTACTTCTCTAAATATTTTGATAAGTTCTCATACTTCATTTGAGACTAGAAAAGCTTAGTGAGAATTCACTGCCTTTTTCATTGGACTGTGGCAGTCTCTGAAATTAGTTTTGTATGTCTCTCCTTTTGCTGCCACTAGACTTTTTCTCCATCAGCTCTACAAATTTCCACCCATTCTTCCAACATGGCTTGATCTGTATTGTACCACTTATTTTTTAAGTTGCAAGAGGGACCCTAATTTGTATGTCCTAATAATTTTGGAATTTTGTGAATCATAGAGAGCATGTAGTTTGAGGTATTGCTAAAAATGGGGTTTCTGGTTGGCTAGGGTATGCACCTAATCCAGGGAACCCACCACTCTAGTCAGGGCAAGTAAGTTACACACCAAAGATCAGAGGGATTGTGTAAAGCGGTTGTGCAACACACACACACACAGAAACACAATGAATACACCACAAAAAAGACTCCACACAGGATTATATAAAAATATAGCATATTAAATATGACATAGACCAAAACGACATGTACCACAAATAATGTGTGTAGGAAAGTGTCTATTTTTGCATGGTTACCCCCCAATTTTTGCCTGACAAATGATGCACTTGGACTTGGTGTGCCCTCGGTTCTTGCCAATCATGTTCCCAGGGCCTGTGTTCTTTCCCAAAGCTGTACCTTTGTACCCACAATTGGCACATCTCTGGCCACAGGTAAGCCCCTTGTAAAAGGTACCATGAGTACGAAGGGCACTGTGACCAGGGAAGGCCTCTAGGGGCTGCAGCACCTATTGTGCCACCCTTAGAGGCCCTGTACCTTAACTCCCACAAATTGCCACTGCAGGCTGCGTGTTTTGATGCAGATCAAAGTAAGAGATGCCACGGCACACATTCCTGTGTGCCATGCCAGCAACCCACTGCCTGGGGCCTAGGTAAGTCACCCCTCTAGAAGGGTGCACTAGCTCCCAGGTGAGGATACAATGGCATGAGCCCTCTACCCATACAGTGTCTACGTCCATTCTTAGACATTGTAAGTGTAGTAAAGCCATAAAAAGTACATGATCTGGGAGTTGGTCATTACGTGCTCCACAGCTCCATAATGGCCTTTACTAAAACCTGGAAAGATTGGTAACAAACTTCTCAGCACATTAAACCTACACTGATGCCTGTGTGGTATTTAATGTAAAGGGCACCTTAGAGATGCCCCCAGAAAAACTAACAACCCTGGTGTGTTTCCTGAATGTCTTACTGCCATTTGCCACCACCAGACAGGTTTCTGGACCCCTGGGTAGAGAGCCTCCTCTCTCTTGGTCCAGAAACAAAGCCCATCCTGGGCAGAGGTGTCATGCCTCCTCCCCCAGGATGTGCTGGGTCCACTAGAGGGGGAGTTTTAAAGGCCTGTCATCTTTGTGAGCTGTCCCTGCCTTTTGCTGCCCCCAGCAACTGTCTCCCACTGGTTCTGACCCCCACTCTGGGTGAAAGAATCGGTGGGAACACCAAGCTAGGGGGAGAGGTGTACCCACCTTTGCCAACCCCACCCCTCAGGCGGGGGATGCAAGGTAAATCACACATCTGATTCCCCTCCATCTTGGAGATGAGGGGACCCAACCAATTAGGAAGAGGCTCCTGCCCCCTTCCCACTAGAAGGTGGCATTTTATGGGATGTACCCACCCCAAGGAAGGGATCCATTGGTCCTGACCTGCACACCCCACCCCTTTAACACACCTAAATTTTGTTTCAGTGCATGTAACATCAGTTAGGTTAGAGGAAAAGCACATAAATCACCACATATCACCATAAGCACATCAGTAAGAATAAGGAAACATGGATCCAGGAACACCTGCACTCCTATTAGCATGGTTACAGGAATCACTATGGGTGTACTGAAACAAGGGCTCGTATGACTAAAACTTAGGGCACAGGACCACCTGCACACCTACTACCAATATTACGGTAAGGCAGTGTTATTGCTACGGACAAAAACCAAGTCGACCTGTATTATGTAAATACTTTACAAGTTATGCGATTGTACATTTGAAGACAGTACTCTTTCCTCTGAAGGGACCAGATCAGAACAACCTTAAATATACATGTATACTTTCCACGTTATGTCATCACAGTAAGTGCACCCAGTTAATCACAGTGCCCAAAACACATGACTGCTGCTTTTAATTTCATTGCTGCTGGCATGAAGCAGACATAGGTAATGTCCCCACACTACCGGCTTACCACAGCACTCCCGAGCCGTTAGATGCGGGGGCTTAAAACACCACTTGATCAACATGTTCCATGGGCCTTCTGAGACCAGTACGCAGAGAGATTTCTAGCTGCCTGTGAGCATGCAGGTCGACTAATGGGGCCACACGGGTCAACTGACCTTAATCTCCAGCTTGAAATGCCCCCCCATCCGGCGGCATGTGTTCAAACCCCTGGGATTTCAAAAGACACAATAGAACCACCCGGGAAGGAGGGTGGGATGGTTGAGGGATTCCCTTGGACCCCACTCACCCACAGTGCTCCATGTTGGGATGGGCCTGACCTCGGGGGACCGACAATGGAGGAGGGAACCTTCGCATGGTGCTGTGGGGCAGGAAGGACGCTTCAGATTCAGGCAGAACAAAGCGCTCACCACACGCTGGTTTTGAAGAACTTGGGAAAGGCAGAGTAATCCATTCCACCTCCTCATTAGAGCACGCTGCTGCTGAACTCACAGGGAATAGAGTCCCACGGCAGAGGTGCACAGGACCAATCTTTTGTGAAACTAAAATTGTGAAACGAGTGGGGGGTTGGGCAAGCCAACCAGCCCTTGGAGAACACTTGATACAGGGCACAAAGGAAGGCAGCAGGCCAGCATAAGGCAGGTAGCAGAATGGCAGTTGCTCCTGGCAGCACAGCAGTCCTCTGGCAATGTGCAAGTTTGTAGAGACAGCAGCATCTGGGTACAATTCCCTCACAGTGTCTGGTTAGAATCATGGAACAGCAGGCAGCAGGGCAGCAAGCAGAAAACAGTCCAGATGAATCCTTTGAGGCGTCCTTCTGACAGAGGTTCAGTTCCAGATCCAAAAGTGCTTCACAAACATGGGGTCAGAGCCCCTGTACATATTCTTCAAAATATCTTTGATCAAGGGGTGACTTCAAAGGAAGCCTTTCAAGTGCACAACACTCCCCTTTCAACCCAGCCCTGGCTCCAGGCATCAGTAGGGAGTAAATCAGCCCTTTGTGTGAAGGCAGGACAAAACCTATACAAATGTACAGTGTGAATGACCTCTCCCAGCCCAGGAAGACCATCAGTATACAGCTGAATGGAGATGTACCCCATGTCACACCCAGCCCTTCCTGTGTTGTGGCTGTCAGGAAAATACACACAGAGTCATAAGCACAGAGGAACGTCCATTTTCTAAAAGTGGTATTTCTAAAATAGTAATGTAAAATCCAACTCCACCAGTAAGTAGGATTTATCACCACTATTCTAAACATACCAATCATGGCAACACCACTGCTTTCTGATCAGGAATTACCACTTAAAAATATATAAGGGAATTCCCAATGCTAGCCTATGAGAGGAGTAGGCTTCACAGTAGTGAGAAACAAAATTGTCTGTTTGTCGCTACCAGGACATGCCACACAATAAAGGCCCATGTCCTACCTTTTACTTACACAGCACCCTATCTTTTACTTACAGAGCACCCTTCCTATAGAGCTACCTAGGGCCTACCTTAGGGGTGACCTATGTGTAATAAAAGTGGAGTTTAAATTTCAAGTCACAGTGGCAGTAAACTGTGCATGCAAGCCCTGCAGTGGCAGGCCTGACACAGGTTTGAAAGGCTACTTTTGTGTGTGGCACAAGCAGTGCTGCATGCCCACTAGTAGCATTTAACTTCCAGGCTCTGGGTATTTCGTATACCACTTTACAAGGGACTTACAACTAAATCAAATATGCCAAACAGGTGAAAACCAATCATACCTTGTTTAGAGGAAAGAACACATGCACTTTAGCACTGATTAGCAGTGGTAAAGTGCCCAGAGTCCTAAACCCAACATAAAAAAGGTCAGAAAAACAGGTGAAGAAAGGGAAAAGGTTTGGGTATAACCCTGTAAAAGGGGCCAGGCACAACACGTATATTGAATGGGACAGGCAGTCAAAGGCAGTGAAAACATAATGCACTCTTGTCGGATGGACCCTTCTCAGAAGCCCATTATGAACTGCAGTAAAAATAAGTAAAGGATTTTGTCTTAGGTCTTTGCATTAAGATGTTGAGATAAATGTTGTTTAACCCCTTCAGTGCCCGTCCCTTTCCCCGCCCTGTGCCGGCCGTTGCATTAGCGGGCGGGGGTCTATGACGAGCTGGACTCGTCATGGGCACAGCGCAACCGCGGCCCATGACAAGTCCAGCTCGTCATGGGCACTGAAGGGGTTAATGAGCAGTCTGTCCAATGTTTGTGCTTGGCGTTAACTTCTGAAGTATTAATACAATGAGCGAAGTCTATGTTGAGTGACAGGCCTGCAGTCTGGGTAGTTGTGACTGTCTGGATGAAGCTTAGCACCTCACAGTTTTTAACTATTTCAGCAACTTATTTATTATTCAAAATGTCTACTGAAAGACTGAAGTTGTCCATTAGCATGCTCTCATCTGATAAGGCTTTGGTCCCTATTGATGTGGCACATATTTCATCCAAGAGAGTAATGATAAAGTTACTCACCTTCTGAAACAATATTTCTGGTGGTTACAACTCGCATTATGAATACCTTCCAAGTGACAGACTGGATCCTGAAAATGACTTCACCAGCAATAGTTTTCTAGCCCATCAAGTGGCACCACATGACTACAATACCAGCTCCAGCCACCCATAATATGATGACATCCAACTATCTATGACATTGGCAAGTGTAATGCTATCAGTCCCTTTTATGTTTTCCATTCCCTAATGACATGTGTGGGGAGGAACTGAACTCCTTTTCAAAATAGCACATTTGTATACCCTGGGGTAATTTGCTATCCTCTCGAGCAAATTATTAGAAAAGGAGGGAGGACAGTGAGTAAACTGCAGGAAGATATATGACCCACAAGAAATATTTTTTATCAAAGCTAAGTAACCTTTTCTTTTGATGGATACTTCTTCCTGCAGGTTACCAATCTTATCAATGAATTGCAAAGCCATACACCCCAGGAGACTAGATTGGGAAGTGCCAGTTTACCAGGCTGACTAGGTAACTCTTCAGCATCATGAACCTGGTATTTGCATTCGACCAGCGCTCCATCATGGTCAGCCTCAACTTGCGCCTTTATTCCCGTCCAGCAAGACTAGATAACCACGAGTGGTGCTTTGGGCTTTTTTGGCACTATTTTCACCTACCTATTTTCTCTGGTTCCACTGATTGGATTTTTTTTAATGCTGGTGTCATTTTATTTATTAAAGTTTACTCTACTTTTCAAAATTGGTTTAGGATTTGTCTTGTGTTGTGCTGTCACTTTATTACTGTTTAATTGCTGCATAAATACTTTTCACATTGTCTCTAAGTTAACCCGGACTGCTTGTGTGAAAAACTACAAGCAAAGGTTTATTTAGTGACTTTTGTGGTTCACCATGACAAGGACTGCATTTAATATTTGAGTGGGCTTTCCATCCCTCTCAACTAATATCCCAATTTCTTGCAGTGTCCCTTAGATTTACTTCTGGAGGGTCCGAAATGGCTGGGAAGGTTGTGGTGGTTGTGAAGGATCTGTTCTGGAGAAGCCACAGAAGTGACGGTACTGCTAGTGGAACTGCTTTGCGGGGGAGGCCAGGTCCAGCATCCGTGCTGCATAGAGGACTCAAAACAAAAACAACAATAGAATGCCAATACTGATAACCCATTTAGTTTTTACTTTAGCTAGTGCCTAGAACAAATCTACAGCCAACTTGAGCAATCTTATGCTTAATTTAAATTTTATTGGAACTAATTTATTATTTTGAGATTCCAAATTGGAATATTGGAATATTGGATGGGTATTTATAGAGCGCGAACGTTCGCTCCGAAGGGAGCATCTTGGCGCTGTAAAAACCTGGGACCAGATCAGTGGAAGGGCGGTGGAGGGTTAAATGGCTGCTTTAGTCCAGTCGTCAGAGAGATTAAAAATCCACGTTTTAAGGTGCTTCCTAAATGGTTTCTCATGCGTCTGAAGTCTAAGATGCCTTGGCGTACTGTTCCAGGCTCTAATAGCCAGGGTGCTGAGAGTTTTTCCGCCTTTGGACTTCAGGTTGAATTTAGGGGGGGTCATGAGGTTTTCTTGAGAGGATCTGAGAATGCGACCCGGGATGTAATGAGGGAAGCGTTTCGACAGGTAGACTGGGCCGGATTTGTGGAAGGCTCGGAAGGCTACAGCGAGAATTTTGAAGAGTATTCTCTTGTGCAAGGGGAGCCAATGAAGGAATCTGAGGGCAGTGGAAATAGAAGATTTGCGTGGGAGTTTTAAGACAAGACGCGCGGCAGCGTGCAGGACACTTTGCAGTTTCAGTCGGGTGGATTTCTTGGTCCCTGCCAAAAGGCCATTACAGTAGTCCACTCGAGAGAGAATGAGGGCTACCGCAATGGTCTTTCTGGAATCGAGCGGGAGAAAGTCAAAGAACTTTCTCATGGATTTTATAATGCCAAAGCATTTACCTGCTACAGTTGTGACATGGGAATCGAAAGAAAGATCGGAATCGAAGATGACTCCGAGGTTTCTGGCCGATGAAACTGTCTGGGGTGGGGCAGCAGAGTTATCAGGCCACCACAGAGCGGGACAGAAGGATGCGTTCTTTCCAATGGGCAGGATCTCGGTTTTGCTGGAGTTACAGCGAAGATGGTTGGTGTCCATCCATTGAAAGACCGCTGTGAGGCAGCATTTGAGGTTAAGTTCGGCCGAGTTGGAATTGTCGTCGAGAGGGATGACAAGCTGAGTATCGTCGGCATAAGACGTGACAATTATGCCGAACGATTCTATGAGTGAGAGCAGGGGGATGAGATATATATTGAATAGGAGGGGACTTAGAATGGAGCCCTGGGGGACTCCACACGAGATCTTTTTTTCTTTGGATTGGAAAGGGCCCAGTGAGATGGTTTGAGACCTGTCACTGAGGAAGGAACTGATCCAGGCTAGGGCTGAGTTGGTGATGCCAATGTCCATAAGTCTGTTGAGCAGTATGGAGTGGGAAATAGTGTCGAATGCCGCCGTGAGGTCAAGAAGGATCAGGATGGCCTTCTTCCTCTGATCTTGGAGGTTTTTAATGGTGTCGGTCAGCTCGATCAGGGCGGTCTCGGTAGAATGTCTAGACCGGAAACCGGATTGCTGGGGGTGAAGTAGGTTGTGGGCATCAAGGAAGGACTTGAGCTCTTTGTGGACTAATTGTTCCGTGATTTTGCCCAGTGCAGGTAGCAGGGTGATGGGACGAAGGTTAGTTAAATCAGAGGGGGGTTTGTTTGCCTTTTTCATCAGAGGTTTAACCACACCTTTTTTCCAGGCGAGCGGGACAGAGCCAGATTTGAGGGAGAGGTTAATTATTTCGTTAATGATGGGGTTTATTTCATCAATGATGGTGTGGAGGATCTTGGGGGGACAAGGGTCAGAGGGAGAGCCCGATTTGCATGAGAGGATCGCTTCTCTGGTTTGAGTTAGGGTTACCGGAGAGAAATGATTGAGGCAGTTTGTAGTCGGGCGAGATTTGTCTAGCTCCGAAAATGAGAACACCGGAGGGGAAGGGGGGAAGTTGATGTGGATAGAACTAATTTTTTCCTCAAAGTAGTCAGAGATCTTATCACACAGCTCTTGGGACGGGGGGATCTCTGGTTGAAGGGCTTTTGGTTTAGTAAAAGACTTTACTATGGAGAAGAGGATTTGTTGTTTTTGACTGGCATCATTAATGGCGTTTACATAGTAGGTTCTTTTTGCTGATTTTATAGTTGAGAGGTAATTTTTTCTCTGGAGAATGTAGTTGCTACGGTCGTCATTGTCGTATGATCTACGCCATTTGCGTTCTGCTTTCCTGCAGAGTAGGTGAGCGGCGGTAAGGTCAGGCGTATACCAAGGGGCTTTGATTTTCGTTTTTTTAAGGGTGTTATCTTTTTTATTAGGTGGACATCGTTCAGAGATTTCTTGAGAAAGCCAGTTGTTAAAGGAGACTGCATCTTTATCGATGTTGCCAGAGGAAGGGGGGGCGTTAGAAGGGGAAAAGGGATGAGAGATAAGACTTGCCTGCACAGTTTTCCAATTTATGGAGTGAGTGTGTTGGCGGATTGGTTTTTTACAGTTAGGAGGGGGAACATTGAGGATATGGAAAGGGATCAGGCTGTGATCCGACCAAATTTGGGGAATGGGAGGTGAGGTGGAGATGGCTGGGAAATTAGAACAGACACCGTCCAGGGTGTGACCAAGGGAATGTGTGGGCAGCTTGACGCTTTGTTGCAGGTCAAAGATATCCAATGTCTGCAGCAGGTTACTGGTGGAGGGGTCAACAGGTATTTCCAGATGCAGGTTAAAATCGCCCAAGAGGGTGAAATGAGGGTATCGGAGTAGGAAGTGTCCAAGTGCGTCATTGAGGGAGCCGAGGAATTTCGCAGCATTTCCAGGAGGGCGGTAGATCAGACCACCTGAAAAGGAGAGGGTTTGGCTAAGTTTGATGGAGAAACCTAGTCCCTCGGCATCAGTGAGGGGGTCGAGGCAGAAGGTGTGGCAGCTGAAGGAGTTCCTTAGAATGACCGCGACACCTCCTCCTCTACCTTTCAGTCTATCCTGTCTGTGAAAGGAGTACCCTGGGGGGAGGGCGATGGCTATGTCAGGGTTACTGTCTTCAGTAAGCCAGGTCTCGGTGATCATAAGGCAGTCCAAGTTGTGGTCGATAATGAGGTCGTGGATGTCCTGACTGTGTTTGCACATGGACCTGGCGTTAATCAGACCTCCAGTGAAGTGAGGTTGTTTAAGAGGAGTTGGCTGCTTGGTGGCGAAGTTGAGAATCCAACGACAATTGTTACAACTGGTGGGACCGAATACATTAGAGAGATCAAGTTTGCAGGGGCAGTCAGATCTGCCTTGAAGTTTGCGAAGGTAGTTGGGTGCATACCTGATGTTTGGAGGATGTTGGGCAGGGGTTCCTGCGCCTGGCGCGGTCTTGGCGCGGACGGGCGCAGACGGGCTTCCCTTAGGCGCGCCTTCGGCGCGCAAACGGCGCTCCCGCTGCGCTCGTCCGCTGCGCGTCCTATGCAAACACATTTATGTTGAAAGGTGGGGGCGTGGCCTGAAAAAGGGGCGGAGTCTGCGCGCACGCCGGTGTCTATGGCGGCTGCAGTTGATTAGCAAAGAAGGGCGCGATGCAGCCCAAGTGATCAGCTGAGCGCGAGTGAGCGCTACGTAGTGCTTTGGTTAAAAAGCATTCAATAATGTGACAACACACGAAAATACAAGTTTTTTTTAAAATATGCAGCAGAGTACCACCAGTTCCCGGCTTCCGCCTCAGGACTGGGACCAGTTTTACACGTTGCCGCTGATGTCAGCGGTTTAAGAAGTCAGGAAAAGGGGGCGTGGCCTGAAAAAGGGGCGGAGTCTGCGCGCACGCCGGTGTCTAAGGCGGCTGCAGTTGATTAGCAAAGAAGGGCGCGATGCAGCCCGAGTGATCAGCTGAGCGCGAGTGAGCGCTACGTAGTGCTTTGGTTAAAAAGCATTCAATAATGTGACAACACACGAAAATACAATTAATTCATACATTCCACCAGTCTTACTTCCTACTTTCATATCACAATCAATCCACATTTATAACCCATACTGAACTACAGTCACACTAAAACCAATCACTCCAAAAAGCCTGACCACAATATTTTTCAAATTCAGATGCCAGGGATCATCACCAAACATCAGCTATTACAAACAATAATCTGTTATAATGCAAAAACTACACATATCACATCATTGCCAATTTATTCAATATAAATCATAATGCTCAAAACTGTTATATACATTAGCCCTAAGATTGTCTGGTGAACAATACGCAAGGAAGATGCGTTTCGAGCCCAGTTGGTTTGGGGCTCTCTTCAGGACCAAGATAACTGTAAAGACAAACAACATAACCTTATTGACTGAGCTTTACTTGCTTATTTTTTCAAGATTACTAACAGCACTGGTGACAAAAAACAACAACACAAGTGCCTGAAAACTCACCTCTAAGGCAGGAAAAACCTCAATGAAATTGTGCTGGGCAAATCTTTCAAGAAAAAAGTCTCAAAAAAGAAATTCTCAAAGGCAGAATTCTTCATACACTGTTTTTAAAAAAAAAGAAATTATGATTGGGGAGGAAGGAAAGAAAAAACAAAAGAGGAAGAAGGAAGGGACACGGGAAGGGTTAAACTGGTTTAAACCCGTTCACTGTTCACTTACATGTGGAATTGCAGATGTTGTCCAAATAGAAATGAATCCAATAGTACTGTATAGAACTATACAACAGTAGACAGAAAAATAACATTGCCTCAGTCTGCCATATCAATAAATGCTTTAGTCGAGCAACAAAGAAGAAACACCCAAGATCTTTACCTTTCGTAATTAATCGGCGTTGCTTTGAATGAACGCAGAGGCTGTATATTTTATCAAAACTGAATCCGTTCCGCAAAGCGCATGGCTTACGATGACCTTTTTAATGTCTGCTTCTGCAAATGCAAAGTTTGACGGCCACAAATCAGCATCAGGCCCGTTCGGAAATAAAACGCTGACACTACAGACATTAGCTAAAAGCCTACCTTCACTTTACCTTCAAGCGTGCATCTTCAAATCTTTTCCGTATGTTGAATGCCATAGAAGCACCGTCATAAACAAAAACAACGGTGCAGGCGGAGTATGGACTCGCCCATTGCATGTAGGGAATGATGAGATGCCTCTGGGAACTGTAGTTTTTGTTAAAAAATCCTCAAGGAACAAAGTTATCAGCCACAGATTTAAATCGCTGGTTGTGTATCTGTATTTATAACAATACAAACGTCAATTTTTTTCAAAATAGTGACCACTGTGACTAAATTTATTAGTCTTTCTTCCTAAACCATATATGAATATGGCTAATGGATAACAGATCTGTTTTTTACTGTGGATAAAAAACCCATTTTTTAACAAAGGACTAACAACCACCATGCAATACAACAAAGCACCAAAGACAGGACGACCTAATCCATAGTCCTATGCCAATAGCGAAAAATAAAAAAAAGAATACTTTTTGAATCTTTGTTGAATGATATTAAATATCTCTACTCAGATAGTCGTATATGAAAAACGTCCTGTGAAAATCCTCAGTTATCGGGACCATCTTCATCATATTTAACCTTGTTCCTCTAGTGCTTAGTTAAAAGTATTTACAACCTGAATCAAAAATCCATTCCCTGACAACGGACTCATGGTACCTTGACAACTTATAAAGTTCAGACAGTAAATTAAGACCATTCAGTGTCGTATTGAATTTCAAGATAAGCATTGCCTCACGCTGATTTAATTTTTGATTCATGTCTCCACCTCTGGAATCTGATTCAATTTTAGCGATGACAGTAGGTCTTTCTCAGTATGTCCTTTAGACTTCCAATGATTGACTAATGGCTCGGTTTCTACATTTCTTTTAATTCTTGACTTATGTTGTGTTATTCTTTGCCGAATTTCTTGATTTGTTTTTCCCACATATAACTTGGGACATGGACACAAAACTCCATAGACGACAAATTTGGACTTACAATTGGTAAACGTGTCATGTTTCCAATGAACTCTTTTATGGGAAAACAATGAACCTTCTATTGTCTGTTCACAACACGTGCAAGTTCCGCATTTGTGATGTCCAATCACTTGTCCTAGTCCTACAAAGTTCCTGATTGTTAATGTGCTCACTTTTGGTAATATTGCTCGAACCACATGGTTAGCTATACTTTTCTGTTTTTTGAAGGCAAATAAGGGACCTTCTTTAAATGATTGGTCTAGATTTTTTATCAAATGCCAATTTTGATAGATAATCTTCTTGAAAAGATTAGAATTGGGGCAAAACGTGGAGACACAAACCAGTCTATCAATGGATTTTTGCGATTTCTGTTGTAACAAAGACTCTTGTGGTGTTCACCACGCTCTCTTCATGGCATTTTTTTCCCAGTTTTTTTGAGTATCCTCGATCAACTAATCTGCAGACTAAATTGCTAGCATGTAGAAAATATTCATCTTTAAAATAGCAATTACGGCGAATTCTCAAAAATTGGCCAAATGGTACGTTTTGTTTCAAACTCCTCGGATGATTACTTGAAAAGTGTAGAGCTTTGTTCCTATCTGTGGGCTTTTTAAACAAAGTGGTCAAAAGGCCTCCCTCAGATGGATACACTTCCACGTCCAGAAAAGTCATACGTGAGCTTGATTGATTTAAACTAAACTTGATATCCTCAGTTCTTGCGTTCAACCAATTGTGAAACTCAATGAGTTGGTCTTGTGTGCCTGACCAAACTAGAAAAATATCATCTATGTAGCGAATCCAATTAGAGATGAAATGCTGAAAAGGATTACTATTATAGATGAATTTATTCTCATACATAGCCATAAAAAGTATGACTAGCTCTGGGGGGAATGGACAACCCATTGGGACTCCCTTAACTTGGTAAAAGAAGTCACTGTTGAACATGAATTTTTTTTTCTTAAGTGCAAAATTTGCCAATTGTACAATGAATTCTGTGGGAACTCTTGTTGGTCGTATTCTTGAATCTAAAAAATGGGTCAGCACCGCTATACCTTCATCCTGAGGGATTTGGGTATACAGTGAGACAACATCAAGCGTAACCATAATGTCTCTTTGTACATCAAAATTGATTGAAACCAATCTGTTAATGAAAGCTGTAGTATCCCGTAAATGCAATGGTATATCATCCAATAAAGGTTTCAAGAAGAAATCGACGTATTTTGACATAGGTTCAATCAGTGATTTGCAACCAGAAACTATGGGTCTACCAGGAGGGCTTGTCTCGTTTTTATGCATCTTTGGAAGAATGTAAAACACCGGTGTGCATGGGTGTTTATTTTGTAGGAAATGATATTCTTTTGGGCCCAAAATTCCTTCGTCCAACCCACTTTTCAGAGTTCCAGAAAGTTGTTCCTGGAGTTCCAAAGTGGGATTTGACTTAATCTTTTTATAACACTCTGCATAATTTAGTTGTCTCATGGCTTCTTGTGTGTATCTGGCTGTATCCCAGACCACCAAGGAGCCGCCCTGATCTGCCTGCTTTATGACAATGGAGTTGTCATTTTTTAAAGTTGAAATAGCTTCTTTTTGATCCTTTGAGATGTTAAATTTAACACATTTTTTCTTTTTCTACATGTTGGAAATTGCTGATAGTCCAACTTTTTCAAACAACAATACTACTTTTGGAATTTTATTTGAAGGAGCGCAGAAAGAAGATTTTTTACGAAGGCCAGTGACTTCCAAGTTGTTTATAGTCATCTCTTCTGTGAAGAATGTTTTAAGACGGATCTTTCGGCAAAACTAAATTGCTTCTGTTTATAGTTTGATAAAATCCGTATGTCTTGAGGGGACGAAAGTAAGTCCTTTTTCTAAAATGATACTTTCAGTCTGCGTGAGAGGGCGTTCTGATAAATTGAATATAGGAGATGTCTTCAGTTCTTGTAATACTGCATTGTGTTGTCATTTCCCACGGCTGATTGTTGTATCAGTTTCGTCCTCTTTGCCTCTGCTGGCCTCTCCCTAAAAAAGAAGTTGACTGTTGTTGTCTGTGCTGTCCTCTACCTGAATAAGGAATTAGTTGTTGTTGATAATTGGTGCCCCTTCTGTTAGTATTAGGAGTACCTTTGTTTGTTTCTGGTTCACCTCCAGAAGAGGATGCTGTGTCTGAAAATGTGATAAATCTATTCTTAGATCTACCTTGAAATTCAGAAAGAAATCTACTAGAATCAGCTCTTGTGTAGAAATCAGTTTGTAGAAAAGGATAAACGTTTTCCAACACAAAGTTTCTTTTATCTTTTTCAAACTTATTCCCCTTCTGGTTTACCGTAAAGTCCTTGAACTCAAGTATTTCTTTATCAACTTTTTCCAAAAGGGCTTTCGAATCCGCTATCAATTGATTGTTTTTTATTTCTGTTTCCAAGGCAGTTATGTCTTGTTGTTGTTGTTGTGATATTCGAAGTGCAGTTTCCACAGTTAGGACCATCAGGTCCCTACTGCATTTTGTCTCGATACAGCTGTACCCTTTCTTATAGATGGGATCATCAGTAAAGATTACAGGAATATTCCGTATTTGGAGTCCTCCAGGGATAGTCCCTGCTTTCAAATGTTTTAAAAGGAAATAGCAGTGGAGATCGGTACGGATTTGTTTTTTCTTTAAGCGAACAAGCTTGTCTGATTCATTCTGGGATTTTGCAGAAGCGCTTAAAGAGGCTGAAGCAAACACAGGAGGTGTATTAATGAGTCTCTTGATATGTTCCTCACTATAAGCAAAAGTGTATCTTTCAGTCATTGTCAAAAGAAAATGTCAAACAAATAAAATTAGATAAGAAAAAGATGGAAAAAGAACCACCACCGGTGACACAGATCTTACTAAAGATTCCGTCTACAGTCTTATTCAATCGAATTTAGTAGTCTTACTTCCTATTGACCACTGAAAGACCTCGCAGATAAGCACCTACAAATATATCAAAGAAACGTATACAGGGTCCAGGCTGTTTTAATGAGCTCAACAGGATTTCTTGCAGATGACAGTGCAAAATTAATGGGCATACCATTCAAAGGTGAGTAGCTTTTCGGGGTGAAGTTCGAGTCCTCTATGCAAGAAACGTATACAGGGTCCAGGCTCCAATCAGTAAGGCTGAGCCTATTCTAACAAAATCAACAAGAGAATGCCAATACTGATAACCCATTTAGTTTTTACTTTAGCTAGTGCCTAGAACCAATCTACAGCCACCTTGAGCAATCTTTTGCTTAATTTCAATTTTATTGGAACTAATTAACATTTTGAGATTCCGAATTAATTCATTATATGAAAAACCAAATTACTTCCATAAAAAACAATATCTATAAAAACAACCAATCCAAGATTTATTCATCAAATTACTACTAAATGGGTTATCAGTATTGGCATTCTCTTGTTGTTTTTGAAGTAAGACTACTAAATTTGATTGAATAAGACTGTAGACGGAATCTTTAGTAAGATCCGTGTCACTGGTGGTGGTTCTTTTTCCATCTTTTTCTTATCTAATTTTATTTGTTTGACATATTTTTTTGACAATGACTGAAAGAGACACTTTTGCTTATAGTGAGGAACATATCCAAAGACTCATTAATACACCTCCTGTGTTTGCTTCAGCCTCTTTAAGCGCTTCTGCCAAAACCCAGACTGATTCAGACAAGCTTGTTCGCTTAAAGAAAAAACAAATCCGTACCGATCTCCACGGCCATTTCCTTTTCAAACATTTGAAAGCAGGGACTTCCCTGCAGGACTCCAAATACGGAATATTCCTGTAATCTTTATTGATGATCCCATCTATAAGAAAGGGTACAGCTGTATTGAGACGAAATGCGGTAGGGACCTGATGGTCCTAACTGTGGAAACTGCACTTCGAATATCACAACAACAACAAGAAGAAATAATTGCCTTGGAAACAGAAATAAAAAACAATCAATTGATAACGGATTCGAAAGCCCTATTGGAAAAAGTTGATAAAGAAATACTTGAGTTCAAGGACTTTACGGTAAACCAGAAAGGGAATAAGTTTGAAAAAGATAAAAGAAACTTTGTGTTGGAAAACGTTTATCCTTTTCTACAAACTGATTTCTACACAAGAGCTGATTCTAGTAGATTTCTTTCTGAATTTCAAGGTAGATCTAAGACTAGATTTATCACATTGTCAGACACATCATCCTCTTCTGGAGGTGAATCAGAAACAAACGAAGGTCCTCCTAATATTAACAGAAGAGGCACCAATTATCAACAACAACTAATTCATTATTCAGGTAGAGGACAGCACAGACAACAACAGTCAACTTCTTTTTTAGGGAGAGGCCAGCATCGGCAAAGAGGACGAAACCGATACAACAATCAGACGTGGGAAATGACAACACGCCGGCAGTATTACAAGAACTGAAGACATCTCCTATATTCAATTTTTCAGAACGCCCTTTCACGCAGACTGAAAGTAGCATTTTAGAAAAAGGACTTACTTTCGTCCCCTCGAGACATACGGATTTTATCAAATTAAAAACAGAAGCAATTTAGTTTTGCCGAAAGATCCGTCCTTAAACTTTCTTCACAGAAGAGATGACTATAAACAACTTGGAAGTCACTGGCCTTCGTAAAAAATCTTCTTTTTGCCCTCCTTCAAATAAAATTCCAAAAGAAGTATTGTTGTTTGAAAAAGTTGGACTAGCAGCAATTTCCAACATGGAGAAAAAGAAAAAAATTGTTAAATTTAACATCCCAAAAGATCAAAAAGAAGCTATTTCAACTTTAAAAAATGACACCTCCATTGTCATAAAGTAGGCAGATAAGGGCGGCTCCTTGGTGGTCTGGGATACAGCCAGATACACACAAAAAGCCATGAGACAACTAAATGATGCAGAGTGTTATAAAAAGATTACGTCAAATCACACATTGGAACTCCAGGAACAACTTTCTGGAATTCTGAAAAGTGGGTTGGACGAAGGAATTTTGGGCCCAAAAGAATATCAGTTCCTACAAAATAAACACCCACGCACACCGGTGTTTTACATTCTTCCAAAGATGCATAAAAACAAGACAAGCCCTCCTGGTAGGCCCATAGTTTCTGGTTGCGAATCACTGATTGAACCTATGTCAAAATACGGCGATTTCTTCTTGAAACCTTTCTTGGATGATATACCATCGCATTTACGGGATACTACAGTTTTCATTAACAGATTGGTTTCAATCAATTTTGATGTACAAAGAGACATTATGGTTACACTTGATGTTGTCTCACTGTATACCCAAATCCTTCAGGATGAAGGTATAGCGGTGCTGACCCATGTTTTCAGATTCAAGAATACGACCAACAAGAGTTCCCACAGAATTCATTGTACAATTAGCAAATTTTGCACTTATGAAAAAAAAAATCATGTTCAACAGTGACTTCTTTTACCAAGTTAAGGGAGTCGCAATCGGTTGTCCATTCGCCCCAGAGCTAGCCATGCTTTTTATGGCTATGTATGGCTATGTATGAGGATCAATTCATCTATAATAGTAATACTTTTCAGCATTTCATCTCTAATTGGATGCGCTACATAGATGATATTTTTCTAGTTTGGTCAGGCACACAAGACCAATTCATTGAGTTTCACAATTGGTTGAACGCAAGAACTGAGGATATCAAGTTTAGTTTAAATCAATCAAGCTCATGTGTGACTTTTCTGGACGTGGAAGTGTATCCATCCGAGGGAGGCCTTGTGACCACTTTGTTTAGAAAGCCCACAGATAGGAACAAGGCTCTACACTTTTCAAGTAATCATCCGAGGAGTTTGAAACAAAACTTACCGTTTGGTCAATTTTTGAGAATTCACCGTAATTGCTATTTTAAAGATGAATATTTTCTACATGCTAGCAATTTAGTCGGCAGATTAGTTGATCGAGGATACCCTAAAAAACTGGTAAAAAATGCCATGAAGAGAGCGTGGTGGACACCACAAGAGTCTTTGTTACAACAGAAATCGCAACAATCCATTGATAGACTGGTTTGTGTCTCCACGTTTTGCCCCAATTCTAATCTTTTCAAGAAGATTATCTATCAAAATTGGCATTTGAAAAAAAATCTGGACCAATCAATTAAAGAAGGTCCCTTATTTGCCTTCAAAAAAGAGAAAAGTATAGCTAACCATGTGGTTCGAGCAATGTTACCAAAAGTGAGCACATTAACAATCAGGAACTTTGTAGGACTAGGACCAGTGATTGGACATCACAAATGCGGAACTTGCACGTGTTGTGAACAGACAATAGAAGGTTTTTTGTTTTCTCGTAATGGAATTCATTGGAAACATGACACGTTTACCAATTGTAAATCCAAATTTGTCGTCTATGGAGTTTTGTGTCCATGTCCCAAGTTATATGTGGGAAAAACAAATCAAGAAATTCGGCAAAGAATAACACAACATAAGTCAAGAATTAAAAGAAATGTAGAAACCGCCCCACGGGTCAATCACAGGAAGTCTGAAGGACATACTGAGAAAGACCTACAATGGACTGTCATCGCTAAAATTGAATCAAATTCCAGAGGTGGAGACATGAATCAAAAATTAAATCAGCGGGAGGCAATGCTGATCTTGAAATTCAATACGACACTGAATGGTCTTAGTGAACTGTCGGAACTTTATAAATTGTGAAGGTACTATGAGTCCGCTTTCTTTGTCAGGGAATGGATTTTTGATTGGGGTTGTAAATACTTTTAACTAAGCACTAGAGGAACAAGGTTAAATATGATGGAGATGGTACCGATAACTGAGGATTTCCACAGGACGTTTTTCATATACGACTATCTGAGTATTGATATTTAATTTAATTCAACAAAGATTCAAAGGTTATTCTTTTTTGTCATTTTTCGCTATTAGCATAGGACTATGGATTAGGTCGTCCTGTCTTTGGTGCTTTGTTGTATTGCATGGTGGTTGTTAGTCCTTTGTTTAAAATTTTTTTTTTATCCACATTAAAATAGATCAGTTATCCATTAGCCATATTCATATATGGTTTAGGAAGAAAGACTAATACATTTAGTCACAGTGGTTACTATTTTGAAAAAAATTGCCGTTCGTATTGTTATAAATAAAGATACACAACCAGCGATTTAAATCTGTGCCTGATAACGTTGTTCCTTGAGGATTTTTTAACAAAAACTACAGTTCCCAGAGGCATCTCATCATTCCCTACATGCAATGTGCGAGTCCATTCTCCACCTGCCTTGTCATTTATGTTTACGATGGTGCTTCTGTGGCATTCAACATACGGAAAAGATTTGAAGATGCACGCGCGAGGGTGAAGTGAAGGTAGGCTTTTAGCTAATGTCTGTAGTGTCATCGTTTTATTTCCGAATGGGCCTGATGCTGATTTGTGGCCGTCAAACTTTGCATTTGCAGAAGCAGAAATTAAAAAGGTCATCGTAAGCCATGCGCTTTGCGGAACAGATTCAGTTTCGATAAAATATACCGCCTCTGCGTTCATTCAAGGCAACGCCGATTAATTACGAAAGGTAATGATCTTGGGTGTTTCTTCGTTGTTGTTCGACTAAAGCATTTATTGATATGGCAGACTGAGGCAATGTTATTTTTCTGTCCACAGTTGTATAGTTCTATACAGTACTATTGGATTCATTTCTATTTGGACAACATCTGCAATTCCACATGTAAGTGAACAGTGAACGGGTTTAAACCAGTCTAACCCTTCCCTTGTCCCTTCCTTCTTCCTCTTTTGTTTTTTCTTTCCTTCCTCCCCTATCATAATTTCTTTTTTTTTAAAACAGTGTATGAAGAATTCTGCCTTTGAGTATTTCTTTTTTGAGGCTTTTTTCTTGAAAGATTTGTCTTCTGTGTTTTGATTTTGCAGACAGAGTTGGTGGTTCTTATCTGCCCAGCACAATTTCATTGAGGTTTTTCCTGCGTTTAGAGATGAGTTTGCAGGCACTTGAGTTGTGGTTTTTTGTCACCAGTGCTGTTAGTAATCTTGAAAAAATAATCATTAAAGGTCAGTCAATAAGGTTATGTTGTTGGTCTTTACAGTTATCTTGGTCCTGAAGAGAGCCCCAAACCAAGTGGGCACGAAACGCGTCGACCTTGCGTATTGTTCACCAGACAATCTTAGGGCTAATGTATATAACAGTTTTGTGCATTATGATTTATATTGAACAAATTGTCAATGATGTGATATGTGTAGTGTTTGCATTATAACGGATTATTGTTTGTAATAGGTGATGTTTGGTGATGATCCCTGGCATCTGATTTTGAAAAATATTGTGGCCAGGCTTTTTAGAGTGATTGGTTTTAGTGTGACTGTAGTTCAGTATGGTTTATAAATGTGGATTGATTGTGATTTGAAAGTAGTAAGTAAGACTGGTGGAATGTATGTAGTAATTTGATGAAAAAATCTTGGATTGGTTGTTTTTATAGATATTGTTCTTATGGAAGTAATTTGGTTTTTCAAATAATGAATTAATTTGGAATCTCAAAATGTTAAATGAGTTCCAATAACATTGAAATTAAGCAAAAGATTGCTCAAGGTGGCTGTAGATTTGTTCTAGGCACTAGCTAAAGTAAAAGCTAAATGGGTTATCAGTATTAGCATTCTCTTGTTGCTTTTGTTAGAATAGGCTCAACCTTACTGATTGGAGCCTGGACCCTGTATACGTTTCTTGCATAGAGGACTCGACCTTCACCCCAAAAAGCTACTCACCTTTGAATGGTATGCCCATTAATTCTGCACTGTCATCTGCAAGAAATCCTGTTGAGCTCATTAAAACATGCTGGTGTAAAATTACTGCCGTGGCCATCGATCAAACCACCATGCTGCCCGAATACAGACCATATTTCAAGATCTCTTTGGAGGCATCCAAACCATTCTCGAGAGAAGGACTTCTTCATGGAAACAGGAAGACTCATAGCAGTAATTTTGCCTATTAATAGGAGTCATGGGTGTACTGGCCAAGAAGACATGTAGCATTCGCAATGCTGCCTGACACAATGACATTTCTGCCAATGGAGTCAAGCATTTTAGACTCACGATCCAGATGAGTGGTGCTGAACATGATAGGATTCAATTTGACAGATGAGGCTTGTACCATCAAACACTCTGGAGAAGCCTGTGCCGCCAAAACCTCTGTGTCTAAAGGAGCAAGCCTATAGCATCATTAGATATGTCTGTACCCTACCTGGCCCAAATATGGCAGTCTGCACTAGCTCTAATCTAATAACATATGTATGTATATGGGGCTTTGTTAGCATGTACCTAGCCAAAAGGTCACATAGTGCGGTTCATGGTCAAAGACCATAGTAAAGTCAACAAACAGGAGAGAAATCTGAGTTCTGGATCATAATGCATTGTGATGCAGTGTTGTTTAACTCTGCCTAAACAGGAGCAGAGTTGGGGTGGTCCTTATGGATACAGGGATGACGTTGCAGATCCCGACTGCATTTATGGCAAAGACCAGCTATTTAGTTTTTTCTTTTTAACAATTCTTAGTTTTGTAGTCTGATTGTGTATTGGCTACGGGTGTGCCAAGAACCACCAGAGATGGTTAACTTGTCTGCAGGATCTTTAGGAGTACCGGTTGTGATAGCTCTAAAAGCCAGTGAGTGAGTAGCATCAAGGACTCTGGACTCATTTAGGACAGCGGTAGGATTTCAGTCAAGATGAAGTGTAATTCTAGTGCTTCCACTACTTTGCATAACACAAAGGTAAATTAACAGGCTTCTTGTTAAGGAGGCCCTGAGGGACAAAGAATATCCCATTCTGAAGATGTTTCAAGGCTGCTTGCATTACCTAGTATTTAGTAATTTAGTTGGTGTTGGAATTAGGGACAGTGCCCCGGGGAAAGTTAGTTAGGAAAGGAGAAAGGGATGAGACTTGATCGAAGGAGGACAAGGAGTATCTGAGAACGACCTATGTAGCTGTATGCTACTTGACCCATTTAACGTGAGTGTACTTCTTAGGAAGTCTTCACATGCTGACACCTTTCCTTGATCTTGCCTGCGGAAATATGCTAAGTAGGGATGTCACGTTAGTGGTAGTGTAGGGACAGACTAATGCTTTTCACTTACGAGCCACAAATGAAGAGAACTCTTGATGTTGGCGCAGTGATATTCTGCATCTTGATTCTCGAATTGGTAATTCTTTGTATGCTTCATAGACTACATTTTGCATGTATATTTGGCTTTGTATTAGTTCCAATGTATTTCTGCACCCTCATCTCGAGGTGTCTGTATATCAAGTTATTGGTGGCTTTGTAATAAACTAACTAAACTTAGAACCTGGAGTCTTTGATCCTTCAAAGTCATGGTTTATTTGAACGATGAAATCTAGATTAGTAAAATATTTCTCACCTCTACACTTTTAAGCAGGAACCAACGGTCCATTGACCAGGTGTTCCCGAGAAAATTTAGACCACAGAATCCGGCCCCATCAATGCCATAGTTGAATGGCTTTAAATTCTGAGAGCGTAGGATGTGACATTTAACATAGTTGCTGTTGGATTGACTAAGGAATGTTTTCTGTATAACACAGAAAAACGTTCAAGGCTCAGGGCAGGCTCCTCCGTTCAGGCGAAGGAGCGTTGCCCCACTGGAAAATAAAATTGTAATTAAACCATCTTATTATCAGTTTTTTTTGTACTGTGCCAGTAAGCGCTATATAAATACAATTGCCAGTCGAGTCTCAGGACGGGAATGGGGCCATCCTGATGGAGTCTCACGTCAGCAGAAGGGAGGAGGAGTGGTGGGCACTGTAGGTGCACATGTTGGTTTTGCCGGCTTTCTTAGGACGGCCAAACTGGCATGCGCAGTTATATTTCTCCAACCGAAGCGGTGTTGCACAGCCGAGTGGAAAACAGGCACAGATTCCCTGTGCCTGATCTAGCATTGTCAGACCGCACAAGCCAATCATGGAGCAGCTCTCATGCTGGTAACTATAATTACCAGCATGAGAACAGTGTCTGGATTGGCCCCTGGGATCCAGCGTCAGGAGGGGAGAACTGAGGCGAGGGCCGCAGCGGCAGGTAAGTGATTTAGGGCCATATGTAGAGCTAAATACCGGTCGGTAACGGCCGAAAATCGGTAATTTTCCCGTTACCGACCGGTATTTAGCCCTTTCTAATGTAGGAGGCAGGTTTTAAGGATTCGGTAATTTACCGAATCGGTATTTTAAGAAATCAGTAAAATACTGAATCGGTAAATTACCGAATCCTTAAATTCTATGTAGGGAGCACTCAAGTGAGTGCAAATTTACTGATTGTTTACCTACATTCTATTTACCGATTCTTAAATACCGAATCGGTAAAATTCGGTATTTAGGAATCGGTAAATAGAAATTACCTACATATGGCCCTTAATGTATTATTTCCCCCTTCCCTCACCAATTTTAAAGTAGATCAGCCACCACTGTCCAGACCTCCGTTAATGAGACAGCGAAGGAAGAACAGGAATGTTGCCAATGTGCCTGTTGGCGCCATACATATTGAAATATAGTCATAGCCGGGTGAAGGAGCCTTGATTTGAGTCATGTGGCACCGCCTAGTGGGACTGGAAGAGCAATTATTGGGGGAAAAAAGTTTTCCAGATCCAGTCTGCCACTAGAGAAGTCTGTGAGAACAAGGATCCATTAGAGTTGTGTCCCATTGGATTTGTGGTCTCACATTCATTTAGGAACATGGGGCTTCAGGCTGAGAAGACTTGCTTCCTGGATGGGGTTCATGAAGGCTGTGTATTCTGGAATGATTCCACCGCATGCTTTAACAGTGTCCATCTGGCCATTGGAGCAAAGTCAAACCACTGACACCTCATCTGAATGTTCTGGCTTGCCCACATGTACACTCTTAGCCATAATGAATGCGTTATTTCTGTGCCATGGAAAGAAGTATGACTCAATAAAACCTTCATATAATAAGCAATGATTGTCAAAGAATCTCCACACGCTACCTGAGACACTTAACTGCTGACACAGTACTAGGAGGGCAATTTTTGCTGAGTGGGTCAAGGAGTAAAATCCCCACACTCAACAATTGCAATAAACAGCATGTTACACGCTGTGCATCTGCATGCATGCGAAACATGTCCTAAATCTGTGTCTGGTGCATGAATACTGATGTGGCGCGCGGCTCTCCGGGAGCCATTTTCTGACTGCAACCATAGTGCGGGGTAACACGCGCCCGCGTGCACCAAAGCCTTACAACGAATGCTATAATGAAGGAGAAAGAACGCTTTATTTGTGAGAAACATGATGGTGCCAGAAACGATGCATGCCTCCCTTAACAATTTGCAGTTAAAGCTACAATATGATCAAAGTCACGACTTCGCTAGAGGAAACAACATATTTATTGAGACTACGTGTGTACAAACTGCAAAAACAGAAGCGGTGTCATCCTTCACAGGGATGGAAAATGGAAGCCCTCGAGGTACAAAATAGGTTCGAGCAGGAAGGTCAGTAACTCAAGCACATAATCCACAGAAGACCATTAATTACTGAGGTAGGGGCAGTGTCAGCGCTGGCAGGGGTCTCCAGATGGGTTAAAGAACTTCATTAGGTGACGTATTTAACAAATTAGCCTGCAGTTGAAAGGTCAAGAGCTGTGTCAAGGAAAAGATCAGTCATAGGGAGTCAAGTGAATTGGAAACTGGGCACGTTTCCTGCGAACTGAAAGCGAGTGTATATTTTCTTTACTTGAAGAGTAATCGCAGTATTTCCCAAATGCAGATGTGGGCACCGTCTCTCACCAGATGTTACAACACCAGATTTTCGTCATGAACAGCTCTCAGCTGCCTGCATAATCACTGTTTCCATCGCGCATTCTGGGACGCGTAGTTTACATTTTTCCTTCATAAACGCAGACTGAAAGTGGCTGAAAGCAAATTAAAAACCATGCCTGCGTATGGGATAACATGCGATGGCTGGTATTATTCTGTGATTCATCTCAAACTGTATGAAATATGTTTTATGTGTCATGCAGTTTCTGTTTTCCAATCACTCCTGGATGGCGCCTCGACTTAAAGCGACCCTTGCAGAGACAAGAACGCAAATGCAGTAACTTGGTTATACCAGTAGGAAAAAACAGCACCTTAGGCAATGGGACACGAACGGTAAATAGTGTCAACCACAGATATTGCCCTTTGACCTACTGAAAGACCCAGAGAGAGGATTTAGTGCCTCCTCCTGCAGTAAGTTCCTCAGGTGCAAATACCTTAGAGCGCTTAGAAGGAGGTTAAATTCTGACTTGGCAGGACTCCCAAGGAGGTGCTTACATTTTTGACTTTTTGGGCATGTACAAATCACCCTCTAGTGACTTAGAGGCATATTAACAAGGGCCGGCGATAAATATCACAAAGCGCGCTTAGTGCTTGCATATTTATCGCCGGCTATCCCTGAAATGTATCGCCCGGTTAGCGCGTTCTCAACAACGCACATCGACAAGGCGATAAAAATTCCAGAGATAGTGTGGATATCCCCGTTTTCCATGGTGGAAAACGGCTATATCCTAGATGATAGGGCCTGTGGTCTTAGCCACACAATCCACCCCCATGTTAAGTATGCCTTAGTCAAGAATTTAACAGACGTTAAATTCCTGCGTTAAGGCATACTTAACGCGATTTAAAAAATCGCTACCCTTCCTTGTTAATATAGCGAAGCTGCCTTCGCGATATTTTCCCTGGTTGGTTTCACAGCCACGCCTACTTTGCATCTCATTAGCGATGCAAAGTTAGGCATGCTGGAAACGGGCGCTAAGTCAGCAAAACACGCGATAGCGTTTCTTTGCTGATAAGGCGATAAAATTATCGCCGCTTTTCAGCCGAAAACGGCCACAAAAGCGGTGATAATTTTATAGCGCCGCCTTGTTAATATGCCCCAGAATGATATAGAAATGCCTTGATTCAGGCCTTTTTTAAAATTCATTGGATTGGCAGACAGCAAGACCTCACCAACAGATGAGGTCCAGTGGGTATATTTGTGCCATGGGACCCAGAGACTTGACACACAATACTGGCTTTACCTCTTTGCGTAAACATGCTAGTAAAAAGTACTATTAAAACACGCGTTGCCATTTCAATAGGTCGGTGTGGGACAGCAACCTCTTGGCTGTGTCAATGGTTGTTTTTTTTGTCATGGTATTTGCAAAACTTGATTGTTGGGGGAGCTGCAGGTCCCTCTTCAATCTAAAAATAAGAAGCTTTTGCTAAAAGCAAAAATACTTTTTGGTCTCAAAAAGAATGCATAGTAGTCCCTGGCACCTAAGGGAACTACTTGTTGTGTGGATGTGATCCTTGTGAAAGAGCAGCATGCTGTCACTCTCAGTGAAGTCCGCTAATGGCTGAAGTGGGCTGACTCATTGCCCCATGCTGTAGTGGGCAGAATAAAAATGGGAATGACAATAACAGACCATTAGATGAAGAGGGCTGGCGGAAAGTCCCTATAAGTATGTATTTAAATATAATATGTATAGTCAAATCAAACGGTCTTGACTAATGCCAAACTTAAAATATGAGCCGGCCACCAAAAAGGTGTCATTTCCATGGCAGAGGTGGACTTCACCATCAGAACCATTGTACCACAATTGACGTCTGGTGGGCAAGTTAGAAACAGTAGAAGAAGACATGGTTTTTAATCCTGGCTCCCCTTGTGTGGATTCGGTCCACTGTCAAACAATCAATATTTAATTTTTGCTACTATTTGAAGTTCTTAGTTTTAGACTAAGTGCTGTAGGGCCCGAATGAGAGGGATTGGGTCTGCTCCTGAACCCAGAACTCCCAGAGTGACTCCAAGGGCTAGTCTGCTGGCCTCCTGTTCAGAACAACAGTGGCATAAGGGACTCAAACCACCCGAACCAGCACCCAGATCCAGCTGGAGCAAGCCCCTGTGGTGCCTCTCAGGTCCTGGAGCCTTGGAGTGGCCTAAGGGAGGCTAACTTTAAGTATTTGGGCTCTCCATGAATGCGAACGGGCTCGTTGGTGCCCAAAATCTGTTGCCCGCACAGCCCATCTACGCTAAGCTGGCTCTTCCCGCTAGAGTATTGACCACTCAAGGGAAGTGCCATCGTTAGGCTCCAACCCACCCGCTCGCATCGACAACAGAACCTTCATGCTACAGGGATGATCGCCCACCATGCCAAGCCTGCTCTTCTACAACAGTCCATGACTCTTCTCTGCTCATCACAGGACTGAGAAGGTAACTTTTTAGCGGGACTAAATTGGTCCCTGTATCTGACCCATGGTGCATCACAGACTTTAAAATTTCATTTCTCTGGATTTACTGATTGTATTTTTGTTGTTTTGGTCTTATTTTATTCATCGATTTCTGATATATGTTTCGAAATTGGTGTGGGAATGTTCTTGTGTTGTGTTTTTACTTCATTACTGTTTGAAGTGTTGCACAAATACTTCAAAATTGCCTCTAAGTTAAGCCTGACTGCTCTGTGCCAAGCTACCAAAGTGTTGGTTTGGGATTTGCTTGTGCCCCCCCCCGACAAGGAATGTGGTTGCTGCTTGAGTACGGTTTCACCCCCTCAACCAATAGCCCAATTTATCACAGTGTAAAGGTCATCTGATCTGCTCCCTTCCCTGATTGATCAAACATCAGAACATACAATTTGTTTCCAAGTTCTATGTTTATGTACCATAGATCACAAAAATATCAACATTGAATGCATTTAAGGGTGGTGGAAATATTTTCCAAATAACCATGAAGTTACACCGTTGTGTTTCCCTATTTCAGATTGAGTGACATTAATTAATCTAATTAATCTGCTTAAAAAGTGGATTTTTGATACTCCAGATAGACTTTTAACTAATGTTGGCCAGTTCTCACCAAATTAGCTGCTTTCCATGCTTCCTGCTAGTCCTCTTCTACCTACTTTAAGGCTGCTTCACTGCAGGTCTTATTTTGTAATTTTTAACACTGTCTAGGTGAATATTTTATCTAATTGGTATCAGTTTACACAGCCCAATACATCAAGAAGCAACTGAAATGTGACCAGTCAACCTTTGCATAGGGCCTCCAGCTGCAGAGCAACAAAGGCCAAAGCAATTTTAGTAACCTTGAACACGTTTGAGCCAGAATTGTTTTTTGGGTTAATAACTGAAAATTATGCAGCACAAGATGAAGTATGTGGCAAATGCCCATGTCCACAGAATTGCATAATTACAGGGCCCTTTGCTCGTAGAGGTTGAGAGGTGAGCAAATTGCTACAGTCAGTGATCTCATGAATTACTAAGCTGCTTGTGCTACCTAAGAGGAACAGCAAGTTTGACACAGTACTGTAGCTACACAAAAGAGATAAATCCCATCTCAAACCCAAACCACACCAATCAATTTTGGTGAGCAGTATTTTGTATTTGACCACAGAGACACAAGCCAGGGAAAGTGCTAAAAGTGCTGGCATAGTATTGACACTTGCATGACTTTACAAAACTGTTTTCTCTGTCCAGGCCCCTCTCTAAAAGATCTCTAGCTGCATATGGGTTGCTAAATTAACTAAACTTCGGCCACTCCTTTACCCGGCCAATCACACTGCACCATTTTCCATCCAATAAGAAAATCATCTGTGGAGGATTTGCATTTGATGGAGTCTCTGTGGATGATGGTGACCCCTCCTCCTGGTTTTGTTAATGTAATCTTGTATCCTTCCGGGACAGCCGCAGTGATGTCGTGGGCTGATGATGAGTTGAGCAAGGTCTCAGTGAGGAAGAGAATGTCTGGTGTAAGCGAGTCGATGATGTCCCAGAACCCGGTAGAGTGTTTAGCCAGCGAGCGTGTGTTGAGGAGTGTGTAAGTGATCTGCTGTTGTGTTGCTTGTGTAGTGCGTGGAATCGTCAGAGGGGGGCTGGTGGGAGTGGGAGTAGGAGTGTGCACGGTGCGGCAGATGAAGTGGCGGGCAGTGCTGGCAAAAGGTCCTTCTATGGAGAGAGGGGTGGCGTGGTAGCAATGATTGTGGTGGCATCCTGTGTTGAGGTTGCGGAGCGTGGCAGAGGTGTAGGTCCAGGGTGTGGACAGGCCAGGGCTGGTAGCGCTGAGCATGCTCCAGGCACAAACGGGTCCAGACAGGCTTGAGTGCATCTGCTGTATGTGTCCACTGCATTGCGTAGGGGTGGGTGGGGTAAGGTGGGGCAGTGGGTGGTGCTTGTGAGGTGGGAAGACACATAGGAGAACAGGTAAGGAGAAGGGGAGAAAAGGGGAGCAGGTGACCAGAGGTGGGAGCAGCAAAAAGGGGTGAGGAAAAGCAAAAAGGCAAAAATGGTGAAAAAAGGTGAAAGGAGTCAAAATGCTGAGAGAACATGGCACGAGTTAAAAGGCAAAAGAGAGGCCCAAAGTGACATTGAGAGGAAAAAGCTGAGAAGGGGAAGAGTGAGTGCAATGAAACACAGGTGAATGGGAAAAAGAGGCAAAGAGAGACAAAGAGAGAGAAAGAGAGGCAAATGTGTGATTCTTGTGTGAAAGCCCACCTTGCAGTCAAAGGGCACCATACTGAAAGTCACAACAATAATTCTGCTGGACAGCCTTGCACACACAAACAGCCATTACATGTCCATTTTAGCATGTGCAAAGGAGCTCTGCCTGAACAAAACATTGGCAAAAAATATCACTGGGCGGTTGAGTCTGGCATAGAAAGAGGATGGCTTCAACAAAACTTTTCATATTCACTTTGCCAGTCTAATTATTCTTGACTCATTCCCACTGGCAAAAAACATATTGCCATTGTAGGGTTCTGGTGGTGGTGGTAATTATTGTGAAATCTGAATGTTCTTCCTGTATAGTCTGGAAGAACCAGGAGAAGCCATCTCTAATATAAATTGTGTTGTAATTCCCTGTTACAATCAAAGTGCCTTTAATCTGTTTATTGAACTGGCTCCACAGCCATGCACAAAGAACCAGGGAGCACCAAAAGAAGATCTAAAAGCCACGTAAGAGCTAAAAAAAACTAAAAGTGCACACCAGTGGTATGAGCAGAGTAGCCAGTGGGTGACTAGATTGTTTGTGACCTGATGTGAAAGATTCCTAGCTGCTGCTGCTATGCTCAGAGGAGTCACCCAAAAACAACAAAAAAAATGGACTCTTTTTTTTTTACCAATGCAAGTTTGCCATTGCACAAAACTCCTCTGGGATCATACCAAAGGTAAAAACATTTGTGGCCACTGTGCCTACTCTCATCCTTGGAGTGACTTGGAGATTTTACTCAGGGACCTACTAAGGAATAGGATTGGGGGACCAGGATGAGTGTGAGTACTACAGACTATCAGAATCACATAACACATGGCCTTTTAAATGGGGTGAACTGCTGTTGTGGTGGGGTTGGCTCAAACCAGAAATGAGAGTAGACCAACCAGAGTCATCTACACCATAGCTGGAAAAGAATTTCTAATGGGAGGGTCTATAAGTCAATTAACTATACCCCATGAACATCATCAAGCACATTATGAGGACAGCAGGCTTTGACTAAGAGTTCAAGTTAGTTCATTGGTCATATTGGTAGGTGAAGTGGTTCACCAGTGGATTGGGGGCCCAGAGGGGTTTAATAAGAATGATTCACCAATATTAAGAGGGGATGTCTACCAGTCTCCTGTAAGTTAAAGTCCAGCCACTAAGCCATCAAATCTCAGTGGAAAACACACAGATATCGGTGGTACCCTGCCACCATGCTGTTATACAGTATATCTGATCACCAGTAGCTCATGTCACTCAGCATCAGTGGTAGAAACCAAAACAATCTCTGACACCTGGTAAGCCAGAGACATAGTCAGAGATTCAAAGAAAGTGGGAGACATCTACCAACAGAGCCAGTTCATACATCCTGTGTTTTCCTTGTGCAGTTATCCCTCCCCAGGTGGTAGTACTTTATTTATCATTAACAATAGTTTCCGGCAGCGGCCACAGATTGGGGCTAGCTGCGCACAGTCTTACAAATTTTAGCTGGTATGAGCAATATTGGTTCATCCTGCGCATAAGGCCACTAGTATGGCATTGGGTCCAGTGAGGTGAAGTGCAGAGTTTGAAGTTGTTCAATACTCAACTAAACACCACTGCAGAGAATTTTTGACATGTCTACACAGGAAAGGAAAATCCCATGTGATGGTTGTACACTCCTATCAGGTCTAACTTTGTGAGTATTTGCAAACATTTTAATTTAAATTGTATTTATTCAATATACTATACCAAAAGAGACAATTAAAACAGGCACCGGCAAAGCCAATAAGTCTCTCCTTTGGGACCTAGTGTCGTGCAAGTGTTTTTAGCACTGCTGTACAACATCCCTTATGCTGTTCAGCATGCTTAAATAAATAGAAAAGCTTATGACATCATTTTGAAGGCTCAATCATAGAGACTTTACTCTACAGAATCACACAACTGCTTTTTTTTCTTTTTATTTGCCAATCTAATACAGAGGGCGTGGGTGGGAGGAAACAACTTGGGGGCACAGAGAGGAGCAAATGGGTGAGAAGGAGAGCAACATGGTGCACAATGAGCAGGGCGGTAAAGCAAATGGATGAGAGAGAGCATTTGGAGCTGGGAAGGCGAGAAAGCAAAGAGGATGGGGAGTACATGAGGGCAAGTGCATCACGAACAGAGCATGGGAGAAGCCCACAGAGGGGAAGGGAAGCAGGCTAGGGAGACAGCTGGAAAACACATGCACTCTTGTAGAGTGCTTTAACAAAATAAAAAAAGTAGTGCTTGAAAAAACGAGTAGTGTAAGAACACTGCAATGCGCCCATGCTCAAGGGAAGGGTCAAACACATGAAGAGGAAGGAAAGTCCATACACTCTAATGAATAAGAAGCAAACAAATAAGAGTGACAGTGAAGCCAACCAGTGGCAAGCAAAGGCGTGCTCTAAGTCCACTGTGAGCTAAAAATACCTCAAACAACATACAGCACATGTGCTGTGCAGTAGCAAGACCTACACAAATGCTAATACAGATGCAAGTCAATGTTGATAAGGAGCAAAATAAGAGTGTAATACAACTCCTACGAACACCAGTCTCTTCTTTAATAAAATACACATTTCTTTTTTGCATCTTGTACAGTGAAGCTCAACCTAAGTTATAATTAAAATTTCCAGGTGAACCTGCTGTAGAAAGTGTGGGAAGGAGCATCAATTATTACACTTTTAACAGGAAGTTGGAGGGAGGGTACACATGTTAGGGAAAATACATTGAAATTAGTGAGCAAAGGATTTTTCATCAAATTTTTTATTTATTTCCTAAACTGGGATATTTTACTCAACATGTTAAATTTGCAAATCTAACTTTAGGGAAAGGGGTGCAAGTCTGTAAATTCATGCATCAAAGCAGTTACGGAGAACAGTTGTAAGTTACGTATCGTGGTAACCTTACCCCAAGCTATCTTATGACCGTAGTGCATTACTATGGCACTCACTGTTCTCTTCTCTTCCAGAAACAAGACTTTAATGTCTTGTTATTTTCCTCTTTCTCCTAAAAATCTAAATAATAATAATGTTCACACCTAAGATAACCTCACAGCATATTCATTACAGTGGACTGCAAACAATAGCACATTGCTATAACCTAATTGTTGTTAAGCTGTTACTTTATGAATAAACCTACAACTTGTTTCTACATGACCTGTCTACGAGACAATCTTCATTTTAACACACATATATTGAGTGTGTTGTACTCCTGTTACAGTGATCTGTGGAGCATGCAGGTCATAGGTTTCACACCGACTAGTGTAGACCACCTCCTTGAACGATTCAACATAAAATGAGTGCTGTTTGTTAATATTATTGCACGTTGTTGAGTGTTTGGGGTGTGAAGTGTGTTAGGAACTGCCTCCAACTCAACTCCGACAAAACTGAAGTACTGATCTTTGGAAAGACCACCTCAGCATTGGACCACAGCTGGTGGCCTGCAGAACTCAGACCTACACCCACACCGCCGACCATGCACACAACCTCAGCATCATCCTCAACAGCCAACTGACCATGAACCGACAAGTCGACGCAGTCGCCTCCTTCTTCCATACACTTTGCATGCTCCGCCGAATCTTCATATGGATCCCAACCAACACCAGCAAGACCAACACTCAGGCCCTAGTCACCAGCTGACTCGACAGCAGCATCACCCTCTACACAGGCATCTCCACTCAGCTCCTCAGAAGACAAACCATACAGAATGCTGCAGCCAGACTCATCCTTGACCTCCCCAAACGAACCCACATCGCCCCCACCTGGGAAACCTCCACTGGCTCCCCATCCAGATGAGATACCAGCTCAAGATCCTCACACATGCCTACAAAGTCCTCCATGACCTAGGACCTGCCTTCATCAACCATTGACTGCGCTCCTCTTCATTCACCCTCACACACAACCCCCGCATCCATAGCAGCCGCAGCAGTGGCCGCTCCTTCTCCTACGTGCAGCCAAGACCTGGAATGACCATCCACTCCAGCTTTGTACAGCTCTTTGCTGGCAGACATCAGAAAGAGACTCAGGACCTGGCTCTTTGACCGAGACACAGCACTCAGATACCGCCATAAAAATGCTGTTAAATTGATTGATTTTCCTAAAATAAATCTAACATGCATATCCTGCTAAGGGATCCCAGCTACAGATGTAACTCCTTTAAAATCCTTTAAATAAACATTGAGTGGTAAAGTTGACAGCAGATGCCTAAGTTAGCTGAGTTGTGACTTGGATTGAGTCATCACTACAGGTGCTGCTGCAGAGAATATTTGATTCTGTACTTTGAAAGTACTGAGTATTTGGCCTGGTGGTTTTGGTTTGAATCTTTTTATGCTCCACTGCAATACGCTTATACTAACAGCAACCCTTTGTAGCAGCTGGAAAGCAGAGTGCCCACTCTAGGTCCAAAGAAAAGATGTTTGCTGGACTCCATGTCAGGGCTATCAGGGGCAGTGATCAGAATTAATACATTTTGACAATTTTATTAGGACCTGGCACGGGCTGACGATGTCTGGCATTGCGCAACTTGTACAGTGGATTCAGTCTAGTCTAGACATATAGTGGCCTATTCACAAAGGCATTTGAAGTGTGCCTTTAGGAATTAGCCCCAAAATGTCACATTGGAATGAAATGTAAATATTCAGGGAATTTCCATATACAATTAGTACGAATAGAAAGGATTGTGCTCTCAATGTGCTTTTATTAACATGGCACATGTATTTTGACGTTTTGGGTCCTATTCACAAAGGCATGAACTCATAAATGTTTTCATCAGATTGGCCAATTACATTTGACCGAGGCAAATTCCAGCAACAATTATATTTTTTTGGTATGACCCTATATGCGCATAATTCCACAGATTCATTCATTTCCATTCCTTCTAATCTCTGTAGAGCCTCACTTTTCTGCCACACCTGCAATGCAGCACTCCTCTCCCTATCTTCCAAGTTCAAGTTCAAGATTATTGTTATCCATGCTGAGTCGATAAAGGCCATTACATGCATTACGAAAGATAAGAACAACCTGTTACATATATACAGTTAGGAATAGTAACTAATTCATAGGTTAAAACTGTGACTACTGACTAGGAGTCTATTGGTACCTAATGACCTTGAACTTCGAAAGAGCTTAAGATCAAGAGTTCCTTTGGACCTTCTGTTTTGTGTCTTTGAAATGCTTAGGACTGGGGCATGTTAACAAAACTAACAAAGAACATGTAAAAAGGCAGCATCCTTAAAGTGCAGGGGCAGTCAAGCTGCAAATTGCCTTTGTTTTAACTCCAATTAGGTTGATCTTTTTCCTGTGTCAATTCTTGTCCTACTTTTTATCAAAGACGAGCATAGATTTTGTGAAGCTGGCGATCAACCTTATGTTAGTTGGATTCAACACCTTGATGACATGTCCGCACTGGTAGCTGACTCAACAGATTCTGCAGCATGTGGCATAGTTTGTGTAATATTGCCAGGCAAAAACAAACATTGTGAGTAAAGATTCCTTTGTGGCTTCACACAGCCTACATCTGTGGTGTCTGTATTTTTGTTTTGCCAAGGTGGAAGGCTGGCCAACATTTAGTGGATGCCAAACCTGAGTACTACAACTTTACTCTCTAGTAGTCTAGAAAAGCTGATATCAAAGTAAGGTTGATGTTTTAAGATGAATGAATGAATTAACCCCTTCGCTGCCAGGCCTTTTCCCCCTCCTGTGCCACGCCCTTTTTGGCTATTTGGGGTAGTGCGCGCTGAGGCCCCTGTAACTTTTTGACCACATAAGGTATCCACGCCAAATTTGCGTCCTTTTCTTCCAACATCATGGGGATTCTGAAGGTACTCAGGGTTTGTGGATTCCCCTGGAGGGGTCACAGAAATGAGCCAAAATACAGCAAAATGTAGGGTTTTTTGGGGGAAAATGGGAAAAACGGGCTGCAAATGAAAGCATCTGGGTTTTTCCCTGCAAGTGTTATCAAAAAAGGGTTTGTGGGGCTGAAATCACCATTTTCCCAGCTTTTAGGGGATACCAGACTTTTGTCAGAAGCCCAACCTTTTTTACACAGTTTTGGCATTTTTCTGGGACATAGCCTATTTTTGCTATTTTTTGTGCTTTCAACCTCCTTCCAGTTAATGGTAGAAATGGGTACAAAAGCAATAATGAATCCTGGAAAGCTATACATTTTAGAGAAGTAGACAAAATTCTGAATTCAGCAAGGGGTCATTTGTGTAGATCCATCAAGGTTTCTTTATAGAAACTAACAGTTAAATATAGGATACATTGAAAATTTGTTGAAAAAAAGCGCCTTTTTTGTCAACTTTTTCACCTGTAACAAATTTTGACAGCTCTTTGAAAGCAATAAACCATTACATCCGCTGGACAGTACTGGTTGTGGGGATATATAGGACTTGTAGGTTCACCAAGAACCCGACGAACCCAGAGCCAAAAACTGAGCAGCAACTTGCAATGGTTTTTTATTATGTATATAGTAATTATTCTGTAAAAATGTGTACATGGAAAAATCGGTATGAAAGACACCTATGTATTTCTGAAATGGGAACAAAATATAGAGTTTAGAAACAGTAGATATTTGCACATTTCCGAAATTGGGATACTCATACTAGCATGAGAATTATCAGTCATTTTTTAGAATGACTTCTTTTTTACACAATGTCTTTCATTTGGAAGGCAGAAATGCATCGAAAGTCAATAGGTAATAACAGTTCCTTTACAAATCTGAATTACCCTAAGTCTCCCGATAAAAATGGTACCTCACTTGTAGGGGTAGGCATAGTGCCCACAACAGGAAATGGCTCAAAACCCAACGTGAACACACCACATTTTCACAATGCAAAATTACCCTTTTTTAGCAAAGTGCCTCGCTGTAGTTTTTTAACGCTAGCTCTGCCGGCACCTAGGGAAACCTACCAAACCTATACATTTTTTAATACTAGACACCTAGGGGAATCCAGGATGGGGTGACTTGACTGCCTCCCACCACGTTCTGTTACCCAGAATCCCTTGCAAAGCTAAAACAATTGCCCAAAAAAACACCTTTTCCCCACATTTCTCTGATGGAAAGTTCTGGAATCTGCGTGGATCCACAAATTTCCACCCACCCCGCGTTCCCCAAAGTGTTCAGAGAAAAATGGTACCTCACTTGTGTGGGTCAGCCTAGTGCCCGTGACAGGAAACGGCGTAAAACGTAAGGTGGACACACCTCAATTTCGTAGCGAAAAATGACCCTTTTTTGGCAAAGTGCCTAGCTGTAGTTTTTGAACCATAGCTCTGCCGGCACCTAGGGAAACCTAGCAAACCTATACATTTTTGAAAACTAGACACCCAGGGGAATCCAGTATGGGGTGACTTCACTGCCTCCCACCAGGTTCTGTTACCCAGAAACCCTTGCAAACCTAAACAATTGCCCAAAAAACGCATTTTCCCCACATTTCTCTGGTGGAAAGTTCTGGAATCTGCGTCGATCCACAAATTTCCACCCACCCCGCATTCCCCAAAGTCTTCCGACAAAAATGGTACCTCACTTGTGTGGGTCAGCTTAGTGCCCGCGACAGGGAACGGCGCAAAACGTAACGTGAATACACCTCAATTTTGTTGCGAAAAATGACCCTTTTTAGGCAAAGTGCCTAGCTGTAGTTTTTGAACCATAGCTCTGCCGGCACCTGGGGAAACCTAGCAAACCTATACATTTTTGAAAACTAGACACCCAGGGGAATCCAGGATGGGGTGACTTCACTGCCTCCCACCAGGTTCTGTTACCCAGAATCCCTTGTAAACCTAAAAAATTGCCCAAAAAAAACACATTTTCTCAACATTTCTCTGGTGGAAAGTTCTGGAATCTGCGTGGATCCACAAATTTCCACCCACCCCGTGTTCCCCAAACTCTTCTGAGAAAAATGGTACCTCACTTGTGTGGGTCGGCCTAGTGCCCGCGACAGGAAACGGCGCAAAACGCAACGTGGACACACCTCAATTTCGCTGTGAAAAATGACCCTTTTTTGGCAAAGTGCCTAGCTGTAGTTTTTTAACCATAGCTCTGCCGTCACCTAGGGAAACCTAGCAAACCTATACATTTTTGAAAACTAGACACCCAGGGGAATCCAGGATGGGGTGACTTGACTGCCTCCCACCAGGTTCTGCTACCCAGAATCCCTTGCAAACCTAAAACATTGCCAAAAAAAACCACATTTTCCCCACATTTCTGTGGTTGAAAGTTCTGGAATCTGCGTGGATCCACAAATTTCCACCCACCCCGTGTTCCCCAAAGTCTTCCAATAAAAATGGTATCTCACTTGTGTGGGTCGGCCTAGTGCCCAAGACAGGAAACGGCGCAAAGCGCATCGTGGACACACCTCAATTTCGCAGTGAAAAATGAACCTTTTTTGGCAAAGTGCCTAGCTGTAGTTTTTTAACCCTAGCTCTGCCGGCACCTAGGGGAACCAACCAAACCCACACATTTCTGAAAACTAGACACCCGGGGGATTCCAGGGAGGTATGGCTTGTGTGGATCCCCCAACGTTTCCTTACCCAGAATGTCCTGCAAACCTAAAATGTAGCTGAAAAAATCACCTTTTTCACACATTTTTGTGTGGGAAAGTTGTGGCATCACCAGGCTGACACAAATTTCCGACCACCCAGCATTCCCCCGGGTTTCCCGATAAAAACGGTGCCTCACTCGTGTGGGAGGCCCAAGTAGCCGCGACAGGCAAGGGCCCACAACGTAGTGAGGCGACATGAAAATTGCCTACCTCAAAACGACCTGGTTTTGCAAGGGGGGTCACCTGGGTTTTTGGCCCGGTGCTCGGCGGCCACCTAGGGGAACCTACCAAACCCACACATTTCTGAAAACTAGATACACGGGGGATTCCAGGGAGGTATGGCTTGCATGGATCCCCCAGCGTTTCCTTACCCAGAATGCCCTGCAAAACTCAAATTTAGCTGAAAAAATCACCTTTTTCACACATTTTTGTGTGGGAAAGTTGTGGCATCACCGGGTTGACACAAATTTCCTACCACCCGGCGTTCCCCCAGGTCTCCCGATAAAAATGGTGCCTCACTCGTGTGGGAGGCCCAAGTACCCACGACAGGCAAGGGCCCAAAACGTATTGAGGCGACATGAAAATTGCCTACCACAAAACGGCCTGCTTTTGCAAGGGGTGTCACCTGGGTTTTTGGCCCGTTGCTCAGCGGCCACCTAGGGGAACCTACCAAACCCACACATTTCTGAAAACTAGACACCCGGCGGATTCCAGGGAGGTATGGCTTGCGTGGATCCCCCAACGTTTCCTTACCCAGAATGCCCTGCAAACCTCAAATTTAGCTGAAACAATCACCTTTTTCACACATTTTGTGTGGGAAAGTTGTGGCATCACCGGGCTGACACAAATTTCCTACAACCCAGCGTTCCCCCGGGTCTCCCGATAAAAACGGTGCCTCACTCGTGTGGGAGGCCCAAGTACCCGCGACAGGCAAGGGCCCAAAACGTATTGAGGCGACATGAACATTTCCTACCTCAAAACGACCTGGTTTTGCAAGGGGGGTACACCTGGGTTTTTGGCCCGGTGCTTGGCGGCCACCTAGGGGAACCTACCAAACCCACACATTTCTGAAAACTAGACACCCGGGGGATTCCAGGGATTTATGGCTTGCGTGGATCCCCCAACGTTTCCTTACCCAGAATGCCCTGCAAACCTCAAATTTAGCTGAAAAAAATCACCTTTTTTCATACATTTTTGTGTGGGAAAGTTGTGGCATCACCAGGCTGACACAAATTTCCTACCACCCAGCGTTCCCCCGGGTCTCCCGAGAAAAACGGTGCCTCAGTCGTGTGGGATGCCCAAGTACCCGCGACAGGCAAGGGCCGAAAACGTATTGAGGCGACATGAAAATTGCCTACCTCAGAACGACCTGGTTTTGCAAGGGGGGTCACCTGGGTTTTTGGCCCGGGGCTCGGAGGCCACCTTGGGGAACCTACCAAACCTACACATTTCTGAAAACTAGATACCCGGGGGATTCCAGGGAGGTATGGCTTGCGTGGATCCCCCAACGTTTCCTTACCCAGAATGCCCTGCAAACCTCAAATTTATCTGTAAAATTCACCTTTTTCACACATTTTGTGTGGGAAAGTTGTGGCATCACCGGGCTGACACACATTTCCTACCACCCAGCGTTCCCCCGGGTCTCCCGATAAAAACTGTGCCTCACTCTTGCTTCGCAACAGCCTGTTGCAGGGTCTCCTTCAACACTTTCACGAATCTCTCAACTACACCATTGATCTCTGGATGGTAAAGAGCTGTTTTCTTGTGTTTGATCCCCCTGCTACACAAGAACTCCTCAACCACACCTGAGGTAAATTGTACCCCATTATCCGAGAGTAAGGAAAACAGAAAACCCTTGCTCTCAAAGACATCATCTAAAAATTAAATGACTACTGTAGACTCAACAGAGCTCACAACCTTAATTTCTGGCCACCGTGAGTACATGTCCATGCAGACTAGGATGTACCGATCTAAAATTTTTAGTTTCACAGGACCTAAAATATCAATAGCAATGGCCGACCGAGGATCCTTGGACTGTTTCCTCAGCACCATGGGTTTCATCCAACATTTTAAAATCTTATCTCTGCACGCACACTCCATACAATTTCTAACCTCCCTCACAACACAAACGTCCATGACTGGCAACCAATATACTTCTCTGATTCTTTCTTTTGTTTGGACAATTCCTATGGCTAGCATGAGCACTCTTTAAATACCGTTCCCATAGAGCGTGAGGGGGAATCAATTTGCTGCCCCTCAAGAGGAGACCATCAACAAATGCTAGTTCCCCTTTAATTTGCCAAAAAACCCTCAATCCTTCTTCTTACATCATCCTTCCAAATCATCGACAGTACCTTCTGTAAGGTTTCATGCTTTGCTAAATGTTCTCTCCATTCAGCTTCAGAAATAAAATCATCACTGAACAGGCACATGTTGACATTCTCCTTAAAGTCTTCTCCACCAAACCATTCACTCTCTTCAGACATCTCATCATGCCCATCACCCAACCTAGACAAACAGTCAGGCATTGTGTTCCGGGCCCCAGGCAAATATGAGATGACCAAATTAAATTCCTGCGAAGCCACCACCCACTTCCGTATGTGGTGGGAAACAAAATAAATCCCTTTTTTTAGTAAACACCTCCTTCAACAGTTTATGATCCGTCAAAACCTCAAACTTACTTCCCCAAAGAAACTTCCTCAACTTACGGATGGACCAAAAGATGACAAGAGCTTCCCTCTCCACTATGGAGTAATTACACTCCGGCACCCCTCAAGGGTTTAGACATGAACAAAATTGCTTTCGCCTCACCTTCAGACTTCTGAAGCAGCACAGCACTCAATCCCTTAGAACTTGCATCGGTCATCAAATGCAAATCTTTCTTCGGGTCAAAATTGCCCAGATCCTGCACCTTGATCAAACACATTTTCAGGTTCTCAAATTCATATTCACAGGCTTTTGACCACACAAACTCACAACCCTTCTTCAGAAGTTTCTCAAATGACCGGTCTCTCCATAAAAGTTGAGTACAAACTTGTGATAGAATTATGTCATCCCCAAGAACTTTGAAAGTTCATCCTTGTTCTGAGGGACCCTAAGCTTGCAGATGGTATTGACTAAAGTAGCATTGGGATTAATGCCACTCCCCGACATCAAGTGTCCCAAGTAGTCTATCTCTGCCACATTAAACTTACATTTGTCAGCTCTCAGGGTTAAGCCAGCATCCCACAATTTTCTCAAGACCATTCTCAACCTCCCACCGTGCTCTTCAGAGTCAACCCCAAACACAAGAACATCATCCTGGTATACTTTGACTCTGCCAACTCCCTTCAAGATACATTCCGTAACCCCCTGAAACACCAAAGCAGCAGAGATTAGACCGAACTGCATCCTCAAGAACTTGAAGGTGCCAAATGGTGTAACAGAAGCAGTGAGGTCTTGAGAAGTGGAATGCAGTTTGACCTGATTGTAGGCTGACATCAAGCCGAGAGACGAAAAATGCTTTGGTCCCCCAAGGGGACATAGCATTTCACTGATATTGGACAGGGGGTAATGATCCACTACTACCGCCTTGTTGAGTTCCCTCAAGTCTACACGGAGTCTGACCTCCCCATTGGCCTTGTGGGCCATAACAATAGGAGAAAGCCATTCTGTGGCCTCACCTTCCTGTATTATTCCATTGGCGATCAATTTGTCTAACTCAACCTTCATGCTTTGCTTTTCCAAAAGCGGAACACCCCAACTTTCGCTACCTTCGGTACTGAACCGGGTTTGATTTTGATGCAATGCGTGTAATTTTTGAGCCACCCCAATTTGCTGTTGAACACTTCAGGGAATTCCGTGACCCAGACTTTCCACTCTTCACCCACCTGCCTGACAGAAGGCATCTCCTTTAAACACACTGAGGAGCTCTCATTGGGATCCAGAAACACTCGCAAATCACGTTGGTGGAACCAGCTTATCAGGGAGTCCACCTTCTTGGAAACATACACCTTCCCCAGGATGACACTCCCATTAAAGTCGATTGCGCCCCAAAAGTAACCTAGAAGGTCAATAATTTCTCCTACATACCCCCATGGCATTATATCTGGCTTCATTAACTTGACTTTCTTTACCAAATGCTGTTCAAAGAAAAACCTGGGAATTAATGTTACCTTGGCACCTGAGTCAAATAGCATTTTTACCAGTCCATCAATAACCAATACCACTTCCATAGGTCTCTCACCACCAGACCCATTGAACTGACAGATGTTGACCTCTTCCACTTCCTCTACATAGAGGTCCACTTCTCAGATTTTTTTATGTCTACAGGACCTACAACATTTTGCAAAATGACCATTGCGCCCACAAGCACTGCAAGTGACCTTCCAGCCAGGACATTCCTTAAAGCTCGCCATGTGACCATAGTTTCCACATCTGAAACATTTACCCTGGAAATTCTTTGCGATAACAGGTTTCTTATCTGCCTTTGCGAATGTTTTGTTTCTGGCAACCTTATCTTTCTCTACCCTCATAACACTACCCTCACTCTATTCAAGGGGTACATTCTTACGAATAGTTTCTATAAAGGCCTTTGAATGTTCATGAATCTTTGCAATAGTAAGCACCTCATGCAAAGAAAGATTATGCTTTTACCATAAACTGTCTCTGGCTTTATCAATAGTGCAACCCAACATTAGCTGGTCTCCGAGTTGCTCCTCTAGTGATGTCCCAAAGTTGCATGTTGAAGCCAATTTAAGCAACTCAGTGATGTATTGCTTTACTGACTCATCTTGCCTTTGCATCCTCCTGCAGAAGTGGTATCTTTCTAGAACTGTGCTCACCTTCAGCAAATAGTGTAGGTCCAATTGTTTCATACAAATCTCAAATTTATTTAGATATGAATAATCACTGTATGAAAGTTCGGGAAGATGTTCAAATACCTCTTGTCCCTCCAAACCAAAACAGTGTATTAGTAACAAAGTTTTCCTCTCAGCACTAAGAGATGTCCCATATTCCTGAGCATAATGGGTAAACACTTTTTTCCACTTCACCCAGGGTAGAACCGGTTCACCAGGTGAGGACAGAAAAAAACGGTGGTGCAAGAAAATTTTGCATTGTTACAACTTATGGACTTGTACCTTTCAAAGAGACAAAATATCAGCGGAGCAGTCAAGCACAATACACTGCTCGATTGGCTACAGACACCTATATGTGTAAGCAAGTTTGCAAATTTCCGCAGGATGCTGTGCGCATCAGTGTGAGTGCCCAATCGACACCCAAATGCTGTGCACGTCAGCGAGAGGACACTCAGATAGTATGAGCTGTGTGGGTCAGCGTGTTTTGTGAAGCCTTAATAAATACTATTTATGCTGCACGCATTAGCGTGCAGAAATAAGTGCTGTATAAGCTGTGCGCATCAGCATGTTTCCAAAAGGCTTTAGTGCTGTTCGCACCACCAATACATGACTCACTCAGCTGACTCTGAACGTATGAGCTGTGAGGGTCATCTCTGAACGTATGAGCTGTGCGGGTCAGGGTCTTTCGTAAAACCTTAATAAATCTTTATGAGCTGTGCACGGGAGCGTGCTGAAATACATACCATGTAAGTTGTGCCCATCAGCGTGTTTCAAAAGGTTTCAGCACTGCTCGCACCACCAATACACAAGTGGTTCCAAAAGGTTTCAGCGCTACTCGCACCACCAATACACAACTTGCTCAGCTGATATGCAGCGTTAGCGGAGCCGTGCACGACGGCTGAACTGTAACACTGCTCGCAGTACAGATCGCACCACACATGCCGCTGCTGTGAATCGACACACGCACAGCTGTGCGCATCAGCGCACGTCGGGACGATCACCGTGGCCAATTCAAGATGGCCGCCACTACGCCGTACATCGGAAAGTGTCACACGCCGGTGAACCCTTCTCCCATGGACTGTACTCACGTTGCTGGATCGTGTAGGAGGCATACGCATCACCTTTGCTTGTGACGTTCACGGCCCTCCGTCGCAGCAATCTTCAGGTGCCGCCGATTGTCCCTCACCAATGCTGAATTCACACGCCTGAGCATGCCTGTGTCTTAACACCGTAGGATCTGTGGTGTTGAGCGCACGGCCACCCAAATTGAACATCGAGGGGAAGCCAAGGCTTCTCAGGACCTACTTGCTAGCCGTCACCTCCCTTATCTCGGCACCACAACCTCCAGCAGGCAGACTTCGATGAGACTGGTACATTTTGATGTGCTGGTGTCTCCACTGGATCCAAACCCTTGGTGTGGGTTTCTTCCAATTATTCGATCGTTGCCAAATGTAAGATTAGAGTCTCGACATGAAGACGTAGTCGAGAGCCCAGGGTAGGCTTGAAGTAGGCTTTATTGAGTTACCATCAACAGAGACCCCAGCCAGCATCCTAGCCTTGCAACTGTCAACTGACAAGTCGGGCAACATTCTTAAGCAACACCCAGGTTCCACATTTCAGGGATCATCACCTGGAAACAGGGAGCTGCATTCAAATAGAGAAGTGGAACACTAGGAACACTACATAGGCCTTGTTTGATCAGGCTGAACTTGTGACGATCTTCAACCTGGGATGTATGCTGGGGGAGTCGAAAGATGTACCTATACGTCTTAACTATTAGAAAGCACAGTAAAGCAATATGCTTGCCCCTCATTATTTCACATCCGTATGTGATAGAGGGACACAATTTAGCACTCTTGATGTTTAGAACTGAAATGAACGTGGGATCCAACAATGTTTTTAATACTATGTGGAATGCTGCTGTTGGTGCCGCAGTTTTAGACTCATTAATTGACACCTTCTGACTAAAAAATTGAAAGAGAACTATCTGAGCAACTCCTTGGATCGAGGATATTGATGCAGGGTACAGTGATGGCTCACTTGTACTCAACAGGAAGCTTCCTTACAGTAGTCATGGAAAATGATTAAGATGCACAAGCCTGAGCCTTCCTACATCAAAGACTCATTCATTACCTTTTTGCAATACTTTCCAGAAAAGGAAATCTGTGTCACCTGTCCTGCGGTGTGATATATGCCTGCAATGTTTTTTGTACACCGATTTTAGTCGCTGCTATTTCTGGTTCTATTTAAACCTGCTGTCCGGTTTAAATAAAAGGCATGCAAATATATAGCATGTTTTTTTTGTTTGTTCATCACTTTAAGGCTGGGTGCTTTTAGTATATTGGACTGCCAATACATACAAGTTTGTTCCAACAGGTATCAGTGACAGTGCAGATTTTTTCAGAATTTCATAAAGAGGTCCACCAGAAACTGATGGAAAGCTTTCCATCAGGGCCGGACTGGCTGTATTGGGCATTGGGCGTTTCCCCGGGAGACTGTAAGCGTGGGGGACAGTTTTGCGGTGGTCTGGTTGGTTTTGTTACTGGGAGCCGGTATCGCAGCAGTACTGCAATTTCAGCCCCCAATAACAAAAGCAGCAATCCAGCCCTGCTTTCTGGTTTGACAACGTTTCATTTTATTGGGATTGGGCAGGTTTTAAACCTTTGCTCTGAAGTCCTGATTGCCTTTTTGTGAGCTCTTTAGGAAGTTGGATGAAGATTGTGGTCAGTACTATGGGGGTGCTATCATCAAGGCAACTCGGAGTCACATGTGACCATCTGTTTGAAGTAGTAAGAGGGTTTTGTAGGGTGACATACTTGATGGCCCCTAATGGGGTTTGAGCACTGGATCAGACTAAACAACAAAATGCTTTGCTGTCCATGATATAGCTGGAGACAGCACCAGGTGTGTTTGTTAGTTAAAAAGCAGTGTCGACTCTCTGGATCCTCTACAAGGGCAGAGGTCACAGCTCTTTGACTATGGCTGTGATGTGCACTGCCCAGAGTTGCTCACGGCTTTAGTGCAGATTGCGGCATCGCTCGCCGGCGTCGGTGTTGCAATTCCCTTCTGTAGCAGCTAAAACAGCAGTTCTAGATGCAGGCAGACAGAAGGGGTGAAGTCTTTGTGTTCCTGAGACTTCAGAACAGGAGGCAATCTCAGTTTCAAGCCCTTGGAGATCTTTTCTTCAAGCAGGTGACACAGTAAAACAGCAAAGTCCTTCTTCTCCTTTCCTTGGCAGCAAGCAGCCTCTGCAGGTCAACCCCAGACAGCAAACTGCACAGGGGCAGTATTCCTCCTTAACTTATCCGGCTCTTCTCCTTGGCAAAAGTTTCCTCTTGATTTCCCAGAAGTCCTCGGGTCTGGGCCCCTCTTTTTATACAACCAAATCCTTTGTTCTCTGAAGGCAGAGAGTGTCTGTACACAGCCACAAACAGTTCTGTCTTCACTGGTGCAGCTTCCTGTCAGGAGGTGGAGACAGCATTGTTGAAGGAAGACCAGGCCCGTTCAGGTGAAAAGGAAATCTCCTCTCCCTACTCCAAATGCAACCCAGGTCTATTCAGCCCAGCCCTGACTCATCAGACTTCTGGAGCCACAGCCCTCTCCAGCCCCCTGTCATCAAAAAGCCAGACATGCAATACACAAACCTAGCAAAGGCACAGTGGATGGTTAGGCAAGAAAATTCCCACTTTGTAAAAGTGGTATTTTCAAATACAGAATGTGAAAATCACCCTCAATAAAAGATGCATCTTAACATTTTCACTTCAGGCATACTAAACTTTATTTTCGTATCTTGTTCCTAGAGGTCAATTAGGTTTATAAGATGTTATAAACAAACTGCCCTTTCTGGCCTCTGGGAACAGGTAGCCTTGCAATAGTGAAAAACGAAATTGGCAGTATTTCACTATCTGGTCATGCCACACACTTCAGGGCGTGTCCTACCGTTCACATACAATGCAGCCTACCTTAGGGGTAACTAACATGTAGAAAAGGGAAGGGTTAGGGACTGGAAAGTGTGTGCACTTGCCAAGTCGACTTGGCAGTCCCAGACTGCACACAGGCTCTGCAATGGCAGGCCTGAGACACATTTTACAAGCTGCTTCTGTGGATGGCACAATCGGTGCTGCAAGCCCACCAGCAGCATTTGATTTACAGGCCCTGGGCACACATAGTGCACTGTACTAGGGTCTGACAAGTAAATCAAATAAGCCAATAATGGAACCACTAATCCATAACATCAATTTACAAAGGGAGCACTTGCACTTTGGCATTGAACAGCAGTGGCAAAGTGCCCAAAGCATCTAGACCAGCAAAAACACAGGAGGCAACAGCAGGAAAAATGTAAGGGAGACCCACGCCAATGGTGCCAGGTCTAATAGTGGGTAACTGTGGGCTTGGGGCACTACTTCATACAGCATCTAGGGAAGCCTAGCAAGCCTAAACTAGACCACTAGTGGAGACAACAGGTGCATGACCTGAGTGGTTCTCACAGAGAAGCCCTTGCAAACGTCATACTTTAGTAAAAAACACACATTTCTGTACATTTCTATGACAAGAATTTCTGAAATTGGTTCGGAGTCTTAATTTCCTCCTGGAGTTCCCACATGTCCCCACATAAGAATGGTACCCCCACTTGTGCAGGTGGGCCAAGAGACCACGACACAAAAGGCCCTAAAGCACTACGCTGATAGGTAGCTGCGGTATTTGAAGCTGTGTTGTTGCACCACCAATGCAAACCTACAATTCACAGATATTTTTGAAAATTAGACAACCAGTGGATTCCAGGGTGGTGTCAAACTTTGCCTGAAAGCACGCATTTTCTGTACATTACTGTAATAGAAATGTCTAGAATCCAGAAGAATCTACAAAATAACTACCACCCAGCGTTATCCACAGGTCAATGGGAGCACTTGCAAGGAGACTTCAATTGACCTTGATTTGATGCATTTGATCAAAACACATGCATTTTCCTGGGATTCTATTATTATCTCTGCCACATTTCCTGTCACATTAATTTGGTTTTCATTTCTCAAATCAATATATATTTTGGAGGATGGCAACTAACAGAATGTTCCACTGATCTACAATGTTCATACTTGGTTCTGTGTTCTATTCATCACAACACGTCAAAAACACAAATCAGGATATTATTGCAACTTTAAATCTTTTAAAGTTCACTGATAGTACTCTAGGCATACACTATACTTATCTGAAGGAAATACTTATTATCACCTAATACATTTCAATTGATCTTTTTACAATAAGATGATTCCAAAGGTTATCTGTGGGTAAATACTGTCTTGAGATATTGATAAATGATTAAAGTTCATCATTCAGAATCTCTAGCTGTTATGGTCTCTTTAAGAACCAAACACTCCTGGCAACAATGGAAACTTATCAAAATAAACGTGGGGCATCATCTCTCTAAGAAGCTGAGTTTTGGTGATATCCCAATTACACTTAATTTAAAGTAGCAAAAACTTGCTTCATAGCACTTAATTGTTCTTCATCACAGGCGCGCACATGGCCTCACCTAAAGTTGCATCAGGAATATTGCAAAATAAAAGGCTGCTCGTGATTGCAAAATGTAAGGTATGAAGAATGGTGCTCGAATGCCCCTCACCTGGTGGGGTAAAGGTGGCTTTCATTTCCACAACACACAGCTTTAGATAGCAGATTATGTGCATAGAGGGAATTAAGGGAGCAGGTTTGTGCACAAGCTACTAGTTTCACCAAATAACCACAAAGGCCTGGGCATTTGCTATTGTTCATTGACTGCCCTGCAGCTCAAGCCAACATATGTTGTGTTGTTTTATACTGATTTGTATAGTGCACTAATCGCCGGGTCTGGTGGTTTAGTGGACTAATGCATCCACTGCAGGGGCCTGTGTTCAACCCCATGGTCACAGGTTCTAATCCCGGCGGGTCCACTCAGCCTTTCATCCATCTGAGGTCGATAAAATGAGTACCATTGAGTTGGGTAACAATACACATCTGTTATTCAGCGCCTTGAAACCCACCAGGTGATAAGTGTGCTTTACAAATACATTGGTTATGTTATGTTATTTTAGAAACTGCCCGAGGGTGGAACGGGCATCTGTGGCCGCTTCTCGCGTAACTCCAGGGCCCTTTGGTGTTTACGGAGCGGGCTTCAGATGCTTCTCTAATACAGATCGCGCGGGCGTGTTCTCAACGGGGCCTTTGCACCCGTGCCATATTACAGATGTGAGGTCAGTCTGTGTGCCCTCCGACGGTGCCCCTTGATCCCTTGATCCCCCCACACAGCACCTTGCATGTGGGTGCTGTCATTCACTGTCCATGGGCATTGGCTGCCCCCCTTTCAACATCAGGTCAGTGCCGCCTGCACAGTGAAAGACAGACCGGTGGCTTCCAACATTCACTAATGCTCTGTTCCCACTGCAGGCACCTGTTTGCATCAGCATCGGGCACAGGGCATTGGTTGCAATATGGTGCACTGTTCCAGTGTATGCACAGCACACAAATGTGAATACAGTGCAGAGTGAGACAATGTGCCAGATCTATAATTTGGCACCAGACACTTGATGTTAAATTTGTGCAACAATATGTTGAGATGATGCCAGTGTACAATATCAATTTGCTACCATCCTTCAATGACATTTTCTGAATCCTAAATACATATTAGGTGTAAAACAAAAGAGAGCTTGTTTTGTAGCAGTGCATTGAGTCTGAAATAAACATCATGTGCGTAGCTTCCAAAAACGTAAGGAATGAATGTGGTTTGTGTTGGTATAAGGAGGTGGTTATCTATGCTTACATTTCATAAAAAACACCGACTGTGTAAAGGATTTTAATTTAGATTAACTGCATTTAAATGCATTATATGTGAAAATTAGGCAGAGCTCTAGGCCTAGGGTACATATGTTGGCTAACCTGAATATTTCTAGAACAGTCCTTGAGAGTTGGAAGCTAGGGGCATATGTGCAGATCACTCTGACTGTGCTGGCCCTGGAGTGTAAATAACCCATACTCATGTAGTTCATCCCTGAAAACTGAATTATGTATAGGAACGTTAATGAAACAGGTTATATTCCAGCTCGACGTAACTCATTTCATCAACCTAACAAAGATGAAAGGCTTAGTCTGCCTTGCAAGCGCCTCTCAAATCTGTATCTGACAGCTCAGGCCGAGAAGCTTCCATACCAGTTTGTGAGACCACAAACGACCAAACCATCATTTAACATATAAGATGCATTTACAGAGCGTTTCCAGCCTGGGCTCTCTCGGTACTGTTACACATTTCAATGCCCATGAAGGATGAACGGCTGAGTGGGCTCTTCAGGAGGTGCTTGGAATTGCCATAAAATACGTTGTTGTTCATGCAAAAAACAAAGGGGCAGATTTACAATCCCCTTAAGACACTTTTGCGCTGCTGTTTTGTCACTTTTGTGATGCAGCGGCGGCCTCAACAATGCGGGAAATTTACAACGTGATGCATTTAGGGAGATGCGTCAAGTTGTAAAGCCATGCGGCACACTATACCAGCGTCAGGTAAAAAGTATGCAGGGTGGGTGTTCCCACGAATGAAAAGCATTGTAGAAGTGACGCAGTGAAATCTACAAGATTTCACTGCGCCACTTCTAGAATCCCACTGCATCAAAACCTTACGCCTGCTTGAAGCAGGCATAAGGAGTGAACAAAGTACAATAAGTATAGGCCTCCCATGCATTGCTGGAGTTGCGAAACGCTTGCGACAGGGCTCCAGCAATGCGTGACTTTTGGGCCAACAGATGCGTCAGAATTTCTGATGCATCTGTCAATCCTTGCGCCAGGGTACGCCGGATTGTAAATACGGTGCATCCCTGGTGGCGCAAGGATATTGCAGGCTGGTGCAGGGAAACTGACGCATCTCTACTGGTGCGTCAGATTCTTGTAAATCTGCCCCAAAAAATCAAAAATAAAGTGCAAAATAATGTCTGCAAGCCAATTAATAGTTTTTTGGGTTATATTTTATATTTTTTCCATTCTTTTTTCAAAACAGTTTTATAGTGAAAACATTATTTTCTGTCAGGAATACATAGAAGGCAAAGCTGTACCAAAGCCTCAGAAGACAACCTCCGCGCGGCTTTGCACCAACAGCTATAACACCCGTCCATGCACACTCTTAAGAGCAACTCTGACATCCTTTTTTTGTCCCTTTTCCATCTGCCTGGCACTCTTTTCCTTCTCCTTTGCAACTGCAGCCTTCAAGGTTAATAATTAATTGTCGCTTCCTCTCCTCTGCCCTTTACAGATAAGAAAGAGTTAAGCTTAGAAAGTTCAAGCAAAAAAATGTCACCAATGGATGTCCTAAATTTCTGAACACAGACAGCCCGGGGCCTATCCTAATAATAAAAAGAAGCAATTTAGCTTATCCCATCCAGTACACCTAGCAGCTGTTTTATTTTATATATTTATTTTCTCTTTTGAGCTCGGCCCTTTTCTCATTTAGTACCACAAAGATTGTCCTGACAGAATGACCTCCTTCCCGCCCTCGGGCCATTGCCCCGGTGCCAGTAACTAGATAACACACTCTATCAAAGATTTTAAAAAATCATTGAGAAGGCGCCAGAGCTGATAGTAGCATCAATCCTACCCTGACATGGACAGGGTCAGCCATTTATCTCTCCCCGTTGCCTGTGGTCACGGCGGCGGCCATCTTGGTTTCCAGCATCTTTCTTAACAACCTTGCAGATGTTACTTTGGTAGCCGTGATGGGATCAGGAAGGGATTACCAGCACTTTTTTTGCCCTTGACGATCTGCAGAGAAGTCTCTCGGGAATTACTGCTCCCACCTTTTACAGCTTGAGGGCAGTTTAGCAGTCCACGGACAGGAAATACGGAAGCTACAGAAATTAAATATTCGTGTGGGTGCGTGTTAAGATCTACCGTTTAGGACAGGTTTCACAGTCCTCCAAATAGGATCGCTTTCGGGAGAAAATATTTTCGGTCAGGTGATTTTACATTTTCTCTGCAACCACTTTTCATAATGAAGCTCTGGCTGCTTTATATAAGTAAGTATTATACGTTGGATTTACAGCTACAGATTAGATAAAACAGCTCCAAAAGGAACAGTAAGAATTACCTTTCATCTTATAGATAGGTGTAGCTGTTTTATGAAAAGGCAAATTTATATTTTTCGTAATGTCCGTAGCGTATATGCAGCATGTCTTCCCTCGTTGCTTGTGTGTATTCGCTGCGCTAAATGTTTAGATACCTAAAGTTAGCCTATTTGTAAAAATCCAGGCATAGATCTTTTTTTTTGTCTTTTTCTTCACATGCAGTGTATATGTTGCTGTGACCCCTTCCCTAACGTAGGCTGACATAGGGCGTTATTCTGTGAACTTTCCACACCACCTCTGCCTGATTTCATCCTGCGTTTATTAGTGCAGAATGTTTTAGACAAGAGGCGCTGGAAATATTTATGAAAAATAAAAAACATTACTATTCTGCGGGATTTTACCGCATATTCATTGAGGAATCCCCAATGAAAACTCACTAGGATTTCTCCAGGTGGTGACACAAAGCAGAAAAATATGTTTTCTCTTTCTATCACTTTATTTATGAGCTCTGTAAAGTGCTTGTGCTTCCTTATGGATTTGAATAGGAAAACAAACATGAGCGGGGAAGGGTCTTTAGCGTCCAATAAGTGATATCAGGGCCGCCAGCGGATAATCTTCATACCACACTTGCATTAATGACCACTGTTCTCCTAAAACATGTTTCCTCTGACTTGCTTTTGCTGTCTCGAAAGCATCATACCTCATCAGCCCATAACGTATATCATACCTCCCCAGTCGATGACCGATAAAATGCCGCTCCAGCCGATGACCTATATGATACCTCTCCAGCTGATGACCTATATCATACCGCTCCAGCCCATAACGTATATCATACCTCCCCAGTCGATGTCCTATATAATGCCACTCCAGCCGATTACCTATATCATACCTCTCCAGCTGATGACCTATATAATGCCGCCCCAGCGGATGACCTTTATCATACCTCTCCAGTTGATGACCTATATCATTCCTTTCCAGCCGATTAATCTATATAATGCCGCTCCAGCCGATGACCTATATCATACCTCTCCAGCTGATGACCTATATAATGCCGCTCCAGCCGATGACCTATATCATACCTCTCCAGCTGATGACCTATATAATGCCGCCCCAGCTGATGACCTATATCATACCTCTCCAGTTGATGACCTATATCATACCTCTCCAGCTGATGACCTATATCATATCTCTCCAGCCGGTGACCTATTTAATGCTGCTCCAGCCAATGACCTATATCATACCTCTCCAGCTGATGACCTATATCATACCTTTCCAGCCGATTAACCTAGATAAGGCCGCTCAAGCCGATGACCTATATCATACCTCTCCAGCCGGTGACCTATATAATGCCGCTCCAGCTGAAGACCTATATCATACCTCTCCAGTTGATGACCTATATCATACCTCTCCAGCTGATGACCTATTTCATACCTCTCCAGCTGATGTCCTATAGCATACCCCTCCAGCTGATGACCTATATCATACCTTTCCAGCCGACAACCTATACAATACAGCTCAAGCCGATGACCTATATCATACCTCTCCAGCTGATGACCTATATAATGCCGCTCAAGCCGATGACCTATATCACACCTCACCAGCTGATGAGCTATATCATACCTTTCCAGCCGATGACCTATATAATGCCGCTCCAGCCGATGACCTATATCATACCTCTTTAGCAAGAGAAAAGTAAAGGTGCATGAAATGCAACTCAAAACATGATCTTCCACTGGTAGAAAATCCGCCATTTAGGTTTATTCGTACACATGGAAATCTTTATGGTGCTTTGTGTGTGTCCTACACGGTATTCTTTGTAAATCCTCTGCCATTCTGAAATGTAAGCAAATCAATGAAGACAATCTACGGTTTGGTGATTTCCCAATGTCATCCTGGTTCTTTGTGAGCAAGTGAGAATTTCAACCACAAATACTGTGCAGATCTGGTGATACGGTGTCAAAGGGAGGCTGGGATGGGACAGTATACAACTCACAACAGCTGCCATGGTGAATAGGCATCGCAACCACTTCACTAGGCACTTACTTTCCCGATACAATAAGTCATTTATATATTTTTTCTATAAGGGATCAGCCAGCATCCTGGTCAATTAGATATCCAAGTGCACTAGCAGTCAAGGGAGTATACCCCACCTTGATGCATGCATGTCATGGAACTGAGCAAGTGAATAAATAGACCCTGACCCTCTTGTAAAGAGTTCCCATTAAACATTCATCTTACATTTATGTGTTCATTATTTATACTACACCCATCTGCCTATTCTTTTACCATTTCGTTCTTCCATCCATCCTATCACTCACCCCTCAGTCTTTACACTCATCCATCTTTTTACCCATCAACACGCTCTTCCATTCATTAATCCATCCATTTGTTCACCCATCCATTCTTTAACATTTGTCATTCATCAATTTAATTTATCAACTTTTCCTTCATCCACCTTTTTACTGATACAAGCATCCATCCTTCAATTATTTTACCACCTATTGCTCGCTCCAACCACTCAGCCTTCATTTTTCTCATCTGACAGTCCTTTTACTCATTCATCTACCACTTCACCCATTCACACTTTCACCCTTTCTTCATCTATCCAACCACAATTTCATCCTTTCCATCGATCGATCATCCATCCCCCTACGTTATTATGGTACCATCTATCCATCATTTCATCCATCCATCCTTTCCCCATTCATCTTCCCATCTTTCCACCCTTCCATCCATGCTTTCATCTTTCAATATATTCTGTCCATCCAACCATTCACCATACCATCATTCACCTTTTTTTCCCTTCTTTCTTTTTTATTCACTCTCCTTTCCATTTAATTTTCTCATCGTTTTTTCCTATCAACCCTTTTTTCTGCCCTCCCCTAAATACTTTTCTTTCTTATACTCTCTCTCCCGCCGTCTTTTTAGATGCATGTATCTCGTCCTTTTTTCTCAATTTTCATCATTCCTCCTTCTCAGTCTCCTTCAAAATGCTTGGCTCATTTGGTAGTCCTTAGAGGCCCCCTGTGCCCCAGATTATCAGCACCCCCCCAACCCTGTCAGAGGGGTTCCATTTAGCTGAAGGCCAATGAATATCAAACCAATATGGGAGACTGAGGCCCCCCTCTTCACATTCTCCAGGGGTGCCCCTTAATTTAGCATAATGCCACTTCTGTCTTGGTTTTCACTAAATTTGTTATTTATAAGCTTTTGTCTGCGGTTTGGCAAAAAAGGCCCTTAACGAATCCACCAGCGTTTTCAAGACTCAATTTACTAGTACATTGGGTGTAACCGCAACCCCCCTTGGTGCCAACTGCTCGAGTAAGGCGTTCACAACCTCAGTGCTAAACTGTGGCGTCTGACTAAAACCTAACTGCACATGACATGTCCAGAGGTGTAACACAGACGCCTGTAGCCCCTGCAGGTAAGAGGTGCTCCTAACCCTCCAGGAAGACCTCAACCATTCAAGGGGTCCACATATAGACCAAGGCCCATGAATATCTGTGGGGTATACGAAACTCAGGGGCCCCTCATCACATTCTGCAGGGGGGCGACATCACTTTACATTACGCCACTGGCCATGTCATGGCATTTGGCAGTCCTAAGAATGAGTCCTGCCCTTCAAGGAATCCGCAAGGTGCTAATGTGGGGAGGAGCATGGTGTACTGCATAAACTTTGACTTCATAGCACTCAATCCTCATCAGGATAATGTGCCTAAACTTTCACAGCAAATTTTACATTTTCCCCAGAAGAAACTACTTAAATTTTCAGCCTCTCCAAAGCCCATCAATTAAGATATCTAGCTTGTTGGGATATGTGCTGGGGTTTATTGTGGTATGTGCTGGGGTGGCTTAGAAGGTGGGGTTGGAAAGTTCTTAGAATTCCCTGCGTGGATCTCAGGGTGGGCTCTATTTGGGAGTTCTGGTGGTAGTTGCTGCCAGGACGTTAGAGTAGATGAAACAATAAAGTCTATCTCCTGCCGACGTGTTGTGAGCGTTCTTTTAGTGGCAACGCTCTATCAGCTCATTTGTTCCTCCCTGCTGTGTTCCCATGTCGGGACCTGCTGGTGCTTTCTTCTGCCTTCAGATCAGCGCGGTGTTTCTGCAGTCTCTGAGCTCTCCTGGGTAACTGTCGGGCCGTATCCTGCCTCTACAGGCCAGTTCTGGGCCTCTTCAAAGCTTTCTGTGGCCCAACAATGTGGGTGAGTGCAGGGAGGTTACCCCAACACAAAGTGACGAAGTCCTGAACCCCACAGGCCATAGAAACATGCACATGCATGTGCACCATTGTGGCCATTATCCAGCAAACCTTCAGACAGCTTGGTCAAGCCCCATAACCTATAAAGAAATAAGCTAATGCTGATGCTGGCCTCCATTGTAGGAAATTGGGAACCTTCCCAAAGTGTGTCCTATTTCCCATCGATACGCACACTCTGCGCGTGCAACTTAATGGCTGTCTTGAGTTGGGGAAAATAACTTTGAATTTCATATGCATCATGTGTAAAAAGGTCACACAAATGTACCTTGACAGGCACATCTGAAAATCTCAATTGATTTTAGTGTGCAGATAGTTTATGCAGGAGCCTGCATCAACAATCGGTGACAGGCACACCTTAATGTACAGTTAACAACTATATTGTGTACCATCATTGTTGATTACCACTTTTGCATTTATCCTAACAGAAACAGGTTAGAATTGGAGTCTTTTTAGTAAAAGAGTAACATTTGACATTGGTTGTGGCAGCAACTCAATCACGTACGATCACCTCATGGAAAATATATTAGCACCACCACCTTTTCTCCAAGTTCCTGGCACTTCTCCACTAAACTGGAAACAGTGGTGGGACACCCTTGAAGCATATCTAGAAGCGATTGATGGTGCTACATTCACATCGAAAAAGAAAAAAGCTCTTCTGACATACAATTTGGGTTCTGAGGTGAGGAGCATATTAAAAACCTTAACTTTGGAAGTAGTTAGGTCCACACACGAACAGGAGAAGATGGTGTTTCTGCAATTGTAGTTGATGATTATGCATCTTTCATCAAGACATTGGATAACAGATTTAATCACAGGAAAAATATAGTATTACAGCAGCACAAGTTTCTTCAACATTTTCAATTTCCTGGGAAATCGATTGACGATTTTGTAGCCGCAGTTAGAACACTTGCAGCTACATGCAACTATAGGGAATTCAGAGATTAAATCATCCAAAATCAGTTGACTGAATGAGCCAACAACGAGAAAGTTCAAGAGAAGCTTTTATCTACAAGGGTCCCCATTTAGAGGCAGCCCTTACTCTGGCCAGAAGAATTGAGCACTCACAATTCTGCACGAAAGAGATGAATGAAGTTGTTAGATCTAGAGATGTAAAACATCTCAATTTAAAACACAATGGGCAACCTGCGAAGGGAGCTAATGCCAGAACTTTGCGTAATTCTCAAATCCTACCTTCCAAATCATCAAAGGGGAAAAAAAGAGACTTCTTGTTACCACTGTGGCAGTAAGTCTCATCTCGGAAATGCCATATTCTGTTCTGCAGTGAACCAAACTTATTTCAATTGTGGCTTTGCGTGTGTGAGCAAGTTCAGGTCAGAACACTGCTCTTTTGCAGATGGTCAAAAACATTGAAAACAATTCTATTGTCTCTGATGAGGATACTAATGTAGTACTGATGTTATCTTCCTCAAGCCAGAAAGGGAGTGGTGTAGTAGAAATATCATCCATAGTAGGGTTATGTAAAAGTAAACACCCATCATACATGATCGCTGTGAATAATAGCGATGTTAAATTCACCACGGATTCTGGTCCTCCATCCATGTTAATGAATATGAAGGATTTTGGCGGATTGGTTAATGTACGAGGGCATCAGTCTCGCATATGGGGGCAAGAGGTTAGACGTTTTAGGAAAATTTGATGCCAACTTGGAGTCTGAATATATTGTCAAGTATGGTGCAAACCTGTTGGGTTGGGAAGGGCAAGGGGAACTTGGAATTGTTTAGGACCCCAATTAACCAGATATGGTGATAGCTAAAAGAAAAGTGAGTGGGGTTTATATTGCACAACAAACTGGAAGCCTCCCCAATTCAAGCCTGGTTTGTCATTTCAAGGCTGAGTACTGGGTCAGAGATTATCCTGAGGTTTTTAGTGAGAAGCTGGGAAAACTCAAGGGTTTGCAGCATTGTATAGTGTTTACAGACAGTGCACATTCAATGGCCCACAAAGTATGCAAAGTTCCATTAGGTTTGCGTGGTGAACTGAAACTCAAATTAGACAAATTATGTTTCATGGGAGTAATCGAGCCCATTGAGGGGTCTGAATGACTGGCCCCCATAGTCCTTGCACGTAAAGTTGATAAGTCTTTTTGTAGATGTGAGAGATCCAAATTCTAATATAAGGGTTGATTGCCAACCCTTACCTAACATCAATAAAATGCTGGCGACTTTGAGTGGTGCTCAATTGTTTACGTCTCCAGATATATCCTCAGCCTATCACAAGGTTGAACTGAGCAGGGATTCCAGATGTCTCTAATCATTTGTTCTGTGTAAAGGGGCATATTGATATGTCTGCAAGCCATTTGGTCTGGAAGCCTCCCCAATTCAAGCCTGGTTTGTCATTTCAAGGCTGAGGACTGGGTCAGAGATTATCCTGAGGTTTTTAGTGAGAAGCTGGGAAAACTCAAGGGTTTGCAGCATTGCATAGTGTTTACAGACAGTGCACATTCAATGGCCCACAATGTATGCAAAGTTCCATTAGGTTTGCGTGGTGAACTGAAACTCAAATTAGACAAATTATGTTTCATGGGAGTAATCGAGCCCATTGAGGGGTCTGAATGGCTGGCCCCCATAGTCCTTGCACGTAAAGTTGATAAGTCTTTTTGTAGATGTGAGAGATCTATATTCTAATATAAGGGTTGATTGCCAACCCTTACCTAACATCAATAAAATGCTGGCGACTTTGAGTGGTGCTCAATTGTTTACGTCTCCAGATATATCCTCAGCCTATCACAAGGTTGAACTGAGCAGGGATTCCAGATGTCTCTAATCATTTGTTCTGTGTAAAGGGGCATATTGATATATCTGCAAGCCATTTGGTCTGGCATCAGCCTTTATTCCAACGATTAATGAACTATTTATTTGAAAACACAGAGGGGTTCATGTTTTTCCAAGATGACATCTTGATTTTTAGTGAGACGGAGACTGAAAATGACAACAGAGTGAGGTGTCTGTTGTAAATCATAAAGGCTAGGGGGGGTTAACCCTAAATAAAGAAAAATTTAAGTTTTCCCAGGAAAGTGTGGATTATTTGGGGCACCATGTGTCAGGCAGAGGCGTTGAACTAATAGTGAAACATTTGGAAGCCATACAAGGTGAGCCAAAACCCAAGGACAAATAGCAACTTCACTCATTACTCAGATTAGTAGAATACTATGCCAAATCTGTTAGCAACTTTTAGATTAAAACAATGTGTGTGCATAAACTCCTTACAAAAACGTGAGGTATGTGTGAGACGAAGAATGTGAGACAAATTTTGAGCTGATTGGAAAGGAAATTGTGTGAGCTCCTCCTCTAAACCTCTTGACATCAATGATGTGTGTATCATCACCACCGATTCTAATAACGTTGGGCCCAGTGCTGTGCTTATGCCAAAACGGGCAATTACCATGAGGAAACCATTGTTTTCGCTTCCAGAACTCTGACAGGAGCTGAGTTCACATATTCAACAACAAAATAAGAAGCTTTGGTGTTGTGGCGGAAAGTCCAAAACTTCAAAAAGTTCTTGTGGGTAAATGAATTTATTCTAAGGTCAGATCACAAACCGTTGGTGGATCTGTTCATCAGAAAAGGGGGTTGAAGAGCTACCCCGCCTATTGCGAAATGGCAATATAGGTTACAAGAAGTCCTTTACAAGTTGGAATATGTGGAAGGGGCCAATAATTTTGTGGCTGAGTGCCTGTCTAGATTACCACTGAAGGAAGATGAAGAGCAATACGAAATGACTATTGAACTTGAAATAGTTTGTGTTGTGAATTCAGTTGATGACACTATGAAAGGGGCTCTATCTGAGCAGGAGTGGTTGGAGGCAGTGTGGTATGACAAAGAGCTCCAGGATGTGGCAAACTTTGTTTCAAATGTTTGGCCTATTACCAGAGATACCCCTGAAGTGTTGAATCCCTACTGGAGACGGGGGCGGGGGGCGGGGGGGGTGTGTCCATTGTTGGTGGCATTGTGCGCAGGGACGGACAGTTGATCATCCCAGGTGTCCTACTTATAAGAGTCCTAGATTTGGCTCATGATGGTCATCTTGGAATTCATCCTATGAAGCAAAGGGTAAGAGAGGATGTTTGGTGGCTTGGAGTGGGCAAAGCTATTTAGCATTATGTCCATAAGTGTAGCATGTGAGTTCTTGGTGATAAAGAGCTGGTGAGGCGGTCCTCCCCTGTCAACCCTGTCATAGTGAAAAACACACCTTGGTTTAAAACTGCATTTGATGTGTCTGGACCTTTTGGAGTTACTGGTAGCACACACAAGTATGTTTTAATTATGATAGACTATATGACGAAATGGCCTGAAGTGAAATTTGTGGACAGCATAAATTGTGTAACAGTCATTAAATTCTTCAGGGAATATCTCTTGAGAGAGGGATTCCCTGAAGAACTGGTGACTGATAATGGCACTCTACGTTTATCCAGGGAAATGATGTACTTCCTGGAAAAATCGAGCATAAAACGCATTTTAAATTCCTTGTACTATCCCCACAGTAATGGTTTAGTTGAAAGAGTGAACTGTGTCATCAAAGACCAATTACAGCTTGCACTTATCAATGGGTTGCATTAGAAGGAAGAGATTGATGGCATGCTACAGGCCGTGAGAATAACCTCTCATATAAGTACAGGGTTATCCCCTTTTGCATTACTGAGAGGCAGGATTGCTGGAACTAAGTTAAACAAAGAATGGATGTCTAGAAAAACCGTGGATGCTCTAAAAATGTCAGGAGTGGTGGATGTAAGTACTACAGCACAGAGTAAATATAGCACTGGGAATAATGATCAACACAGAACTCTAGCCGTTCAGGTTGGAGACTGGATGAGAATCAGGAAACCTGGCTTTGTCTGCAAGGGATTGTCACGTTTTTCTGCACCCATAGGTGTGAAAGAAGTGAAAGAACAAGTAGTAGTGTTAGATAACGGTAAAAAATAAAATATATTTTATGTCTCAGTAGTGCCAGAATCCAAAGCAGAGTCTGTAGATAGAAAAATGGGGGTGCAATCTGACTCTGATCGGTTTAACAAACGATGTTCCAACAAGAGGGTTTCCAGTAGACCAAGATCGAGCTCTGTGAAGTTTAAGGATTATGAAATGTATTATCCTGCTCTCTGTGTATGCTGAATTCATATTGTTTTCTTAGGTTTATTCACTCATTATATGGTTAGTTCTTTATTTTCATGTTTGTGAAGGAAGAAAGGTGTGTTGGGATATGTGCTGGTGTGTGTTGGGCTATGTGCTGTACTGGGGTGGCTTAACATGTGGGGGTGGGAAAGTTCTTAAAGTTCCCTGCAAGGAACTCAGGGTGGGTTTTATTTGGGGGTTCTGGTGGCAGTTGCTGCCTGGACGTTAGAGTTAATGGAAGAATAAAGCTTAGCTCCTACTGACGTGTTATGAGCTTCCTTTCAAAGCTGTACCAGGAAATAATGGTGTTGCATCTGCTCACTCCTGTCCTGAGATATCTGCCATAGTCAGAAACATAAGACAAATTATCAGACACGTTTTGTACCACAATATCGCAGTAGAATTCCTTGACCAATTAATTTATCAAGACATTAAAATTAAGACTCAAAACATTATCACAGCGCTGTGAATTATGGTAGATCTACCATTACCTTGCTGTTATTTCATTAGTGGATATTATCATTACCATATAAACCTATGTCGATATGGTGATAAACAATCTAATAGGAGCTCTTATAGAGTGAACATTCAAGACTAAGAGGCTATGTTGGTGGTATTGACAGATAATGGCTATTAATTGCTAACCAACTGAATGGTAGTTTCTATATCATACGCAGAAGGATGAAAGGCTGAGGGGACCAGCTGGAATTTGTACCTCCGACCATGGGTTAAATGCAAATCCTTGTAGTGGATGCATTAGCACACTGAGACACCAGTTTTAGCTAAAAAATCCAACAGCACTACCTAGTCATGCATTGTATCATATGTTTCTTTATAGAGGCCTTACCAACCAATGCTTTGCAATGGTTTCTAGTACTTCGCAGTCACATGACACAAGACCTCCTGATCTGCAGCAAACCACCACAACAAAGATGACAAGAGCCTCCCTGACCTCCCCCCCCTAGTATATGGCTGCTATGGTGGAATTGTGTTACTTTGGTGATGTTTAGGAGAAAATGTCCAAACTCAACCAGTTATGGGGTTAGGTTTTGTCCTCCACAAATGTATTTGTACCTCCATTTAATGACAGTGCCTTACATGGTGTTCAAATTTGTTGTAGACGATATTGCTGACATTTTGCTTCACGGGCAATAGGAGACCAAATCAAGATATTTATCATGTTTTTTATGACTCTTGCCCAGACTATCACTCTGATCAGCCAACAACTGAATAGCCCAAACCAATAGGAAATGATCTTGCAGTAGTTGCTGGGACATTCTGAAGCACAGTGTCTCCGCATATACTTGTTCTGCAATACTGATCATTGAGCAAAGGAGTTGATGAGGTTACTGGAAGGTCCAGTGTGCCGCTGGCCACATTCTCTCAGTATTTGGTAATTTTTGATCCCTATTAAAAGAGGCTGAATTTGATTTACTTGTATGGACTTATCCATTGGTGTTGGCCCCATCTCAGTATTAGATACAATCCAGAATCTCAGTCTTTTGTGAACCCCCAAACTGTACATAATACTGAAAAACTTCCAAAGAACAAACATAGAAGAAAAATAGAAAAGGAGTGAGCAGGAGGTAGAGCTGGAGTCCACATAAAAGTGGCAAATGTATGGAAGCACCCATTTATCATCCAGCTTCCTTGCTCTTCAAAAAAATGTGGATACTCTCTTGTGGCCTGATTACAAGTGGTTCGTTAAATTTCAATCCTTGAGATAACACCTATTTACACAGGAATCACAATTACAACTGGTGTGATGTTTGTTGAACATAGAATCCTTTAAAATTTTGGCAGGACAAACCTGCACGAATTTAACAAGGAGAAAAAGAATGGTATTTACTCGGACATGTAGATTTTGGTGCTGTAACACCAAAATCCACAAGCTGTTCCCTAAAAACTCGAAATATGCCAAAAACTACCTTGTGTAAAATTTATTTTGGATGTGATAATTATGGCGTTTGATAAGCCCTACTCACAATCAGGCCCTTTATGGGAGAATATATATGCTAGGGATAAGATGTATGCTATAGAGATTTCATGTTACAGAAACACTATCATGTGTATAGCATCAGTTTGAGAGATGAATGTGAAATAGATTTCACATCTAACTGTGGAGAATACTTGCAAAAGACATCTCGGTAGTATGTGATCATTTAAATGTACTGTGATATACTTGACACCCCCAAGTGTGGCTTGGCTGGTAGTTTGAGGCTACTGTGAAATGCTTCACTATGTCTGTTATCCTTTGCAAACTGAAGACTGGAAGAAGTATTGCATGTATACTTTGCTGGATAAAATGATCTGACAAAGATTTTCTGTTGCGTTCAACTTAGTAATGCAACCATTGGCTTACCTCTCTGACACTCTCCGTGAAGCTCCTTTACTCAGGATGCTGTTAGTCTATTGACTGTGTGCAGATAGGTGCTCAAATTGTGGCTGACAGTGAGGGGCTGTTAAGCATACTCTATCACTATGTTGCTTTATAGCAAAGCCAATGCTGTCGTTCATGCTTTTTGTATGAGTAGATGTCACACTGAAGAATACAAAACATTGATGGATGGAATGCTTGCATTAATCTTAGCCACTGACAATTACTCGGGCCACCTCCCAATCCATCATTATTTTGCACAACGTGCCATCTCAGTTTAAACCCTGCCATGTGCAAATCCATCTTGACTCTGCTCCAATGGGAACAGTCCAACCTTTAATTGCCAGGCTAGGTTCTCCCTGAACTTGAGCACAGGCAGCCCAAGACTGAATTTCCCCTTATTGACCCTCATGGTAAGACCTGGGCCGGAATTTCAGGCTGGACTGTACCCATTGGAGCAAAGTCAAGACTTATTTGCATATGGCTGGGTCCAAACTGATGTGTCATGGTATGCAAAATAACAATGGACTGGGATGCTGCTGAAGTAATTACCAATGGCTGAGATAAATTCAAGTATTCCATCCGTCATTTCTTTGTATACTTGTATTGTGTGATGCCCTAAGTGAGACAGGTGTGCTCAGACATAGTTCCTATGTACCCTCAGGCACTGGAACCAAGCTATACAGTAGCGGCTAGTGGAGGGAGTGCTGCAGGGCGTTGGGGAGGGGCAAGGGAGGGGCAGGGTGGGGGTAGTAAACTCCGGCTCACGGCCGACCGGATTAATGTAAATTAATACATAAATAAAACGAATTTCATTGCGCGCGCTGCATCACCATTTGGCGTTTTAGCGTGCGCAATAAAATTTGTTTAATTTATTTATTTATTTGCATTACTCCGGTCGGCCATGAGCCGGAGTTTACTACCCCCCACCATCACCCTCCCCCGCCCGCCCCACCGCCCCGCAGCACTTCCTCCACGAGCCGATACTGAAGCTATACCCGACTAATGAGCACTAATAAGGGGGAAACCGGTCTTGCGTTGTTTGAATTCCAGTTCAGGGAGGACCTGGCCTAGCAGTTCGAGGTTGAACTGTTCCCATTAAGATAAAGCCTGAGTGATTACCAGTGGGTGAGATTAATTCAAGCATTCTATCCAACACTTTTTTGTATACATTTGTTTGTTTGAGTGGAGGCTGCTCGACCATGCAAGGATGCTACATATATGGTGTCAGCATCCATTAGACACCTGGTATCCTTGGTTTGTGACTCTAGCTCCCTAATAGACTACAAAGGACTCTCTCAAACAAATAGAGCCAAAGCTTGGAAGAGCAACTTACCTATTCAGGCTAGTAGGGTGACCATTTCAACCGATGGCCTACTGCACGTACTGGCAGAGCCCTTCACAAGCGTTGGACAGATGAGCTCCCACTGCATTAATAGGTACAACAAACAGTTACCTGGCTTCAGACTCTTCGATTTTTTTATTTTTGGAGCTGTCAGCTAGAGGCTTGTTCTGACATTCAGCACCTGCTGTCCTGGAGGCACACCAGAGACCTCAGTTGCAATAGTGCGGCACACAGTGTGTGCAAGACAGTGGAAGAGCTGCGTAGGGCAACTGCAACTTATCCATGAACTTAGTTTTTTTCCCCATTGGCATAATACATTTGGCATTCTCCAAACCTGCCAGCCTAGGAATCTGTTTCACTGTGTGAGGGGCAGAGCTTGTTGGAGGACAGCTCTTTCAGCTTATCACTGCCTACACAGCCCTGCAAGGGATGTGACAGTGGAGAAGGGATGGGACAAATCACTAATGGACTATGAAGCCTCTCCCCATCCTATTGACATACAAGAAACAAAGGCCTCTGAAGCCGCCTGAGGGAACTTGCACAATGCGCAATGCGTTTAACCCAGCAGAGCCTTCAACGCCTGAGCTGGAAAACGACTCTATGTAGGGGTTTACAGCTCACTGGGTAATGACCGTATGAGAAGAGCAGATATGGAGACACACATTGTGGCGTTGTGTGAGTTGGCAAGCCTGTATGCTCCTCAAATGGGCAGTATGTACTGAAGCCTTATCAAAGAACTCATGGATCGTGTTCAAATGCATAGATAAAGCTCCTTGGTGGCCCCTTTCAAAGACACTTAATTTACTGACAGTAGGAATAATGAGCTGTGATGCTTCATGGTTTATCAGAAAAGAATAGCCAAGTTGGCAGTCAGGAAGAAGGACCAACCACAAGATAAAAAAAGAATTGCATCATTATTGTCTGGGAGAAAATTGGATCACGTCTGTCTGCTACAGGACAGTAATTGGATTTCTGGGACAGGGATAGAACCACAACATTTCCAGTTCATCAAAAGTACTGCACTTCTTATACACAGATTGACTGCAGCAGAAGTATAAAGTCGAGGATCAAGTCAGTAAACAAAACATTCCACAAAGCACACCTGCATAGAGATAAACCTTTTCTTCATTGTATTGTTAGAGCTGCTTGTTTAATTAAAACATTGAAGTTGCCATGCCTAGCCATTGCTCCACCGTGTTCATCCATAGGGGTCTCACAGAAATATGCGATCTAGCCAAAATGTGTGTCTCGTACTAGAAGAAGAGCCAAATGGACAAAGCAGCAGGTCTTGGTGGAAATAAACTTATGTCAGCAATAGCAGCAGTAGGGGTAAAATGTAGACAGCCAATGGTTAACAGGGAAAAATAGGGGAAGAGAGAAAATATCAAGGGACCTAGAGGCTGTAAGCTTGGCCATGGGGCATGGCAAACATAAGGACAAGCAAAGAGACAAGGTTACCAAATGGATTCAACAACTGTAAAACTTACAAGAGTGTTCCCACCAATCAGCCTTGCTGTCATTGTAAATAGTAAGAAATAGGTTTTTTAATAAACTATACTTTTTTGTTCCACCCATTTTAGCTTACAGGGCCCCCTCACAGCTGTCATCTAAAAGAGACACACTAGCAGCTAATGATAGCGTAAACCAGTAAGAGGGTGAACTCTAACAATTATGCCTTAAATAAACCCGAGAAAGATCTCATAGTAATGATAATGCCCTGAGTAAAGCAGCAAGGGAGCTCACAGTATTGATAATGACCTGAGAAAACATGTGAAACAGCACAAACAATGCCCTTCAGTAAACAAGTGAGAGCTCAAAGTAATACCAATGCCCCGAGTGGACCATTGAGAGAGCTCAAAGTAACAATGAGGCCCTCAGTAATCCAATGTAAGACCTCACTGCGATGCCCTGAATAAACCAGCACAAGGGCTTGTCGTAATAATAATGTCCTATGTAAAGCTGTGAGAGGGCTCACAGTAATAATAATGCACTTTGTAGATCTGTGAGGGAGCTCACTGTAAGAAGAAATGTCCTGAATAAACCAGTGAGAGAGCTCACAGTAACGATAATGCCCTGAGTAAACCTGCGAGATAGCTCACAGTAACGATAATGCCCTGAGTAAACCTGCAAGATAGCTCACAGTAACGATAATGCCCTGAGTAAACCTGCGAGATAGCTCACAGTAATAATAATACCCTGAGTAACCCAGTGAGAGAGTGCACAGTAACAATAACGCCCTGAGTAAACATGTGAGAGAGCTCACAGCAGTAATAATGCCCTACTTAAACCTGTGGGAAAGCTCATGGAGGGATGGCTCACAATAATAATAATGCCCAGAGTAAACCTGTGACAAAGTTAACAGCAATAATAATACCTGTGACAGAGCTCAAAGTGATAAACATGCCCTGAGTAAACTGCCAAGAGAGCTCACAGTAATATTAATAATACCCTGAGTAAACTTGTGAGAGAGCTCGCAGTAATAATATCCTGACTAAACATGTGAGAGAGCTCGCGGTAATAATATCCTCAGTAAACTTGTGAGAGAGCTCGCAGTAATAATACCCTGAGCAAACTTGTGAGAGAGCTCGCAGTAATAATATATTGAGTAAACTTGTGAGAGAGCTCGCAGTACTAATATCCTGAGCAAACCTGTGAGATAGCTCGCAGTAATAATACCCTGAGCAAACTTGTGAGATAGCTTGCAGTAATAATATCCTGAGCAAACTTGTGAGAGAGCTCGCAGTAATAAACATGTCCTGAATAAACCAGCAAGAGAGCTCAGAGTAATTTTAACTGCCTGTGTAAACCAGTGAGAGCTCACAGTAATAATAATACCCTGAGTAAACTTGTGAGAGAGCTCGCAGTCATAATATATTGAGCAAACTTGTGAGATAGCTCGCAGTAATACTATCCTGAGTAAACTTGTGAGAGAGCTCGCAGTAATAATATCCTGAGCAAACTTGTGAGATAGCTCGTAGTAATAATACCCTGAGCAAACTTGTGAGATAGCTCGCAGTAATAAACATGTCCTGAATAAACCAGCAAGAGAGCTCAGAGTAATTTTAACTGCCTGTGTAAACCAGTGAGAGCTCACAGTATTAATAATACCCTGAGTAAACTTGTGAGAGAGCTCGCAGTAATAATATATTGAGCAAACTTGTGAGATAGCTCACAGTAATACTATCCTGAGTAAACTTGTTAGAGAGCTCGCAGTAATAAACATGTCCTGAATAAACCAGCAAGAGAGCTCAGAGTAATTTTAACTGCCTGTGTAAACCAGTGAGAGCTCACAGTATTAATAATACCCTGAGTAAACTTGTGAGAGAGCTCGCAGTAATAATATATTGAGCAGACTTGTGAGATAGCTCGCAGTAATAATATCCTGAGTAAACTTGTGAGTGAGCTCGCAGTAATAAACATGTCCTGAATAAACCAGCAAGAGAGCTCATAGTAATTTTAACTGCCTGTGTAAACCAGTGAGAGCTCACAGTAATAATAATGCCCCGAGTAAACTTGTGAGAGAGCTCGCAGTAATAATATACTGAGCAAACTTGTGAGAGAGCTCGCAGTAATAATATCCTGAGTAAACTTGTGAGAGAGCTTGCAGTAATAATATCCTGAGCAAACTTGTGAGATAGCTCGCAGTAATAATACCCTGAGCAGACTTGTGAGATAGCTCGCAGTAATAATATCCTGAGCAAAGTTGTGCGAGAGCTCGCAGTAATAAACATGCCCTGAATAAACCAGCAAGAGAGCTCAGAGTAATTTTAACTGCCTGTGTAAACCAGTGAGAGCTCACAGTAATAATAATACCCTGAGCAAACTTGTGAGATAGCTCGCAGTAATAATATCCTGGGTAAACTTGTGAGAGAGCTCGCAGTAATAAACATGTCCTGAATAAACCAGCAAGAGAGCTCAGAGTAATTTTAACTGCCTGTGTAAACCAGTGAGAGCTCACAGTATTAATAATACCCTGAGTAAACTTGTGAGAGAGCTCGCAGTAATAATATATTGAGCAAACTTGTGAGATAGCTCGCAGTAATACTATCCTGAGTAAACTTGTGAGTGAGCTCGCAGTAATAAACATGTCTTGAATAAACCAGCAAGAGAGCTCATAGTAATTTTAACTGCCTGTGTAAACCAGTGAGAGCTCACAGTAATAATAATCACCCTTATGCATCAAGCCAAAATCCAGTCGGTAAAATACCGATTCCTTATTAGCTCCCGGTATTAAGTAAAAAATACCCAATCCCAATGCATCAACCCAAAAGCAGAAATCGGTATTTAAGGAATCCTTAAATAGCGATTCTTTAAATAGGGATTCCTTAAATACCGATTCCTTAAATAGCGATTGCATTTAAGGAATCCCAAAGTGAGATTCCTTAAATGCAATGCATCAAAGTAAAAAAATTAGCGATTTCGCTAATAAGGGGAGCAAATTACCATGAAGATGAACTGCATGGTAATTTGCAAAAACTTTGAAAAATGCACTTTTGTGCATTTTTCAAAGTGTCATGTTGCGCACACACATGCCCTTAGAGCATGTGTGTGTGCAACATATGTGCACATATCATTTTCAGGGGTGCAACAGGGTGTCCTTTTGACACCCTGGCACCCTTGAAAGTGCTCCAGCTATTAGCGATTCGGTAATACCGAATCGCTAATACAGAATGGCTTTACATTCATTCCTATGGGCCTCCAAGGCCATAGGAATGAATGGGTAGGTATTCCTTATTACCGATTCGGTATTACCGATTCGGTAATAAGGAATGTTAAGGAATCGCTATTTGAATAGCGATTCCTACATGCATAGCCTTTTGCTATTCCTTATTAGCGATTCCTTATTTTTCGCTAATAAGGAATCGCAAATGCTAATGTTGATGCATATGCCCCAATGCCCTTAGTAAACCTGTGAGAGAGTTAACAGTAACAATAATACCCTGAGTAAACCTGCGGGAGACCTTACAGAAATATTAATGCCCTGCGTAAACCTTGCGAGAGAGCTCACAGTAATATTAATAATTTCCTGAGAAAAACAGTGAGAGAGCTCACAGTAATAATTCCGCCTTGAATAAACCAACGAGAAAGATCACAGTAAAAATAATGTCCTGCATTAATCTATCAGAGAGTAAAAAGTAATGATAATGCCCTAAGTAAACCAGTGAGAGAACTCACAGTAATAATAATTGTTAGACTTGGCCCTTTTTGCAGGGTTATGCCTAAACCTGTTGCCTTCCTCCTGGTATTTTTCTGACCTGGTGTTGGTGGTTTTAGGACTCTGGGCATTTTATCACTACTGTTCAGTGCTAAAGTGCATGTGATCTCTATGGTAAACGTGGTAAGATTGGTCTACACCTGTTTAGTAAAATTAATTTACCTATCGGTCCCTTGTAAATTGGTATCTCATATAACCTGGGTCAGTAAATTAAATGCTACTGGTGGGCTTGCAGCGCTGCTTGCGCCACCCACCAAAGTAGCCTTTCAAACCTGTCTCAGGCCTCTGCCATTGAAGGGCCTGCGCGCGCAGTGTACTGCTGCTGTGAAGTGGCACATAAAGTGGTTGTCACGTCTCTGACTCCCCTATTACTACATATCAGTCACTCCTAAGGTAGGCCCTAGCTAGCCCTATGGGTAGAGTGCAATGTAGGTAAAAGGTAGGACATGTGCTTTAACTGTGTGGCATGCCCTGGTAGTGACAAACATCCTATTTGGTTTCTCACTATTGTGAGGCTGCCCTTTCATGGAAATGCATTGGGGATTCCCTGATATGTGTTTTAGTGGTAATACCTGATATCAGAGGAGTAGTATGAGCCAGTTTGGTATGTTTGGAATACTGGTAATAAATGCTGTGTAATGGTGTTCGCAAATTTATTATCACTATTTTACAAATACCACTTTTACAAGTGGGCATTTCTGTGTGCTATGTGTCTTTGTGCCTGCCTGTTGTGTATTGCTTGTCTGGCACTGGATGACAGGGGCAGTGGAGGTGCAGTGGCTCCAGAGTGGCTGGGTGAGTCAGCACTAGGCTGAATAGGCCGATCTGCATTTGGAGTAGTGGGAGGAGTAGCACCTGACCCTGAACAGGACTGTGCCTGCCTTCGAAAAGGCTGGCTCTCCCCCCTGTGGTGTGTCTGGGGCCAGAGCCTACACTAACAATGGGGACTGTTGTGCACTTGTTAAGTGCCCCCCAGAGCTGGTTTGGAAAGCTCCAGTGCCCTGTGTCAGGGCAGAACAAAAACATGTTGTACTATAAATATTGGGGCTGTGACCTCATGTCTGGGCAACTTTGTGCTTACTTGGAACTGAAGAAGACACTGCGTGGGCTGCAGTGAGCCAGGAGGAACTGCCATGGAACTTTGTTGCTTAGAGGAGGATTGCCCCTCTGTTTTGGGGCTCCCTGTGCTGGCCTGCCTGGCTGCGCCCTGCCTGTGTGTCCCCCCAGCACTCTTCCAGGAATGCTGCTGTGCCCCTGGTCTGGGCAGACGTGGGTGCTTTGTCCTGCAATCAGCACATTTATGAGTGCTCTGCTGCCTCCTTATGAGCAGAGCGTGGTGAGCACTGTGCACCTGATCGCTCCTTGGGTAGATCACTACTTTTTTCCAACAACGTGGGGAGGCCTTGGCAAGGTGCCCCATTGTGGCTCAGCACCGGTGAAAGGTTCTCCATGATAACGCCTCCTTAGCTTGAGAGAGCAGGCAGCAGTGTGGATGGCTCGAGCATGTGCGAAGAGGAGGGCCAAGCACCAAGAGGAGATGACCGTCCAGCAGGAGTCTAGGTGGCATGTGCCCCTTTGTTGCCCTGGTAACCGGTAAACCACAGCTGCTGTCGGAAGTCAGACGGAGGTTGCCTGGTTGCGATCAGGGCCTTAATCCAGGAAGCAGAAAGGAGCCAAGTTGACAGAGACTTCGCTCTGTATGCAGACGGCCGTTCACAGGCTGGAAGTCAGGCAGGAGAAGCTTATTTGTGGGCGGAACCTGGCGACAAGATAGAGCCTGCGCCTCGCAGGCTCCTCAAGGACAGATAGCCAGAAAAGAAGGCAGTGATGACGGAGACTTCGCTCTGTATGAAGAAGACTCTCACGCGTGCCGCAGTCATTTTGGAGACCCCGACGGCAGTCCTGCATGATTGCAGGTAATTGTCCTGAGTAAGGTCTCTTCGCATCCGGGGGCATTCTCCAAGACAGGGGGAGTTGCACACCACCCCCTCCCCCCTTTGCTGCATCTGCAGCTAGGGGGCTAGTGGAAGACTTGTGAAGAGACACGCAGAGGGGAGAGCCCTCACTTTGGACAAGGGCATTGCGGGGACGCCCCGGACGAGCCCCCGAGGATAATGCCAGAAGCCCTGATGTTCGCCTCTATGTTTTGGTTGGGCATAAGGCACTCAGGTGATGTGTGCATCTTATCAGTGATTACGGTGCCCTAATGATGGGGTTTACGCCTAATGCTTCTTACTAGGATTCACTGATGATTATGATGCATGCCTAATATCTGTATGTGCAATGTTTTATGCTATGGTGATGATGTGTGCCTAATATGCCATATTAGGTAATCCTGTGATGATGGTGATTACATTATGCGCACTGCTACTGATGGTTTATGCATAATGTAATTGTGCTAGGTGTACCCTTACCCGTAGTTACTGGTGTTTTCACTAACTGTGATATGATGGTTATGACAGTGGCCTGATTGGCCCTGTAGTGTATATAATCCCTGTAAAGTAATACTAGTGCATGGTGGCACAGTGTATATATGTGATTACGTTCTAATGTGTTTTATCAGTAATACAAAGGTTATTTTTTATATGACCTTGTGTGGAGTTTCCTTTGTGGTGTGCCTAGTGTGTCGCTGCTGTGTGAGTGTGTTGCGCAAATGCTTTACACATTGTCTCTGGGATAAGCCTGACTGCTCTGCCAAGCTACCAAGTGGGTGAGCATGAGTTATCTTAATGTGTAACCCCCTTGCCTTGACTAGAGTGGTGGTTTCTGCCTGGATTAGATCCCGTATCTAACAATAATACTCTGAATAAACCTATGAAAGAAGTCACAGTATTAATACCGCCTTGAGTAAACCAGTGAGAAAGCTCATAGTAAAAATAATGTCCTGAGCTAACCAGTGAGAGAGTTAACAGTAATAATATTGCCCTGAGTAAACCAGTGAGAGAGCACACAGTAATAAAAACATCCTGAGTAAACCAGTGCGAGGGCTCAAAGTAATAATAAAGCCATGAGTTAACTTGTGAGAGAGCTCACAGTACTAATAACACCGTGAGTAAGCCTGCGAGAGAGCTCACAGTAATAACAATGCTCTGAGTAAACCTGCGAGAGAACTCGGAGTAATAATAGTGCCCTGAATAAATTCTGTGAGAGAGTTCACGGCCTATAATAATAATACCCTCAGTAAGCCTCTGAGAGAGCTCACAGTAATAAACATGCCCGGAGTAAACCACAAAGAGACCTCACAGTAATAATAATAATAATAATAATACCCTGAGTAAACCTGTGATAGAGCTCACAGTAATAATAGCTTGATTAAAACTACGAGAGAGCTCAAAGTAACAAACGTGCCCTGAGTAAACCAGCAGAAGTATTCACAGTGATATTGATGCCCTGTGTAAACCAGTATTAGAGCTCGCAGTTATGCCCTGAGAAAGGGTGTGAGAGAATGAACAGTAATAATAATACCCCAAGTAAACCTGTGAGAGAGCTCACAGAAATATTAATGCACTGAGTAAACCTGTTAGAGAGCTCACAGAAATATTAATGCACTGAGTAAACCTGTGAGAGAGCTCAGAGAAATATTAATGCACTGAGTAAACCTGTGGGAGAGGTCACAGAAATATTAATGCACTGAGTAAACCTGTTAGAGAGGTCACAGAAATATTAATGCACTGAGTAAACCTGTGAGAGAGCTCACAGAAATATTAATGCACTGAGTAAACCTGTGCGAGAGCTCACAGAAATATTAATGCACTGAGTAAACCTGTTAGAGAGCTCACAGAAATATTAATGCACTGAGTAAACCTGTGGGAGATCTCACAGAAATATTAATGCACTGAGTAAACCTGTGGAAGAGCTCACAGAAATATTAATGCACTGAGTAAACCTGTTAGAGAGCTCACAGAAATATTAATGCACTGAGTAAACCTGTGAGAGAGCTCACAGAATTATTAATGCACTGAGTAAACCTGTGGGACAGCTCACAGAAATATTAATGCACTGAGTAAACCTGTTAGAGAGCTCACAGAACTATTAATGCACTGAGTAAACCTGTGGAAGAGCTCACAGAAATATTAATGCACTGAGTAAACCTGTGGAAGAGCTCACAGAAATATTAATGCACTGAGTAAACCTGTTAGAGAGGTCACAGAAATATTAATGCACTGAGTAAACCTGTGAGAGAGCTCACAGAAATATTAATGCACTGAGTAAACCTGCGCGAGAGCTCACAGAAATATTAATGCACTGAGTAAACCTGTTAGAGAGCTCACAGAAAATGCACTGAGTAAACCTGTGGGAGAGCTCACAGAATTATTAATGCACTGAGTAAACCTGTGAGAGAGCTCACAGAAATATTAAAGCACTGAGTAAACCTGTGAGAGAGCTCACAGAAATATTAATGCACTGAGTAAACCTGTTAGAGAGCTCACAGAAATATTAAAGCACTGAGTAAACCTGTTAGAGAGCTCACAGAAATATTAAAGCACTGAGTAAACCTGTTAGAGAGCTCACAGAAATATTAATGCACTGAGTAAACCTGTGGGAGAGCTCACAGAAATATTAATGAACTTAGTAAGCCTGTGGGAGAGCTCACAGAAATATTAATGCACTGAGTAAACCTGTGAGAGAGCTCACAGAAATATTAATTCACTGAGTAAACCTGTTAGAGAGGTCACAGAAATATTAATGCACTGAGTAAACCTGTGGGAGAGCTCACAGAAATATTAATGCACTGAGTAAACCTGTGGCAGAGCTCAGAGAAATATTAATGCACTGAGTAAACCTGTGGGAGAGCTCACAGAAATATTAATGCACTGAGTAAACCTGTGGGAGAGCTCACAGAAATATTAATGCACTGAGTAAACCTGTGGGAGAGCTCAGAGAAATATTAATGCACTGAGTAAACCTGTGAGAGAGCTCACCGTAATAACAGTTCCTTGAGTAAACCTGTGAGCAAGTGAACAGTAATACTGATGTCCTGAGTAAACCTGTAAGAGGGCTAACAGTAATAAGGGCTTCAATCCCCGCTGTACCGCTCAGACTCTTATGCACTATAGGGAAATACAACAAGTTCCATTGTGGTTCTCAATAACACATCAGCTGGCAGAGACAAAGTATCCAATAGACTAAAGTGATGCACTATTTGTTATCCATTACCTTATGCCACTATGCATCACTATCCATGTGTTTCTGCAGCCCCCATCCTCCCTAGTAATCCCAGCTCCTCATCTCCTGCATCTGTTCTTGGGTCAAGGGTGAGAGAGAGGAAGGAATGATCTGAAATAAGTTCTTACAGGAGTCTGATGGAGGATGTGTTCCATCATGGTGACACAGGCAGTTCAGATCAAACCATGTGCATCAGCAGAGCTCTGTCACAGCCCATTAAATGATCCACCACTCAGCACAACCTGCCAACGGGCAGCACTTCTATCATAATATGAATGGATCACGAGGCATGTCTTAGGAGTGTTCACGTGGGGAAGTATTTATAAAAAATGTGTGCTCTATGGACTCCCTTATGAGTGCTGGGTTTCAAAGGAGTTCTTGCCCCCTTTACCTCAGAATGGAAAATGTGCCTGCAGAATCAGTACAAAGTCACACAGGCTTCCGCCCTCACAGGGAAGGGGCTCTCCATTGACATGCTCTTATTAGCAAAGCGTGCATTACCCTTGGAGTTCAGCTTTAATAAATCCCACACAGCATACGTCCCCACACGCTGAAATCCTAAAAGCATCCTTAGCCAGACAAGCCGTTCATTCCATCTGGAGTTTCCCCGGTGGGCCGGGGTCTTTTTGAAAGCCCATGGCTACTCCTGGTGCCACTGTCACTTTCCCCAGCTCCCCGAGGCTTGCAGACCACGGTAGTGTTTCAAGAGAGAAATTAAAGAGGAGGGTGGGGGAAGGTAGAGAGAAAGTGAGCAGAATGGGTGAGGAGAGAAGGGGAGAGATAATGGATGGATGGAAAGAGAGAGACAGCAGGAAGAGAGCCGGGTTGCTATAAGCATTTTTGACAGGGCTGTTTTTGGTTCCCCAGTGCGGGCCTGAAAGCGTCATCTTTTCTACACAACCTCCTCCCTCTAAAACACACTCTTCCTAGTTAGTCTGTACAGCCCAGTACAAACACGCGCTTCATGCTTTATGGTGTTCAGGAAAGAGATACACAGATTACTGAGGGCAGAGCAGGACTTAATGAAGGACGCCATTTTGAAAATACAGTGCACTGGCATTGCCTTGCGACTTCAGCTGCACAGAAGAATGGATTTGAATTTGTTGAAAGTGACAAATTACAACAGGTGCTGGCCAAATGTACGCTTCAAAGTGATCACTGACAAGATGAACTGTAAAAAATGATCCATTGATTCAGAGTAGTTCTATCTGGCAGTATAACTTCCATACAAAAGCTGCGTTGACAGAGGTAGAAGGCAGATTGATTTACCATGGAATCAACTTCCTATTGTACTACAAAGGGCTGGATGTTCATTGCGCTTAAACGAGCAGAACCCATTTTATTCAGCACAATATGCCACATCCCCAGGATCAAAATATTCAACTGTAATATCCATCTCAGGCAGTAATCTATCTAAACATGGCTGATACACTTCGTAGTCTATAATTAAGCATTATTGTCATTTCTTTAGGGTCGTTTTAACAGGTCTTAATGCCCTCCCGAGAGAGTGCCCGATTCACAGAACTAACTTAAGACAAAATCCGAAACTTACTACCATTTTGGTATTCACAGAAGGCACTTACTCTTTTTGGTATTCACAGAAGGCACTTTCTCTTTTTGGTATTCACAGGAGGAACTTACTCATTGATGAGTAAGTGCCTTCTGTGATTACTAAAATGAGTAACACTTACTCATTTTGGTATTCACAGAAGGCCCTTACTCATCAATTAGTAAGGGCCTTCTGTGAATACCAAAATGAGCAAGTGCTTTCTGTGAATACCAAAATGAGTAAATGGTAGTAAGTTTAGGATTTTGTCTTAAGTTAGTTCTGTGAATCGGGCCCATTGTGTTTAACCATGTTAACTGTCTGCCCCACAGTTACGGGCCTGCCGAAAGGAGAAGGTGCATTATGAGGAGAAAAGGCAATTATCCGCTGCTAAAGCCCATCAGCATGATGGCAATAAAGCTATTATGAGCTGTCCCTCCCATTCCCTCCCCCACTGGAAGACAAACATGCCAGCTATCTTCAACTTCTACATGTAGCGTCTTGAGACTTTATTACAATTCACAGAAGCAACATTTATAACTCGCACGCTAAGCAATCTGGTTGGTTGACCCAACCTGAGCATTGCATCTGGGGTGCCTGCGGTTGATGTTTTGTGTATATATATTTGTGTGTGTGTGTAGGAACATGCGTGTACATGCATAAATGTAGGTACGTGCATATATGCATGTGTGTTATAGTGAGGCTCAGATTTTATTCATTCAAAACCATTAAAATTCTGCAGTTATAGTTGCCTGAGCTAACTGTAACTTACGCCCCCGCAATGCACTGCTTATGACCTCACATATTAAACAACTCATGACATGGACAGTGACATCACTGATGACATCCCAAATGACATCACTGATGACATCATCCAGTGATTATAAGTGTTTTGTAAACTTTTCTGAGACTTAAAGATATATACTAAGCTACAGTATAAGTTAAATTACTATTCTTACTGTACAAGTAATTAGTCATTTAATTTCTAACACATCTCATCTATGTGGCTGTGTGACCGTGTCAGTGTGTGAGTGGGTGTGTGAGTGGCTGTATGGATGTGTTAGTGGGTATGTGAGTAGCTGTATGGGTAAGTAAGTGGCTGTATGGGTGAGCTAGTTGCTGTGTGAGTGGCGGCATAGGGGTTTGAGTGGGTGTGTGAGTGGCTGTATGGGTGACTGAGTGAGTGTGTGAGTGGCTGTATGGGTGAGTGAGTAGATGTTTCAGTGTGTGTATAGGTAAGTGAGTGGATGTGAGTGGCTGTATTAGAGAGTGAATGTCTGTGTGGGTAGGTGTAGGATGCTTGCTCTCTATATAGTGCACTGAAATGAAGCACACTGTGCAGAGAGTCCAGTTAGACTCAGATTGGTATACTTAAGCAAAAGTAGATAATACTAACACTCAATGTGTGGTAGTGTTGGCAAGCAGTTAGATACATCAGAGGGTAGTGTTAAGCATTTGTTGTACTCACAGGGGCAATAAATGAGACACACAGTCAAGAATAAATCTGAGACCAATTTGCAAAAATAATTACAATTTTTATATAATTTGTCAGACGAAGAACTTCGTTCTACAGTAACAACTTTTAAAGTTATGACGTTTTACAGTTCGCAAAACAGATCACTTTTATGCACAATTACGCACCAATTAAGTCAATGGGGAAAAAGACAAAAATACATATACAATTGTACAGTCGACTTTTAAGGTTCACCTATTGGATTTTGGTAGTTAGCAGGGCCAGGTCCAATGTTCCCCCAGCAGATTCTCAGGAGCATCCTGGATTCAGCCAGGAGTAGGGTGCTGAAGTTGTTGGTTGTTGGGGTGCTATGGGAGAGGGGACAACTTGAAAATGCACTGTACAAGGGAACTTACAGGTTAGCCTGGGGGGCCCACTCAAAGGAGCAGGTTGCAAGGGCCTCAGGACATGGGAGCGCAGCTGGATCATTGTTAACGGGGCCACTCAGACCAGGTGCGGAGCAGATAGGTCAGCCGGGCAGCGTGCACCAAGATGTCCTCATGGTCAGGAGCAGCCAGCTTGGAAAAGCGATTCTGGAACAGCTGAGCACTCAAAAGTGGGTCTCGGAGGCTTTCGACATCCTGTGATGGGTGCTTGCTTTCTGGGCAGTTAAGTCTAGCAAGGACTTTTCGACAGTTGCAAAGGATCCAGTACCCCGGGTATTGGTGCGGCATGGCTCCAGTAGGTCATGGTGCCCCCAAACTTGGTAGGGGGATGATAATTGACCGTTCAGAGCTGGAGTATGCCTTTTGGTGTGGTAGATGTGTCGGAGTCACCGGGAAGCTGCAAGTCAGTGAGACCGTAGTCTGTGGTTTGGTGCCTGCTGTCTCAGGGGAGAACAACCTCTGTTCCAAGGGAAGTCCTTAGGCAATTTGTAAAAGACTGGAGGTGCTCCGGGGTTCTTGGAGTCCTCACAGTGGCACGGCAAGGCAGCACACCACGATTGTCGAGTCCTTAAGACAGCAGGCAGGGTTTGGTGCAAATTTATCTTCAGTTCTCAGGCAGCAGCTCTTCTTGGTCAATTTCTTCTTTGTGTCTGTCAAATCTAAGGTTCAAGGTCCAGGGATGCCACCCAAATACTTAAATTAGGGGCATTAAAGGAAGAGACAGGTGATAACCAATGGAGCTACCTACCTTTTGGATGTCTACACCCTATAAGTGACACTATGCTGGCCCTAATAGGTTTGTGTCCACCATCTCAAGATGGTCAATTTTCAAAAGTGGGGTCCACATAGATTGCCATACCTTAGTGGTGGTGTTTGCTTAATGTGGGCACTGCGCGTCATCTAATATTCCCCGCCACAAGTAGTACAGGAAAAAGGGATTAGCATCCTCCACTATCTGGAGATGCCTGGGTTGCATTTCAAAGGCTGCTTCTCCTTTGAAGATTCCCGCCTCAGAAGGCCATTCTCTCCTATAGGAGGTGTGAAGCCCTCTGCCCAGAGCAAGCTTTGCTCCTGGCCTCTGAGAGTGCTGGCCCTCATCCCATGAGGTCAGAAACATGTGGCAGTCTGGGTGAAATGAGACAGAGACCACACCAGTGCTTGGTAGGTTTTCAGGGGACCCTCTAAAGCAGGGGTACTCACAACCTTTCTCTTGGGGGCCAAATTTACAGTGTGGTTTGTGGCCGAGGGCCGCACCTTGGGGGCGGGGTCATTGGGGGAGGGGGCGGGGCTAGAGCAACACAAAAAAACTGTGACCATGAGGTGGAACACAGGTCCCTGCAGTCCACTGAGCCACCGGACCCGGCATACACATATCTCTCTCTCTCCCTCTCTCTATCTCCCTCCCTCCCTCCTCCGTCACCCTCGCTCCTCCATCTCCCTCCGTCCTCCGTCTCCCTCCCTCTCCCTCCGTCTCCCTCCCTCTCCCTCCGTCTCCCTCCCTCCTCCATGTCCCTCCCTCCTCCATTTCCCTCCCTCCTCCGTCTCCCTCCCTCTCTCCTTCTATCCCTCTCTCTCCCTCTCTGTCTCTTTCCGCCTCCCCCTCTCTGTCTCCCTCTCTCTCTGTCTCCCTCCCTCTCTGTCTCCCTCCCCCTCTCTCCCTCTCCCTTCCTCTCTCCCTCTCCTTCCCTCTCCGTCTCTCTCCGTCCTCCGTCTCCCTCCGTCCTCCGTCTCCCTCCCTCTCCGTCCGTCCTCCGTCTCCCCCCATCCTCCGTCTCCCTCCCTCTCCATCCGTCCTCCATCTCCCTCCCTCTCTGTCTCTCTCCCTCCCTCTGTCTCTCTCCCTCCCTCTCCGTCTCCCTCCCTCTCCGTCTCCCTCCCTCTCCGTCTCCCTCTGTCTCCCTCTCTCTGTCTCCCCCCTCTGTCTCCCTCCTCCTCTGTCTCCCTCCCCCTCTGTCTCCCTCCCCCCCTGTCTCCCTCCCCCTCTGTCTCCCTCCCCCCTCTGTCTCCCTCCCCCTCTGTCTCCCTCCCTCCCTCCCTCCCTGTCTCCCTTCCTCTCTCTCCCCCTCTCTCTCTCCCTCTCCCTTCCTCTCCATCTCCCTCTGTCTCCCCCCTCTCTGTCTCCCCCTCTCTGTCTCAATTCCTCCCTGTCTCCCTCTCTCCCCCTCTCTCGCTCTCCCTCTCCGTCTCCCTCCCTCTCCGACTCCCTCCATCCCCCTGTCCCCCTCTTCCCCTCTCTCCCTCCTTCTCCGTCTCCCTCCCTCTCCCCGTCTTCCTCCCTCTCAGTCTGCCTCCCTCTCAGTCTCCCTCCCTCTCAGTCTCCCTCCCTCTCAGTCTCCCTCCCTCTGTCTCCCTCCCTCTCAGTCTCCCTCCCTCTCAGTCTCCCTCCCTCTCCCCGTCTCCCTCCCTCTCGTCTCCCTCCCTCTCCCCGTCTCCCTCCCTCCCCATCTCCCTCCCTCTCCCCGTCTCCCTCTCTCTCCCCGTCTCCCTCTCTCTCTCCGTCTCCCTCTCTCCCTGTCGCCCTCCCTCTCCGTCTCCCTCTCCGTCTGCCTCTTTGCCTCTCTGTCTGTCTCTGCCTCTATCTGTCTGTCCCTGTCTCTGCCTATCTGTCTCTGTCTGTCCCTGTCTCTGTTAGTCTCTATCTCTATCTCTCTCTGTCTGTTTCTGTCTCTCCCTACTGCCCTCTGTCACCCTCTGTCCCCTTACCCGACTCTCACACCCTGCTGTTCTCTTGTCATTCTTTGTCACCTGGCGGCCCGCGGGCCGTACTATGAGTACCCCTGCTCTAAAGGGTCTCCTGTGTGCATTTATGAATAAATACAATCCTGGTATCAGTGAGAATTTTAAGACAAGGTGTTTGGTAGCAAACATCTTAGGGTACAGTGAAGACATCATGGAGCTAGGAACCTTGTAATGACAAATATTCAGGGGTACTGCAAAAGACACCCAGTTTCTCACAGTGGGTGTATGATTTGTTGTATGGATGTGTGAATGGATATGTAAGTGGCTCTGTAGGTGTATATGTGGTTATATGGGCGAGTGAGTGGCTGTTTTAGTGGCTGTATGGGTAAATGAATGGGTGAGGGAGTAGCTGTACTGGTGAGTGGCAGTGTGAATGGATGTATGGGTGAGTGTGTGGGTGTGTGAGTACCTGTATTGATGAGTGAGTGGCTGTGTGATTTTCTGTATGGGTGACTGAGTGGGTGCCTGAATGGCTGTAAGGGTGTATGAGTGGCTGTGTAAGTGTCTGTATGTCTGTATGACTGGATGTGTGAGTGGCTTTATTAGTGAGTGAGTAGGTGCACGAGAGGCTGCATGGGTGAATTAGTGGGTGTTTGAGTGGCTGTATGAGTGAGTATATGTGTGAGAGGCTTTATGGATGAGTGAGTGGTTGTGTGAGTATTATTTTATGAGTCTGTGAATGGGTATGTGAGTGGTTGTGTAGGAGTGGGTGCATAGGAGGTTCTATGGGTATATAAGTGATTCTGTGGCTGATGTCATCAGTGATGTCATTTGAGATGTCATCAGTGATGCCACTGACCATGTCATGAGTGAGGTAGTATGTCAGGTCATAAGCATTGTGGGGGTATACGTTATAGTTAGCTCAGGTAGCTATAACTGCTGAATTGCTCTGGTTTTGTAAGAGTGAAATGTGAGCCTAACTGTAATGTTCCTGTAACCTTTGTTTTTGTTCGTGTATTACTAAGGTCTTTTTAATTGTATTTCCCAACTATAGCGTACCTGTAACCTTAGTTTTTTTCAGTAAATTTCTAAGGGTTTTCTAAGAAAAATGTCCATAACTGTAACTTGTAATGTTTCACAGTGTATGTGTGAGCACCTGTGTTGGTCTGTAGGTGAGTGTATAAGTGTGTGTGTGTGTGTGGGTCTCTGAGTATGAGTCTGTTAGTGGCTATCTGAGGTGGTGTATGAGTGTGTCACTGGGTCTGTGAGTGACTGTGTGAATGCCTCTGTGGGTTTATCATTGGTTGTGTCAGAGCCAGTGTGTTTCTGTGAGTGGCAGTGTGAGTGCTGCTTTGGATATTTGGGTGGGTGTTGGTGAGTCTATGGGTGTACGAGTGGGTGCTTGGGAGGTACTATTGTTTTTATGGATTTCCATACTTAGTGTATTTAAAGGCCCAAACCCTGCTCTCTGCTCTTACAAGGTGATGTCATTAAAGAATTCATTTGTCACACTCAGTGAAGTTCAGATTTTACTCCAATATATTTTCGACATATTCACTTTTGTTAAGGATTTCAGTCTTTTTTCAATATAGATTTTTAGAGGGAAAGTTTTTGCTTTCTTTTCACCCAGCCTACGAAGAAAGATTTGTTTCAATTTTTCTCCAAGTGGAGCTTCACCTCTGGCACATGCTGTGTTTATATTTGTAAATGTTTCATGTTAAGGTTTAATTTTTCTAAATTGAACATGAGGATCTAAATGAAATACCAATGTTCTTGAAAATGTATACTCTTCTGAGTTATTATGTACTAGGAAATTATTTACTATTTTGTAATTGTGCAAATGTCTACTGCATATTATATAGTACACCTGCAGAATAGACCACTCATTTTTGTATTTCTGTGTGACTCCTAGTCATTTGTTTCAGTGGAATAATAACTATTTTTTTTGTCATAAATTTGTCGTGAATTCATTGTGAGTTATCGTGATATGTATGTTCCGGTTTTAAGGAAATGTTGCAAAGACCGCATGTTTTTCAAAAAGTCTAAAATGCATATATAAACATATTGTAAATAATGTTTGACAATAGCTGTTCACTAAAATAGCATTTAAACTTCTATTTTTGTTAACATTTTCAATGTAAAGCACTTTTAAATTTTATTCCCCATCTTCGCAACAACTCTTTAATTGCGATGACGTCGGTAGTCGTGAATATCATGTGACTATGTAATAAAGAGATTTCATTGGAGAAGACAGTTTTCATTAATCTTCAAAGGCAGTTCCCACCCATTTCTGTCTTCTTGATGGATCCAATTGCTATTTGGTTTATTCTTGGAGGCCTGCTGGAGTTTGAGTGCAGGACTGTGGTGTCTGTATTTTTTGGGCATTTTTTCTAAAATAAAATGGCTTCAGCAAGAGGTGAGGAGGTGGAGAAAGTCCATCAAGATGCTGTGATGAGGAGCAGGAGTTACCAGCAGCACCAGAAGTCTTTTCTAATTAGGAACCACCTGCTAAGAAGCAGAGCATTGCTTAGGATTTTTTCACCTTTTCATCTGGTGAATCAAAAAGTTTGTGAAGTACACCTTGTGCAATATAACCTTATCAAGAGGCACAGCAAAAAAATATTCATGTGGTACAACAAATATGTTGTACAACTTGAAACATACAATGCAAACCAACCTAAAAGTGCACAGAAGGAGAGCACAGTAGCGGGGCCATCAACCTCCAGGGCTGTACCACCTGCTCCTGGAAAGAGAGTTCCAGTGGAAGTGGAGAGGAGAGGAGGTGCCCACAATATCTCCAGAGTTAAGGTGCATTGGACCTTATTTCCTTGACTGCAACACCACCCTGACAGCCGGTGAGCAGTCTGTTGATGTGATGTTGGAAACAGCAATTCAACATTCCTGTAAATTGTTTGTTATAATTTCCACTGTTTTTGTGTTTGTAGTTAGATTTTTTAATTTACCCTCATTGCCACTTTATTTGTGAAAAAAATACAAAAAATTACAAAATGTTAAAAAATATGTTAAAAAAAAATACAGTTCCAGAAAAAAAGAAGAAAAAAAGGTTCTTGTGGTAAACCGCCTTTCATGGTTAAGAAAATAGATAAACTGTATGACTGTGTACATATAAAGAGGAGAGGTTGTATAAGTGTTTGACTGAGTGTGTTATTGGCAGCATGGGTGAGTGAGTGCCTGTGTCTGCATGGATGAGTTAGTGCCTGTGTGAGGGCCTGTTTGGTTCAGTGAGTGTCTGTGTAAGTGAGTGAGTTGTTCTGTGAGTGGCTGTAATGGTGAGTGATGGTTGTGTGAGTGACTGTATGGTAAGTACCTGTGTAAGTGGCTGTATGGGTCAGTGACTGGCTGTGTGAGTGGCCATATGCAGTGATTGTGGGAGTGGCTGTATGGGTGAGTGAATGGTTGTGTTAGGGACTGTATGGGTGAGTGAATAGTTGTGTTAGTGGATGTATGGGTGAGAGAGTGCCTGTGTGAGTGGCTGTATGGGTAAATTAGTACCTGGGTAGGTGGCTGTTTGGTTGAGTGAGGGGCTGTGTGAATGGTCATATGGGAGTCAGTGGTTCTGTGAGTGTCTGTATGGGTGAGCGAATGGTAGTATGAGTGGCTGTATAGGTGAGTGAGTGTCTGTGTAAGTAGCTGTATGGGTGGGTGACTGGCTGTGTCAGTTTCTATATGGGAGAGTGAGTGGTTGTAGAAGTGCCTGTATGGGTGAGTTAGTGCCTGTGTCAGTGTCTGTGTGGGTGAGTGAATGGGTGTGTGAGTGACTGTATGAATGAGTGAGTGGGTATGTGAATAGCTGTATGGGTGAGTGAGTGGATGTGTGATTATCTGTGAGAGACTGCAACTCTGAGTGGCTGTATGAGTGCGTGAGAGGGTGTGTGAGTAGCTGTATGGGTGAGTGAGTGCTAGTGTGAGTGGCTGTACAGATGAGTGAGCGGCTTTATGAGTCGGTGTATGGGTGAGTTAGTGGGGGTATGTGTGGTTGTATGGGTGAGTGAGTGGCTATGTGAGTGGATAAATGAGCGAGAGAGTGGGTATGTCAGTGACTGTGTGGGTAACTGAGTGGCTGTGTGATTGGCTGTATGAGTGACTAGGTGTGTAAGTGGCTGTATGGGTGAGTGAGTGGCTGATTGAGTGGGTGTTTGGTTAAGTGAGTTGGTGTGTGAGTGGGTATATTGGAGAGTGACTGTGTGAATGGCTTTATGGGTGTGTTTGCAGGTATGTGAGTAGTTGTATGGATGTGTGAATAGGTATATAAGTTGGGTGTCATGGTGTATAAGTGGTTGTATAGGTGAGTTAGTGAATGGTTTTATGGATGAGTGAATTGGTGAGTCAGTGGCTGTTTCAGTGAATGAGTGGCAGCGTGGTCTTATCTATGCGTGAAATAATAGGTATGTGAATACCTGTATGGGTCAGTGACTGCTTGTGTGGTAGGCTGAATGGGTAAGTGACTGGTTGTGCAGACTGCATGAATATATGATTGGGTGAGTTTCTGTGTGACTGACTGCAAATCTGCTCTATTACACTGAAAATCTTAATTATAAAATAGGCAAAACAAACTAAAAGGAAGTTAAGGCAAGAGCACTTTATGTTCAAAAACACTTTCCATGGTGTCTAACCAATATAACTGTGGTAGAAAAAGTGTTTTGACACATTTAATGACATTCAACTGCAGCTGCTATGGAAAAAGAAAAAATAACATAAAGATATGTTAGTATTTAATCTTCAAAATTACAGAAACACACCAATACATATTACTTATACTGTAACACTCTATTACAATGTAGTAAACATATCATTTTCCCCTTTTTTACTGTTTTCAGCTCTCATACTTTTTCACTATATACACTGGTCTGAAGCATCAACCCCGAACAGTGGGGAAAAACAATCAGTGGATTGTAAAGAAAACCCCAAAGCTGCACAGTACTTCTCTGTAATTAAGTGACACTATGCATTGCACTTAGTTCAATTCAATAATTAATTGCTTTTTCTGGAGTTACTTCAGTAATGTAAACAAACCTATGGTAAAAATATTGCTTAAATTATAACATCTGGTGCAATATTACAGATAAATACAAAGCACTCTTCCATTTTGGAGAGCTTTTTGGAAACATCACCCCTGGTAGGCCAAATTTATTTATTTATTTATTTATTTATTTAATTTATATGGCGCGTTATAACCACAGGGGTCTCTAAGCGCTGTCTGACCAGATTTACGTGAAAGATGTTACATTCACTTGAAACCAGCTGTGCACCTAAGATCTGCTCCATGCTTGTTTGAACAGTACCGTTTTTAGTTTTTTTCTGAAGGAAAGTAAGTTACTTTCCTTCCTGAGCTCTGGAACCAATTTGTTCCATAAAGCTGGGAGCGTGTTGGAAAAAGCACGGCCCCCCACCGTGGTCAATTTAAAGCGGGACTGAGACAGAAGAGTGGCGTACGACGAACGCAAAGTCCTACCCGGTGTGTAGGGAGATAGTCAGGATTTCAGGTATTTTGGTGCTTTGCCATACTGAGCCTTGTGAGCGATACACAGTCCTTTGAAGACAATTCTCTGACGAATTGGCAGCCAGTGCAGCTCCTGCATCAGGGGAGAGGCATGGGCAGTCCTGGGTTTTTTAAATATCAGCCTAGCTGCATCGTTCATAACTCCCTGTAGTTTGTCCAGCAGCCGCTGTGGCAAACCTAAATAAAGGGAGTTCCCGTAGTCCAGCCTAGCCAGAATTGTGGCTGAGACCACGTGTCTCAAAGTAGGGAATGAGAGTAGGGCAGAGATCTTCCTTAGTTGTCTTAAGAGGCCTATACTGGTGCCTACTACAGTGGCAACTTGTTTTTCCATGGATAATTTATTATCCACATATAGGCCTAAGCTTTTGACTGCAGCTGCCGGTTTTGGTGGTGCGCCCAGCTCCCTAGGCCAAAATTTCTCACTCCAAGGGTTACCCGAGATGGAAATGGGCAATACTTCCGTCTTATCCGGATTAACTTTCAAGGAGTTCTCGGACATCCAATTGACTGTAGTTTTCAATATGTCCTGTAACCTAGTGGATGCTCCTGGACCATCATCCAACCGGATGATTATCTGGGTGTCATCGGCATAGTTGTACACTAGGCAGTCCATCCTGTTCAGGAGAGCAATTAGTGGCTGCAGGTAGATGTTGAAAAGTAGGGGGGACAAGGCAGAGCCCTGTGGGACCCCGCAGGTGATCGGAGCAGGGGTGGAAAGTAGATCCCCCAGCTGCACTCGTTGTGTCCTACCCTGCAAAAATGATGTGAGCCATGCATGTGCTGTACCCACGACGCCAAAGGATCTCAACCGCGACAGAAGCTGTTTATGACACACGGTGTCAAACGCCGCGGAGAGATCCAGTAGTACCAGGGCGCTCGGTGTTTTTACATCAGCTTGCATCCTTAGCTCATCTAGAATGGATAACATAACTAGTTCCGTGCTGTGATTAGCACGGAACCCTGCCTGATTGGTCTCCAGCAGGTTGTTACTCTCTAGATGGCCCGATAATAGAGCTAACACGTGCTGCTCAATTACCTTAGCAAGGAAAGGCAGCTGGGAGATGGGCCGGAAATTTTTCAGACATTTTGTGTCTGCTCCAGGTTTCTTCAGTAAGGGGATCAGGCGAGCCTCTTTAAAAGCTAAAGGGATCTGTCCTGTATGAAGAGAGGTGTTCAATAGGTGCAGAACCTCTTCCTCTATTCCTGGCATTGCCATCTTGAATATGTCAGGAGGGCAAGGGTCCACCAAGGAACCTGATTTAACTCGGCCTATGATTTTAAGTAATTCCTGTTTGGAAATAGGGGATAACTCAGCTAATGATGGAATGTTTAGCGGGCCAATAAGGTCCGGTATGCGCGGACATTCGAGGGGTGCGGTTTCCGCAATTTCATCCAAGATATCAGATATCTTCTTTACGAAGAAATCCTGGAACCTCTGACAGTCCTCCTGGGTGAACTCGGGACTTTGCTCCTTGTTCACCCTGAGCTCCGCCAGGACCCGAAAAATTTCTTTTTGCGGATTTCTTGCAGTAGTTATTCTTTCCTCAAAGAAAGCAGCCTTCCTTGATTGTATGGCTAGTTTGTACTGGGCTAAGGATGAAACATATTCTTGTTTGGAGATGGCGTCGTATTTTTTACGCCATGCCCGTTCTTTCTTCCTCACCCCGCGTTTCGTCTCCCTAAGGGAATCATTATACCAAGGCGCCCCGGCTCCTCTCGCCACCTTCTTCATCCTGCGAAGAGGTGCCACCACATCAATGGCACTTCCCAGTTTATGCTGGAGGTGTCCACATAGAGCAGCAACGTTGGCATCCTGCTCTTTGGCTGAAGGGTGGTGTTCTAAGAGGTGGACCAGTTTTTCCCCATCAAGGTTTCTCCATTTACGGGCCGTTTTCCAGCCCTCCCCAGGTTTGGACAGGGGGCCCCTCAATATAAGTCTACCCTTTATTAGAAAATGGTCAGACCAAGCACAGGGAAGAATTTCCGTGATACCCTGGGCTGGCATGGTGGTCCAGACTAAGTCGAGCACATGACCTTTCTCATGTGTCGGTCCCTTGACCTGTTGGGTAAGACCTAAGGAGGAGACTGCCTCCTCGATCTGTAGTGCTTGTCCTTCTTTAGGGGATTTTTCCCAATGATAGTTGAAGTCCCCAACGATCACCATTTTATCATATCTTGTACACAGGTCCTGGACCAGTCTTACAAAGAGAGTGGGGAAGTCAGACGACGCCCAAGGTGGCCGATAAACCACCAAGAACACCACACAGACCGCTCCCCTCCTGAGCTTAACCCCCATAACCTCAGCTCCTCCAAGGGTTTCAGAGAGGAACCTATTGGCACGGAGGCATGACTGATATAAAAGGGCTACTCCTCCTCCTCTCTTGGCCCCCTCCCTGTTAAAATGAATAGCCAAGTAGTTATCTGGAAGGGCCGCCACTAAATCAGGCGCTGAGCAATCCTCCATCCATGTTTCGGTAAGCGCGAGGACATCTAACTCCCCGTCTTCCAGAAGTGTGAAGACCTCTAACCTATGGCTCTGCAAAGAGCGAGTATTCAATAGACCGTAGCTCAGGGTATGTGTGTTGGGAGTGCGATGTCGCCCTCTGACACTCCTAGGTGAAATTAGCAGACCCTCGCAACCCAGCCGATGTATGGTAGCCGGCTCCAGATGGGACTTACCCAAGTTAAGCTGTAATAGGTCGCCCCTTGAGTAAACCACATTCTGGCCAGGGGTTCTGGCCCCAGGCCCCGGATGGTCACGGATGGGCAAAGATGGGCTCACCTCTGGCGAACCTCCGGCGTACCTATGGCGCGCCCGCTGCGCGTAACCGCTGCGCGTATGCTCCATGTGAGCTTTAAATAGGAGGCTGCTGATGGTCCTAGTCCAACCACTAGACCGTCAGCTCTCCAAGATGGCCACCGGAAGTGAGGGTGGAAGGACTCCCTCTATACCGCGTTAGACACTCCCTCCACAACAAACAGCACAAGCTGCGGTGGAACGGGGAGGTAGGCGGTGATAACCACACAGAAAGGTGACTTTGCTAATGTGCCCACAAATGTTTAGAATTATACTGTGCAAATACAGGTCATTTACATCATTTACATTTACATCAGTAAAGCGGCGATTTTTAAAAATTGAGATTTGCAGCTAAAATACAGGTAAGCAGCAATAGCGTGCTAGCGTGGTCCAGCAGCGCGTCTGCAAGCAGCGTTTCAATGTCGGTAAATGCTAGGTTCTAGCGCGGCAGGAAATGCTCGCACTAAATAGGAGGCTGCTGATGGTCCTAGTCCAACCACTAGACCGTCAGCTCTCCAAGATGGCCCCCGGAAGTGAGGGTGGAAGGACTCCCTCTATACCGCGTTAGACACTCCCTCCACAACAAACAGCACAAGCTGCGGTGGAACGGGGAGGTAGGCGGTGATAACCACACAGAAAGGTGACTTTGCTAATGTGCCCACAAATGTTTAGAATTATACCGTGCAAATACAGGTCATTTACATCATTTACATTTACATCAATAAAGCGGCGATTTTTAAAAATTGAGATTTGCAGCTAAAATACAGGTAAGCAGCAATAGCGTGCTAGCGTGGTCCAGCAGCGCGTCTGCAAGCAGCGTTTCAATGTCGGTAAATGCTAGGTTATTATGTTTAAATAGTGGTGATCCATATAGACAACATTCCATAGTGTAGTTGGTTTCCACAAATACTACATAGAAGTCTGGTTGATGAAACAAAAGCAGTCATTTTTTAGTTACAGGCGCAGTTTTTGGTTTCAACTTACATCTGCTGTAATTGAATAATGTCCATTCAGTTTCTGACTTCAATTACTCAGTGTAGTATTTAGATGCGTTTTTAACTCCGTTATAAAAGATAAAAGGACTGTTGAATTTTGAAAAAGACTTTAAAAATATTACCCCGAATAGACCAAATAATGTCTAAAAGATTGATGAACTACGTAGAAGAAACACCCCACACCACTTTTTTATTAGATCCGCTACATATATTTAAAAGGTCTTGAATACCTGAATCGCTATGTGTCACATTTCTGTCAGTCATTAAACGTTGGAGCAAGTGATATGGTGCAGCACACAATCTCTTATCTGGAGTTTGGTCAATTTGGTTCACTAGATGTGGTAAAATGAAACAGTACATAGAAAGCAACATTTGCATAGCAGTTGACACCTGAACTGTTTTCCAACTGCCAACCTACAATATCTACGTCATTTTCCAGTTTTCTCTTCTTAACAGCTTCTACTTTGTCCTTGTGTCCTTTCTTTTCTTCAGCATCTGTAAACTCTTTTATAATCTTCTGTTTTGGATAGATTATCCCTTTCGCATAAACAGGGTATTGGCCCAAATGAGGACCATATACACTTCTTAACCGATTGTACTCTCTTACACAACTTGCATCTGCACTAACTTTCTTTTCAACAAAATCAATCAAAAACAAACTGGACAATGTTCTAACTCGTGACAATGCTACATATGACATTATTTACAAAAGCTGCATCTAAACTTAAAACTTGTGATTTATGGACAGTTACAACATATGCTAGACAGAGTGGGAACTGTTGCCGCAGCACAGATAAGTCTTTCACTAGCAAAAAATGTACAACACAATGGCCAACCTGCTTCACACTATGAGTCTGATCAAAGTTTATGGCCAAGTATCTAAGCTCATCTCTATTTGGGAAATGAATAAAATCAATTTCTTTACCCATTGTACTTTTTACTAACCCTTCCTCTACATTTAAATTACGGTGCAAAATTACTCAACAGTTTTTGCTGATGCGTAGATGCTTTTCTAATCCTGCAGTTTTTGAGATACGCTTCTTCAAAGCATCCAATAGAGGATTAGTGTTGAATTAGTATAGTGAAACATGCAAGTAAATTTTAAGTGGTGGATAGGTTAGTCAGTTATTTGGGTTCAGAAGGATAGCAGAAGGATAGAAGAGGAAAAAAAATGTTTGCATTTATACAGTGCTTGTTACCCCTGATGTTGAAGCACGGCACTCCGGAAACCCATAAAGGATTTGTGATGAATTAGTATGGTAAAAAATGAAAGTAATTTGAGTGGTGGATATTAGTCAGTTATTTGGAGTGAGAAGGATAACGGAGGGATAGAAGGTGAAGGAAGGTTTGCATTCTTATAGCACCTGTTATCCCTGATGGGTGTTGAAGTGCTTTTCTGGCGAGTAGCACACTACTCCGGAACTTATGAAGGATTAGCGGGTCCCACTTGGCTCTCTAAAAGAAGTTCACAAAATGGGAATAATGTGTTTGGCAGAAGAACTATAGTCCATCAAAAAAGGGGATTACAGACTTAGCCTGCCCAAGTACAAATCCACTTGTGGGAGGCTTGTGATTATTCACTAAGAATCTCCTCTGACAATGACAAACAATTGTTTAAGATCATTATTGATCTAGTCACTAGCAAGGAGGTAGTTAATTCTGGGATTCTAACACAACAATTCTCTGACACAATTGTGTCATTCTTCGTCCTAAATTGCCAAGGAACAATACCACATTTACTATCTACTCTCACAATAGCTCATCTTGCATGCTTTGGATGAACTTTCAGCTAACAGATCTGCCCTCTGTGTTGCAATGTTTAAAACATTGCAAGTCTGGCTCTCCTTTAGACTCCAATTTTGGTTCTGTTCCTTACTATTTTATATCCCCTTTAGAGATCCTAAACTTGTTGCTTACTTTTGGCTCTCTGTTGTGTTGCTTGGTTACCAGGAATGCCTTGACTAGCATCCATTCCTGGAATGTTTGTGTTTAACTCATAGGATGTTCTTGGGGGGAGTTGGAGGAAGGACACTGTAGGGATAAGCCGTGTCCTTTCGTGCCCCTCAGCTAAAAAGCATATTACTGGAAATGGCTGCTTCAGTACTTCATAAGACACTGGCGACAAGTGCTGAGGAGTTACGTGAACCTATGTGAGTTTTCGGATTTTTACACATTAGGGAAAACAAGTATTCAACGCTGCAGAGGATCTTGCTTGATACGCTATTAATTGGCTAAGAGTTGGATCGCTGTGCTACAGAGGTTCCAGCCACGTTATGTCCTTTTCGGGATGCAGCGGTCACATTCAGGTCAGACCTTAGGGGAATTGGCTTTACCTTGGGCACTTGTAGTGTGTACTGACCAATTCAACGGCCTGGCATTCATCGAGCGTGCAACTGCTCTGAGCCGGCATCTCTGCGTGAGCTGTCTACAAGCGCCACCACACAAAGCGTCTACATCACGTTGTAGCTTAAGATGTTCTAAGCTGCACTGGTAGCGCAGACAGGAAGTGAGGTCATCAAGCGGGGCCACACTGCGTGACCTCGTATGGTGGACATTTTTTAAATCCAGGTCATCAGAGGCTGCATTTCAGAAGTGGCACTGTGTCAGCTCTGAGCATTTTTACGTCAGGAGTTCACCTGTCCAGAGGGGATTAATTCCCCTTTTGGTGTTTTTTTTTACCTGACAATTTTGTGAGTTTCCTCAATTCGTTTCAACTGTTTTTTGCAATTTTACATGAATTGTTATTCCAGTGTCCTCATTAGTGATGGTGAAGAGCAGGACAGTGAACAAGTCTAAAGGTGAAGTGTGGACACTGGACACGTCCATTCACCAGTAGTATTGTGAATCCCTGATGTTCAGTTTTGTCAAAAGCTGCAATTTCCAAAATATCTTTCTTTTCCAGTTGTAGTAATTGTTTATTAAACTTGGAACACTCTTCCAGTGTAGGCATTAAACAAACGATAGACTTCTGTTCTTTAATGAAATTGTGCATTAGTTCAGCTACTGTTATATTAGATGGAAATAGTTTCTTCATAAGTCAACTTTTCAATGCCTGTTTCCCCTTTTTTGTTAGAACCTCTATTCTAATGCCCTTACAGTATTTCTGCTTGATTTACATCAGATGCTTCACACATATTTTTCACTAGTTCGTTGTAATCAAAGTTTAACCAAACATTTGCATTGCCAATGCTCCACAGAGAATTTCTTGTTTCATTAAGCACAAGTGTTTTTGAAACAGGTTTGTCCTTTTTCGGTGGGTCGGTTGCAGTAGTTCCCCAAATACAATCAAATGTTTTCCTCCAAAGACCACATTATAGTTTGATCTCAAAACTGCTGCATTCTTATGGGTGTAAATGCAAGCATTAAGTTGGATACCATGTAGACCTTATCAATTATTAAAAGCTTCAGTTTTTTCAATACTCTTGACAGCTCATGGCAAGCCTCACCAGATAGTTTCTGGTATTCAAGTTTATTGTCACGCTCAACAGGTAGCATTACAAGGTGATGTAAAGTAATCCTTTTAGTGTTATGTGCAGCTAATCCTGTTGGTGCTGCTACTACGCATGACACACTTGATTCTGTAGTCTTCAGTAAATAACCAGTGAGAACTTTAATTAGGAATCTTTTTTCAGGGCCAGCTTGACCACTGATGTATAATGATATTGGCTTGTAGGAAGAACAATCATACTGTTTCCTGCTGTGGAGAAATCCATGTTGTACTTTATCTTCTTTAACTTCATTGTACATTTCTTTTTGCTTATTGTTCAGTTGTTCTACTTAGAGTTCGAAATCCATACTTTCCTTTCTTGCTTGCTGCAGTGCAGTGTCTACCTCATTCAAGCTATAGCTTTTTTCATTCTGAACAAACTGGTTCTCCAAGAGGATCTTGGCTCGCTCGTGCAAAACTCTGGCTGCTTTGTGAACACTCTTTTGCCATCTCAGTAGTGATAGTTTCTTCCTGTTCAATCTAATCTTTCAACATTTGCATGTAGTTGGAAAGACTGAACACTCAGGGCCTCATGTAGGTAGCCAAATACCGGGCGGTAACGGCCGATTTTCGGTAATTATACCGTTACCGACCGGTATTTTGGCTATTGGTATGTAGGGGGACAAGTTTTGGCTTCGGAATTTACCGAATCGGTAAAATTACCGATTCGGTAATAATACCGAATCGGTAATGTTACCGAATCGGTAACTATTCCGAATCGGTAATTTTACCGATTCGGTAAATTCCGAAGCCAAAATCGAGATGTAGGGGGAGTGTGTGGGTGTGTTTTAGAGTCGGTATTTACCACCAACTTATAGTTGGTGGTAAATAATTAATGTATGTGTTTAAGCATTTTTACGCGCGTAGCAGTGTGCAATGTGGCATACATACATGCCCTTAGGGCATGTATGTGTGCCACATGTGCACACATGGCCGAATCAGGGGTGCAACAGGGTGTCAATGTGACACCCTGCCACCCTTTCATGTGTTCCCCCCATTACCGAATCGGTATTTACCGATTCGGTAATGAGGCATACCTTCCCATCAATGGGAAGGTATGCCTCATTACCGAATCGGTAAATACCTATTCGGTAATTACCGACTTGTAACGAATCGGTAAAAAATACCGACTCATTACCTACATACGAGTTACCACTTCTAAAATACCGATTCGGTATCGTTCGGTATTTTAGAAGTGGTAACTGGTATGCTACCTACATGAGGCCCTCAATGCTGTCTTTCACAGAGTTAAAAGAGTCTTCGTAACAGTGATGGTGTCCAAGTTATTCTGCTTCAGCTCGCCATGGCATGAACAACTGCAAAAGCGGCAAGTAGAAAAAACTCTTTTCTCTCTCTGGGGTTTGGCAACTAAGCTCTAGGTGGTTAATTAGATTCTGTTTGTCGTGTCTCACCAAACAACTGTCACATCCAAGTACTCCTTATCTTCCTTCTTTTATGATTTCAGGTACATTACTTCTATACGTGTAGTGCTGAAGTACTTCATAGAGATTCTACCCTATCTAAATAAAGACTATTTAGTACTTTTTGTTTTTTTAGTGATGTTAAATGAGGTGTGTTTAGTGATCCATGAGATCTCATGGAAAAGCACTAAGTGTTTGTAAAATACCCCTCACACACTATGAATCTCATACTTGCTGTTGAATTTTAAAGCCCTCTGAGCTCACCTGCTCTGAAGCGCCGCTCCTAACACGCTCTCAGCCCTCCTCCACCACCCCCGACACAGCGACCTCAGCGCTGAAACAGGGAAACGCCCAAAGGCGGTAGCCACGCCCACTGCGAGGCCACGCCCACCGGTAAAGAGTACAAATGTGCCGGCCATACCAGCGCAGCGGACGAGCGCAGAGGGAGCGCCGTCTGCGCGCCGAAGGCGCGCCTAAGGCAAGCCCGTCTGCGCCCGTCCGCGCACGACCGGGCCTAGGGCCTGAACCCCTGCCGAACAAAGCAGACCCTAAGGTAAGCTATTCACGCCGAGAGCTACTAAGTCTCAGACCCCTAGCCCTCTCATGCGAATACATCCACAATCCAAATAGACCTTACACTGGTTGCTCCCTTTGCAAGCCAGCCCAGCTCAAACTTCCCATAAAACCGCAAAAACCCGCCTTCCTCAAACTCGCCTCACTAAACTGTCGCTCGCTCCCTAAACATGCGATACAGATTAATCATCTTATAGAGGACCAGGAGATAGACATCCTCTTCCTCACGGAAACTTGGATCTCCCCACAGTCGCATTCAGATATGGCACTAGCAACCCCACCGGGCTTTCTTATCCAGTCCTTACCCCGCCCCGTAGGCAGAGGTGGTGGCGTCGCCATTATTCACCGGGACTATCTTCACTGTAAAACCAGTGACGCGCAGATCCCTGACTCCGAAAGCCTTCACTTTACTTTTAAACTAGACCCGACCAACTCACTGACAGGAGTCCTTGTGTACCGCCCCCCCGGCCCTCCAGGCCCTTTCGCTAGCTCCCTCATGGACAATGTTACATCTCAGGCCCACTCCCTATCAAACTTCATGATAGCAGGTGACCTGAACATTCATCTCGATGACCCTGCAGATCCGGTAGCTACCGACCTGATCTCCGATCTGGCGGCACTTGACATCCGCCTCCTTAATTCCGGAGCGACCCACATCAAGGGACACCTACTGGACCCAGTGTTCACCAGCTCCCCTTCAATACAAATGAACGAGGCCCTTCCCCTTCCTTGGACAGACCACTTCCTAGTCTCCTTCAGATTACCAGGAACATTTAAGAAACCACAAAAATCTCCCACCTACATCAAGGACAGGACCTGGTCCAGACTCCCCACTGAAGAATGGGCCAGGATCCTAAAATCTACCACCCCGGTATACGCTGAAGACCCGGCTGCTGCCGACAAAAAATTTAGAGAGTGGATCACCACCTCCCTGAACACAGTGCTCCCACTCAGAACCAGGGAGGACAAAAGCGGTAAACCCGGCTCTGCCCCGTGGTACACCCCGGACCTCCGACTGCTCCGCAAAAACTGCAAAAAAGCCGAACGGCTTTGGAGAAAAGACTGGCAGCACGCCAGCAAGGAAGCTTACCACAACACAGTCAAACTTTATAAAGAGGCTATCAGGCACGCCAAAGCTTCCCATTATGACGCGCAGATAAAAGAGTCCTCCAATTCCGCCAGGGAATCCTTTTTAATTGTAAAAGAGCTGCTCAAAGTTCCTAACACCCCTCCCGCCACCACCCCCCGGGTTGACCGAAGTAATGAACTAGCCTCTTACTTCAATGACAAAATCTCTCGCATCCTGGCTTCCCTCCCAACACCTAGCACCCATAGCCACCTAGCAAGCCATGCATCCCCCTGCCTCACCGAAAGCAATTTATGCCCCATTTTTGCGACATTCCGGCCAGTAACCTGCATAGAGGTAGAGCGAACTCTGACTAAAATGAAAAGCGGATCCCCTCTGGACCCAGCACCCATCAGATTCCTAAAAACCGTGGCCCCTGTCATCGTTCCCACGGTCATGGAGCTTATCAACAGCTCGCTTGCCCAGGGATCTGTCCCTGACAGCTGGAAAAGCGCGGTGGTAAAGGCACTTTTAAAAAAAACCCAGCTTGATCCAGCGGACATGTCAAATTATCGTCCAATATCACTACTCCCCGGAATCAGCAAGGTAGCCGAGAAATTGGTCAATGAACAATTATCTCAGTACCTTGAGACTAACAACATACTACGGCGATCCCAGACTGGATTCCGCCCGGGTCATGGTACAGACACCGCCCTTCTTGCCGTTATCGAGGAGGCAAGGCGCATCCTGGACTCAGGAGGGTCAGTGGCAGTGATCCTCCTGGACCTCAGCGCAGCCTTCGACACAGTCAACCACCGTGTCCTCCTCCATCGACTCGCAGCAGCAGGGCTCACCGGGACGGCACTCAGTTGGATTGAATCCTTCCTTACTGGGCGCACGTTACAGGTATGGGACGACAATCACCACTCGTCCATCCTTCCCCTCACAAGCGGGGTCCCTCAGGGTTCTTCCCTGAGCCCGACGCTTTTCAACGCATATATGGCCCCCCTTGAGGACGTGGTGACACCATTTGACATAAAAATAGTAAGCTACGCTGACGACACCCAACTGGTCGTCTCCCTATCCCAACTTGTCGACCACCCAGAGAACCTGACCAACTGCCTCACAGATATCCATAGCTGGATGAGTGACTCATCGCTAAAATTAAATGGGTCAAAGACGGAAGTGATGCTCCTGGGGAAACAATGGACAACCATCCCTCCAGCACTCTGGCCCGACGTATTCGGAGAAATCCCCCCCCCGAAGCGTGAAATCAAGACCCTCGGCGTATGGCTCGAACCAGAGCTTTCTATGAAGACGCAAGCAGCCAAAACCTCGGGCACCTGTTTCGGGCTCATGCGCACGACTCGCAAAATTCTCCCCCTACTGCCACCTGCCTCCAGGAAATTGCTTATCCAGGGGCTAGTTCTGTCTCGCCTGGACTATAGCAACATGGTCTACCTGGGAGCCCCTGAGGCCACCCTGACAAAACTACAGCGGACACAGAACGCTGCAGCACGTCTGATCACAAATCTTCCACCAAGAATGTCCGCCAGACCTGCCCTCAGGGACCTGCACTGGCTTCCGGTGCGCCAAAGGGTGCATTTCAGAGCCATGTGTACGACACATAAGCTGATCAACGGAGCTGGTCCCGCGATACTCAGCAACATGATCACTCACTATAAAGCACCCAGATCTCTACGATCTGAGAATGAGCACCTGGCTAACATCCCCAGATTCAAAAAGACACGCACAGAAGGACGTCGCTTTTCTGTCCAAGCAGCCACGGGATGGAACGCTCTTCCACGTTCACTGAGACTTGAACCCAACTACATGGTATTTCGAAAAAAACTGAAAACACACCTATTTCCCAATTAAACGCCCCTCCTCCCCTTTCCCCCTCTACTGGATTTCAACTTCTATAGCGCGGGGATGCCCTTGGGTCACCAGGCGCTTTATAAATCGCTAAATAAATAAATAAATAAATAGTGTCATGCTTCATCGTAGGGGTCTTCCCGTCCCTCTACGGGGCAGGGCGTGCTACAACCTGCGAATACAGGGGAGCACGGTTGTTATGAAAGAATAGGCTATGTGTGGTGAGGGAGTGAGAGTGGTAGGGTTAGTGAAGATTACAAAAATTTATTAAAAATTCTCTGGCTAGGGGGAAAAACAATTTTATTCATTTCTCCTGCTGGGAATATTAAAAAAGGGGATGTGTAGGGGGTGTGTCTTAATGCGTTACCCCCTACTGGGTCAACATGTTTCGTAAGCAGTCCCCACTGCTTTACTCATCAGGACCGAATGTGATCCCTACTACACTCAGAATATCAAACTAGTTTATATGTTTTGTATGCCTATTATTCAAAAAGCCAAACCACAAAAAATGTATGGGTCTGGAGAAAGATTTTTAAGGGTACATTGACCCCTGTGTTTAATAACCAACTTGGTATCTGAAAAGATAAGAGAAAACAATGCAGACAACCTTTTGATTGTTTCATTAACACATCACCATACTGTGGAATGTCCTGATTGGATTAATTCTCGTGATATATTTTTCTTGATATATTTTTCTCTCTATGGCAGCGTAGGTTTTTTTGTTCTAAAATCAGTGAACTACTGCCCATTGATTGCAGAGTATTATGGCAGGTTTGTTAAAAACGTGTACTTTGTTAGACAAGAAATGACAATCACAACATTCATCAAAAACACTTTTGGTTCGTAAAAGTAATCAATCATTCATCCGTAAAAACAGACATACAGGTAGATTTGAGATCGTTATTGCCCGTTATTAGTTTTACAAAAAGCATCATTACGTGAAATCGTTTTGTACATACACTATTTGGAGTAATACTCGGGCTTCATGAGCTTGCACTGGAGGGAAGGATGCCTCGAATAAACACAGTGGGTAAAGTAGGAAAGCACATAGTGTTAGCTTTAAGCGATCGTGCCATGTCTTTTCGGTGGGATCGCAAAAATATCAATGCATGGGGTAAGCGTGCCTGGTTTAAAGACTTGGTATAGTCTTACTCACATGATACAGGATCTTTCCTCGCCTCTGTATGCCTCCGTACCGCTCCGTGGATTGCAATACGGAAGTGAGTGCTTAGTATTTAACTGGTTTGTAAAACAGGATGCAGTGGGAAAACGCTCCTCTCCGATTGACTAGAACGTAGAGCTACTTCAAAATGGCTACCTGTTTTTGTGCCAAGGTGTGGATTTGAGAGACATCACTTCCTGGTATTGCGATGACCGTGATGAAACGAAAATAAGGGCATGAAGCGAGAGATTACTTAAAAAAGAATGTTCATTATGTACCAGTATTCGGAACCAGAAAAATACTTCCTGCTGTTGCGTGTGAGACAGGGAAATAGAAAAAATGAACACAAGCCTTTGCCTTGGAGATGTGGGCGGAGCAATGGCCGAGGAAGATTTATATAAACAAAAAAACCTTGGATTGTTAAGAATGGTTGTTTCACTGCCAAAAATAGGAAGGGTGACTTCCTGGTTGTTCTCATAAGGGATGATTAGAAATAATCATTGTGCTGGGAAATTATAGTTGAAATAAAAGGAGAAGAATAAATGAAATTAAAGTTTGTTTGTCTTATAAATAAGACTTATGTCTTTATGAAGACCCTTTTAATTGTTGATCTGTTGTTCTGATATAGGCAATGGCACTTGGCTGTCTGATACGTGTGGATGCTCCTCCACAGGGTTGTCTGACATTCTGGAAACATACAATTGGTGAGAGGATATATGGTAGTCTCTTGTTGGGGGTAACATTATGTTCAGCATACAATGAAAGTATCTGGTTCATAGTATGGTCATAGCTAACCCCATGGAATTTCTTCGTTCAGGCCTGTGATATTTGTCTTTAGACGGAACACCCATCTTTGTTCTTTTTCAAAAAGGTACCTTTCATTTCGGACTTGTTCGATCACTGTCCAGGATATATCTTCTGGTGTATGGACAAGTTCTATGAAATGCGATGCCATTTTTGTTGTGCTTTTTTTACACCTGATGTTGCTTTTATGTTCTCCTATCCTTGTTTTCACTGGTCCTGTTGTCATCCCCATATATTCCAATAGGCATGGACAGGTGACGGGGTATACCACATTGCTACTGTTACAAGTGGTACATTTTCTCTGTTCCCATTTAGTGGCGTTAAGGAAGGTGATTTCTTTGCTTTTCTTAGTGAGTGGGCAGACTTTGCATTTCCCACATGGATGATGTCCATGTATGTTGTCCCTAGCTGTTGATTGGCCTGTGGGTTCATTCCTGCGATGTCTTGTGTGAACAATCATGTCGCAAATGCTTTTTCCTCTTCTGTGCGAGAAAACTGGTTTTGGGAAATTCAGACCTCCACTATTAAGGATCCGCCAGTGTTTATTAACAATTTTAGTTACTTGGTTAGAATTGGTGTTGTATGTTATAATACAGAATGGCCGTCTCTCCTCTGGTTTGGGGTTGACAGGTTCAAGAACGCTCTCTCTGTAGTTGTTACGCGCCCTTTTGTAAGTCTTTTCTATGACCTGTTTCGGTATTGTCTTTTTTCAAGTTTTGCTTTAAGATCTTCTGATTGGATTTCAAAATTGTTAACTTCTGTGCAATTTCGTCTTAAACGTAAAAATTGTCCATAAGGGAGGTTATCCCGCAGGTGTTTGGGGTGAAAACGTTGATACATTAGGAGGCAGTTTTTAGATGTGGTTTTAAAATGTGTTGTGGTCATGAGTCTCCCATCTTTGGATGATATATTTAGATCAAGGAAGACTAGTTCTTTATTGGAAATGGTGCTGGTGAAGTTTAGAAATTCATCTTGGTAGTTGAGCCAAGTGATGAAACGATTTGCAATGTCATCGCCATCCCAGATGATCAATATATCATCTATATATCTTTTACAGGTGTTGATGTGACTGTGAAAAGGGTTGTTTGGATGGAGAATTTTCATTGTGTCCAAATGGTGTACATAGAGCCCAGCTATGCTGGGAGCGAAGGTGCTCCCCATGCTGGTCCCGCGCTTCTGGAGATATAGGGTTTGGTTGTATTCAAAGAAATTCTCTTTTAGTGCAAAATTGCAAAATTCCATGATGACATTTCTAGGGGTGTGATACTCCCATTCGGTGTCAAAGAGGACTTTTTCAATGATGTTTAAGGTCTCAGTGTGGGGGAGACTGGTGTACAGGCTTTCGACATCACAACTGATTAGGATTTGGTGTTGGGGGTCAAATGAGAGATCTTCTAGTAGTACGAGGATGTCTTTGGTATCTTTCAGATAAGTTGATGTTTTATGAATCATCGGTATCAAGTATGCGTCTGCAAATTTTGAGACTGGTTCCAGGATAGATCCTATTCCGGACACGATCGGACGGCCTGGAGGGTTTTCCATTTTTTTCTGTATCTTGGGAATGGTATTTAGGTAAGGTGTTATGGGTGAATCTTGAATCAGGAAATCTCCCTCTTTTTTTGTTATCTATCCATGGGCAAGGGCTTCTTCTACCATGCTCATTATTTTTATCTGTATCCTTTCTGTTGGATCCTGATCTAGAACTTCATAGTTTCTTTGATCTTGGAGGAGGCGTCTACATTCTTTGTCATACTGGTCCTTTGATTGTATAACAATCGCCCCTCCTTTGTCTTCAGGTTTTATCACCAATTTGGGATTGTTGCTTGGCTCTCGTATTGCTTGTCTTTCGTCATTTGTTATGTTCTGGAATACTTGGTTAGTAGTGGTGTTTAGATTCTCTAAATCCTTCATCACTGCTTTCTCGAAGGTAAGCAATTCTATTCTATAGGGAGAGTGGAGGCAAAACTGAGATCTGGGTCAAAGATATTGTGGCATTGCACAGAGATTGGATTGTGCTAATAATAAAGACGGCAAGTAGACTGGCACAAGAACTAAAAATAGAAATTCAAACAATAGAAGTTCCTTTTAATTTTCCATTCACTTGCCATACTAGGATTCACAACTTCCAACTAATACGCTCCGCTATATTAAAGCGTTTTAGCACACCAGAGATACATTCGGTATCTCTGGTGGGGACCCTATGATGAAGCATGTCACCAACCAGGTTGGTGAGTGAGGGTTCTTTTATCACCTTGTAGTGACTCCTTTTTTCTGACACATTTCTCCTTTTTTAAGGATACACTCTTTCTTTGTTTTGTTGTTAAAAGTCCTAGATACCCAGGATCAAGAAATCATTATAAACGCCTTAACCAACAAGGACCCAGGGGATGGGGAAATTTCCAAGGACCAACCATGTAGCCACCACAGTTCTTTGGACCACCCCTTTTCTCACATCCCCAAGGGGCATACCCACCATGGAGCTATCCTCCTCAAGAATACGCCTACTTTGATCAGCCTCATTTTTTAGGATCACGCCAAGGAAGAAACAGAGGAAGGAACCGGAGAGGGAACAGTGTCCACTGGACACCAAGAGAAGAGGAACAAGTGAGAGTATCAACCAGGAGCATGACAAAAGCATCAACAAGCAGGAAATGAACTTGGTAGTGAACCTCACCAACGAACCACTCACAGTGGCCCAGATCTCAGTTTTGGAAAAAGGACTAGGATTGGTGCCGACAGCGAACATGGACAAATTCCTACTATGCAAAGAAATACAGGAATTTATAAGAAGATTGAAATTACAAATCTTCTTCAAGGATAAGTAAACAACCCAAACACAAGAAGGTGACACAGGTCTAAAACCTAAATCAAGCTTCACACCATTAGACTCCACTCTCCCTATAGAATTGCTTACCTTCGAGAAAGCAGTGTTGAAGGATTTAGAGAATCTAAACCCCACTACTAACCAAGTATTCCAGAACATAACAAATGACGAAAGACAAGCAATACGAGAGCTAAGCAATAATCCCAAATTGGTGATAAAACCTGCAGACAAAGGAGGGGCGATTGTTATACAATCAAAGGACCAGTATGACAAAGAATGTAGACGCCTCCTCCAAGATCAAAGAAACTATGAAGTTCTAGATCAGGATCCAACAGAAAGGATAAAGATAAAAATAATGCGCATGGTAGAAGAAGCCCTTGCCCATGGATGGATAACAAAAAAAGAGGGAGATTTCCTGATTCAAGATTCACCCATAACACCTTACCTTTATGCCATTCCCAAGATACATAAAAAACTAGAAAACCCTCCAGGCCGTCCGATCGTGTCCGGAATAGGATCTATCCTGGAACCAGTCTCAAAATTTGCAGACGCATACTTGAGACCAATGGTTCAAAAACATCAACTTATCTGAAAGATACCAAACACGTCCTCGTACTACTAGAAGATCTCTCATTTGACCCCCAACACCAACTCCTAATCAGTTGTGATGTCGAAAGCCTGTACACCAGTTTCCTTCACACTGAGACCTTAAACATCATTGAAGAAGTCCTCTTTGACACCGAATGGTAGTATCAAACCCCTAGAAATGTCATCATGGAATGTTGCAATTTAGCACTAAAAGAGAATTTCTTTGAATACAACCAAACCCTATATCTCCAGAAGCACGGGACCAGCATGGGGAGCACCTTCGCTCCCAGCATAGCTGGGCTCTATGTACAGCATTTGGACACAATGAAAATTCTCCATCCAAACAACCCTTTTCACAGTCACATCAACACCTGTAAAAGATATATAGATGATATATTGATCATCTGGGATGGCGATGAGGACATTGCAAATCGTTTCATCACTTGGCTCAACTACCAAGATGAATTTCTAAACTTCACCAGCACCATTTCCAATAAAGAACTAGTCTTCCTTGATCTAAATATATCATCCAAAGATGGGAGACTCATGACCACAACACATTTTAAAACCACATCTAAAAACTGCCTCCTAATGTATCAAAGTTTTCACCCCAAACACCTGCGGGATAACCTCCCCTATGGACAATTTTTAAGTTTAAGACGAAATTGCACAGAAGTTAACAAGTTTAAAATCCAATCAGAAGATCTTAAAGCAAAACTTGAAAAAAGACAATACCCGAAACTGGTAATAGAAAAGGCTTATAAAAGGGCGCGTAACAACTGCAGAGAGAGCCTTCTTGAACCTGTCAACCCCAAGCCATATGAGAGACGGCCATTCTGTATTACAACATACAACACCAATTCTAACCAAGTAACTAAAATTGTTAATAAACACTGGCGGATCCTTAATAGTGGAGGTCTGGATCTCCCAAAACCAGTTTTCTCACACAGAAGAGGAAAAAGAATTTGCGACATGATTGTTCACACAAGACCGCGCAGGAATTAACCCACAGGCCAATGAACAGCTATGGCCAACATACATGGACATCATCCATGTGGGAAATGCAAAGTCTGCCCACTCACTAAGAAAAGCAAAGAAATCACCTTTCTTAACGGCACTAAATGGGAACAGAGAAAATGTACCACTTGTAAAAGTAGCAATGTGGTATACCTCGTCACCTGTCCATACCTATTGGAATATATGGGGATGACAACACAACCAGTGAAAACAAGGATAGGAGAACATAAAAGCAACATCAGGTGCAAAACACAACAAAAATGGCATCGCATTTCATAGAACTTGGCCATACACCAGAAGATATATCCTGGACAGTGATCGAACAAGTCCAAAATGAAAGGTACCTTATTGAAAAAGAACAAAGATGGATGTTCCGTCTAAAGACAAATATCACAGGCCTGAACGAAGAAATTCCATGGGGTCAGCTATGACCATACTATGAACCAGACACTTTCACTGTATGCTGAACATAATGTTACCCCAAAGAGAGACTACCATATATCCTCTCACTAATTGTATGTTTCCAGAATGTCAGACAACCCTGTGGAGGAGCATCCACACATATCAGACAGCCAAGTGCCATGGCCTATATCAGAACAACAGATCAACAATTAAAAGGGTCCTTATAAAGACATAAGTCTTATTTATAAGACAAAAAAACTTTGATTTCATTTATTATTCTCTATTTATTTCAACTATAATTTACCAGGCACAATGATTATTTCTAATCATCCCTTACGAGAACAACCAGGAAGTCACCCTTCCTATTTTTGGCAGTGAAATGACCATTCTTAACAATCCAAGGTTTTTTTGTTTATATAAATCTTCCTCGGCCATTGCTCCGCCCACATCTCCAAGGCAACGCCTTGTGTTCATTTTTTCTATGTCTCTGTCTCACGCGCAACACCAGGAAGTATTTTTCTGGTTCCGAATACTTATACATAATGAACATTCTTTTTCAAGTAATCTCTCGCTTCATGCCCTTATTTTCGTTTAATCACAGTCATTGCAATACCAGGAAGTGATGTCTCTTAAATCCACACCTTGGCACAAAAACAGGTAGCCATTTTGAAGTAGCTCTACGCTCTAGTCAATCGGAGAGGAGCGTTTTCCCACTGCATCCTGTTTTACAAACCAGTTAAATACTCAGCACTCACTTCCGTATTGCAATCCACGGAGCGGCACGGAGGCATACAGAGGCGAGGAAAGATCCTGTATCATGTGAGTAAGACTATGCCAAGTCTTTAAACCAGGCACGCTTACCCCATGCACTGACATTTTTGCGATCCCACCGAAAAGACACGGCGCGATCGCTTAAAGCTAACACTATGTGCTTTCCTACTTTACCAACAGTGTTTATTCGAGGCATCCTTCCCTCCAGTGCAAGCTCATGAAGCCTGAGTATTACTCCAAATAGTGTATGTACAAAACGATTTCACGTAATGATGCTTTTTGTATAACTAATAACGGGCAATAACGATCTCATATCTACTGGTACGTCTGTTTTTACGGATGAATGATTGATTACTTTTACGAACATTTGATGAATGTGTGTGATTGTCCTTTCTTGTCTAACGAAGTACACATTTTTAACAAACCTGCCATAATACTCTGCAATCAATGGGCAGTAGTTCACTGGTTTTAGAACAAAAAAACCTACGCTGCCATCGAGAGAAAAATATATCAAGAAAAATATTTCATGAAAATTAATCCAATCAGGACATTCCACAGTATGGTGATGTGTTAATGAAACAATCAAAAGGTTGTCCTCATTGTTTTCTCTTATCTGTTCAGATACCAAATTGGTTATTAAACACAGGGGTCAATGTACCCTTAAAAAACTTTCTCCAGACCCACACATTTTTTGTGGTTTGGCTTTTTGAATAATAGGCATACAAAACATATAAAATAGTTTGATATTCTGAGTGTAGTAGGGATCACATTAGGTCCTGATGAGTAAAGCAGTGGGGACTGCTTACGAAACATGTTGACCCAGTAGGGGTAACGCATTAAGACACACCCCCGACACATCCCCTTTTTTAATGTTCCCAGTCGGAGAAATGAATGTAAATTGTTTTTTCTACTAGCCAGGGAATTTTTAATTAATTTTTGTAATCTTCAATAACCCTACCACTATCACTCCCTCACCACACATAGCCTATTCTTTCATAACAACAGTGCTCCCCGTATTCACAGGTTGTAGCACGCCCGCCCCGTAGAGGGACGGAAAGACCCCTATGATGAAGCATGACACTATGGGATTCATAGTGTGTGAGTAAGGGTGGGCGCCAATTTCCATTCCACTCGAGGAAATTGCGAAATTTCGACATTTTCGCGTTCCACGCGGAACGCGTAAATGTCAAAACTTCCGCGATCAGCAGCGGAACGGAAATATGCAGGGCCGGATTCATTCTGGCACGATGCTCCTGTCACTAGACCTCAAAAGGACGCACTTACAGATATAAATAAAGCAGGTGCCCGAGTTGAAGCTCAAATTCTGGAACGCATTAATCTGCCCAAAAATTTGTGAGCGTGGTGGTGGCTAAGCAGATGTCAGTTCTCCCCATTTCCACTCTTAAATGTTAGCTGTAATCCTTGACGGTGGTGTTTGCATCCTTCATTTTCTCGAGCGCAATCCTCGTGTAGAATTCATGAGCGTGGTTAAGCAGAAGTCAGTTCTCCCCATTTTCACCCTGAAATGTTAGCTGTAATCCTTGCCGGTGGTGTTTGCATCCTTCATTTTCTCACGCACAATCCTCGTGTAGAATTCATGAGAGTGGTTAAGCAGATGTCAGTTCTCCCCATTTCCACCCTGAAATGTTAGCTGTAATCCTTGCCAGTGGTCTTTGCATCCTTGATTATCTCGAGCGCAATCCTCGTGTACTTCCTGTGACAAGGCGGTTCCTTCTCCTTGTCTGCCTCAGAGACCCTGCTCTGATCCTTTATAAACAAGAGGCATGTGAACTGGCCTAGAAGCCCCGCCCATTTGGCCCCACACACACTAGCAGTGTGCAACGTCTTCCCGCCCTTTCCCCACTATGATGGACAGCTCACTCAAGGGACCACGGCGCCAATGGCGCGGTGTCAAAGTTACAGGCACACATGGTCATTGAAGAAAACTCTTCTGGCCCTTTACGCAGCTGTAGTGTAGGAAACTGACTTTTACCCAACGAGGTAGCACTTACTGATGATTATCCAGTAGAAAGTACTCCAGTTGACTCGAGTAGAGGTATTGGACAAAACGGTGGCATCTTCTTGGATAAACATGCAGTGAAGGATTAATTCTGGCACGATGGTCCTGTCACAAAAATTAAACCTCAACAGGAACACTAATCAGCCCAAAATCTCCATGAGCACGCGAAATTTCGCATGTTTGCTCAGATTTTTTGCCGTTTCGCGAAATTTCGTGAAAGGCAATTTCGCAAATTCCACCCACCCCTATGTGTGAGGGGTATTTTAAAAACACTAAGGGCCATATGTAGGTGGGCTAATACCGGTCGGTAACGGCCGAAAATCGGCCTTCAGGCCCATAGGAATGAATGGGAAGGTATGCCTTATTACCGATTCGGTAAATACCGAATCGGTAATAACGAATATTACCGAATTGGTAAAATTTACCGATTTTTTACCTACATTCTATTTACCGATTCTTAAATACCGAATCGGTAAATTCGGTATTTAGGAATTGGTATATAGAAATTACCTACATATGGCCCTTAGTGCGTTTCCATGACATCTCGTGGATCACTAAACACACCTCATTTAACATCACTAAAAAAAAAAAGAAAAAAAAATACTAAATAGTCTTTATTTAGATAGGGTAGAATAACATTGTTTATAAAATGTTATACAGGAGGTAGATTCTATCCAGATACCTCTCTACTCCCTCCCCCCTTTTTGATACTTTTTCTGTACTTCATAGAGACACATGTTTTGAAGATGAGGACTCTTTCTTAGGTAGTATGTATCCAGCATGTCTCTACTTTCTGGAATGAATTCTTTGAGCTACTGTATTTCTGGGAAAGTCTTTAGTACTTTATTTCAACTGCTTGCAAGGCCTAGGTTTACCTAAACAACTCACCATGACTTGGAGAACAAACTAGCTGAGCTCAACCTGTCCGAGCATTCATAAAAAACTATTTCTCTGTGGGAAAGTACGTTCAAGCTGAAGCTGTACAATTTCTTGTTAAACTATTTTCTGCAGAAATCTCCTTCCACAACTCTTTCATCTCTGTCTTTTCTGATTTTGTTATATATGAAGTCATGTAGAGAGTAACAGCAATGGAGTTCTCTGCAACAAATTGTAGAACCACATTTGCATTCCACATCTTTAGAATCACAGGGTTGTAGTCATTAATATACTTGGAAGCATCTGTTCTTCTCAGGCTGTATATATTTTTTGGGTGTCAGGGAATGTCTGACTGAAGACAAAAAAAGCAGTCAACTCTTCCTTCTGAGATGACAGGTCATGGGAATCCAAAACGATATCTTTGTGTAAAGTTTTACTTTGTATCGGAATTTTCGAGGACAGTACATCCCATATCTATGTGTTTGAAACCGTAGAACTTGTTGTCTCAAGCCCTTGTCTTCACCATCTTTTGGGATGGCACATGTCACATACTGCTGTATAGAAGACAAGACAGACTTAACAATGTCTGTTTCAAATTTTGGCGCATCTTTTACCCATAACAGCATGTGACTGTGTGGAGCACCTCTAGCTGGGTACTCTTTGCACCTAAAGAAATCAGTAACTTGGCCAAGAGGAGCATTAGTTTTGTTACAGATGAAAGTCATCATTTCTTAAAACCTGTGGTTAAAATAACTGCAAACATTTGCAGGATTTAGTGAGCAAAGCTCTCCTGGTGTCTTCAGATTGATGTAATTTATGTTTGAATTTGTTTCTCACATGAATAAAAGGTGGTTATCCCAAGCATACTCAGCACAACTGAATGTTAAGAACCAAGTCGGTGCTCCTAGGTTTCTCAACATGCATTTCAGCTCACCATGAGGATGATACCAATATTCATTGGTGCCAGGTTGGCACAACAGCACATTAATCAAGTTGTGTTCCAGGTTTTCATCTTTTCATTCAACTTTGTCCTTGAATTACCTTGCTGTGATATTTTGTAGATTCACCCATGGCTTTAGAATGTTGTTTACTGCATAAGATAGGCCTGACAAGTCGCTCTCAAATGAAGGTGCAAATATATAGGGAATACACTTGCGAAATCTAGGATCCCCTAAGTATAGTCTAGTTTATCTCTACTCAGCTGCTGGTATCTCTACAGGTCAGTCATCATACCTACCACCCACTCCTGTGGGAAAGAGATACGGAAAACATTGAGCTTCTAAACCTTTCTCCCACACACTCAAAGGCGCTCCTTTTGATTCTTTCATTTAAAGGAGATCAATTGCATCACCAATAATTTCTTTAGAATACAGAGGGTGAATACTGTAGTATTCATCATTTTCTTCTGATAGGGATCGATCCACCTTTTCAATCTGACCTCTTGATATTGATGTGCCATCCTCCATATGTGCTACATTTTGAAGAACATCAACATCTTTATAATAAATATTATTTTGTACCAGATATAATGTTGCTTTTTTTTACTGTACTAACATCTACCAGCTCTTGTCACATTTTTTTGCTCTTCGTAGGGACACTATTAACTAGAATGATAAGTGTTTCTTCCAAATCTTCCTGCACCCCTACAGTTTCAATATATTTTCCTTGAAATCTAATGGCAAGTATACAACTCTACCTTTAAGACCTTTCTTTAACTCAGTTGGAGGTAACTTCACTGTCTTTGGCTCCAGACGGACTATAGCTTGGAATGGATGTATAGACTGTATTAGAATTGATTCATAAACATTTAAATCTTGTAGTTCTTGAGGGATTGGGACTAATTCTAACTTATGGTGGTCTGCTCTAGCTGGCATTTTATTGTCCTCCAACTTATTATAACAGTACTTACATATAATTTGTTGTGTGGAACATTCAAAGCGTTCCTCTACAAATAAATAAGCTGCAAATTCTCGCCACCTATCTGTGTTGTCTTGTTCAGTTTTTGTTGACATAGTAATATAACGAGTTTGACTTTTGGAATGAGTATGTTGACAACATATACAAACACAGTCTGGTTTCTCTGAAGAGATTGTGCTAAACATTTTAATCTCTTCTTGAAAGTTATCAACAGTAGTACCTGTCTTCTGTTCGCCTACAGCTGAAGATACCAAGTCTTCATCTTCTCTAGACTCCTCTTCAGGACCAAAGAAACAAAACTGCACATCATCACATACCTTTTCTACTTCTGCCACTGTACCAAGCAAAAGAGCTCTATTAATTTCTCCTAAACTTAGTGCAGGAGTTTTCACATATTAAAACCTCCGAACTAAAGTTTGCATTTTTGAGTAGTGTACAGCTAACATTCTGAATTGATGAAAGGTGATTTGACACACTTTCTGTGACAGACATACTAGTGAGCAACCCTGTAAATTAGTATACTTTCTTTCTTTGCATGAAACAAATCCTTGCAAGATGCCAATTTTCTGTTCAAGACTTTTGCAGGCAAAGATACGTAGGACATTTCTCAATATATCAATTGATTGCTGCCGAACACTGCAAATACTGCTACTGTCCCTTTTGTACGCAGTGGCTTGTCTGCGCCTTCCCTGTTATCACTTCTTATACATGTCTAGCTACCATTATCTCTTTTGGAATAGGGGAACAATCCTTCATCTCATAACATCATCCAGATTCCTCAACAGCATGCACTAATGTGCTCTGTTGCAAGTAGGTTTCTTCATTAAAGAAAAGCTCAATACTAGAAGTATGTCTCCATTCACTGCAAAAAACTTTCCAAAAGTTAGTTCTATTGAAAACAACATTTTTGGCTTCTTTTCCTCATCCACAACACTATTTTATTCAGTGTCTTCATTCTGTATAGAAACAAAATAAATAGCTTCCTCTTGAGAGCAAAGGCCTTATCAACCACACCCTCATGACATTCCTTTTGTCTGACTGCTACTCTTCTTCTTTTATACTTCGTCATACTCTTTATTAGATTCTTAATTACCTTACTGCAGAACTTTTTAACTTTGATTTCCTTAAAATGCCTCTGCCTTCTCTTCATATCATTGCCTTTTTTTCTTTTTTAGTAGATCTTAAACTTTGCTTTTTATCTACTTGATGTTGCACTCTTTCCAGTTGTGCAGATACAATATTAGAACATGCCTTTGTCCTCTTGCCTGCAGCTCTTTTCTGTTTCACCACTTTCTTCAAATTTTGCCCCTTTTGTTTCTCAGTTGTGAGCACATAGTATCCTTGTCTCAGTGTACATCTTTTCTCACTTTTGGATGACACTGTAACTGTCTGTCATAAGTACAAATTGATGTCAGAAAAGAAGTAAAATAACTATATTTAGGCTTTTATTATGTAGTATCAGATAATGGAGTAACAATGTAAACAGTTATATTATTGTAATATCACTAACATTACTCCATTAATTTGCATTTGTCTCTGTGTCTTTCTGTGTATCACTGTATGTATCACTGTATGTATTAGTCTCTCTCTGAGTGTCTTATCATATCCACTACTGTGTTCATGTGTATCTACCCATGTTTAAATGAGTACTTGTCTACATATGTGACTAGAGTGTCTCAGTACTTTGGTACATATCTGAGTGTCTCTATGAGACCATCTGTAATCGTGCCAAAAGATGTATATGTAAATGTACCAGTATGCGGCTCTCTGGTTTACATGCCTACATATCTGAGTGAGTGTAGGAGTACAACTGTAGCAGTGCCATGAGATGTTTAAGCGCATAGACAACAACGCACACAACAGCAAGGAGCTTTTCAGCATTGTGAAGGAACTCTCTAACCCAAGCTCCAACTCCAACGACATCCCCCCCTCACAGGACCTCTGCGACTCCCTCGCGGCCTTCTTCCACCGCAAGATCGCCGACATACACGACAGCTTCGCAAACTAGACGCCTACACAAGCCGCAGAACCAACGACCCCCACCGCCCTCCTCAGTCACTGGTCCCCCGTCAACACCGAAGACGTCACCCAGATCATGAACACCATCCACTCCGGCTCTCCATCCGACCCCTGCCCTCACGACATCTTCAACAAAGCAGACACCATCATCGCACCCCACCTCTGAGACATCATCAACAGCTCCTTCGAATCTACCACCTTCCCTGAGAGTTGGAAACACGCTGAAATCAACGCTCTCCTTAAGAAGCCGACAGCAGACACCAAGGACCTCAAGAATTTCCGGCACAGCTCCCCTTCCCGGCGAAGGTCACCGAGAAAGCAGTCAACAAGCAACTGACCAACTTCCTCAAAACCAACGGCTCCCTCGACCCGTCCCAGTCTGGCTTCCGCAGCAATCACAGCACCGAGACCGCCCTCATCGCCACCACCGACGACATCAGAACCCTGCTCGACAACGGAGAAAACGCAGCCCTCATCTCCTAGACCTCTCAGCTGCCTTCGACACGATCTGCCACCGCACCCTAAAAACACGTCTCCACAACACAGGGATCCAGGGAAAGGCCCTGGACAGGATCTCCTCCTTCCTCATCGACAGAACCCAGAGAGTCTGCCTACCCCCGTTCCACACAGAGGCCACCAAGATCATCTGCGGCGTACCCCAAGGCTCATCACTCAGCCCGACGCTCTTCAACATCTACATGAGCCCCCTCGCCGACATCGTCCGCGCACATGACCTCAACATCATCTCCTACGCCGACGACACCCAGCTGATCCTCTCCCTGACCAGAGACCCAGTCACCGCCAAATCCAACTTCCAAGAAGGAATGAGGGCCGTCGCCGAATGGATGAAGATCAGCCGCCTGAAACTGAACACAGACAAAACGGAGGTCCTCATCCTTGGACCATCCCCCTCCGCATGGAACGACTCCTGGTGGCCCGCCGCCCTGGGCACAGCACCGACACCCACCGACCACGCACACAACCTAGGGTTCGTCCTGGACTCATCGCTCACTATGACCAAGCAAGTCAACGCCATCTCCTCCTCCTGCTTCAACACCCTCCGCATGCTACGAAAGATCTTCAAATGGATCCCCACGGAAACAATAAGGACTGTCACCCAAGCCCTCGTCACAAGCCGGCTCGACTATGGCAACGCACTCTATGCAGGGACAACAGCCAAGCTACAGAAAAGACTGCAACGCATACAGAATGCCTCCGCATGCCTCATCCTGGACATCCCCGCCACAGCCACATCACCGCCCACCTGAGAGACCTGCACTGGCTCCCCGTCAACAAAAGGATCACGTTCAAGCTCCTCACCCACGCACACAAAGCGCTCCACAACACCGGACCCGAATACCTCAACAAACGCCTCTCGTTCTACGCCCCGACTCGCCAAATCCGCTCAGCCAGCCTCGCCCTCGCCACCATACCACACACCAGAAGAACAACAACAGGCGGCAGATCTTTCTCCTACCTCGCCGCCAAGACTAGGAACTCCCTCCCCACCCACCTCCGACTGACCCAAGACCTTCTCACCTTCAGGAGACACCTCAAGACCTGGCTGTTCGAGCAGTAGCAGCACCCCCACACCCTCCCCACCCTCAGCGCCTTGAAACACTCGCGGGTAAGTAGTGCGCTCTATAAATGTACTGATTGATTGATTGATTGATTGATTGATTGATTGATTGATTGATTGATTGATTTCAGTAAATCTGCCGGTGTGTGACTGTCTGCTTTAGTACCACTGTGGCTCCCTAAATGTGTATGTAAGTGGCTGAACAAGTACCTCAGTGCCTGTGTTAGGAAATAGAGGCCTATTTAGGTGTGACTGCAACTACCTTTGAGTCCACTGTATACATAAGGAGTTTCTGGGTTAGTGAGTGACTATATGTGCTTCTGTAGTTGTCTGACTAGGTGAGAGAGATGCTCTATGCTTTTGTGAACATGTATGTCAGTTGCTTTTGGGTGGCATACTCTAGCAAGTATTTGGCATAGAGGGCCTACAAGTAACTTATTGAACTTAAAAATACTTTTCTCAATCTTTTAAACACAAAACACTGTGCTTTATGGCATAGTGCCAGCATATCTCAGAGCTCACTTATGTGTACTAAAACAAGTTTGACACTTGAGAAACCGCTTTTACACGCCAAATCAAGCTGCAAGCGATAGTACATAGACAGGGTCAGAAGTAGTAGTACTGAATCATGTTTAAACACTGCATGTTTAGATATGCCTACGAGTCTCATACTACACATCAGACTTAGTATTAGTTTAAAGAGCATATCTTAGCAGCTAAGTGTAAGGTGAAAGGTGAGTACAACAGCTGAGGCTTTATTATAAACCCCATCCATCCGAGACTCCGGCCAACTGTCTTGGTAATAACCCCACAAGCACAACGCTCTATGCTGGAACATGGAACCAGCCCACATCACACTTCTTCCTCTTTACATTTAAAATAAAATTACTGTAGAAACAACACACATCTTTCCTTCTAAATTTGAAGTACAATTAAGGAAGAATCCCAAAGTAATAACATATCAGTAAGAATCCCAAAACCTTTCCTCCCTTATAACACAAAGATAAAATTAATACTTAAGGAGGAACCTAGAAGAACACTGTAATTACAACTTATCATAAAAGAAATAGTAACTTCTCACAACATTTTTTAGATAATCTGGAATTTTACAAGATCTTACGCATTTGCATGTGGTTTCAAAACACTACTTTTGAGAAGAAGTCCCAGCAGAATTTATTTCCTCACATACACCATCTTTTCTAGACCTTACATGAACCACACGGCTGTTATTCAAGATACGACCATCATTGGTTTTCACAGCATTCTTGAACAATTTTATCACAGACTTTTCACCAGTGAAGTGAACTTAGACCAGTTTTGACAGCCCACAGGTGCTTTATTTTTCACTTTGTCTCCAACTTTGAATTCAGCTATCTTAGCCGATTTATGAGAGTCAAAATAAATCTTCCTTTTCATTTGCAAGGCCAATTCTTTTTCCCTCCACTGGCCAATGTCATTGTCTTTAAATCCTTTGTCCAGAATCATCCACCCTGGACAGATGATAGTATTGGCAGATCTACCTTTGAATAACTCAAAAGGAGTCTTCCCAGTTGAGGAGTGTGGTTTAAACCTGTAAGCTGAAATCCTATTTTGCAACTCATCCTTCCAATTCAAACTGTTTTTTAAAAAAGTTTTTTGAGTTCAATAAATTACTTGTGCACTTGTAGGCCCTCTATGCCAAATACTACATAGAGTATGTCACTCCTAAAGCAACTGACATACATGTTCACAAAAGCATAGAGCATCTCTCTCACCTATTCAGACATACAAATCCGCCCTATAATTTACCTACACCTACCCTAAAGTGTGTCTAGTACATAGCTAGCACGTTTCACAGGTTCATGAGCCATCTACACCTACAGTGCATGTTTTTTCCTTTCAATTGTGAGTCTCTTTATCAAACTACAGTAAAAAAGGACTATAAGTCCCAGAATTCATAGAAAATCAGTCTTTGTGAGCAGCACATGTAACATTTTTCACATCTAACAATAAATAGTTACGTATAAGTGTAACCCTTAACATGAAGGTTTTTTTCTAGCAATTAGAGCATGCAGTAAAACAGCACATGTACAATATACAATGCAGGGCAACACATTGTGAAGCACATTCTCACACATCTATTCTGCACATCACACAAACTGTTACATACTCACACACTCATACAGTGTCTTACTCACCTTTTAAGAAATATATAAAACCACTCATACTACCCCTCATACATGATGTCATGTCGTTTGAATATATTTTTTCAAAAATATTTTATTCTGTCTTTTAACATTCTCACATACACATATACCTTTCCAATAATTTTTTCTCCAAATTAAAAAATGTAATTCACATACATGACAATTGAGTTTGTGGATCAAATATTTGTTTAACTCTTATCAGATAGATTCAATCCTCTGAACAAATGTGAAAACTAAGCATAAAAATGGCAGACCACTCTCATACAAAGCATCCATTAATGACAACCTTTTCAACTTTGCACTCTGATAGTGTGGAAGGCAACAAATAAAAACATGACTCTCATATTTTAGTTTTGTGAGTCTACTTCTGATGGATAGTATCTGTTAACCCTTTCATGCACTCATAAAGATGCCCAATATGGAAGGGTATCTGTGTATATTTGCGACATATTAGCAATCATTGCGGCAACGCACTTTGTTAGCAAGCTCCCACTAGGAAATCTTACCCTTCTTACACAACAATGACTCTAAAGATCTGTAATTTCTTAAAGCACACAACTCTCTGTTTACCATCCTTTCCTCAATACACTATTAGCACAGTCACCATAGCAACCCACTAGAACTAGTAGGTCACACATTTGCAATACATTCTAGAAAGGCTCTACTAGTTACCAAACTAGCTGCAGCAGGTACAGTTTATAGTACAAAATTAAAAGCATATCCAAGCTTGCATTACACATTTTCTTTTATTTTTCCTGCAGCCAATCATAGATCAAGTTACTTATAATTTCAAAACACTACCTAATTTTATTCACCCCCATATTCACAGTATTCAATCAAGAATGTTTTTTAACCATGAACACACCTTCATTTTAACTGTCTTTCATTTTGAAAACAGACTGATTCAGCTCCAGCCTTCTCCTGTCTGCTACTGTTGTTGCACTTCAAAATGGTTAGAGTGTGAATTGTGAGCCACAGCTATGTCTTTTGGGTTAGGGAGACTGCTATAAAAAGTGGTATTGACAGGGACTTGGTGTTGCCTAATGTGGACATTACTAGGATTGCCCAGAGAGGGTAAAAGTGGCATCAATTACTGCCTTTGGTTAAATGCATTGTGGATTCCCAACCCCCTAACCTCATGATTGTGCACTGTGGTGGCAATGACCTACGAACACTGACTGAAGTAGGACTGGAAATTGTACCTTTGCACAATTATTAACATTTTTGCCTCACACCGTCTTGGGGTACTCCAACATATGCCAAAGGCAGAAATGGAAGTGGTGTAATCAATTATGTCCACAGATTGACAAAGCCAGGAAACATGTTAATAAAACTGTTTCTGCATTCCTTAGAGACCATACCATGGGCTCTATCTACAACAGCAACTTGAGTTTTGACATGCATTGAATCTATAAAAGTGATGGAGTTCACTTCACAGATGAAGGCAACAAGGTGTTTCTCAGCAATTTGAAACTCTGCACCCGGTCTTCTGCGTAGGTGTCACATGCACACAATAAACACAAAGGCTCCTCTCAGAACCACCCTATTCCCATAATGTTGTTTATTTTTTATAAATATCTTTTTTTCAATTTTCTGAAATATTTGCAATGACGTTGCGATGATCCCGAATACGTTGCGAATATGCACAACAAAAGTAGATATTCAATAGTCACCCGCACATTCAAAATTCAATAACTATAAATAAAGAATTCTATGCATCACTCTAGGTGCATCACTATCTACATAACTCAACAGCAACATGCATCTCTCTCTGAGTGAGTCTGTGACTGTGTGTATCGGAGTTTGAGTGGGCCTGTCAATGGCTGCATAACTGTCTCAGAAGCTCTGTCAGAAGGTGTGTAAGACTTTGATTATATCTATGAGAATGTGTGTGAGTGTCTCAAATGGTGAGTCTGTGGGTGGGTGCATGAGTCTCCAAGTAGATCTGAGAGTGGGTGTCTGAGTGGGTGTGTGAGTGGGTGTCTGAGTCTCATAGTGAGTCTGTGTGTGGGTGCATGAGTGTCTGAGTGGATCTGTGAGTGGCCGCATGAGTCTCTGTGAGTGGGTACATGAGTTTCTGAGTGGGTCTGTGAGTGGTTTTGTATTTCTCTCTGTGGCACTATGAGTGGGGGCATGAGAGTCTCAGTCAGTTTAGAAGTGGATGGATGAGTCTCTGAGTGAATCTTTGAGTGGCTGCATAATGTCTGAGTGGGCCTGTGACTGAGTGCATCAAAATATCACTGTGTCTTTGAGTGACTGTATGAGTATGTGTATGAGTATTGAGTGAGTGCATGGGAATATGGGTCTGTAAGTGGGTCTGCAAGTTGGTGCATGAGTATCCAAGTGGGTCTGTGAGTGGGTGCATGAGCCTCTGACTAGGTGTGTGAGTGGGTGCATGAGCATGTGAGTAGGTCTGTGAGTGAGTGCATGAGTCTCTGAGTGAGTCTGTGAGTAGGTGCATGAGTGGCACTATGAGTAGGATGATAAGTATCTGAGTCAGTGTGGCAGTGGATGAATGAGTAAGTAGAACTGTGAGTGGCTGCAAAATGTCTGAGTTGGTCTGTGAATGAGTACATCATAATATCAATGGATCTGTAAGTGACTGTGTAAGTGTCTGTATGGGTCTCTGAGTGCATGAGTGTCTGAGTAGGTCTGTTAGTGGGTGCATGAGTATCTGAGTGGGTCTGTGAGTGGGGGCATGAGTGTCTGAGTGCGTCTGAGAATGGGTGCATGAGCATTTGACTGGGTGAGTGAGTGGGTGCATGAGTGTCTGAGTGAGTCTTTGAGTGGGTGCATAAGTCTCTGAGTAACTCTGTGAGTGGGTGAATGAGTATCTGAGTGATTCTGTGAGTGGGTGCATGAATGCCTGGGTGGGTCTGTGAGTGGGTACATGAGTCTCTGACTGGTTATGTGAGTGGGTACATGAGTCTCTCAGAGGCACTGTGAGTGGGAGGATGTGTCTGAGTCAGTGTGGCAGTGGATGAATGAGTGAGTAAATCTGTGAGTAGCTGCATAATGCCTGAATGTGTCTGTGAGAGGCTGCACCAGAATATCAATGGATCTCTGAGTGACTGTGTGAGTGTCTGTATGGGTCTCTGAGTGAGTGCATGAGAATATCAGTGGGTCTATGAGTGGGTGCATGAGTGTCTGAGTGGGTCTGTTAATGGATGCGTGCATGTCTGAGTGGGTGTGTGATTGGATGCACGAGCATTTAACTGGGTGAGTGAGTGGGTGCATGAGTGTCAGAGTGAGTTTGTAAGTGGGTGCATGAGTATCTGAGTAGGTCTGTAAGTGGGTGCATGAGTCTCTTTGAGTGGGTACATGAGTCTCTGCGTGGGTCTGAGTGTGTGTCTGAGAGTGTGTCAGAGAGTGTGTGTCTGAGTGAGTGTGTGAGTGGGTCCATAAGAATATGAGTGGGTGTGAGAGTCTCTGAGTGGGTCTGTGAGTGGGTGCATGAGTCTCTGAATAGATCTGTGAGTAAGTGTATGAGTGTCTGAGTGGCTGTGTGAGTGGGAGCATGAGTGTCTGAGTGAGTCTGTGAGGGGGTGCATGAAAATATGATTGGGTCTGTGAGTGGGTGCGTGACTCTCTGAGAGGGTCTATAAGTGGGTGCATCAGTCTCTGAGTGGCTCTGTGTGTGGGGCCGTGAGTCTCTGGGGGGCTGAGTGAGTGGGTGCATGATTCTTCGAGTATGTTTGTATGTGGGTGTGTGAGTGTCTAAGTGAGACTGCGGGTGGGTATTTACACATATTCATTTTTTTCAGTGAAGTTCACAAATTAGTCACGACAATATTTCACCGGGGGCCACGCTGACTGTCACAGCGAATTTGCAATTATGGCAAGTGGGAAAAAACCTGGTCTTCGAAAAAATAGGCCTATATTCCTCTTGTGGGGTCAGGGCGCATCCAACCTGACCCCTTATTCCACTTTCTGCCATTTGGTTTGTGCCATGGGAACTGTGACTGTTCCGATGAGGTAAAATGGATCTGCAACTCTCTGCTTAAGGTGCGACCAGACATTCACGGCATTCTTGTTGGTGCGCACATTCACAGTTAATCACGAAATCATTGCAAATTCGCTTCGATTGCAGATTACCAATCTGTATTTCCTTAAATTTCTCAACAACTACTGAAAGGGGTTAACACCAGATAACTGATAGCATTATCTGTGAACCAAAGTTGTCCTTCCTGACAAATTTGGTGTAATTCCATTCAGTGGTGCGGGCTGTAGTCGTGTACAAAGTTCCAATGGGAATTAACATGGGAAAGGCACTTTTCTAGAGCCCCCCCCCCTTTTCTTGGCCCCCGCTTGATGGATCACCCTGAAACTATCCATGTGCAACAAGAATCACTGACATACTTCTTTTGGAAGGTTTTGTGGAGATTCGTTAAAGGATGCCAAGGGTAGAGGCAAGTCAAAAAACACTTTTCCTATGTAAATATGGTCCTAACTATAATTACCTACTGGCGACCAGAAGTAGGTAATTTGCACAAATTAATTAAAGAAAGCAGACGAGTAGGTAGTAGCATTCCATTGTACCATTCAAACAAAAAGTCAATAGGTAGTTAAACATGAATTTTTCAAAATGTTCTAATTGTTGGCACAAAGTTTACTCCTCGAATACTTTAAAGTTCTAACTGTTTGTCAATCATTCTTACAACTGGATTCCAGCGGTTATCTTTTCTAGCCATGGTTATGACTAATTTAAAATAATTTCCTACTAATTTAAATTAAATCGCAGTTAGTTAGAAATTGCTGCCAAAATATGATTTAATGAGGTCATGTAAGTTAGGGAGCTGGCCTCGACTTCAGTACCCAGTTTGGAATTATTATCTTTGTAACTAATTTTATTAACAGGGTAAAAAAAAAAAAAGGATTTTTGCAGCGCCTTTCCGCAAAAGTCTGAATTGTAATGTAATTTAGCCTAGGACGAAAATAAAATTCCCTGATTGTCTATCCCTTAGGACTTAATTAGCTCAGCGCTCAGTGTTATAATGGGGAGCAGAATGCTATGGGAAAAAGAAGCTCTTGTGAAGACAGTACCTGTCCACTTCCACCTCTGGTACATAATGAGATGTCACCAGCGGTGACACTGATGAGACGCGGGAGAACATGCTGATGCAGAGGAAGAGCAGGTTCTGCGCTGTGCTAATGGGAAGGTTTGGGCAGCGTTAGGTTTCTCCTGAACCTATCACGGCTCCCTGAGTTTCATACTGATGTCCTAGATCACCGGACCAGACATAAGCATCCGGCGACATAAGCATCCCGCTATGGGTTGCTCCATCACTGATGATATGCCCACGCGGTGTGCTCAGCTACCAGCAGTAGAGTTCTTGTCATAGGGTGGATGCCACATTTACTCAAGACGCGGTAGCACATTCTAAGTGGTGGCATGTCCACCGTCAGCCTAGCCCTCTGGGGATCCTATTAGCTGACAAAAAAAGAATATTAACAGTACATTAAAGTGAAGTGATGAGAAATGGGCTCTGCCTGGTAGTGATTTCAAAACACGGCTCTAATAAAAGCCATGAGGATTAAATATAGGGTTGTGAGGACACTTTCAAATAAACAAATCATTTTATGCACAGTTTGGAACCTTCCAGTCACGCTGAACGAAGGACACTGCATGGGAAGGTCTCGGGCTGGCTGTCAATGGGATTCACGATTTTGTACTCAGTTGCAGAAGTTCTAAGACACTGATCTCTTGGTAAATGGTGGGAAAAGGAAGTAAAATCTAGACTCCTATCCAGGAATAGTCTATGTTCAGAAGTAGAACCTTGACAAATGGGTACGTAAACGACTCTTACTAGTTAAATGCAAGCATTGTTTTGTGTATAATGCAGTTTAGGAATGCACATTTGACCGACCAGCAATAAACGCAACACGGTTTAAAAAAACAAAAGGAATTGTTTCAGTGTCATTACAGCAAAAGGATTACATTTTCATGGGTTTGACAAAAGGCATTACCCATACATTCTAAGACTGGACAGGTCAGCGAGCAAAGTACAAGCCCGGTGACCACACATGGAATGCAAACGTGGAGATGGTGTTATGATTATTTCATTTTCATAACTCTATTCCCCCTGGCACAGCATCTAATTGTGTGTATTAATTACCATTTGTATACGGAACGAGCTGTGCGCACTAAGGGGGGTCTGAGTGCTTTGCAAGTGGTACCCTGGTTTCCAGAAATGTGAACCATTAAATGTTATTCCTAAGGCAGGATAGTTTCAACAATGAAAGCAAAAGGATACGAACAAATATATACATTGTACGGATTTCTCCCTGGCTACTGGAATCAGGAATTCAGGAGCCGGAAGAGAGTCACAGCTTGTTCTGCTAATCCTTGTAGGGCTCTTGAGTTTGACTTAAAATTATATAAATTAATATTTATATTATCTGCTGTTATTGTGACATTATTTAGGATGTACATTCTTTAATGTGTGTCTTGTAGTTCTTATGAAAACCCAACAAATGGTTAAAAGAACACAGTTGATATTATGAACATGTCTTAGTTCCAAGTGTCTCTTGCACAATAAACCAGTGTCAGACATCTTTTTTTAACGTGATGGGTAAGCGCAACGCCTAGACGTAGATTCTGCTTAGTTGGGTCTGTGGAGGGCCTGAAGGTCTGTGAGTGATAGTAGTGATCCCTCATGATCCTCCTGCAAATACCCTACATTTTCCAACTTGCGAATCTGATCCCATGTGGTCATGTCTGGGATCACGTCACATGAAGCACATATGAGCTCTGTGCATGATGTGCATGGTCAGAGGTCTACACATTAAAAAAAAAAATCCAATTAAGTTCCATTCTCCTGCAAGCATTGCAGAGTAGAAATCTGCTACAGTATTTGAAATGAATGGTGACAGGGTCCAGCATAATATTACATTTTTCACTCCTAAACGCCTTTCCTCCCTGAAGAGCCTCCATAAAACTTATGTAAGACATTGAGTTAGCAAGCTCAATGATTTTATAAAGTTCACCAGGGGAAAGGCGATGCAAAGGAGACACTATTGCATTTCTGGTTGGAGTACTTCAGTAGGGAGCACTCAGCCGTGGCCTGTGCAGGTAAAAGCGGTGGGCATTGGGGCCGGGTCGGGGGGGATTTCGAAAGGCTACGAGGGAAAATTCATTATTATTTTAATTTTCCCTCGCGGTTGTCTGTCAAATCCTCCCCCCCCCATCCCGGCCCCACTGCCCCACCGCTCTCACCTGCACCGGCCACAGCTGGGAGCACTACACTCACACTAGAAGCCTGCAATGTCACAGAACAGCGCAACCACAGCATTGTGCGTGAATAAAGTCAGGGAACAACATATTGGGCACTGAAAAGAGTTTTTAGGGAGTGAACTGGTTTATGAAAAATCCCATGTCAAAGTTCAGTCGATGGTTCTACTTTCTAAACTTCTTCTAAATGGTAATTTGTAGTCCAATGATACCAATGTCAATTGTTGAATTGCTTCAATTCTGAATGATCATTAATTGTTTACGTCTTTTTAATACCAAAACCACAGCCCAAATGCTTTTCAAGCAAACTTTGAAATGTCCAACAGCACGATCTCTGCATTTAGTAAGGATGCAAAACAAACCACATTTTTGGGAGCCACAGGAATTAAATGGCAAGTCTGAAACAGAAACATATTTCTGCACCAAACAGTTGGAGTGTAAATGTGTAAGGGCAAGTTTAGTGGTTAGACAGAGTACAGTTGGGAGTTACATCTACATGCTTTATAATTGAAGGGAACGCATTTCTCCATCTGAGTTGTTCATTTTTGTTAGAAGGAGGTACTTTATTAGTTTGATGTGAGTCTCTTTTTAATGCAAATATGTATGCACACGATGTAACACACATCATACAAACACAATGTATATTGCCAGCTACTTTAATTTTGCCCATTCTGGCAAAAAACGTAAGCTAATAATTTACAGTTGCATTCACAGAAGCCTAGCTTCAGGGGGGATGTTTGGGGTATTACACCCCCCCTAATAAATGCATTCTGTAGTTAATAGTTGGGTACAGGAGCTTTAAGTAGGGTATGGTGAGGTGTTTGACGGATTTCGCTTGGGATGTTTACATACACATGCAGACAAAACACACACACACACACAAACTAGTCTCTGTTTTAAAGGTCTTAAAAATTGTTATTTTACAAACTATTGAGTTTTAAGTGCTCTTCACAGTCCGCACTCCTTCTCCTTTCCTGCTGATCCTTAAGCCTCACTCCTGCCCTGCTTCTCAAAAATGGGGCATATTTACAAGCCCCAATCGCCACTGGGGCACCCTTTTTTTCGAAATTCAGGTGGCATAGCGCCATTTCCCATAATTACAAGGTGGCGGTAAGCCACCTGATGTGGCTTAACGGCACCTTGTAAATATGCCCTTTTCTCCGCAGTCCTCTGAGACAAAAGGGCGTGCAGTGGGTGTTGCTGTGGGCGTCCCACCACAATACCGATTGCTTTTTGGTGCTGCCCCAAATTTACAAGGCTGAGGCAGCGCTAAAAACAGCACCAATCTAACACCCCAGATTACCAGGCGTTAGAATGGTAATACAAGGAGAAATACATTTCTCCTTGTTTTTTGCTTTGGAGCACACATAGAAAGAGCAAATCACCATGAAAGATTGTTTATGTGCAGGAAGGTCTCCCTTCTTGCACATAAACAAGCACCCTTGCAGTGCAGACACCCTTGCAACATGGCGGCAGTATGCCTGCGCTGGGGCTAGGAAGATTATTTGCGCCAGCGCTAGGGAAAGACAGGGGTGCTCCATATTCTTATGAATACGGCGCATCCATGCATTTTAAAAATGTCGGAGCCCAGCGCTGCTGATTTTGGTGCAGCGTTGCAACATGTTTATGTGAATATGCCCCAATGTATTTTAATTAGCATATTTGTTGGGAAATCTGACGACCACCTCCCCGCCCCCCCCCCACAACCTTACTGACCAAGCTACGCGTGTGTGCATTCAGTGGAACTGATTCCCAAAAGCATTTAGGAGTATGAGAAGCAGTATTGCAGGAGGATATATTTAACATACGCCTACATGCCCTTCTTGGTGAATCAGCCCTGAAACATCCAAGCTCCCATTGATACAAGTGAGAAGAGGAAACAGTCCTTACTATTTCCACTTATTTTATATCAATAACCCATGAAAATTTCCAATTTATTCCAGCTGCGATGTTTTGGGACTAATTCAAAAATGTATGTAAGAGTATGTAAAAGAGTGCTACACGAATACTGCCTCACATCCTCTGAAACACCTTTGTGAATCAAGGAAAACGTGTAACTCGTGCGCTTTTGGAAACTTTTAGTGACCTTTCAATTTGCACTGTCAAAATACATTTTGAAAATTTTGCACTTTAGCCAATATCGAATACATATATTATGTCGGATTGGATAAACTGAATAACTTTCCTTCCATTTTGGAAAGTGAGAGAACATTCTTAAATGTGAACGCCACAGGCTCAGTAAACCTCCACTTTTTTACCAGTTTGTCCTTATTGTGGCCTGGCTTGACAGTACAGCCGTTGACAAATAATTATGTGAGCATCACAAGAGAAGGGATTTGGCGCCTCCCACATGTGGGGCACATGGGGTACATGTTTTGATGGAGCAGAAGTCGTATGCTTCCTCCAAGAAAGTGCTGTGACCATTTTGTTTATTTATCCAGCTGCCTATACTGGAACGTTTCGAGCCACAATTATGACATTGGAATGATATTAAAGTGTCATATATAACTAGATAATGTATGTTGTTTTTCTTTGGCAGCAGCACAGAGAGGAGGGCAGTCATTAATCTGTACGGAATTTTAGGTCTAGTTTGACGGCGCAAATATCACCTGACCTTTTAACCCACCCTAGTATTAATCTATAGTTATTTGCTTTGCACAGATGCATATCTATTCCCATGTTTTTTACTTGTAGTGCTTCACATTATCAAATTATTCCTTTAAAGCCAGACCTATTGGCATTGCCAATGCTTGTTTTCTTTTACTGTGAGCAGGAAAAGTTGTAAAAACAGTGACAGAAGGGTGAAACAGACCCCAGTGAGCAAACAGGTAGCACATTTGATCTAGTAAAGATTACCCTAACCTACAAAGTAAAACAGGAACTGAACATAAGTGCTCAAGGAAACCGTGAGTGCAAAAATCCACAAAAGAGTGCCATGGCAAGCAAGAAAGAGATACCAAAAGATGAACACCTCCACCCCCTAAAAAAGAGGTCTGTTGAGGTAAAATAGAAAAAAGGTAGAAGATAATGGGAAGAGAGCACAGAGGCTAAGGAAAGTCTCTCTCGGTAAAGTATAAAAAACTAAACAAAGAAGGAAACAAATTAAAATTAAATTAAACCAAAATGAATAAATACATATAATTAAAACATTTACAGCAGGATGAAATTAAATAAATTGCAAAAACAAAAACGGTTTTCCAGTGATATTGACACACGGAATCATGCATCTCCTCTCCCTCAATTTCTGGGAGTGTTGGGTACATATTAAGTTCCAAAAACAACAAAAACATATACAACTCTCTATGAGTCTACAGTGAAAACAATGGAAAACGTAGACAGAAGTCTACCACCCGCGACTGATATGGAAGTGGATCAGGTCAGATTATGTGTTGCTGCACTGTTATGTCTCTAAAATTAACCGGTGTTGAAGATCATTAGGGGCGTTTGATTGGGTAATTTTGTCATTTTGCAAAATTCTCTGCCCTGGTCAAGTTGAATTGTTTTGTCCAAGGCTGTGGGCTCCCTGCTCCTGGGCAGGTTGTGTGATGTGGTGAGTGTTCCAGAGCTTTGTATTCTTTGTTACTTACTGGCAGTAAGGTCAGTTTTTGCAATGGGCATTTTCTGTAAATATTTACTATGGCTAAAAGTAACTGGAGTAAAGGGAGCATTAATCCATGGCATTATTAAAAGCACGCAGTCTGAATATTCCACTGGTGGTAATGATTAACATGACTTTGCAAAGCCAACTATGCATGTGACTCTCTGAATGTCACCAGCAGTAGGCTCTCAAGAGCTGCGGGGTGCACTGAATTTGCATTTCAGCAGCAAGCCAGTGAGAGGAACAGGAGAACAGCAGCATGATAATCACCAGCCTTGATGCACCATGAGGATCACCGGCCTTGCTGCAGCATGATGATCACCAGCCTTGCTGCACCATGAGGATCACCGGCCTTGCTGCAGCATGATGATCAGCAGCCTTGCTGCACCATGAGGACCACTGGCCTTGCTGCAGCATGATGATCACTGGCCTTGCTGCGCCATGAGGATCACTGGCCTTGCTGCAGCATAAGGATCACCGGCCTTGCTGCACCATGAGGATCACCAGCCTTGATGCACCATGAGGATCACCGGCCTTGCTGCAGCATGATGATCACCAGCCTTGCTGCACCATGAGGATCACCGGCCTTGCTGCAGCATGATGATCAGCAGCCTTGCTGCACCATGAGGATCACTGGCCTTGCTGCACCATGAGGATCACCGGCCTTGCTGCACCATGAGGATCACCGGCCTTGCTGCAGCATAAGGATCACCGGCCTTGCTGCACCATGAGGATCACCGGTCTTGCTGCAGTATGATGATCACCGGCCTTGCTGCAGCATGATGATCACCGGCCTTGCTGCAGCATGATGATCACCGGCCTTGCTGCAGCATGATGATCACCAGCCTTGCTGCAGCATGATGATCACCAGCCTTGCTGCAGCATGTGGATCACCAGCCTTGCTGCAGCATGATGATCACTGGCCTTGCTGCGCCATGAGGATCACCGGCCTTGCTGCAGTATGATGATCACCGGCCTTGCTGCAGCATGAGGATCACCGGCCTTGCTGCACCATGAGGATCACCAGCCATGCTGCAGCATAAGGATCACCGGCCTTGCTGCAGCATGATGATCACTGGCCTTGCTGCAGCATGATGATCACCAGCCTTGCAGCAGCATGATGATCACCGCCCTTGCTGCAGCATGATGATCACCAGCCTTGCTGCACCATGAGGATCACCGGCCTTGCTGCAGCATGATGATCACCGGCCTTGCTGCAGCATGATGATCACCAACCTTGCTGCAGCATGATGATCACCAGCCTTGCTGCACCATGAGGATCACCGGCTTTGCTGCAGCATGATGATCACCGGCCTTGCTGCAGCATGATGATCACCGGCCTTGCTGCAGCATGATGATCATCAGCCTTGCTGCACCATAATGATCACCAGCCTTGCTGCAGCATGATGATCACTGGCCTTGCTGCAGCATGATGATCACCAGCCTTGCTGCACCATGGGGATCACCGGCCTTGCTGCAGCATGATGATCAGCAGCCTTGCTGCAGCATGATGATCACTGGCCTTGCTGCAGCATGATGATCACCAGCCTTGCTGCAGCATGCTGATCACCAGCCTTGCTGCAGCATGATGATCACCGGCCTTGCTGCACCATGATGATCACCAGCCTTGCTGCACCATGAGGATCACCGGCCTTGCTGCAGCATGATGATCACCAGCCTTGATGCACAATGAGGATCACCGGCCTTGCTGCAGCATGAGGATCACCAGCCTTGCTGCAGCATGATGATCACTGGCCTTGCTGCGCCATGAGGATCACCGGCCTTGCTGCAGTATGATGATCACCGGCCTTGCTGCAGCATGAGGATCACCGGCCTTGCTGCACCATGAGGATCACCGGCCTTGCTGCAGCATGAGGATCACCGGCCTTGCTGCAGCATGATGATCACCGGCCTTGCTGCAGCATGAGGATCACCGGCCTTGCTGCACCATGAGGATCACCGGCCTTGCTGCAGCATGATGATCACCAGCCTTGCTGCAGCATGATGATCACCAGCCTTGCTGCAGCATGATGATCACCGGCCTTGCTGCACCATGAGGATCACCAGCCTTGCTGCAGCATGATGATCACCAGCCTTGCTGCAGCATGATGATCACCAGCCTTGCTGCAGCATGAGGATCACCGGCCTTGCTGCAGCATGATGATCACCAGCCTTGCTGCAACATGAGGATCACCGGCCTTGCTGCAGCATGATGATCAGCAGCCTTGCTGCAGCATGAGGATCACCGGCCTTGCTGCAGCATGATGATCACCAGCCATGCTGCAGCATGATGATCACCAGCCATGCTGCAGCATAAGGATCACCGGCCTTGCTGCACCATGAGGATCACCGGCCTTGCTGCAGCATGATGATCACCAGGCTTGATGCAGAATTAGGATCACCGGCCTTGCTGCAGCATGATGATCACCAGCCTTGCTGCAGCATGAGGATCACCAGCCTTGCTTGCACCATGAGGATCACCTGCCTTGCTGCAGCATGATGATCACCAGCCTTGCTGCAGCATGATGATCACCAGCCTTGCTGCAGCATGAGGATCACCGGCCTTGCTGCACCATGAAGATCACCGGCCTTGCTGCAGCATGAGGATTACCGGCCTTGCTGCAGCATGATGATCACCAGCCTTGCTGCAGCATGGGGTTCACCGGCCTTGCTGCAGCATGATGATCACCAGCCTTGCTGCAGCATGAGGATCACCGGCCTTGCTGCAGCATGATGATCACCAGCCTTGCTGCAGCATGAGGATCACCGGCCTTGCTGAAGCATGATGATCACCGGCCTTGCTGCAGCATGATGATCACCGGCCTTGCTGCAGCATGAGGATCACCGGCCTTGCTGCAGCATGAGGATCACCAGCCTTGCTGCAGCATGATGATCACCAGCCTTGCTGCAGCATGAGGATCACCGGCCTTGCTGTAGCATGATGATCACCAGCCTCGCTGCAGCATGATGATCACCAGCCTTGCTGCACCATGAGGATCACCGGCCTTGCTGCACCATGAGGATCACCGGCCTTGCTGCACCATGAGGATCACCGGCCTTGCTGCAACATGATGATCACCGGCCTTGCTGCAGCATGAGGATCACCGGCCTTGCTGCAGCATGATGATCACCAGCCTTGCTGCACCATGAGGATCACCAGCCTTGCTGTAGCATGATGATTACCAGTCTTGCTGCAGCATGATGATCACCGGCCTTGCTGCAGCATGAGGATCACCAGCCATGCTGCAGCATGATGATCACCAGCCTTGCTGCAGCAAGCAAGGGCGGTGTACGGAACGTTGTTGGGATGCCAAAGTGTTGCTCTTTTAAGGAAAATTAAAACCACCATTAGAGGAAGGTTCCTATGGCATCCCTGGCAACCCCTTCATGTCACAGAAGACAGGCATTTTACAAGGAAAGTAGAGTGGTGCAGCAACCAGATCACTGGAGCATTGTGAGAGGAAGCATTCTGAAGGAGTCTGACGGAGCAGCATGAGGACAGGGAGGAACCTCATCTAATGCTGTAACTGTGAAGGAGTACTTCATGGCCCATCACCAAAACCTCAATGGAAACTTGATGGACCCAAGTAAAGATCTGTGAAATGCTGAGCACCAGACCATCTAGACAATGGCCATCTAGGCAATGGCTAACTAGGGAAAATAAAGCAAAGCCAATGGCTGATGTGGGGGTAACCCAGGGCCACTCTCTCTACATATGTTGTTTTGTTATTTTTTTAAGAATCGATGACAAGAGCTCTTGCAGCGGAGAGCTAAAGATGTCTGTAGGCTGGCCGAAATATGACTAGAGAAAGGAAAGGTTTTAGGACAGCCCATCAGTGTCTTGACATCATCCAGCGCCTGAGTAAGAGGCCCACGAGCCTCCATTTCTAGACCCCCAGAGCACGAATGTGTAAATCAGAGCCTGTCTCTAACTAAACCTGAAGGTTTCAGAGATCTGCTGCTGAGATGGAGCCCAATGAGGAAGCCCAGACAGAAATCAAGTTTAACTCACTGGCATCCAGTAAGAATGTGTGTGCGGGAGAGGTTTTACAATGTTTTTTTCTCCCAATAAAACAAGGAAGTCTGCAGGACTGGGATGTACCAGCTAAGCGCACAGTGGAATCAGCGGTGGCCGCCATAAACAAAGGGTGGGAAGGCGAGTGGGCTCACGTGGGAGGCATTGCGAGTGGAAGGGAGAGTGGGGGGGAAACAATATAAAAAAAATTACCTTTTGCCCCGGCCACCTCTACCGTCGACTCTTGTTGTGTCACCTCTCCTCTACCTGCCTGCTGGTCCCTGTGCAATCCCCGCACTGCAGAGCAGTGTGGGGATTGGTCTGAGCAGGCAGGAAAGACATCCTGCTCAGACCAGGGAGCCTGTGGAGGTTCTCCAGCCCGGCTGCTCAATGCAGCTGGGCTAGAGAAAACCAAAGTGCGCATGTGTGTTTTGGTCACCCAGAGAGGGCCAGCCAAGCATACATGAGCACTTAGGTGGTGTAGTGCGCTAGCACTCCTCCTCCAAAGCCCCTCCCAACACCGCTGGCTAAGAGCCAGCAAATGTAAAATAAAACGATGCAAGAACATCGTTTTATTTTATATTTGCTGGCTTTGAGCCAGGCAGTGGGACGACACTCCTCCACCATTGTGGAGGAGCCGCCACTGAGTGGAATTGCTGAAGAGTGCAGTTACCATGCACAGGCACATGAATTGTCAGCAACAGACAGCAACAGAAGGGGAGATCTGACCTGAGCTGAACGAAGAGTGATGTACACTTTCTAGCAAGTTTTATTTCCAGTTATGTCAGCAGGAGGGCAACGTCTTCTAAATGCTTACTGTTGACAAATAATGTGCTCTGAAGGTCACACTTTTGGATCCCAGCTAGGGAAGCTAAGCCTTCCATTCTTATGAGAACTATAAATTTGGTAATTCCTACCGTCTGTTATTTACAGCACTTAAAAACAGCAGGAAGTCCAGTATGAAGCTTCGCATATAAAAGAATGTAATGTTTCGTATGACTACTGGTATATTGGGTCCTGTTCTACTTATACACCACACAGTTCTTTACAGCTTTCAGAGGATATTTAGTCTCTAGCTTCTCCTGCGCGTGCCAGGCTGTGTTCATGTTTAAAAGGCATGCGCATGCCTATTTGCAAAATTCATGTTTACAGTGAAGTTATTGCTAAGGCCCGGGACTGCACATTGGAAGATGTTAAAAAGATGCGATTCATATAAAAAGGATGCAAGCATGCGTGAACATTACTCGTTAAAGCAGTCTTTGCATCCCTTAATGACAATTTCTTTGCAGAGCAAGTATGAATGAATATTTATAAATCCATGCATTATTTTTTAAATGCAGGCTCATGCATCAACTCAAACATTCATTGTTGCTTTTCAGTGTCAAACACACTGAGGGGCATAAAAGTGTGAATTGTATATTAAAAGGTTTATTGTATATGTACATCTAATGAGCACCTAGGCTTTGACTGGTAAATAGACCAATTTCTATTATCTTATTTAGATTGTCAATTTTTTGGGCTCGAAGGAGGATAGTTGTGGTGTTCAATACTGGTTGGACGTTGGACAATCTATTAAAAATTAATAAATTAGCAATTTATGCGTGGTCTGAAAAAGTGTGGTTATTACATGGGGCAAATTACGAGTACGGCGGTCCTGGGACCGCTGTACTCGCGGTGGCGGTCCATCGACTACTACCCCTGTGGGTTCACCCGCTGTATTCGAAGAGAGGCGGTAGGACCGCCACAGGACTGCTGCCTCCGCCAGGATCCAGGATCCCGCAGCGGTGGCGGTGTGGAAAGGGGCAGGAATATGCTGGCAGTGCCGATGCAGCACTGCCAAGCATATTCTGACTTGCATATTCACGGGCCAATTCATGGCGGGGATGCCTGGGTGTGCATGTGGGGGGGCACATATTGTGTCCCCCTGGAATTGCACGCTTGTTCCTGCATGGTGTGACATGCACAACGAGGTGCATGCCACACCATGCAGGAACGTGCTTTGGCGGTCTCATGGATGCAGTCTGCTGTTAAGGCTCTCCTAAGAGCCTTACACACCCGTCGCCGTGAGACCACCGCAGCACCACCCACCCACCCTGGATTCAACTTGGAATCCAGCAGGCAGGTGCACTACAGGCTTGGTGGTCCTCCTGGCAGCGCCACAGTGATGGTACTGCCTGAGGACCGACATACTCGTAATCAGGACTCAGGTCTTTTTCACAGGACCTCAGACTGGTCAGTGGGTTGTTGGTTGGGGGAGGCAGAAGCCCCACGCAGACAACAACCACAATTCCTGCCATGCCATGGTTAACCACAAAAGTCAGTAATGTACACTGTACTTAACCCTCTGGTAGCTTGGCACAGAATCAATAGGGCTTAACTTAGGGAAAATATGTGATGTATTTATGCAGCACAAAAACAGTAATAAAGTGTCAATACAATGTAAGAAAAATCCAAAAGCAATTAAGATTTTTAAAAATAAATATAGGATACCAGAACGACAAAAATCCAATCAGTAGTGCTGAATCTTTTAAACCACTCACCCCCAGTCAAGAGATCTGGATTTAATCCATTGCTCTTTTGCTCACTATGCCACCCCAGTTTAGACCCAGCCATATGCAAATCAGTCCTGACCCTGTTCCTCATCAGAACAGTCCAGCCCGAACTGCCAGGATAGGTGCTCCCTGGACTGGCAAAAACCATCCTGGGACCAGATTCGGGGTTTCACCTTTCATCAGCCAGGCTAGCTTGAATCCAGTGGCACAGCGAGCAAGGGACCTACTTCTGGGCATACCCATGGCCACTTAGGCCGAACATAGCAAACACAACAAGATGTTTATTCTGCCGGGTTGAAAATAAAACTGGACTATAGGCTGCAATGTCAGGCCTGCGAGAAGTTTGAAAGTGCTAATTTTGTGGGTGGCACAAGGAGTGCTGCAGGCCCATTAGTAGCATTTAATTTACAGACCATGTAGTACCATTTACTAGGGGCTTAAATTACATAAAGTGTGCCAATTAGGTACATTTTACCATCTTTGAAGGAGAGAATACACGTACTTTAGCACTGGCTAGCAGTGGTAAAGTGCACAGAGCCCTAAAGCCAACCAAAACAAATTCAGCAAACAGAGAAGTAGAGGCAAAATGTTTGGGGGAACAGCTTGCCAAGGATGTCAAGTCTAACAGTCAGGGTACCACATCAGCTGTGCACACCACCTGCCTAAATGAAGCCACACATATGAGCAAGGACGGACCCTGTTAAGATACGGATCAACATAACCACTAGCCTGAGTGAGAGTGATGCACAGGGTCATTATTTCAGGAGTGACAGGAATCACCACTCTCCCATCTCAGTTTCATCCTCCCTGGACTCTACTGTCACCTTGACAGGAATAAGTAAAGGGAGAAAGAGATGCCTGCACCAAAGTGGGAAAATATTGTGCTGGATAACCTGAAGAGAACACAAAGTGAAAAGAGGAAGTTGGATATTATGACCAAGGGTTGTCCAAAGAGATTTCCTATCGTTATTTATCACCCAGCCCTGCTAAAATAACCCCACCTTCTAGTCATCTTCATTTCCTCCTTTAAAACAAGCATTGGCATAGCCAATAGGTCTCGCCTCTGGGACCTGATAAGTGATTAGCCAGATGTTTTGGTTTGGCCTTTGTTTTAAGCTATGTTGTAGAGCAGTGTGGCTGCTGTGCACCTGTGTTGCTTTGTAATGTTGAGCTGGCTTTGTGTTGATGTTGTTTTAGTTTATGCTGATGTAGTGCATCACTTATGTTGAAGTTGTGCTTTGTTGGTGCTGAATTGCTGCTGTGGTATGGCTGTGCTGGTGCTGATGTGGGGATGCACTGCTGGTGTTGTAGTGATGCTGATGTGGAGCAGCGCTGATGCTGAGGTGGTGCAGCACTGTTGCTGAAGTGGTGTTGTGTTGGTCCTGATTTCCTTTTGAATTTTGGCTGCGATGGTGTTGGTGCATTGATGCTGGGTGTAGCTGCGCTGATGCTGTGATGGTGCTGTGTTGATGTTGAGGTGTTGGTGCACTGGAGCTGAGGTGGTGCTGTGCTTTTGCCGTTTTGGTGCTGCACTGTTAGTGGTGCATGGATGATGTTGTGCTGTGTTGGAGCTTATGTGGTGCCTGGTTACTGCAAGTCGAGTAGTACACCAACATCACAGACGTACATTGCAGACGTGTGTGCCTACGCATTGTTCTGTTATTATTGCATGCTGATCGGCAGAGTTCACATGTAAAGTCGAACGTGAGTTCCAAGGTGGTACAGAATCTCGCGACTTTGAGCAGAAGCCAGGATGTTGTCCCAGTTCAAAGTCAGCAGCGCTTACCACTATGCTACATCCCTTTCGCAGTGACTGCATGATGACTGATACACAAAACGAACATGTGGCATAAAAAATGTGGGTATATCGCATGTGCAGTCTACCAAGTTTACTGCATAATGACCGGTACAAGGTGCCCTGTTATCCTATAATGTTTGCAGCTACCCAAAAACTAAATTAGTATTATCAAAGAAAAAATACACTTTTTTGTTGCAATATGATTTGAACTTTGTTTTTGAAAATAAAAAACGTTGTTTTTACGCTGGTTCGTGTAGCTGTGTGAAAAAATCCCACTGTATTAGCATTTGTTTTGGAGGGAAAAGGAGCCTGAAAGTCTGCTTTAGTGTGAAACATTAGCATGTTCCCTACAACTGCGAAAGGAAACCAAGACGAGCTAATTGAGTGTAAAGAAGCCTCGTTGTAAAGATCCTAATCTTTGTGTCTGCAGCATCTGTGAGATGCAGATCAGTAACTTAAAAACAACGTACAAAAACATCTGTAGGTTACAGCTAAAAGGTACAAAAATCAAGAAACGCGACACACATGTAAAACGATTTTAAAATTTACAATTGATTTTATGAATGTCACACAGGCCCTAAAGTACATGGGACTACATTTATTTTATAAAAGCGTTCCAGTATGTTTATAGAAAACCAGGATTGAATCCAGATTCCAGGCATTCATATTATGTAGTGGTATTTTACATATAGGAAGAGCGCACTGGTAAATATAAGCCAATATTTTCTAGCACCTTATAATCAACATAACAGCTTCTGCTCCAGTCCTTAGCACATGTATTTTTAGTGCATCTTAAAAATTTTAAGTATGTGCCCAAAATCAAACATTGAAGAGCAAATTTTAAAACTGAAACGTGAGTTCCAAGGTGGTACAGAATCACGCAACTTTGAGCAGAAGCCAGGAGGTTGTCCCGGTTTAAAGTCAGCAGCGCTTACCACTAAGCTACATCCCTTTCGCAGTGACTGCATGCTGACTGATACACAAAACGAACATGTGGCATGCAAATCGTGGGTATATCGCCTGTGCAGTCTACCAAGATTACAGCATAGTGACCAGTAAAAGGAGGCCGTGTGAAGAGCAGAATGGCGAGCATTGCCTGGTTACTGCAGGTCGAGTAGCACACCAACACCACAGACGTACATTGCTGACGTGTGTGCCTAGGCATTGTTCTGTTATTACTGCATGCTGATTGGCGGAGTTCACATGTAAAGTGGAACGTGAGTTCCAAGGTGGTACAGAATCACGCGACTTTGAGCAGAAGCCAGGATGTTGTCCCGGTTCAAAGTGAGCAGCGCTTACCACTATGCTACATCCCTTTCACAGTGACTGCATGCTGACTGATACACAAAATTAACATGTGGCATGCAAAATGTGGGTATATCGCGTGTGCATTCTACCAAGATTACTGCATAGTGACTGGTACAAGGGGCCGTCTCATCCCATTATGTTTGCAGCTACCCAAAAACTAAATTAGTATTATCAAAGAAAAAATAAACTTTTTTGTTGCAATACGATTTGAACTTTGTTTTTTAAAACAATAACGTTGTTTTTACGCTGGTTTGTGTAGCTGTGTGAATAAATCCCACTGTATTAGCATTTGTTTTGGAGGAAAAAAGGAGCCTAAAAGTCTGCTGTAGTGTGAAACATTAGCATGTTCCCTACAGCCGCGAAAGGAAACCAAGACAAGCTAATTGGGTCTAAATAAGCCAAAAAACAATGTGCAAAAACAACTGTAGGTTACAGCTAAAAGGTACAAAAAACAACAACCGTGACACACGTAAAAGAATTTAAAAATTTACAATTGATTTTATGGATGCCACACGGGCCCTAAAGTACATGGGACTACATTTATTTTATAAAAGCGTTCCAGTATGTTTATAGAAAACCAGGATTGAATCCAAATTCCATTCATTCATATGATGTAGTGGTATTTTACATGTAGGAAGAGCGCACTGGTAAATATAAGCCAATATTTTCGGGTGCTTAGCACTAGCACTTTATAATCAACATAAAAGCTTCTGCTCCAGTCCTGAGCACATGTATATTTAGTGTATCTTAAAAATTTTAAGTATGTGCCCGAAATCACACGTTGTAGAGCAAATTTTAAAACTTGATCGTGAGTTCCAAGGTGGTACAGAATCATGCAACTTTGAGCAGAAGCCGGGAAGTTGTCCCGGTTCAAAGTCAGCGGCACTTACCACTAGTCCACATCCCTTTCGCAGTGACTGCATGCTGACTGATACACAAAACGAACATGTGACATGCAAAACGTGGGTAGATAGCGTGTGCAGTCTACCAAGATTACTGATTACAAGATTATAGTAACCGGTACAAGGGGCCGCGTGAAGAGCAGAATGGCATGCATTGCCTGGTTACTACAGGTCGAGTACTACACCAACATCACAGACGTACATTGCAGACGTGTGTGTCTAGGCATTGTTCTGTTATTACTGCATGCTGATTGGCGGAGAAAAATGAAAACATGAAGCGCAGAAACTGTTTACATGTTTGCTTTACTTTTATTATAGCATTCTGGCTGGCACACTGCATTTTGTTTTGAAGGGTAGAGCGCTGTGAATTGTAATGTTTTTTTCCGTAAGGCCAGTGACACGAAAGCAACAGCGAATCCCTAAAGCTGCCGCCTGATAAGATTCCTGGAACATTATTTGTTACAAATTCAACACTAAAAGCTCATAAGTCACCAAAACAAAGGAGCTGCCTCAATTTGCGACACTGGGGGCCTGTTTTCCTTAATCTGTTTGTGGAGAGCATATGGGGGCATAATGCTAATCAGTGCTAAAATCATCGCAACACATATGCAAACATTTAAACTCACCGGTCACCCAAAAAATAAATTCTATGCACAAGCAAATTAAGAAAGACACCAACACCAAAAACGGAAAAAAATTCAAAGCCAAAAACTTCACCACACTAGTGGTACGATAAAACAAAATGTGTTCCCTAAAGCTGACGCCTAATAAGATTCACGGAACATTATTTATTACAAATTCAACACTAAAAGCTCACAGGTCACCAACACGAAGGAGCTGCCTCGCTACTCCCGTGCTGCGTGATCACTAACGGGGCCGCCCTCTCCTGGTGCACGCAAGGGATTTGCGGTACCGGGGGCCTGTTTCCCTTAAACTGATTGTGGAAAGCATGTGGGGGCATAATGCTAATCAGTGCTAAAATCATCGCAACACAAATGCAAACATTAAAACTCACCGTGCCCGGAAGGCATTTGCGGTACCGGGGGCCTGTTTCCCTTAAACTGATTGTGGAGAGCATGTGGGGGCATAATGCTAATGAGTGCTAAAATCTTCGCAACACAAATTCAAACATTAAAACTCACCGTTCACCCCCCAAAAAAATACCATGCACGAACAAATTAAGAACGACACAAAAAACGAACAATAGTTCCAAGAAAAATACTTCAGCACACCAGTGGAAGGTTTACAGTAGTTAGGCGGTGCTGCATAGGCGTTCCCAAACAAATAAAGGAGGAACTAAAAGACAGATTAACCAGTCAAAAGCAAAAGGTTTAAGCTGACAAGCGACCAAGCCAATAAAAAGGCAATACGGGGCAATAGGCAGAGTTTCACCACTGATACGGATTACTGGATGTCTCAGAGAGACAGCGCATGCGCGCTGCCTAGGCGAGACCTAAAGATATTGGTTGAACATGATTCTTGTGGTTAGAGGCGCCTGGGGTTTACCTGACTCTTCAAACTAGTAGGCAAAAAGCAGGATTGTGACTAGAGACAAAACACATCAACTCAGACTGCGACTGTCACAACCAGTAGTTCCAAAAAAGGCACACAATGTGAACATCAAATAGAAGCGCACCTTATGAAGGCAGATGTGTCTATACACTTTCTCTGTGAAATTGGAGTTGGATGTTCTTCTTGCCTTGAAAAGGATAAATGTGTCTTGGATTCTTAGTTAACCACAACAGGGTTGAATTGTTCTTACTGCTAAAAAGGGGCTGGTTTGTCACTGTAAATGACTTCATTATCAATGGCACTTTTAGGCGCTCATTAAGAGTTGGCTTCTCCCTGACTACGTTAGACACATTGCAAGCTTGACTTGTCCTTTAAGTATTATTTTAGTGTTTATGCATTTTTGTTTCCTCTTGTCGGACTGCTGAAGAAAACACAGAGGGCTGCCAACACCACACGAAGGTGCGCGCTGTGCGAGGGAGAAATATGGAGGAACAGCAGGATGAAGCACTACGCATAAAATAATTTATTATTACTATTATTATTATCATTACTGTTACCACTACTATGTTAAGTTCTAACAAGGTTCCCTAAGGATTCCATCTATTCTAGTTAATAATGTACTGAGCACACTTCTGTAACACACTAGATTTAAAATGACTTTTGGCAGTACCATGATATTAAGAAGAGGACAGCAGACCAAGGACATGTGCATCCCCCCTAACTAATTAGTATTCGCCCTAAGATTACTATATTAGGTTGTGCTGTACCTATACAGCACACAGTCCTTCACAGGTATCCTGTGATTATCAGTGACTAGCTTCTCCTGTGCTTGTGGCGGCCATGTTTAATAGGTGTGCGCAAGACTAATAGCAGCTAAGGACATGATAGCTTCGATCAAGTCTGGTTTGCCATGAAACAAGCGTTGGCTTCCCGAAACAATATGATATGCTGTGAAAGTGAGTGAACATAACAATTCTATATGACTCCAAATAGTAATGACTCCATCTGATATTTTACAAATCAGTAACATAAATTGACAAGGAGACTTCGGGTTCAGTTGACTGTGGCATCCATGAGGGCATGAAGTAATGCACCTGCAGTACCACTTTAATATCCTCAAAAATGCATTTGTGAATTAGCCCTGAGAAGGCCAACTGGCAGTAAAAGTCCAATGAGGTCACAGTCCTTTGCATCTCTACAACCCTGTGTGAATACTTCCTAAATATTCCTACTTTTGTATTTTTGGGACCAATTTGCATAGGCATTCAAGAATATGTGAAGTAGAACAACTGACTTACTCCTTCACATTCTCATGAATGCCTTTGTGAATTGTCTCTTCTATTTAGATTGTGAATGGCATCATTATCTTTTCCCAAAGACTCTCTGAAAATTATCAATTCTAAATTCCATAATTAATGGTCCGTTGAGAACAAAATGGATTTCAGAAACATCAATTCCATTTCAGTGTGAGGAAGATTTGGCCAGTCCTCCTCTTAAGGACCCCCATGGCGCCCCTGCCTTTTATTTCTGTCCACCTTGTCCACTCACTGCTTGTAGAACCAAGTTGCTGTCTACAAGGTTAGGGGATACAGGCCCAAATGTCAGACTGCCCTTTACCTGGCTTCAGTCTCTGCTGGCACTGCTTCTGCATGCAGGCACACAGATAGAGTCCAGTTATGCAGAGGCAGAAGCGGACACAAAACAGGACGGGGAATAAAAGATATTCAGGCCAGCAATGAGTGGCTTTACAAAGTCCTTTTTCTGAAAAGCTCTGTGTCTAGTTTCTTGATCATTTCCATGTTACCAGTTGTCGGGGCCTACCAGGGGTTACCGGGGACCTTAGGTGTTGGCAAAAAGATGCTGTCTGTTTCTCCATCTTCACAACAGTGTGTGTAACGTTTGGTTCCCATTTGCCAGTTTTTGAGGCATGGTGGCTATGGTCGCCTGATCAGTTTTGGGGAGTGGTTGCCCAATGTGCTCTGCATTATATATTGTTACAGTTCTTCCTGATTCAAAATAGCCATCGCTTTTTATGACCTTTATTTCTTTAATAGCTAAGGTGGCTGCTATTGAGTTCTTGATCCTTGATTTCGTGGTTAAAAGGGGTTCTGACAGTGTATAGACCAGTGCTGTCCATAGGGGATGGGTTCTCTCACTGCCAATTAACTAGGTTCCCCAGCCCCCTGCAATTGTGCGCACCATTTTTGTGTTTTTATGTCTCCCTTCCTGTTCTTGTGTAACTGCTTGCTCCTAGTCTCTCCAGTTAGCAACCTTATAAATAGGAGCCAGTATCCGTCTTCTACCTGGCTCAAGTTTCCCTCAAAACTAATGGGTGTAAGTGTGTCTGATTTTGTGTTACCTTCAACACTGTTGAGTGCTCATTACTGAAATCCTTTCGTTACAATTGTGTGCTCCCGACTTACACACCCGGGTGCTAGACCAACTTTGGTTTCTCTGCCTACCCTACTTGCATCCCTTTATCCTAAGTCCTCTGCAGTACAAACTTGGTTAACGTTTTTAGGAAATTGTGACGCTCCATGTATAATCTACACCCTAAACTCCAGTCATGACACTGGTAGCAGCTAGCTTCATCCTATTTGCATGATCCAAAGATACTCACTGCTGCATCCCAAGAAATTGAGCCCCAAATTTTCATAGAGATCAACATTTGGTGCAAAAACATTATAGTGTTAGCCCAAAGACTCTTTTTCATTATAATTTGTGCAGCCTTCAATATGGAATGAGATACAGGAGCGCCCAGATTTAAACTGAGAGAAATGAAGCACAGCACAAGGCTCCTACTCAACTTCAGCTGTTGCTGTTTTTGTTGGCTTATGACTGTCTCATCCTGTAACTCCTTACATTTGTCTTATGCACTACTCCAGGTACAACTCTAAGCACTATCCTGTGCTTGGATTACAATAGTTGTTATATACCACTGATTTAAACGATTTCTCCTTCTTCAACTAAGCTTTTCACCTGTGTCGATACACCCGCTCATTCCTGTTCTCCCACTAATCTTGTTGCCACCCTCACAGAGCATCCCATGGTGTTTGCCAGTTGGGTATCCTACCTGGGTCCAAGTCGTAGGGATGGATGCATACTTGGTTGATTCTTGTCTCGATACTGACGCAGACACTTGTGCAATCATCAGTTAGAGAGAATTGTGGAAAGTACTTGTTATCAGCCACCGGTATTCACCGGCAGTGGGACACTAAATTTCGGAACATTTGTAGGAGCAAGTAAAAAAACACTAAACAGTTCTGAAGTTATTGGGCTAATATACTGAGTAGTACAATTTTGAGGCGGTAAACATTACTTGACATAATTAAAGTATAAAAGTAATGGTTAAAAATTGCAAAAACAAAATATCCAATTTGCCATAAAACCATTGCAAGAACAACACTCAGTGCACTTTACTAGGGGCTAACAGGTGAAACAAATATACCAATCATGGATAACCAATCAATATAACAATTTACCTAGGGAGCACTTGCACTTTGACGCTGATCAGCAGTGGCAAAGTGCCCAAAGCATCTAAACCAGCAAAAACGAAATTCAGCACAGCGTCAAAAAATACAGGCGGTAGAGGCAAAAAGTCAGGGGAAACCACGCCAAGGATGCCAGGTCTAACAGTAACTAAAACTAAGTAGGTGTAAAAAGGGGATGGTGGAAGGACACTTTGGGCAGACAGGACAGGAAAAAACTTTAAAGAGTGTATGGAAATGCAAACCAAAGATCCACTGGGTGTAAACATGGGTATAGGAACCAGAAACATAACAGCATACTCAAGTTTAGCATTAGAGTGATATTGCCATGTATCTCAGGACAAAAGAATGTGGGGTTTGATGAAAAAATATTAGATTTTCAATGGGAAATATGGGGTCAAGTGTTGCCTTGTTGGCTTATGTTAGAGCAGCAGTTCTTAACCTCTTGACTCCTCTGAACTCCCATTGAATCACTACTGAAAGTTGGGGACTCCCCATTAACACAATTGTAATGACTTGTACCACAAACAACATAGAAGCAAGTATAAATCAATTCAGTAGACAAATTGAGAAGTCATTTAATTAGTTTACAAACAAAAGAAATGGAAAAAAATTGAAATTTTATTAGGAAGTTTAGAGGTTTTCAAAATATAGTTTTCTAAAAAATATCAATTGATAAGTTAGATTCCAGAAAATAACTTTGTATTTTAGCTTTAACTGATGGTTTTTTTTGGTGGTTCTTCAATTGAGGCCATCAATCATCCTACTAGATTTTGTTTGCTGTACTTGTGCTGCTTCCTTCAATCAAGATAATGATACCAATTTACTTTTTAGCCTCTAATTTCAAATGCCTTTTACAGAGCGTTTTAAAACTTTTAAGCTTGCTTTACATAAATACATATATATATAGTTAGACCTGTCAGCCTTAAGGCAGTCTTCCCCCAAGCTTTTTCCCTCACTATTTTTCTGGCCATGTTTTTGTTGGCCTTATGACTCTGTGCACTTTACCACTGCTAACCAGTGCTAAAGTGCGTGTACTCACTCCCTAAAACATGGTAACATTGGCTAGTCCCAAATTGGCATATTTAATTTAGTTATAAGTCCCTTGTAAAATGATACTACATGTACCCAGAGTCATCAAATTAAATGCTATTAGTGGGCCTCCAGCCACCCACCTAAGTAGCCCTTTAAACATGTTTCAGGCCTGCCATTGCATCCGTTGTGTGCAGTTTTAAACTGCCATGTCCATCTGGCAAAATAAACCTTTTGACAGACTCAACCCTCCCTTTTTTTAAATATATTTAAGTAATCCCTAGGGTACGCCCTACACAGACCACAGGGCAGGGTGAAATGTATATAAAGAGTAGAACTTTTTAAGTCTTACATGAACTGGTAGTGAAAAACTCTTACATTTGTTTTTCACTACAGAAAGACCTGCCTCTCAAATAGGATAACATTTGAGTTACCTTATTACATTTAATAAGCTGTAACTTCCAAATGGGAACAGATTAACAGTTCATGTTTGGTGTCTTTGGAATTGTAATGAAAAATCCTCTTTTATGGTGAAGTTGGATTTTTTGTTACAATTTTGAGAATGCCACTTTTGGCATTTTCCTACCTTATCCATTTGGTGCCTTAATCTGTCTCTGAGTCTCCTGACTGGGTGTAGTTGACAGTTGTGCTTTGTGTATTCATCCTAGCCACACACAATAGAGAGCTTAGGTGTGCCTGGATGGACCATCAGTGGCAGGATGGTAGGGCAGAGATAGGCACACCCCCACCTACTCCTGAATAGGCTGTGTCCTGCCTTCACACAAAGTATTGCATACCCCCTTTAATTAGTGAGGAGCCAAGACAGAGGAGGCAGGAAACCTGTTCACTTCAAAGGGAGACCTCTAGAATCTTCTCCAACTTCAAATGCACCACCAGGTGTAAATATTGGACCTCAGACACCAACCTCTCATTACACTCCTGGACCCTTGGAAGTGGCCTTGAAGTGCTGTGCCAGTCCATCTGTGGACCCAGCAGAGCCAGCAGAATAGATACATCTTCTCTGCTGCGCGGCCCCAGGCAGAACCTATGCATCACCTCTGCTGCAAGGATTCTTCCAGAGCAAGGACTCCTAAAAGCCCACAACCTCATTGGAACACTGCTGCATGATGCATCCCCAACGCAGGCCCTTGCATCACAAACCTCTAGTCAATGGCAGCCTCGATGACGGCGCAGGACTTTACATTACAAGCTTCCCTTGTCAAAGGCCAAGTCGACGATGACACAGGACCTTGCATCTCAGCCTTGCAGCTTCCCAGAACCAACACACCGCCTCGGCTGCTTGATGCATCCTCGATGCGGAATCTTGCAAAGCTCCGCACCCAGGATTAAAGGTACTCTTGTTCACCGGGCCTAACTGGGTCCCTGTAGCCGACGCACACTCCTTTTTTTTAACATCTGGCTAGCAGAGTGGGGCTAAGTTCCAACATCGCCCTAATTCTATCCTGAATGGCTGCACTTTTTAGACTTGAGTCAAGTGCCACGTGGGGAAATCTACCAAACCCAGACATTTCACCTCAAACTTTACCTAAATCACACATTTTCCCTCCATTTCTGTGATGTAAACTTCCGGAAAACACAGGGATGAAGACAATTCCTACCACTCACCATTCCCTCACTTGTCCGGATAAAAATACTACCCCACTTGCAGTGGCGGCTCGCAGAAATACCGCACCACAGCATTATCTCTGCGATCTGCCTCTACCCACTTGTGTGGCTGGGCTTAGTGCCACTACAGGCACAACTCAAACCAAGTTCAATTAAAGTTTCTATTTACTGCTGATTCTAATGAATGAAGTACCATTGGAAATGTTTCTGCTGGAAGTAGGAATCTGTAGATTTTTTTGTAGAAAGCACGGACAATGTAATGCTGAGTTCTGCATTTTCTCGAGTGTGGCAGGGGCACTTGATTTATATTATTCTATGGATGCAGCATTTTATTCATAGTCATGGATTTGCTGCATTTGCAATATAACTCAGAAAAAGCTGCATAACTATTCCTAAAGCCAGTGCCTCTGGCAGGGTTAAGCTGAGCCCACGTCCAAAGAACCAACCTTCAGAGAAGTGAGTGGAGTTGTCTGCATGCAGTAGTCTCACCCTGAGCTGGCTCCAGTGATTCTGCCCAAACTACTTCAAATCTTTTTTGTGTACATCCTGCAGACACCTGTGACTGACACCACAACAACCCCCTCCCTTCCCTTCTCCCTTCTCCCTCTCACCCACTGTAATCCTGCAAATGCACACCCAATTAATCCCATACCCATGTTCTACCCAGCTACTGAGTTGCGATAGGAGCGAAAATATTTATGTTCAAAGATAATTGCTCTGATGTAATCAGTTGGGCACAGACTTATGAACATAAAAGGAACCCCTTAACCTAGTTTTAGCAGCTTGTCTGCAACAAATTCATTAATTAAAAATATAACTATGGTGCAACAAGGTGTCCTTGTTTTAGTCATTTCCACGAAGACACATGATGATAAAATGTCCCTGTTCTCACCTCAGTATAGCTCCACTGTTATTTTTAGTACGATTTTTGCAAGTACGCAAAATATTAGTTTGCTGCAGTTTTGGGAAAAGATAACCACTGAGAATGTGTAAATACCTTCACATGTTTGAACTTCATACAAGTAAGGGAAGAACCAAAAGGAAAGCATCAGCTAAATGTAAATATCCAGATTGTGTACATTACATTTAATTACTGGTGGCAATACTGTTTCAAGATTTCACACGTTTCTATAGTTGCTCGTCCAAATTTACTTTATTTAGTCAAGGATTAGAACTCAACTTTTCTCTCAAAACCAGCAATTAACCACAAAATGGCATCACAGATATGTTAAATCTAAAATATGGATTGTGAAAGTCGTCCCATTCCTCTGCAGCTCCTTCTCATCTACCAGAAACTACCTCTGTACTCTTCAATATTTTATAATGCTGCTTCTCAAGTCCAGCTAAAATTTCCAGAGTAAACTCCCCTCACTCCTACCAGACTTCCCCCAACACCTTTCGACAATGGAGGTGGGCGTTTACCTGATCCAGTGACAGCAAAAACCCTTACTTTGAACTAGTAGCAACAAACACACCCTCACTTTGAACTAGCAGCAACAAACTTAAGCTCACTTCGAACTTGTGACAGCAAACTCAGTATGGCTACCAACAGCAAACATACTCTCAGTTTGAATTACTGAATGCAAACATGTTCTTGGGTATGAAAGACTAGCGGAAAGCACACCCTACCTTTAATGGTCTAAGTTCTGTGTTGTTTGCTGTAGTCTCAGTGTGGAAAATCTGAGAGCGGGCAAAGGAGAAAGAATTGGGAATTTGTCTATAATCTAGACAAATTAAAATCATTGCTGTCTTTTATGAAAACACACATGATGACAGTAAATCTCTGGATATTTGTGATATCAAACTTATCCAGAGGTCTGGTCTCATTGAAAAAGCCAAACCATAAAAAAACGAAACCTAGCCCAAGCCCTGAAGAATTAGACCGTAACCCGGGAATACTAATATATTTGTTGGGCTGGTAATGCATTAGAGGTGTTCAATGGGGTGAGGGGCTTGATGTTGAATCGGGGAGTAGAAAGAGCAGGGCCTCTGGAATGACTAATAGCTTTCCAAAAATTATGCCTACTCACCAGGATAGTTCAATTAATGTTGCATGATATATAGTTCAATACATTGTGCTGCATAGTGCTATGTTAAGACAATAGGAAATGATTGGCCACCTAAAAGGTCCACCAGATTGCCCCAAAAAGCAGCAAATGTGGCCACATTTTCAGGAAAGGAGGGCAGAAGAGTTTCACATTGCTTAATCCTCGTGAGTAGATCAGGAATGTATACCTTTTAGGGATACAATGTCATAAACATCAAGAGGGAGGTGCAAAGCGTGTTGACTTGTGGAGTCAGTGGTCATTGTTTACTAGCCGACTCACAAGGCTGGAGCAGGGTGAGCGACTTAGGCCCTTGCACATGCGACAACTTTTCAACCCAGGACACTGCATTTTATAATTTTTTGTGACCATTATAGTATTATTCGTAGCAGGTTTTTACTCCCAATTTTAAGGGGAAAAGGTTTTATACAGGTTAAACCTGCTTTTCTTTATCTTCAGATGTTGAATGATCCTTGGGAGATTTTTAATATTGCGAGCTACTTAGTCGCTGCCGTGAGACTTAGGAGAAAACGGTATTTCCTGACATGTGCTCCGATTGCACCTGTATGACCAACTGATCTCTGTTCTAACGCTGGCACTTTGTCTCGAGCTGTTTTTTAATTCTTACTTTAGTTGTTTGTTACTAAGTACGTATTAATGGCAACCTGGGTTATTAGTGCACCTGTGAAATCTGGCTTTGAAATGTTTTTTAGGTCACCCATATTTATTGATGAATTGTATTTTAGATGTTATTATTTTGTGCTGTTATATGTTGTATATGATGTGCTTTTATGGTTTTTATTAACCGAATAAAGTGTCTGACTGACAGAGGTCATTGTGCAAGGAAACAAAATGTAATTGATAGCAATGGATGGGGCAGAAACACCCAGGCGCTTATTTATGAGCACTTGCGTCACTTTTGCGCCGCCGGTGCGTCACTTTTTGTGACGCACCAGCAGGATAAAAAATGTGCCATGTTGCGTCATATTTACAAAGTGACGCATCTAGGTAGATGCGTCACTTTGTAAACCCCTGCGCCACATTATACCTGCGTCAGGTATAATGTATACAGGGTGGGCGTTTTGATGCAAGTAAGCTTCGTAGAAGTGACGCAGTGAAATCTATGAGATTTCACTGCGTCACTTCTAGGATGCAAATGCATCAATATCTGGTGCAGTCACATTTGAAATGGGACATGCCCAGGTGAAATGACCCATTGATGGGGTTGCGTCATTTTCGTGACACAATCCAGCAATGCGTAATTTTTCCGCCTACAGATACGTCAGAAATACTGACATATCTGTAACTCCTTGCGACATGATGCGTCATACTGTAAATATGACGCATCCAGCATGTCGCATGGAGGGCGCAATGAAAAGTGACGCATCGCTGTTTTCACGCAGCGATGCGTCACTTTTCAGAAATGAGGCCCTCGGTTTTCAGTGGAAACCATTTGAGGGTTTAACATCAAACCCAAAAGTGGAGTACTCCATGCTTGGTATCTATACACATTATAAACTATGGGGGATGCTGTATTACTCAAAAAAGCATGGTGATGCACCTGGAGCAAACAGCGAGACTGCGATTTGCAGAGCGTTTTCCATGAACAAATGTTTCTGGCTGACTTCTATATGAATTACACCCAGATTTCCAGGCCTAGCTCACAAGTTGTTGTGACTCACTCATGAATTCCAAGGTGTAGGATATCCTTCCTCAAGAAAAAAAGCTTTGTTAATCTCACAAGGTTTTTTCAGCTAGTACACTTTTTCTTCAGCATGGAATTCCAACAATTAGTAGAAAATGCTTGTGATTCGAGTCAAAAGTGTGTTCTTCCATCTTTTTAAGTATAACACACAGGGGTGTAGCCATCAATAGTGAAGAAGGTGCAGTGGCACTGGGGCCCAGGGGCGTGAAGCGCCCATTGGATCCCAGTCCAGTGCTTAATTTGAACCAGTGGTTCCGGTGCTCGGCACCAGCACTTAGTTGTCTACACCGGAGCTTGGCAGTGTGCCACAAGGTAGCACTATCTGGCTAATTTAGGGAGTACTAAAAATACTGTTAGTTATAAATTCAATATACATTAAAGATGACCATTATGTGCCTCTCAAGTAATTCTTGTAGCTTTGGGGGCCTGAAATAGTCCGCATTTCCACACTTGTAAGAGTGTGATGGTTAGTTGTTGTGTTTTTACTATCATGCTATCATTGGCAGCATGGCAGGGGCAAAGTATGGTGCAAGCTGCAGTGGCCTCCTGACAAGAGCCCAGGAACTTTTTTTTGTTGCAAACTAAGTACTGCCCCAGTCAGTTGCAGTTTTTTAACTACCAGACCAGGGGGTGGGGAGCCCAGTTCCTCGCTTTTATTAGGACCCATGGTGCCATTCATAGGCCTCTGGTGCCCCAGTACATCAAGGTGAGAGAAAAGTCGTCGTTTTTAGCACAAATATTTACTTTTTGCAGTCTACACTGAAGCTTTTTACTGTTGTAAGGCTTTACCAAGAGTATTACTTCATTATGCTTTCTGATTTTAACTTGTGAAAGCATTCCTCTTTCTCTGTTATTTGTATCCACTTACATAAAAAGAACATCTTTTAAATTGGCATGCATATTGTCAGGGCCAACGGTGAGCGCACAGGTTGCTACAATCCCTGGAAGACATTTCAGAGCCACAGGACAGGCCTCATTTGTTTTTGATAAACTATATGATTAACTGTGAATTTAACTCTGGTTAAGCACAAATTCAGTTGTTCTACAATAAAGCAGCGCCTCCAAGTTTCAAGAGCATTTAGCATTATATATGGCTACATTTCAACCGGGCCTAAATTGTTTTTATAATGTACACAATATTACAAATTTAATTTCGAGCTGTTTGAATCAGTCTGTAAAAAAAGATTTGATTATACCTTAGTGTTCTGGCCCCAGTTTTTCCGTATCTCAGTAATCTTGGTGGTAATTGGCTGATTAGGTCCCTCACACTCCATCTCTGCCTCCGTTGCCATGGTAATGGTGCAGGAGCTGTTATAGATGAGAACTTCATCTCTTTCCACTTTAGGGCTGCAAAGGAGAGGCGAGGTTAAATGGGGTGTCATCAATCTTAATGAAATGCAATTATTTTTACTCTTATTAATCATTGAAAGCCATTAGCTTGTGGCAAGCGCAGGCCACCATTTGTCAAACTTTGCAAATTTCTGTAATTTTGTTTCCATTCTTTTATTGTTTATTTGCTTGTTTTTCTTATCTGCAACATTAACAATAAAACAGCACATGTGGCAAATGTCCTTCGGTGATTCCGCCTGAGCTCCTAAACCTAAAAGAACGTCAGCAAAAAAATACATTTTGAACAAGTTAAGAAACAAATTAGAGCACATTCGACTGCAGATTTGCAATAGTCAAAGTTGGTAGCCAAGAAATCCCCCACAAAATCTTGTTCACACTTCAGAATTCGATGGGCCCGTAGGTGGATAACATGCAACTCCCCAGAGGCAGCATTCAAATTGAAAACTGCACAGGAAAAGTGGCTCACCATTTCCGGACTCCAGCTGTGACAAAATGGCTTCTTGAGGGTTTCCAATTTCTGCAACCCAGCTGATAGCAAAGGGCCCCTCCTGTTGTTGCTGGCAGTGGAACATTAACTTACTAAGTTAATTAAACTTACTTAACAGCCCAGACTAAGCAGATTCGATATATGTGTGCAAGTTATACTGCACGCCACTGTAAGAAGTAAATTAGAGAGGGGAGGAGGCGTGGGCAAATGGCTTTAGAGACTTCTCTTTAGTATGAAGAACCTACGAGTGAATGCCACAGATAGCAACATGCATTGAATGTCTTAAGGACCCCCTGCAAATTTCAGGCCCTCAAATTCTTTTTTTGGGAAGAAAAAATAACTTTAAGCTCAGATTGTTTTTTTCTGTTTTACAGTATAGGCTATCATTCTGTTGAATGTTGCCTATAACTTTTATAAAACTAATATGCTTTTTTGATCAGGACTAGCACAAATGATTTAGGGCAACTGGTACAGTATAAGGGGGGCGGAATGTCCAGGGGGAAGAAAGAGGGCAGAGGTAAGGGGGAGATGATGGAAATCGCATAATGAAGCCATAAGTATTTTGGACTAATCTTGTCAGAATGAGTTACTCAACTGTAATACGAGGTATTTAGTAGTAGATTGAGAAGACTGTTGTAAGTAAATGACAGGATACTTCTAGTTAAGTTACATGTAGGTTTATTCAAGACACAGCTGAGAGCACACCTCACCAGCTGACCAGACCATCAACTGACAAGTATGGAACTCACAGGTACCAAGTAGAATGCACATAGGTATGCTGGGAAGGTTATGAGGTGTGAACATAGAGGAAGGTCTAATGACCAAAGGTGGCCATGTTAAGAGCAGTATACGTTTACTACACAGACCTATTTAGGCACAAGAGAATCATTATCAGAACTGCACACAGATAATCTCTGCTGCCTGTCCAGTCCCTAAACCAAAAGTTAATATCATCCAATAATCGAAATGTCAATTTAAGGAAAAATACAATATCAATCATAATAACAGTTAATATTGTAATAATACAATAAGCATGTTCCATGAAGGATGTTACCTAATCTAAATTAAATTGAAGTAAAACATGGATAAGGTGTTAGTTCAGATACCCAATAAAATGTTCTAATGAGAGGATCAATGCATACGCATAAAGCTGCATATCAAGCTGGAAAGTATTCTCAGCTATAATGAGTGACATCAAAGAAATACATTAAGCAATGTTCCGTGTGGAGAGGGGTGTAAAGAAACTCAGAGATGAGTCTCCAGCAAGTGCAAATGAGAGAAGCCCCACTCTGCAGTAGGAACATGCACTAATATAAACGCACAATATTCTAGATGGTAACAAGTTTCTTTTCATCTTCCGCAACATCCAGTAGGATTTTAGTAAAATCCTGTGAATCGGTCAACTTCCCATCTTCTCACAACTGCACAATGGTCTACAGATGCTAATCCTTGAAAAGATACATCATCCATATTTTACAGTTCAGACAGTTCTTCCCACCAATCATTCTTCCTTGTGTCTCCTCTTCTCCCGAAACCAGGGACTTTTGACTCAACTGTTGAACTAGAGGGATAAAAGTCCATAACACCTGAGTTGCTGTGCCTCCTCTGGAACTGTTTGCTTTTGTCCAAGGTTCTCCTGCTTTCTAGCTTTCAGGTAGACTATGTGTGGAAAATGATACAGACTTGATACAAACTTTTGGTAAAAAAACTAGCATGTTTGTGGAACTTTTGCAGAACAATCAAATGTGAAATGTTAGATATTGTGTAAAAATGTACCATAACTTCTGGGTCCCAGGAATGTTAATAAGTGACAGATTAAGACAATCTTTCTGTAGGGAGAAATTTCTCTGTAAAGGTTAAATACACAACACAAAAACAGTCACTGTTCAGGTGAATGCCTGTTGGCTCTCCAGATCAAGAAAGTAGGAGACACTAAGGGGGCTATTTACAGCAAAATGTCGGAGTGCGGTGTTACTTCAAAATGTTTAAAATGCAGGGATGCGCCTTATTTACAAAAATACAGTACACCCCTGTGTTTCCCTTAGCGCTTGTGCTCATAAAGCTGTCTAGCGCCAGCGCAGGCACCCTTGCGCCATGTTGCAAGGGTGCCTGCGGGGCAGAGCCGACTTTTTATGTGCAGGAAGGTACACCTTTCTGTGCATGAACAATCATGATGGGGGATTTGCTCTTTTTATGTGTGCTACAGAATGCAGCACACTTGGAAAGAGAAGCAAAGAACAATGAGAAATTAATAATTTCTCCTCGTATCACCAGTCTAAGACCAGGTGTACCCTGGTCTTAGTTTTTGGCACTGCTCCAATCTTGTAACTATGGGGCAGCATAAGAAAATCAATGGGTATTGCGGTGGAACGCCCACTGGAACACCCACTGCACGCCCCTTTCACGCTAAGTGAAACATAAAAAGGGCCCTCATTTACAAGGCAGCGTTGAGCCATGTTAAGTGGCTTAACGCCACTTTGTGAATAAGGATAAGGAGATATCGCCACCATTGACGCCACCAGTGACGTTCTGGTGGCGATATCCGCTCGTAAATATGCCCCAAAATTTCTAAGGGGAGGGGAGCTGGGCAGGGACAGCCTTGGAAAGACATGAGCTAGGAGTCTAACTTGAGTCTAATAGCCAAAGAACAAGCTGAGTCATAACATTTGTAAATCAGGCAGTGAATGTCATGCCAAAATATGTAAAGTAAAACACTGTAAATGTGGAATTTTCAAGTATACTGCTTGCCCTGAGGACATAGTCACCAGTTACTCAAGATGTGTCAGTTTGTCATGTTCTATGTTTCAATGGCCTATATTGTTTTTAAATATGAAACAAAATTGTTATAGTAACCATCAGCAAGTGACGTTTTTGTATAGCACAGATCTTGAACTGAATTACGTCAATGTGCTCTCAAATTGGTTGGTTAAGGAAAATGATACATAATGAAGTAAAGGATTGTGCCCTGGATCACACAATCAGATCAGGTGGGGAAGCTGGGATTTAAGGCACGGTTTTCTATTATAAATTTTACAATGCAGCCACAGTAAAAGTGCCCTGAAAAAGTTCTTGGGCACTTTTTCCAAGAACTTGAAGAAGATTGTTATTATTGTACCCATCGAAACTTTCTATGACCAATGTACACATAATTAAGGATGATTAATGTGATGTACCTGTATTTCATTTAACTGCAATGTAAAAATGGAAATTTTACAATTGTATTTGCACTTGATTTGCTAAAAAATCAATGCATAACGTTATTTTTCAATGTTTGGTCTATATTTGTGTGTATTCATTTTTTAAATTACGGTTTGGACGTTTTCCAAACTAGTGAACAGTGCGAGGCACACAGTGGGCTTTCCCACTACTTTTTTTCTCATAAGTTTTCACATCCGAAGTGACAACGGATTTTAGTACCTCAGCACCCATTACAGATTACCTAGTAACTTCCTCAACATTTGGATTAAATAGGTGTGCACCTTTCATAACGATTCTTATGCACACACGTGCAAAGTCATGATCAGTTAAAGGCATGCTTTTCTGATTGGACTCTTGCCATAGAAACTGAAGCTAAATCACAGTTAGAGAACACATCTTAATCCATGCTGCATAACCCACGTGTTCTCCTTGAAGGGTTGTAACACAAGAAGCAACCCTGTGGGACTCTAAAACCGCGTATTTTTGCTAAATTATTAGTTAAGGTGTTGAATTTCACCTAAAACGGTTCTATGTATTAAGTCAGGAGCCACGGTCCGCGCAGGTAACAGCGGTGGGGCCGGGTGGGGGGTATTCCGCCTGACGATGCCGTGAGAAAATTAATTATTTATTTAGTTTTCCCTCTGCATTGTCCCTCGAAATCCCCCCGCCCACCCGGCCCCATCGCTGTTACCTGCACCTGACCGCGGCTGTAAGTCAGGTGAACCAACAGTAACATTAACATAAAATACATCACCTGTCTTACACTTAACTTTATATTAAAAAACAGAAGTATCACTCTCATGCAGGCTGTCCACTTTCAATGGTTTCCAGACAACTGATAGAATACAATTACTTGGGATTTACATTTGAATGCTTATATATATTATATAGTCACTGAAAAAATTGCAGTTGAAAACTCAGCTATGGTTCTGGCTCAACTGCTCAAAACCACTGAAATTTGCCTGTTATATAGTTAGCAGCTAACACATCCAGCAACATCACTTCTGCGGTCTGCCAAGTTTTGGGCTTTTTTGCTTCTGCATCATTGGCTAATTGCTATTTTGCGCATGGCAGATGGCATAAGTTATGGTGTGTGCTGTGTGCTTTGCTAACTATCATTGGTGAATTTCAGTGGTTTTGGGCATTTGAGCCAGAACCATAAATCACTTTTTAACTGTGTGCTTTTTCACTGTATTTCATGTGCTTGTTGTACTTAATTCACAGCCCAAGCAGCTGGGGAGGCAAAGCCTTGTACTCCAACCAACTAAAGTTGGCCAACCCACACTGCCTTCAGCCTTGCACAGCCAAGACTGGCTGCACTGACTGATCTTTTTCAGGCCCTGTGCCAACGTGCAGTGGGAAGGCAACCCACACTGCATAGGCACAGGCTGTGCGCAGCACGGATTATCCATGGGGGAGCTGGCCTTCAGCCGGGTCCTGTGCCCATTATCTCAAGAGCAGCCAGTCAAACCTAAGTATGCCTTTCCTAGGAAGCATGCAGCAGATGTGTTTTTTAAACTGGGAAAATTATTTTCACCTGTTTTTCATTTTTTCCAATTAAGAGTTGCTATTTTCCACACAAAACGTGGCAGTTTTTGCTGTTCATAAAATGGTGGATGTGGAATTCGATTTTCATTAAAACTGCAATTGAATCACTTTGCAGCTGTTATTTGGAGAGTTTTTGATACATGTTCCATGTTTCTGTGTGCCAGCCAGCACTGCACTGGGGTTGGGCACCTCTAATGGTGCAACTCCCATTGTGGAATTTTTTTTTCTCAGCACGAAAATTGAGATCTTCAAGATGGCAGAAAAGAATATTAAATCTCAATAATTTGCAAATATTTGAGAACAAATTCAAATGCTTTAGACAGGATTCAAAATAGCCTGAATTGTGGTTCAAAACTGACCCTGGGCAGACAACTATGCTACGCTCGCAGTTTGCATAGTTTGTGCTACTTCGCGCTATGCGAATTGCACGTAGCACAGTGCAAAATCACATAGCGTAGTTGGCATTTTTTGCTCGCTCGCGGTCCTCAACATCAAGTTGGCTACCGCGAGCGAGCAAAATGACATCCCGGGAAGACTTTTTCTTCGTTCGCGATCAGCAACATCAAGTTGCCGATCGCGAGCGTAGAAAATAAACCTCCCGGAGAGATTCTCAACGAGGGGAGGTCAGGTTTCTCATTGCGAGTGGTCGCGTATGCTCGCGACCGCTCGCGATGAGAAACTACCAGTCCACGTTGAGAAAGCTGCCGCTCGAGTAAAAATCTACTTGAGCGGCAGAAAACGACAGCTCGCAGTGTGCAAGATGCCGTTTTCAATGATTGCACAGTGCGGACAAGCATCCGGCACTGTGCAATCATCGCGAACAGCGCACTACGCATTTCATGTAGTGCTACGCGTATCTCGCGTAGTGCGAAGTGCACTTCGCGTAGCTACGCGTAGCGCTACTACGCGAACCACACCCAGGGTTATTCAAAACAATAAAACTATACATATGTATTAACCCTTTTCGCACTACCCGGCAATTTTTTTTAAAGCCTTAGATTCAAAATGACTGAACGATTTACCACCAATCCAAAGAAACACACTCTGATTAAAGTTCTTCTTTGAGGCAAAGTTGAGCGTCAATCGGTTGAATGTTTTTTTTTGCTGCAGGTGCAAGCTTTCTTGTAGGAGCTGGAACTATAAAACACAACTGTCTTCACCTATCTGCCCCTTAAATAATATCTTCTTCTCAAAATTGTCATGCCAGGCCTTAGCTGAGTACTAAAAGTGATTCCCAGCTTTTGGTGCAGATCCGTGTATGGAGGCCAAATTTAGAGGCAATTCAAAAAATATTTTTCAATGGAAAGTGCAGGTAAACCATATGTATGCATATGTTAATGCCACTGCTGGTTCACCTTACTTAACATAATGATTTCACCTCATGGATCACAAATAAAAGATTGTCAAAACAAAGAAAACAAAAAGATCATAGAGCCCCTACAGAGTTTGCTCCTCAGGTCTGCTCCTGAGGTTAAAGTACTTCAAGAACACTTATGTGATGTGCAGCATATCTTCAGAGAGCCATGTCCTGACACCATTTAATCTTAAATTTCCCCTCCAAAATCTGTTTGGTGTGGGTTTGGAGGGCAGTGTAGGAGCCCTACCAGGTTCCAACATTAATGCTCCAAATACCTTTGAAGACCACATGTCCAGATGTGCTCTACATTTTTACTAGAAAGGGAAAATAATCCCCAGAAAATAGGGCAGTAGAATGGCATGTTAATAAAGATTCCCTACACTAGCTTATTCCCTGCTCTGATAAATCGGAGATTGGTAAATATGAGTTCAACTCTCCAATGTTGCTATAAATGGGATCTATCTTATACTGAGAGCATTTGAAACATTTATTGCATAAATATTTCGATGGTAAATGTTTGGATATCAGAGCTTATGGATCTCTGAACCCAGCTAAAAAAAAATAAAAAGTTTTTGGATGACATGCAGCTCCTGGGATCATCTTTATGTGGTAGACTTTCTTATTGTTCATTATGAATTTATGGCTTGCCATCTCTCTCATTAGTGGCCCTCTCATACTTGCCTTACATGCTACCCACAGAGTTTGTGCCGAGGTCACTGAATGTTCATTGTGATGCAAGTAGATTTGGAGGATTTTCTGGAGTTTTTTCTTTCCCTCAGGTTTTTTAAATTGGTATATTGACATTTCCCAGTGCAGGTAGGTGAGAAAACAACATCCATATTCTAGATCAACTCTGCAGCAGAGTGGTCAGAAATTACAGTTCTGTAATCTGGGCACAACGGAAACCCAAACTCAAGAAATAATGAATATGGGTTAAATTACCCTATTCAATGGACAAGAAAATATACTGTCTATCACTCCGGTGCAGAAGATGCCAGGGATCTAATGGAGTATGATATTGCATTAAATCATTGAGGATGCGTCTATCCGTCTCTCTATTTAGTTCTGGACTACCTGGGCTATCAATAAAGGGTCTATAGTGAGATTCCAATTTCCCTAATTATCTTTGTTCTCCTGAACTCCACTAGTAGTCTGTTCAGGTCCAGGAAAAAGTTGGATTTGCTACCATTGGAGGCATACACAGATTCCAATTTATGTAGGAACAGTATATTTGTATTTTTACAAAAATGTATCTGCCACTCAGGGCAGATGTGTGCTGATAAGTTTTTGTGGAAAATGTTAGCCCCTCCACCCTTCGAAGATGGTGCACCTTCAAGTGACTTTAGTGATGAAGCTGGAGCTAAGGTAAGTGCAGTAGCTTTATTGTAGGAGCTACACTGTTGACAGGTCTATCCAGTACTCGCTCTACCAGTAACCCCTCTAGTCTGAGTCTCCACTTGAACCATCACATTCTAAGAACTTCACATACTTCATAGCAACATCATAGCTTCATTAGAACCATTGGCAGAGAATTATTGACAGAGAATGCTAAGAATGTTCAAGCAAAGACAATCTCTGCCAGTACTACACATCTTCCCTTCTTCCCAAAAAATCCCTTTTTTTTAAAAACAGAATAACAATAGGACACTCATTAATGATGTAAGTAGTTATTCATGGAACCTACTGGGAGTGACTATAACTCTAGAACTTCTCCTAGAAATATACATCCAGATTAACTCATGATCCTAGGGTATAACATTTGCTAACACCAGTACCAAGAATGGTAACTATAGGTTTGTGATCAGTTTGTAGTTTAAAATGCCTTGCCCACACATACGGACAAAATCTTTCTGTAGCTCACAAACAAGCCAGTCATTTCTTCTCTATAACAGAGTACTGGAGATCAGCATACTTAAATACTCTTGGTGCAAATGCCACAATGTTTTCCTTATCCCCATAACCTTGCATCAGAATGGCACCCAACCCCACCTGGCTAGCATCAACGGTGATACAGCAGGGTAAATCAGTATCAAAGGGTTTAAGAGCCTTGCTATTACCTAAGCTAGATTTTACCTGATTGAAAGCAGCAACACACTCTTCAGATCACTCAAACTTGACACCCTTCTTGAACAAGTTGCTGATGGTGACAAAATCAGGTACGAACAGTGAGTAATACTCACATAGACAAAGCAACAATTTAACTCCAGTTTTGTCATTAGGGTTGGTAGCAATTACAATAGCCTTAATAAACCATGCCAAGGTCTAATTCCTTCTTGAGATATTAAGTGACTGAGATCTTCAACTTCTCTACACATAAATTTACATTTCTTGTTTTTGAGAACTACCCCATGTTTCTCAAACATATTGAGGACATTGTGCAGAATAACATTGTGAGATTGAGTATCGTTAGCATACATCAATAAATCATCTTGGAACACCAGTATGCCTTCTACCCAACCAAAAAGGTTCTGCATTGGCCTCTGGAAAATGGAGGCAGCAGATGCCAAGCCAAACGGCATGCAATGGTATTGGAACATGCTGCGAGGAGAATTGACGGCAGTCAAGGTGAGTGAGTCTGGATGTAACTCAATCTGGTGGTAGGCACTAGCCAATTCAAGTTTGGAGAAAACTGAGGCCCCTTTGACAAAAGCAAATAAGTAATTGATCTTAGGTAATGGGTGTGAGTCAACCCAAATTTCCTTATGGAGAGACCTCACATCCACACAAACGCATAGTTGTCCACAACTCTTTCGAGCCACAACAAGTCGAGATGATCACAAAGAAGACTCTGTGGGCTCTATGATTCCTTTGTCGCACAATTTCTTGAGTTCCTTGTCAAGATCTTCTTTCACACTAAAAGGAAGAGTGTGCTTAACAGGAACAGCTCCTTCCTTTACAATAATCTTGTGTCTAAATCCTTGAATTTTACCTAACCGATTACTAAAGACAGAGGAGAAACTCTCTGTCTACTTCTGTGTCTCCTCCTCGCAGTCAACTACCAAAACTTGCTCCCTGGCACCTGGTCATAGTATCATGCAGAACAATCCCTGGTGAAACCATCCAAGGATTTTAAGGCCCTTGACAACAATGTAACTTTTAGCCCTGATCTTCCTCCCTTTGAATACTAAAACATCCTTAATAAAACCAAGATGTGCAATCCTGCATCCTGCATAAGAGACAGGAGAACGGTCTGGAGGCGATAATTCTCTGTCGCACCACGTCTCCTCAAACAATTGCTGAGTGATCATGGTGATCCTAACGCCAGAATCAATCAAAAGTCTGAGCACCTTGCCCCAACACTCACTTCTACTATGGGATCGACACAACAAGAAGGATCCCGTATGACTGATTTATTAAGATTGCTTTGAGAACAAACTTGCTCATTTCTGATCACAGAGATAACTTCAGTGTCTAACTCATCCTCAGCTTTTAAGTTGGCAAATTGGTGCTAACCTATGTAAAACTGATATATACACATCTACGTCCTCTCCATCAACCAGTTTTCTGTGAAAAAATATGTGTTAATACCATAGGATTGGATTGTTTATCAAACCTGGTTTTAAGTTTAAGAACAGTTTATATGACCTGCAAGACCCCACAAATAAAAAATATGTAGCAATAATGTGCAAAAGGGATCACTATTAATCCAAAAGGTATGCGAATCACCGGGGTCCGTTTTAGAATGGTAAAAAGTATTTCTGACTTTAAAGTGTGTGAATCACTGTGATCCACAATAAGAACACTGCCTTTTGAAGTTTATGTAGTTTATGTTGGTAAAATTTTTAACATAGGATGTGCAAATCAACATGATCCGCTATACTCACGACCTCCTAGCTGTTTATGCTAGTTGGCCATGTTCAGTAGTAGCAGTTGTCCAGAGAAACAGCTGATGCTGGAACTACTTGCTAAGTGCAACCAAGGTTTTAATTCTGCATTTACTATAGGAAGGAAAATATTCAATGTCAACGAAGACTGACACCTCACGTCACAACGTTTACCTTGCGCAAACCACTGTGCATGGGACTCCAGCGTGAGGCAAGCGTGAGACACATTGTTTTCGGAGCCATAAAAAATAAAATTTAAATCTGATCGGAGCAGCCAAGGGAAGTAGATTTCACAGGAGCTGGTGCTGGCAGGTGTCATGGGAGGTGGGACCATACACAGAGAAGTAATCTCAAAATCAGGAGAGGGTCTGCCCACAGTCCACATGAAACAGCAGACACAATAAATAGTGAATCCCAATTCACACGGGGTGCTGACAGGAATCAATGGAATGAAGTCCAATTTGAAGTGAGGTGCCAACAGAAACCAGGACAACACATGCAGGAACACAGCACGCAGGGCAGCACAGGAAGAGAAGGTGAAGCTGAAGAAGATCCGCATGCTCTAGGTTCGACCGTGTAGCCATCCTCCTCGCCAATATGTTTGTAGTGTTGAAGCTGGAACCAAGGTAAGTTCAGTAGTTTTATTTTAGCTGCTACACGGTTGGCAGGTCCATCCAGTAACCCCTCTAGTAAACAGTCTCCACTTGAACCACCACATTCTAAGAACTTGACATAGTACCTAGAAACATCATAGCAACATCAGATCTATTGACAGAGAATGCCTAGGTTTTTCAAGCATAGACATTATCTGCCAGTACTGCAGGGACATATTGCATTTTACCCACCCAATCTCTCTGCAGCTTGGAGGATCCTATTTGGGCACGGTGGGTTTCTTGAAGAATAGCTATGTCTGTTTTCTCACGTTTCCAGGTAAGAAAGATTTTTTTCTTTTTGACAAAATAATCAAGGTAATTGATATTTTGTGAAATATTAGTGAGAGGTTTCTTTCTGCAGGATCCGGTAACTCTGTAATGTTACCAAGAAAGTGCTTAAACAAGGGATATATGTACACTCTAAATTCAGATTAAGTTAATCAACAGCCAGCTAGTAGTCTGTTTAGACTCGTAAAGCAACCATCACAGTTTTACACTCTGCTGCAGTTATGAGGAAACTGCGATTTAGGTTTTAAGAAGAAAGGAAGTGGGGCCATTGGTTAAATCCCATCCTCCTGAAGGTATTCATCATCTTTTAAAGGAGGTCTAGATTTAGCCCGATCAGTGAAGACTCTCTGTGTTCCTCCCTCTGAATGAAGCTTTTTTTTAAATTAGATGTACGTGAACCCAAATCTAGGGGTTCCATTCCAGAGAATGCTGGTCTTGAATTTGATCTCATATTTGAGGTGTCGGGGCAGCAGCATCATTCTTAGGCAATGGAGCAGAAATTGCTTCCATATGCAGGATGGCAAGTAGTTCTAAGACCTTTTCAAGCTATCCTGGTAGTCCCTTGTTTGCTCATTGAGAGTAACCAGCATGACCATAGGGTGAAGTAGGCCATAGCGTATTTCATATTTTTTCAGGATAGGACGGAGGCCCAAAAATGTTTACCTAATAGTATTTGTTTCACAAGCAAAGTCAGCTACGATTGAGATCCTCCTGTGGCTGTTATAATAATAAGACCATGAGTCTTAGCTGTCTGTAGTATTAGCCTGACCTGTTCATGATGTAGTAGGCAGGCAATGATAGGTATAGGCCAGTTTTGCTGTCCAGTTTTCCTAGACCAAATCCTATGAGCTCTTTGGTATTCAAGGAGTCTCTTGAATTGTATTTACAGTGGCTTGGTTAGAAAAGCTTGCACGAAGACAGAGATGTAGTCCCCTTCATCCACCTCTGACACCCCACAAATACAAATATTATTGCACCTGCTATGATCTTCCAAGTCAATTAGTTTTTGTTGGAAGTTCCACACTGTATCATGCAGGTTTGTTGCATCCCAGACTTATTTCTCAAGGTAAGTGACTCTCCTAACGGCAGAATCCAGCCTTGTTTTGAAATATGTTAACTTCGCATGGTGGGTTTTAATTTCCTTCTTAGTACCTGTCATCGCTTGTTCCACTAATGCGACTGGTTTAATCATCTTAAGTTCTATTAATATCTCCTCTAATACTAAAGAAGACATTCTTCTTGGGGCGGGTTGGGGGCGGGGGGGATATTTTCTCCAAATGTTTTCCAGCTAGGACTTCTGAAAATAAAAGCTGCCTATGTGTTTTTTTCCTAGGCATATGAACGACAGTCCCTTCCTCATCAGTACTGGTGTGCAAAGAAGGGAGAGAATAACACCAGAACAGGTGACCTCGTGCAATTGTCTTGAGCTGGGAGAATATTGGACACTGCAACAATGACTCAAATGGGTTTGGACATTCATAGGCAGTATGTGCTTGTTATGTCATATCATGTTTTGTTATGTTTATTTGTAAAGTGCATCCATGAGGGTATCCTGGTGCTAAGCAGGTGAGCATGTCTAACCCTGCCTAGAGTGGGTTGATTAATTGAAAAGCCATATTTTCAGTTTTTTGAGGAATTCAAGAAGAGAGGAGGAGGCTCTGATGTGCAGTGGTAGGCCCTTCCATGCTTTAGGAGTGATGCACAATATCGCCTGTCCTCCTGATCTGGTTCTGTGTATGTGCTGGATGTGTGTGAGAAGGAGTCCTGCTGAGCGGAGGTGTCTGGGTGGTTGCTGCAAGGAGATGCAACTGTTCAGGTAGGTAGGGCCTAGTTTTGCCTTGAGTTTGCGGAGTTTGAAATGAGAAAGTTTCTGCACCAGGAGCCAGTGGAGCTCCCACAGTTGTGGTGTGATATTTGTTCTGTCTGGGGGGTTGAGGATGAGTCTGGCTGCTGAGTTCTGGATGGTTTGTAGTAGTCTTATGGTGAGTTGCTTGGTGATCCTGACATAAAGGGTGTTTGCAAAGTCCAACTTTCTGGTGACCAGGGCATGAGTGACATTTTTTTAGGTGTTGCTTGAGAGCCATTAAGATCTTCCTCGGTATCTTCAGGGTGTGGAAGCAGGATGGAATGACGGCGTTGACTTGTGCTGTCATATCCAGTTTGCTGTCGCAGATGATTCTGAGGCTCCTGGCACAGTATGAGTGTGGTTACTATTTTGAAAAACAAATGGTCCTTCAAAAACAATTCAAAGTAGGAGAAATAAATATAGACCAGAATCGGCTCTATATCAATGTGCAATGTCCAGCCGGACATTGGAATTTAATACTCAAAATGATAAATGATTGGACATACAAACAGATATTGAGTGGGACACAGTCCTGCGTCCTTCAACAAACAACATAGTTACGAACAATCACAAAAAACATTTTTCAGGCTAACGTGTGAAGCTTTACGCCGATAGGGAATAAAAAGGCAAGCTTTCAAAGCAGTACACAATCATGCACAAGTTTTTAACACATGTGTTTAACATGCATGTATGTACAAGAGGTCGACGGCGTTTCGATCTATTCAAACAATATATAGATCATCATCAGGACAATTAAATGACAAGCCTGAGAAAACAATTCCACGCGGTTTGACAGGCAGTTTCGTTGCAACCAACCGTGGGATAGGTTGGGCTTGCTTCAAGGAATTACGGAGATCCGATGTGCAGCGCGATGGCCGGATCTCCGGCATACCTTGGATCGACAAGTTGCCTCAACACGGACGCCCAGCACCTTATAACGGCGTCGGTTCCCGCCACGCAAATCCTTGTATTGACGCCGCATCCATGAACAATTGTCCTACCGCACGGTTATTCCTTGAATCCCCCCCAAGGCCGTAATTCCTTGAAGCAAGCCCAACCTATCCCACGGTTGGTTGCAACGAAACTGCCCGTCAAACCGCGTGGAATTGTTTTCTCAGGCTTGTCATTTAATTGTCCTGATGATGATCTATATATTGTTTGAATAGATCGAAACGCCGTCGGCCTCTTGTACATACATGCATGTTAAACACATGTGTTAAAAACTTGTGCATGATTGTGTACTGCTTTGAAAGCTTGCCTTTTTATTCCCTATCGGCGTAAAGCTTCACACGTTAGCCTGAAAAATGTTTTTTGTGATTGTTCGTAACTATGTTGTTTGTTGAAGGACGCAGGACTGTGTCCCACTCAATATCTGTTTGTATGTCCAATCATTTATCATTTTGAGTATTAAATTCCAATGTCCGGCTGGACATTGCACATTGATATAGAGCCGATTCTGGTCTATATTTATTTCTCCTACTTTGAATTGTTTTTGAAGGACCATTTGTTTTTCAAAATAGAAAGTACCCCAGGTCCTTCTAACATTACGGGTTTCCCCTTGTTCGTCATTAATACAGTATGAGTGTGGGTCAGATTTCAGCCAGCCACCAGTTGGAGTTCCATGGTGAGGTGTTCCTGCTGAAGATCACTGCTTCTGTCGTGTCAGTTTGCATTCATCCAGGTAGCAATTTCAGTCATGCAGGCGATGAACCTTTTTCTTGTGTTGGGAGTCTTGTTGAGAGTGAGAGTATGAGTTTCCAGACATTGGCATAGGAGACTATAATGATGTGGTGTACACAAATGATGTTGGCCAGATGGATCATATTTGTGTTGAGGAGGGTGGGACTGAGCAATGAACATTGAGGCACTTCTCAGATGAGTTTGCGTACCTCCGAGGAGCATGGTACCATGCTGACATCTTGTGTTCTACACATTAAAGTGAAGAGTGGGTCCATAGATGCCAATCCCTTGCAGGCGCCTGATGAGAATGAGCGGATGAGGCCATGTCAAGTGCTGCTGAGAGGTCTAGGAGAATGAATGCTGCTGTGTCTCTTCTATTAAGGATCATGTGGTGGTGATGAGTGCAGTTTCACTACTGTGGTGGGGCCTGAATTCGGGCTGAGTGGCTTGGAGGAACAGGTGTTTGCTGAGGTGGCCAATTGATTAGTTTCGTTAAGATCTGGGCAGCTATTATAGGAGGGAGATGGTGCTGTAATAGGAAAGCATGGCTGGGTCAGTGGATGGTTACTTGAGCAGGTTCTTGACAGTGGCATGCTTCAAGGTGCCTAGGAAGGTGGCTGAGTCATTGGAGCCATTAAGGATGGGTATTAGCGCTTCGCTGATTGATAGGTCTTAGGCGGGCAAGGGTCAAATAGGGTCTCCGAGTTAATGGCCTTCATGGCAGCAGCACTTTCGATGGCAAACCACAAGTTCCGGGTTCGTTCTTCGGCAACGATGGAAAGCTGAGTTGCAGTTCTGTAAATCACGCAGGTTGCACCATTGCAATTGAAGATCAATGGGTGTGCTTAGGCTCAACCTTGCCACCATTCTTTTACAGATGAAGAAGTCACAGAGAGGAGAAATGGCATCCCTTAAAGGTGCCTGTGATGCCATCAATGAATGTCGAGACCTATCCAAGATGGAAGCGTGACCTGAGGCTCTGGCGTCAGAAGACAGGAATTGGAAGTTTCACCGTATGTGCTGATCTTTCCTTACATAGGTTCACTATGTCATTTCCAGCCTTGCTTGCCCAATTAACTCTCCACAGACTGCTAATCAGGATTGCTGCCAGGAGAAGGAAAGAGGAAGCAACGGCTTACAGGGCAAGATCCATGCCACTGCGGCACTGGCTCTTCGCCCTAAGGCACACTCCAGTATTGTCGCAAGTTCAAATATCGGGCAATGCTTAGGGGTCATTCACATAGCTGTTACCTCTTTAAATGGGCCAGATTGGCAAATTCTGCTTGGTAAATTCTGTTACAATGGAGCACAGACATTCTTCAGGGGGTTCAGTAAGGATGCCTCCATTGCTCGATCTGCCAGGAGCAGCGTGTTGTCGGTTATTTCAAATGTAAAATAGGTCCATCTTGGACTGAACAATCTCAAAGAGCAGCCATGTTGTCCCGTGACCTAACCCGGAACTTTAGTATTCAAAGCAAAAGTAAAAAGGTGATTAATTCACCTAATATTATGTATGGGAACACATGGCATCCTGTGACTTATAGCGCAGTTTTCCCATGTTAGTGCAAGCTCCCATCAAAAAAACACAGATGAATATTTGTGTGAACTGCTGAAATCAGAAGAGGTCCTAGGCATGGATGCAATCTTTCTCCAACCCACAAATGCTCACAAGACACTGGGGCAATTGTGGGCTACATCTTTATTTAATATATTTTATTGAAATAATTAAAGTATTCAATTTCTGTTGTAAAAGGCCATTTGCTAAAAGCATTTACAAAACATATCACCGACTCTCTTTTCTATTTCCATCAAGACTCTTGCCAGAAATCTGCACCTTGATAAGCAAATTACTTAATTCCTGATAATAGACAATCTGCTCATAGTAAGTTGATATATAACTAAAGTTTCGATTTTACGGGCAATTATACTTAAGTAGAAGCGTCAGTCATTTAGGATCATTTGCCACATATGGTTATAAAATGCAAAAGAGAAGATTAATGAATTAGAACTTTTTACCAACCATCAGGAAAAACAGAACAGACCTGGTGTATGGTTTCCGGAAGGCTGCATTTGGTAAAGCCCAATAGCAAGGTGGTAGATGGAGACCTGGCATCTTTTAAATTCTATGTACAAAACTCCATTATACTTTGTGGTGCAGATAGTTCTGTGTTAATCAGATGACTAAGCATGGTTTTGCAAGGGTGGATCTGTAGACTCCACAATAATATATATAACTGCAAAAATTACTATCTATAGGTTTAAGATGTCCGCATTTTCTGTGACACGGGCACAAGACCTCTAAGAGAAGCTATAAAACAATTTGAAATTAACCTCCCTCAACTCCAAACCTATTATCAGCAACAAGCACACTTAGAAAATTCATCCATGCCATCAATTAGCTCTATTTTCAAACTGAGCTGAGGGCACAAATCTCAGACATGGCATACCATTATTTATGGTTCTGTGTATTAATCTTTTCATCACAAATATTTTTCTATTTTGCAATTATTTTTATTGGTATCAAGAACCCCAAAAATAACAACTGTGACAATGTCATGTATATCCATCATAGGTACAGAAGAGATGAATGATCATCAATCGCAAGACATGCATACCCAACAACGGGGAGAGCAACAAATCTAACCGTGTGGGGATGACATGGGAAAATGATGGGAAAGGGAGAGAACAGAACCAGAGAAGACGAGAGGGAGGGAGTACATTAAATTTAAAGATGCAACTCATGATCCAAAGAGGTTGCACTGACTGACAATAAACATCTAGTAAGAGAAATTTGAAGACTAGTAAAGAGAAAGGGAAGGCCTTCCTTGCAAACAAATTAAATAGGATCTATGAGAAAATAAATCAAGAATGAGATAATGCAAAAAAATATAATGATTAACACCAAAGAATTTATTACTCATTTTTAATTCTGTATTATGTTAACAATGATTAAAAAGAATACCATCATGGAGGAAATATGACCTTGATCTTAAATTTGGCTCTTGTCCTACCTAACCATTACTGGGACTCAGTGCTGCAATTACCCATTTCCTAATCCAATGATTACCCCTAAGCCTAAATCTATTTAGGAAGCTTGCACTAACATTAAGTTCAACTGTTTCCTCAATTAAATCATGGTGCTGTTTTAAAACATCTTTACATGATTCTAGTTTGTTAATTTTTCTTCTTTAGTACTTAAATTAACATTAACATTTTCAAATTTCTTCATTTTGGATTTGAAATTTAGATTTTGTTTCCTTGGCTCCCCATAATGTCTTTTGAGAACGCAGGAGGACAGTGTTAATGCCATATTATAGAGAGAGTGTATGACCAATTGAAACATGTCTCGATTGGATCACATTTTAATAGTGAAAACAAAGAGGATTAAATAGTGATGAAGATCAACATTAATATTATCTATTAAAGGTGATGGCAGGGGTGAAGGAATAGTCATAGTTTTGGTGTTGTTTTAAAAAATGTACCATCCTTATTGACAAGAACAGGGCATTCCCATGTTTTTCTTTAATGGCATTTTTCGCAAAATGGTTTAACATAAATCAACACTTTTTAAACATCAAAAACATGCTATGCTGTGTTTTTCTTCATCCACTCACAGACATTCATATGCACAGAGATATACAAACAACCATTGTATATATTCACACATCATTTGGCAAGTTTCAGGCAATATTCATAATTTATTTTTTTTCTAATTAAAAAAACATGGATTCACTTTTTTTTCTCCTCAAATGAAAAGGAGGATGCAAAATTGTCTTTTATAGAAAAAGACAATTTTGCATCCTTGCTTCAACTAATAGGAAAATAATAAAACAGAAAATGTGAAGCTTATAGCCTACCTGAAGAAGAGGCCAGTGATGGATGAAGGTGCATTCAATGTCATGTTAAAAGATGCAGTACATGGCAAGCCATGGCAAGCATGCACATAAGAAAACTGTTTAGTTACGCTGGTTGTGCCGGCTGCCACAGTTACATCACAATGAATATATGTGTTTTGGGGTCCTTTACAGCTGTCAGTCACATCTTCTGTGAAACTACACAGAAAACCTAAAAAATCTGAAACAGAGAAGAAACCTAAGAGAGAATACAATTTACTGAAATAATATTCGAGCTCATTGACTAATTTGCTACTTCTCGTCAAATCTCTGGCTATCATTATATGTAATTTTTGACAATTTGTGATAATCAAGTTTGAGACACAAACTTCCAAGGTATTTATGGTGAATCAACTGAGATGGAAAAAATGTATGTTTTTCTGTGAAAATTATCATAACTACAGCTAAGTAAAGCCCATATGCCTATGCTGTGCAGGTTATCACAGGGAATGTCTCTTTAATGCCGCATACAGACAATTTAGGTCACTGAAAATTTCAATCTGATCGTTTTGTAAGATAAGTTGATATATGCTAATGTCTGTGAGATATATGCTGCTGTCAAAAATTAATTAGAAGTCTTTTTGTAGATACAGTTTGGCATCCATATTTCTTGTCGAAAGGTAAAATACAATTAACACAATTAAAATAAACATTCAGTACAAACATGTGATAAGCAAATATTACAATAATTGCTATCATCAGCAAATTATCCGAAAAATCATAAATAAAACAACAGGAAAATTATTTTATCAATAAAAAGTTAACTATTACACGGACTTGGCAAGTCTAGAAACTTTTCCATTTATGTGACCTCACATACAATTACCTGTAATATATAGAACCATTATATGGTTATTACCACTCAGGTTTTCACCTAAAGGTTTAGAGAGAAAGGGCCTCATTTACAACCCAGTGCACTGCCGGTGCGTCGCTTTTTTAGATGCACCTGCGGCACAGAGTGCCTACCCATATTTACAAGGCCACATAAAGTCATCCTTCGTGACTTTTCATGGCCTTGTAAATATGGGCCCCTTTCACACATTACTCTGTGTGAAAAGGGGCATTCCATGGGTGTTGCTGTGGGTGTTCTCACACAACATCCAGGGAACCTGACATTCCCAGATTTACGAAAGTGTTGTATATCATGTTTCCATAGGAAATGCATTTTTTGGCTTGCTTATATCTTCGGTGCAGTTTGACGAATCTTTTCAAAACTTTTTCCACCTCAGCTCCTTCCTGGAAAGTTTCGGGGTGATCAATTATACAGAGGCTGAGAAAAAGGGAGGATCGCAAAACACATTTTCCCTATTCATTGTTTCCATAGGAACTTTAAACAGAGTACAGCCCAAACCACTAAATGGTTTTAAACAAAATTTGGCAGAAAGCTAGATCTTGGTCCAGAAGGAGTGATTGTTGTGATTTGCTGCAAATGTGTTCAGTAGTTTATGAGCAATTATTGGTTCAAAAGGTTGCATATTTTATGCCACTGAGGATTTGGTGAGCCAACAGACCTTATGCTGAGCTCTGACTGGCTGCCAACACATCAACAATTTCTTAGGACTCAATCTCAAACCCTAAATAAATATAAAAAACAAATATAAATGGGCAGGGTGAGGATTAACTGGCCCCTTAGACATGGTGGGTGGCGAGAGACCCTGCCTCCTTCCATTCCAAAGCCTCTAAGAGGCCTTGGTGACCTGATTCCCTGAGTCAATATTTTCATGAATGTGAGGGGAGCCTTGTGTCCCCCACCCCAAGCCTAAAAATGATTAAAAGGCCTTAAAATGCCTAAAAAGCCCATGGACACCTGTTACATAAAAACAAAAAATGGATTCCTGCACTGCCATTTGAAAATGCAATCTGTGAGTCTCTTAGATGCTGCACTTCCCTAGCCTCCTTCCACAAGAAGCTAAAACCTGACTAATTAGGGTAACATTCCTATGCCGCTGATACCTGTCCTTAAATGCCGGGGAACCCTACGGGTAGCTATGCGCTATATAAGAACTCATTAATAATAATAAGTGGGGCCGCTTGCATGGAGCTGGCCTCCTCTTGCAGCCCCCTTTCACAACAAAAAAATGTGGGTCACCTGGGTGAAAGAGGACGCTCATTTAATATGAGCGGCTCTACGACAAAAGATTAGATACAGCGCATTCCTGTCCTTTTTCCATGCGCTGACACACAATGGGCTGCCGTGCGCCAATGCAGGCACCTTTGCACCATGCAAGGGTGCTTGCGTTGCGGGTATGATTATTTTTGTGCAGGAAGGAAAACCTTCCTGCACAAAAACAATCAAAAGAGGCTTTTTCTTCTTTCTATGTGTGCTGCAGAATGCAGCACACATAGAAAGAGAAAAAATAAAGATATTTCGCCTCGTTGCGCCTCCCTTATGCCTCCCCTGGGGAGGCATACGTTTTTGGCACTGCCTCAGACTTACAATTTCTCATAAATCTGGGGCTGTGTCAAGAAGCCATGGATGTTGCTAGGAATGCCACCAGCAACACCCATGGAATGCCTCTTTCACGCAGTTTTCTGCGTAAAAGGGGCACATATTTATAAGGCCATATAAAGCCATATAAAGTGGCTTTACGTGCCACTGAAATGTAAAAAAAGTGACGTTCTGGTGGCGCAAAAGTGCCGGTCAGGCCTTAAGGCCCTGAGTTGTTCCCCCCTCAAATAGATTATCAGTGCATTTTGGCTCCTACACTATTCTTTGGCCTCGCCAGAACACTTTTTAACAAGGACTAGTAATTTAATCATAATGGCAATAATTCCCACTGTAATGATTTTAAAATCTTATGCTTATTTAAAGTATCACTTTTACTGCAAATTACCACTCTTTAATGAGAGAAAATTCATGTCACTATTCACACTCCACAACGTTTTGTACTGCCCCATAAAGTGCAGCCACAGTGCTATCATTTCAACGTATTCAGAAAGAAAAGATAATTTATATATTTTGTTTAAAGAATGCATGTTCAATCAAAAATAAGAAAGATGCAAGGGCTCTCACCCAGGTAAAGTTAACAACTTAATTCCAATGGACCCATGTGAGAAAGTGGGTTATTAGTTGGGAAGGAAGTTGGTCCTTGGGACTGCTCTCTACTCTCAAATATGTTTTGCAACATTTTCATTAACCATCCCATTTGCAAATGACTTACTACTACATTTGTGTAGTTGGTAAAGCATTAATGTTTCCTGACCAGATTTCAGTTGCAAAACATTAATAAATTCTATTCCGAATCAGTATTCCGAAGGGACGCCCTAAACACGCCCCTTACAAATATCGATTCTGTAATGATTCAGTAACGTGTTACCAAATCACAATTTGTGTTTCATACAACCCAATAAGCCTTTTTGTGGTCGTAAATGGCCAGATTCTGATTTGGGACCTCATCGACTCCAACACACTGCACCTCCTCTTCCTCACCGAAACCTGCTCAACCCCACATCTGCGCCAGACATCGCCGCAGCCATTATTGGATACAAACTCCTGCACCACGAACAACACCATAAACCTGGAGGAGGACTCACCATCATCCACAGAGACACCACCAAGTGTACCTCTTACACTGACCCAGAAGCCACTTCTACGGAACACATGCACTTCAAGCTTCAGATGGACAGTTAAACCAGGATCACAGGCACCTTGCCTACGGTACCCAGAACCTCAAACCCACTTCAGCAACCTCCTCACCGTACCCCTCACCATGGGCACCAAAGACTTCATACTTCTAGCTGATCTCAACTCTCATCTCAATGACCCCACGGACCCACAGATCCGACTCCACGGACCGGCTTAAAAATCTACAGAACTCCGCCCCCAACCAGCTCGTGCAAGGCCCTGCCTATATCTCCGGACATATCCTGGACCCCATCTTCTCCTCCGATGACAAGGTTAAAGTGAGCCACATCACTCCACTCAAATGGATGGATTACTTAGTCGTTCACCTCCACATAACAGGGCCAGCAACCTCTCCTAGAGAGTCTAGCAATACCCCAAGCCTCTGCTCAGCACACATGATTATTATTCATGTACACTAAGTACTTGCTTGAGACCCAGAGTGGCACTCTGTGATCTGAAGGTGCACAACACATGCACCTTTCCTTTTTCAAGTGTTACTATCATCAGCTCACCAAGCAATAGAGGAATGACAGTGATGGTAGCAATTTGTTATACTTGCAAGACTGTCCTTTGTACACATTGCCTTTAACCAAGATAATTCCATGCTGGCTACTCCTGTCTAAAATACTATTCCAGTGCCATGCAACTGGGGTTTTTGTTTGATCCACAGGGATACAGGTGCCCCATGTATCTTAATAATATGTATATGGAGTAACAGGGTGAAAATGGAGAATGTGTGCAGTGTATGATTATTACAAAAGACACACAATTGATGGACGGAATGCAGAACAATCAAAACATTCACCCCCAGTCAAGAGATCTGAGTTAAATCCACCATTCTTTTGCTCACCAATGCACCCCAGTTTAGACATGGCCATATGCAAATCAGTCTTGACCCTGTGCCTCATGGGAAGAGTCCAGCCCGAACTGCCAAGCCAGGTCCTCCCTGGACCGGAAACAAGCATCCTAGGACCGGTTTCGGGGTTTCACCCCTCTTCAGCCAGGATAGCTTAATTCCAGTGGCACAGTGAGCCCAGGACCCACGTCTGGGCATACCTGGTGCACTTAGGGCGAGAAAGCAAAAGACACATGCCACTAGAATCAAGCTATCCTAGCTGAAGAGGGGTGAAACCCCGAAACCGGTCAATACTGATTTGCTTATGGCTGGGTTCAAACTGGAATGGCATGGTGAGCAAAAAAACGATGGATTTGGGCCCAGATCTATGTACTGGGGTGAATGTATGACATTGTTCTGCATTCTGTCCATCAACTGTTGTTTTTTCATTTGTCAGCCCGAGTGGGACGGGTAAGCCCAGACGTGGGTCCTGTGCTCTCCATGCAAATGTAATCAAGCTATCCTGGCTGAAGAGGGGAGAAAACCCGAAAACGGTTCTAGGATGCTTGTTTCCAGTCCAGGGAGGACCTGGCTTGGCAGTTCCCATGAGGCACAGGGTCAAGACTGATTTGCATATGGCTGGGTTCAAACTGGAATGGCATGGTGAGCAAAAAGGCTATGGATTTAGGCCCAGATCTCTGTACTGGGGTGAATGTATGACATTGTTCTGCATTCTGTCCATCAACTGTTGTTTTTGCATGTGTATGATTATTACAGCACAGGAATCTATGTTGTATCCAATTTATAGGTATGTGACAATAGTGTGATTTGCTAGGCTCATCCAAAGCATCCAAGGCGTTCCTGATGTCAAATGAATTAGACAAGACCTAATGAAAGATGGAGAATACGGACAGGGGCAGTCCTTTTCCCCTTTCCTGACCTATTTTTCCCAATAGATTTCTGTCCTCAACTGGTAGCGAGATAGGTCTCCTTTACACCCCTCCTTCTTGCAGATACTAGAGGAAAAGGCTGTGACTTGACTAGTCTGGGTGGATTACCCAAAAAGTAACTTCACTTCCCTGTTCCTCCCACTTTTACTACTAAAATGTACATGCATGTCTGTGGAGATCTCAGCATTCAGGCGGACATCTCTGCACATAAAATATAGCAGTGGTGCAGAGTAGATCTCAGCACGTGGGTTTAAGAATAGCACTTTGTAGTATGCAAGTACGAATGAACGGACTACAAAATGCAGGTTGTGAATAGGCCCCTATGTTTTAAAGTATACGCTTTTGAAAAAGTATATTCTACAGTGAATACATTCCAGCAGTATGTACAGTGAATACATTCCCTTATTCAATCCAAGAGTAAGGGAGGGAGGCAGGTGTTCCCCGAGGGGTTTGATGGTGGGAGGTGTACAATTAGCTCTCGGTGTTGAGCAGCTTAACATTTCCCTGATTCCAGTTCCTCATTGAACTATCCAGTCCTCAGCCTTGGTACATAGTGTGGAAAGACCTTGTACAAGAGGCACAGAAATACAGGTGGGTGCAGTATTAGCAAACCCCAAGTAGCCTCTTTGAACAATGAAATATGGAACCTAACAACTGGTAGAATAATAGCTTTGTTCTGGAAATGTGAAGTATTGAAGCTTATTTACTTTATGCAACAGGTTAGTTGGGTACAAAAATGCCCTATGCATAGTTGAAGAAAGGAGCAAATGTTAACATGCATATTGTAGTTTGTAGCAGAAGCACCTATTGCTTCAGCGTCGTTATAGTCCTCTTATATAGCACAATGCTTGATTGGAATTGGACGGTGGGCACAATTTGATTTCCTTTTCAGCCTTGTTGTTTAATGGAACATCTCTATGATACTTCCTGCTTTCAAGTTATTAAATAAAATAATTAAATGTAATAGGCAAATATACAGGCATACAGAACCATCTCCTATTGCATTAAACTAGAAATTTCTACGGTACGCTAAGCTTCTGTTATGACTATTCCTCTCCAAAAGGTGTGTATTTTGGTAAGTTTTATACATGTTCCTCCTTTACATAATATGGTCTGTGAAGGCATGTGGTCTAGTGGCTAAGCTGCCACTAGAGGGACCCCATCTCCCGGGCTAAAAACACTTATTTTATAGGAGGGGGGCACACGCCCCCCCTCCCCAAGCCCATGCGGGCTTCGGAAACCCAATTCCTGGGGCTCAAGCCTAATTATAGGGAAGGGAGTACATGACCCACATCCCCGAGCCTTGAGGCCACAGGGACCCTCCCCTCGGTCTAAACATATTTATATTAGGTGAGTGAGCACGTGCCCCCTCCCTGAGCTCAAATGGTCAAAGAAAAATAATAATATGTAAGGGGGCGGGCATGGCCTTAAGAGGCTTTGGGGACCCCATCCCTGTAGTCTGTATGGTCCCAGGAGCACATTTGGTCTCAGGGAGGGGGGCCACATTCCCCCCTCCTTTAATATAAATATGGTAGGTCTGGGGGATGGGGTCCCCGAAGCATCATAAGGCTCTGGGATAGGCCTCTCCCCTATAATTACTGCATGACCCTGTGGGATTGTGTCCCCGGGTCAATTTTTGGGCTCGGGTGGGGAGCAGTGCACCCCACTTTCCTAATATAATGTTTTTGGCCCCAGGGGATGGGGTTCTCAGGGCAATATTGCTTGGGGAAGGATGGGCCATACAACCCCTTCCCCCGAAGGGATCTGGCTGCCTGCAAGGCCTTGGCTGCAAACCAGGCCCCACGGCCAACCCCCAACAATGGCCGTGCTCAGCAGGGGTTGGCATTACATATGGTAATGTAGAAGCGTTATTTTAGCTCCACTCTTGCACTTCGCAGAACTGTCATTTTTACGTGAACTTAGCACCATATATTTGGTGTGCCTTAATCCGATTAATGTAGAATGAAGCATTAAACATACTGCTGGAATGTATTCACTGTAAAAAGTACTCCTTCATATAAGTGTGTGTTCTAATACCTTCATTATGATGTTACAATTTGTAGTTCTCTTTCACTTTTACACTTGTGCATTTCGAGTCAATTTGCTTTTACTGAAATTTCATTTTATGTACTCATGTATTCATTTATCAATGGTTACATTTATTCTAAAATCGTAGGTACAAATAAAATTATGTATTTACCATGTACACTGACTGTTTTAATACGTTAGCTTAACCGCAGGCCTTAAGCATTTGATCTTCCATTTTTAATCTTCAACGTGATAGTTTTGCTTGCACTGCAATGTTCTTTCTATTGGAGGTGCGTTCACATGACCTCATAGTCAGTGAAAGGCATATTTTGTATTAGAGATAGTGAGGTATGGGAGGTGAACTTTTGGCAAGAATATGAGGCGCTAACAAACTAAGAGAAGACTTCTATTCACATCATGTCAGGAGCAGGGAGACATCTAAGGTCGTCCTGATGTTCAAACCGTAAGATGGGTAAACTGAATAAAGTTGCCAATTTGTACTGTGAGAAGGTGCAAAACTACTGGAGGTGATGACTGGATTCTCAAATGTTTTGTGGGTTTCATTGATGGTCACACTTTAGTCTTTTGGCAGATGCCCTTTGGACTCTGAGCTGTTTAGACCCCTCTGTTCATATTTCCATTGTGTGGTCTTATGCTATACTTCGTCTCGATTTGGAGAACTTCTACTGAAATTTCCACTATGCTGGCACCTTCCTGCTTTTCCTGATTTAATTAGGTTTCAGCTTTAGTTTAGAACTAGTTTAGGCGACTTTAGATTTATTCTTGTATAGATAGGAGGATCAAAACCTCTGCACTGGCCATCAAATTCTATACCTTATCTTGTGCAATGCCTCAACTGAATCCCTTGTATGCTTTTTGCTACTAAGACTACATTTCATACAATGCTATGGCATACCTGTGGTGATTTTGTATCCTTATAACATGTTTTTGAGATTTATATAAGTTAGTTTGGCCCTTAATTTGTTATAAACTCCTTTAACTTTATTTATCGATTCCGGGTCCTTAATGTGTAACTAAAGATACACTGTAAATTAGATTGTTTGGTTGATGTTAACTCCCCTTTACCTCTCAGGCAACTATCAAAGGTTCATCGCAGGGTAAATGGTAAGACTGGCCAGTGCTCCGTCAGTGATATATTATTTTATGGAGAAAAAAAAACCTAGAAATTCACTGAAAAAAAACAAAGGTTAAAGTGACTTTATAGTTAGGTGTGATAATAAGATCTGATTTTGTTTTTCAAAAGAAACTTAATTCATTGAAAAAAAACAAAGGTCAAAGTGGCCTTATTGTTAGGTGAACGTTTCAGTCTGATATATACATAGAAATGTGTCATACATACATACAAATGTCTCATACATACTTGTTGTGGGTTACTATTTCTTCTTCTCCTTCTCCTTTTGGTCCTACCTTGCTTCCTCCTTTTGTGTCTGGAATGTAGGTGTACATTCCGGGTCTCATGGGGTGGAATTGTGTGGGGTGGTTCTGGAAGGGTGGGAGCGTTGGCAGTTGAAGCTGGGACTGTTGGATGCTGTGCCACTTTGTATCAGTGGTCCTATTTGTTGAACTTAATTAAATCTACAAGAAGACTATCATTGCCTCCTTCGTCTTCTTTACACTGGCGACGAGTTGAACCTGTGTGGGGACAGGTGTCAGGACCACTGGTTTCCCCATCGAACCCAGACGTGTGAGAGTGCTTTTTCATTGGTAAAAGAAAAAGAGTCGACGATTTCCAAAGGACTAATATTGTACGCGTTGTTGTCTCGAAAAGCAGATGATTAACGGCCGTATTCTGCCTACCTGAGTTGCCTTGACGACTGCCGTGCTGTGGAGATCTCCGGTTTCGAGTGACGCTGTCAGCGAACGAGCTTCGTTGTGAGGCAGGGCTCCGGTACGACAAGGAGCACTTTTGGTTGGTTTCCGGAAGATTTTTGGGCATTCGCGTCAGTGGCAAGGAACAAGGAAGCGGCGATCTTTCTAATAGATTTGGAGCTCGCGCATGCGCGTCGGAGGTAGCGAGGAAGCTGGAGCTGATCCCTCTGACATGCGCGCTAGGGTGTGAAGTTCCTGTCCATGCGCGGTGATGCGCACACCATTTGTTTTAATTAGCGTTTAGTCTGTGGTGAAATATATACGCATTGGAGAGTGGGCTGAACCTTTCTTTGCGCGGTGACGCGCACACCTTCATTTTTCTCGAGAATTCCAAACAAGGGCTGATTCCTTCTCTGTGCGGTGACGCGCACACCTTCATTTTTGTTCAGGAACTTTGTGGTTGCCTTGCACATGCGCGGTGATGCGCACACCTCTGTTCATTAAAGGATCCTTATTGCTGTGATGTACGCACTGTCTGTGGAGGTACTGTTAGTTATTTATCTTTGACTTGCACAGTTCTTCGTGTGAAGTTTTAGGGGCAATTCTTCACTGTTTCGTGATTTCTCCGTGATCAACACCAGCACTCCTTACTGAAGTACTGTTTTCTTGTGGGTGTGGGACAGTGGTACTCTTTTATCTTTTGTTTTTTTTGCACAATTGTTAATGTAACTATAGGCTTTCATTTGTTTTGCACTATGGCTACTGGTATGTCTCAACCCCCACAGTTTCTTTCCGATGCAGGTGATCCCATCTTACCGTGGAAGAGATGGAAGCCTTTGTTTGATTCGTATTTATTAGCTATTGGGGGTGAAAAATTTTCAGCGGTACGCAAGCAAGCTACTTTGTTACATAATTTGGGGGTTGAAGGCAGACATGTGTATGATGGGTTGGATGAGATTGTTCTTGGACGTGGGGAAGGTGAGCCTGAGAATATTTACGACATGTCTATCATGATGCTTGAGAGGCATTTTGGTTCTAAAATTAATGTGGTTTTGGAACGTCATAAGTTTTTTAGCAGGGTTCAGGGTAAGCATGAGAGAATTACTAGTTATGTGGCTGCTTTGAAGACGTTAGCTCGCACTTGCGAGTTTGAGCAACTGACTGACTCTTTAATCAGAGATCAAGTTGTTAGATGCACGAATGATGTAAAGGTGCAGCAAAAGCTTCTTGCCAAGAATCCTGATCTTAAGGAAACCCTAGCCATTGTTGAGGGTATGGAGAACACTAATATGTGGGTGCGAGAGATGAGACCTGAGAAAAGTAATGATGCTTCAGCTGATGAGAAAGCTATTCATGAGATAAAGAAAAATGATTTAAAGAAAGATGATGCTAGAGAAAGTAAGTGGGGGTCCAAGGGTAATGTTGGTGACAAGGATAAAAAAATTCAAGATTCTGAACAATCTACTTTTAATTACAAGACTTCCAATTCTGAACAGAGTGGGTTCAAGAATATCAGACCTGGTTTTAAGTGTTTTAGGTGTGGTAGCGACAGGCATCTTCCTAATAGTTCTAACTGTTATGCAAGGTCTGTAGTTTGTAATAAGTGTGGCAAAAAGGGCCATTATGCCAGAGTCTGTCAGAACAAGGGTAGTCAGGTTGTGCGTTATGTTGATGACAATCAAGTTGTGCGTTATGTTGAAGAGGAGAAGAAATTTGTGTGTAGTGTCAAGGAGAATGGACTGGTGGATGGTGATGGTTTAGACATGCCCATGTGCGATGTTTTGATTGGTGGTCAACGTTTCCCCGTTTTGGCTGACTCTGGTTCACCCTATACGATGGTTGGTGATGCCAATTGGGATGCAGTTTTTGGTCTAGATAAGATTGAGTTATTTCCTCCTGACATCAACCCTGTAGGCTATGGGGGTGTCAGGATAGATGTTTTGGGATATGTGGTTAGGAAAATTCAGTACAAGGACAGGGAAACTGTGGGGAAGGTTTATGTGGCTAAGAGAGGTGATAATCTTTTAGGCTGGAGGCACCAACGGGACATGGGGATCATTTTGAATCCCAATTCTCCTGAAAAAGTCTTACTTTTGTCTCATGAGGTGTTAACTGGCAAGGATGTCAGTTTATGTTTTCCTAAGGTTTTCAGCGATGAGTTAGGGTTACTGAGGAATTTTGAGCATAGGATTGTGCTGAAAGAAAATGCTCAACCATTTGTTTCCAAAGTGAGGAAAGTTCCTCATTTGATGATGGAACCTTTAAAGCAAGAACTTGATAGGCTGTTGGTCATGGGGGTCATTGAAGAAATTGAGTGTTCTGAATGGTTGGCCCCCATTGTTTTGGCTTCTAAGGATGGTGGGAAAGGGATTCGCATGTGTGTGGACTTGCGCGGCTTGAACAGGCACATTTGGGTTGACAGACAGCCTTTGCCTAACATTTCTGAAACTCTTGCTCTTATCAAGGATGCTAAGTGTTTTAGTGTCATGGATCTGTCATCCGCATACCATCAGGTGCTACTTCATCCAGACTCGAGACATTTGACATCTTTTGTGACACCTCTGGGGGCTTTTAGGTTTGTTCGCATGCCTTTTGGTTTGGCTTCTGCCGCAGCGTGTTTCCAGAGGGTCATGAACAAGGTGCTGGGAGGATTATCAAAGGTTCTTATCTTTCAGGACGACATTCTTGTGTATGGGAAGGATCAAGAGGAACATGATGAACATTTGTGGATGGTGTTACTAAGGCTACAGGAAGCTGGCTTGGTTATTAAGAAGGAAAAATGTAAATTTGGGGTGTCCTCTGTGAGTTATTTGGGACATACCATCTCTGCTGAGGGGATTAGTCCTAAATTGGATTTAGCAGAGAGTATTGTGAAGGCTCCTGTACCTATCAACAAGGATCAGGTACGATCATTTCTAGGACTTGCGGAGTTTTGTTCTAAATTTGTACCAAACTTTGCTGAGATTGCTTCTCCTCTTAGGCTGCTGCTTAAGAAGGGGGTGCAATTTTCATGGTCTGATGATTGTTCTTCTGCCTTTGACTCCATTAAGGGGAAGATTGGTTGTATGCCGACCTTAGGGCATTTTGATGCTCGCAGGAAAACTGTATTGTGCACTGATGCTAGTATGCTTGGGTTGGGGGCAGTTTTATCACAAGTTGTGGATGGTGAATCCAGAGTAATTGCCTTTGCGTCTCGTTCACTCAAGGGTGCAGAAGAGCGCTACTCTGTGATTGAGCGGGAGGCATTAGCGGTTTTCTGGGCAATACATCACTTTAAGTTTTACCTTTGGGGTATACCTATTGTTATTAAATCTGATCATCGCCCTTTGTGTCAAATTTTCACCTGCAGGGAGGCTGATAATATCTCACCTAGGATCAAGCGCTGGATGGAGGGGTTGATTGAATTCAATTTTGTGATTGAATACGTGCAAGGTTCAAAGAACGCGATTGCGGACTGTCTTTCGAGGTTACCCTTGCAGCAATCAGGTGTGGAAGTAGAAAATTCCTTGGTGGCATGGGTGCATGAATCTGCTGTTAGTTCTGATGAGTGGTCTTTTAATTCTCATGAAGATAAAGATTTGGAGATGCTCAAGGAGTATTCTATCAAGGGTTGGCCTGTGGACAGTGAGGTACCTGAGCCCTTGAAGCCTTTTCTTAATGTTAAGGATGAATTGTGTGTTTTTGATGAAAAATTGTTGAGGGGTAATCGGGTGATACCTCCTCAGGGGCTTAGGGGGAAGATTATCAATTTGGCACATGAAGGGCATTTGGGGAGGAATCTGACCAAGGCCAGAGTACGTGAATGGTACTGGTGGCCAACAATGGATCGTCAGGTGGAAGGTGCCGTAAAGGACTGCTGGGATTGTGCCAACAGTGACAAAAGCAAAAAAAACTCGGGTGGCACCTCTTTCTCCAGTAGATGTTCCTTCTGAGCCATGGTCCAAGTTGGGTTTGGATATTGCTGGGCCTTTTGAGCTATTTCCTCCTGATGAGCGTTATGTGTTGTTATTGGTGGACTACACCTCTAAATGGGTGGTCACTAAATGTGTGTCTGTTGTCAATACTAGAACTGTTATTGAATTTCTCTCAGAGGAATTTTCAAGAGAAGGCATTCCCAAATGGCTTATTACAGATAATGGGGTGCAATTTGTCTCGCATGAGATGAGCAGATTTTTGAAAGAGTTGTCCATCATTCATTTCAAGACAGCGTTGTACTCACCGCAAGCCAATGGTCTTGCGGAAAGCATGAATAAATTGGTTAAAAATTGTGCCCAGAGGGCTTTGCAAACTAGGTCTTCTCTTAAGAAGATGCTCAGGGAGACGTGGTGGGCTCATCGCACCACTCCAAATTGGCTGACTTCTGTTTCTCCTTTTTCTATTTTAAGAGGTAGGAAGGCTCATGACAAGCTGAGTCCTGCTTGGTTGAAGTTGGATGTGAATGATTCCAAAATGAATGAGCAGGTAGACTCGAGGAGAAGTGCTTATCAGAGAGAGTATAAGCGCAGATTTGATCAGAGAAATTCCACAACTTTTAGACACTGGTGTGTGGGGGATGAAGTATTGATCAGAAATCCTGGTCTGTTGAAAAAAGGGCGGCCGCGGTTTATGGGGCCCTTTGTCATTAAGGAGGTCAGGAAGAATGTGGTTGTTTTGGACTCTGGTGAAGTGTGGAGCATGTCCAGGTTGGTCAAGTGGGAACCTGGGGTTAATGTTCGTGGATCTGTCCCGACATGTGAATCTGTTCCCAAACCAGCTTGCAGCAATGCCGCTTCCCAGGTTCCAGGTTTTGGCACTGGTAGAAGGTTGAGATGTAAGCCGAATTGGCATAAAGATTATCAGATGTCTTGAGATGTCTATTTTGTTCTACCACATTTTTCTTGCATTATTGTGTGGTGTTTTTTTGACTTCATGTATTCTGTTTTTGCATCTCTGTCTCTTGCAATGTAATCATCCTTTATTGTAAGGGTGGGGGATGTGTTGTGGGTTACTATTTCTTCTTCTCCTTCTCCTTTTGGTCCTACCTTGCTTCCTCCTTTTGTGTCTGGAATGTAGGTGTACATTCCGGGTCTCATGGGGTGGAATTGTGTGGGGTGGTTCTGGAAGGGTGGGAGCGTTGGCAGTTGAAGCTGGGACTGTTGGATGCTGTGCCACTTTGTATCAGTGGTCCTATTTGTTGAACTTAATTAAATCTACAAGAAGACTATCATTGCCTCCTTCGTCTTCTTTACACTACTGCATCAATATAGGCAGATTTTGTCAGGATTGTATATTAGGCCGATTCCGAACCTCAATTTACTGTGCCTCCAGTGCGGATATCAAACATATTTTTTAACGCTAATACTTCTCCTTTCAAGAATCATTCACTTGCTGCCATCTAGTGGGGAAATAAGTAATATCTATTGGTCTATTGGAAATTACTGTTTGCAAGAACTTCTATAGCAATTGAATGCTAAATAAAAAAATATGCCTTTGTTTCTCTTTCCACAAAAGCTGGTGGCGAGCGGCCAACCACCCTAAACTAGGACAAATATTACAGAAACTGAAATCAAAAGTCAACAGGTGCATTCCACGTTGATAATGTATTAAAAAGATAAAACTAAACACACTTCGTGCCAGGGATTTTGTGGAATGTTCTAGTCCAAAATAATACATATTTTCCATCGGTAGTCACTGTGTCATTGAGATTCTTAAAGGAATGGCTGTTATAAAGCGGTAAGCTTTTCTCACACCCATGAAGGTATAAGGGCCCTAGCACTATCCAAGTCCAGACTGCCTGTGTTTCCCACTGAGCAGGATGTTGTTCCCTGGTTTGTGGAGTTCAGGCAGTACCTGAAGCCTCTCGGACTCTCCAGGATAGCTTAGATGAGCAGCCAGGAATTAGTACAAAGGAGGTGACGTGAAGATTGTGATTAGATACAGAATAACCCAATTATGTGGATGGACCACTTGGTTTAAAGAACAGCGTGGTAATTGCATCTTAAATAAAGAGAAAAACAATAGTAATTAAACAGCAAAATATCCTGTAGAATACTAACCACACTGGGGGTTGTTAGAACATTTCTTTTATTTACTAACCATTATAAAAGGCTCTCCATTGTGGAGCAAAAGAGTGCAAAATGGTGCAGCACCAAATGGGCGGTCGCACAATCCTTAATAACCCCCAATGTATCATCAGTGAGCAGAATGTACCAAACTGTGCAACCAAGCAACAATCAAAATACCCTGCATGTGTTCATTACAATGATCACCATCACTGTGATGTGTGCAAATAAGTGTTCCAAGCTACAAAGAATGTGATATTTTCACATACAACAAAGACCAATGTTATCCTAGAGAATGCGACTGCCGACCCTCCAGCCAAGAATATTTGAATCTCAGTATACTGCTGGCAGCCACCTTGAGATGTGTTCATGTGTTCAGGTGACAGGTGCAACAACCACAACAAACATTGTGGTATTTACATATATAATAATTTAATATATCCAACTTAGAAAAATAACTCCCACTGTGGTCAACAGATCATCAATGCACAGTATCATCTCAGATTATTCATTACACATCTCAAATACACACATAACCATCATTTATTAAAATAGCTATTGGTCATGATTCAATAAAGGCCCTTGTGGGCTTGGGTATGCAGATAAACTGGAAAAATGCCAAGCAATGAAAGACAGAGTGGCAAAGTAACATCCATCAAAAACGTGATATCTCCCGCTGCAGCACATTTCATAACAAATGCTTTAACCATAACAATCCAGGGAGCATATTTACAATTAAAATGTGCAGCGCAGCGCTGCAAGCAATTTTGCTGTGCCAAGCTCCATCATTTAAAAAATGCAGGGATGCACCGTATTTACAGGAATATGGTGCACCCCTGTGCTCTCCCATGCGCCGGCACACAAACAGCAGCCATTCACCAATGCAGGCACCCTTGTACCATGGTGCAAGGGTGCCTGCGTTGCAGGAATGATTGTGGTTGTGCAGGAAGGACCACTTTCCTGCACAAAAACAATCATTAAGGTGTTATGCTCCTTCTATATGTGCCACAGAATGTAGTACACATAGTAAGAGCAAAAAACAAGGAGAAATAAAAGTATTTCTCCTGGTCGCGTCACTTTGACTCATTAGTTTTTGGCGCCGCCTCAGATTTACAAGTCCGAGTATATCTGGGGAGGGTCAAAAAGCCATGGGTGTTGCGTAGAAACACACACTGCAACACCCATGACACGCCCCTTTGACACAGAGTACAGTGTGAAAGAGAGCCATATTTACAAGGCTGTGTAAAGCCACGCAAAAGTGGCTTTGTGTGACCTTGTAAATATTGGCCAGCACACAGTGCCACCGGAGTATCAAAAACAGTTATGCTCCGGTGGCACTAGGGGCTTGTAAATATGCCCCTAGGTTGCAATTATTGATATCATGTAGAAGTCTTCTAGTGGATGTAACTCAGACAAGACACAGTCTCAATGAGAAATCTATTGGATAAGAATTTGGACATACCTCAAATGCATGTTATAAACATTTGGATTGATTAAAAGTATTTTCCATAGTGGACACTACTATCGTTAAGGTCCAGGACAACACTACAGTAATGGTTGACAACACAACCTTCACTGTAACTGGCTAGACTTATTCAAAGATATGACGAAGAACAGAGGTCTGAGGCTGTTTGTCTGAATTCAAAATGTGATCCAGCAGTTTAATTTAGCAAGTGTCAGCAGAGGCCAATGCTGATGTTTAATTTTCAGATATATTACATTGGAAAATTCACTGACATTTCTCCTCAATAATAATTATTTATAGCTCACATCTCATTTAGTTAGGGATTCTCACCCCTCATCTGCATTAACCATATGAGGTGGTCTGTGGTTCGTCTAAACCCAGAAGTGAACACCAAACAGGTATTGTCTCAGCTTCTTTAGTAGCTGCAAAGGCTTCTCTTTCTATTGAACTCCACATCTGTTCCCTGGGAAGTAACTTCCTGCTGATGAAGACCACAGGTGTTTCCAGGCCCTCTTTAATCAGCTGTGAGAGCAAGGTCCCAAAGCCATGCTCTGATGCATCTGTCTGGACAATGAACTCCTAAACAATGTCATGTGCTTTGAGCACAGGTGTTCCAATGGTCTCCTTCAGATTTTGTAAAGCAATGTGGTATGCTTCTGTTCAGATCATCCAAAGTGGCTGCTTCTTAGAAGTCAGCTCTGTCAAGGGTGCAACAATGCTGCCATACCACTTGACCAATCTTCTGTAGTAGCTAGTGAGGCATAAGAGGGCTCTGACCTTTTTTGGGGTCTTGGGGGGGTTCCCTTGCCCCCTCCCACTTCGTGACCCATGTAGACACTGACCCCTGCCCTAAATGGCAATTATAGGCCTTGATAGTCAGGCCTGCCCTCTGAAGCACTTCTCTGAGATGGCACAAATATGAGGGGGCCTGAAACACTTCTCTGAGGTGGCACAGATGGTCCTCCCAGCTAGAACTGAAGACCACAATGTTGTCTATATAGGTGGCACTGAAGTTCTCCAACCCAGCCAGAATCTGGTTGACCAACCTCTGGAAGGTGGCAAGGACGTTCTTCAACCCAAAGGCCATTATCTAGAACTGGAAGTGCCCTTCTGGGGTTGAGAATGCGGACCTCCCTTTGGGCCCTTCGGTTAAGGCAATCTGACAGTACCCAGACGTTAAATCAAACATGCTGAGGAACCTTCCAACTTCCAACCTATCTCTAAGCTCATCAGCTCTGGGGTTGGGGTCTGCTTCAGTCTTGGTGACTGAATTGAGGCCCCAGTAATCCACACAGAAGTTCAGGGTTGGCACCTGGAGGGGCAGCCATGGGGACATAACACCACTAGGCTGGACCAAGGGCTGCTTGAGTGTTCAATAATCCCAAACTTCAGCATCTTGGAGACCTCATTCTTAATGCTGGCTCTCACATTGTCAGAAAACAGGTAGATTGTCCTTTTCACGCTGTGCTGTTGCCAGTGTTAATACCATGGGTGCACAATATAGTGATTGCTGGGGTAAGGGAGACTAAAGGGGAAACCTGGTCCAGCAACTGGGGGCAGTCTCTTTGTTGCTCTAGGCTCAGTGTAGGGGAGAGGTTTGCACCCTCCAATGACCCATACCGCACCTTGGACAAAAAGGAGATCATGGAGAGGCTCACTCTCCTCTTCCACCTCATCATACACGACCAGGACCATGGTTAACTCAGACATCTCACAGTGGGATGTGAGGTGGTTGACGTGCAAAACCCTTAAAGGGCTCTTGGGAGTTTTGAGGTCCACCAGGTAGGTGACCTCAGTCTTGCACTCCTTCACCCCATAGGGACCAAGCCATTCATTTTGCAGGCTCCTGAGCTCCACAGTCTCCATTACCCACACTTTTTGGCCAGTCTGAAACTTGACCAGAGTGGCCTTCTGGTCATGCCACTGTTTCATGACCTCATGGCTGTCTTCTAGATTCACCTTAGCTTGCCTCCAGAAGCGCTTCATTTGGGTACGGAGGGCCAGCATGTAGCTGACCACATCCTGGGGGGCCTTCCTGGGACCTTGCTCCTACCCCTCTTTTACCATACTGAGAGGTCCGAGTGCCCATACAGGAGCCCAAATTGCTGAACCCAAAAGCCGTCTAAGGCACCTCTCGGTATGCAAATAAGAGACATGGCAAGTAGACGTCCCACTTCCACCTCAAGGGCTCTGATAGGCCTATGATCATACCTTTGAGGGTCTTGTTGAACCTCTCAACAAGCTCATTAGTTTGACATTGGTAAGGAATGGAGACCTTGTAGGGTCTACATTTCTTCCACATGGCCTTCATGTACGCCGACATGAAGCCGATACCACGGACTGACATCGCCTTCTTGGGGAACTCCACATGGGTAAAAATCCCCATCAGGGCCCTGGCCACAGCAGGTGCAGTCCCTATCCTCAGAGGGATAGCCTCCGGGTGCCAGGGGGCATGACTAACCAGGATGAACCTGTTGCCTATGGGTCCAGTGGCCCAACAATGATGATGCCTGCACTTTCAAAGGGGGCTCTCAATGACAGTAAATGGTTGCAGGGGAGCCTTGTGCTTCCCTCCATACTTGCCACTGGCCTGGCATGTAGAACAGGACCTGCTGAAAGCTTCTGAGGCCTTCTTCATTTGAGGCCAATAAAAGTGGGTGACATGCCTCTCAAAGGTCTTGTCTTATCCAAATGACCAGCCAGTTGGTACATCATGATCCAGCTCCAGGTGGAATGCCCTGTAGCACGTGGGAACCACAAACACATGTGTTGCCGCAGGCTCAGGAACCTTAGGCATGCTATACAGGAGACCATTCCCTCAGTAAATCAGGTGATCACTAGAGGTGTCACCAGCTGCCTGGACCTTGGTTGTCTGTGGTAGGCCCTCAAGTGTAGGGTACTCCATCTGCGCTTTGAAGAACTCCGCCCAGGTGGAACCCCCTTCCTGCTGCCAGTTGGCTAGCTCTGCCAGGTTCCTCAGGGTGGCAGCCTCCTCCCCTGTAGGCTCCGGGGGCCTCCCCCTGAGGTCCAGCCTCTTCCCGGGACTGTGGGAGTTTCGGGAGTAGGTTTCCAGCGCCCCTTGCCCTTTTTACTTTTTTGGAGGCATCTGAGTAATCTTTCAAGGCTCCAGGTCCTCGTGACTAGCCTCTTGGGTGGCCATGGACCATGTGGTCAGGCACACCCTAACATCTCCAAGTGGGACCTGAGTTCCACCTCCTTCCAGGTAGTTTGCTCGAGGGCACTGCCAAACAGACAATCCACAGGCATGGACCAACTCACAGTTACCTTCAAGGAACCTGAGACCCCCCACTAAAAGGAAACTTAACATTGGTGAGCTCGAGCCAGGAAATAACTCCTGTTCGCGGAGTGCAGACAACTCAGCAAACTCCGCAAACGAAGCAGAGTTCACCGCCCCAGCCTATTCAGCATCTTTTCTATGTATTTGTCACCAGAGCTATTACTACAGATAACTCATCGAATCATTGAGAAAGCATAGGTAATGAGGGCTTCTCTCATTCAGCCAACTTCACAGGGGCTGTGCTAATGTTCCAAATTTAGAAAACCTGTTCCTACTTTACAGAAGAAAAATCACATTTATGGTGGGGAACATACAGACCCTTCCGGTGACAGCATCACCCACTTCTTTTCCCTGCATCAGGAGAGCAATGTGGAATACTGCAATAGTGACTTCAATAGTAACAATACTGCTGTTTGCTCTAACACTACTGTCTATACTTGGAGACAGTGTACTGGCAGCATTACTAGAAGAAAATTCACAGTGCAGGGTACTACTGTTCAAAAGATGCAGCCAGCAGAGCATGAGAAATGTGGATTAATATATGGTGTGGTTGTGCAACATCACCCTGTAATAATGCCAGAATTCTACATTTGGTCCACTCAGGTCCATTTGTAAAACCTAAGCTAAGTAATGGGTAGCTGTGGCACAAAGCAGGCAGCCTGTGTAGTATAAACCATTTAGAAGTACCAAAGCCATAATATAAGAAGAAAACATGACACAATAAAAATCCCACTCCTATTTACAAAAGTAGATTACATTTTTATCAATGAATGATAAAAGTCTAACAGAGGGATCAAGAGATATGGTGTTTAGTAGAAACAATAAGTCGCTGCCTTTTCATTCATTGCAATAAATCTTTGTAATTCACCTTAACAGTGGTTTGGAGTTAGCCACAACAAGCAAGCTGGAAACAGCTATACGGGCACTACTGGGAGTGCCAGTGTAGATCGGAAGCCAGTCATATGGACCAACCAGGTGCAGGGGAGTTACCTGTCGATTTCAGCTGTCTCTAATCCAGTTGCAAATTATTAGGTAGGGCAGCTATTGAAGTCAATAGAGTTGTCCTGATGCAAGGGGTACAAGATGCTGAAGATGCTGAACTGGTGCAGTGGGTCTTCATGTGGCCATCCCGCAGTCCTAGAGCTCGGTGCGGCAACTTTGGCCTCGGGGTCGATCTCCAATAAGACCAAGTGAAGTGCAGCACAAGGCCAGTTGCCACTGATCTACTGGTCTCCAGTTACAGCAATCCAAGTGGTTTCTTTCAGTTAGCCGTAACTTAATTGCAGGGCAAGCAAACTACGTTCTGATAGCCTTCACACGTCCAGTGAACTCAGGGGTACATCGTGAGGATCAGGACTCAGTCTCGCAGGCTGCACCGTGGCATTCACCAGTGTTCAGGCTTCATATTGTTGGGCTTTCAAGGGTGCAGGCTTCTCAGCTTTTATGGCGCTTTGGCTGTAACAGCAAATCAGCCAACTGTCTCCTGGAGTCACTCCTGTCTGGTACTTGTGGGCAACTTTTCCATGCACGGGGTTCCAAAGGCACAGTCCTCTCTTTGCCAGCCCTCAGCTGCAGCAGGTACAGTCCAGTCTTTGGTGCAGTCTCTCTTTGCCAGGTCCAGGGAGCAGCAGGGTAGTCCTTTTTTTCGGACCTTTCCCCAAGACAGTAGTGATCTGAAGTCTGGGTGCCTGCTACAAGCTTGGGGTGGTGGCTGCCTAACTAACCAGTCAGCTACCAGGTCACCTGAAGATAACTTCCTGTGAAGTGTGGCATCTAGCTATCCCAGAGTGGACTCTCCTGCCTACTTGCAAACGGCTGGACCCTTCTCCAGGTGTGTGGAGCTCCTTAGCCCATTCCATGGATGTGGCTTCCCGAGATGTTAGCCTGTATACCTAAATAAAAGAGCAGCTCTTTCCTAGTGTGATTATCATTTGCCTTTCAAAGGCTGCTTCAACTTTGTAAGCTTTCTTTTTGGACTCACATTTCCTTTGGCCATCCTGTCCCTCAGCAAGTCATTTGTTCCTCTTCCTGAGAGTCATTCTCACCGTTCGCCAGGAGAGCAGCAGGCTGTGTCATGGACAGCAGCTGTTTACAACAGAAACCGGCTACTGGATAATGTGGGCAACAAAGTGGTAACTTTCTAAAGTTGTCATTTGCAAAATAGTTACATTAAATTTGACTCGAGAAACAAGTCATGTTTAATGCAACAATTATTTTAATACCTTGAAGTACCAGATTCAGTAGTTCCATTCTGATGTTGGCACCATTGGGTTGTCAGTGTGTAACTTCATACTCACTGATGAGCTACTAGCTGTACTACAGTAAAAACGACAATGCAGGTTTTTTACTGTCAGGAAATGTAAAAGTACACTTCTTTCTTCCTAATATAATGCACCCTGCCTTCATGGCTTGTTTGGCCTGCCTTAGTGGTGACTTACAAATATTAAAAAGGAAGGTGCAGGCTTTGCCAAGGATATTGGCAAAATCAAGTTAGCAGTTTAAAAAATGCTCTGCCAGACTGCAATGGCAGACTGTGAGTCATCTTTGTTTTGTCACACTTGTGGTGGCATAATAAGTGCTTCAGTCCATTAAGGGCACATTGTACAGGCTCTAGGTACTCCAAGGAACTATATACTAAGGACTTATAAGTAAGCTAACATGCCAATTGTGTGTAAACCAATTAAACATACACTTTTTAAGGTTAAGAGCACTGGCACGGGGGCCTAGTTGGCAGGGCCCAGTGCACTTTCAGAGTAAAAAAAACATCAGCACTAGGCCAATTGTTTGGGAGTGATGATGCAAAAAGAGACATTTCTTTGCACGGAAGAACATCATTTATGCACTTTTATTGCATTCTGGTGGGAATTTTAAATTGCCTGCAATCTTTCAGATGCAACTTATTACAACTAAAAGCGGTTGTCTCTGTCGGATGTGCAACCGAACACCTCCTCCACTCTATTACATTGAAAGAGGAGAAGAGGAAAGCATACAACAGCAGATATCACGCACTTCAGGATATACCATTCCAAGAAATTAAAAGTTTGAGTATCCATTTTATTGTTTGTCTTTGGTACTATGATGTGGTTGAAAGCAATGAATAGCACTTTAGAAACATTCAACAACAAAAAAAAATCAGTGCTATAGAAGAGGGGTATTTGAAGCGGAAGCAGTGCACAGGGAATACAGCAAGAAAGCACATACACTCCCATGGACCTCAGCAGTGGAAAGATAAAAGTTGACCAATCAACCAATCAAGACACTGACACCTAAATGCTCCTGGACAGGACACACACAAGAATAATAAGGAAAGCCATTGAGTCAGGAGCTGGAAATGAGAGAGACAACAAAAGCGTTGAGGCTGATCCAGATGTATATATATGTTGCTCAAACATGAATTTACCTTGAAAAATTGAACGACAAGAGGCGTATAGCAAAAACAGGAACAGTTGGTTTGATTAAATGGGAAACATCCATTATAACGCAGTCATTACAGTGTACTGAATTTACAACGCAGCTGTTACAACACAACTGCCTTTACATTGCATGCCATTACAATGCATACCATTACAACGCATGTCATTACACCGCATGCCATTACAACTCATTATAAGGTAAGTAATAGAGATTTTTTAGTTTTAGGGTCGGTATGGGTTTTGGTGTAGATGGGAAGAGTCATTTTTACCCCTACACTATCCAACACTTTCCCTACTGTTGCCCTAAAATTATTCTGCATTGTAATGGTATGTGTTGTAATGGTATGGGTTGTAATGGAATGCATTGTAATGGTAGTTTTTAGAAATGCGTTGTAATGGCATGCGTTGTAAAATCATGCAATGTAATGGTAGTTACGATGTAAAAACTGAGTTGTAAAAACATGCATTGTAATTGTTTGCGTTGTAACGTCATATATTCTAATTAAACGCAGCAGCCAGGAGAGCAGGCAACAGAGTCGGGGTCTGAAGACTGACTTAAAGCACATTGGTATCAGCCGTCATTTCATACATTACATGAAGCATCATAAAACGATTTGTACATTGCTTTGGAGACAGAAATCTGGGCCTAGTCACAGGGCTATAAATCTCGCCGTTTGATAAGAAGCACATGTGGGCCTCAACCTTGCGTGGACACAATGCAGGGCCAGTGGGTATGTATCCAGATGTCTGGCATGGGGAGCGCGTGATCACTGTGTGTAGTGTGCATGCTGTGCTCTGATTGGCTGTGTGTTCCTAACTTAGGGGGTCATTAGGATGGCTGAGTCCGTCCGCCATCCTGTGGTAAACTGGGACGTTCACATTACACTGCACTATGTGGCAGGCACCACACGATGCCTGCCACTTGGTGCAGTGAAATGTTGGTGGGTACCATGGGTACCCCCCAATGCATCCACACCTCCCCCAACACTAGGGGGCCCACAATGGGCCCCCAAAACAATTCTCTACCAGCCTTTAAATAGCGGCATCGCCGCCATTGAAAGGCCTGCAAACTCCACCAACATAATTTGGTGGACGGTGCCTGCTAGGCATCACCAACATTTTATGCTCCCTTTTCCGTCCGCCAGGCAATCAGACTGATTGCTTCTGGCGGACCAGTGGTGGACGGTCTCTCTGTCCTCCGCGGACAAAATGGGATTCCCACCATCATCCTAATTCTGCAGTGGGAAAATTGAGGTCCGATGGCTGAAGGACCGGCACCGCATGGTTGGAGGTGGCGGTCATTCCGCCATCCTAATGTCCCCCTTGGTGTAGCATCTGACTTTGGGAATGTGCGCCTCTCTGGCCAAACGTGTTTTATTGGGGCCAATCGCCTGAGGCCATTGTGGTGTTACTGCCTATCTGTGGGATCAATCTAGGTTTTTCTGTTTGCACACTTGTCTAAGGGTTATGTGTCTCCCCACCTGTGATCTATCAAACAGTTGCTTCTAGGCTAGAGGACCTGTCTGAACACACATTTCTGACTCGGGTTGAGGGGGAGGTCATATTGTGTGAATTCAACAGCAGAGGTGTGAGTTCATTATTATATGTACATATATCATAGTGTACATCGACAACATATTTATCAATATTAACATTCCCCCCTCTGGTTGAATTTTCAACTACATCAATTGCCCTGCAGTTCATGACCATCACATTGTTTGAGATTTGGTGTGTTTCCGTTACTTGCATTCTACCTAATTTGTGGACTTCCTTTTTACAGCTGGAAACCCTCACTTGTAGGAAACCACACAAAAACAGCATACAAATTAGAATAGAGAGCAATGATATGCACAGTCTGGTCACCCACAGGGGGAAGTCAGGAAAACACATTTTTTTAAAACAGTATTACTCAAGGGCACCTCCCTCCTTCATGTCAGCATGTAGACGATGCAGTGTTTGGATGACAAGAGTCAGTGTCCCATTGTCCATATCATTTCCAGGGATAAAAGTACAGCAGGACTCACTGATCTTGGCACACACCCCACCCTCCATTGCGGTCAGCAAGTCCAAAACATACCGATTGGCTCTTAGTTTTTCCTTGATACAATTTAGGGCAAGCTCAGTAATGTCAATCATCTTCAGAAGTTCCCTCTTGGGTATTTGTAACCAGCAGGTATTCACCTTTGTTTGCAGGGTGAAGAAGGGTATGGACCCTTCCATGATTACTTGAGTGTCAGAAGACAGTCTGAATTCTTCTGGAATGTCCTTGTACTGAGCCCAGCCAAAGCAACCAGCAGTTCTTTTTTCTCAAGCCTGATGCAAGAGAGTTGTTTTCTTCTGTAGCGGATGTTGGAACAACTTGGACAGATCTTCTCCGGGGATGACCAGGGTTGGGGTGCTTATGGTTATGAGGACACACAGGCCCCCGCATCCAGGGGCGAGTTGAGCTAAGGGAAACTCGCCACACTGCCAGTAGCTATCCATCAGCATGAAGGTGCCCCATTACATGTCTGGTACGTGCTGTATTGCTCCACAAACTTCATTGTCCCCAAGTGGGATCGTTCCTTTGCCTCTGAAACACAAATAATACAGTGTACGCTTCCATACAATTGGGTGCTGCCCCTTCCCTTCTAGCCACGTGGATGGCCTTGCACTGGAACTCCATGCCCGGGGTCCAATTTGTTATTAAAGAAGACTGACCCAGACATGCTAAGGGCCACCCTTGAACCACAGACGGAGATGGAAGCAGTTGTATTTGTAACTGGCAAAATGGTTTTGCTACCTCGGAGAATCTCTTTTCTAGAAAATCTTGGGGCCAAACAATGTCCTCCCCTATGGTGCCTCACCTGCGCATCCTGTCCAGTTCAGTTTGAATATCACTAGGTTTCGTGAGAAGGTACAGTGCAGTGGGGTTGGTCTCTCTATAAGGTTCTATTCTACTAGGTTGCATCTTGACCCTAGGTACAGGTGGATGAGACATTTTGCTTTTTTGGGACTATTTCTTGAAATAGATAAAGTTTGTCTCTGCACACGGCGTGGGATATTAGTGAGCAGACATAGCACGACCTAGCCGACATCTCGGTGGCCAGGCAATCATGTGTTGATATCATGTGTTGTATAAGAGTGTGCTTTGTAGTGCATGTTGAATTCTAGTCTAAGTGGAAGTGAGGTTTGAGAGGTCCCTACGCAAGTGCTGTAGAAATGTGGAGGTAGGCTCCATGTGACTAGGCAGATTTCTCGCTGTGGATGCATGCGACCACACCCATACTGAGCAGATGGTGTACAATGGTGCAACAATACATAACTTTTGGAACATTGCAGGTCTTGGGATGGTGTCTGGAGGGCTTGTCTGCAGCTTTCTGACGTCCGGGGGGTGTCTTTGCTTGGCACAGTGAAAAGAGTCTGTTTGCAAAAAATGTCTGTAAAAATATTCTGTGGTCTTTTTGGCTTGAACCTGCAGGCCTCATTGAGATTTCTGAATATCACCTCTGAAAATCTCGCTATACCAAAATATCGTGACTAAAATATTGATGTAAAAAATATCATCATCCTATACTCATAATGGCGAGTACCAAAATATTGAAACTAAAATATTGTTGTCATTAATATCTCTGTATTAATTATCGTTTTTCAAATATAAATACATTTAAATATTAAACATTAAATATATTAACTAGTAACATTAATTTAATCAAAATAAAATAGATGTAATATATATTTCAACAAATATAACAAATACACTTTAAAAAAGTAAAAGAAACATATATTAACATATATCTAATTAAAAAAACTATCATTAAATTAATAATTTTAATTTATATTATAAGTTAAGAATGTTTCAAATAATGTAATACTATAGCACAAACATATAAATATATATATATATATATATATATATATATATATATATTACGTTAATTCTCAATAAGTGCACTCTCAGAAACACCAACTCCGTGTAGAAATGCAAATACCGCTGTTTATTCACAACGCGTTTCGCTTTAGACAAGCTTGATCACGTGAACTTTGTGCAACCAATGACAGCCAAACTTATAGTGGTCATGGAAATCAGTAACAAGAAAGCAAACATGCAAAAGGGGACTTTCGGATTACACGTGGCAGACATCTTGAATTGGAACATTATACATTGATAACGGGTTCAATGCCTTTGATGTCCATAAATAAACGTCATTCAATGGTAAATACATTCTATCTAATTGCAAAAATTGCATGCTTAAAGTCCAGAATTCCTCTAGGGCACATGTGTTTACGTAAACATGAACAATGAATAATCAGATATAGTCGGTATCAACATATACGAACTTGTGCCATAAATTATAAACAATAATAGTCTGACATGAGAGATTAGTAGCAGTAAAGATAACTCGACGTACAAATATCCCGCTCCAAGTCTAGCGTGTGCCAAATCACGGGCACATATTCTCAATTGTACCAATGGGTTCTTCACGTGTCTCGTATGCTGAAACTGTGAGTCAAGTGAGCTCGCACGAAAAAATGTATGTGTATATACGTCCAGCTGGAAATGCTGGTATGCCACAATATATATATATGCACAACAGATCTAAAAAAAGACAAACTAATTTGTGTTGCCTTAAATGTTTGCATGCAAATGTTGGTATAATGATTGACAATGTGGATGTGTCCCTTCTGTATCCTATCGCATTGTCGTTCCATTTTTTCAAATCTGTGGTTGCACCTTATTAGTACCAATTTAACACCCAAATATAGTAATAAGCAACAATATAAGCCCCTTGCGCTGCCGGTGTGTCATTTTTTATGATTCTCTGGTTGCGCAGAGTGCAGACCCATATCTACGAGGCCACGCAAAGCTTGGCTTTTCATGGCCTCCAGTCTGGACGCAGCATGCTGAACCATTTACAACCCACTCAAGAAATATTCAGGCAGACCTAGATACAAAACATTTCCATAATCGAGTCTGGATGTAATCAGGGCCTTGTTTACTGTTTTCTAGTACTGACTGAAAGAAACGGTAGGGAGTTTTTCAGGGTACGTAGTAACCCAAAGCAGGGGTCCACCAGAGCCTGAATTTGGGTTTGCAGGGACAGAGCATTGTCAATTTTGATCCCCAGATTTTTTACCGAGCTCTGAAGAGTGGCTCGAGGAAGGACATCCTGAAGCCACCACGATCTCCAGATTTCTGATGGAGTTGTGCCAAAAAGCCAATCTCCAATTTGTCTGGATTGCATTTTAGATGGTTGATGGACAGCCAGTTAAACACCTTAGACAGGCAGGTTTTAATGAATTCGTCCTCAAATTCTGCCCCCTTATCACAAGTAAAGAGAAGCTGAGTATCGTCAGCATACAATATCACTTTGGCTCCACATGTTTCAGCAAGAACGGCTAGAGGAGCCAGATAAGTGTTGAATAACATTGGACTGATTGCCGACTCTTGAGGAACATCCACATTCAAGTTCCAAATAGGGGATCCATACTTCTTGGCTTCTATTGTCCAAGAAGAAAGTCAGCCACCATAGATCCAGGCTGCCAATCCCGATATTATGTAGCCGATCCAACAGTCTTTTGTGAGGGACGGTAGCGAAAGCTGCCAAAAGATCCAACATAATCAAGACGGCCTTGCCCCCGCAATCAAGCTTGTCTTTAATGTAATCTGTTGCCTCTAGTAAGGCTGTTACAGTACTACAGCTTGCTCTAAAACCCAATTGACTAGGATGCAGGACATTGTTATATTCAAGGTAAACTGAGATGAGTGAATTTACAAGATTTTCTAGCACTTTTGAGAAAGCAGGGAGAAGACAGATAGGTCTATAGTTGGCGTGAACATTGTGGTCGGCAAACGGCTTTTTAAACAGTGGGAGGATATTGGCATGTTTTAATTTGAGGGGCATCCTCCCACATGCTAGTGAGGCATTTAAGACTTTATTGACAACTGGATTAATAGCCTGAGCCACTTTAGCCGAAAGCCAGGGAGGGCAAGGATCAGCGGAAGAGCCAGCATTCAGAAATGTAATGGCTGATAGGGACTCATCCATGCACTCCATGCACATGGGTGGAAAGTAGAGGAGTGAGGGTGCCTCACAGAGGGATGTACTTGCGACGGGCACCTCAGCAACACAGTTAGCAGCCTGTGACACATTTACCAGACTGGCTTGGATAGTGACTATTTTCTCATGAAAAAACTCCGCCAGTTGGTTGACCCATTCGGCAGTGGGTTGTTGGTGTTTCATAATAGCCTCTGGGTTCAAAAACGTTTGAACAATTTTGAAAATTTCTTTAGATTTTTTGTCTGATTCCTCAATTCTTTGCTCAAAGAAGGCTTTTTTCTCTAAGCTAACCTTGTCATGGTATTCCTTTAAAGCTGCTCTATAGGTGTATTTGTCCTCTGGATTGTAATTTTTTCACCATACCCTTTTGAGGAGCTTACAGAGTTTTTTTACTTATCTTAAGGTTGTCATTAAACCAAGCAGCCAACTGTTTAGATCTGAGAAAGTGTTGTTCCGAGAGTGGGGCTAAGTAATTTATGTTGTAAATTATCTACTCATCCAACTGAATGGCATTAGCCTCAGGATCTCCAGAAAGTGTAGGGGGTACTTTTTCAAGGGCAGCGCTGAGGTCAGAACGAAGAATTCTGTGACATGCTCTGGTCATAATTTTTGTTTCAACAGGGAGAGTCTGTTTTTAAGAAAGTTTAGACCAGTTGAAACTGACTAAATAATGGTCTGACCAAATTAATGGTAGAGGGTCATCTGCCTAGATCTTTAAAATTTGGTCTAATATATGGAAGGCCTGGTGAATAGGTTTGAACACATGTGGGACCAAGCTGAGAGCAGACAGGGTATCCGTGAAAGATGCCACCTTCACCTCCAGTGGTTTGTCCATGTGGAGGTTGAGGTCACCAAGGCTGTTTGTTACGGCATTTGTGTGCAGGTGCTACCTCGCGATGTATTGTTGTGGTCAAGTGATAGCTCATTTATTAAGGTGTTTACGCAGATTTGAATTGTTGTGGGTAAACCCACAGATTGAAGGTGTCTATATCTTGTTAGAGCAGGATATCTTGTCATATACAGAAGATCACATTCAAAAGCTCATCTGGGCTCCATTATTATTTACCTCTGTAACTTTAAGTTCCTCAGCCAAACAACAAAATGAGTCTGATGGACTCATAAAACTCCAAAAGAAACAGATCTGGACTAACCTACATGGACATTTATTTCTGGAGCATTTAAAAGCAGGTTCTATACCTTCGGGTCTCCAGAATCGAAATATCCCAGTAAATTTCACAGATTATCCGGAGTGCAAAAAGAGATATAGCTGTATCGGGTCAAAATGCAACAGAGACCTTATGGTATTGACCATTGAAACAGCTCACAGACTCTCCATCAACTGGAAGAGATTGTGAAGTTAGAACAAATGATTAAGGGCAATCAAACAATTGCAGATGCTAAAACATTAGTGGAAAAAATAGAGAAGACCATGTTCTTGCCATGGTAACGCAAGGTAATGTTAGCGGTGGTGCCGAGGTATTACAGACCCACTATATCACTGTGGAGGTAGTAGTGCGAATTATTTATTTACTATTTGTTTTAGAGTGGATAACAGTTCTGGGTCCTGAGGAGAACCCTGAAATAATTAATGGGTTAGAAACCGGTTGACAAACATCTGTGCATCCAACGAGCAAAAGACTGGCACTGAGAATACTGTGCATACACCAATGTAAAGCGGTGTCTAAACTTATCCTGGTTACAGCAGCCGTGTGGAGGTTGAGGTACATGTGAGAAAGTGCCCCCTTTCTGCATGGTATGCCCCCACTTTTTGCTGAATTGCTGATGTTTTTTGACTGAGTGTGCCCTGGGCACCTGCAATCAGGTACCCAGGGCATATGCTCCTTCCCTAAAATTGCATTGAAGCCTAAACCCAATTGACATTTCTGGCCACAAGTCAGCCCCTGGTAAATGGTACCACAGGTACCCAGGGCACTGTGACCAGAGAAGGCCTCTAAGGGCTGCAGCACTTATTGTGCCACCCTTAGAGGTCCTGTACCCTGACACTCACACGCTGCCTTTGCAGGCTGCGTGTCTTGGTGCAGAACAAAGTGAAGAGTCGACATGGCATCATGCCCACAAAACCACTGCCCTGGCATAGATCATTCACCCCTCTGGCAGGGTGCACTATGCCAGTGGTGAGGGTACAGGTGCATGAGCCCTGTACCCCTACAGTGCCCAATTCCATTCTTGGGCATTGTAAGTGTAGTGCTGTCATTAAGAGTATATGGGGCTGGGAGTTTGTCATTACAAACTCCACAACACCCTAATGGCTCCACTGAAAACTGGGTATCAAACTTCTCAGCACATTAGCCCATACGGATGCCAGTGTGGGATTTAATGTAAAATGCACAACAGAGGGCATCTTAGAGATACACCCTGAAACTCGACCAACTTCTAGTGACCCGACTGAGTGGCTGTTTAGGCTGCCACCAACAGACATGTTTCTGGACCCCTGAGTCGAGAACCTGCTGCTCTCGGGGACTGAAACAATGCACATCCTGGGACGAGGTGCAAAGCCTCCTCCCCCAGGATGGGCAAGGTTCATAAAGGGGAAGCTTCAAAGGCATGCCGCCTTTGTGAGCCTCCCCAGACCATTTGCTGCTTTCAGCAACTGGTTCTACCCCCCACTTTGGGCGGCGGGAAAAACAAGAGCGGGAAAGGGTGTGCCCACCTCTGCCAACTCCACCCCTCAGGTGGGGGAGGTGAGGTGAAGCACAACTCTGAGTCCCCGCCATCTTGAGGATGGGGGGACCCAACCAACCAGGGACATGCTCCGGCCCCCTCCCACGGGAGTGTGGCACGATAGGGGGAGTACCCACCCCAGGGAAGGGACCCATTGGTCCCTGCACTTTACTTACCTGTAACACCCCTAAATCTAGTATTTAAGGGGCACTCTGAACCTTGCTTCCTCAAATCCAGAAACAACAAGAAGAAAAGAAGAAGAAGGACCGAACAGCCGTGCAGCCAGCTAACAAGAGGAAGACGCCCTTTGACTTGGCCCCAGCCCTACAGGCCTGTCTTCCCTCAAACCTGCTCCTGCAAAATCCCAGTTTGTCCTGCAGCCAGCAACCTCAAAAACCCAGGAGGACCTGTCTTCCTTCACTTCCAAAGACTGCTTCTCCCGTGAACACCGGATTTGTTCAACTGCAACCTCTGACAGCAGCCGGAGACCGCGAATCCAGCCCATCTGCACCCGCCAAACCCGGCCCGAGCTCGAGTGGAAAAACACCACAAGGAGGTCACCCCGGCGATTCTGACCCATGATCTGGAGACCCCTGACCTGCCTCAAGCTTCAAGCCGACGCCTGCAGCCTAAATCCAGAAGGCCCCCCTGTCACGGGGAAGCACCCGAAACATCGCAAAGAGAGCGGATGGACCACGGGGAGGTCAACAGCTGGTGGGCCCCGACACCTGAACAACATGGTGTGTTTCCTTCCTCACAGGGAAGAACTTTGGAGATGCCCCAGGACACGTGGAGGTCGGACGAATCCGAAATAGAGACCGGTCCCTTTAACTGGTACGAATCCTTCAGCGAGGACGCCCCCACGGATGACGCGGTAGAACCACAACCAATCGCCTACGCCAACCTTGACAGAAAAAGGGGAGGAGGCGAAAAGAAGACGGGAAACCCGGAAGGAGTGACGGAGGAGAAAGACGCGACAGGAGAGAGACGGAGAATACTTGAAGCAGATGAAAGAGGAGCGAAGGACGACATCCCAACGACCGAAGAGGTGCCTGGAGGCCAACGATCCCGCGAATCGCCCAGCCACCCCTCAGGAGAGGAGTGGCTACGCCAGGTACGGAGACGTGTGGCGGGTTGGGTCGGGAGGCCGAGCAGGGCTACCAGGCTAGTCGACTCCCCATAGGGGAACCGTAGACGGATACAGTCCCGTCCATTAGATCCTACCCTCCTCCACGAGCACGCTCACAAACTAAGCAGGAGAGACAAGTCACCGTGGTGAACTCCCCCTTCCCCTCACAACCCCTCCTTCGGCCCTTGGAGTATAGCGAATACAAGTACCCTTACACTGTCCTTTCTTTCTAACTTCTTTTTGGGGACCCCTGAACGGAGCGGCGGAGACAGTCTCGACAGTCGACCATCCTAAGAAGAGCAGCACCTACGCCGGAAAAAACGGACCCTTCCGACTCTCTGCCTTCTATCACGGACTGTGGGCGAAGTCCCCCCACCTTTCATCTGAACCAATACTACAATAAAGAACCTTGTTACTCCAGAACAAGCTCTAGTGCCTTCCTTTCCTAGGGCGACGCGACCTCTGGGCGGTCGGTCAGTCACACCCCCTAACCGCAACCCGGAGCTGGTAAGAAGATCTGACACCCAAAAGGCACCCCTGCATCTGACGCCCCATGGCCTTATGTGCCCAAACCGATGGTGCCTAACCAACCCTTAACTTCCCAACTTACCTCTCGAAGTGGTGGTCGCACCCAAAAGTCCTGCATCTCCCTGCCTGCAGTGCTTTTGCAAACCGTAGGTTCTCCATGGAAAACAACAGGGCGCCCGACGTTGAAACAGCACTCTGCACCTGTCCGCCTCAGTGCCGCTGAGGGTGCACCTTTTGTGCTACTTTGTTTCCCCGTTTGCCCTTACCTAAACCCTAGGAGCTTTGCTCCCACAAGCCAGTGACCTGCTTGCCAGCAGCCACCAACCGGAGGCCCCTATCCCCGTTGGATAACATTGGGCCTCAACACTCTGCACCCAGCCGCCCTAGTGCCGCTGAGGGTGCAACAAGAGTGCATCACTGACCCTGGGGGACCCCTGAGTCTAACCCCAGAACCATTACTCCCACAGTCGATAACTTACCAGTAAACCGAGAACCAGTTTTTCCTCCATAGGATAACATTGACAATTTTCTTCCAAAAAGTTTCTAAGTGTGGAGTTTTGAAATCGGAAAATATTCTTTAAAAATCGCACAAATTACCAAAATGTATTTACTTACCTGTTTGCAGGAAATGTCTCAGTGCTGAATCTAGGTATCCAGCACTACGTTAGAAAAGTAACGTAAAAAGTAACTTACCTATAATTTACTGAAAAAGCCTATTCATTTCAATGTACTGTATTTGCTAAGTATTGCAACCTACTGCATCCGCTGTAAATTAAACAAAGTACAATCCCTATTGCATGTTCAAACTGTTCTACATTCAGCAACTTATTACTGTAAAGTATTTAATGCTTACCTCTGCCAGGCTTGCTTGGTTCTAAAAATAAAACAACAGTATATTTTTTATACAAAAACCATTGGCCTAGAGTTCAGCTCTTGAGTGTGTGAATTAATTTGCTGACTGAGTGTGTACATCAAATGCTTAACACTGTCCTCTGATACTGCATTACTGGTCGCCCACTCTACCACAAATAGAGAGTAAGGTTCTAACTTTAACCTCTGCCTACCTCTGGGGTCCCCTGAACTCTGTCCACACTATACCTCATTTTGGGGTTGTATATATAGATTCAGTTTCCTACAGTACACCATCCATGTATAAAGAGCTAACAAATGTATTGTAGTGTAATGTGAAAATTTAATTTTTTAGCTCTTGTTTTGGATTTTGAAAAATCAGAAGTGATTGTTGTTTACTTAGTCTGTTTGTGTATTGTTTTGAAGATGTGTGTTTGTAATATGTTGTTTCTATCCACTGTTGTGTATTAATAATATAGTTGGGAGGGGATAAATTCATGACATGTTTTGTATTATATTTCTGTGTGTGATCAATAACAAAATAATTTATATGATTGTTGAAAATAAATGGTGACCACTTTTATTGATTATAGTGTTCACGAAAAAAACTGAGGATGTGAGAAGGAATAGTCAGTATTAGCATTGTTTGTTTGTGAAAATTTATGGAAGCTCAGCCTTACTGACTCAACGAGCCCTACCCCTGTATGTTACATCGACTTTCTAAAAGTGGCATTTTCAAATTTGTAACTCAAAATCTGACTTTACCATTTAAAGGATTTTAATTACAATTTCTTGGACACCAAATACTAAATGTTCACCTATTCCCAATCAAACCATAGCACTTATTAAATGCAATAAGGCAATCCAATGTTTTCCTATGGGAGAAGTAAGCCTCAAGCTAGTGCAAAACTGATTTAGGAGTTTTTCAATGTCAGTACATGTAAAACTTAAAACTTAAAACTTAATTACAATGAACACTGGTGTATGGGCTACCTAGGGTCCATTTATAAGTAATGAAATGGGGGTTTAAGGCTTGGAAATGGGGTTATTTTCAAGCTGAATTGACAGTTTAAATTCAGGTTGCAATGGCAGACCTGCAATATGTTTTAAGAGGTTACCTAAGTGAGTGCCACAATAAGTGCTGCAGGCCCACTAGTCACATTCAATTTACTGTCCCTGGATGTAAGGTATACCACTTTACTAGGGGCTTATAAGTAAATTAAATATGCCAATCAGTTGTAAGCCAATTTTACCATGTTTTAGGGAGTGAGCACAAGCAATTTAGCACCAGTTAGCAGTGGCAAAGTACACAGAGTCTGTTGGACCTGGCTCTTTTGGCCGGATGGTCCCTAGACTTTTCGCCTTCCACCTGTACTTTTTCTGACCTGTTGTTGGCTATTCTATGACTCTGGGCACTTTACCACTGCTGTTCAGTGCTAAAGTGCATATGCTCTCCCTATGTAAAATGTATATGTTGGTTGGATTCCATGATTGGCTTATTTGGTTTACTGTCAGACCCCAGTAAAGTGCACCAGGAGTGCCAGGGCTTGTAAATACAAATGCTGCTGGTGGGCTTGCAGCACTGGTTGTGCCACCCACAGAAGCGGCCTGGTAAAATGTATCTAAGGTCTGCCATTGCAGAACCTGCGTGCTGTCTGGTACTGTCATGCTGACTGGGCAAGTGCACCCACTTCCCAGTCCCTAAACCTTCCCTTTACTTCATATTAGTCACCCCTATGGTAGGCCCAAGGGCAGGGTGCATTGTAAGCATAAGGTAGGACAAGCCCTGATGTGTGTGGCATGTCCTAATAGTGAATTACAGCCATTTTCGTTTTTCACTATTGTAAGGCTACCTGTTCTCCATAGGCCAGAATGGGCTGTTAGAATTGTTACATCCTATGATCCTAACAGACCCAGGGAACATGGTAGAAATTCGAGTTTAGTAGGCCTGAACTCAGAATATTAAAATACATCTTTTAGTAAAGTTTATTTTAATATTCTGTGTTTGCAAATACCACTTTTAGAAAGTTGGTATTTGCTTGCTTGACCATTTCAGCCCGCCTCTGCTATGATGTGTATCTGCCTGTCTGGTTGTGTGAGTGACAGGGCTGGGGAAACCCAGAGGGGCAGGGCTAGGCAGCCTGGTGGTGAATAGGAAGATTGGCAGTCAGATGGGTGGGAGGAGTACACCTGGGCTCTGAATAGGGTTGTGCTCTGCTACCACAATGCTGGCTCCACCTCCTGCGGAGCGGCTGATGTCTCTGCCCTGCACCCTGAATAGAAAGGCAGAGTCATGTCAACAGAGTGCTCAAGAACTGGTTTGGACTGGGCAAAGGCCCCTCAACCCCAGAGGAACAAAGGAATTAGGGGTATAAGTATTGGGACCCTGCTCCCAAGAAATTAGATCAGATCCTGCTGAAACGAGAAGAACCTCTGCCAGAAGAGAAGGAACTGGGAAAGCTGTAGGAGGAGTAACTGTCCCTGACCTGGGGGATTGGCCTGCAGTGGTTGCCTTGCTGCTGAAGGAGAGGAGAAAAGACTGTAAAGTCTTTTATTTCAACTTGTGCTTAAAGATCTCCAAGGGCTTGAACTGAGCTTGCCCCCTGAACGAAGTCCCAGGACCAGTGGACTTCACCCCCAGCTCCCCATAGTCTTTTGGAAGTGCCTGCTGCTGTCGTTGTGCCTTCTGAGGAACTGCGTGTCGCAAGGAGCTGGAAGCACGACGCAAGGGAGAGAAGCGTGCCGCCGTCGGAGCCGCTGTCGTCGCATCTCGCAGAGAGTGTCGCCGCTGCAGCATCGCATCGAGCGGAAGCGTCTCGGATCATTCCGGAAGTGTCTCGCAACGCCGAAGAAGCATGTCGCCATCGCAGCCATCGCATTGCACCGCATCGAGAGGAGAGTCTCTCATCGAGGAGGAAGCGTGTCGCCATCGCAGTCATCGTAGTTGTCGCATTGCACCGCATCCAGAAAAGCGCCTCGCATCCATGGAGAAGCGTGCCGCCGTCGGAGCCGCTGTCGTCGCATCTCGCAGAAGGGGTGTCGCCGCTGCAGCATCGCATCGAGCGGAAGCGTCTCGCAACGTCCGAGAAGAGTGCCGCTGCCAAGGCCGCTGTCGTCGCATCTCGTCAAGGGTGATGCCGCTGTAGCTGACGCATCGAGTCGAGCCTTCTCGCAACATCGGAGAAGCGTACCGCATCTGGGAGATCCCGTCTTTATTTCTTTTGCACCAAGAACTTCAACGCATCTGCATCGCTGCAACACTTTCGTTGCCCTGCGTGTCGCATCTAAGGTACATTGACTTAAAGTGTCACATTTAAGAACTTAAGAGAAACCCAGCAATCTTCTACCAACTAAGCAACCGTATTGTGTATTTTTAATCGTTTAATGGTCTTGTGATAATCCTATATAAAGAATCCTTATTTTTAATATCCATACCTGTGTGGTGTTCATTTTTTAGTGTTGTCACTTGGTTACTGTATGTGTTCACAAATGCTTAACCTATAACGCTCTGAGATAAGCCTTGTCTGCTCGCGCCAAGCTACCTAGAGGGTGAGCAAGGGGTTGTTTTAGTAGTGTAACCCCTCATCCTGACTAGAGGAAAGGTTCCCTGCTTGTCACAAGTACCTACCTGTGCCAACCAGAGAACCCGGATTCTAACATTGGTGGTCAGCGGTGAGGATCCTGTATTTGCATTTGTGACTCATGTATAGTGATTGGTGAACACTACTTAGTGAGTGCAGACCTTAAACGCAACCAATACTTGTTGGTAGATTTCTTTTGGACTGTCTATTTTTTAGCACTGCCAAGCTTAACCATGGTGGAGAAAGCAGCATCCATAGTCTCTGTGAATACTGAATTAAAATGGGAAGAAGAGAAATTGGATAGTTACACTGCCAAGCAGCTGAAGTCCTTCTGCAAGAGATTTAAAGTTTGCATTACTGGATGTACAACCAAGCCAGAGTTCTACAAGGCGCTGAGGGCCTGGGTAGAAGCAAGGAATGCTACTGATGATGATAGTGCAGATGAGCAGCTGGATGAGCCAGTAGGTTCAAGAGGAAGGAGAACCCCTTCCCCTACAGGTAGCAGTGTTGCTAGCAAAAGTTTATCTCCAGAGGAGTTGGCAGACAGGAAGGAAACCAGAGCTCATGAAAGAGAGATGGCCAAACTGAAGGGACAACTGGCAATAGAACAGAAAAGGCTGGAAATAGAAGAGAGAAGAATGAAAATGGAAGAGAAAAGAATCCAAATGGAGCATGAGTTGATCATGAGGGAGCTTGACTTAGAGCTCGAGAGGCTTGAGACCAGGAGTGTCTCAGCCCAACAACAAGAAATGTGTGTAGCTCAGAGATTGAGCTTTGCTGAGTGGGAGGAGGAATCCAGCTCAGATGGTGGCAGCAATATTGAATTTTCTAGTGCTGAGAGAGTAGTACACACACCCAGAGATGTGGCGCCTGACTTGAAGGAGGAGGTTAACATACACCAGCAGGTTCAAGGGCATGAGGTAGCTCCAGTAGTGCGCAGTATCCCTGAAGGGAATAGGGTAACTGGCGCAGGGGTTCATGGTCCTAGTAGTGGGAGGGACACTCTACTGACTCTAGCTGAGAGGTGCAGGGAGAGGGGTTCCCCCAAAATTGAAGTCCTGGTGGATGAGTGTGAAGACCGCCCAGAAGAGTGTGGGTTGTGTGACAGAGGCAGTCAGATACTGTGTTGCCAGTCTCAGGAGAGTGGTGTGGAGTACGTGTGTGAGGCACTGGATGGTGAGGTGAAGGATAGTTTGGTTAACCCTGCTAGGGGGCTGTGTGATCCAATTTTGGGAGAGCATATTGTAAGTCCCTGTTTTCCCGAGCTATGCCAACACCTGTTGGAGAGTGAGTTCTCTGACCGCAGGGAGCTCCCCTTGGAGGCAGACCTTTTGGTGGAGTCCAGAGGGTCTGGAAAGGCATTGGGGAGTGATCCCAAGAGGAGTGGGTCAGGTATCTTCAAACCCAGTGTGGTGGAAGTGGCTCAGAGTAGCACAGCTAGGTCCTGTAGTAGTGAGAGGGGTGTAGGGCCTCACGTCCTGTCTTTAAGGAGAAGGAGTGAGAAGGGGTTATGTCCCGGTAGTGCTCAACCTCAGTCTCAGAACTTGGATGGTTCTTTAAGGGAACACCAGGTGGGGAGCCTAGTCTGTCCTGAGGGGCTGCCCGTTGTGCGGGATCCCCTAGTGTCTGGTGAACGGGGAGTGTCTGTAAACAGGCCTCCCTCAGTTCTGATGTCTGGCAGTACCGCTCCAGTTGCGAGGGTGCAGAAGTCCAGATTGAGGGGTGAGAGGGGGAAAGAGTCCCCAGTGGAAAAACCAGTGGGTCAGGGGCCAGCCAGAAGGGCTGCGTCCCCAGTGAATGACCATGGTGACACCACTTCTGTCCTGGGGGATCTTCGCGCACTGTCAGATGGACAGGGGTTGGGAGATCTGCGCCAGGCAGACTGTCACATGACACAGGAGGTATGTGTCACCCTCAGGGGGGGCATGCGTGCTCCCCGGGAAGTCCTGGTGCGCCAGGCGAGCGTTCAACCGCATGGGTTGGTCCCAGGGTTGGGAAGCCAGGTTCAGGTGTTGTCTGACCTGGAGAGAGGGACATCTGTAATTAGTGTCCTGACCCATGTTGCTTCTAGGAGTACCACTCCAGTTGGGAGGGTGCAGTACTCTGGAAGGGGGTGCAGAGGGAGGGAGTCCTTGCCTCTGACCCCGGTGCAGCCTGAGGGTTTAGACCCTAGGTTGGAGAGCCAGGTTCAGGTGTTGTCTGACCTGGAGGGGGGGATATCTGTAATCAGTGTCCCTACCAGTCTGTGTTCTTGGTGTACCACTCCAGGTGGGAAGGTACAGCCATCTGGAAGGGGGTGCAGAGGGAGGGAGTCCTCGCCTCTGTCCCCCGCTTAACTGAAGGGTTTAGACCCTAGGTTGGAGGGCCAGGTTCAGGGCATCCCCCCTGACCTGGACGCCCAGTTGCAGGATAGAACCCCTGAACTGGTGGGCGAATTGCGCAGGACACCTGCCACAGGTGCCCTGGCAATTCTGGAAGGGGGTACCACTCCAAGTGGGAGGGTACAGAGCCCCAAGGGGGAGGACCGGGTGTGGGAGAGGCCCCCCCAGTCTTTGGTCCAGCTGCCGGGTACAGGCCTGGGGCTGGTGGGTCAGTGCCAGGATGTCATACCTGACCTGACGGGAGGGAGAATGGACAAAGGGTGCCAAGCACCTAGGGCTACTGCCCCCCGCTCCCTGGCGCCACAGAGGTTTGAGAGCCCTGAGAGGCATACGGCCTGGGTCTCATCCCTGACTACTGTCAGTGGCCACTGTAGCATTTTGCTGTCTGTCTGTTGGGACACACCGGTGAGCCAGTTAAGGTTAGGTGCTGCACAGGTGATGTCCACAGGTGAGGAGAAGGGTTCCCCATGGATTGGCTTGGTGGGCCCTGAGAGTATGGACAGAGGGATTCCAAGAGGTTCAGATTGGCGTAGGACTGGAGTCTGCTCCTGCAGTTGCGGGCCAGGTCCTTGTTCTACCGCCTGCAGCAGGGAAGCCCATCAAGGTAGTGATTGGTCTACCCTGCGTTTTGGCTGGAAGGGGGTTGTGTTGGACCTGGCCCTTTTGGCCGGATGGTCCCTAGACTTTTCGCCTTCCACCTGTACTTTTTCTGACCTGTTGTTGGCTATTCTATGACTCTGGGCACTTTACCACTGCTGTTCAGTGCTAAAGTGCATATGCTCTCCCTATGTAAAATGTATATGTTGGTTGGATTCCATGATTGGCTTATTTGGTTTACTGTCAGACCCCAGTAAAGTGCACCAGGAGTGCCAGGGCTTGTAAATACAAATGCTGCTGGTGGGCTTGCAGCACTGGTTGTGCCACCCACAGAAGCGGCCTGGTAAAATGTATCTAAGGTCTGCCATTGCAGAACCTGCGTGCAGTCTGGTACTGTCATGCTGACTGGGCAAGTGCACCCACTTCCCAGTCCCTAAACCTTCCCTTTACTTCATATTAGTCACCCCTATGGTAGGCCCAAGGGCAGGGTGCATTGTAAGCATAAGGTAGGACAAGCCCTGATGTGTGTGGCATGTCCTAATAGTGAATTACAGCCATTTTCGTTTTTCACTATTGTAAGGCTACCTGTTCTCCATAGGCCAGAATGAGCTGTTAGAATTGTTACATCCTATGATCCTAACAGACCCAGGGAACATGGTAGAAATTCGAGTTTAGTATGCCTGAACTCAGAATAATAACATACATCTTTTAGTAAAGTTTATTTTAATATTCTGTGTTTGCAAATACCACTTTTAGAAAGTTGGTATTTGCTTGCTTGACCATTTCAGCCCGCCTCTGCTATGATGTGTATCTGCCTGTCTGGTTGTGTGAGTGACAGGGCTGGGGAAAGCCAGAGGGGCAGGGCTAGGCAGCCTGGTGGTGAATAGGAAGATTGGCAGTCAGATGGGTGGGAGGAGTACACCTGGGCTCTGAATAGGGTTGTGCTCTGCTACCACAATGCTGGCTCCACCTCCTGCAGAGCGGCTGATGTCTCTGCCCTGCACCCTGAATAGAAAGGCAGAGTCATGTCAACAGAGTGCTCAAGAACTGGTTTGGACTGGGCAAAGGCCCCTCAACCCCAGAGGAACATAGGAATTAGGGGTATAAGTATTGGGACCCTGCTCCCAAGAAATTAGATCAGATCCTGCTGAAACGAGAAGAACCTCTGCCAGAAGAGAAGGAACTGGGAAAGCTGTAGGAGGAGTAACTGTCCCTGACCTGGGGGATTGGCCTGCAGTGGTTGCCTTGCTGCTGAAGGAGAGGAGAAAAGACTACAAAGACTTTTATTTCAACTTGTACTTAAAGATCTCCAAGGGCTTGAACTGAGCTTGCCCCCTGAACGAAGTCCCAGGACCAGTGGACTTCACCCCCAGCTCCCCAGAGTCTTTTGGAAGTACCTGCTGCTGTTGTTGGGCCTTCTGAGGGACTGCGTGTCGCAAGGAGCTGGAAGCGCGACGCAAGGGAGAGAAGCGTGCCGCCGTCGGAGCCGCTGTCGTCGCATCTCGCAGAGAGTGTCGCCACTGCAGCATCGCATCAAGCGGAAGCGTCTCGCATCATTCCGGAAGTGTCTCGAAACGCCGAAGAAGCGTGTTGCCATCGCAGCCATCACAGCTGTTGCATTGCACCGCATCGAGAGGAGAGTCTTGCATCGAGGAGGAAGCGTGTCGCCATCGCAGCCATCGTAGTTGTCGCATTGCACCGCATCCAGAAAAGCGCCTCGCATCCATGGAGAAGCGTGCCGCCGTCGGAGCCGCTATCGTCGCATCTCGCCGAAGGGGTGTCGTCGCTGCAGCATCGAGCGGAAGCGTCTCGCAATGTCGGAGAAGAAGGCCGCTGTCGTCGCATCTCGTCAAGGGTGACGTCGCTGTAGCTGACGCATCGAGTCGTGCCTTATCGCAACATCGGAGAAGCGTACCGCATCTGGGAGATCCCTTTTTTATTTCTTTTGCACCAAGAACTTCAACGCATCTGCATCGCTGCAACACTTTCGTTGCCCTGCGTGTCGCATCTAAGGTACATTGACTTAAAGTGTCGCATTTAAGAACTTAAGAGAAACTCAGCAATCTTCTACCAACTAAGCAACCGTATTGTGTATTTTTAATCGTTTAATGGTCTTGTGATAATCCTATATAAAGAATCCTTATTTTTAATATCCATACCTGTGTGGTGTCCATTTTGTAGTGTTGTCACTTGGTTACTGTATGTGTTCACAAATGCTTAACCTATAACGCTCTGAGATAAGCCTTGTCTGCTCGCGCCAAGCTACCTAGAGGGTGAGCAAGGGGTTGTTTTAGTAGTGTAACCCCTCATCCTGACTAGAGGAAAGGTTCCCTGCTTGTCACAAGTACCTACCTGTGCCAACCAGAGAACCTGGATTCTAACAGAGTCCTAATGCCAACAAAAACTAATTCAGAAAAAGAGGAGGGTAAAGGCAAAACGTTTAAGAGTGTCCCTGCAGAGAGGGCCAAGTCCAAAACTGGGGGATTTGAAGAATAATTTTGCCATACATAGGGCTTATTGTTGACATTAAAACCAGAATATCTTATTACAAAATGTACGGCCAGTGAAATTTAGGAACATAAAATTATTATGCCAGTAGTAAATACAGTCTTTTTACAAAACTTAGTTCAAAATTAGCTTTTTCAAAGTCAGTCATCTTCTGTGTTTCTTGGGACTCCACAGGTGGCCTACAAAACACACCCCTTGGTTGCTTGAGAGATTCACTTAAACCTCTCTTGTCCTGAGATACTGAGTACCACAGTTACAAATCTTTGTCCATGTGTCCTCTGATAGTCAGTCCCAGGTCTCTTTAACTGCAATGCAGATGATCCCAATTTTCCGGGAGAGGGTGGCAGGAAGTTGGATCTCCCAAATCTAATAATTTACCTTTGATCCAGGAAAGAACCTCTCTTACTTAGCCTGGCACAGGAACAGGATATCTCATTAGACGTGACACAGTTTGCATCACACATCTTGGCACTGTACTGAAAACTGCTGTGCCCTGAATAATGAAGTTTCCAAAATTGTTACTTAACAAATCACGAAACTTCCTGAAGCTGGTATCAACTCCTGATTTGCTGCACTGTGACACTGCCACAAGACCTGCCCTGCCATATTTCAAACTGAAAGCCTCAGCCCCCTTGGAATTCAATAAGTCAGTGATCAGCCACTGAAGTTCCTTCCTAGTCCGATTCACTTATTACACTTAGGTCTTTTAAACATTTTCAGTAGCTTAAACAAAAGTGCAGATAGAATAGACATCGTTTTTAAATAAGTGCACTTTAGCACAATGGGAGTGTTCGCCCTCAGCTAGCAATATCACCACAATCACTAGTAGGTCCAGTCACATCTAAGTAAATTATTCTTTGCTCAACCCTCAGTAGCTTAGCAAATGAGCAGTCAAGAGGATACATGCATGTGTAAAGCCTTTAATACCACCAAAACAGTAAAGTAGAAGAAGACGCAACTCAATAAAAATCCAACATGAATTTATACAACAGAGAATGTTTTTATCTTCAAAACAACACCAAAATGACAAAAATCTAATTTAGGGAACCGGAGATATGAATTTTCAAAGATTAAACAAAAAACTTGTGCATTCTAGAGCCAAAAAGATTAAAATCCCACTCACAGCTATCTGGTCGCACTTGACCAGGACAAAGTCAAAATTTTAGGACAACTTCAATGGAGCACGAGTCAGATAGGCTGAGGGCTAGTTTCCAGTCAAAAGTTTACCTTCGGACGTAGTCTTTTCCCCTGAGTTTTCTCCTGATGACGAGTCTTTGGGTTCCTTGGATCTGTGGTACGAGTCGAAGATGGCGGCCGGCTGCGCCGCAATGTCACAGTGAGCCTCCAGAAGTCTTTGTCTGCAACATCAATGGCGAGGCGCTCTGGAGCTTTCAGCGGGGCAAACCAGCATGGTCAGGCTGATTCACGAGTCGACGATGGCGGCTTGACTCTCGATGTTGAGCCGGTATTCTCTTGGAGCACGCTGCAAAACTTTGCAGAAAGTTTGTTTTTCTTCAGATCTTATTTGTTGCTTTTTCCTTAGGGGAAAATCAGAGTCCTGTAGCAGTGGCCAAGGGTTCAGAAACTCTGGATTGCCACTTGAGGGCTAGGACTCAACACCTGCAAAGTCCAGTTGTAACTGGTCAGCTGGGGTTATCCACTCTTTGGCTTAGCAGGTGACTTCTTCTAGCTCTTTTGTACCTGTTGCTGATCAAGAAGTCCACACCTTTTCCTTTGAGTCAGCTACAGTTCATCCTTTTTGGAGCCTTGTGAGTACAGCAGGTGCAGTCTTTCTGAGTGCAAGCCTTGTGTGGTGCAGTCCAAGGGTCCAGCAGGGCAGTACTTTCTCTTCTGTTGTGCAAGGCAGTGATCTGAGGAGCTCCTGCCGATCTCCCATATCTATCCTCCATTCTGGGCTGGCAGAAAGGGGGGCATACTAACCAATAGGGGCAAAGTGACCTCCCACTGCTATGTCCACTTCCTGCAAAGAGCGACACATTTTTGACTCAGGATGCACTATTCTACCAAAAATCAAAATGAAGAAAATATCTTTTTGGTATGTGTGTGTCTGTGTAACCCAACCCAAGGGTGTGGCTAACAACTGGCTCATCTCCCGTTCCAGCCCATCTCCAAATATATTTGGGGGGGCTCTCATCTGGCTGGTTATTCAAAAAGTGAGGGCTGGCCTGCGTCCTGGCATCTGTTCTCCAGCCTTTGAAGTCCAGCTTCTCTCCCCAGCCCTCTTCCTCTCCCTGGATTCCCCAGGAAGCAAATCTCGGCCCACCAAATATCTGTTTTGTTGCAGTATCAGGCCCCTTCACACTTACTCAGAGAGCAGCTTGGCTCAGTCTGTCAAAGGCTAACCTGTCAGAAGAGGATGCTACAGGACTGTTTTAGGTAGCTTTAGGATAGTAAGTTCTAAATCTACTTTCATGTAATAGTTACATAAAATCCAACTTTGGCAGGTTGTTGGACTTAATGTGACCATTAATTTGATACTTTAAATAGCTTTCTAGCAGCTACGGTCCAAAGATAGACTTTATTAAATCTAATAGGAAAACACATTTTATGGGTTGTTTTTCCGTACCAGGGCATATTAAACATCTTTTATATTGTCCCTGTTGTTTTTTTTAATGCACCTTATCCTTGGGGCATCTAGAGCAAGTCTTAGGGGTGACATATAAGTATGAAAAGATAGTTTTGGACTTTGGAAGTACTTTTGATTCCAAAGTCAAATTTTGACATGGTGCCTGATTTAGATCTTGGCAGTATTACTGTCCTCCCACTGCAGCGCCGATCCCATGCACTAGGTGGAGCTGATGGTGCACAGTCTGTAATATTTAGATGTCGCATCAACAGACTGGGTAACTGCAGTGTCTGTGGTCTAATTTGCTGGCTACCAGTACTCCATCGCCATCACGCCATCATACCTGCGGGTTTGAGCCAAGCATATTTAGATGTTCCTGTTGTACTGGTGGTGTCTTGGCGGCAGACTCCTGATGGAATGAGACCATGGCGGTGTGGGGAGACAGGTAAGCACTACTTATCATTATCTCACTACACATGTGTTGTGTAACCGTCAATATGCATATGTAGGTGATGTGTAAACTGTTGAATGTACACCCACGGGCAACACGAGCACAACACCCACAACCACCACCACCAGTTAAATGTTTTTTTAGTGTCAATACAGGTGTGTACATTTTACTACGATAAGTGGTAAGATGTATACTTATGCATGACACATTAAATAATTGTATGTAAGAGCAAAGTAAAAATTCACAAGGCTAATGCAAATGTGACCACATGATTCATAGGGAGACAAGTGACATAGAAGCCTACCTTAGATTCCGGCAACAACGAGGTGGCTTAACATCATGGCAAAGTAGTAGCAGCACACGAAGGACTGGGACGACGGGGCTCAAAATGGAAACGGAAGTGGGAACACGAAAAAATGCACGTTTTCATCTCTTTTTCTTCGTTACCACTGACCTGAGTTTGGAGGCTTCCCTGCCAGATTTTCCCCGAAGGAAAGGCACATCATGATTAGATCGGTGGGAACTCTTGCTGGACCTCCTCCGACAGCCGCTTCTGCCTCTGATGTCATCAAGGGGGAGAAGGGTATGCTGGCGAAGTCGGTGGGACTCAGTCGGCCTTTCTCCCAGGAACCCGCCAACATCTACATTCAGCAGTCGGACCGCGAAGTAGGCGGGCGGTGATACCGTTGAAAAAATAACCGCGGGACCGGGCTCACCAACATCTAAGTCAGGCCCATCGTTTTATTTTAAAACCAGCCTGGAAGGCAGGTCTGGCTTTAAAATGACATTAGACGCCACAGAAGTGAACACGTAAGTGCAATAGGCCCACTGGAGTCTCTAACCTACATGCACTACCATATCTTAAGGACTTACAGGTAGGTTGTCTTTGCCAATTAGAATTACACCAGTTATCATACACCTTTAGAGGAGAGAACACTGGCCCTGGGCCTTGTAAGCAGAGCCCGGGGAACATTCAGAGTCAGTAACCACCAGCATCAGTCAAAAAATCAAAAAATGGAGATGATCTGGGCAAAATGGATGACTTTCCTATATGCACAATTTTAGCTGATGGCAATTTGATCTCACCTGTGTTTTGCTCTCACTGCTGTCACCAGTTATAGTGGGAGCCAATTCCATTAAGAATGGGGTCAGTCTAAAATCGGGTAAATCAGGGGCAATTCCATGGCAAAAAGACTGCAAGAAGCCATCACACATGTAATTTGCATCTGGATGCCCCTGATTTTGAGAAATATGTTTAATTGATCACACCGGAAACCAACATTTAGGGTCAGTTCACACTGCTGGGCTACTGAACTGGCCTGATGCCCTTGTCTCCCTCATAAGTGGACAATGTTCAAATCGTTCCCACTTCATTTCAAACCCTCATCTGCCCACAGAGAAGATTGTTATGGGACTAAAACATTGCAGAGCGGTCAATGAGCTTCATTGTATGGAATCAGTGTGATATAGGTTAAGCTAGTAAATCAAAAGCCATGAGTCCAGACATCTTGTTACGCAGACGGTGATCATTCAAGAGACATGAGAAGGTGATCAGTGATGTTATGAATTGTCATTTAAGATTTCATCAGTGATGTCATCAATGAAGTTATTTAACTGGTCATTAGTGATGTAATATGTGAAGTCATAAGCAGTGCAGTTTATAGTTAGCACAGTGAACTATAACTGGTGATTTTCATTTTTTTTGTTTTTGTGTACTTCTAGACCTAACTATAATATTTTAACCTTTTTTTTCTAAGTGACTATACATATTTATATACCTAAAGGATAGATGTATTATTCTTAAATGTACATTTGCGTAACTGGTGAGATATTTGAGTCATTAAGGCGCATATTCTTGAATACAGCCGACAGAAGCTGGGATTGGAAGGCTGCTGAGGTGTAAGACTGAAAGTTGACATGAAATCTCAGGGGTTAAGCTGATAGCTTCAGGAGCCTGTCCCATATTCCTTTCCTGGGACTGCCACAAGGTCATTTCATTTCATGGAGTAGCCCAGAAAATGTTTCCGCGATATTTTGCGAACGTTTCTGGTAAATAAAGCAGCCTGTCGACGCCATACAGTGATGCTTTGAGAACTATTCCGAGCGATATTTAAAGAGTCAATAAATTAATATCTCTATGGTGTTCTTCTCCGGAGAACCAATCGTCTGGTGCCGAGAGAGAGCGAGCGACCCATTAAACACCCGCCTCTTGTTTACTGCAGGCTCTGCCCTTCATTGCCCTTGCCGCCATCTTTGCGCCCTCTCCATCCTATTGGTTATAGGACGTTGTAGAAAACGCATTGATCTGCAATGACTCTCCTGAAACTTGTACTCTGGCGGCACGCGCCTTGCTAGCCCTGACCTACCCTCTGCGCAGCCGCAGGACTAGTCTGCATATTGTTCTTCAAGAGAACTCCTGTTGCTGTTCCGATTTGCAGGGCATGATTAAACAATCCACATAATTACACACATCATTAAACGATTGCATAGTTAAGAACCAATAAAATAAAGTTAATTTCATTGCCCACTGCTTACATAGACTTTGATAAACTATATTCGTGGCAGATACTCCACAAATCTCAGCTAATCTATCCAATTAAAAAGATGTCTTTAGACTCGAGCAGCTGACTGGATGATGCATGGGTGAACATTTACAACTTACCATCCACTCAGACAAGTGTCTAATAATGCCACTGTACATCGCTGGTTCAATGCAATCCGCCCAGCTGTTAATCTAAACAATGAAGTGGATCTTGGCCAACATAGAGCCTCGTTCTGGTGATCAGGAGTGTCCAGTGTAGGTCCAGGAGAGCTGACTGCATTTCGCATTTTCGGGAGGTCCACGTAAGATACAATGGGGCAGATTTACAAGGAAGTGCTACAGCGCAGCAACGCAAGCCCTTTGGCTGTGACACTCTGCGGCACTTCCAAAGCATAGGAATGTGACATATTTACAATAATATGTCGCATTCCTGTGCTCTCCACTGCACTGGCGCACAAACAGCTGCCATGCACTGGCGCAGGCACCCTTGCACCATGGTTCAAGGATGCCTGCGTTATGGGGAGATTGTTTTTGTGCAGGAAGGGGCACCTTCCTGCACAAAAAAAATCACTACAGGCATTTCCCTCTTTCAATGCGTGCTGTAGAATGCAGCACACATTGAATGAGGAAAGAACAAGGAGAAATTAAAACATTCCTTCTCGTTGCGCCTCGCTACGCCACCTCTAGGGTGGCGTAGCATTCAGATGCCTTGTAAGAGCTTCACAGCAGCGCATACACCACCATTATCCAATCACATCACAGACCTGCCTACGGAGACTAACTTATTACCACGTCAAACAGTTGTGAAAGTACCACATATCATAACACTGTACGGCATATTCCTTGTGAAATTAATTTACTCTTAGGCTGGAGGATCATGGGTAAAAAGCACCAACAAGATCCAATGAGGACTTCCTTGCTTGCTTATGAAATAAATGCTCCATTGCACTGCTGAGTAAACAGTGAGGCATAGCAGGCCCACGCATTACTTATAATATGTACCTTAAAGGGAAAAGTGATCACTGGACCCTGTCAATAGATCATGATATGTTTGTTGGCGTGCGATAGGGTAGACAATAGGGTACATATGACCTAGATCACCAGGCCTAGAATGGCGTCAGTTCAACAGCCAAAAGAAGAGTTTCATACAACCTCGGCTGCCTTCCACCTCTAATGTAGCTTTCACAAGATTCCCAGCAGTAAATAAGTTATTCAGTAGACACTGTATCAATCAAACATTTGTAGAGCGCACTACATACCCGTGAGGGTCTCAAGGCGCTGGGGGGGTGGCACTACTGATCGAACAGACAGGTTTTGAGTAGCCTCCTGAAGATCTGCAGGTCTTGGGTCTGTCGTAGGTTCAGTGGGAGGGTGTTCCAGGTCTTGGCGGCGAGGTGGGAGAAGGACCTCCCGCCGGTGGTTGTTCTTCGGATGCGCAGGACGGTGGCGAGTGCTAGGTCGGTGGAGCGGAGTTGGCGGTTGGGGGTGTAGAAGGAGAGTCGTTTGTTGAGGTAGGCTGGGCTGGTCTTGTGGAGTGACTTGTGTGCGTGGGTGAGGAGTTTGAAGGTGATCCTCTTGGTGACGGGCAGCCAGTGCAGGTTTCTCAGGTGGGGGGTGATGTGGCCCTGGCGTGGTACGTCGAGAATCAGTCATGCCGAGGCGTTTTGGATGCGTTGCAGTCGCTTGATGAGCTTGGTCGGGCTCCCGCGTAGAGGGCGTGTACTAACAAGGGAAACTTTATCGGAAATGTTGCTTTGTGGAATTATTTGCTGCATGCCCAAAAGGCAGCTTTCCAGTTCCTGCAAGTGCAATTTCCGTCCGACACAGACATGTTGAAGACGTAATTTCCACCAGATGTGTACAGGAGGTCAAATCACCAATTCTGCCTGCGACATAATATACTATCTTATTGACTCTTATTTGTTTCACACATGAATCATATTTGGTTTGACTCGAGAGTGCAGCTGCGTGCGTTACCTATTGTTACCAATGATTTTGAATATAAAAAAAGTGGGCTTTGGCTCCACCCTGAGGACGATTCCTCTCTCACCTTGCTATTGGATATTTGGTGTGTCCTACCGCCTCCTGTGGAGTGCTTACTTTGCAAATCACGAGGGACTATTTTACGTTTTTATGGTTTACTTAATCATCACACATTAAATTAATAGATTCATTGTATACAGAAAACAGTATTCTTTTTAGTTTTGTTTTTTTCATGGCAAGAAGCTTCTTTTAAAATGAGTTAGTTAGGACTCAGAATGCAAGCCAGATCAAATGTTTTTGCCAATGCTTGTTGCTGCAGCAAAAAAAAGGTTGGTGAATAGGGACTTGCATGATTTTCAACATGGCGGCATTAATTTCAGGTGGCATGTCATGTATTTGAACACAGTTAGCTTTTTGTTATTCTGGACCTTTGATGAAATAGAAAAACAATAACCAGTTGTGCTTACCACTAGGATGCTGGGTAACACACTGGACATCCGTTGGTGTTGTGAGACTGTCTTGTATTTCACAATGTGAACCGCAAACTGCAACCGATGTATTACCTGGAGAAAATCCTGTACCTTGTAAATGCAAGACACCTTGCCCCAAGCAGCCTAGAAGGAAAAGAAAGTTTAACACCTTAGTGAACCACGCCAAGGCTATACATTTTTAGTGTCTTTAAAGCGGACTTTGGTGGAGTGGTATGAACAGGCCTGAACATCGGAAAGGCAGGGTCTTTCCCAGTGAGCTAGTACAACTAGGGCCATCTTTACTTCTCCAAAGGACAACTGTCGTAGAGATTTTGCAAGATACAGAAGTAAAAAAATCCGACTTTTAAGGCAGTGTTGCACTGAAGATTATGGCATCCCTCTTGCCTATGATGCACGGAAGCGTTGAACAACTTGTATAAACTGTTGTACTTAATTTTGCCAAATCAAAACTTCTCTGACGTCAGAAGAGGCTTACGCCATCTTTCAGTCAAAAGACCATGCATTAGGCTCTAAATAACACTTGGTAATACATTAATGTTCCATTGGGTATCGCCTACTTCAAAGGAATGAAATACATTTTTCATGGTCAACATTTCTCTCTATTCTAAAATATTCTTTGACAAAGCGTATCTCTTATCATGCCCAGTAGCACCCCAGTAAAGCCCATCTCATATTATATTCCTCCATAGGTGAAAGCAACATTTGTTTTTGAGTGAAATCGGCATCCTGGGGGTGTAGGCGTTCAAAGTATATGGTCTATAGTTCCCTGGTTTGTAGGTCTTTAATTCATAATTGGCCAATACAAAATGTCGTATTCATTGAAAAAATGAGTGATTGCCTCCCTTTGCTCTCCAGGATCAGCAGCCTGTCTACAGCGTTGACCAGTATGGGCTCCCCTTGTAGATAAGGATTTAAAAAGGCTACAAAGGTACAAGCGGGTTTCTTCTGATAAGACTGAGAATCATCATAGCTTTGTTACTGCTGGCAACTGGTCAGATTCCGTGACCAAAGAACCTTCATATTGATGAACTATTGGAGGCTTAACTGAGGACACTAGAAGAATCAAGGATATCTTCTGTTACATGGTAGGACATTTATTTACAGGACAGAGGAGAGCGAGTCTTATAGCATGAATCACCTTAAAGACCCTCTGCACTCTCAACGTTGGAGGAGTAAAAGTTGATTTTACCTATAAGAGATCGGACCAATGAGGAATGAGATAATGTAAAGCACCCATCTCCCTTTAGTCAAGAAAGCCTATAAATATCTCATTTCACTTATTCCAGTGTCACATAATAGAGTAATCTGCCTTTGTGCCAAAAGCGATCCAGTCCAAACGCAAAGCAGCCCTCTGGTTCGGCAGGCCTTTAGAACTTCATTAAAAGTTGGATCAAGGTGACTCTAGGAGAAGTCTGGGCTCATAGATGAGATGCCAGTCACTATTGTCAAATGAAGAAAATATGTTATCCTTTTCATTAACTACATTTTCTAGAAGTTCCTTTTTGGTTGGTGAAAGTGGCAACTCCTGATCTCAGTGAAAGATATTTTTCCCTCATTACTTATTGTCAAAGGTAGTAATCTTAAATTTGTTTGAATTTCAGTTCCTATCTAGTGCCCATGACAGGAACATGGTGTTCCTGGGATCTAGGTTGCACCAACAACTTTTCAGAACAAGGAATATATACATTCACATCAATAGCGAAGACCACAAAAGGTATTACATGCCATTTTAATACACATTATTACAGCATATCTATTTCTTCAATCAAACATGTTTTATATAGAGGGTGGACAACCGTTCTCCATTCTACCTTTTAACTTACCATAGTTGTTGAGTGCAGATGACACACTAAGATGCGATGTGTAGGTAACATTGGAGGAGGCCCATCCTCTAGTGGGGTCATATCCCTTTACATGGTAATCTCCAGCTGGAAGGTAGGGCACCAGACACTGCAATGAACTTGAATTGCCAGATACGTTTGCACAGATCCCATCCCCAACAAAGACCTGCATATTCTCTGCTTCTGCAATCCTCAAGGTTATTATTCTTAGAAGGCGGCTTGTAGAAGGTAAAGCATAGAGTAAAACAGGAGTAAAATCCTGATGATAATTTAATTCTCCAACATAGTAGAAAACACCATCTATTTCCAGTGATAAAGCACTGGTCATATTTCTAGGAGGTGCAGTGCATCGGATGGTCACATAGCTGAGTTGGGAGATGCTACAGATGGATTCATTTCCAATAAAAACTGTGGTTGAGTTCTGCCCTTGCAGGGCCACGCCTATAAGTGTCAGCATGGCCCCACCATTGAGGCTGACATTTTTAGGAAAGAATTCCTTAACTTGAGGAACAATCATGAATTCCAGAGACCTGGTGCTAAAGCAAGCTTGCCCAAATCTTTTGTTGGTAACTGAAATGTGGTGCATGCCAGGATACAAGTGTTTGGAATGGCACACAACTAGGGTTTGGTTCCCAAAAGTTGAATTACAGATCATGTTATCCACCAATATATTGAGCTCATCAATTACCTCAGTGAGCCTGTGACCTCTAATATACAGAGTAGTGATATTTCCATTTACTCTGTGTGTCATGTGGTCAACTACAGGTGTGCTTTCTTCATGTATAACGAAGGAGCAGTTCCCTTGACAAACACTAGCAATTCCATTTACAATGACTGTGATATTGAGATGTTGAGAATCACTTATAGAACATAGAGCTTGGTGGACCTGAAGAGTACATCTGATTTTATTATCATTAAAATCCTGGATGTTACATGTGAAATCATTTGTAAGATTTACTTTAATGGAATTGCAGGAAGATTTCAAGAACTTCCCAGAAATAGTCAATGTCAGCCCCCCACAAGCAGAGCCATTTGAAGGAGCTACTGAAAATACAAGAGGTAGTAGGTCAAAGATGTTCATGGCGGAGGAAATATCGGCATATCCATATTCCTTGTGCATGACACTGATCTTATAGCTTCCAGCTTCCAAACTGTCCAAAAGTAAAGAACAAAAGTACAATGTCTGATTGGCACCTAGTGGCTGAAGTTGACACGAAGATGCTTCCAGTGATAGGGAAGAGTTAATCATGTTACTACCCATGATGTAAAAAAGCACAGTGTTGCTTACAAATTTCCAAGAGATACTGGAAACTACTGGTGTGAACTCTTTTGTATAGGTGAAATAAAATGTGTGTGTGGGGTAACCCAAATGGCAACTGTGCATATTTCCAATGAACACCCTTATTAGAACTGCCATAGTATCTGATCCTCTAGGCAAAGCGACTGGCCTGGTCTGACACTGGATAACTTCTTCTGATGAACTGATGATATCACATGTACCAGAGTTTAAAAGGACCATACCCACTGAGGAGTTACAACTGAATCCAACCCCAGTGATGGTTAGTGTTGTTCCACCTAGAAAACATTAGAAACATTGTAATAAAGTGTCAGAAGTAAGTTAAACATTCAATTTCTAAAGTAATCGAGCACATAATGTGTAAGTACATTATTCTTGAATCAAATATACCAATCTTTGAGTTTTTCCACTTCACTCGTAAGCTAATATGCAACACGAAAAGGAGTTACCGAGTTTCTGCACGTTATCTCTTCATCAACGAGGCATGAACATATAGAGCCACATTTACTAATATTTAGTGTTGATGCAAAATTAAGGTTCTGGCACAAACTATTTTATTAAGTTTCTGGCACAAACCATTTTCTTAATGCTCTAGAAATTGCAAGTCTTATTACTCGCATTCCAATTTAGCATCACATTATGTTGAATAGTTATCGCTTGTAGGACTTTTTTTGTAAATTATATAGTGGTAATTCTCACATAAATAAAAGATCAGGAAAAAGAACAGGAAAAAGACTTTGGACCTCATTCACAAAGGTAACTTACACTTTTTGAGTAATTTACATTAGTTTACTACTTTTGGCTATTCACAAAGTCTGAGTGTAAGTTACTCCTTAAAAAAGACAGTACTAAGTCCAGCACCACACATGGCCAACCATTAGTAAAGCAGAACCCTCCCATAGAAAACAATGGATGGAGGGTATTAAAATAAAACCCCACAGGAAATAATATTAAATTAAATTATTTAAAATAGTTAAAAATACAAATAACTATGGTAAAAAAGTACATACCAATAGCACATATTTATTCTTTAGCTGTAAAATATTTAAACATTCTATTTTTAAACTAAAATTCATCTAAAATAGTTTCAATAGTTTTATTTTTTACTAAAATACAAAAAAACGTAATTTGAATTAATTCTATTTATCAGTTTTATTAAATATTAATGCGTAATAAATTTTTTTTCTTTAGTTGGGAATTAATTATTTTATTTAAACGTAGGAAAAATAATGATATTTGTAATTTAAAAATGATTGTCCGATTAAGAAAAAGCCTTCCAATTGACACCCAATATAAAAAATCTACATTATCAGTAAATATCATTCACAAGAACACTGACTTAAATATCTAATTAAAAAAAACACAGAAATGCTGAAGTACTTAAGTACTTTTGGATTATCTATTTCTTCAGACATTAAGGTAAAGAGGTAGTTTTCTACCTAATCAATGAAGGATAGAAAGACTATAGAAGTATCAAGTGCTTATGATAAGGATGGAAACATTCTTTCCGCAGTAGTCAAGAACTTCACAAACTGGTAAATCAGTGGAATTCATGTGCCTGATGGACATAGCATGAGGGCTTGTCAAACTGATCCCACTCCTGCTTTTAAAAATAGTGCCTTTGAAAGAATGTGTCACACATCAAGCAAGTTAGAACAAACACATATATAGTGCAATAAAGTTTCTTGAGTGAACCCACGTAGTCTACAACTGCTGGATGCACATTGTTGTGTCCATTTTGGAGTGCCATCTTTGGTTGAGTATCTGCCAAAACGTAATTTCAGAAATGCATCCCTAATGCATGACTGAAAATAAGTGGATACAAAGGAATGGATTTCTAGCTTATCATATTAGTTCATCATAATACAGGCGTGCTTCGTAGCACCTAGATCTACCTTGGTAGCAAAATATGAAAGTATTTTTGCTGTTCATTTTAAAAACTGGTTAAACCAAATTCTATTCATTTCTGCAATACTGAATGTAAATCAAAGCTTTGGAGGCACTTTGATAGATGGGATCTCCAGGCACCAGCATACTTAGAGTAATGTATTTCATGCCAACTGCTATTTGCTAAAGAGCCTGCAACTGATAAAGATAAGGAATGCATGCATTTTAAAAAAGATGCCTGTCTCATTAGGGCTTGACTTTGAAGACCAAATTCCCATCGTATTTCAGCTTGGCCAACATCTTTTGGAATTCAAAAAACAGACTTACAAACCTTGATTAACAATAGATCAAATCATTTGACATCCTTCCTTTTAATGAAAGTTGAGCTGTAGGCAAGAGCTGGAATAAACTTGGCTCCCATAATTTTAAGAAGCTATTTATATGATTGGCACATTTAAATTGTCACATAATGACAATCAAAAATTGAAGACAATATCTTAGCTCTTACAACATTACAATGACTTTCAAAAGAAACTGTATCATCAACTAGGATTCTAAAATACTTATAGGTCTTTACAACTTCAATAGGTCTCCCTCTTGCTTGCCAGGTTTGAAGTTTGGAAAATGATAATTTAATTCAATATGTTTCCAGATTACGATTTATTCTAATGCTGTAGCTTTTTTGTTTTGTTCTACATTTAAAATAATGATGTCAAATTATTTACATTAATATTTACAATAAAAATAATTGTAATATTTAATTTCGAGTTAAATATGTTTAGTTTTTTTTCTCCTGTATTTTTCCTTACAAAGATCTCTGCCCAGGATAAAGAGTCTCCCTCATGCAACAGAGTTATTCACTTGGACCAGCAGGGCAGGAACAAAACATGAGCTCTAGTAAGGCTGTGTTCACTGAACTAACTCAAGTTTCGAAACAAGTTAACTTATGCATAATGAGTAAAGCCAACTGTGGATAGGTGTTAATGGAATTTTTAGGCAAGGATATAAAAATTACCTTTGTATCTCAAGTCAACCAAAAGTTATGGTTTAGGCAGACTTTACCCAAAAGGTAAAAACAGTTTAAACAGCACAAATGTTACACTTCTGCCAAAAAGTTCCTATTATTCAATTTCCAATTGAATTCTAAGGCTTTAGCAGTCCCATTTGCCACAGTGCTATCTATGCACTAATGCTAGGCTGAATCAGACACCAACCTTCCTCGTTCATCCTGCATACATGTGCACCTGCAACCTGCACAGAGTCTATTTTATGTAGCAGCTTAAAGTGAATGGAACTTCATAAGGGATTCTCGCTTAAGGCAGGGACTCATAAATGAGAGGCCCAAAAGGAAAAAGTGAAAATTCTCACTGGTCAGAATCTGCTTCCTTACAGGGTTTAGCATGGCACAAGCAAACTGGCATACGTCAGAGAAAATGTGAATGTTGTATTAAACAACACCAAAACAACAGTAAACTAAAAATAGATACGATTCCCAAACAAATTTAGTGGAAAAGAATACAAATAATAATTTAAAACAACATCAAAACTACAAAAAAGCAATGTTGGGATCAAAAGATATGACTTTAAAAAAAAGAAAACTGGAAACTTTAAAGTCAATGTTATCTTATGGAGCGTGGTTGACAGGTACCTATGCATCTTTTCAGGCTGACCCCAATAACATGAAGGTCCCAGTCCAGAATGTTGTCTTCATCTAAAAATCCTTCAGTTGGGCTAGTTTTGATGCAGTAGTCACAAAGGGCTCCAAGAGTATGACTTCCTTTATGCGGCCTTCGTGGACCTATGGTCCGCGTTTGACCTTATGCAGAGTGTCAAGTTATGGGAAGCACTTTTGGAGATGGGCATGCCCAAAGAATTGGTGTCCTTCCTGGTTACCATTCAGGATAATACGTATGCCCGTGTTCAATGGGGCAAACCAGGGGAGGTGACGGACAGATTTAAAGTATCCAAAGGAGTTCGCCAAGGGTGTGTGCTTGCTCCCACTCTGTTCTCACTATTCATTAATAGGGTTATAAACTATTTCTCCAACCATCCAACTGATGCTTCCTCTTTGGCTGGAATGAAGATTCCCCTACTCATGTTCGCACACGATACTCTTCTGATTTCGAAGACGAGACAGGGCTTGCAGTTAGCCCTGTCTCGCTTTGAGGTTTTTTGTTGCGAACATGAGTTGGAAATAAATGTTGGGAAGACCAAGTTCATGGTTTTTCGAGGCCCCAGGCGCATTAATGCGCGGGTATGTTTGGGTGATGTCAGTTTGGATCAAACGGCTGTGTTTACTTATCTAGGGGTTACCTTTAGCGAGACTTGCAGCTGGTCAAACCAGCTGGATCTTCTCGCTCTTAAACATGCCCAATTAGGTGGAGCTTTGTTGAAAGAGCATAAACATTCTTTAACAAAACCAATAGCTCCCCTAATGAAGATTTATGGCTCCAAGATTCTTCCTGCCATTTTATATGGTGCTGAAATTTGGGGCTTTAGTAATCTGTCCAAATTGATGACTGCCCAGAACAAATTTCTCCGGTCAGCAATAGGGCTTCCGCAATCAACACTGTGTATTCCATTATTATATGACTTGGGAATCCAGCCTCTAGAGGACTTGGCAGGGTATAGACCCCTGGCGTTTTGGCGACACCTGCGGACTACTCCCGAATTATCTATCTATGCTAAAGCCCTCTTGGAGGTCAAAGGGCTGGAGGGTTCGCATAGGATATCATGGTTGTCTGGTAATAAAACCCTGTTGACAGACCTTGGGATGGGTGACCTTTGGGCCAACCCAGACACTGCAGTTTTCCCGCCGAAAAATGTTTTAAGGGACGTTTATTGGTGTATGATTAAGAACAGGAGATTTGCCTCCCTTACGGGCACCTCCATGACTGCTACATTTCTTGCTCTTAAAGACGAGTCTGTTTATGAAGGTTACTGGAACACCATTATGAAACATCTTGATCGTAAACTGTACCGTCAGTTTAGAGTGGGCGCCCTACCACTGCGAGGTCTCACTAAAAGCTGGAGTCCTCTTGGTAGTGATAAGTGCCCCTTTTGTGTGGATATGATCGAATCTATGGATCATTTTCTTTTTTGCTGTTCATCCTACCTTCTTCCTCGACGTGTTTGGCTTCGTCCCGTCTGCAGATTAATGAGCACCCGTTCTGCACAGGTTGCCAGTAGAATTTTGAAAACAGACACATCAAAACCTGTTGTAATAGGTGTTGCCAAATTCATTAGTTGGGTGTGGATTCTTAGGGTACGGAAACTTAATTCTTGATATGTGTCCCACACGGTTTCAGCTGCTTTTAAACTAGCGCCATCACTATGGACTTTTAGGTTAGACTGGCGTGTGTTTTATTAAATTCTACTATGTTTAGTCATTATGTCTTAATCATTTGACTACTATGAATTATTTTACATGATTTTAATATTTTTATCTTGTATTGTAATATGATATTGTATTTTATATGAACTTTCTTTTTCTAATATGTATAGTATGTCTTTTATGATGTTAATCGAATAAAGACGTATTGACTGACTGACTGTTATCTTATGGAGCGTGGTTGACAGGTACCTATGCATCTTTTCAGGCTGACCCCAATAACATGAAGGTCCCAGTCCAGAACGTTGTCTTCATCTAAAAATCCTTCAGTTGGGCTACTTTTGATGCAGTAGTCACAAAGGGCTCCAAGAGTATGACTTCCTTTTCTTTTCCCAGGGTAGCTTCAAATGTTATACTCAAAAGTTCCAAGTGAGACAACCAGGAAAATGTGAATACCTAGGCTAAATCTTTTCAAGAGGGCATGGCACCTTCTTGTGGTCTATTAGAAGTGCCACCTTTATCAAGACCTGAATACCTTCCGGCTGCTCCAATTGTTTCCCTACATTTAAAAACACCTCTTGTCATATATGGCCAGGTATAACATATGAATGACAATCTGCTTGGTAGGGACGGGAAAGAAAAAGAAGCGAAGAAGGATGCAAAATCTATTTGACAAAAGGAAAGGCCATTTGAAATTTCATAAACAGATACTTTGAACTGCCTGCAATACATTTTCATTTTTAACCACTGTCTACGGAAATTATGCTGAACATATTACTGGTTACCCACTATTTTTTAACATTTTTTTTAGGCGAATGAACCACCTCCCCCTGTGGAAGATGCAGCTTGCCTGGCACACCACAACATTATTAGAATATTTTGTTATTTGCTCTTTATATTCTGCGAATTTGAGCAAATTTATATGCGCATTATGTTGTAAAGTCCAGTATCTGGCCATTTATATAAAAAAAAACACCAAACCAAAAGCTTCTCATTCTGGGAGAGTACCCCACCCTCACTTGGTCTAATTTGAGCCAGTAATTCGACCCCCCAATTTTAAAGATCTACAACCACCACTGATTGAAGTGTATTATTCCACTGTAGTATTCTAGCAAATATTTCTAATAAAGGTAAAGTACTTCTGAGAGGAGTATTTCAGGGACAATAGGCCTCCTTATGTTTTTTTATTTTACACATAGAAACGCATCTTTGATGGCCTATTCTTTTGCTGGACCAGTATTTAAGACAGCAATTACACCTCTTTGGGGGTCAGTGTTTCAGAATGATAACATTTTTAAATTAGACAACCTGACACAAAAGTTTATAATGAGAACATAAGGCTTTCGGAGGTTCGGAGAACTGAAAATGATTGCAGGGCATGGGTGGAAATTGTGAAATATTATAATACTTCTTGAGGTCAGTAATCAGATCTCTATTTCGTTAAAGCATAGGGTGGAGTTTGAACTGTAGCTGGGCCATATAATGAGGACAAGGAATGGTGAGGATGCCCAAGGCAAACACACCAATCATAAGTCCAGCTAAGAATTAATGTCATATATTTACATGAATAGTAACAGGTGGAGTTTTGGATATAATCTGTTTACGATGAGGTAGAATACTCATAACACCATTCCTATTCATGTTGAGGTACCTAAACTTTTATAGTCCTTGTTTAAATCAGACCCCTTTAAGTTTTGGAACACTATTAAGAGATTACTCTTCCCTAGCGAAGTATGAGTTGGCAGTCCAGCGGTTGTTTCAGGTGATTTAGTTGCAGACATAATTTCAGTGAAGAATGTGCCTTTTATAAATAATGGTTCCACCAATATTAGCGATATTTGTGAAAACAAGATCCAAAATGCAAAAGTAGATTCCTTGACTATTCCTTCTCCTGCCGAACCACCATGCTATATTTGATACACCTGCTCTTTAAGCACTATTTTATTTTTTCACATACCCTATACTTTAGTGAGGTGACATTGATGGCCAGCCACTCACAAATTGTACGAGCACCACTGTCGATCAGTGGTGTTATGTCCTTCTTAAAAGTTACCATATAGAAGGAATTGAATACAGGTAAAATAGGAAATTTGCAGAAAAATTGAACTTCTAAATACATTTCTGTCTAAGGTAAACGATTGGGCTCAGAGTTTATTAACTTGCCACTTCTTAACATGAAGTGCCCCTGATGAAAGTATTTCATTATGTCATCCTTGCCCCATCTTGTACATTTGTTTATATTCTATCGATCTTGTGGGTATATGAAGTTTTATTGTGTTTTGGGCTGACTACGTCCAGGATCTTAAATTAATATCCGACCTACATATACACACGCATCGGCCTCACCTGCTCAATTTCTCATTTTACTTCACTGAGAAATGTTTTCCCTTTCGTCTTCTTACGTCTGGCTTATGCATGCCAGGGAGGGTATTCATTATTTTTTGCACCGGAGAAACCAATAGCCTTGACATCAGAATTTATCGGAGGTAATACATTTCTGAGCTGAATTACTTCAAAATGGTTCATATCGTGCAGTTTGTCCACCAAAATCTTCATATCATGGTATTATAGGCAATTGTTCCACAGTAATAATAATAATAATCCACATTTGTAAAGCGCAAACAATCACCCGTAAGGGTCTCTAGGCACTGGGGGCCGTCAGGAAGATTAAGCAAGCTATTGCCCAGAGTCACATGGTGCTGGGCTAATCTGCCGCCGGCGATCGAACCGTGATCCCCAGATTCCGGAGTCAGTCACCCTGGCCGCGACGCCGCGGTGCCGATGTCAAGCTGAGAAAAGCTCTGGGAACAGGAAGTTATCGCACCAGGTAAATACGTGGTGCAGTAAACTCTGCACATCCTGTCATTATGAGCCCTTAGCAAAAAAGAATTTGTGCAAGGGTCGCAAAATTACTAGGCAAGGCTAATCAACACTTTGCTGTTCAACTTTGCACAATCTTTTATGCACTACATACTTCTGATTGCAAAATTTAAAAAATGCAATTAAAATCTAGAGGTAAATCGTTTATATATCTTAAGACTCAAGCAATGGGTACATCTCCCTGCTCTAAATTTGTTGATCACTTTATTCATTCATGTGTCACGCGAGCTGTATTAGGAAATTAGACACATCATACCTCTTCTAACACTGAACCGCCCAGCATTGAATTCTGCTATATTGCTTCAAATATTTCCAATCACTAGAGCAGACGTATTGACTAGTACATCTAATTCCTTTATTAGAAAAAAAAAACATATTTCAATTTGGTAAAGACTTCTCGGTAGGTCAACCACCTTCTTCAAATAAATAACTGTCCACGATGATGATACTTTCACTTAGGGCTACTATCACTACATACATTTAATTTGTTTCTGGATTCTTCCTTATTTGCAGCAAACCCTCAACTATTGCAGTATTGTCAAGTACATTCCTGCTTTAAACTCATATTTCCAGGATGGGTGCACTTGACACAAATCTGTGGAACTATGAGATGCAGGCTCTGGAGAAGAAGAGGGAGCAGGACAGGGGGTATATAATGGGATGTTATACAGTGGATCCAGTTGGTAGGACTGTTCAGGTGGGTATGCCCACCCCAATTTCTGGACTATTTTTTTTAAATGACAATAAAAGCAATTGAAAGTAAAGTCATATTTCTCTTCAAGTCAGAGCCCTATGGTTTTGACACCCCATAGCTAGGTAGACATAAGTACTACTGCAATAGCTTTACAAAATATAGTTCATTGCAGTGATTTAATTACTGGGAGTGGACAACCCTAAAATACAGTATTAGGATATCTAGACTATTTTGAAACCTCTTCTGTCTCAACACTTGCATTGACTTTGAAAGCTAAATGAATATCAATTGCAAGTCAGTTCTTGGCAATAATACAATGTTGGTGTCTTAACAGACAACCATGTTTTCATTCTCTTTCCACCCACATACCATTCAACTAAATGTATTATACAGGCTTGACTTTCATTTGCTTTCTGCTGTCTTTTTGTCAATTTGTCCCTAAATTTGACCATCAATAAAAATGAATATATAATAATGATATCATGAAAGGAAATGGCGTGTGAATACTGTCCTTCTGTATGTGCCTTAATACAATTCCAATGGGGAGGCCAGACATAAATTAGAATAGACTCTAATGCAAGTATGCTTACCTTTAAAGGATCCACAGCATGGTTCAATGCTTGTGATATTACCAACATATTCTACAGATAACTGCTCACTGCAAAAGATGTGGAGAAAGCATGTAGTAAAAGTATGTAGTAAGCTCAGCTTCTGAATGTAATTAATTAATTAATGTGCACATCTCCTGGAGTGACATATCATAAAAATATTATTACTACTAATACTAATGAAAATTTCGTTTTATATAGAATATGACACACCATTTTTTTACCATTTATATACTCAGTAAATAAAGCTACAGGGAAACATTCTACAGCTAACAGTTTAATGCAAAATGTGTGAAAAACAAAGTATGTAGAAAGTGATGCTTCTGAATGAAACTAATTAATGTACACATGCTCTTGGAGCAAATAATAATAATAATAATATTTTGGCTTTTTATATATAGTATCAAACAGCATTTTTGACATTCATATGCTCAGTCCATAACAAATCTGCATGTTGGCCATACAATGCTCTCCTGCTAACATGTGAGAAAAGACATTGATTGATGTTTGGGAGTTTAAAGTAGGACCTTCATTGTAGGAAATTGGGCTGTTGATTGGCTGGGGTGTGAGCTCTGCTCAACGAACAACCTAAATCCTTGCCAGTGAGGGGCACCAGCAAACCCTAAATTATCATGCGCTCAGCCCTCTGGCAGCTTGGTACAGAGCAGTCAGGCTTAACTTAGAGGCAATGTGTCTAGTATTTATGCAACACTTGAAACAGTAACACAGTGAAATCACACCACAAAAGGATCCCACAAACAGAAAACTAGAGCAATTTCTTATGAATAAAATAAGATCAAATGACAAAAATCCAACTAGTATAAACAGATATATGCAATTTTAAAGGTTTTACTAAAAGTTATGCCAAAAAGCACAAAGCGCCAACTGTGGACATCTGGTTGGACCAGACCAGGACAAAATCACAGCTGACTGTGATGAAGTGCAGGCCAGCTACCTGGACCTAGTTATGCCTGCTGAACACAGCACCTTAAATCCTGGTTTGCAGAGTGATGTGTTGTGCAGTCGGGGACATGTGTCGGTTCCAAGGAGCTGCGAGGCTATGATGCGAAGTCTGGAAACATCGCCATGGCTACCATTGGAGAGGGATGCAAGGACCTGTGCTGAAATTGCATAGTGCAGTGCGGGTACCAAAAAGGCCATGGGCTGCACAGGCAATACATGTCTTTGCGACAGGTGTGATCCAGGCAGTAGTGGAGATGCGTCGGTCCTGCTCAGGGTTTGCGCCGCTCAGCAGAGGAGATGCGTTGGTTCTGCTGGGTACACAGAGTCTGACAGATCACCTTGGGCCCACTTTCTCCAAGGGTTAGGGACTGGTGGCACCACTTGGCAGGGTAGGTGCTGAGGTCACAGTTGTATGAGCCCTCTGTTCCTGAGGCTGAAGTCAGTAAGCCAGCCAACTAGCTCTTGGAGACACTCTGGGGACCTTGGTTGAACAGATACAGGTCGAGTCCTTCTCACTCAGGCAAGAGAGCAGCAGGTTGGCAGAGCAGGGCAGCAGTCCTTTAGAGCATCAGCCCAGCAGAGTGCCAGTCCTATCAGCAGCAGAGCAATCCTTCTTCCTTTCAGAATATCTACAGGTTCAGAAGTGTCTTTGTACCTCTGCTCTTCCACTGGAAGGTGGGAAAAGCTTCCGGAAATTTTATTTGAAGTCCCAGGCATCCTGCCTTTCCTGTCCTGGCTCCAGACTAACTTCATGGGGTATTAAGCCCTCTATGTGGGGATGATGTCTTCCTATTGCTCTTCAACAAAGCTTCCTCTGGAGATGCTCTCTTACCCCTGTTTACCATTCTAAATGCCTCCCTCATTTTTCCAGAAGCTCTTCAGGCAATTCAGATTCTTACACTCCTAAAGAAACCTACACTAGACCCTGAAGCCTTTCCAACTACCAACACATCACTCACCTACCATTCATCAGTAAGATCATTGAAAGACTGTCCATGTTCAACTCCAAGACCACAAAAGTACCAACCATCTCCTGCACAACTACCAGTCTGGCTTCAAATCATGTTGCAGCATAAAAACTGCTACCTTACACATCATAGATGATGCCCTCTTCACCAAAGATGAACATGATGCCTGCCTCCTGATGTTACCAGACCTCTATATAAACTTAAACACAGATGACATCCCACCCTCATAAGCTCCCTGTAATCTTGAATGAGATTCACCAGCACTGACCTTCACTGGCTCGCCTCCTGCCTTTCCAAGCAACACCAGTTTATTCACCTAGGCACATCCAGGTCATAAAAGATCCATATCATCAGTGGAGTACCCTGAATACTATCTCTTGACACCTTTAGCCTAGCAGCTGCTACATACTCACAGATAACAGCATCAAGATTCACCAATATGCCAAAGGGATACAACTCTACTTGAAAGTCTCCGCTTCTTCAGGCATCCAACGCCTCAAGCACTGCTTGTACATCATCCAGACCTGGATGTCCAGTGTCTACCTGAATCTCAACCCAACCAAGAAATAATTCTTGTTATTTTCCAAGAATAAAAAAACAGCTACAGTCCAAATCTGGCTCAATGACTTGAACCTTGACAACTTCAAACCCAAACTATCACAGAATGGCAAGTCATTTGGATTCCCGTTAGATACCCACCATATCCTCAAGGAACAAATTGCCAAACAAACAAAGTTGGCCTGCTACCAGCTCTCTTTTCTATGGAAAGTCAAACAATTTATTTCGGAGAGTGACTTCAGAACCTTTTCTCAAATCCTTGTACTCTCTCCTCTGGGTGGTGGTAATGCCCTGCTCCATGGCCATGCACCCCATAGGGGCGTCCTACTTGCTGCAGCATGTCTCATCTAGGGCCTGAAAAAAATATGATCCCATCATCCCTATTCATGATGGACCTCCATTGGCTCCCGTATCCGGCCTGCATCAAATTCAAATGCAGCTGCATCATTTAAAAAGCTATCACAACCAGCAGCCCCACTTATCTTGCAGACAAGCTCACCATCTCTGGTGCATCCACAGTCAGGACACCACCAAATTGCTGACTAAGAAATGTAAAAAGATAAAACTAGACAGCAGGCCTTTTCTCACTATTCACCCAGGATCTGGAACAACATTGTCATATCTAATAGGACTGTCCGACACTGCTCCAATTTAGGAAAGAGTTGAAGACTCTCCTCTTTAAAGAACTCTTTATCACAAATCATTAACCATCCTCAATACAGCTCCATTTCCTCATAATCATTGACTTTATGCTTGTCTTTGACCATGTACCATGAGCTGTACTGCCTTTTGGCTATGTCTGCGCTATAAAAATACATACGAAACCTGCTTGCAGTGAAACACATCTTTGTAACCCCATAGAGAGATATTCTGCACCTAGACAAAGGACAGGGTGTCTTTTATGGCAGGTCTCGAAAACAGTTAGTGATCGGGGATCCAATTATTGGTGCAGCACACCAAAGCAACCATCTGGCAGAACAGAGGTGTACTAATTGAAGAGATCTAAATCTATTGAGCAGCGTGGGTGAACAGACCAATTGTAACAAAAGAATGCAGAAGGAGCTTATGCAGTGGTCTCAGCCTTGGCTATGGTAGAATGAGCACTCAAGCCCTCAGTGGGTTGCTTTCTGGTCAAAGCATGGCAGAATACTATCCATCATAAGAAGGTCCTCTTCTGCATGGCCTTCCTTTTCCTTACCCCACCTTTGTGCAAGCTAGATAGAACAACATTATTTGGCTCCTCTACTTTAGATTGGTGAGTCGGAGCAAACAAGCAAGGCAAGGTGATGTTCTGACCTACATGACAAGGTGTCACAACCTTTACAAAAAATGGATCAAGGGTCCGCAGGACCATCTTGTCTGGGTAAAAGATGGTGTAAAGAGGGTGCACAGTAAGCACCTGCATTTTACTGACGCTCCTGGCTGATGCTAAGGCCACCAGAAAAACCATCTTGATGGTAAGCAGTGGAAGTGCACAGCTATGCAGTGACTCAAACAGCAAGCATGTGAGAATAGTGAGTACCAAATTAAGATCCCATTTGGGCATGATGGAGGGCCTGGGAGGAAACATGTTCTGAAGGCCTTTGAGAAATCTAGTCTCAACAGGTGACTTGAGCAAGGAAGGATTGTCCGGCAACCACAAGAATGCCAAAGAACTTGGGATAAGTGTGCAAAATAGTATTGATCTTCTTGGTTACACACCACACCACAAACTCGTCCTAACGGCAGGCATATACCATCTTTGTGGAGTGACACCTGGCTAGCAGGCTTACATCACAGACTTCCAGAATGAAGGTCAAAAGCTGTAAATTGTTGCTCCTCAATCTCCAAGCATGAAGGTGGAGTGCACCGTGAATGGAGCTCAGAAGCTCAGAATACCACCACACCCAAACCGGAGCCATAAGAATGATTTGGGCCCTGTTGTTCTTGATCTCCCTAAGACCTCTGGGCAGAGGTAGTATCTGCAGAATTAGCAATATTTTCTTAGTACAAGATGCACCCTTGAGTCCAAAATGGGCCCAAGGATGCATTTTGCCCTAAGAAAATAGCAAATAAATGCTACATGCTACAGGACATGAACAGCAGTAGCAAGCTGCTGCTCGCTCCCTTAGATCGTTGTTCCCAGGCACCTGTAGTAGGATTTGTGCCTTAAATTACGCTTCAATATTAAAAGTGGCATAGTCGCATAATTTTGGTAGTTTTGCATCATGAGTCATGGTTAATTACTGAAATTACTCAAATTACTCCAGCATAATAAAAATTTGGCCCAAGCCTAGTTAAAATGGCAGTTTATACTGCCCACACAGGCCTGAATGGCTGGCTTAAGACATGGTTAAAGGGCTACTTTTGTGAGTGACACAATAAGTGCTGCAGGCCCATTATTAGCTTTTAATTTACAGGCCTCGGGTACTTGTAGTACCACTTTACAAGAGACTTACAAGTAAATTAAATGTGACAATTGGATATAAGCCAACAGCAATGTAGGAATTTGGGTTACTGGTTGAGGTGGGTGATACCCACTTCAAACAGAAACCACAATTCCTGTCAATGTAGTCACAAGAAAACTCCAAGGGGCATATTATCAAGAAACGGCGTTAAAATTATTGCCGCTTTAGCGGCAGAAAACTGCCGCTAAAGCGGCGATAATGGGCTTGATAATATGCCGCAGAGAATTCCCATAGAATCCCATGTTCTGGTGTCAACATGGGCTTCTATTGGAATTCTCTGCGGCATATTATCAAGCCCATTATCGTCACTTTAGCGGCAGTTTTCTGCTGCTAAAGCGGCGATCATTTTAACGCTGTGCTTGATAATATGCCCCTAAATTACTTAGACTGAACTTAACCCTCTGGTAGCTTGGGACAAAGCAGTCAGGTGTGTAAAGTATTTTATGCAGCACTTCAAACAGTAATAAAGGGGAAACACAACACAAGAAAAATCCCACGCCAATTTAGAAAAAAAAGTAGATTTTAATAAATTATTTTGGACCAAAACGACAAAAATCCAATTAGTAGAACCGACGAAATGCACCTTTGAATATTTAAATAAAAATAGTGCCTAGAAGCACAAAGCACCAATTGTGGTTATCTAGACCACGACAAAGGCTCAAGTTCAGGACGACCAAAATGGAGCGTGGGCCGGATAGAGAGATCAAGTTAGGCAACTGAACAAGTACCTTAAATCCTGGGTGCGTTGTGAGATCCCCCATCAAGGATGCATCACACAGCGGCAGTTCCCAGGCGTTGCAGGCGGCGATGCAAGGGCCTGGGTCAGAGATGCTTCGCACAGTGGCGCATCGGATGAAACTGTCGACGGGGCTTGCAATGCAAAGTCCTGCATCAGAGATGTGTTACACAGCGGTGGTTCCATGAAACTACAGGCTGCCAATCAAGACCCTGTGTCAGGTATGTGTCATACAGTGCCTGGTCTGAGGCTTAGTTGCAAGGAGATGCATCGCACTGCATCAGTTCTGCCCAAGAAACCACAGTTGGGCTGGCAGTGCACCTTCAGACCCACTTCCAAGGGTCTCGCACTGGGGTGACACCACTTGCGGAGATTCACAGTAGGCAGAGTACAGGTGTTGAGTTCAAGGTAGTTGGAGCCTTTTCTGACTCGGAGGCTCTGATCAGAAGGCCAACCAACTAGCCTTTGGAGTCGCTTTGGCGGTCATAGCTTCAAGATGCAGGCCGAGGCCAGCAGATTAGCAGACCTTCATGCAGAGCATCACTGTAGTCCTTCTGAGTCTTCCACAGGTCCATAAGTGTACTGAAGAGTTGGGTCTGAGGGTCCAAAATTTATATCTGGTGCCAGCTTTGAAGTAGGAGAAGGTTCTAAAGGTTTTCACACACAGAGGTTTTTGTAATTTCCTGCTTCCATGCCCTGACCCCAGCTTGTCTGGGGGCATAAATGACTAGTTTCAAACCCTTTGTGAGTGTGCTCTGGCAGAGACTTCATGATGAGCAAGTGTGGTAGTTGACAGCTCATATCACTCATCCAATCAGAGGGCCTCATTTATGAAGCACCTTGCAGCACCAGAAAGTCACTTTTTTGATGTTCCGGTGGCGCAATATGCATCAGCATATTTACAAGGCCACATAAAGCCACTTTACATGGATTTTCATGGCCTTGTAAATATGTACTCCTTTCATGCAGAACACTGCGTGAAAGGGGAGTTCCATGGGTTTTGCTGTGGGTGTTCCCACGCAACACCCATGGAATCTGACACATTACAAGATTTACCAGAAATTGTAAACCTGGGAATGCGTCAGAATCTAACGCCAACCTAGGGGTGGCGTTAAGGAGGCTCAATAAGGAGAAATGCACACCTAGAAAGAGGAACATGCCTAAATTGATTGATTTTGTGCAGGTGTCCCTTACTCCACAAACACAATCAGCTCCACTACACAGGCACCCTTGCACCATGGTGCATGGGTACCTGCATTAGCGCACGGCAGCCCACTGTGCGCCAGCGCAGGGGAAAAGGACAAGAATGCACCCTATCACATAGATACGGTGCATCCCTGCCCTTTTGTTTTGACGAAGGACAGCACCGCAAGATTCCTTGCGGCACTTCCCTACGCCAAAGCCTCATAAATGAGGCCCAGAAATGGTCCACCCTGCTAACTCCAATTTCCCCTGTGTCTCACTTTCTGGGAGCAATACACAAAGACCAACTGTAGGCTACACCTAGTCCTGTGACCCAGTAAACAGTCACCAAATGTTTGGGACAATAAAATGCCAACTTTCTAAAAGTATCATTTTGAAATCCAACTTTACCATTAAAGAGGATTTTAAATGCTCCCAATTAAAAGTTATTACTTATTAAATGTAATAGTTAACCCAATGTTACCATGGGAGAGGCAGGCATTGCAGTAGTGAAAAACGATTTTAAGAGTTTTTCACTATGAGGACATGTAAAAGATAAAGTACATGTCCAACGTTTTAAATACACTGTTACATTTTTCTCTGCCCTGGCTCTGCTGTCTCTAATAAGTACTTAATTCTGGTTGTTCCTAGACCACCTTTCGCCACCTTTAAGGATGGCTTTCATCATAGCACTGAGACTGCTAAATACTGAACTTGGTGTTCCTGTATCATGGACTTGCCAATCTTCATTATGCAGTGTGCCATATCCACCATGCTACCACCTTGTTTACTACATGTACATCAGTTGAAGAGTTTTACCCCCGCTCATCTAGCCTGAAACCTCCTACAAATGAACACGATGGGCTGTCGTGCCTCCATTATGCTAGTCAAATCTACCACGTTGGAAAACTGTAATATGATTATTGAAAATATCAATTTACTGATCGCTATCAGTTTTACAGACAACTAACAAGAAAATTAAGTATTGGTACTTATATAGCGCTAAGCTAGCTATGAAGCGACAGAGTGCTGTACATTACGTGAGGGGATAAGAAACGATCTACATAATCATGTACATTAGGTGGATATTACACAATATATTTTACACCCCTTAGCTGTAGGCACAGGGAGATGAGAGACTTGCATAGAATCATCAGTTATGCTGATGATACTCAGCTGGTGGTTGGCCTTTCCCAGGCGGCACACCATCCCGACCGGCTGCACACGTGTCTTGAAAAGATCTACACTTGGATGTGCAGCTCAGCCCTAAAGTTAAATGGCTCCAAGACGGAATTGATGCTGCTGGGGAACTCTGCTCCATCTTTGTCCCCCAGCAGCTGGCCAGACTGTCTGGGACCGGTACCTCCCCCCAAGCGGGAGATTAAGAGCCTGGGGGTATGGCTGGAGCAGGACCTATCTTTTAAAACCCATGCCAAAAAGACTGCTGGCGTGTGCTTTGGCCTGCTCCGCTCAGCCCAGAAGATTCTGCCTCTACTCCCAGTAGCCACCCGCAGGCTTCTCATCCAGGGACTTATCATCTCGCGGCTGGATTTCAGCAATGCGCTTTTCCTGGGTGCTCCCGAAGCTACCTTGAATAAACTGCAGCAAGTGCAGAATGCGGCTGCTAGGCTTCTGACGGGTCTCCCTAGGTGTCAATCTGCCCGCCCGGCTTTGAGGGCATTGCACTGGCTCCCGGTGAGGGACAGGGTGAAATTCAAATCACTTTGCATTGCCCACAAAGTTCTGCATGGGGTGGGTCCACCCATTTTGGAGGAAATGGTCCAGCCTTATAAGGCCTCTCGTTCTCTCCGCTCTGACCATCAACATCTCCTTCAGGTTGGCAGGGTGAAAAAGGCAAGAACTGGTGGCAGAAGGTTCTCTATAAATGTGGCCTCCCTGTGGAATTCATTGCCCCTTCAACTGCGCGCGGAAGCCAGTCTTCTTCGTTTCCGTAAACTTTTAAAAACTTTTTTGTTTCCCGAGTAGTCCCTGTTCTCTTGCAGTAGTGGCATGTGCCGGCAAGCGCTGGGATGCCTATTTGGTAACCAGGCGCTATACAAAACTCAGAATAATAATAATAGAATCACATGTTGTTTAGAAGCCCCAATGCCTGGTTTCGACTTCAAGACCCTATTTGCCAAAGGTGGCATCTCTAGCCACTATGCCACATCTTCTCCCCTTAATACAATCCTTGATGGATGGGACATTTAATTATGTGTGCCTCAAGAAACTCCTAAAGACTAGATCTTAGAATTTTTTGGTAGTGGTAGTGAGTGAGGAATTTGTTTTCAAATAATCTTTATTGAAAGTTTTACAGAATACGACCAAAAGAACTAAGAAGACGACAAACCATGTGACAAAATAAATAAATAAACAGCAGGTGGACACTAGTACCTGAGTCTGTCATTCTATACAATTATAACACAAGATAGAGATCTACATGTATTGGCAGACCTTTGAACAATCAAAATCGTACAATCCTTATTCACATGTGCAGAGCTACAGTGGTACGAGTACCAATTTAAGAGTAACAAAGACATTTTATTCAAAATTAAATCTTGCTATACCACCTTTAAATTATAATAAATAATAGTAACAACAGAAAAAATAATAAGACCAATGGTTTGTGTTATTAATGATAAATGCACTTGATAAAAATCTGAGATGTGCAATCGAGGTAATTATAATGTACTGATCGGCCAGGGTACGGTAATCCTCATGTATGTTCTGTGGTGACTTGAATGTCAAAGGTTGTCATGGGGGTTCTAAAAATGAAGGGGGAATAGCTGCATAGTGTTCCACATTTTCCTGTCAGATGGATACCGCGGGGAAAGTTCGAGAGTAGTGTTGTCAGCTCCTCTTAAAAAGATTTGCCAATCCCGCCACATCTTGAAAGAGACTGACTTGGGGGATTTCCAGGGACTTAGGAATATTTTGTACGCCAGAGTGAGCATTAAATCAAGTAAGTCTTGTTCGTTGTTGTTTTGTATTTGTGGAACTAGGTAGCCAAGTAAAATATATGAGAATTCTCTATTTGGAATGGTATGTAGGGTGTGTGTTATATGCTCAAAGATTCTATCCAAGAATGGTTGCAAAATTGGGAAGTGAAATAGCATATCTGGAAGATCGCCTGTTTGAGAGTTTCAGCATTGAGGTGAGTGGATGAGATTAAGCTTGTGGAGCTTAGCTGGTGTTCAATAGGACCTATTTATAATCATGAATTTCGTTTGAGAGAGTGTAGGCAAGACATTGTTCCTAAAGGGAGACATATGTATGCGTTCCCAATTCAATAGAAGTGGAGTTGGGTTCAGCTTCCCACTTCTTCTCGTTGATTGTAAGATTCTTACATGGTTCGGCTAGTTGAAGTTTATATATGCTTGACATTATGTGACTGCTCCTGAGCAGTTGGGATAGTCTAGGGGTTAGAGGGTGGTCAATTGGTTGTATTGAGTTTTTGGATATTTGGAATTTGAGTTTCAAAAAGTTGTACATGTCCAGATTGGATAGCCTCTTTTCTATTTGTAGTTCGGAGAAGAGTTTAGGAGAGATGCCCATGTATAGGTCATGGATAAAATTAATACCTTTCCATGACCAGTCCTGCCAGAAGATTAGGTCGCCATCTATTCTTATTTTGACGTTATACCAGATTGCAGCCATGTTAGGGATGGCGAGCTTAACAGTAGAGTGTGTTTCTAGCTGTGAGAGTGCCTGACGTGTGTTCTGGATAATATATTTGGAATGCTGTAGGATAGATGTGTGCATAGGCATGATTGCTGGGAGTGGGTTACCCTTGATTAAATCTGCTTCAACTTCCAGCCATAAAGGATGGTAATGTGGGTTGTCCACAAACCAGGCTGCCCCTTGTCTGCATAGGAATGCAGTTCCGAAGTTTGGGAGAGCGGTTTCTCCTCTGTTTTTGGTTTTTGAGATTTGCCAGAGAAATTATAGCTTTCTTCCCTTGCCAAAAGAAGTTGTTACAAGCCTTATCAGTTTGTTTCATGAAGTCTTCTGACAGAATCAGAGGTAGCATACTGATAAGGTAGTTGATCAGTGGTGATATCATCATTTTAATGGTTTCTAACCTTTCCCACCACGTGAGAAACTTTGGTGACCATCCATCCAGAGGTTCAGAGATCTTCTTAGGTAAGGAGTTTTCATTCTCTTGCAATGTAGTTATGAGATCGTTAGTGAATAGTAGACCCAGATATTTAATTGGTCCCGGTTGCCCTGCCAGACCTGTGTATCCCAAGATGTCCCTGTCGCCCTGATGATTCAACAGTTTAACTTCAGTTTTATCTTTATTAAGGGTGTATCATGATACTTCAGCAAACTCCTGTATCATATTTATGAGGGCCAAGATGGCCGTTTCAGCCTTTCTGGACACTACCAGAACATCATCCGCAAACACGGCCACTTTGAAGGTTACACTTCCAAAATCTATCCCTGGTATTTCTGCATTTTCACTTATGTGTTGGAGAAATGGCTCTATAGCTAGTAGGAACAGTGATAGTGATAGAGGGCAACTGTTAAATGGTAAGATCCTCCATAGATGAAACACAGACAGCAGGTTGATCTTCCAGGAATATTTATTCACAAGTAAATAGGTTCAACAGCTCAGCCACCCAACTGCCTCTCACTCCTCCAGTCTCTCATCCACCAGATTCTTTCCTGAGCCACAAGAGCCCTCACATTCTAGAACCCAAGGATGTCAGCAGCTAAACACAGCTGACTGACAGTAAGAAACATTACAACACATCTCCCTCTTTTGCAAAAACAAAGACAGAGTACCCATAAAAACGCTATAACAAAGTTATACAACATAATCACTTAAATAAGCAGGGGTACGAGAAGTTCTATTAGATCTCTTTAAAACACCTGTCACATTTTTGTCACCAACATTCTGGGGAAGATTACCAAATTGAGTAGTCATGTCACAAACAGCAACACGACTTAAGTTCCATATTCTATGATCTGAAGTTCTCACCGCGTTATCAAAAACCCTAATTACTTTCAAAGGTTTCGAAAACTTAGCACCAGGGACACAGAAACCAGGTCTTTTAATCATCACAAAATCACCAACAGAGACCTTGGTAGGTTTAACAGCATGTCTCATATCATAATTCTCCTTACTTTTCTGGCACTTGTAATCCTCCCTGTCTTTCCACGAGTTATCATCAACAAACCAGTAGGTAAAGCATTCTTCTGTCACCACAGTTCTACGCTGACACGCACAGCTTATGGTATTATTAGCGTGTCAACCTCCTCTTCACACAGCAGCTTATGAAAGGTGAAGCTGTTCTACGCTGACACGCACAGCTCTTCTTATGTTCTGCGTGTCAACCTTCTCTTCACACAGCAGCTTATGAAAGGTGAAGCTGTTTTACGCTGACACGCACAGCTCATCTTATGTTCTGCGTGTCAACCTTCTCTTCATACAGCAGCTTATGGAAGGTGAAGCTATTAAACACTTTTTGTGACCACAGTTCTACGCTGACACGCACAGCTCATCTTATTCTTATTCCCACAGTGCAATTCATGTTTGCTGTGGTAATAATTATTTTAGCACTGTCATGCAATTTTGTACTCATATTGTGTATGTTTGAACACCCCGTTGACAATATTGCCTTTATCTTTTAAGACACTATAATTCGTGTACTACATCTATTTTAGCATAATTGGTATTTGAACAATTTTGTCAACAAAAAGTATACAGTTTAGTTGGCAATTGATTTGTGTTAACGATACGTCTCAGACATGCAAAATGTTACTGCAGCTCCGTTTTTTTTACAGTCTCCAGGTGATCCACCCATAAAATGGTCCAAATGGAAAAAGGTTTTCGAAATATATGCCAGAGTCTGTGGTACTTCTCTCAGTATAGAGAGGAAAACGGCCCTACTTATGCACTGTCTGGGATCAGAAGGACAAGATGTGTTTGATCATCTTCCTGATGTCCCCAGTAGTGCTGCAACTGGTTTAAATCAGTTTGAGTTATGTATTTACAAACTTGATGCTCATTACTTACCAAAAGTCAGTACAATATTAGAGCGTTACCATTTTGGTAGGAGGATGCAAAAGGATGGGGAAAGTATTGAAAATTATATCACTGATCTGAGACGGTTGGGGTCAACTTGCAAGTTTAATACATTGATTGATGAGAGGATAAGGGATCAATTTATGTTGGGGTGTATCTCTGAAAAGGTTCGTGACGAATTGTGGCTCCAGGATGAACCATCTCTTGACGAAGTCTTGGTGATAGCTAAGAGAATTGAACACTCTATTGAGTGTGTTAAAGAGATCAAGAAAGATCTCAACAAAGACGTGTCTGTAGTTAATACGGTGACGACTTTACATTCGAAGTCTAAAGAGTCACAAATGAAAGCTCAAGGAAGAGAAAAAAAAGAAGTTAAGGCTCGTATCAAATTCAATAGGGAAAATAAATGTTACAGGTGTAATAATACAGGCCATTGGGCCAATGACAAATCCTGTCCTGCGTTGAATGCTATATGTTCTTACTGCAAGAAAAAGGGACATTTTGTGATTGCTTGTAAAATTAAATCATCTAGACAGGGTGTGAATGAAATTGGCCATAATGATCCGGATGATCAACATGATTTTGAATGTGGTCAAATCATTGTCCAAGTTGGTTGTGATGGACCTTTAGATCACATTTTTATTGAAGGACAGAAAACCAAAGTGTTGTTTGACTCTGGTGCGAAGATTACAATTATATCTAGTAAGTTTTTCAATGACTGTCTGGTATCAAGAGTCAAGCTTCTTAAAGCTGACATTCGCCCCACTTCTTATGGTGGTGAGCCCATTGATTTAAGAGGGTATTTCATAGGCTTAATTGAGTATGAGGGTCGGTTTACATCGGGCAAAGTTTATGTTTCCAAGAAGGGAGACAGTATCATCAGCTGGTGGCATCAGAAAGATCTAGGTGTCATGCTGGATCCTAACAGGAGTCCTCCCATCATTCTCAAAAACAGGGATAAAATTGAGTCTGTAAATCATCACTCTTTACTTCAGGCACAACTGATGGAAGAATATATCCACACGTGTTTGGGGACAAACTAGGCTGTTTGAAAGGGTATTGTCATAAAATTAAATTGGCTCCTGGGTCTGTTCCTGTTTCATGTAAGGTGCGTAATGTACTGTTCGATGTTAAGGACGAGATGCTGAAAGAATTGGAGAAACTAAAGTCACAGGGCATTATTGAGGAGGTGGAAGGAACATCCTGGTTGGCTCCGGTGGTAGCTGCAAGGAAGGCGGATGGTTCTTTGAGATTGTGTGTGGACCTCAGACAGCTTAACAAATGTGTGCTGGTGGATAAATATCCTCTTCCTAATATAGCAGAACTGTTGAGCATGGTGAGTGGTGCCAAAATGCTCAGCACAATTGATTTGACTTCTGCGTACCACCAGATTTTACTTGACCAGTCCTCCAGGGACCTGACCGCTTTTGTTACACCGTTTGGTACCTTTAGATTTATAAGACTTCCTTTTGGGCTTGTTTCTGCCGCTTCTGTTTTCCAGCGTGTTATGGAAAAGGTTTTAGTGAATGTACCTGGTGTCTGTGTGTGCCAGGATGATATTTTAATCTATGGGTGTGATGAATTAGAACATGGGAAGAGAGTCCGACAGGTGTTGGACAGACTCTCGGCCCACAATCTCACAATTAAACGTGAGAAGTGCAAATTTGGTCTTGATAAGATTGACTATCTAGGTCACTCTATAACAGCTGATGGTGTTGTTCCCAAGGCTGAATTGGTAAATGACACGTCACAGAGTCTCACGGAGCAACGGCAGAGCGCGCGGAGATGGTGAGTTTGAATAAAAATATAGTATTACGTGCTTAATTTGAATAAAAATATAGTGTTACGCTGTGTGCTCAAAATGAAAACGAAGGCAAATTTTAAGCTTACATCAAAGGAAATGAGAGTCGAGATATCAGATGCAGATTGTTTTGCCTCACACAGTAACAAGGAATAAAGCCCTTACGTGAAAGACGTTTTTCTCGAATATGTCCCGTAGCATCCCTTCAAATCATGGCTACTCCATATTCTTGTAGTCGCCTTCCAAAATATCAGCAAGTAAGGCCAGCATCCGCTTGTAGATGACGTATATCAGCTTCCACTTAAATTTGTAAATTTGGAGTTGAGCTGTTTCCCAGTCGTCGCCAGTGTTAAATGGTAAGATCCTCCATAGATGAAACGCAGACAGCAGGTTGATCTTCCAGGAATATTTATTCACAAGTAAATAGGTTCAACAGCTCAGCCACCCAACTGCCTCTCACTCCTCCAGTCTCTCATCCACCAGATTCTTTCCTGAGCCACAAGAGCCCTCACATTCTAGAACCCAAGGATGTCAGCAGCTAAAACAGCTGACTGACAGTAAGAAACATTACAACAGCAACCTTGTCTGGTGCCTTGTCGTAGTGATAAGGAGGAGGAGATTGCACCTCCCTCTCTAACTTTAGCCCTAGGTTCATAATAGAGAGCCATGATCATTCGTATCAATAAATCTCCCAATTTGAACCTTTCTAGCGTCATGCGTATGTATATCCAGTCCACTTTGTCAAATGCTTTTTCTGCATCCAATGTGATAGCAAAAGTGGGGGAGTCGATTAGCTTCGCTTTTACAATTGTGTGGCAGAATATCCTAGTATTGTCACTGGAGAGTCTATGTTTAAGAAAACCTACTTGCGTGGGGTGAATAAGTTTACCCCTATATTTTTGCAATCGGAAATTCAGTATCATAGCGTATATTTTACAGTCCAGGTTTATTAATGAAATTGGTCTATAGTTTTTAGTAAGGAGCAGGTCTTTACCTTCTTTATGACAGCCTCTGCTGGGGTGCCTACGATTAGGCCAGTGGATGCAAACTGCTGATATAGGTTTAGAAGAGTTTGTCTTAAGAGGCCAACAAATGTTTTAAAGAATGTTGCGTCATAGCCATCTGGGCCTGGGGCCTTGCAAGATTTTAGTATTTTAATGACGGTCTCTACTTCTTGAAGGGTAATAGGGCCGTTTATGGAGCTCCTCTCTTGGTCAGTCAATGTTTTGAGAGAACTTTTGTCTAGGAAATGCTTACTCTTTATTCGATTCAATTTGGGATTTGTATCGTACAATTTTTGATAGAATGTTTGGAATCTGTCCGCTATTTTGAATGGGTTTGTATGGATAGTGTCTATGTCATCTTTGATAGCATTCATGACTTTTTTCTGCATTTTGAATTTTAGGAATGAGGTTAGGGATTTCCCGGCTTTATTGGCTTTGCAAAGGAGCAGGCTTTTTTGTCTGTAACCCAGACCCCTGCTCTGGTGCTAATAATCTTGTTGTATTCACATTCCTTATTTAATACCTTGTTTAGCGTCTGTGGGTCCTTTTTAGTTATGTGTATCTTCTCTAGCTCCGAAATTTCCTTCACAAGGGAGTGTAACTTCTCATTGACCTCTTTATTCATATTTGATTTGATTTTAATTCTACTCCCTCTGATTGTAGTTTTTAATGCCTCCCATCTGGTGTGATGCAAGGTTTCATTTTCTTTGTTTTCTAGGAAATCATATCCCTTTTTATTTTGTGTTGTGTTTAAAATATCATCATTAAATCTCCACAGGGGTTCTTTCAGAAGCGGTGTTGTATCTGCAATAGTTAGGGTTATGCAGGAGTGGTCTGATATGACTCTCGGCTCTATGGTTGTTTGATTTATTCTGCCAACTGAGTTCCTTGAGATTAAGAGAGTATGTGGGAGTATGAGTTATGAGGGTAAGAGTGGAATGTGTAATCTCTTTAATCTGGGTTCTGTAGTATCCACGTGTCTATCATGTTAAATTTGCGTTTTTTAAGTATTTTGTGTGAGATGTTTGGTCTGTAGTGGCAATTCGAGTTCCTAGCTTAGTCAGGGTCTAGCAGGAGGTTAAAGTCTCCCGTCATTATGAGTGTGGCTGTATCAGGGATTTGACTTATTTGCTCCCCGATTTCTTCCTAAAACTCAGGAGCGTCACTAGTGGGAGCAGAAATATTGATTTTATAAAGATCAGAGTTGTTTTTAGTTAGTTTTGTTATGACCCATCTACCTTGTTTGTCGGCAGTGTGTGAGATTAGGTCTGTCCTAGCTTTCCTAGAAATGAGCGTTACAACTCTATTTTTCTTGCCCGCTAACACCGAATATGCTACTTCTGTGAACTGGTGCCCTTTAAGAAAGCTAGCAAGGTTGGCGTCTAGCTTAGCTTCTTGTAGCAGAATAATGTCTGCTTTCTGTTTATGTATGTAATCAAAAATCATCTTCCTTTCGACCTGGTGATTGAGGCCTTTAACATTCAGCGATATTATTTTAACATTTTGCTGAGCTGGAAAGGTCATGTTGTTGCTAGATGAAATCTTAGATCATTGATTCACAAGGAACTGTGTGGAAGTTGGGACATGGTGTGGGATATCATCGTGTAGACAGTAGAAGCCCCCCAATCCCTTCCTTCCCTCTAACGCCCCACCCTCCCCCAATAGAAACATTAGGCGTAGCGACAGCGAGAAGTTGCTTCCCTCTCCGGGACGCTTTTATGTGTGGGAAATGTTTCCAGTCTAGCGGAACTAAACGTAATAGCACTTAATAGACTGCTATTAAAAAAGTGTTATTAAAAACAGGGTTATTAAACTGACTAGCTGGATATTGGTTACTTTAAATGATGGGCATACAGCCATATATCCTCTGAAGCTGGTTTGCAAATGGCCTTGAGCTTGTGCGATGCATAACCAATTCTGGACATAAGTGGCAGCCTTCAAGTTGTGCAGGGCAGAAATAGACATCCTTGATCCAGGGAGTGAGGTACTTTTGACACATAGTTTCCTTGTATTTTAGCGAATTGAGGCACCTTATGATGTCAGATAGTTGCTGATTAGCGAAGATGACTGTGCTCAGGTTGCTTCATACAGTTTAGGTTTCATGGTAGGGTTTTTCTGTGTGGAGGTATCCATTGTGTAATCTTATGCGGCATCCAAGAATTTCTTGAGGGCATCGTAGTCTGAGAAGAGGTGACAGACCCCCCCCCTTGATGGACTGGAGCCTGCTAATCCCCCCTCCAGCACCTTGAGACCCTAACGGGAGAGTAGTCACGCTTAACAAACGACTGATTGAGGGGTGCCTTGAACGACTACTCTGTACTTTGCCAGTCCTGCGAAGGAGAATTGGTAGCCAAAAGCTCTCAATCTAGGTCAGAGTGCAAGAAAACCTTTCCTTGTATCAACGGTAGCCTTAGAGTAGTGTTCTGCTATGACGATTTTATTATTGCTCCAAAGAATGTGTTGGTTTTTCCTCATAAAGGCCCAGATAAGCTCGACATGTTAAAATCTCAGCGGTTTGCATACAATGGGTCTTGGGTGGGATTGGTTCAATGGCTTCCAAGTCTGCACTCTGTGAGTTCTGTCGAATTCCAGAGGCTTTCCAAAGGCCAGCTTGGTAACTTGTGGGAGACATTTTTCCAGAATGGACACACATGATCCTGCTTCGTCCTCACATTCCTCCAGTAGCCAAAAAATGTGAAGGTTACCTCTTCTATTCCTGTCCCCCAATTCTGATATCTGTCTGGAGAACACTTGTGTGGTGGTGTCTAGTTTAGCTAATCTCTTAGTCATCTCTAACACTTCATCTTCAACTTACTGTTTTCTGCTTCCCAAATTCTGGTGTTAGTTTCTTTCATGTCTTTACGAATCGCAGATATTTCGTTTTGCATAATGTCCATGTTCTCTTTGGTGCACTTCACCAAATTGTGGACCTCCACCAGTTTCTTTAGGATTGCTTCCATTGTGGTATTGATTTCTTGTTTATTTTTGATGGGAAAGTCTGGATTTGGTGGGTCAGCTTTCACTTACTTGAGGCTTGCCTTATTTTCTTTTTCAGACATATTTGTGTATATGTGTCTTCCTGTGCGATTTCTTTGCATATAGCTTGGAGTGACTAACGTAGAAAGATCACATAGGTATTGGCGAATGACCCCTTGATTTTTATTATGGTGCCAATTACGATCCGGTAAAAAAAATTCCCGTACGACTCGTATCCGGTCTTTTTACAGTACGAATCGTACAAGTGCCGTACAAACTGGCAATCACGATTCGCATGGTAAAAAGCCCATACGAGTCGCATTGGGAATAATTCCCCACACGTCCTCGGGTCGGAAAAAGTGTCCGACACGTCCTCGGACGATTTACCGTACAAACGTGAAAAGCGAAGTCCGACCGGGGAATCACGATCCGTCCCGGGCGTCCGAATGTACAACCGTATGGTTAAAAGACCGTCCGCACCGAACTCCTATAACAACCATGGAGACGTCCAAACAGGTGCCCGGTACGTGCCGTACCCCCCCCCCAGCCCCCGCATGTATGCGCCGTACCCCCCCAGCCCCCGCATGTACGCGCCGTACCCCCCCAGCCCCCGCATGTACGCGCCGTACCCCCCTCAGCCCCCGCATGTACGCGCCGTACCCCCCCAGCCCCCGCATGTACGCGCCGTACCCCCCCCAGCCCCCGCATGTACGCGCCGTACCCCCCCCAGCCCCCGCATGTACGCATCGAACCCCCCCGTGTATGTACACCCGAGTACGCGTCGAACCCCCCGTGTATGTACACCCGAGTACGCGTCGAACTGTACGTGTCGAACCCCCCCGTGTATGTACACCCGAGTACGTGTCGAACCCCCCCGTGTATGTACACCCGAGTACCTGTCGAACTGTACGTGTCGAACCCCCACGTGTATGTACACCCGAGTACGCGTCGAACCCCCCCGTGTATGTACACCCGAGTACGTGTCGAACTGTACGTGTCGAACCCCCCCGTGTATGTACACCCGAGTACGTGTCGAACCCCCCCGTGTATGTACACCCGAGTACGTGTCGAACCCCCCGTGTATGTACACCCGAGTACGTGTCGAACTGTACGTGTCGAACCCCCCCGTGTATGTACACCCGAGTACGTTCGAGTCGTACCCCCACCCGTGTATGTACGGTGCGTACCCCCAGCGCGTAGCGCTGGGAGTACGCACCGTACATACACGGGTGGGGGTACGACTCGAACGTACTCGGGTGTACATACACGGGGGTACGGCGCATACATGCAGGGGCTGGGCGGGGTACGGCGCGTACATGCGGGGGCTGGGGGGGGGTACGGCGCTTACCGGGCCACCTACTCTGGTCGTTTCGTGCCGTACTTCGCTTTTCCGGCACTTTTTGGGTGCCGTAAAAATATTGCCGTCCGGACTGCTGTCGGTTCGAATCGTACTTCCTGGGTCGTGAAACGCTGCCTGGAAGCGTCCCGACGTCACGTCGCAGCATTCCCGGATCACATTCGTATGCATATTTTCGTCGGTCGGTGTTTTTTACGATTCGTACGGAAATGGTGTTTCCGTGCGAATCGTTATTCCATGTTTGTAATGTTTTACAACCGAGTACGAGTCGGACGGAGAATACGCTCCGACCGACGGTTCGTACCCGGTTTTTACCGGATCGTAATCGGCACCTATATCTCTAGTCTGTACTCTAATTTTGTGGTCAGAGTGTTACTTCTGAGGAAGTTCTGGGTGCTTGTGTCGTGAGACTTCTAGGGAAACTATATGTTATTTTATTTTATGTTCTGTGGATTACTTCAGGTCTGTCTTCCATTGATGGGTATGAGGCTCAGATCTAGGCCCTGATGTAAGTGCTACGAGTAGCTCTGTTTATAGTGCTTGTTGTAGAGCTATAAAGCATCCATTTAGGTCTCAGACCATGTTGCGGTAGCCCAGTGGTACTCCTGTATATGCTGCATACGCTGCCTTCGTATCGTGGTGTTGTGGTTCTTACGCCGCCATATTCAAGTCAGGTAGGATCAGGCAGGGTCAGGCACTCTCAGTTCCCAGGTTTCACTCGTACACCTTTCCAGGTCATTGTTATGGGTTGATTGCAACTACTGCCAGAGCGTGTGGCAAGACTGCACTGATTCCCCCCACTGGGGGTACATCAGGCCAAACAGATACTCTCCAACTATATTGCGAGTGAATTCCGCCACCTTGGAGTCAGGTACACCATGTGCTCTCATTACACTCCATGCACACCATGCGGTCACAGATTACGGTAACGTATCCTTCGAAGGAGAAACTATCTCTTGTTCAACCCTGTGTGAGTGAGGAATACCACATAGGGGTCATGACACCTAGACGACTGGACTTCTGCTACACTGTAGGCATGGACACACTGAGGAAGCCATAAGACCACATACAGGGGTATATAGAGATTCAAAATACAAATAATAGTTGCTACTTCCTTCTCCTTATAATAGCATGCTCTGCATTTGTACCATTATGTATATAAGGGCCAAATAATTCTAAAAAAAAACAAAAGTACCATTGAATTAGGTAATATTCACACCCGTTAATCACACAGCTACAAAACAAGGACTGCGAGATAGCAAGTGATATGTCAAAAACCTAATTAGCATAATTTCTGTTGACAACATTTTTAAAGATTCTAACACCAAAGTACATTTCTTTATGTCAAATCCTATACATGAACCAGAAGAAGAGAAGAGAGTTTTTCTTACTCAGTAGAATTGACTTGAACTCCACTGATTGTGATGGAAATGTTGTAGAGCCCTATTGGCATTGGAGGTAGAATGGCCTCTATGCTGTTTGATGTCTGCCTTTTGATGTCGGCCATAGTACTTTCAATTGTGACTTTGATATCCTGATCTTCATGGCTATCAAAGCGTAACAATCCAATAACCAGTATTTCACCACCTATGAAAAAACAGAAAAAGCATAACAGTGAATGGAAGCTAATGAAGGGAAAACTCAAATGAAATAAGCAAAACTCTTCTTTCCCCCTATAACATCTCCCCCAGCATTTGCTGTCAATCTCATAGATTGTGGCCTTTCAAAGTCTCCCATGAAAGCTTGTACATTTACCATTGTCTAAACTCATTACAGCTTTGCTAAAATTAACCAAACTTCATTAGCAGGAAATGTGGGGCATTTCTTCCGAATACGTCTGCTGAGGTCTAATCAGGAAGCCTGTGACTCATTTTTGACTCCTGGTTACTACTCTTTGCCCAATTTTGTCTTCGTATTCTTATACTCAACTCGGATCTCCACATCTGGAATCTCACAGCACTTTACTTTGAGTCTAAAAGAACGATGCAAATCACAGTAGCAGCTGCACTATTCTCAGAGTTATTAAGCTTTTCTACTTTTTTTTACTATTGGTGCTGCTGTCTGATTTTCAATTGTCAATCCTAGTAAGGTACATGCACCAATTTAGGAAAGGATGATAGTGAAATGGATTATGTTACATGGTGATGACTGACCCTCAGCAGGAAAATACTTTCCATTAGAGAAGAAAAGGCCATCTGCTCGTAAACTCCGTTGGGCTAAGTTTCAACTTGACCCAAAAACATAACTGCAGGAAATAATTGCCCTATAATAGACAAGTGAAATTACTAAACAAATTACCTCTGGAGAATGAGGCAAATGTATGTCCAGAAGAATAACAGGTTTAAAAATGATGAAGCTCACAACCAAGGGTAATGTCTAGTGTGCTTATCGCAGACGGAGATGTTCAAGTGCAGAGAAAGACCTCAAACAGGCAAGAGATAGGTTTCCATCCTCGTCTGTTTCTACCCTCGTGAACATCATTTGGGCGACTGACTTTTAAATGGCACCTGAGTATGGCCCTAAGGGTGACATCTGGCACACCAACATTATCACAATCACTAAAATATCATACATATTCTCTCATGTATTGGGAAAAACATTAAAAACTCTAAATAGCTTTAGCCTCAAAAATTGTTGAAACAATCTGCCAACTAAGAGCTATAACCTAATTGTTTGACGTGTTCATTTTCTTATGAAATATGAAATATGCACAATAAAAACTTCTCAAAAAAGATATTGATCTTCAAAACATCTGGTTTCAGATGGGATCATAGCTCTGAAATCTCCATGTTAATAATTCTCAGCGATGCTTTGCTCATCCACGGCCGTGGTGACTCCAGCCTTCTAAACACGGTAGACTGATCCACTGCCTTTAACACACAGACAGTCACTAAGGGCCTCATTCTCCTCCCTCACCACACTTGCTCATGGAGTCCCTCAAGGCTCATCTTAAGTTCTTAGATTAGCCGGCCTCTATTTGAAACAAATCAGACGCCAGAACTGACTAAAACCAATACCACTGAGGGCATTCTGCCATACTTGAAAAGGTATCCTAAATCTGAATCCCTCAGCTATGTGACTGTTAGAGTCTTGATTTTCTCAAGACAACCTCAGATTACCATATTAAAATCCTGTGGCGCAGGAGCCTGCTCCATATTCACGAGGCAGCACTAAGCCACTTTATTTTTGCTTAATTCTGCCTGGTAAATATTGTTCCCTTTAACACAGTTTTCTGCGTTAAAGGGGGGTGCCATGGGTGTTGCTGGGGGCATTACCAGCAACATCCATTGCTTTTTGACACTGCCCCAGATTTATGAGAAATCATAAGTCTGAGGCAGGGCCAAAAACATATGCCTCCCCAGGGGAGGCCTAAGGGAGGCACAACAAGGAGAAATCTTTATTTCGCCTAGTTTTTCCTTTTTGTATGTGTGCTGCATTCTGCAGTATGCATAGAAAGAGGAAAAAGCCTCTTGTGTTTGTTTTTGTGCATGAAGGTTTCCAGAAACAATCATGCCCGCAAAGCAGGCACCCTTTCACCATGATGCAAAGGTGCCTGCCTTGGCGCACGGCAGCCCACTGTGCGCCGGTGCAGGGAAAATGGGCAGGAATGAGCAGTATCTGATAGATAGCGCATTTCTGCCTTTTTCTTTTGCCGTATGGCAGCGCAGCAGGAAGGCCTGCTACCGCCAGCCTCGCTTTCTCTATTAGGCTGTTAATTTTCTAAGCTCATCACTACATCTTTTACGGTCAACAACATCAGATTATTGTCCTGTATACTGGATGATAAACTACTCCTGCAGGCCGATATTGGCTACAACAGGCAACATCTTTCCCTACCAATTAAAATTCCCTAATTGTATTAAACACTTCCTTCCTGTCACTGATTTGCTGTCCTAAACCCAAGCATTGGCTCTAGACTAGAATATGGCTTCACCCTTGTGCCAGGGCTTTCAAAGATCCACCTTATTTCACTCAAAGGCTTCATCCAGTCTAGCCACAAGTACAAGATGCCCGCAGAGTGACGCAGACCTCTGAGCAGCTTCGAATCCTTATTCTGGAACTCTCCTCCTTCACTAAAAGGCAGATTGTACCCCTATCAACCAGAAACACATGCCCTTGGAAGTTTGACTATCTTCATCACCCAGTACTTTCGAAACAAACTTGAAATGACTTCTATCTTTATGGCATGTATTCGTCTCATTCACTTTTTCTCTCTGCCCCAAGTAGTATTATGACCTCCTTCTGCCCACCCTCTGTCTTCTACGTTCCCACTTACCCTTGTTTCCTCATCTCTGAATACCAACTCGTTACTTTTCTCAGTCCTTGCACCATATAATATCTCAATTTATACAACCGACTCTTTTGGTACAATAAGGTCTTTTACTCTCTATTATCATATGTCCTACCAATTGATCATTTGTTCTAATACAACATTGTTTATTTTCATTTACACAGTTACAGTTGTGTTCTTTTCTTTGCACTTATCCAATGTAAATCCTAAATTGCTACAGTTTCACTCTTTGCACTTGTTCACTTCGATAGATCTTGCTCACCCTTTTTGTAGAATACCCTGATGTCACTTTTGGCAAAATAATTCAGCACAAATGTAATTTATGAAAACAGTTTCACACAATGGCTGGAAATGCCCCTGTACCTGCTATGCTGCTGGTATTTCTGCTCAGGAATACCACGACTGGGTTTAAAGATGGGTCGTACTTGAAAGCATTTAAGAGGCGTAAAGACTGGTTTCCAATGATGACTGTGACGTCCACAATATAATCCTCAGAAATCTGCATTAGAATTTAGGCATAGACATTAATTAGAAAAACGGAGCCATTATAGTACGAGGAAAAATTGTGTGGTATGTCTTGACAGGACTTCGCTATTGGGGCCATTAACTTCCTGCCACTATATGCAAATTCTCAAAATAAATAGGTGTAGATACGCCAAAATATTTCAGATATAATGAATGTGCCTATACAAATATTTATTTCCACGTGTAAACCAAGCTATTTGCCTGTGTATGTTGAATCTACATTTATAAGTGGCTTTGTGAATAAAGCATGCACCTCAGTAGGGTCTTTATATAAAGTAATGAAATTTCAGAGAATTTCTGAAAAGATCGTTACTTTTGGTACAGGCTTTATCCTGTGACTTTTCCAAATATGTAACCGCTTTATTGAAATTTCCGCTCACACAGTATTGGTGTTGTCACCCACAAAGGAAATTTACAGCCATATTTGGCAATCTGAAAAAGAAAAAGATGGCAGTGGTAATAGCAGACTGCTTGCACATCTGCCTACAGTCAATGGTAGGTACGTATAATACAAAAGTACCTCAATAGTGTATATAGATATATAAGAAAACAGGGATTCCATATACAGAAACATCCAAACAATCCAGAGCACTACACAAATGCAATCATTTTGATCTGTCTTTCTCACAGATCCAACTTGTATTCACAGATAGTCCAATCCAAAATTCAGTTGACACGCAGGTCAGTAGAAGAGTAGTACTGCCGACACATATTTTGTCGTGATAACGACTTTTTCAAGGCTGTTAATTTAATATACACAACATTACATATTCGTAAAAACTGCTATTTTACATACATGTATGTTATTCAAAAAGTATAGACCCAATCTCTGAAAAGTGTGCAAGGAGAGGCAAGTGCTAAATAAATGTTAATATTTTACGCAAATTATATCAATAACCATGTATAGCGCTGTCATCAAACATTTAAGAAAAAGAAAAGGAAAGAAAAGAAAAGAAAAAATAGATACCAGCACCAAGTGATATCAAAATATTGCTGTTTCACAACCAAACAGGAAAGAGTATCTCATATCATCAACACCATATAGTGAAACATGATGTAGAGAAAGGCTTAAACTTAAGCCATAAAATTACCTCATAGATCTTTTTAGAAGCGATGAAGAAGTAAGCCACATATGCAAATTGTCAGAGAATACGGAGAAGTCCTTGGAGCCCCAAGGACTGATATAATTCAATAAAGGTCGGAAGTTTTTAACAGAGCTATCAGTGGCGGCTCGCCGAGGGAGTGCTATGGGGCGGCGAGGCGGGGCTGGGAAGGGGCAGGGTGGGGGGTAGTAAACTTCAGCATACGGAGGTACGGAGTTAGGTAAATAAATAAATAAATACAACAATTTACATTGCGCACTGCCTCGCCGAGTTGGCACTGGAGCGTGCGCAATGTAAATAGTTGAATTTATTTATTTATTTGATTAACTCCGTACCTAAGTATGCCGGAGTTTACTACCCCCCCACCCTGCCCCTCTCCCACCCCGCCCCACCGTCCCATAGCACTCCATCAGCGAGCAGCCACTGAGACCTATAATTTACAACTATGAAAAAGGAGGATACAAGAAAATATCAGGAATTGATAATAATTCATACTTAAGCAGAGAAAAATTAGATGTGTTGAACCTCGTATATTTTTTATAAGAAGTAAATGACCACTCAATACGCATTTTAAAAAATTCCCAGGAAATTACGTGGAGAATATAAATATAGAAACGGGAAGCAAGCTAGGAGGCTCGTACTTAGAACCGGTGGACCATTTTGGAGCAGTTCAAGAAGAAATGTGAAAACTCGCATCAATTTAAGGTTGCGTGTCTGTAGTACACAAATGTACTTTTTATGCAAGCTATACAGTTCACGGAGTTTAGAGATGATGTGCAAGCTGAATATCTCTAAACACGATACGTAACACTATCATCAAAAATTGTTGCAAGTTCATCTCAAAAGAGAGATACAGGAGTATAAATAATACCAGCAAAAAAAAAGGGGCAGTACAGGACATAGTATAAAAATTCACAAAAAATTAAGATTGCGTTTCTATAATATATAAATACTCCTTTTTGTGCAAGATATTTTGTATACTCAAGCTTTGTGAAGTAAAAATTGCATTAGATGCAAACTGGATATTTGAGTTAGAGATGATTTACAAACTAATAGTCTCTAAACGCCATTACGTAATACTGTCATAAAAAATAATTTCACATTCATCACAGAGGAAGAGATATCAGAGTGTGAATAGTACCAGTGAGTAAGAAAAAGATAACGCGGACAGAAAGAGCATAGAGCCCTGAGAAGTAAACACAATTCTGCCCATAGATAGTAGTACAAACAGAAAGAGCATAGGGGCACATGCATCATTGGAAATTGCGGTCGCAAAGCGAATCTGCCCCTTTGCGACCGCAATTTTTGCATTAGGGATGCATCATCCCAAATGCAAAAATCGCTATTTAGGTAATCGCTAAATTTGCGATTACTTAAATTGCAATTGCATTTATGGAATCACAAATTGCGGTTCGCTAAATGCAATGCAACAAAAAAATTATGATTTCCCATTTAAGAAACGCAAATTACCATCAACTCAAAGTTGATGGTAATTTGCAAGAACTTTGAAAATGCACAAAAGTGCATTTTTCAAAGGTCTATGTTGCACACATACATGCCCTCGGGGCATGTGTGTGTGCAACATGTTTTTAAATTACAATTTCAGGGGTGCATCAGGGTGTCCTTTTGGTGCCATTGCACCCTTGAAATTGCATGTGCAATTTGCGAGTACCTATTTGGTACTCGCAAAATGTGCCTGCAATTCCCATTGATTCCTATGGACCGCTAAGCAATATTATTTGCGAGTCGCAAATAAGGAATGTGTAGGAACATGCATAAGGAATTGCGATTCCTAAATTGCTATTTCTTAAAAATCGCAATTTAGGAATCGCCATTCCTAATTTTGATGCATGTGGCCCATAGAGCCAGAAAAATATACACAATTATGCCCATTACAGTGACATTTGCAAATGATAACCATAATTGGGTCTCCATTGTAGCACAGTACATAACATTATTAGTACTTAAACTTTTCTCCTAGAGTACAATACAAGAGAAGACCAATGCCTCTTACAGTAAGTCATATAGCAGATTTAGGAATGAATGAATATCTGTTACAGTTAAAGTTACATTACTACTACACACACATTTTTCATTACAGATGCATTTCATGAATAAAACGTATAGGGCATATGGGCTATGGTTATTAGACTAGTCAGTTTGGCATATTGCTTTGTAATCTACATTTCTATCAAAGACACAGTTTTGGCAAATGTAATCTTTTAAGAATACAAACAGTCCCCCATCCATATTGAGGCCATGATCAACTGACCTCAATTTGGTGATCCATGCCGCTTCAAGTTTACGTAATATGTGTGTCCTATCAACACCTCTCGGGTGGTCCTTGGCCACCCCCACTCCATGAAATCTGATCCGGGGCATGTCTGCTGTCCCATGGTGCGTCTTAACGTGGACAGCCATTGGATAATTACTGTTGCCATTTCTGATGGCAGGAATATGCTCTTTGAATACTTTCTTTTAATGGTCTAATAGTACTTCCAATATCTATACTATTACACACACATATAATGCAATATACCACAAACCTGGAAGTACAATTCATGAATGTTTCTATTTTGTACTGCAGTGGTATTATATTTGAATATTTGATCTTGTCTACTGTGTATGGGCAGACATTGAAATGTCCACATTTGAAAAAACCTATTGGTGGGGTGCGTAGCCACATAAGACCTTCTTGTTCATTTTTAGGGCTAGGGAAACTGGGACATAGTATGTTACCTATGGTCTCCCCCATTTTGTAAATGAAGCTAGGTTTTTTGGAAATAACCTTGTTGACATTAGGGTCTACTTTCAAAATATGCCAATGTTTGATAAGAATTTTGAGCAGCACATGTCTCATGGAGTTGTACGGGGTAATTACTGAGACTACCTGTTTCTTTCTGTTAGTTTTCTTCTTTGTTTATTAACAACTACCTACTATCCAGATTCATTATCCTACTTTTAGCCCTTTTGGTCATCTCCGAGCTATTGCCTCTGTCATTAAATCTCATAATTGCATTAGTCATCTCTACTTCATACACTTTTTTCCCACTGCAGTTACGTCTTAGCCGTGTAAGTTCACCAAAGGGGATAGATTGAATCTGAGACTTGGGATGTGCTGTGTGTGCATGGAGTATTCAATTACAGGCTGTTGGTTTCCTGTCTAGAGCAGACATGATCAAACCATTTTTCACGTACAGTTTTAGATATAGAAACAAAATCTCGTTTTTGTCATACTTGTGTGTAAACACAACATTGCAATGATTGGAATTCAGAAAATCCCAAAATTCCTGTATGAGTATTTCATCACCAATCCAAATCATCAGAACATCGTCTATATAACGACCCCAATATACCACATGATTGATTAATGTGTCCGGCAGGATGACCAGATATATGTTTTGTTCTAGCCAACCCATGAAAAGATTGTCGAACGAGGGAGAAAGCTTTGATCCAATAGCAAAACTTGTGGTGTTGCAGAAACCAAGTACCATTGTGTAAGAATATATTGTTATCAAGGACGAAAGTGATCATTTAGATCAACATAACTGTGGCTTGGCAGTTTGGGCTGGACTGTTCCCATGAGGAGGAGGGTCAAGACTGATTTGCCGATAGCTGTGTCTGAACTGGGGTGGCGAAGTGAGCTAATGTACGATGATGGATTCAACCCAGATCTGTGTCTGAAAAGTTTCAGCGCTCCATCCATCATCTCCTTATGTTTGCTATCATTTGCAAATGTCAACCTAATGGGCAGCATTGTGTATATTTTTCGGGCTCTATGGTCTTTCTGTTTGTACTACTATCTATGGGCAAAAGTGTGTTTACTTCTCGGGGCTCTATGCTCTTTCTGTCTTTCTTATCTTTTTCTTACTCACTGGTACTATTCACACTCTTATATCTCTTCCTCTGTCATAAATGTAAAATAAGTTCTTATGACAGTATTATGTATTGGTGTTTAGAGACAATTAGATTGTAAGTCATCTCTAACTCAAATACCCAGTTCGCATCTGATGATGCTGCAATTTTTACTTCACATATTATACATAATATCTTGCACAAAAAGGAGTACTTATATATTATAGACACGCAACCTTAAATTGTTTCTAGTTTTTACACTATGCCCTGTACTGTCCCTTTTTGTTTTACTGGTATTATTCATACTCCTGTATCTCTCTTTTGAGATGAACGTGCACATTTTTTTAATGATAGTATTATGTATCGTGTTTGGAGATATTCAGCTTGCACGTCATCTCTAAACTTAAATGCACAGTTGTCATCTGATGTTGATGTAAATTTTATTTCACAATGCTCGAGTGTACTGAATAGCTTGCATGAAGGGTATATTTATGTACTACAGACACGCAACCTTAAATTATTGCAAGTTTTTACATTTCTTCTTGTACTGCCCTAAAATGGAGCACTGGTTCTAAGTACGGGCCTCCTTGCTTGCTTCCTGTTTCTATGTTATATTCTCCACGTGATTTCCTGGTAATTTTAAAATACGAGTCAGAAATGCGCCACGCAAGACGCGCACACACTGAGATACTTTGTGAGCAGTTATGGGTGAGTGATCTTTCCCACTTTTTTCTGCCTCTAACTGGTAGTAATCCTACCGTTTATGCCTTTCACGATTACATTTCTGTCTTTTGTAACTTTTTATGTTGATGATAGCTTTGTATGTTTACCGCCTTTAAACCGGGCCGATCGTAGCCCGTGTTTTCCTGCTTTCCCCATTTAAATGTATGGGGCACATAGACGGTATAAGTTTGTATATCTAAATAGAATGGGCCGCAATACTTACCTAGCATTTGAGTTCCCAATAATTGTGCAAAGGGGTAGGTTCAATATATTTTATTGGATACGCTCAAATTTCAACATTATTTTTTAGAATCTCATTCTGAGAGTATACTCTACAGTGGTCATTCGCTTCTTATAAAAAATATACGCGTTATGACACATCTAATTTTTCTTTGCTTCAGTGTGACGTATTATCCATTCCTGATATTTTCTTATATCCTCCTTTTTCATAGTTGTAAATTATAGGTCTGTTAAAAACGTCAGACCTTTCTCGAAATATATCAGTCTTTGGGGCTCCAAGGACTTCTCCAGATTCTCTGACATCTTACATATGTGGCCTACTTCTTCATCGCTTCTAAAGATTTATGAGGTAATTTTATACCTTAAGCCATTCTCCACACCATGTTTCACTATATGGTGTTAATGATATGAGATACTCTTTACTTTTCGGTTTTGAAACGGCAATATTTTGTCTTCACTTTATTCCTATGGCCTGACTCTTGGGTGATATCACTTGATACAGTTATATATTTTTTCTTTTCTTTTCTTTCCATTTCTTTTTCTTAATTGTTTAATGACAGCACCATGCATGGTTATTGATATCAATTGCATAAAATATTAACATTTATTTAGAACTTGACTGTCTTTGCACACTTTTTAGGATAAGATTGGGACTACACTTTTTGAATAACACACATGTATATAAAAATAAAATAGCAGTTTTTACAAATATGTAATGTAGTGTATTTTAAATTAACAGCCTTGAAAAAGTAATCATCACGACAAAACATGTTTCGGCAGTAGGACTCTTCTACTGACCTGCGTGTCAAACTAATTTTGAATTGAACTATCTTTGAATAAAAGTTGAATCTGTGAGATAGACAGATCAAAATGACTGCATTTGTGTAGTTCTCTAGATTGTTTATATTTGGCAATCTATTTCAATTAATTTCTTGGTTAGCTCCAGATCTCCAAGTCTCTTTATTCGTTGTGATTGCAGTAGGTCTCTCTAACATATTAGAGTACGGCCTCACCATTGGCCATGCTGCTAATGGTTGCCAGGAAAAGTGGGAATATAGGCTGGTCTCCCAACTGGTTGGTGAGTCTAGAAGTAGAATCGGTAGCCTTTCTTAAGGCAGTTGTCATGCTGGTGCTACTCTTCCAGGGACCCTTATCTTCGTCCCTGCTAGCTTAATCCTTCGGGTGAGGTAGTTCATTATTCCTAGTAGATGGCACAGACAGGTGGATCTCATTTGCATACATCATGCCCCGGAAAATAAATCCCTTCTCCTTGCTCTGAAAGTGCTGTTTCATTACTAAACAGGTGAGGAACAACAAAAAAATAGAAAAATCATCTTGGGCTAGATGTACGACGCGCAAAATTGCGCCTCGCAAATTGCGAGTTTTCTGCGACTCGCACATTGCGAGTTTTTTGCGACTCGCAAGTTGCGAGGCAGTATTTTGGATGTACAACAGTGTATATCACACTGTTTGCGATTCCCAAAGAGGTCACACATTTAGAGACTCATGAATATTAATGAGCCTCTCGCAATTTGCGACCTCATTGGGAATGGCAGGCCCTCCCAGGTATGGTGGCCAACTGGGCTCAGCAGAACACAATTTTGAAACTAGGTGAGTTCTGACAATCTTTACCGTGTTTAACTCGTTTCTCCCTTGCAGATCTTGTCTGATACTCTAGACCTGGATTTTCCCTTTGGCCTAAACGATTTTTGTCTATTATCTCATTTTTTCTGTTTTTGTCTTGTTTTTTTCTGCATCAGCGGCGAATCTACTGGAAATGAGGTGCCTTCGCTGCTTCTTATCCGTCTAGATTGAATTTTTGGCGTGTGGGTTTCTCGCGGTGCAATTACTTTTGAGTTTCCCCTGGATTTGTATTCTATCTAGGTAAATACCTTTGGAGTTGTAATTATATTTATGTCGGTTTATCTGTATATATATCCTCAGTCTACATTCATTATTTTTCTGTTGGTTTAGTATGCCATCGCTTAGTCGCATTGAAACCTCCTAGAAGTTATCTCGCTGATATATGTCTCTCCTATCGACACAGGTAATTTTCTGTTCTAAATGATGTTCGTTTGCATATTGGTTATTCGAAGATTCGTCTTTGTTTTACCTGCATCTACATTCTTCTTCTTTTTTCCTTTTGACTCTTTATCTTTTTCATCCCTCTTTGTTCTAATTTTTCAGTGCGCACGTTTAACCTCCTGATTTTAATTATATTATTGTATATATTAGTTCTTTTGATGCAGCTGAGATACTTTTTGTGAAAATAACACATATGAATCTGTTCTCATTGGTCTGTTTCAGTTTCTTTTTATGTATATACGTCATTCTCCTCTGTTTTTGTTTCAGGTCCCTATTTTGATTTGTGTGGTTCTGTTTTCGCCCTGAAGAAGGTGGTTCTCCGTTCTTCGGAGTTGTTTCACCGAAACGCGCGTCGGCGTTTTACACAAGGGCCCCTCCCTCTTGACCCTCCATACTGGACTTAACATCTAGATATACTGTCTTCCTCTGAAATCCTTATTCCACCTAGACCTTTATACTCATTTGTGTTCTTGAGTATTTCTGTGAAGACTTTTTTGAGGGTTGGGTTCTTTGCGTGTACCACTTATTCAGCTCCAGCATAAACAGCACAGCTGTATATATTTTGATGAATGTGTGTGATTGGTTGTGAATGAATGTGTATATGACTAGACTTTTCCTTTTTCTCAAGTGGGAACCTGTGTTTTTTGAATTTTGTCTCACAAAGAAGCCTTTAATGTATTATATTTATATATATCGTTTATCTTAATTAATGAAATAAATATTTGTATAAAATTCCAATTGAAGTGGTTGTGTACCTATATATGTATGCACTTGTGTGTTCTTTTTCCTTTTGTGTGTCTCTAGCTTGCATCTAAAAATATTTATTGATACTGTGTACCTTTTTGATAAATAGGGTAGAGTTCTCTTCCTTTTGCTCTGAATCAGCAGAACACAATGTCTGGGACTGCTTTTAAATAAAGCTGTTTTTTTTTGTTTTTTTATGCAGCCCGTTTTCCTTAAAGGAAAACGGGATGCATTTAAAAAATTTAAAAAATGAAACGTTTTTGTTTCATTTTTTGAGAGCAGGTAGTGAGTGCTCACTGGGACCACTGCCCTTTCTTAAAATATATTTTCCCCTTCATTTGCAAAGGGGAACGGGTCTCCTGAGGACCCCTTCACTTTTGTGAGTGCATTACCACCCTCTTGAAGAGGGTGGTAATTTGTATGTGTTTTGCGCCCGCAATTGTGGACGCAAAACATTCAAAACACAAAACACTCTCTCTTGTTGCATCGGCTTCGTCTTGCAGGGGTCTCCGGATTAGTTCTTAAATGGCTTCATTCCTTTTTATCGGATAGATACTTCTCCGTTTTTGAGGATGAGGTGTCATCGAGCCAGCTGCAACTGAGTCACGGCGTTCCCCAGGGATCATCACTAAGCCCCACGCTGTTTAACATTTATATGAGACCTCTGGCTGAGGTGGTGCTTCCTTGGGGAATTCAGCTTATCACCTACGCCGATGACACGCAGCTGGTTGTTTCTTTGGTGAGGGACGATGCTTTACATCAGGGGGTCAACAACCTGACCCCGTGTCTCACCAAAGTCCTTGAATGGACGACCTCGTCTTGTTTAAAGTTAAATGGAGCCAAAACGGACATTATGCTGTTGGGCTATAAAGCCCCAATTAACTTGGACCCCTGGTGGCCGCACTGTCTGGGACCCCCTCTGAAGCCTAAGACCAAAATAAAAAGCTTGGGGGTCTGGTTGGACTCCGCCCTGAACTTCCAACATCAGGCTAATAAGGTGACCGCGACCTGCTATGGGTTGATGAGAGTTCTTAAAAAAGTCCTAGACCTTCTTCCTTTTGAAGCTAGAAGTGTATTGGTCCAGTCGCTGATTCTTTCGCGACTGGATTATGCTAATGCTATCTATTTGGGGACCCTAGCAGCTACAATAAAAACTCTGCAAGCTGTGCAGAACTGCGCAGCTCGCTTGCTTATGAAAGTTCCCAAACGATGTTCAGCAAAGGCCTCAATTTGTTTGCTCCATTGGCTACCAATTCAGGAAAGGATTGTGTTTAAGACTATGGTGCCGATTAGGATCCTGGAGAAACCGGGTACGAACCGTCGGACGGAGGCTTTTCTCCGTCCGACTCGTACCCGGTTGTAAAACTTCACAAACATGCAAGTACGATTCGCACGGAAACACCATTTCCGTACGAGTCGTACAAAACACCGACCGACGAAAATATACATACGAATGTGATCCGGGAATGCTCCGACGTGACGTCGGGACGCTTTCAGGCAGCGTTTCACGACCCAGGAAGTACGAATCGAACCGACAGCAGTCCGGACGGCAATATTTTTACGGCACCCAAAAAGTGCCGGAAAAGCAAAGTACGCCGCGAAACGACCAGATTAGGGGGCCCGGTACGCGCCGTACCCCCCCCAGCTCCCGTGAGTACACGCCGTACCCCCCCAGCCCCCGTGAGTACGCGCCGTACCCCCGTGTATGCACACCCGTGTACGTACGTGCCGAACCCCCGTGTATGTACACCCGTGTCCGTACGAGTCGAACCCCCACCCGTGTACGTACAAGTCGAACCCCCACCCGTGTACGTACGAGTCGTACCCCCACCCGTGTATGTACACCTGTGTACGTACGAGTCGTACCCCCACCTGTGTATGTACGGTGCGTACCCCCAGCGCGTACTCACGGGGGCTGGGGAGGGTACGGCGCGTACTCACGGGGGTTGGGGGGGGTACGGCGCGTACTCACGGGGGCTGGGGGGGTGTTCGTTGCGTATGTGGGCACATGTCTCCATGGTTGCTATGGGAGTTCGGTGCGGACGGTGTTTTTTCCATACGGTTGTAACATCGGACGTACGGGATGGATCGTACTTGCGCGGTCGGACTTCACTTTTCACATTTGTACGGTAAATCGTCCGGGGACGTGTCGGACACTTTTTCCGACCCGAGGACGTGTGGGGAATTATTCCCAATGCGATTCGTATGGACTTTTTCCCATGCGAATCGTACTTGGCAGTTTGTACGGCACTTGTACGATTCGTACGGTAAAAAGACCGGATACGAGTCGTACGGGGAAATTTTTTACAGGATCGTAATCGGCACCTAAGTGTCTGGCACATAAGTCCATCCACAATATGGGCCCTTCCATTTTGGATCCCCTGTTTCGTCGCCATCAATCGGTTAGATCTCTTAGATCCAACCAACGAAATCTGCTTGTAGTTCCCAGGGTGAAGTTGGCCCGGGTGGGCGGCCGCCTACTCTCTGTCAAAGCGGCTAAAGGATGGAATAAACTCCCTGACAACATCAGGCATGAATCAAATCATATCGCTTTCAGGAAGCAACTAAAGACATTTTTGTTTAATAATGTCCTCTAATGTCCTTTAGGTCTTACAGCGCTGGGATGCTCTAGGGTAGCCATGCGCTATACAAGAAAGTATTCATTCATTCATACATGGGTTGCACTCGCTATTAGGAAGGGAACACCCATTCCTAATAGCGAGTCGCAAAACCTATTTAGCGAGTCACAAATAAATTGTGAGTTGCTAAATAGGCTTTGTACATGGCCTGTGCTGTCATTGCATGCGCAAACAGGTTCGCAAACCAGTTTGGACATGCAAAAACGGTAGTACATCTGTCTTTTACTTTTGGTGATATTACAAGAGGATACAAGCAGGTTGCCCTCATAACTTTATACATGCGAGAGGATCATTAGGAACACCAACAACTGATAAGGTTTGGGCCAAAGATGACCCCTACATAGGTGATGGCACCCCAATGCTACTTTTCTTTTGAGCTGTCTCTTTTCTGCTTACATTCCACTGGAGCACTGTAAAAAAATCACACATGCCTATGGTGAACAAACAATGTCCGCCCACCTGAGCAGGCCAAAGCTCAATAAAGTAATGTCGCAATACTGGGGTTAATCAACAGGGAGAGGTGAAAATATCACATATCTCCATGGGAATCTATTATGCAAGTATAGCATTCACTGGATGTGTGGTGTTAAATCAGACCTTTCAGAAGTTTTTGAGGAATGTCCGAAACTTCTCACCATGGGGCATATTTACAAGGGCATTGCGTTAAAGGAACTTCACTTTAAACGACGTTCCGGTGGCACAATGCCCTGCTCCATATTTACCAAGTGGCGTTAAGCCACTTTTTGTGGCTTAACGCTGCATTATAAATATGGAAATCTTTCATGCAGATATCTGTATGAAAGGGGCGTGCAATGAGTGTTGCTGTTGGCGTTCCAAACGACACCAATTGCTTTTTGACGCTGCCTCAGATTTACAAGGAGGTGTAAATCTGAGGCAGGGAAAAAAATGAACGACATGCAATAGCTGGTGTTAGAAAGGCAAAACGAGGAGAAATACTTTTATTTCTCCTCGATTTTGCTTTAGCTGGGTGAGAGGTAGCTAATTTTAGCACCAGTGCGGGGGGCGTGGCCTGCTGTGCTGCGAAATGGCTGCTTCTTGAGCGAGCTCCGCCGGCCGGAATGTTATCCTTGAATGATCCTGCACTTTCGGATTGACTGGACCCGCCCGGACCTGCTGCGGGGCTGGCGCAGGCTGTGTGGCATGGGCAGGGAAAAAACTGAAGGTGCGTGGTGACAGAGATGTGAGACATCACCTGCCGAAGTATTGGCTGCGGAGGGACCGGACGCCTCTCTGGTGCTTGGGAGGTGCCGCCAAAATCGAGCCCGGGGCACCCGTGCCGCTGAAGGCCCTAAAGCCGGCGTGGTGACTCTGCACCTATTACTGGGGGAAGGCCTGGCTGAGCGGCCCTGCGGAACCCGGACGCCGACTCCGGCATCGCTGTCGCTGCTCTGCTTGATCACCTGTGGATCCAGCGGGTACGCCTAGGAGGCTGCTCGGACCTGGGCGCGGCCACGGAAAGTGTGACATCCTGCCCGGTCGCATAGAGAATCTCTTGGTGCGGTGCGGGGGAGAGGCGGGCGCCGACCTTGAGGAGCGGGCGCTGCTGCACCGGTGTGTGCTGCTGCTCCGGTGGCGGTACTGGAACTGCCGATCTGCGGTGCCGGTGAGGGCGCATTTGGCGGCCGCCATTTTCTTCGGTGCAGGAGCTGCTATCAGCGTGAGCATGCTGTTTGGAGAAGCAAAGGAGGTGAGACACCGGGCTGTAGCGCTGTACCTGCTGTGAGGATCGTGGGTGCTGGATGCAGGACGAAGGTACCCCCTGCGAGTTGTGAAGGTGATTTGCTGTGATGCTGTGCGGCTGCTCCCCCCCTTGGTGTCATAGGCACGCATCAGACTGACTTGGGTGTATTGGCCGGCACGGTTGTACCTACCCGCTGAGTAGCGGCTACTCAAGACTTTTGCGGTCGCCTGGCGCTGGGCCGCATTCGGCACTATCACTAAGCAGGCGTTAGGGTCAGCCTGGATCCTGACCATTGCAGGCAGAGCCGGGAGGAGATCGCTGACGCCCATAGCTGCCGTGGAATTGGGCCTGCCTGTCTTGTGGGCAGCGCCCGGTTATCCCGTGCTCGGGGCTGCAGAGGCGGTCGATAGGCCTGATCGGCTCGCGGCGCGGCGAACGACACACTTTTGAGGGTGGAAGAAAGGTTGTGGCCCTGTCCCATCGTGCCGCTTGAAGGACACCTTGCCTGTACTGCGCAAAATATAGGAGGTAGAGATCCATTCGTGAGACAGCGGTATTCCTTTATCCTGCAGCTCGCAGGTGTCGCAGCGTGCCCGCCGACATGGGGAAACACAATGCGAAACAGCCGAAACTCACCTTCGACCATAAAAGGGCGACGAGGCAGGCAGAGTCCGAGGCTGAGACGCAGGCGGAGGGCCGGCGCGAACCCGTCGCAGAGCACCACGGGGAGGATTTGAGGTCCCTCATGCTGGAGATGAGGTCTAGTCTCCGCAATTTTGACACTAAATTGGACACCCTCACATCGCAACTTGACTCTGTTAAACCGCAGGTTGCCACACATGAATTGCGCCTAGACACGCTCGACAATCGTACAACTGACCTCCATGAGTTTCAAGTTGAAACTAAGGAGCAACTATCGCATATGGATAAACTACTGAGAGTCATCAGAGCGAAGAACGACGATTTGGAAGCCAGGTCGCGACGCAACAACCTCCGCGTTACGGGGATTCCAGAAACTACAGCTATGTCTAAAATGCAGACCTATATTGCGGACTTACTTCATGAACTCTTTGACCCGCATCTCTCTACAGTCTTTGTGGTAGAAAGGGCGCACAGGTCGCTGGGTCAGAGACCGCCAGTTGGAGCACCGCCTAGGCCTATCATTGCAAAGCTTCTGAACTACCAAGATAGAGACATTATCCTTAGGCTCGCCAGAGAGAAAGGCAAGATCACGCATCAGGGAAACGCCATTTCGTTCTTTCCGGATTTTACCCCAGCTGTCCAAGCGACGAGGAGGGAGTTACTCCCGGCTAAGAGACTCCTTCTGCAGGCGCAGGTCTCCTACTCTTTGCCCTACGCAGCGAAACTTAGGGTGTCCTTTGAGGGCACCACACATTTTTTCACAGATGCTAAATCAGCGCTGAAATTTGCCAAACACGTAGGTGGCAGGAGGCATGGGAAGCAAACTGAGGGTGCGGAGGCGACAGCGGGCCATTTGAGTGACAATGACTAACAAGGGTATCGTATTGATGTATATTGTCTCAGTGGTTATGCAACCTGGTGAACCTGTGCCTTGTTGTTGCGAGTGTCTGCTCCTCCTTCTAAAAAGTCCTGGCCTGTTTCCGCTGGTGTGGCCTTGGGCGGACCTCGACGTCTGCAGATCTTCCGGCCACCCTGTTCCACACGGGGGAGACGCTGGCACAGTCACGCCCCCATGGGAAGGTTCCTTGACTTGTTGTATGCTTTCTATTTTGGGATGGGTAATCCACAACCTGATTGGGGGGTTGGAGTGGGAGGTGGGTGGGTAGTTGGGGCTTCATTTGGTTCCTTAATGCCTGTATCAACGTCATCCGATATGTGGTTGCTGTCCTATGTGGGGGATGTGGGTGCTGTGGGTCTTATCGTTTCGCTATAGGGGACACACACAAATCCCCTACTGTACTGAACTGTTTAACGTGGAATGTCCGGGGCCTGAATGATTGTAGAAAAGCTAGATTGGTACATGCTTTTTTAGCCCGCCACAACATTGATATTTGCCTACTTCAAGAAACCCATCTGAACACCTCACCGTCGCCGAGGCTTCGCCACGCCAGATGGGGACATGTATATTCTGCAGCGTATTCCAACTATGCCCGAGGGGTGGCTGTATTGATTAAGCGAGGATTAGACTGGAAGGAAGGGAAGGCACAAAGTGACCCGGAGCAGAGGTATATACTTGTTCAGGGGCTCTTATGTGGGTTGCAAGTGACCATCGTGGCTGTCTACGGCCCGAATGTGGACTCCCCAGAGTTCTTTCATAAGATCTGGCCGTTGGTGGGGACAACCGGGTGCAATACCATTCTCTGGGGTGGTGACTTCAATGCTGTCCTGGATGACGCACTTGACAGACAGGGTATTGCCCGTAGCCTACACCCAATGGCTGGCGCCGCTTTAAGGGCAATTGTGGCAGATGAGGGGTTAGTTGATGATGTGTAGCGGGAAAGGCATGGAGGGTTGAGGGAGGGCACCTGTATCTCTGATCACCGCTATGCATGGTCCCGCTTCGACTATGGGTTACTATCCCGAGATGTTGCTCTGTGGACAACGGAAGTTGAGCATCTGCCCCGCTCTCTGTCTGACCATGCGCCGTGTCTGCTGAGGCTGTCAGTGCCTGGTTTGCCCCATCGAAGCTTCTCATGGCGACTCCCACCGCATGCCCTGCTTGATGAGGCCTTCAAGGAAGAGATTAGGGGGGATATAACTGAGTATTTTGCGCTAAACACCGGATCGGTGACTACCGAATCCTCCCTCTGGGAAGCATTTAAAGTTGTTATTAGGGGCCAATGCATAGCCTGCTAGGCTGGGGTGCTGAAGGCAATACGAGGCACGCTTGCATCCCTGGAAGCTAGCATAAAAGATCTTGTAAAAACTTTTTATGAGACGGGCGCCCAAGATGCCATAGGTCTCTTGAAGGCTAAGTTACTGGAATACGCTGAGGAGGCAAATCGCGAGGTAAAATTTTTGGGCAAATATGCTGAGGCCAGGAGGTATGGAGAGGGGGATAGACCAGGCCGCACACTGGCAAATATGATAAGACCGTCTAGATCGACGACATACATTCACGAGCTGCACACGAAGTCGGGCGCCACGATTAGGGGACAGGGTGCTATCCTGAATGCCTTTTCGGGCTTTTACTCCGGCCTGTACACCGCCACTCAGGAAGCAGGTCCGGTAGGGTTGGAACCTTTCTTGGAATCCATAGCGTTGGTCTGGTTTAATAACACCCATAGGGACTATATGGACCTACCGATTACCGCGGAGGATGTGGCCCAAGTAATCAAAAGCCTACCTTTGGATAAGGCCCCTGGCCCAGATGGCCTGACTACTGCTTTTTATAAGGCATATGCTGTGGGACTGGCTCCCCGACTGTTAGCAGTTTACGAGGAGGCTTTGGAGGTGGGGATACTGCCTGCCACAATGCGTGAAGCATTGATTATTACACTGCTAAAACCTGACAAACCGGCGGAGGAGATGGACTCCTACAGACCTCTTTCTCTGATCAGTGTGGATGTGAAAATTCTCGCCAAATTGATTGCCAACAGGGTTCAGCCTATGCTGCCTTTAATAGCCTTACCAGATCAGTTGGGATTCATTCCGGGGCGTTCTACATCCCACAACATACGTATGATTTTTTCTACCCTACATTACTTGCACCCGGATGCCACCAAAGCCTTCGACACTCTTGAATGGCCATATCTATTCGCAATACTGAGTCGAATAGGTTTTAGCCCGTTACTCATTAAAAAGATTCGGTTGTTATATACTATGCCAAGTGTCAGGGTAAATGGAATGGTATCTGACTCGTTCCCCATTTCGCGCGGTACGCGTCAGGGGTGCCCGCTATCCCCGCTGCTATTCGCAATAGCGATGGAGCCTCTGGCGGCCCGCATCAGACAACACCATACAGCGCGGGCATAGGGTTCAGCTCCAGATGTTTTTTGATATCGCTATCTGCAGATGCTGTGACACTTTATCTTATAAACCCGGAGGAGAACCTGTACAAAATACTGCGTGAATTTATCCGATTTGAAGGTTTGGCTGGGATCTCGGTGAACTGGTCTAAGTCGGTGGTTTTTCCACTGACGGACGGCACCCCGAGGGTCACTTCAGACTACCCCCTAAGGTGGGAGGCGGAAGCTGTTAAATATCTAGGTATCTGGCTAAGCCGTGACCCTCAGGAGATTTGGAATTTGTACTATGGCAGAGCTGTTGCATGGCTAGAGGAGAAGGTGAAGATATGGGTGAGACTGCCTCTGTCCCTAACGGGCAGGATCGCACTGGTTAAAATGGTCGTATTGCCTAAATTTTTATATTTGTTTGCGAATATCCCAATTCCTTTGACATCCCAGTGTATTGCGATGCTGCGCTCACACCTGCTTAAGCTGGTCTGGGCTGGCGGCCAGGCACGGGCATCCTGGGATCTGCTGACCTTGCCTTTAAAACAGGGAGGGCTGGGGACACTGGATATGCGACTATACGCCCTCTGTGCACAAGCCCAATTTTTGCATTTGGGAACCATTTGTACAGTGGGCTCAAGCGCGGAGGGAAGTAGATGAGGAGGGAAATGTTCCAGATGGGTAAGACCGAAGATGAAGGGATTTGATCTGTGTCGATATGTGGAGGAGCTGGGTATTCGGTCTGACTATTGGCACGCGGGAGGGAGGCATGTGTAGACACTGTCTGACCCCATCACTCTATGTCGCAACTGGATGTCCCAGTAGTATGTAACAATGCTAATGTGTAGGCATATCAGTCAAAAATGGCCCGAGCATGCAGTGGATGTTGTAATATGTGTATGTATCTAAGTGTACCAGAGAGACTCACTGCTTATGCTATATGTATATGAAAGACATTTCAAGCAACGCAACTGTCGATTGGTTGTAACATTACCTGGCTTGTTTTGTTGGTTATGTTATGTAACTTTATGATAATTTCAATAAACAAATAATAAAAAAATAAAAAAATGTTTTAGCACCAGCGCTAGTGAAAACACAGGGGTGCCCCATATTGCTGTAAATGTGGCACATCCCTGCGTTTTGGAAATGTGGGAGATCATAGCTGCCAAATTTGGCGCAGCTCCGTGATCTGATTGTTCATTGTACATATGTCCCTATGTGAGGAGGGGGTGAGGCTTTGTGCCATGCACAGAGTGAGGCATTGTTACCCACTGGCTTCTCCCACTGGACATTGTCTGCGCAGAGACTCCACACAATGAGATAGAAATATGTTCTCTGCAGGGGCTTCCTACTCATTATGTGCACACTGAGTGATATTGGGTCCTCACCGGGTGACCGTGTGAATGCAGAAGATATTGTGTGACACTGTGAATTGGAAGGTCCGCACAGGCAGCAATGGTAAGCACCCTCACAGAAGACACCAGCAAAGGGGCAGTAGTAGTCTTCCACCACACATAGCGTAGCTGGCAATTTATGCCATATCAGGTATGGCAGACACAGTGGCAACTCCTCTGCTAAGGCGAAAGAGCGTCGCCCCACTGCTCTTAGAGCAGTGAAAAAGGCCAAAAATGATAATAACAACATTATTATCATTTTATTTTTCATTATTGTGAGGCTGATGGTGCAGGGGGAGTCGTTTGTGCACACTTAAGTGCGCATGACTTCTTTGCCGGTCTTCTTGGGGGATATGCACAGGCTCCCCGTGCCCATCTGAGTGCCGCTCCCCAGTGCTCAGACCAATCACAATGCTGCATTGGAAAGTTGTGATTGGCTCAGGGGAGCCTGTGTGCCCGGGTGCTTCCTGCAGCTTCTTCAAGACTGGAGTCAGAAAGAGAAGAGAAGCCGAGACGGAGGAGAGACGGCGGAAAAGGTAAATGGTTTTTTGCAAAAATATTTTTCAACTCCTCTTCCTCAAACACCCCCACCACGCCACCCCGTTCCCTACCAGCCGCCACTGGACAGACACCTTCTGCCACTCAAAGCATTCAACCGAGAGCAAAATGCATGCTAAGATTTTAACTCTTTACTTTCAGTGTCAAAAGCACAAATACAGAACCCTGAATGCAAAGTGCTGTAAGCTAAAAAAAATAAAAACCATCAGGACTAGCTGAAGGTGTCACACAAAGGATGCAGTGGTGTTCAGGGTATAATAATTAGTTTGGCCCAACTAAAAAAAATATGGTCCCTTTTCATATCCCTTTACCCAACCTTGAGATCAATTCCGTACCGCACTCCCCTCATCCCTGGTGCTCAGTATCTTCATGGTGCCAATACAGACCACTGCCAATGTCCAAGTATCAGTCCCCAATTGTGTTCAGCCCACTGTCAGCATCGATCCTGCTATCCCTGACGCCCCTGCTATGTGACACCCACCCATCAGGGAAATTCACCAGCGCTGATAGCTCTCGGAGACCTCTGCCCTCATCAATATGACACATTCTATTTATTTAATTTACGTTAGAAGAATGAATAACCGATTCAGCTTTGCCCAGTGTACACACTGGCGCACACTCACCCATCTACATACACACTTACTAACACCCACAAGCTTGGACACATATAGCCACCATTCACTATGCACGCACTAATACAGCTACATTTATACATACACAGAAACACAAACGCACTAAACATTTCTTTTTTTTTAAACTTAGCAGCGGTGAAGCTTCTGAGCTTCCTGGAGGGTGGGACTAGGTTGGGATGAGGTGTCACTGATTGACACTTGATCCTGAGCACACCGGGATCTAGGGCTTGGCTTTTGAGTGGCTCTAATCCTTTCTTAGCAACCGCTCTCAAGCGGTCCGCCTTGCGAATTTCTCTTCTGCCAAAATGAAACTGACTTGCGGAGTACCCCAGGGCTCCTCTCTTCCACCGCTTCTTTTCAATCTGTACCTATTACCCTTGATCAGATCTCTTGGAGAAAGAAAGGCCATCGCCTTCAACTATGCTGATGACCTTCAACTGATATTTGATATTGATCAATCGGCATCCTCTGTCCTCAACTTTTAATCCACCATGCAATTTATCAGTGAATGGATGAATAGCAATAATCTAAAATTAAACCCTGATAAAACAGAGTTGATCCTAACAGGTGGGCAAGCCAATCCTTGCAATTCCAACTTCTGACCACCCTAATTAGGAAACGCCCCACTCCCAGCATGCTCCATCAAAAGTCTGGGTATTGTTATCAGCAGTGATCTGTGTGTGAAAGCCCAAATTGGGACAGTGGTTTCCTCCTGCTTCTTCCAGCTGCGTCGAATCAGGAAGATTAGTAGATTTCTGACTACAGGAGCCCTAATCTTAGTCATCTTGGCACTGACTATGCCATCTCACTTTATGCAGATACTTGCAGTTGGTGCAAAACCAAGCAGCCAGATTAATCCATCACCAGCCCAAATGGCACCATGTCAAACCACTAATGGAAAGTCTACACTGGCTCCCAGCTGCCAAATGCTGCGCATTCAATCTGGGGTGTATCACCTTTAAAGCTCTATACGGCAACAGCCAAGCATTTGTATACTCTCAGATTCAGCTATCGGACCTGGCTGTTCCGCCAGGCATATGACTAATCCCCTCATTGTTGCATCACTCCCTGGACTGTAGCGCCATGAAACTGCTTCGTGTATGTGCGCTTTATAAGCTCTTTTAACATAACATAACAGCACTTCAGGGCTTAAAATTGAAATACCCAGATTCATTGCTATTAGGTGACGTTCCCCCTAGTCATAAAGGGGAGGTCCTCAAGGCGCTTTGGAGGGCTGAGGAAGTCATGGCCAGAGGACTGTGAAATCCTCAGCCCAGCAGAGTTCAGCTCAGGATGCCAGGCGCCAGCCCATATAGGGCATGCATCTGCCTAGCTGCCTGACTTGAACTTAAAGAATGTCTGTCAGGCTGACCTTTGTCCGCCTGACAGACACTTTATATGTCTGCAAAAAGATGGGGGAGCGGGGCCTTTCACCCCTTAACAGCAGGACATTCCTGCTTAAACCTATGCTAAGATTCAGATATGAAAAAGACTTGTAGTTATTTTCTATTAATGAAAAGCCCACATTTTGTTTTCTACCCATGTATTAAATTGTAAAATCAGCACGAAGCACGAGTATATATCATTTGTTTGGTTTTATATTTGTGGCACTTCGATCTGTCTAGACAACAACTATTGTACATGCAGTACAAATAAGCAATAATTTCTGTTATGAACTGCCTCTATTCTCTAGAAGCCTCTTACCCTCTCTGCTTGGCTTACCCTCCAAACACACACCTCGCCTACGGGTACAGTGAAATATTGTTCACTATACAAAATCCAAAACTAATCCTTGCACATTCTTCAGGACTTTTAAGAAACAGCTATATAATCAATTCAAGCAAAGGTATGAATCATGAACAGTAAGCGAGTAGGTGACCACAGAAACAACATGAAATGAGTTAAATTATAAACAAGCATTTGCAATGCAATAGGTCTCGCATTTATAAGAGTTTGAGCTATTGGCATTGTAAAATTACAATGCCTTTTATTTATGTTTTGGTTTTAAAACAAATAAAAGGCATTGTCATTTACAATGTCAGTAGCATAAACTCACATAAAAGCAGTGTGTGGAGTGCAGCAGTGTGCGGCGTGCAGCAGTGTGCGGCGTGCAGCAGTGTGACGCGTGCAGCAGTGTGCGACATGCAGCAGTGTGCGGCGTGCAGCAGTGTGCGGCGTGCAGCAGTGTGCGGCGTGCAGCAGTGTTTTGTGTAGCAGTGTGAGGCATGCAGCACTGTGACGTGCAGCGGCGTGCAGCAGTGTGCGGCATGCAGCAGTGTGCTGCGTGCAGCAGTGTGCGGCGTGCAGCAGTGTTTCGTGTAGCAGTGTGAGGCATGCAGCACTGTGGCGTGCAGCGGCGTGCAGCAGTGTGTGGCGTGCAGCAGTGTGCTGCGTGCAGCAGTGTCGTGCAGCATGCAGCAGTGAGTAATGCAGCAGTGTGCAGCAGTGTGTGGCATGCAGCAGTGTGCCGTTGCATCAGTGTGTGCTGTGCAGCAGTGTGTGGCGTGCAGCAATGTTTCATGCAGCAGTGTGTGGCATGCAGCAGTGTGCGGCGCGCAGCAGTGTGCGGCATGCAGCAGTGTGTGGCAGTGTGTGGCGTGCAGCACTGTGAGGCAGTGTGTGGCGTGCAGCAGTGTGAGGCGTGCAGCAGTGTGTGGCGTGCAGCGGCATGCAGCAGTGTGTGGCGTGCAGCAGTGTGAGGCATGCAGCAGTGCAGCGGCGTGCAGCAGTGTGCGGTGTGCAGCAGTGTGCTGTGTGCAGCAGTGTGCGGCGTGCAGCAGTGTTTAGTGTAGCAGTGTGAGGCATGCAGCACTGTGGCGTGCAGCGGCGTGCAGCAGTGTGCTGCGTGCAGCAGTGTCGTGCAGCATGCAGCAGTGAGTAATGCAGCAGTGTGCAGCAGTGTGTGGCATGCAGCAGTGTGCCGTTGCATCAGTGTGTGCCGTGCAGCAGTGTGCGGCGTGCAGCAATGTTTCATGCAGCAGTGTGTGGCATGCAGCAGTGTGCGGCATGCAGCAGTGTGCGGCGTGCAGCAGTATGTGGCAGTGTGTGGCGTGCAGCAGTGTGTGGCAGTGTGTGGCGTGCAGCAGTGTGAGGCGTGCAGCAGTGTGTGGCATGCAGCGGCATGCAGCAGTGTGTGGCGTGCAGCAGTGTGAGGCATGCAGCAGTGTGAGGCGTGCAGCAGTGTGAGGCGTGCAGCAGTGTGAGGCATGCAGCAGAGACACGTGGAGGGTGAGGAGAGACACGTGGAGGGAGAGGAGAGACACGTGGAGGGTGAGGAGAGACACGTGTGGAAGGTGAGGAGAGACACGTGTGGAGGGTGAGGAGAGACACATGTGGAGGGTGAGGAGGAGACACATGTGGAGGGTGAGGCGGAGGGTGAGGAGACACGTGTGGAGGGTGAGGAGAGACACATGTGAAGGGTGAGGAGAGACACGTGTGGAGGGTGAGGAGAGACGTGGAGGGTGAGGAGAGACACGGGTGGAGGGTGAGGAGAGACACGTGTGGAGGGTGAGGAGAGACACGTGTGGAGGGTGAGGAGAGACGTGTGGAGGGTGAGGAGAGACACATGGAGGGTGAGGAGAGACACGTGGAGGGTGAGGAGAGATATGGAGGGTGAGGAGAGATACGTGGAGGGTGAGGAAAGACACGTGGAGGGTGAGGAGAGACACGTGGAGGGTGAGGAGAGACACGTGGAGGGTGAGGAGAGACACGGAGGGTGAGAAGAGACACGTGTGGAGGGTGAGGAGAGAGACGTGTGGAGGGTGAGGAGAGACGTGTGGAGGGTGAGGAGAGACGTGTGGAGGGTGAGGAGAGACACGTGGAGGGTGAGCAGAGACACATGTGGAGGGTGAGCAGAGACACGTGTGGAGGGTGAGCAGAGACACGGGTGAGGAGAGACACGTGTGGTGGGTGAGGAGAGACATGTGGAGGGTGAGGAGAGACGTGTGGAGGGTGAGGAGAGACACGTGGAGGGTGAGGAGAGACACGTGTGGAGTGTGAGTAGAGACATGTGGAGGGTGAGGAGAGACGTGGAGGGTGAGGAGAGACACGTGGAGGGTGAGGAGGGTGAGGTGGAGGGTGAGGAGAGACACGTGGAGGGTGAGGTGGAGGGTGAGGAGAAACAGAGTTGGAGGGTGAGGAGAGACGGAGGTGGAGGGTGAGGAGAGACGGAGGTGGAGGGTGAGGAGAGACCGAGGTGGAGGGTGAGGAGAGACAGAGGTGGAGGGTGAGGAGAGACCGAGGTGGAGAGTGATGAGATACCGAGGTGGAGGGTGAGGAGAGACCGAGGTGGAGGGTAAGGAGAGACCGAGGTGGAGGGTAAGGAGAGACCGAGTTGGAAGGGAATCAGAAGTGGAGGAGAGAGTGAGGTGGAGGGTGAGAAGAGACAGTGGAGAAGTGGGGGGAGGGGAGGATATCACTTTTACTTCCTCTCCTAGTGTAAGGTAACGCCCCCACCCCACAGGCCCTGCCGGGGCCGAGAGCAGATCACTGTTCGCATCAGCCGTCACCGAGACCGCTCCGTACATGTTGGTAAATAGAGGTTCCCTATCTGTTGATAATGGGATTCACTTGGGGGGCTGACTTACCTCCTCCACCCCCAGGGCCAACACTGAGAAGGCATCAAAGACCTGGTGCTGCCTATGCTGCAGTACTGCGAGAGAGAGGGATGGGGGGGCGGGCAGAGGAAGAGGAGTGGGGTTAGAGAAGGGACAGGTGGGGAGAGAAAGAGGAGAGAAGGGACAGAGACAGAAAAGGAGCAAAAAAAGAATTAGAGAGAGTAAAGAGGAGAGTTGGGGAAAATGAAAACATTACGAGAGAACATGTAGCAAAGAGGTGGAAAGAGAAGATGGGAGAGAGTAAGGACGCAGCCAAGAGATAGGGCAGAGACAAAAAGAATCGAAACAATACAAAAGTATTTTCCAAACTCGTAAATAACCACAGGCCAAACAACTGATCTGCAATGAAGCATCCGAATCCGGTATATCATGACGTTAACCATGCAATAAAAAATAAATATAAAAAAAAAAAAACACCCAAAAACACGTATACACCATGTTGACCCTTTTCCATGCAACGTATTCTAAAACGCCATTCTCATTCATACATTCACAGCAAACCTGTTCACAAGAGTGACAGAAAATTTGGTATGTGTTACATTTTTGTTTACATCCATACCCGCTCACTTATGCAATTAAAGGATTCATGACCACACGGTTAAACAAAACGTACTGACACACACTCCCGATCTGTGAAACGTTCACCCCACTTTCTCGAAATTGAAACCAGTGCATGTGTCCGATGAACTTCCTCCCGCTTATCTGAATGCACCAGTGGCAGAAGATAGTCACCATCTAGCAACAACACAATTAAAGGGAGGCATGTCTGTCTCTCCCCACCGCCACATGTCTCTGAGTCTTACTGTCTCATGCGAGATCTCCCTCTAGGAGACAGCTGACACCGACTCTTCCCCTGAGACAGTACGGGAGATGCATGTGTGTGCATAGTGTGTGTGTGTCTATATGTATATATCTGTGTGTGTATGCATGTGTGTGTGTTTGTATGTGTATATGTTTGTGTATGCATGTGTGTGTTGGTGTGCAAGTATGGGTGTGTCTTTGTGTTCATTTGTCTTCATGGATGTGTACACATATGTTTGTGTGTATACCTATGTCTGTGTATGCATGTTTGTGTGTATGTATATGTGTTTGAGTATGTTGGTGTGCGTGCTTGTTTATATGTGTATGTGGGGTTGGTGTGTTGGTGTGCATGTATATGCATATGTTTATGCATGTCTGTGTGTGTTTGTATATGTTCATATGTGTGTGTAAATGCATGTGTGTGTTTGTATGTGTGCATAGTTGTGTATGCATGTGATCAGAGGGAAGAGTGCACTTGAGGGCAAAGAGGAAAACATACAGGGAAGAGTATGTGAGGGCAGAGAGAAAAATACAGAGGGAAAAGCACATGAGGGCAGAGAGAAAAATACAGAGGGAAGAGTCCATGTGAGGGAGGAGAGAAAAATAGAGAGGGAAGAGCTCATGTGAGAGCAAAGCGAAAAATACAGAGGGTAGGGCGCATGTTAGACTGGAGATAAAAACATAGAGGGAAGAGAGCATGTGAGAGCAGAGAGAAAAATATAGAGAGAAGAACACATGCGAGGGCAGAAAAAAAAATACAGAGCGAAGAGCACATGTGAGAGCATAGAGAAAAAATGCAGAGGGAAGAGTACATGTGAGGGAAGAGAGACAAATACAGAGGGAATAGCATGTGTGAGGAAAGAGAGAAAAATGGAGAGGGAAAAGCACATGTGAGGGCAAAGTGAAAATACAGAGGGAATAGCACATGTGAGACCAGAGAGAAAAACTAGGAAGAGCATATGTGAGGACAAAGAGAACAAGTACAGGCTATGCCAAGCGGAAGTGATTGCGTTTGCGATCAAACATCAAAGCGGCGAAAGTGAAAGTAATCGAGCAGAGCATCAAAGGGCTGGGTGAGAAGGGAGGGGGGAATGCAAGGGTCAAAGCGGCTAAAGTGAAAGTAATCGAGCAGAGCATCAAAGGGCTGGGTGAGAAGGGAGGAGGGAATGCAAGGAGCAGAGGAGCAGCTGTGCACTCAAGCCCTAGGCCAGAAAAACCATGTGGGTAGCACTTTTGAAAGTCCACTTACAAAATGTCTCAAAGAGACAGCTTTCGCTGTCTCAGCGAGACCTAAAAGGATACACAGAGAATAAATATAAGCAGTACCCCAGAGGGCTTCCACAGGTGTTGGTGGTACAGGGTCCAATTAAAAAGAGATCAATGAAATAAGTATATTTTCCCTAAAACCATAACCTATAAATGTTCAGTGTCCTATGTGGACAGGCCAGGGCCTTGGTCTTTTTTATGTCACTACAAATGACCATAAGATAAAGAGCTCATGACGTTTAACAAAAAACTGATGACAGGTTACTATCTTGTGGCACAAGCCAGTTTTGACCACTCCTGGCACCATCCAGATGCGCGAATTCCATATGGGAAACCTGAATGTGACCTGGTACTACCGCTTTCGTTATCTGCCCTTCTGCCCCAAGGTTTTTCATGTGACCCTATGATCCAGCGGTTCACCAACAACAAATACTCCACTACCATATACTCACCTGGGCCCATATACTCACGGTGGTAAAAAACGCTGGTCTGTTAAGGGGGTTTTCCATGTAATTTTCACAAACTGTTTAGGATTCGTTTATTCAATACCTTTTGTTCATCTCTAACTAAACCTTCACAGATCAACAAGTTCTTTCCTCTGGTCAATGGACCATTAGTTGAACTAGTTGATGGTGATAACTTTAACTTTCATTTATTAAAAGTAAATAACCACAGACTCAGGAAGTTTTAAATCTTTATCTAAATTAAATTTATGTGAACCATCTCAAAAATACAGTGTAGTCACCAACATTCACAGGAAAGAAAATTCTATTCATAAACACCATACATATATCTCGGACTCATGCAATAATCAAAACTTAGAGAGAGAAAGAGGACAGAGAGAGAAGAACCTTCAGCAAATAAAGAATATTTATAGTTACCAAGGATGGTGTGGAAGACCAACCCCCTGGCCAAAGGGCTGGTAAGGGTCCCCTGAGATAGGTCAGGAGACAAAGACTTCAGGACAGGAATCAGGACAGGATAGTTGACCTCTCTAGAACAGTGATGGTTGCGTCGTACCCCTCTCTGACACTCTCTTCCTCCTCGAGATTCTTCCGCAGTCTTCGAATCTAACCCAAAGTTAATTAGGATAAAGCGTTCTTCTTCAGGTTCCGCGATCAGTTCTTCATCAGCAACTCCCACATCTCCTAACAGTCAGCTTCTCTCCCCGACAGCAAGGCTTCATCATCATCATCTGCATTCAGCAATTCTCCAGTTCCATCTCTATCTCTAACTAACTAGAGCTATCTTAATTATACATTTCGTTCTGCATGTTCCACCCACTAAAGTTTCAATATCGTAAAAATACGAAATCTGATTGGTCAGGCAAGGGGGGTTCTTGATCACACCATGCTTACATGTCACTAAAATCAGTTCAACTATTGTTCACAAACCCTTCTCATTATTCTGTATTCATACGTTTTATTCCGATATACTAAGAGTATCAACATGGAAACAATTTAAGTCGGTCCTGAATGTCTTCCTTCATTGTTGACCTCTTCACCATCCTGTTCCCAAGATGTAGCATTTGTCCTTTGGCTCTCTTTCAACTGCTTTGTCATGGCCTTCATGGCTTCACTCAGTGGGCATGCACAGACTTCGCGTCACTCCATTCAATCCGGCTATGCAAGAGAGGCCCAAACACACACTAATGATAAAAGTCAGAAAACAGATGTTACTTTCTAAAATAAAGTTTTTGCACTGTATACCACCCACCTCCACTCTATCCCAGTTTATTTATTATATCTTTAACCCCACATTAGCATTAGTAAAACAACTCGATTTAGTTCAAATAAGCAGATGCCATGCACGTGAGTCTTCAAGACTCCATTTTAGTACCTTCTGCTCATGCGCCAGAATTTCCCTCCAAGCGTTATTTCGTCATCCTACTTAGATGTAGTTGATGCATTCGCACAACAGTTTCCCCGTTTAAAGCGGTATTAGTCCTTCTTTATTATTATCCGCGTTAGTACACACATAAGCAAGCTTTGTTAGTGAGTTAAACGAGTGAATTGCTTCTGAGCAAGTCTCTTTTCTAGGAGTTCTTGCACCATCAATCCCCTCTCTGATGGCATTTTGAGCCATCACAAAATTACCCATCCCTCTTCAGATGCCAACTTTAGCAATTCTCAGTTTTCTCCTTCTTCTTTCCTCATTTCGTCAGTTGCTTCCTTTCCCTATAAATCTTTAATCTTCTTGTATAGCTTTCCTTTTATTTCTTCTAACTGAATCTCTTCATATTCCCTCTTCTGTTTCTTTCCTTTCTCTTTCCTTTCTGTATGTATCCTTCTTTTTCCTTTGCTTCTGCAACACTTTCATGTGATCATTACTATCAGTACTATTGTCATCATCACAACTACTGGTAATATTATTTGTCCTAAGAAACTTTTTCAAAAATTAGTAAACCATCTCCCTATTGATGTGATGCTTTTTGTTAGTCTTTCCCATACACCGTAAACCTCCAGTTGGGTCAAATCTTTATGAATTCTTGTAATATTTTACATATACCCTTTAATTTCCTGAATTATCAACATACCACAGACTCCGCCCTCTTTTGCCAACAAGATGTCAAGCGCAAGATGATTTTGTAAAACCATAGACCTTATAGCAACCATTTCTGTATTAATCATTAAGAATCCTCCAGCAGTATCAGTTGAAAGACGATCAACTACTGTTGACAATTTACACATTTTCTGTGAATTTAGAATGACTCCAACTGAGGGTATCAATGCACCAACTATATCTACCACTATTTCTGAAAAACTAGCTCTTCTTCTTCGTGTTAGTCCATTAGATATTTCATTGATTCCATTGATTCTGTTCACATGGTAAATTTTCGGAAATACTATTCCAAAATAACAGCTCCCGTACCACCCTGCAGGCAACCTATAATAGGCATTATTCCCGCATACATTGTATACTCCTGGAAATACCAGATTGTTTCCCCCTTTTAGTCCCCAGCCCCCTAGAATTATGAAGTTGTCTTCACATTAACTGGAACCAAGGAAAATGTTATTATAATTAGTCTTTGATCTATGGAGGCAAAATGTTCCCTTCTTCACAAAGTCTAGGGACATTGCAGCATAAGACTTGCCCTTTTCATAACTTCCCTCTTTCTCGGGTAATGGAGGTACATGGGATTTTATTATAACAGATTTCAGTTTAGCAGCTTACTTTGTTAAATCCTGTCTCCTTTCCTCTACTAAATTTAAAAACTCTTTTTCTTCTTCACGCAATATACATGTAAAATTATCTCCGTGTGCCTGTACTATATCTATTGGGCTCATTGTTAAGAAAATTTCACCCATAAACTGTGCATCTTTACTACTAAGTACTGGATTCATTTTCTTTCAAATAGGTATTTCTGAAAACACTACATCTAAGTTTGAATAGAAATATTGAAGTTTCCAGGTTTCATAAAATAAACTTGATAAAACACTACATGATACACCATATGTTAAAGGTATAAGGTGATAAGTTACCCCTTCTGACACTGATGAGGGTAATTTCATACAGACATATCAATCACTAATCTCCATTGCATCTACTTTCTCATTAGTAACTGTATTATTCTTATTACTTGTTACCATTAACAAAGGTACCACCAAAGTTAGAAATAACCATACTAATGTTAATAATGAAATACTACATAAACAAACTCTAAGACATCTTTGTTTCAGATTCCGTTTCGGTTGTTCAGTCACTCTAACTTCTGCCATCTTCAATCTGGGAAAATTTATTTTCTCTTTTTCATTCTTTGTCTAAAATTTCTTAAAATTCAGTCTTTTGTTTTAAGGAGGTCTTAATTTGTTTTCATCAATCTGTGCAATATGTACATTCTCTGATTCTTCACATAAATCTAACTTTTCAAAGTCTTCTAGTATAACATAGGTCCACTCAGGGGCCTTGTATTTTCTGTTCAGACTTCTTAATCTCGGGTTTCTTCGTGTGAGTTTAACTAAAGTGTGTTTAGATTGCGTCTGAATTGTCAGTTCATTTACTTGCTCTGGGTTCTTTTCTGACTTTCTTAAGCAATATCTTAGTCTTTTCACTCCAACTGGCCAATTATCTCCTTTCCTAACTGTTTTGACATGAACTGCACTTTCACCTTCTCCGCCTTCTTCTAAAGTTCTTTTATTTTCACTTGGTCTGGGCTCAATCTGTTCTTGTTCTTTTCCACTCTAATTGTTTTGTTCTGTATTTTCTTTATTGTTTTCTTCTTCTACCTGTACCTGTTCAGGTCTTATTATCGTTATATCTTCTTCCGCCTGAACCTGTTCCTCTTCTTTCTGGTCCTGTTCAGGTCTTATTACAAGTTGTTCTTCTTCTGCCTGAACCTGTTCTTCTACCTCTATCTGATCCTGTTCAGGTCTTATTATTATTTGTTCTTCTTCTGCCTGAACTTGTTCTTCTACTTCTATCTTGCCCTGCTCAGGTTTCTGAATGTCTTGATTCACCTCTACATGAGTGTGTTCTTCTTTCCTGGTCTTTTCCTTTCTACCTTCCTGTTCTCCTAATTTGATTCTTCTTCTTGTTTTACCAGCACCTTCAGGTATTTCAATCACTGGTATCCAATCCTCCTGACTTGTACATGGCTGTTTGTCATATAGTTGTCTTTCAGACTCTGTCACTCTAGATTCTTCGACTTCACGATTTTAAATTTCTTACGTCTCAGCTTGTTCAGTCAGCAGCTGCTCTGGTTGTTCAGATGGGCTCGGAAATCTTCTAGTATGACTAGCGTGAATCCAATTGGGTGAACCTGCATACTTCACTGCTGTGGTAGTGACTAGTATGACTTGACGTGGTTTATCCCACCTGGGTGCTAGACACGATTTCCTCGTGTGTTTCTTCACTAACACCCAGTCTCCAGGATTCAAATCATGCGCCTGGTTTGGCTGCCTTGCAACTGCGTCTTCTCCAACCTGATGAGAGACAGGAAGCACCAGGTCAGCCAATCCTTTGCAACAGTCCAATACCAGATCATCAGTTATATTCATCAATTTATTTCTAGGAATATATGCTTGTCTCATTGCCCTTCCCATGAGTATCTCATGAGGACTCAATCCTGCTTTTCTGTCAGGAATGCTTCTGAGACCCATCAGTACCAGTGGCAATGCATCTGGCCATTTTTGCATTGTGGATGCACACACCTTCCCTAAACTTGACTTGATTGTGCCATTAAGCTGTTCAACTACTCCAGAAGCCTCTGGACAATAAGCACAGTGCAGTTTTTGTTCAATGTTAAATGCAGCACAGATTAATCGAATTATCTCATTATTAAAATGATTTCCTCTATATGATTCCAAAGTGACTGGAAAACCGAAACGAGGTACCAGCTCTCTCAGCAGTAATTTAGCAATGGTGAGACTGTCATTTCTTCTACTGGGGTATGCCTCCACCCATCTCGAGAATAAACACACTATCACAAGAACATACATCAATCCATTGCATGGAGGCAACTCAATGAAGTCTAACTGCAACCTGGTGAATGGTCCTTCTGCCTTTACAATTTTACCCCAACTGACCACTGTCTTCCTGCTTGGATTTTGCTGCTGACAGATTAAACATCATTGGCAAAGGCTTTCTGCAACTACCCTAAACTTTGGATTGTACCAATTTTGTCTGAATAGTCTAATCATTGCATCCCTGTCAATATGGGTTTCCCCATGATATACTCTTGCCAATTGAGAAAGCAAACATTCTGGCATGACTGGTCTGCCATCTGAGTATACCCACTCTTCATCTTCTGTCCTCTTTGTGCAACCTAACCTTATCCAGAGTTCCTTTTCCTTCTCCTTCACTTCTTCCTGCAACTGTTTGACCTTAGCCCATGTTTCTAGAGCTGATAAAAACATAAGTTGGCAGCTGGTTTCATCTGTTTCCAATTTTCTGTTTAATGCCATTGTATTTCTTGCAGAGTATTGAGCAATTTGGTCTGCATACCTATTACCCTCCATCACATAGTCATTTTCTGACCTATGTGCAGCACATTTCACCACAGCTATTTCTTTTGGCAATTGTAATGCTTCCAACAAATCCTTTACATTTTTGCTGTTTCTGATCAGAGATCCTGAAAAGGTCAGAAATCCCCTCTGTATCCAGAGCTGGCCGAAATCATGCACAACCCTGAAACCATATTGACTATCCGTAAATATGGTTACTCCCCAATTCTTCCCAATTTTGCATGCCTTTGTTAAGGCCACCAATTCGGCTACTTGTGCAGACTTGACTCCCGGTAAACAAGATGCTTCAATGACTCATGATATTTTACATATAGCTTATGCAGCACTTAGCCCTCCCTATTCTGTTCTCAGACATGACCCATCCACGAATAATACATGATCTGATTCTGTCAAGGGTACTTTTATGTCTGGGCGGGGCGTAGTACACAATTCAGTCACATACAAACAATCATGATCATCTTCATACTTCACTTCTTCACAACATGGGTCTGGTATAAATGTGGCAGGATTCACTATGGTACACCTTATCATTGTCACATTTTCTGCTCCCAAAATCACTCTTTCATACTTAGTCATCTGACTAGGAGTGAGGTACTGTGTTTGAGTCCTCGTTAAAAGAAAATTTAACAGAATGTGCCATCAAAATGGATTCACTTTGCTCCAGACTCATACAAGTATCAGCTACCACTTTTAAGGAGTAAGGTAAAGCTGAAGCCACTGGATACAAAGTAGCAGAAAAATATGGCACTGGACGTCGGCTTAATCCATGTCTTTGAGTTAGAACTGAGAGTGCACAACCTTCTCTTTCGCAGCAAAATAGTGCAAATTCTTTTGAATAATCAGGCATGCCCAGGGCAGGGGCCTCACACAAACAATTTTGCAGTTTCATAAAGGCTTCTAAACATTCATTATTCCAATCAATTGGATCTTTCGCACCTTTCCGGGTTAATTGTATCAATGGTTTCGCCAGCAGGGAGAAACCATTAATCCACTGCCTACAATACCCAACCACTCCCAGAAACATTCTCATCTCTTTCTGTGTCTGAGGTAGTTGCAGTTGTTTAATTATTTGTATTCTTCCTGGGGTCACTTTTCTAACTCCTCTTTCTATTTTATGCCCTAAATATCTAACTTCTTGTTGACAAAACTGCAATTTCTCTGGAGACACCTTGTGTCCTCCTTCAGCCAAATGGTTCAGTAATGCAACTGTGTCAATGACACGATCTTCTCGTGTATTTGATGCCACCAATAGACCATCAATGTACTGAACCAGAACTGAATTTCCAGGCATAATTAATGACTCTAGACACTTTTTCAGAATTTGATTGAAAATTGAGGGACTCTCTGTGTACCCTTGAGGAACTCGGCACCATGCCAAAACACGATCTTCAAACCGAAATGCGAAAGGATACTGGCTGTCTGGGTGTAAAGGTATGGAAAACAATGCTTGGCACAAATCAATTACGGTATACCAACTTGCATTCCAGGGTATTTGATAAAGGATCACTGCTGGATTTGGCAACACTGGGCAACAAGGCACTACAATTTTATTAATCTTCTGCAAATCCTGCACTATCCTGTAATTACAGCTAGGCTTTTTGAGTCCCATAATTGGCGAATTACAAGGACTACCCATTATTTATTTCAGAATTCCTTGCTCAATCATTTGGTTAATCACTGGAGCAACTCCTGCTTTTACTTCTGGGCTCATTTTATACTGCCGTGTGTTTGGATAAACTGCACATTCTTTTACCACTATTTTCACGGGGTCTACATTCGCCATTAGCCCTATATCTTTCCCTGAAAAGTCCCACACCTCTGGATTTACTGTGGTTCTCAATTCTTCTGGCAATTCATTTTCAGTTAATAATGAAAACATTTCATCCACTTCTGTACCTTGCTTAGCTAACATCAGCTTGTAAACAACATCCTCATCAGGTGTTTGAAAAGCAACACCATAAGGTGTACAGTAGATTGTGCAATTCATCTTACACTATAGGTCTCTTTCTAACAATTTTACTGGGCTTGAATCGCAAATCACAAACCGATGCATGTCTTTAAAATTTCCAATATGTACTTCCATTGGTTTTGTAACTGGGGTTCTAATCTGTTTGTTTGACACTCCTACAATTTGGATAGTTTCTCCCAAGAGGGGTAGGTTTGGGATGTCTGCTATTCTCACAGTAGACCGGGTAGCACCAGTGTCCAAAAGAAAAGTGATGTCACTACCTTCCTGTTTCCTGTCAATGAATGGACCTGTCTGATCTACTGACAAGGATGTGCCAAGCATGCAATCCTCTTCTTCCCCCCTCAGGTACCGTCATTGCATAAAGTCCGAACCATCTTCATCATTCTGTAAAAAATATTGTGAAACCACAGAGGTATTCTTACCACTTTCTCCGTGAAATCCGGTGTTCGCACTGTTTTTTTGAATGTTCACATTGTTTGGCATAGGAGCTTGTGGCAACTGATACTGTGGAGTAACTACTTGCTGCTGCTGATGCTGATTCACAACCACTTCATTCTGCATCTGCGAATTTAAATTTTGATTTGGCCCCTTATTATTCTGGACAACATTACACTCATTCTTCCAATGTCCAAGCTTTCCGCACGCATGACAAGGAAATTTCTTCCTTGCTTCCTCTCTATTCATTCACCCTCTCCCTTTACCACTACTCGACACTTGTTCACCCTGAGTCTGTCCTTTTGTCTGATTACCAGTTTGTGAAATAAAATGTGTTTCCTGCTGCTCTCCCAATTTTACCTGTGCCCACATAATTTTCTCTTTTAGCTTTATATGTTTTGCCTCAATGTCGTCGCTTCAATACTTCGCATATTTCAATATTTTGAATATTTTCTTGCTCTGCCAGCATAACATGTGCTGTTGAATCATCTGACTAATCTCCGGTTTCAGACCAAACACAAACCGATATACAAAGTGTCCCATATCTTTATCACCAATGTTCTCAAATCCACTATACTGCTTAAACACCTGCAACAATCTCTCATAATACGTATGTGCAGACTCCTTTGGCTCCTGAGTTGTTCTGTCTATCTTTATCCAGTCTGTTTCTTTAGAAGAGATTTTCCCTTTCAGGAAAGTAATTACCTGGTGATATTTCTTCATCACCTCTTCTGATGGCGCACCTCTTTTAGAGTCTCTTGGATATTCCTCACTTGGCCAATCAACTGTGATTTTACACTCTGTCCATAAATCAGCAGGTACCACAATATCAAATAAACCATCTACATCCTTCAACAAAACCTTTGAAACCTGCACAAATCTTTCCACCTGTTTATACCATTCAACAGGTTTTTCTCTCAACCTTGCGAAATCATTCGTAAATGACAAAATATACTGTCTACTCCAAGGAACATGTATATATCCACCACCAGGAACTTCTCTCATTGGACATATTCTCTCAATCTTTTCTGATTCCCTCACTGGAAATGCATACGATGCTTCTCTCGCTTGCACATCCTCTTTCTTTCATGTCCACCTAATTCTCCACTTGTCAATGTCTCCCCACTTTCGCAAAATGTTCATCAATTCCTTTATCTGTAGTTTTTTACCAGACGTATTTACATTTTCTAAATCTTTTTCAGTGAACTCCAATCGATATGGTTTCTGCAATAATTTTGATCTCCCTATCTCTATTACAATCTCTGATGCAACCTCTGTTAATTTCTCATGGAATACCTTTGCTCTTCTGGTTATGCTCTTTCATAAAAACAACAACTCCTCCTCATCGTAAATGTTCAATCTTTCTGTGCCCACATTTCCAGCTATCATTTCCTCCAAATCTACTTTCAATCTGCTAATATCTAGAACCTTTGGTTGTAAATTTAGTTGTTCTATTCCCTGAGCCCATCTCTCTAAATCCTCGGGAGTAACCGTTGTTGAATCTCCTGTTTCTTTAGAGACCATAGACCCATTTTTGGGTGAAACTCTCTTTGGAGTTTCGACTAAAGGTTCCATTATTTGGAGATCCATTAATGAAATGACTGAATCACTCTTACTGACCTGATCATCAGACATCACTACTTCCTTTCTGGGTTTACTCAAAGGAATTGTCATAGCTTGAGGTTTCGGGCAAACCTTTTTATCTCCATATATATGGGATAACAGGGCCAATAGTCACTGGAACTGTCAAGGCTTCTGTATTTAAATCAAATTGACTGATTTTCTCAACTAATTCTTCTCTAGTTTTATTTAAAGCTTCTCTCTCATTATCTTGCAACACCCTATTAACTGACGTATCATGTAAAATGTGAGGAATTAAGGGCGTTACTATCACTGGTGCACTTGGGGTGACCCTACTAGGTTCTTTTTGGTACGGTGGAGGGTTTTTAATTAAAATATCCTCCAACAATTCATCATCTGACTAATCATATCCTGTCGTATTCATGTGTTTCGTTTTCTCCTTACACTTGATTCCTGACTGCTCTTCAGCCATCAGCACTGGATATAAACCCTCTGTCACTACAGCTCTTCTCCAACGCTTCATTTGATCCCCACGTGATTCATACGGATATCTAGGCAAAAATCCTCTAAATCTTTGACCATTTCTAAATTTTTCTCGTTCGAATGCCTCAACCTCCCATTCTTCTAATGCTTCATACTGTGTCAATCTAGGATTTGGTTCTAACATATTGATCCGATTTCTCAAATTCTGCAATATCGTTACATTAAAAGTACCATAATCTGGAAAAGCCAAAACACCATCACCTTTCGTATACTCCACCCAATTCTCCAACCATACATAAGTATGATATCCTCTTTCCATCATCATAAATGAAGCAGGCGTTTTAGGTGGTGAAATAGGAATTCCCTCTCTAGTCATCACAGGCTTGTCTTTCTTAAAGAAATTTAAAATTTTCTTTATTAACGTAATTTTCTTTCGTTCTCCAAACATTTCAGACGGACGATATAGAAAAGAGTCTTCCGTGTACCTTCAAACTCTATTACAAACGTCCCGTCCTATGCCAGCACGGCTCACACCCGCCAAATCAGGACTCAACATACAATTCCTTTTCGACCAACCCTAGCGCGCCTTCTATCTATCAACCAATCAGACTCGCGATTGTGGTCTGACCAATTCCAGCGCGGCCTTTTGTGACATCAGTATTGCTCCTTACTACTGACCCTCCCTTTACAATCTGCTTCTTTCTCACGCCCGCTGTTTCATCCAATCCCAGGCGGCTCTTTGTGACGTCAGTATAACTCCTGCGACTGACCCTCCCTTCACAAGGTAATACGTTAACCTATTTCTTTAAAATATTCTTATAAAATCCATTAGTAACAACAAAAAACATCGCTACTCTGTCTGTTCCACTAAATCAGGATAGATTACAACTTATTCCAGACTTCCTTTCACTTCGAGTAAAACCCCTGTGTACCCTTCATTCAAGCTCAGGAGAACCTGTTACTTCTTTAGTGTCACCCCTTTTGGGAAATAAGACCAAAGTTTCACCAGGAAACCCTTCTGCTATTATTCACACTCTACTTTTACACGATATAGCCCTAATACAGCACTGCTAGCCCTCTGTAGCTTCTCAGTGTTATGACAACAGACGGGTAACCTTCTGCAGTATGGTTTCTATCACCATCCACGATTCCATTCCTAGGATGCCCAGACAACCTCTGTACCTGTGCTTCTAGACAACATAAAACAAGACACTAACTCTTTTGTTAAACATAAATCAATAATCAATAACAATATTTATCACCAAACTAGTCAATAATAACCATAGCTCTGCTACCAGAAAACGGATCCAGCGGTTCACCAACAACAAATACTCCACTACCATATACTCACCTGAGCCCATAAACTCACGGTGGTAAAAACCACTGGTCAGTTAAGGGGGTTTTCCGTTTAATTTTCACAAACTGTTTAGAATTAGTTTATTCAATACCTTTTGTTCATCTCTAACTAACCCTTCACAGATCAACAAGTTCTTTCCTCTGGTCGATGGACCATTAGTTGAACTAGTTGATGGTGATAACTTTAACTTTCATTTATTAAAATAAAATAACCACTGACTCAGGAAGTTTTAAATCTTTATCTAAATTAAATGTATGTGAACAATCTCAAAAACACAGTGCAGTCACCAACATTCACAGGAGAGAAAATTCAATTCATAAACACCTTACATATATCGCGGACTCATGCAATAATCAATACTTAGAGAGAGAAAGAGGACAGAGAGAGAAGAACATTCAGCAAATAAAGAATATTTATAGTTACCAAGGATGGTGTGGAAGACCAACCCCCTGGCCAAAGGGCTGGTAAGGGTCCCCTGGGATAGGTCCGGAGACAAAGACTTCAGGACAGGAATCAGGACAGGATAGTTGACCTCTCTCTGACACTCTCTTCCTCCTCGAGATTCTTCTGCAATCTTCGAATCTAACCCAAAGCTAATTAGGATAGAAAGTTCTGCTTCAGGTTCTGCAATCAGTTCTTCATCAGCAACTCCTGTATCTCCTAACAGTCAGCTTCTCTCCCCGACAGCAGGGCTTCATCATCTGCATTCAGTGATTCTCCATCTCCATCTCTAGCTCTGACTAACTAACTAAAGCTATCTTAATTATACCTTTCGTTCTGCATGTTCCACCCACTAAAGTTTCAATATCGTAAAAATACGAAATCTGATTGGTCAGGCAAAGGGGGTTCTTCATCACACCATGCTTACATGTCACCAAAATCAGTTCAACTGTTGTTCGCAAACCCATCCGCTTATTCTGTATTCATAAATTTTATTCCCTTATACTAAGAGTATCAATATGGAAACAATTTAAGTCGGTCATGAATGTCCCCCTTCATTGTTGAACTCTTCACCATCCTGTTCCCAACATTTGTCCTTTGGCTCTCTTTCAACTGCTTTATCATGGCCTTCATGGCTTCACTCAGTGGGCATGTGCACACTTCGCGTCACTCTATTCAATCCGGCTATGCAAGAGAGGCCCAAATATTGTTAGAAATGGGATTTCTGGTTAGCTAAGGTTTGTGCCAAAGCCAGGCAGAAACCACCACTCTAGTCAGGGCAAGGGAGTTACACGCCAAAGATAAACCCTGCTCACCCCCTTGGTAGCTTGGCACAAGCAGTCAGCATAAACACATTACGCAATGGGCCTCGCCAGCGTAAACACATTATGCACTAACCCCATAAGCATAAACACATTACGCAAATAGGCACACCCCAAAACATCATAACAGGACGTTAGGCATGAACACATTAGGCACCAACCCCGTAAGCATAAACACATTATGCAAACAAGGTAGGTCAGGCATAAGCATAATCATAGGTAGGTACCATACTAGGAATAAACCTATTATGTCTAACCACAGAACTGACCCCAGGCCATCGGGCCTTTCACTGGGGCACCAATGCCCTATGTCCAGACATGTTAGGGCTTCTCCAGGGCTATCTCATAAGCCCTCTGGCAGCCAATGCAGCAGAAGAAAGTGCGCACGGGCACTGGCCTAAACGTTGCAGCTGCCCACTAATTGCTATACAAAAGGGGGTGGTGAAAAGGGGGTGGTGATGGACGGAGCATCAGAACAATCAAACACTCACACCCAGTCAACAGATCTGGGTTTGATCCATCACCATTCTTTAGCCCACTCTGCCACCCCAGTTCAGACATGGCCATATGCAAATCAGTCTGACCCTGTTCCTCATGGGAACAGTCCAGCCCGAACTGCCAAGCCATGCCTTCCCTGGACCACCCCCTTTTGTACCGCTTTGTTCGCCATAAGTTGGCAGGGTATGCTCAGACGTGAGTCCCTTGCTCACCTTGCCACTGGAATCAAGCAAGCCTGGCTGAAGACGGCTGAAATGCCAGAAACCGGTCCTAGGAAGCTTGTTTCCAGTCCAGGGAAGGCATGGCTTGCCAGTTCGGGCTGGACTGTTCCCATGAGGCACAGGGTCAGACTGATTTGCATATGGCCATGTCTGAACTGGGGTGGCAGAGTGGGCTAAAAAACGGTGATGGATCAAACCCAGATCTGTTGACTGGGTGTGAGTGTTTGATTGGTTCTGATGCTCCGTCCATCACCCCCCCCCTTTTGTACCGCTTTGTTCGCCATAAGTTGGCAGGGTATGCTCAGACGTGAGTCCCTTGCTCACTTTGCCACTGGAATCAAGCAAGCCTGGCTGAAGACGGCTGAAATGCCAGAAACCGGTAGCTTGTTTCCAGTCCAGGGAAGGCATGGCTTGCCAGTTCGGGCTGGACTGTTCCCATGAGGCACAGGGTCAGACTGATTTGCATATGGCCATGTCTGAACTGGGGTGGCAGAGTGGGCTAAAAAACGGTGATGGATCAAACCCAGATCTGTTGACTGGGTGTGAGTGTTTGATTGGTTCTGATGCTCCGTCCATCACCACCCCCTTTTGTACCACCCACTAATTGCTAGGCAGCTGTAGAAAACTGGAGGCATGGGCACTCCTGTGCCCGAGTCCTCCACTGGGACTCTCTCCTAAACAAAACATGCCCACCGTTGCATTTGCCCACTGTCCAGCGGGGCTACTGTGAACACATCTGCGAAGGGGCCCTTCGGACCCCCACGGGGCTTTTGAAGAAAATTGCCCCCTTGTTGGAGTCACATGGCTCTTCAATAAACACTTGCCCCACGTGGGAGCGGCGCGCAACAGCGGGACCGCTCAGGCAATCACGATGTGCCCCTGGAGCCCCCAACAACATGCTGCTTCCCGATAGGCCCCACTCACCGGACTGTCCTCTGCCCGCTCAAGTCTCCTGGGACCTGCCGCTCTCCTTCTCCTGAAGAACAAGCTCGGGTTTTGGCTCAATAGCAGCAAGGCCAAGCCACATAGAATTAACAAAACAACAATAGTGCCACTGCTGCACTTAACTTTGGACACAATTTAGACCATGAACTGAATGAAACAGTTTCACTGCCAACCACTTTTTCCGTTGAATTTAATTCAAGTTATTTTCATACCATACATTTGCTTATTGGTTTGCACGGTTTCAATATGACAATTATGACATTTCAAAAAGACAGACGAAATAGAAAAAATACACCATTAATATTTACATTACATAGACAAATTTAAGCGACACCACCACTAGCATACTGCAATCACTCAGAAAAAACAGGCAAACTCAGCAATCACACAGACTGAACACTGTTTTTACACAACAAATAATAATTCAATGTAGAAAAAATACATCAAGCCATTGACACATATAACTTGAAACAGTTATAATATTTTGCATTTCATTATTTTGTAAATGATTGGCCAACAGCGGAGAAGGGTCTACGCGTTTCGAATCCCTTCAGTTGTGGGGATTCTCATCAGGACCAACACCCTCTGAAACAAAACAGAAACCACACTGAATACTATCAAATGACCCTATGCCGATTGACTGCCAAGCCGCATGCCTCATTCTGTCATCTTACCTGCCACTAGATGTGCACAGTAGGGGCTTTCGACGTGGACCATAAATCAAAAAAACCTTGAAAGAAGGGGGAAAAAATTAGCAAGCATGTCGCCAACGGACATATCCCTTAAAAAACCAAAGTGAGCTATGGGGGAATCTTACTTGTCAGGCTAATGTGATGTCAATAAGGAGTGCTCTGGCGACGGGATGTAGTTTTGCTGTTTTCACATTTTAAGCAATCCGCCGGCTTTTAGTGGAAAAATGCCTTTTTCAATTGTTCATGTGTTCTAACAGACAAGAAAGATAAGAGAAGAAGCCCATTATTAGTTTCGCCTCTAGAAGAATATTGTTCACTGTCTGTTAACACGGAGCTCCGGGATGCGATAACGCTTACCTCAGAACAATCGTTGCAAGAAGTTGAAACAATCCTCTCTCCGTGCGTGTGACGCCAATAAGGTTAAAGTCCAAAGGGAAATGGCATCTCTTTTACAGCCCATGTTTCCGCCATAATGGGTGCCTGGGATTTGTAGTTTGCGAAGGATGATTGGCTCGTCCGTCTTATGCGTGTGTAGCTAGCATCACAAAAATGATTCAAGCCTATTCTGAGTGAATGGTGGTGAATTAGTTTCGGCTGCAGAAGTTCCAAAGTCGTGATAGAAGGCGGCTCTAAGCATTTCTGGGTGCCCGAAAAAATCGTGTCAGAGTTAATCGGGGTTCATGGGAAATGTAGTTTGAACATGATGTTTTTTGCGAAAGATGAAACGTTATCAAATGAAAAAAGAACGAATCCAGCACAGTGCGTGAACAGACTCGGAGGTGATTGTGAGTAAATGTTATGAACCATAAAAACACATCAATAATATGCTAGCATAAAACATGTTTGCATGTTTGAAAAGTACCGGACTGAGTGTACAATAGCCCAGACGAGACTGAAGACACTTCACAAATTGTAGATTTCAGAGATTTCATTCAAACCGTCTACTGACGTATTGAATTTGATAATGAGCATGGCTTCCCTTTTTAATAATTTGGCATCAAGGTCACCACCTCGGCTATCTTGTGAGACTTTGGAGATCACGGTCCATTTAACATCATTTTCCGTGTGATTGTTAAGATGCCAATGATTGACCAGCGGGGCATTTTGCACATTCTTGCGTATTCTTGATTTGTGTTGTTGAATTCGGAGCCTCGTCTCTTGATTTGTTTTCCCGATGTACAATTTGTTACATGGGCATAGAATTCCATTCACCACATATTTTTTTTTACAATTTGAAAAAGTGTCATGCTTCCAATGAGTTTCCCTGTGGGTGAAATGAATGCCTTCTATGGTTGACTCACAACATATACATGTGCCACACTTATGGTGGCCTTGAATTGGAGGAAGGCTTAGAAAACTTCTCATATTGAGACTTTTCGTTTTCGGAATAGCTGCTCGCACTATCTGGTTAGCAATGCTTTTATCTTTTCTAAAAGCAAATAGTGGGGGTTCTGTCAGTGAGGTGTCAAGATTCCTGACCAAATGCCAATTTTGGGAAATGATCTTTTTGAACCAGTTGGATGTGGGGCTGAAGGTAGACACGCAAACGATCCTGTCCATTTTGCATTTGTCCCTCCTTTCCAAAAGTACCTCTCGCGGGGTCCACCAAGCTTGTTTAATTGCTTTCTTCAGTATTTTTTTAGGATAACCTCTGGATAGGATGTTGGTCTTTAAGTTTTCAGCATGATGGAAATATTCATCCTTGAATGAACAATTCCGGCGGATTCGCAAAAATTGGCCATAGGGCTGCGCGGATGGTTGCTTGAGTAATGCAATGCTTTATTTCTATCCGTTTTTTTCTTGAAAAGTGTGGTGACAAGACGGCCCTCACTAGGGTAGATCTCAACGTCCAGAAATGGCATTCTAAGTTTGGAATAGTTCAGGCTGAATTTTATGTCTGGTGTTCTATTATTTAGCCAATCTACAAAGCCTTGTAGTTGGTCTTCTTCTCCAGTCCAGGTTAAGAAAACATCGTCGATGTACCTGAACCAATTTCCGATGTAAATTGAAAAGGGATTGTTGTTATATACGAAGCGATCCTCGTATTTGGACATATAAAGGACTGCCAACTCTGGGGCGAAAGGACACCCCATTGCGACGCCTTTAACTTGAAGGAAAAATTCATCTTTGAAACAAAAATAGTTATTTTTGAGAGCAAAGGTAGCTAATTCCATAAGGAATTGTGTGGGAACCTTCTCGGGTTTAGGTCTACTGTTGAGAAATGTCTCCAAGACAGCCAGCCCTTCATCTTGTGGTATCTCAGTGTACAGTGAAGTCACGTCTAGCGTGACAAGGAAATGATTGTTTTCTTCAAATTCCATTGTGCTCAGTTTGGTCAAAAAATCTGTGGTGTCTTGAAGGTACGATTTAACCTCTTGCATGAAGGGTTTTAGAAAATTGGTTCAGTAAGTGACTCACAGCCCGAGACTATCGGTCGTCCCGGGGGGCAATTCTGATCTTTATGCACTTTGGGGAGTACATAAAAAATAGGTGTACGAGGATTTTTATTTTTTAAAAATTCATATTCTTTTTTGCCCAGAAACCCTAGGTCGAATCCGTTTTGAAGAATATTGAATAATTTGCCTTGTAGTTCGACCGTTGGGTCTTTGATTAACTTCCTATAGCAATGTTCATTCGACAGTTGTCTCATCACTTCTGCTGTATAGCGTTCAATAGCCCAGATGACAATAGATCCGCCTTTGTCGGCTTGTTTGATTACTATAGATGGATCATTTTTTAGATCAATCAGCGCCTCTTTTTGGACTTTAGTAATATTATATTTGACGAATCTTTTCTTTTGTTTTTCAACTTCAGCGATAGCTGATAAGACTACTTTCTCAAACATAATCACTTCTTTAGGAGTTTTTGCTGATGGTGGGCAACGTAGATTTTTTTCTCAGCCCTGTTGTTTCTATATTATCTTGCAATGGATTATCCAGAAAGAAAGTTATTCGGCGTATCTTACGGCAGAATTCAATGAATTCCGTCTTGAGTTGAACAAAGTTGGTTGCTTTGGATGGAACGAAGGACAAGCCCTTTTCTAATACACTGGACTCGTCCTCTGTCAGAATTTTGTCTGATAAGTTGAAAATGGACGAAGTTTCACTCACGATGTGCCCCTGGAGCCCCCAACAACATGCTGCTTCACGATAGGCCCCACTCACCGGACTGTCCTCTGCCCGCTCCAGTCTCCTGGGACCTGCCGCTCTCCTTCTCCAGCGCAGGTCCTCCGGTAGGAATGGAGCTCGGGTCTACCTTTATCCATGGCAGCCACACGCGGGGCCCTCTCTGCTCATAAGAGCCCCGCCTGGATTCCAACCACGATGTTGCTACACAGGGGGCTTCCTCAAGCTCATGGGAGCCCTGTTGACCTGCCGCACTCTCCTCACTTCACCCGGTCCCCTTTCCTTTCACGTGGGTCTGCGGGGCACCAGACGTCCTTGTCCTTCTGTCCGTGAGGCCCCGCCCACAGCCAGGAGGACACGCCTGTGTCTGTTTGCGGCTCGGGCTGCGGCGGTGATTTCCCAAAGCAGAACGCAGCGTGGGCTCTCGCTCAAGGACGCATCACGGAAGCGGGGTGGGCACCCGCTATCCTTAACAACATAAAGCGGGTGGACTCCCGCTGTGAATTAAAAAGCGCAAAGCGGGGTGGGCACCCGCTCGACAGCTCCCAATGCGGGGTGGGCAACCGCTATCTTCAGCATCATGGAGAGCTCCACAACAGCGCTGCGCATCCCATGCTCCTCTCATGCTTGGGCAAAAGTAAAAATAAAGCGCTCCCAAGGCGCTAGAAGTGGGATTCATAGTCAAAATAAAGCATTCACAGGGCATTAGCTCCATCAGGGTTCAAGGGGGATAGCTGGGCCCAGGGAGGCCAGCACACAGGGCCCTCCAGAAGGGAGGCAAACCCCCATGGTGGTTCCTCCTGGGCCCCAGCAGCAGCAAGCCCCTGGCACGTTAGGATCAGGAACAGAGCTGAACCACCTCATGGGGTCACAGCCCCTATATTTATACACCCTTTCTATTTGTCTTTAGTGCAGGGCTTGGGCAAACCATTTGCAACTGCTTTAGGGGGGATTTGGAGCACTTTGTTTTGGAAGCTCCTCTTCCCCTTTGTCAGGTGGGGGCTCGTCATCAGACACACGACAGGGGGGCGGAGTCAGCATTCACTAGGAAAGACACCCTCCTATTCAGAGTCAGGGGATTACTCCTCCCACTACTCTTAGCCCAGGTGTTCCATTCAGCCTAGCGCTGACTCACCCTGCCCCTCCTGGAGCCACCCACACCTCTCAGCTCCTGTCACTCACAAGCCAGACATGCAATTCACATCAGGCAGGCAGACACACAGCACACAGAAATGCCAAGTTCTAAAAGTGGCACTTCTCCCCCAGTCACCATAAATCTGCGCACACCATTGCACAGCATTTATCCTCACAAGTTCATACACACTAAACTCGACCCTGCACTCCTCTCATACCAGGAATTACCATGGACACAATTATCCCCCATGCATTCCTATGGGACGGAGGCCCATCTCACCACACGTACACAGAGAGCGCACACACTTTACACTGGACCACAGTGCTAAAGTGCCCAGAGGCCTAAAACCACTACCACCATGTCAGAGCTTCAGGCAAAAAGTTCAGGGGTAAACCTGCCAAAAAGGGCCAAGTCCAAGAAGTATCAACATCAAAACAATTTAAGTCGGTCATGAATGTCTCTCTTCATTGTTGAACTCTTCACCATCCTGATCCCAGGATGTAGCATTTGTCCTTTGGCTCTCTTTCAACTGCTTTGTCATGGCCTTCATGGCTTCACTCAGTGGGCATGTGCATAACTCTATTCAATTCGACTATGTAAGAAAGGCCCAAATACTCACTAATGATAAAAGTTAGTAAACAGATGTTACTTTCTAAAATATAGTGTTTGCACTGTATACCACCCACCTCTACTCTATCCCAGTTTATTTATTAATACCTTTTCCCCACATTAGCATTAGTAAAACAACTTGATTTAGTTCAAATAAGCAGATGCCATGCACGTGTGTCTTCAAGACTCCATTTTAGTATCTTCTCCTCATGCACCAGAATTTCCCTTCAAGCGTTATTTCGCATCCTACGTAGATGCGAAATAAAAGTTTCCCCATTTAAAGCGGTATTCAATCAATCAGCACATTTGTAAAGTGCACTGCTCACCCGTGAGGGTCTCAAGGTGCTGGGGGGGAGGAGGTGCTGCTACTGCTCGAACAGCCAGGTCTTGAGTAGCCTCCTGAAGGTCAGTAGTTCCTGGGTCTGCCGTAGGAGGATGGGGAGGGTGTTTCAGGTCTTGGCGGCAAGGTAGGAGAACGATCTTCCGCCGGTGGTTGCTTTTCGGATGCGGGGTACGATGGCAAGGGAGAGTCCTTCTGAATTGTTATCTGCTTTAGTACACACATAAGCAAGCTTCGTTATCCCGCGTGTTCATGTGGTGCGTATTAGATTTCACGAAACTTATTAATAACTTTGTCAGTGAGTTAAACGAGTGGATTGCTTCCGAGCAAGTCTCTATTCTATGAGTCCTTGCTCCATCACCTAGGGATTTCTAGACGGTATCCACCACGAGCTGGGCATGACATACATTTGTGCGGGTCACGGGACACGACGCCTTGTATTCCTCTGACATTCCTATAGCTCAAAATCCATGGCTTCCCATCACAGAAGAAAATTTGGTTCTACGGGTACTTAAGTCCCACTCCATGGTGAAGTTTGGCGATTTGTTTCCGGATGGGCAGGTGTTTGATAATGCGAGCAAAGATCGGGAGACAAAACCGACCGTTATGGAGCAGTTTATTTTTACCAGGGTACGCAGGGCCCTACGTGCTAAAATGTCAGAATACCCGCTTGAGCCACAGTCCTTCGGACCGTTATCTCTCGCCATTACTAACCCACATGGGATTCCATTGATATCCAAATTGTACAAGGCCTGTCTGACTTTACTCCTGTGCCATGACGTAAAGATCCAAGCTGCCTGGGAGGCGGAATTAGGGCATCTGATACTGGATGACCAATGGGCCTTCTGCTGTGCACAAACTAGGGAAATTTCCCTAAATAGTAGACATAAATTAATACATTTTAAATACTTATGGAGGGCATACATGACCTCGGATAAACTCCACGCGATTGATCCTTCTAGACCAGACAGTTGTAGGAAGTGCAACAGCCCCTATGCTGATTTCCCCCACTTGACATGGATCTGCCCCAAAATCATGTATTTTTGGGTGGTCGTCTTGAAGACACTATCGCACATGACACAGCTTGGAATAGCCCCTTCCCCAGAAGTTGCACTCCTAGGGTATGTACACAAGATGCCCAAGAACACACGGAAATTAATTGCTCTTGCACTGCTACTGGCTAAACTCGAAATAGCGCTTCGATGGGGCAGCAAATTAGCTTCTACCAAGAGTGCATGGCTTGCTGGCCTCACATTTTGCAACACCAATTGTGAATTGTATGCTACATTACTTCCACCCAAGTCCCGTCCAAAAGATATTTGGAGCCCGCTCAAGACATATTTGCAGAGTCTGGTTTCCAGTCCCCCCCGCCAATCCCCTGCTGGCATAGCACCTGCTGGCATAGTTCCGACTGGCGTGGGATGTATAGATTACACAGAGGTTACTATTATTTACGAGACACTATGTACATGGGAGAGTGGGAGTTGGCAGGTTGTGGGTCGACGTGTCGAAGGGACCATTCAGCTTGTGATGAACAAACACCGTTATATGGTGGTCTTCCTTTATTTCTGTATGCCATGGTTTTATTAGCACCTTGTGCGTGGAACTGTTTTTATCGCTATTAACAGGAACAACTGTCACAATACCATTTATTGTACATGATAAAAAAATGATAAATAAAGTTTTTTTTTTTTTAAACTGATGACAGCTCTCTCACCGCCACTGGAATATTCTCAGACAAGTGTCCATTTAAGGAGTACTTTAAATCTGCAAATCTGTTTTTCGCTAAAAGAGTAAGTGTAGAACAGAAACTCTCGACTTTTCTTGTGCTTGAGTATGTATTTAAATCATCATCACGTTCTCAGTTGCCTTGGAGATGCTGACACACTCTTGTGTCCCATGACACACTTGAGATAAAATGTCCCCATCTTAGGCAATCAATTTTTTTGGTGCAGGGCTAGGCAAAGGGGCCATCCAGTGAATGATGTCATGTTACATATCAAAACCCAGGCTGACATCATCAAACAAAGCAAGATTCTAGATTGCCTATTGTTGGCAATTGCTCGAGATACAGGATTGGGGTAACAGAACCGTCGCTTTCTCTCCAACGACGGCCCCTTTAAGGATCTTACAGACAGAGAGCTCGCTGATGGTCTACTCTACTACAAAACATAGACCAACCGGCTAGAGATTTACCAACCTGTGCTCCAGTAGAGGGAAGGTGTCTATCTGAGAGCATTAGCAAAAGTGAAGCCTGAAGCACTCTCATTTTCACTTACAGCATTCTTTTCAGGCACAACCAACTAGATAACAGCAAGACGATTCAACCTTTCATCTCACTTAGGCGGATAAAAAAAGGGGTCATTAACTCGGGTAAACGTTAAGGGTGGGCGACAAATTCCGTTCCGCTCGCGGAACTTGCAAAATTTCGGCATTTTCGCGTTCCGCGCTGAACGCGAAAATGTCGAAACTTCCGCGATCCAGGGCAGGATTCATTCTGGCACAATGCTCCTGTCACTAAACCTCAACAGGAAGCACTTACAGATATAAATAAAGCAGGTGCCCAAGTTGAAGCTCATATTCAGTGACGCATTAATCAGCACAAAGCACAGTTGAGGCTAGGCAGGTGTGCTTTCTCCCCATATCTACCGTCAACAATTTGCTGTAATCCTTGATGGAGCTCTGTGCACCCATGAGTTTCTCGAGAGCAATCCCCATGTAGTTCCTGACACCAGGAGGTTCTGTCTCCTCATCTGCTGCTCTGATCGGTCTCAGGCCCTTTATTAACAAGAGGCATGTGAACTGCATGGAAGCCCTGCCCGTTCCCCGGCCCACACACCAGCGGTGTGCAACGTCTTCCTGCCGTTTCCCCCACTATGATGGACAGCTCACTCGAGGGACCCCGGCGGCCGTCGGCGCGGTGGCAACGTTACAGACACACATGGTCGCAGTAGACAACTCTTCTGGCCCTTTACGTAGCTGTAGTGTAGGAAAAGCACTATACATTTACCCAACGAGGTAGCACTTACTGATTAGCCAGTAGCAAGTACTCCAGTTGAGTAGAGGTATTGCACAAAATGGTGGCATCTTCTTGGGTAAATATGCAGGGCAATATTCATTCTGGCACAATGCTCCTGTCACAAAAATTAAACTTCAACAGGAAGCACTTACAGATTTAAATAAAGCAGGTGCCCGAGTTGAAGCTCAAATTCAGTAATGCATTAATCAGCCCAAAATCTCTGCGAGCACGCAAAATTTTGCGTGTTCGCTGAGATTTTTTGGCCGTTTCAATACATTTTGCGAAAGGCAAATTCCGCTAAACGTGTGGCATCTGTTTAAAGTGAACTTCCAAGATGTATTTTTTTAATGCAGTAGGAGAATTGATCACACAGATTCTGCACACTAAAATCTCAAAATGTTTACTTGATTTAGAATTCAGAAAATTGGGGTAGTGGAACTAAAGGTGTCAACATTTTGTAAACGGTTCTCCTTTGGGCGGGGTGGGCAACCGCTATCTTCAGCATCATGGAGAGCTCCACAACAGCGCTGCGCATCCCACGCTCCTCTCATGCTTGGGCAAAAGTAAAAAATAAAGCGCTCCCAAGGCGCTAGAAGTGGGATTCATAGTCAAAATGAAGCATTCACAGGGCACTAGGTCCATCAGGGTTCAAGGGGCATAGCTGGGCCCAGGGAGGCCAGAACACTGGGCCCCAGCAGCAGAAAACCCCCGGCACGTTAGGATCAGGAACAGAGCTGAACCACCTCATGGGGTCACAGCCCCTATATTTATACACCCTTTCTATTTGTCTTTAGTGCAGGGCTTGGGCAAACCATTTGCAACTGCTTTAGGGGGGATTTGGAGCACTTTGTTTTGGAAGCTCCTCTTCCCCTTTATCAGGTGGGGGCTCGTCATCAGACACAAGACAGGGGGGCGGAGCCAGCATTCACTAGGAAAGACACCCTCCTATTCAGAGTCAGGGGATTACCCCTCCCACTACTCTTAGCCCAGGTGTTCCATTCAGCCTAGCGCTGACCCACCCTGCCCCTCCTGGAGCCACCCACACCTCTCAGCTCCTGTCACTCACAAGCCAGACATGCAATTCACATCAGGCAGGCAGACACACAGCACACAGAAATGCCAACTTCTAAAAGTGGCACTTCTCCCCCAGTCACCATAAATCTGTGCACACCATTGCACAGCATTTATCCTCACAAGTTCATACACACTAAACTCGACCCTGCACTCCTCTCATACCAGGAATTACCATGGACACAATTATCCCCCATGCATTCCTATGGGACGGAGGCCCATCTCACCACACGTACACAGAGAGCGCACACACTTTACACTGGACCACAGTGCTAAAGTGCCCAGAGGCCTAAAACCACTACCACCATGTCAGAGCTTCAGGCAAAAAGTTCAGGGGTAAACCTGCCAAAAAGGGCCAAGTCCAAGAAGTATCAACATCAAAACAATTTAAGTCGGTCATGAATGTCTCTCTTCATTGTTGAACTCTTCACCATCCTGATCCCAGGATGTAGCATTTGTCCTTTGGCTTTCTTTCAACTGCTTTGTCATGGCCTTCATGGCTTCACTCAGTGGGCATGCGCATAACTCTATTCAATCCGACTATGTAAGAAAGGCCCAAATACTCACTAATGATAAAAGTTAGTAAACAGATGTTACTTTCTAAAATATAGTGTTTGCACTGTATACCACCCACCTCTACTCTATCCCAGTTTATTTATTAATACCTTTTCCCCGCATTAGCATTAGTAAAACAACTTGATTTAGTTCAAATAAGCAGATGCCATGCACGTGTGTCTTCAAGACTCCATTTTAGTATCTTCTCCTCATGCACCAGAATTTCCCTCCAAGCGTTATTTCGCATCCTACGTAGATGCGAAATAAAAGTTTCCCCATTTAAAGCGGTATTCAATCAATCAGCACATTTGTAAAGTGCACTGCTCACCCGTGAGGGTCTCAAGGTGCTGGGGGGAAGGAGGTGCTGCTACTGCTCGAACAGCCAGGTCTTGAGTAGCCTCCTGAAGGTCAGTAGGTCCTGGGTCTGCCGTAGGACAATGGGGAGGATGTTCCAGGTCTTGGCGGCAAGGTAGGAGAACGATCTTCCGCCGGTGGTTGCTTTTCGGATGCGGGGGACGATGGCAAGGGAGAGTCCTTCTGAATTGTTATCTGCTTTAGTACACACATAAGCAAGCTTCGCTAACCAGCGTGTTCATGTGGTGCGTATTAGTTTTTACGAAACTTATTAATAACTTTGTCAGTGAGTTAAACGAGTGGATTGCTTCCGAGCAAGTCTCTTTTCTATGAGTCCTTGCTCCATCACCTAGGGATTTCTAGACGGTATCCACCATGAGCTGGGCATGACATACATGTGTGCGGGTCACGGGACACGACGCCTTGTATTCCTCTGACAATCCTATAGCTCAAAATCCATGGCTTCCCATCACAGAAGAAAATTTGGTTCTACGGGTACTTAAGTCCCACTCCATGGTGAAGTTTGGCGATTTGTTTCCGGATGGGCATGTGTTTGATAATGCGAGCAAAGATCGGGAGACAAAACCGACCTTTATGGAGCAGTTTATTTTTACCAGGGTACGCAGGGCCCTACGTGCTAAAATGTCAGAATACCCGCTTGAGCCACAGTCCTTCGGACCGTTATCTCTCGCCATTACTAACCCACACGGGATTCCATTGATATCCAAATTGTACAAGGCCTGTCTGACTTTACTCCTGTGCCATGGCGTAAAGATCCAAGCTGCCTGAGAGGCGGAATTAGGGCATCTGATACTGGATGACCAATGGGCCTTCTGCTGTACACAAACTAGGGAAATTTCCCTAAATAGTAGACATAAATTAATAAATTTTAAATACTTATGGAGGGCATACGTGACCTCGGATAAACTCCACGTGATTGATCCTTTTAGACCACACAGTTGTAGGAAGTGCAACAGCCCCTATGCTGATTTCCCCCACTTGACATGGACCTGCCCCAAAATCATGTATTTTTGGGTGGTCGTCCTGAAGACACTATCGCACATGACACAGCTTGGAATAGCCCCTTCCCCAGAAGTTGCACTCCTAGGGTATGTACACAAGATGCCCAAGAACACACGGAAATTCATTGCTCTTGCACTGCTACTGGCTAAACTCGAAATAGCGCTTCGATGGGGCAGCAAATTAGCTTCTACCAAGAGTGCATGGCTTGCTGGCCTCACATTTTGCAACACCAATTGTGAATTGTATGCTACATTACTTCCACCCAAGTCCCATCCAAAAGATATTTGGAGCCCACTCAAGACATATTTGCAGAGTCTGGTTTCCAGTCCCCCCAGCCAATCCCCTGCTAGCATAGCACCTGCTGGCATAGTCCCGACTGGCGTGGGATGTATAGATTACACAGAGGTTACTATTATTTATGAGACACTATGTACATGGGAGAGTGGGAGTTGGCAGATTGTGGGTCGACATGTCGAAGGGACCATTCAGCTTGTGATGAACAAACACCCTTATATGGTGGTCTCCCTTTATTTCTGTATGCCATGGTTTTATTAGCACCTTGTGCGTGGAACTGTTTTTATCGCTATTAACAGGAACAACTGTCACAATACCATTTATTGTACATGATAAAAAAATGATAAATAACGTTTTTTTTTTTAAACTGATGACAGCTCTCTCACCGCCACTGGAATATTCTCAGACACGTGTCCATTTAAGGAGTACTTTAAATCAGCAAATCTGTTTTTCGCTAAAAGAGTAAGGGCCTTATGTAGGTGGGCTGGCATTTACCACTTCATAAATACCGAATCATACCGATTCGGTATTTATGAAGTGGTAAATGCTATGTAGGTAATTGGTCGGTAAATATTACCGAATCGGAAAAATTCGGTAATTACCGAATCGGTATTTACCGATTCGGTAATGAGGCATACCTTCCCATTGATGGGAAGGTATGCCTCATTACCGAATCGGTAAATAACGATTCGGTAATGGGGGAGCACATGCAAGGGTGGCAGGGTGTCAGATTGACACCCTGTTGCACCCCTGATTCGGCCATGTGTGCACATGTGGCACACATACATGCCCTGAGGGCATGTGTGTCTGCCACATTGCACACATCTACGGGCAAAATATTGCATTTACACACATATTCGTCATTTACCACCAACTATTAGTTGGTGGTAAATAACGAATCCCCACACACACCACACAGTCCCCCTACATCTCATTTCTGTATTCGGAATTTACCGAATCGGTAATTTTACCGAATCGGTAATTTTACCGATTCGGTAAATTCCGAATACAAAAATTCTCCCCCTACATCTCAAAAGCCAAAATACCGGTCGGTAACGGTATAATTACCGAAAATCGGCCGTTACCGACCGCTATTTGGCTACCTACATGAGGCCCTAAGTGTAGAACAGAAACTCTCGACTTTTCTTGTGCTTGAGTATGTATTTAAATCATCATCACGTTCTCAGTTCCCTTGGAGATGCTTACACACTCTTGTGTCCCATGACACACTTGAGATAAAATGTCACCATCTTAGGCAATCAATTTTTTTGGTGCAGGGCTAGGCAAAGGGGCCATCCAGTGAATGATGTCATGTTACATATCAAAACCCAGGCTGACATCATCAAACAAAGCAAGATTCTAGATTGCCTATTGTTGGCAATTGCTCGAGATACAGGACTGGGGTAACAGAACCGTCTCTTTCTCTCCACCGACGGCCCCTTTAAGGATCTTACAGACAGAGAGCTCGCTGATGGTCTACTCTACTACAAAACATAGACCAACCGGCTAGAGATTTACCAACCTGTGCTCCAGTAGAGGGAAGGTGTCTATCTGAGAGCATTAGCAAAAGTGAAGCCTGAATTTTCACTTACAGCATTCTTTTCAGGCACAACCAACTAGATAATAGCAAGACGATTCAACCTTTTATCTCACTTAGGCGGATAAAAAAAGGGGTCATTAACTCGGGTAAACGTTAAGGGTGGGCGACAAATTCCGTTCCGCTCGCGGAACTTGCGAAATTTCGGCTGAACGCGAAAATGTCGAAACTTCCGCGATCCAGGGCAGGATTCATTCTGGCACAATGCTCCTGTCACTAAACCTCAACAGGAAGCACTTACAGATATAAATAAAGCAGGTCCCCGAGTTGAAGCTCATATTCAGTGACGCATTAATCAGCACAAAGCACAGTTGAGGCTAGGCAGGTGTGCTTTCTCCCCATATCTACCGTCAACAATTTGCTGTAATCCTTGATGGAGCTCTGTGCACCCATGAGTTCTCGAGCGCAATCCCCATGTAGTTCCTGACACCAGGAGGTTCTGTCTCCTCATCTGCTGCTCTGATCGGTCTCAGGCCCTTTATTAACAAGAGGCATGTGAACTGCATGGAAGCCCTGCCCGTTTGGCCCCGGCCCACACACCAGCGGTGTGCAACGTCTTCCTGCCGTTTCCCCCACTATGATGGACAGCTCACTCGAGGGACCCCGGCGGCCGTCGGCGTGGTGGCAATGTTACAGACACACATGGTCGCAGTAGACAACTCTTCTGGCCCTTTACGCAGCTGTAGTGTAGGAAAAGCACTATACATTTACCCAACGAGGTAGCACTTACTGATTAGCCAGTAGCAAGTACTCCAGTTGAGTAGAGGTATTGCACAAAACGGTGGCATCTTCTTGGGTAAATATGCAGGGCAATATTCATTCTGGCACGATGCTCCTGTCACAAAAATTAAACCTCAACAGGAAGCACTTACAGATATAAATAAAGCAGGTGCCCGAGTTGAAGCTCAAATTCAGTAATGCATTAATCAGCCCAAAATCTCTGCGAGCACGTGAAATTTCGCGTGTTCGCTGAGATTTTTTTGCCGTTTCAATAAATTTTGCGAAAGGCAAATTCCGCTAAACGTGTGGCATCTTTTTAAAGTGAACTTCCAAGATGTATTTTTTTAATGCAGTAGGAAAATTGATCACACGGATTTTGCACACTAAAATCTCAAAATGTTTACTTGATTTAGAATTCAGAAAATTGGGGTAGTGGAACTAAAGGTGTCAACATTTTGTAAACGGTTCTCCTTTGGGCGAGAAACCCCGCCCCCACCCTCGACAAATGAAAGAAAAGGAACTGGTGAACAGTTGTGTCTGGCTCCGGCAAACAACCTTTTCGACTGAGGCAGAAATCAAAATGTCATGGCCTTGTTGTTTTCACTTTATTGTTAACCATTTCTTTTTCTAGTAGATTGTCGGCAGAGCCATACATTTAGCAGGGCCAGGTCACACACGACATGAGCAGTTTGGGAAACATCACAGGAAGCACCAATGCAAGCTTCCCTCAAACACACACACACACACACACACACACACACACACACACCACTGACAGCAAAAGATGAGGAGACAGAAATGTGGAAGATTTTTGTATTTTTATATTTTTGTGTATCATTAATAATATGCCTTAATTTAATATAAATACCATTGTTTCCAAGATGGAAGTCACCATTGTCACTCACGTCTTCCTCCTTTGCAGTCTCCCCTCATAATTTCTGCAACTAACACCTGAGATGAAGTGTACTTGTGTATTTCTACTATCATTGTTCATTTTGCTCTCCAGTTCAGTCAAAACCTAAAACCCTAGTATTATAGTCCTTCCGCTGATTCACTGTGCACTGTTCATTCATAGAACACACTATTGTCTAATTTATCTTGCTTGTATTATCAGCTCTGGATGACATTAGCATAGAGGGTGATGAACAATTATTTATCTAGAGAGAGAGAGTGCTTAGGTGTTGAGGCAATATTATGTTTATTTGTCATGCACTCTGATATACTGACACATTCATCTATTTCATCGATAAATTAGAGCAGTAATTCAGCAATTTCTGTAATTTCAAAGCCAAAATTATAATCTCTCAATTTTGGGGGGAGAGCCAGAAGGCGGTGCTGTTCTTCTAGGAGTGCTGTCCGCTACTCTCCCGAGTTTGCTGCCCACATGAGACTCAGGATAATTTCTGATTTTCCATTTGTCTTTGCTATTTTCTCATTTAGAGCCTTTATGGCATTGAACCTGTATCTTTTATTTAGAATTTTGCAAAAAAAAACTTTAATTTTAATTAGATATAGAACTCAGTTAACCTAATAATTAGTCTGTTCTGTCCTTACAATGACAGAGTACAGATGTTTCTTACACTGACTAGACTACAGTAGCAGTTACAATGGTGAAAGTCTACATGTGAATATAATATATTTTTCACAGCTTAGGCTAGCAACATACTACAGTATTTACCTGTGCACCTTTTGATTAATTATCAAAAACATGATTCAATTATTGATATAATTTTGTTTTAAAATACAATACAAAAAAATATTTTCTGAAAATGATTTATCTCTGAGAGCATTGCCATAATAAATCAGTTCTGCTAGTCCCTCCCTTCTCCAGTGACTGTATTTGGAACTTTGATGACCTGTGGGTGAAGCTAGTCCTTATAGTAATCTGTAGGTCTGAGCCATGTGGAAGGAAGGCTGGTAGAATTAATTAATGTGTGCTTGAGGAGGAAAAAGAAATTGAGGTGCATCACATACAGTATTTTCGGTTTGTGATGCCCTCTAGTCAGGGGCTTGTCGTTTGTTGGTACAAGACGTTTTTCAGTTGATTTGTAAAAAAATACCTTTGCTGCTTGTCAGTGCTGGGTCTTGAATGTGTGGGACCCACCGGAACAGACCTGGTTACCCCAGCACTTGTGAATTTGTGTGGAATACATGTAAGTATGTATATATGTGAGTAATGTAAGTAAGGTGGATATATAGAGCCTGCTTGTCACCCGTGAGGGTATCCAGGCGCTGAGTAGGTAAGTTTAGGCGTGGGCTGAATACAGGTAGTCTCGATGACCCTGCAAAAAGAGCCGGATCTAAAGCTTCTTGTAGAATTCAAGAAGTAAGGAGGAGGCTGTGATATTTTGGAGGAAGTCATTCCAGGACTTGGCGGCCTGGCAGGAGAATGATCAACCTCCCATTCTACTTCTGTGGATGTGTCGGGTGTGTGTGGGAACAATGCTAAGTTAAGTTGTCTGGTCGGTTGAGCTATGTGGGTCCCGTGTTTTGTAGTGACTTGTGACTTGAAAGCATGCGTGAGAAGTTAAAACAAAAGGAAATGACTAACCTCTGAACCGGCCTATATACTTAAGTGGTTGATCTTTTTAGATTCCACATTACCGAGACAACATGCCAAATGTCACTTCAAATTTTATCACTGTCTTTGTAAAAACATAATAAGTCCTTTGTAGTTTTTAAATCAAAAGAAATTTTTTATTTTTTATTAGAAACAAACGAATAATATTTTTTTCTTTCCTTTTTTACACTTACACTTTTAGTGCAGACATGTCACATAGTTGAAATAGTAAAAATTAGTCATAACATCCTAGACATCTTGTCAATCCGATCCAATTTGACCAATCCAAGGGTCCGGTGTTTTCCCTCTCCCCTTGTTCTTTCTTTAGTATTTAAAAATTCCTTCTCTTGAATGAATGTTAGTATGAATGACTAGTAATTGTCTACTTTGCTGTTTAGGATGTCATAGTATATTTTTTTGTCTTTTGATGTCTAGGATGTTATGACTAATTGTTACTATTTCAACTATGTGACATGTCTGCACTAAAAGTGTAAGTGTAAAAAAGGAAAGAAAAAAATATTCTTCGTTTGTTTCTAATTAAAAATAAAAAAATTCTTTTGATTTAAAAACTACAAAGGACTAATTATGTTTTTACAAAGACAGTGATAAAATTTGAAGTGACATTTGGCATGTTGTCTCGGTTATGTGGAATCTAAAAAGATCAATCATTTAAGTATATAGGCCGGTTCAGAGGTTAGTCATTTCCTTTTTTTTTTTTTTTTTTGTCCTCTCCCTCCTCTGGGGCCTAAATTTATATAGGGAGAACCTTTGCTCTCAACCTGAGAAGTTAAAACAGTCAGCGCTTCTGGATGGGAGGGCCAGTGGAGCTCTCTGAGGATTGGTGTGGTGAAGGTTAGGTGCCAGAGTTCGAGGACGAGTTTGGCAGTGGCCTTTTGGATGATTTGAAGTCTGTGAAGTAGATGGTTTGGGATGCCAGTGTAAAGTGCATTGCCATAGCCCAATCTGATTGTGATTAGGGCCTGCGTGATGGTAGGTGTCCAGTTCAATCCACTTGAAGATTTTATGTAAAATGTAGAAGCTATGGAAGCATGAGGGGGTGAAGGCTTGGGCCAGACACTTGACGGTGAGGTTTGTGTCCAGGACGAGGCCTAGGTTCCTAGCATGGTCAGTTGGGGTGGGTATGTGCTTACAATTGGCAGACCACCAGGTGGAGTCCAAAAGTGAGCTCTAATTTCAGAAACAGCACCTCAGTTTTGTCGGTGTTGTGCCTGGGGCATTTTTCTTTCATCCAATTAGCCACGCTGGTCATGCATTGTGTTAAGTTTGGCTTGGTGGTGATGGTTTAATCTGAGAGGCAAATAATGAGCTGAGTGTCGTCGATGTAGGAGATGATGTTGGTTCCATGGTATGTAATGATGTTTGCCAGAGGAGTCATGTATATGTTGAAAAGTGTGGGACTGAGGGATGATCCCAGTAGAGCTCCACAGATGAGGTCTTTGGTTTCTGATGTGAATGGAAAGAGTCTGACTGGGTTTTTTTTTTTCGGAGAGGAAGGAAGCTATTCATTTGAGTGCTGGTCTTTGTATTCCTGCTGTGTGAAGTCTGGTTGTGAGTTTGTGGTGGGAGATGTTGTCCAAAGTGATGGAGATGTGAAGGAGGATGTGGGCAATAATCTGTCCAGGGTTGAGGGTGGTGCTTTTGTCATCTGTGGCAGCAAAGAGGGCTCTTTCGGGACTGTGGTTGTTTCAGAATCATGATTGCGAGTCGTCCAGGAGTTTGTGATGTTCTAAGTGGTCTGAGAGATGTCTGTTGATGGTCATCCATTGACTTTGGCAGGGAAGTGGAGCAGTGAGTTGGGTCGGTATTTGCTGAGTACTTTGCGGTCAGCTGAGGTTTTTTGAGGATGGCAGTGACTTCAGCATGTTTCCAGCTATGTGGAAAGGTGTCTGTCTTAAGGGAGGTGTTGATAATGGAAGTGAGTGCAGCACTGATCACGGCTCTTCCTAGGTTGTAGATATGGTGGGGGCAGGGGTCTGTGGGTCTGTAGTGACCTCGATTGATATAGGGTCCCATGCTGTCAGTGTTTGACGAGGTATAATTTTGATGGCAAGATTCTTTTATGAATACTTTTTCTTACAATTTTAGTGCTTTAGAGTTGCAGAGTATACTTTTCTAAAAACAATTATTGATTTGGAGCAACAAATAAACCGATAAATACTAGGCCCGGGTGAACTGCTTGTTATGCAAAATTCCTGAAATTAAGAATTACGTGCCATGCATGTTCAAAATTTTGAAGGAATACACATGAACAACAAGTGGCTCTTTGCATTGCTTTTGTTTTTGCACTATTATTTTGCGCATAATGCATTCTTCTTTCAAAAACTAATGCAAGGACAAAATTCACGCTAAGACATAGCATGACAGGTTCTCATTTCATGTAATTTCACGCAATTTTGCATAATTACCTGAAGGCAAATTACATGAATTTCGTACAGCGACATTTTATTAGGGCACTTTTGACTTGACCATGTAATAGATTATGATGAATATATTTTCTAAATTATATATTTAACATAACTCATTTTTATTTGGGTAAACTATGATTGTGTATACATCCAAAAAGTGCTGCTACCTTAACCACCTAGAAAATTTCCTCACCAAGAAGATAGCATTTAGAATATAGCACTGGTGTGAATAAAAGAATTTATAAACTTTTATTCTTTGAAAAAAATATTAATTCAAAACGGAATTTGGGACTGTACAAAAAAACTTGTGATTACATGAAGAAAGCTTGTATGGGGTGGGAAAATGAGTAGTTTAATTGGTCACCTTTTTCAATGTATTTAAAACAACCTCATTGACAATTCCATAGTGACTCAATATAGAACCATAAATAAGGCAGACATCAGATAGTCAACATCTAAAGAAATATGTCTCAAATAAGGGAGGCTGAAATGGGGTATATGAGTTGTAACAACTTACCTTAGGTGGTAGTCTGCACACAATTTTCGTTGTGTTGTTCATTTTGAAATCTACCAAAGCGGGCTGAGACCCAAATAACACTACTTGCACTTCTTCCAAACTCATACCTTCCATGGTGATCCAGGGCCCTCCTATGAGTAAATGAGTATTCCATTATAAATGCAAAATGCAAAGTAAATACAATATTTGCAGCAGATATTATGACACCTGATGGTTATGGTTGGAAAATACCAAATTCTTTAGTGTTCGCCAACTCTAGAAATACTGGTTAGGATTAACATAATGCACTGCACAGGATATAGTTATCTCATGTAAATAAAATTCATGCCCTAAGGTAACTATAACCTGCGCCCCTGACATGCACAGTTTTCTCATCAATAATTTCATTACAAATGTTGCAGTGATATTATCAATGATGTTATAGGAAATGTCATGAATGATGTAATAGGTGGAGTAAGAAGCAGTGCATGGCGAGGGCGTAAATTATTATTACCTTAGGGCAGGAATTCCAGTTACTTGAGATAAGTGTAACTGGTTAACTGGTGAATTTATGAGGTTTTTATAGTTTAATACATTACATTGCTAACTAACTTTTTACCTAACTATAACAGTACTTTAGCCTTTATTTTTTCCTGGAATTTCTAGTTATTTTTTTAACTTAAACTGATATTTTATTACCATGCGTAAAGCACCCACCCCCACCCAAACACAGCCTTCAGCAGTATGCGGAGGGGGACTGCTGCCGGGCCTGGCCGCGATAGTCCCTCGAACCCAACCAACCAGAGATTCAAATATTTTTTAACCTTCATTTCTCAAAAACGATTTAACGGATTAACACTAAATCATGACAAACATTGGCAAAGCGAATAGGTTTTTCCTAAGAAAGATGTATAGGTTTTGTCATTTTTTTTGACACATGGTGTAGCAAGGCAAATTGCTGGGCAACATGTGTAAAAAAACAAACAAAAAGAAAAACTAATAAAAGAAAGCAACAAATGTGTAAAGTGAAGTACCCCGAAGAGAGTTTCAGAGCATGCAGACTTGATCTGAAGTTATTGAAGCTCTTTACATAAGCACCAGTTACATTAAGTACGGACAAAGATGAAGGAGTGCAAATTGTTGCTAATGCCAGCTACCACTGAGGTGGCTAGGAAGAGATATGATTTTGGTGACTTATCATGCAAGTTACTGTATTGGGTCTCCAAAAGGGGAGAAGAATTTAGATTTGTGATGAGATACGGACCCTGCAGAGGCAGCTTACTTTTGGGTATTCTCAGATAGAAAATGTATCCGTCATACACTACCAATAGCCCTACACCCTCAGACTGGAAAGGAGATGCCAAGGCCCTTTTTTAGGGACCTGCTGATGCATAAGCACAAAGGACCAGATCCCAAGTGACAAGATTTTTCATTCATCCCAAAGGAGTTACTGACCAGCATCAAGGTGATGGTTTACCAAAGGGACAAGAAAACTAATCATGCAAGTCTGTAGTCAATGCTTCTTGATCTGGAATGTGAATTTATTGTAACCGGGTAGACAGCACAACACAGAGCAGCTCTTACAACATGAGCTACCAATCAAGTGAGGATCAATGAAAGCACCATGCAGAACATATCAGATAGCACCATGTCACACATGCCAACATTTGGGAGCACATAAGACAATTTAGAGAACATAGCTGTGATGGGGTCCAATATTTTTGGACGAATAAAATGTTTTATAAAACTCAGCATGTGTGCCCCCCACACACATCCATTGACAACCTTGAAAATCATAGGGCACTCAGTTCTAGAACATGCTTAGAGACAATCCCTCACAAAACATGGGTCTATTTAATAGGGCATGTTCAGGCACAGGGTTTAAATAAAAAAATAAGTCACTCCTTCAAAAGTCAAAACCATGACAGCCCCATCCTAAATCATAAAACAGCAATTGCTACCACATGTTCAGACAAAAAAAGTGCAGATCGCTCATAGAACATGAAATAGTAATGAAACACGAATGAGTACATGCTGAAAGACAGCCCCATGAATATTCCCTTTTGTACACTAATACATGCTTAGATATAGCTCCTTATAAAATCTAAAACATAAGTCACCAGGACATGCACAGAGAAAGCACCCATACAAAAGGTCAGGACAGTATGTTCAGTTCAGTTCAGTTCAAAACAAAGTATTTTTGGACTATACAGTCCTTAAACATATAAAAATCACCATAAAATACAATGCCTAAAAATTGCAATTCATACAATAAAACAACATCCTAAAATTCAAGTTTAAAATTGTTCCTTCTTGACTTCAAACCATAAAACATATCCTAACAGGTATCATAAGTTAAGGCAAGAATTCATTATTGGACCCATTTCAGATTTCTTTGGCTTGATGAATACTCTTCCCTAGGCCCCAAACTATAATTGCATCATCATACAATTCCAATGTAAGAGCATTAATCCTTTTTTAATCATATATCCTACACATATCCTGCAAACTTTAAATAGCTAGTCACATTTGAAGATTCTTTTACTTTTTGAATAAACCTCCCCAGAGCGCAAGCTATATCCAAATCCCTCATTTCTACTAAAAGTTCGCTCCTTGTGCCCGGTTTTTATGCTATACTTTTTGAAAACTGGGCGTAAAATCTCTTTCCGCATATCTAAAACCATTTGGCAATCCAATAAAATGTGTATGATATCACACGTTGTCCCCAGAAAACAGTTACATTTCCCATTGCTATCGATCATTGCTTTGTTTACTCCATTGTTGGAGTAGCAGGGATTGAAACCAATTCTCAACCTTAAAACTTCTCTTCTCAGACGTCGGCAGGGTAATCTATCGATGTAGGGGAAATAGAATTCATTTTGCCATGAAGTAGCCATAAAACATACCGATTTTTTTACCCTGATATACTCCTGATCCTGGGCTCGGACAGTGGTATGCCTGAACGAAGAATTGTATATACAGTATCGGCACGCACCAGCTTATTACACGGGCTCCTTTAAAGGGGCTGCTCACATGTCCACGCATACTCGGCATGTGTGACTGACTGCACATACAAGGAGTATCAGGGCTCAAATCACACTGCAGCTCGGGCAGCCAAACCCGACAGCTCCAAACAGAACAAAGGTAAACCACTGGGGCCTCTCTGTGCATTGGGAAACAGCCACTTCCTCTCACCCAAGCAAGGTTCACCACAACCCTCACTACCCAAAGCTTCTGACCTTGCAAACTGAGGTACAAAAAACACACATCTGTCTCACAACACAAGAACTGACTCATTCTTTGAAAAATTTGCTTCTTTGCTTTCAAGCATGAATGAAAACTAAAATTGTAAGATTGCGATTTCCTTTGCATGAGACATTAATCATTAGTGCATGAACAGAGGCTGTTTTACAAACATTAATCATTGGAACACGAGCAGAAAAAGTGCTTCTCACAACAGGATGCACTAATTCCTTGGGCACACTCAGACACAGCAGCTAGAGGTGGGGATCACCTTATATATTATTTAAGAGGCCACTCAGGAATGAATACTCACTCGGCATGTGAGACTCCTTCTGCCCTTAAGATGGTGGAGTGGTGCAGCTCAGTCAGCGGCTTGATGCAGAATACACAGACAGGCGCTGCCAAAGCAAGTTAAAAACACAAGCAATGTGGTCCAACACTGTTTACTAAGGCTAAATGACGGAGCAAGAGTTGTCCGAAGTATGGCATGGCACTGTCTCCAAGCTGCTAGTGACTGGCGTCTCATGTCTTACTGCTTGCTAGTAATGTACTGTAGAAAAATTGTGCTCGAAAGGCGCCGAATGAAAAGGGGGGGGCTCTTGGCCCCCCCCCGCCTGCATGGCGGTGCGGCGACCTCCCCCGTCCTTCCGGATCTCTCGGTGGTGGGGCGTGTCCACTGGGGCGCGCCCTGCCACCGATTGGCTGCCACCGTGACCCGGATGTCGTTAATCGACATCCGGGTCGGAGGGGAGGGGGGGCGGGCCACTGGGGGGATAAAGAGGCGGGGAGCGCCCAGGTGACCCCCTTGTTGCCTGGACGCTCCCCCATATCGGACGTGCCCCGGCGTTCGGGGCTTTAATTTTCCCCACCCACCATCCCTGGAGTACGCGGTTGATGCGTTAATAGTCCGTCTAGCGTGCATTTGGCGCGGTAAACTGTTCTGAAATGTTAGTTTCTGATGAGGTTTTCTTTTAGGACTTTTTCTCCCATTGTAGTGATCAATATTGTATCGTGAGGTTATGTTCTTGTTTATGCTCTCTTGTAGGCCTTTTTCTCCAAGGTAGTGAATGATACTGTATTATGTGTAACTGGTGCAGTCGTGTTTAGGCCTTTCTTTCCCTTGTAGCTTTATGGTGTTATACATGATGTGTGATTTTAGTCAGTGTAGTTGTCCTTTAGAATTTTCTCCCATAGGTCGTCGTATTTATTAGGTATGGGGCATGCGGTAAGGTCATGACCGGTGAGCAACTATTTGAAGGTCTGTGGGGGCGGGCATCTTCCTACGGAGGTGCCCGCCCAGGGGCAGGGGCCATTGGCCCCTCCTAGAACTTCAGGGGCAAGGTAACTGGTGCTTCAAAGGGGCGCGGGTTGGGGAGTCACGCTTTCCTTAGGCTGGTAGCCACCCCGCGCGCGCATACTCATGACGTCACCGGATGGCGCAGAGTAAGGGCCCTCCTTTAGTGGGTAAATGAAGTTCACGGCGTGGACCGGGTAATTACCGGGCCCGGCTGCGCATGCGCACACCTGTAGGGGAGGCGCAGCTAGTAGGACCTGACACCGGTTAGAGACCTTGCCATATGGCCTGTTGGAAAGGCGTTCGCCGGAAGGGGGTTCGAACACGTCTTGCCCACCCCTTTGACCCACCTCTCCCAAGTAAGCCGAACCAGGCGCGCACACCCTGAGCTGCACTGTGAACAGAGGGACACCACACGTATTCTTTGTAGGACGATAAGTTCTTTTATCGATGATTTCAGGGATCTTTATGACCCAAAAGGCAAATAGTACAGCAGTGGCACAACGTACCACAATTCAGTCGTGGGGAATGGGGGTAGCGGGACAGTCTTTCAAGATAGTGTCTCTGCGAAATACCCTGCGGAAGCTCACAATCCTCGAGCTGGAGGGTGTCGTGTCTCTGGGCGATCTCTTATCGAGTCGTCCTCAAGGGGAGCGCCGCGAGTCTCTCAGCAGGCACAGGTGTTTGGAGTTCAGGAGCCGCGATTCCGTCAGCAGGCTCAGATGGTTCAATGCTGGGGGCCGCGAGTCGCTCAGCAGGCCTAGATGGTTCAATGCTGGGGGCCGCGAGTCGCTCAGCAGGCCTAGGTGGTTCAGTGTTCGGGAGCCGCGACCTCGTCCGCAGGGCTCAGATGGTTCAATAGCAAGAGGCCGCGAGTCACTCAGCAGGCCCAGGTGACTTCAGCGTTCAGGAGCCGCGACAGCGTCAGCAGGCTCAGATGGTTCCAGGTCTTCTCTGTCCTTGTTCCTCCGGCACCCCTTGTTATACTCCGCTGGTTCTTTGAAGTCCGGAGTGCTCGCAGAGGGGGGGACTGGGATGACGGAGGGGGTTCGGTGGGATTTCCTGCCGCTCACTTCTTGGTCTTTTCAGGTGGGTCTGGGAGGGACCCCAGACGCTCGGTAGGGGAGGCGCCTGCTCCCCAGGGGCCTGGTGGCCGATTGAGTCCTCCCGGGGAAGGCGACCCGAGGTGTGACTGGGCTGGCGCCTCTGGGTCTGGCTCGAGGGTTCCCGCTCCCTCGATTGGGCATGCGTGGTAGGGTGTTGAGTCTGTCAGGTCTCTGGCCGGCCCGTGGATCGGGGTGGCTGGGGCGGCCGGAGTCGGGGATGTCGGGTCTTGAGGGTGGTTGCAGGTTGGCGGGATGATGGAGAGGGCCACGCCGTGAGGCCGGTCTCACACGCGTCCCCCCCAGCTGAAAGGCGTGGAGAACTACCCATCCACTGGGGGGTTCTCCTCGCCGAAGCGGAAGAACCGGGACAGGCCGTCGGCGTTGGCATGATCCGTCCCGGGGCGATGTTCGACAGTGAAGTCCATCCCTTGGAGAGAGATGGACCATCGTAGTAGCTTGGGGTTCTCCCCCCTCATCCGCATTAGCCACTGCAAGGGCCGGTGGTCCGTCTGTACTCGAAAATGGGTTCCGAACAAGTAGGGCCGCAGTTTCTTGAGGGCCCAGACTACGGCAAAGGCCTCTCGATCTATAGTGCTCCAACGCTGCTCTCTCGGCAGCAGCCTTCGGCTGATGAAGGCTATGGGCTGATCAATGCCCTTGTCGTCGAACTGCGAGAGCACGGCCCCGATGCCATGTTCGGATGCATCGGTCTGGACCACGAACTCTCGGGAGTAGTCGGGGGCCTTGAGCACGGGAGCGGTGCACATGGCGGTTTTCAAGGCGTCGGACGCCTGCTGGCACTGGGGGGTCCACTGCACCTTCTGCGGAAGTTTTTTGGAGGTCAACTCTGTGAGGGGCCCTGCGATACTACCATAATTTTTAATGAACCTCCGGTAGTACCCCGTAAGGCCCAGGAAGGCCCGAACCTCTGTCTGCGTGGTGGGGGGCTCCCAGGACTTGATGGCATCGATCTTCGGCTGGAGAGGGGCGACCTGGCCGCTGCCCACCTGATGCCCCAGGTAGACCACGGAGCCTTGTCCGAGCTGGCATTTGCTGGCTTTCACTGTCAGGCCCGCTTGGCGCAGGGCCATAAGTACTTGTCGGAGGTGCTGGAGATGCTCGTGCCATTGAGAGCTGAATACGGCGATGTCGTCAAGGTACGCTGCGCTGAACTCCTCGAGTCCGGCCAGGACCTTGTTCACCAACCGCTGGAACGTGGCTGGGGCGTTTTTCATCCCGAACGGCATGACCCTGAAGCGGTAGTGGCCATCTGGCGTGGAGAAGGCAGAGCGCTCTCTCGCCCCTTCCGTGAGAGCGATCTGCCAGTACCCGCAGGTCAGGTCGAAAGTGCTGAGGAACTGGGCGGCCCCCAGGCGGTCGATGAGCTCGTCGGCTCGGGGAATAGGGTGAGCGTCTGCGCGGGTGACCGCATTGAGCCCCCGATAGTCTACACAGAATCTTAGTTCGGGGGCGACCCCTGGGGAGGCAGCCTTTGGGACCAGAACCACCGGGCTGGCCCAGGGGCTGTCGGGGGGCTCGATGACCCCCAGGTTGAGCATTTTCTGTACCTCGGTCTTGATGCAGGTGCGGACCCGGTCAGGCACCCGGTAGGCTCTGTGTCTCACAGGCGGGCAGTCGCCGGTGTCTACGTCGTGGACACACCAGTCGGTCACCCTTGGAATGAGGGAGAAAAGGTCTGCGAATTGTCCGAGCAGCTGGCGGCAGTCGTCGGCCTGCTGGGGAGTGAGGGTGTCCGACAGTTTCACACCCTCCACGGAACCGTCCAGTTCTTTTGTGTACAGGAGATCGGGCAGGGGTTCAGTGTCCTCTTCTGCCCCCTCATCGGTGGCCAGTAGCAAACTCAGTTCTGTCCTTACGAAGTGGGGCTTGAGACGGTTTACGTGGAGGACCCGGAGGGGGTTCCGTGGGGATTGTACGTCGACCAGATACGTGACCTGGCTCTTCCGTTCGACCACCTTGAATGGGCCAGTCCACTTGTCTTGTAGGGCGCAGAGTCTCACCGGAGCCATGACCCAAACCTGCTGGCCCGGCTGGAACTCGACCAAGGTTGCGTTCTGGTCATACCAGCGCTTCATTTCTTCCTGGCTGGCCTCGAGGTTAGCCTCTGCAAGTTCCCTAAACTTCCTCGTCTGGTTGCGGAGCGCCAGGATGTAGCGGAACACATCTGGGGGTGTTCCCCGAGGGCTTGTCTCCCAGCCCTCTTTGACCAGGCTTAGGGGCCCCCGAACGGGATGTCCGTACAGCAGTTCGAAAGGGCTGAACCCCAGAGACTTTTGGGGAACCTCCCGGTACGCGAACAGGAGGCAAGGGAGGAGGACGTCCCATCTCCGGCGCAGGGGCTCTTCGAGGCCCAGGATCATTCCCTTCAGAGTTCGGTTGAAGCGTTCCACCAGGCCGTTGCCCTGGGGGTGGTAGGGGGTCGTGAATTTATACGTGACTCCGCACTGCTGCCACAGGGACTTCATGTAGCGGGATATAAAGTTCGTGCCGCGATCACTCACAACCTCGCGGGGAAATCCGACCCGGGAGAAGATCCCCATGAGAGCCCGGCCCACCATGGGAGCCGTCACGGTGCGGAGGGGGATGGCCTCGGGGTAGCGGGTGGCATGGTCCACCAGGACGAGGATGAATCTGTGGCCCTGGGCGGTCTTCGGATCCAGGGGTCCCACGATGTCGATGCCGACCCGCTCGAACGGGGTACTTACAACGGGGAACGGTTGTAAGGGAGCTTTGCGTTTTCCGCCACTCTTCCCACTGCCCTGGCACGTGAGGCAGGACTTGCAGTGTGTTTCTACATTCGCTCGCATCTTGGGCCAATAGAAGTGGGTCACCAATCGCTGGTATGTCTTGTCTTGGCCTAAGTGTCCTGCCAAGGGTACATCGTGGGCCAGGCCCAGGAGGAGGCTCCGGAACCGCAGGGGTACCACCAGTACTCGTGCTGCGCCTAGCTCGGCGGACTTTTGCTCGCTGTAGAGGAGGCCATTGTCCCAATAGACCCAATGGGTTCCGGTCTGATCACCGGCGACCTGGGCTTCGGCTTGTTGTCTAAGTCCCTCGAGGGAGGGGCAAGTGGTCTGTTCCTGGCAGAACTCTTCGCGGGAGGGCCCCCCTTCGCAGTGCCACTGGGCCAACTCGGGCAGTTATTCGGGTTCCATCGGGGCCTCTGGGGCGGAAGGTTCCGGTCCTTCCCCTGGGTTAGTGTCTCCTACTTCCTCGGAAGGAGGGTTGTCTGCTTCTGGTAGGGGGTCCCTGTTCTCGGGGAAAGTGTTCGGCAAGAGGGCTTCACCGCCCTGGGAGGGGGCCATTTGTGCGGTCATGGAGTGCGTGGTGGCGCAGACCCACTCCGGTAGGCCCATCATCTCTAGGTGGGCTCTTCGTTCCACCTGCCCCCACGGGGAATTTTCCAGGTCGTTGCCCAGGAGGCAGTCTACGGGCTGCGAGGTCCGGACCGCTACCTTTAGTTCTCCGGAGACCCCTCCCCACTCGAAGGGCACCAGGGCCATCTGGCAGAGGCTCTCAGAATTGTCGGAGGATACGACCGGACAGAGGGCCCCGGCTAGGATCTGGTCTTCGGCAATTAGGCTGCGGTGGACCGCGGTGACACTCGCCCCGGTGTCGCGAAGGCCCTCGACTCGGTGGCCGTTGATAGTCACCTGCTGTCGGTATTTCTCTGTGTTGGCGGGCAAGGGTGTCCCGGGGACCATTTCTCGATCCCCAAGGGAGACCAGGGCCATGGCCGCCGGTTCCCATTCCTCGGAGTCTTCCATTTCTTCCCCCAGAGCCACGGAGGCCATCTGCCGGGTCGTGGGGTTGGTCGTTGTGGTTCGCTGATACTGGGGACACTGGGGGTCATTGGCGAAGTGTCCGGGCTGCTGGCAGCGGAAGCAGGTGATCCTAGCTCGTGGACCTGGTCGTCCTGGGGCTCCGGTGCTGGCTGGAGACTGGGCCGAACCCGCCGTTGGTGGGCTGCTGGAGGGGCTGGTGGAGGACCCCCCGGCAAAGTCTCTTGGTCGGCCGTGGTTCCCTCCGCCCCTCTGGCGGGGGGGACCCTGACTGTTGCGGCCGTAGTCCCCCACGGGGCCCCGGGTGGCCCGGGTGTTCACCCAACGATCAGCCTCAGCGGCCAGCTTCCGAGGGTCGGTGAGTTTACTGTCTAGGAGATGCTGGCGCAGTTCTATAAAGCAATTGGCCGCTAAATGTTCCCAGGCGATCAGATCGAACAGTTCTTCGAAGGTGGAGACCTTGCTGCCCTTGATCCACCCGTCCAGAGCTCGGCTGTAAAAGTTCACGTATTCGACCCACGTGGTGCCCGGTATCTTTTTGCAATCTCGGAACCGTTGTCGGTACATTTCGGGGGTGAGTCCGTACCGGCCCACGAGGGCTTCCTTCATGTGGCTGTAGGAGTTCATGACCGCGGAGGGCAGATCGAGCAGAGTCTCTTCCTTCGCTTAAGAACCGGCCCCATAGGCCAGCCCCCCAATCCTTCTGCGGGACTCGGTGAGAGGTCATGGCGACTTCGTAGGCTTTAAACCACTGCTGGATATCATCGTTCTTATAATACTCCTTGACCACATCCTTGGGGATGTGGACTTTGGTTTCCCCGGCGGGAGCGGGCTGGGGATTCCCGGGCGGCTGTGACTTTTCGTGTCTAGCCCGCCACTCAATTTCCTTCAGGCCGCGTTCATGTTCTAGCTGGAGTTTCTTTTCGTCGTGCTCCCTTTGGAGTCTCTTCTCTTCGAGTTCCCCTTGTAGCCGTAACTGCTCGACGGCTAACTTCTTCTCTGCCAGTTTTATCTCTCCCTCGATTTTTAGTTTTGCCAGTTCCAGTTCGTGGTTGCGGCTTCTCTCTCGGTCCGCTAGTTCCTCGGCGGACAGGTTCCCCTCTGGCCCGTTGTTTCTCGCCGGGGTGCTTGTTTGTTCATGGGTAGAGTCTCCTTCCGTTTGGGTCGGGGCGCCCCCGTCTCGACCCAGGCTTTCAGTACTTTCTGGTAGTCTTCCTTTGTGCTCAGTCCTGTGGTAGCGATGACAAGGTCTTTGCAAAACTGTTTTAGTTCTCTATGTGTGTAATAGTCCAATTGATCTTCTCGGAACGGTGAGCTTATTTCGGTACCTGTGGCACCCAGGGAGGTTTCTCCTTCCATTTCTGTTTGGTAGTGCGTCAGTCGTTTACTGCACGCTCTCCTTCGGTGTCGGCTCGGATCCCACCGCTGCCACCAAATGTTGGAAAGGCGTTCGCCGGAAGGGGGTTCGAACACGTCTTGCCCACCCCTTTGACCCACCTCTCCCAAGTAAGCCGAACCAGGCGCGCACACCCTGAGCTGCACTGTGAACAGAGGGACACCACACGTATTCTTTGTAGGACGATAAGTTCTTTTATCGATGATTTCAGGGATCTTTATGACCCAAAAGGCAAATAGTACAGCAGTGGCACAACGTACCACAATTCAGTCGTGGGGAATGGGGGTAGCGGGACAGTCTTTCAAGATAGTGTCTCTGCGAAATACCCTGCGGAAGCTCACAATCCTCGAGCTGGAGGGTGTCGTGTCTCTGGGCGATCTCTTATCGAGTCGTCCTCAAGGGGAGCGCCGCGAGTCTCTCAGCAGGCACAGGTGGTTGGAGTTCAGGAGCCGCGATTCCGTCAGCAGGCTCAGATGGTTCAATGCTGGGGGCCGCGAGTCGCTCAGCAGGCCTAGATGGTTCAATGCTGGGGGCCGCGAGTCGCTCAGCAGGCCTAGGTGGTTCAGTGTTCGGGAGCCGCGACCTCGTCCGCAAGACTCAGATGGTTCAATAGCAAGAGGCCGCGAGTCACTCAGCAGGCCCAGGTGACTTCAGCGTTCAGGAGCCGCGACAGCGTCAGCAGGCTCAGATGGTTCCAGGTCTTCTCTGTCCTTGTTCCTCCGGCACCCCTTGTTATACTCCGCTGGTTCTTTGAAGTCCGGAGTGCTCGCAGAGGTGGGGACTGGGATGACGGAGGGGGTTCGGCGGGATTTCCTGCCGCTCACTTCTTGGTCTTTTCAGGTGGGTCTGGGAGGGACCCCAGATGCTCGGTAGGGGAGGCGCCTGCTCCCCAGGGGCCTGGTGGCCGATTGAGTCCTCCCGGGGAAGGCGACCCGAGGTGTGACTGGGCTGGCGCCTCTGGGTCTGGCTCGAGGGTTCCCGCTCCCTCGGTTGGGCATGCGTGGTAGGGTGTTGAGTCTGTCAGGTCTCTGGCCGGCCCGTGGATCGGGGGTGGCTGGGGCGGCCGGAGTCGGGGATGTCGGGTCTTGAGGGTGGTTGCAGGTTGGCGGGATGATGGAGAGGGCCACGCCGTGAGGCCGGTCTCACATGGCCCAGAAATGTTAGTATACAAAAATGCAGAGGAGGATGTTAGACTCGGTTAGGAAACAATCTGTATTAGAGTCTTTGTTAAGGATAGTCACTTACACCTGTTGACAATAATGTATCTAATGTCCTGCTGATTTTTGTATAACTGTTTATCATGCAAAATTATAAAATTTATTCTTTTTTAACTTAATAAATACGGCCGGGGGGTCTCGCGACCTCCCGCCTTCCAAAGACACCACGTCTATGTTCTGTGTCCGGGGGTCACTGACCATGTGGAAGTTAGAGGGTGGACACCAGGGAGACCTATGCATGCTGACAAAAGAAAGGAGAATGTGGACCTCCACTGGGCACCTGCGACATCTGTGAGGTGTGTCTCCCGCACATTCACGTTTCTTAGATGTTCCTGACATGAAAGAAATCGTGCTGTTATAGTGTCATGTATATCAGTGATTTACTGGCAGTCTTATAGGTTCTGAATCGTGCTTTTTGTGCGCTGTGCTTGGTGATTCCTGGTGCTTGTTCTAAGCTGTGTTTCAAGGCGTGTGACTTTGCGCACTCAGCTAAAAATCAAGGGGCAAATTTATCAATAGGGGCATCCAGCCGATAGTGAGGCTCGAGCCTGCCTTCCAGTTCTGTCAGTAGCTCCGGCCATTACGCCACACCCTTCTCCTTTAATGGACTTTACAGTCGCAGAGAGTTGCAGATCTGGAAACTGGAGCTGAAAAACCTTTAAAGAATGTGAAAGGGATACTGCCATAAAGCCGTGGCATTATTCCCACCGTCGCTTGCAGATCTTGAAGTTAAAACCGAATCCTCTGAAGTCACCGACAACATACCTATAGCTAAGGTCTATTCGCACCTTGATTCTGACTGCAGTGAAACCCAATCAGTCGTGGGGCGGGTTTGGGGGAGGAAGAGGGGAGAAGGAAGGAGGTCGGAGGGTTGCTATTAGTGCAAGTGATAGATAACAAGAAAGTTACCATGATTCTGATTACAGTGAAACCCGATAAGAGGCAGAGCAGGTCTAAGGAGGAGGAGGAGGGGAGAGGGAAGGGGGTCGGAGGGTTGTCAGGACCAGTGATAGATAACAAAGAAGTTCAAAGTGGATGAAAGGAGTACTTCGCCGGTGGGACACTGATAAGAAAACACAAAGAACAAGAGGAAATTTTATTCTACAACCAATAGAAACGGTGGAAAAGTAAGTGGCAAACACACTAACCAATGAAAAGTGAGGGCAGGATGTAAGCCTGCTTCAAGATTTATATTAAATACAATGGATTTCACAACTACAGAGGAGGCTGTGCAGGCAAAACCTAAAAAGTGCAATCTGCGGCCCAAGATCTAGCTTCCTACCAAATTCAGTGTTAATTCCATTAAGCCGTTTTTGTGGTAGTGCTTTAAGAACCCTACGGAAAATTCATGGGGATTTTGAGTTTTCCCCTCCCCCTTTTTTTTTCAACTTCCACTTGGCAGAGCGCCACAAAACTTTTCACGCACAAACTACACAAAAAAAAGCATTTTCCTGAAAAGTTTTGTGAAGATTTGTCCAATTGTTTCCAAATGTATAAGCAAAACAAAAAAGAATTCCCTATGGAATATATTCATATATTTGCCATTAGATATCCATTCCAAACTGGAAATGTCTGTGGCTAGTAGAACGGTGATATTGGGAGTGATATTCAGTGTCTCTGTTTTCTCTCTCATTCATTATCCATTTCTGTTCTTCAGCTTCTATTACTTATTTCACTTTTGCATGGTTAGCAGACCTGGTGAAGGACTTAGGAGACAATCATTTAAAGTTGGATTCAAGTGAAAGCTTAGGGCTTTCTGACAGACTGTCTAGTTCACGCTGTTGCACAAACCTGCATGATTCATTCTGATGCCACGCATTCTTGGATATTTGATATTCGACCAAGCTGCAGCAGAAGGGCAGTTCAGAATGGTCGGAATTAATTGGAGGTAAACAAGAGATGGGCACCTAGCATAAAGCAGACATAACAGACACTAGTCAAGTTTTCTTTGTCTTCAGTACCTAAGAAGTCCCTTGGGCACTACCACCTCTGATTCAAGAGACTAAGACCGTCACACGGTCCTATTCAGTAGTAACTCCCACCATAACCTTAACACCTCATGAAATATTCTTTGGAGATTCTAAGAAAATTGCATTATTTGTTAATCAATGCATGTTACTTGTTTAAATCATTTTTATTAACCATTTTTTATTTGTTTTGCACATCGCTCAGTAAAACCTTACAATCAGAGCAGTATTCATGTAACAGACAAAATCATGCTGCTAAATCTATACATCATCAATGCATGTTACTTGTTATGCAAACTTGATTAAACTGAAGCCTTTGTTCTGTCATATTTAAGAGGAAATATAGCTATCTGGTTAATTCCACTGGTTGAGATAACTAATCCATTATTGTGTAATTTTTCATCCTTCTGTGATCAGATGCAAAAACGAATTTAAGTTGCAAGGGCTTTCATATAGAGATAGTTGTTGACCGGGCTGTCATTACTTTTTTTAACTATAGTATCCCACATTCAAATGTTTAGTGGTAGAGACAGGGTGGCAAAAAGAGAAAATAGTGTCATTTTGTTGCAAAGTCATCCTGTGTGCCCTGTGCACCCCCATTTCTTGCTGACTGGTACTGGTGGCAACTGACTGTCTCTGTGCGCTATCTAACCAGGCGCAGTGCTATGTTGAAAACACAGTGAAACATACACATACATGAGGGTATACTATATATTAGGGTGCACTTATAATTGGCATGAATTCCCATTTAAGACCCTAGTAGATAATAGGGCAGGAGGATTAAAACTACCTATAAGTCCCTAGTATATAATAGAGCAAGGCAGTTTAGAGGCCAGTAGCCCTTTCTACACTTCCATGGGTGCACTGCTGAGAGCCTGAGGCCATTTTAAAAGCAGCCCTGTGTTGCAGCACTGCTTTTAAATGTAAATTGTGCCCAAACTTGATTTTGTTGGTATGGGCACTTAAAAAGTGATAGAATACAATGTTGTGGCATTTTAGGTACCCCCGGGGACTCCCCTAGTTGTCCCAGGGGTGGGGTGTCATGTCATTATAAGGAGGGCCATTGTAAAAGATGTTGTATATGCCCTGGGGATAGAGAAATTGCACATTTCACTTTCCCCATTGTAGTAAAATGCCTTGCCAAAATCGACCAAAGTCTGTGGAGTGAGGATCTACACTATTCTGGCATATTCAGGACCCCTACATATTAAGGATCCCCTAGGTGTACCAGGGTGGGAGGGGTCCTGTAACTGTAAGCTGGGGCCTTAAAAAAGATGTTTATGTGCCCTGGTGATGAAGAAATTGCACATTGCAGTTTCCCAGTTGTAGATGGCTAGCCCCATAGGATGACATGGCAATAGTTTATGAATGAATGACTATTGCTAGGAATTAAATAAAATACAATTCAAGGACTTAGGAGAATGGTACTGATAAATCTAACAATATGCCGTTGTTGAATTTATCCTAAAGGATACAGAAAATAAGTTATAAGACTTTCTTGTCAGTAAGCCAAAATACAGCCTTCCTGGCCTCTTCCCTGATTAGCCAGAGTTAACACTATCAGCCAGGCTGCTTCGAGGAAGTGATAAGTGGTTCACCAAGGGAGAGGCTATCTGGTAGACAGAGCTCTGCTACACAGGAATGCCAGAGCAGGGAGTAGAGGTCATAACGCATGACGTTTCAAAGGGAGATAGGACAAGCAGTGAATGCCAGGTCCATCTCCCTCCCTAACCCCTCAGACCCAGCCAGATGGCAGGCTTAAGGGAGGAATTTGCAGATGATAGGGGGCGGAGAGCTATGGAAATAAACCACACTGGAGGTTGGTTTAAGTAGTTATTGCTCCTCTGCTGAGATTTCCGCAATGCTGCATTTTGGAGGAATAGTGCTTTTTGGGATAAGATTATGCCACACTTTGGAGGAAGTGGTCATGCTCTGGGGGTTGGCTGCACCCCCATTGGGCAGGAGTGCTCTTCTGCTTGACCCCAGAGAACACTGAAAAAATATTGAGAGGTGCAGTGTCTCTCAGATCTGATGCTTGAAACAAAGAGAAAAAGTCTTGCCAAGCTGGAAACTTGATTTGCTCCATCAGGCCCTGCATTCTGACTGATTGCGCCTGCTGCTTTATCTGGGATGACAGCCCAGTGGATGGACCTTGCTTCAAGAGGAATAAAGAGTGGACTCCCTGCAAGTTACAGGTTAAGAGAGCTCACCTGGACCATCACCACCAAGAACCCCCAGCCTGGAGGGCATCCAGTTGATTTGTGAGGGTTTTGTCCAAGTGAATTGTGAGAACTGGCGCCCCAAACTATCAAGGACCATCTTGGAGATTCCAGACCCTTGGATTGTGTTTGGCCACTTTCGAACTCCCAGGGGAACTTCAGGAAGATGTTACAGAAGTTTGGAGCAACTTTGGAAAAAAACTCCAGAGGGGGACCAACTCAATCGCAAGAGCCAAGCTGGCGATCTTCAACCACAAGCCGGCCTGCTCTGCTGGTTCGTCCCGCTGAACAGCTCTGGAGGTCCGACTTCCAGAGTTTGACCGGGAGCTCCCTAGAAAGCAAGCCGGCGAACCCTCACCGAACCTGGACTGGTGAAGAGCATAGTGGGACCCTGGCAGAAAAACCTCCAGAAAAGTTTCTGAGACCGAAAGTAAAATCTCTATCACAAGGAGTATCTGAGCAGGGCTCCATTGCGGTCGGCCTGAAACTTAGATTTTGTCCCGCATGCGGTCAAGCATGACCAGATGTCCTAATGTGGCCCTACAGGTTTCTAAGTGCTATATAGTGCTAAATCTTTAAAAATCCCTACACTGGAATTTTGATGTTTGGTGTCATTTTAAACATAAAAATAGATCCTATTTTTACAATTTGATGTGAGATTTTTATTGTGTGCTGTGTCTTAATTACTTACTGAGTTGGTGTTTTTAAATGCTTCAAATACCTGTCTTCTAAGTTAAGCCTGTCTGCTCGCAGTCAAGCTACCCAGGGTTGAGCATGGGAATAATTTATTGAGACCTGTACTGAACCGAAGAATGTGGTAGTGGCCTTATTGCCAGTGGTAGATGCATATTTACCACTACTAATAACTCACTTTCCTATACCAGGAATGCGCAATTACAACATCTGACTTCTCGTTTAATCTTTTTCGATGAGTTATTCACCTACTTTACATTTCGCCTGGTACAGCGAGTGTAGAAAAAAAGAGTTCCTTATTTTTACACAAGGCAAAAAAAAAAATTTGAGCAATGTTTCCCAAATGAAAAATGTGAAAAAGAGAAATATTGAAATTGTTCACCTTACACTAGCACAGGGGTACCCAGAGTACGGCCCGCGGGCCGCCAGCGGCCCTGCAAGCCTTCCTTGGCGGCCCGCGGATCATGCAGACATCGTACCTTGGTTTTTTATTTTTTTCAAAAGTGTGTCAGCAAACTCCGCCGGACTCCGAGAGAGACTGCTCTATGGGGGCCAGGATAAGAGTGGAGACAGGCCCCCGTCGTGTTTGGCTGCCCAGGATGAGAGAGCTTCCCTGCACCCGAGCACTTCACAGGTCTTTAAAAGACCTTTTGCTTGTTAACGAGGCTTTGATGTTGCAGGGGCGCTAGGAAGAGGTGAAATACAACAAAGCCTCATTAGCAAGTAAATGGTCTTTTAAAGACCCGTGAAGTTCTCCAGTGAGCCGGGGAAGCTGTCTCAGCCCGGGCTGCCACACATGCAGGGTGAGGTGACAGAGGAGAGCAGGGTGAGAGTGCCCAGTGAGGTGAGGGGGGGGGCAGCCGGGAGTGAGCCAGCGAGGAGTGAGAGCCGGGTGAAATGGCAGAGGGTGACGGGGCAGCAGGGAGTGAGAGCCAGGTGTGGTGACGGAGGGCAGAAGGGTCTGAGAGCTGGCTTTTACATTACACAGGGGGGCTGTTTATGGGCTGGTGTCGGGGACGTGTAGACACAGCCCGAAGCCCAGAGACAGAGAGAGATATAGATAGACAGGGACAGACTGACAGATAAAGGCAGGAGGCAGGCAGAGGCAGAGGCAGGTAGAGGCAGAGACAGGAACAGGCACGGAGAGAGGCAGATGGAGAAAGGGAGACAGACGGAGAGAGGGAGAGGGGGAGGGAGAGGGAGGGAGGGAGACAGAGGGAGGGGGAGAGGGAGGGAGGGAGACAGAGGGAGGGAGACGGAGGGAGGGAGACGGAGAGAGAGATGGAGGGAGGGAGACGGAGGGAGAGGGGAGACAGAGGGAGGGAGGGAGATGGAGGGGGAGATGGAGGGAGGAAGACGGAGGGAGGGAGGGAGACGGAGGAAGAAAGATGGAGGGAGGGGGAGACGGATTGAGGGAGACAGGGAGATGGATGGATGGAGGGAGAGGGAGGGAGGCGGGGAGACCGGGAGGGTGGGAGAAAGGGAGGGAGACAGAGGGAGACATAGGGAGGGAGAGATGGAGAGGGATGGAGGGAGAGAGGGGGACGGAGGGAGGGAGAGGGAGACAGGGAGAGGGAGACGGAGGGAGGAAGAGAGGGAGACGGAGGGAGGGGAGGGAGACGGAGGGAGGGGAGGGAGACAGAGGGAGGTAGAGGGAGGGAGGGAGGGAGGGAGAGGGAGGGAGGGAGGGAGGGAGGGAGGGAGAGGGAGGGAGATGGGGAGACGGAGGGTGGGAGAGGGAGGGAGAGAGAGGGAGACGGGGAGACAGAGGGAGGGAGACGGAGGGAGGGAGGAAGAGGGAGGGAGGGAGACGGAGGGAGGGAGAAGGAGATGGAGGGAGGAAGAGAGATGGAGGGAGACGGAGGGAGACGGAGGGAGGGAGAGAGGGGGACGGAGGGAGACAGAGGGAGACGGGGAGGGAGACGGAGGGAGGCAGGGAGACGGAAGGAGGGAGACGGAGTGAGGGAGAGGGAGACGGAGGGAGAGAGGGAGACAGGCAGGGAGAGGGAGAGACAGACAGAGAGAGAGAGAGAGAGAGAGAGAGAGAGATGTGCGTATGCCAGGTTTGGTGGCTCAGTGGACGAAGGCGTCCACTGCAGGGGCCTGTGTTCAACCTCATGGACACAGTTTTTTTTGCGCTAGCCCCGCCCCCTCCGCCACTGACCCCGCCCCCACCAGTGTGGCCCTCGGCCACAAACCACACTGTAAATTTGGCCCCTGAGAGAAAGTTTGTGAGTACCCCTGCACTAGCATTTGACCACAGAATGAAGCTGTGGGTTTAGAGCTGACATATGCAAAAGACACAGCCACTATTGTCCATTAGGTGGAGTAAGTCCATCACTTTTTTTGAATCACAAAAATATAAAGCTCTACGCATTTCAGAAGTGTACAACTATGTACGTCTGACTTTCTCATTTTTGTGAATCAGCCATAAGTGTTTTTAACTGTTTTCTAGCATTTCGATTAAAGTGTGGCCAAGATTGTTGCTAGTGGCTCCCACTCATTCTCAGTTCCCCCTGTAATATAATGCAACAAGCAAGCATAGGGCATAAAGTATTTCTGATACCATGTGGTATTGAAATAAAGTGAGGGATATAAATACTGGGGGCTGTATCCCCACATCATCACAAGTTTATTAAGTTGGAGCCATTGTAGGTTACATAATGATTTGCTATTCCTTGAAAACATAATACTATTTGTCTGTTTAATTAACAGATTTGAACTTTGCCTAAATCGACCATCACTTCAAAAAACACACATACTGCATAAAAGTTGCACATCGCATTTGATGGCTAGGCTTTTTCCACTCAAATCAGGGTGAAACCTGATGACATTATCAGGAAGCAAATCATGTCACTGTCCAGCTTAGCCATGGAAGCTTAGAAGAAAACGGAACTTGTTTTTACAATGTGGATACTAAATTTGACACTGTTTGAGTCAGCGGTCATTTTGCCCGTTAAAGTGCTCAGGGGGAGATTCTCCATTAGGGTTTTGGGGCTTCTAAAACCCTTTGTTGACATTGTGGTGGTATCCACTGTAGGCCAGTGACCCTATCAGCGTTATGGTTTCGGGCGCTGGAGTCTCCATCCCTGCGTGATTCCGACATCCATCATTCACAGGCATGGATTCCACCCTTTCCCATTTACCACACACAGAAGTGGATGTACGCAAGTGCGATTTGGTGCCTTAACCTCCATAACGGTAAGTGTTATAATTCTAATCTTGTGTTTAGTATATTGTGCTGAAACCCCTAGTCATGCTTACTGCCCCCTTTGTGACAACCCAGACACTGGCTGCACATTGCTGGCCCCTTTAAAAGTAGAACTTCTGTACTTATTGCCCTGCGAAATTGATCCAAAAGACAAGTATGTTTTTTTTCCCTTGCGAAGTTGATCCAAATATCCGAGTCAAGCGGAATATGTGCTCATAGTAAAGACAGTTATCTGCTGTATGGTGTTAAAACTGTCCCTATCTTCATGCTCTTAACATTAATGCCCAAAAAATGGATTGATTTACCAACAATGAATGTTAAAAACATCTAGCCAAAGCATGTCAGCAATTTAGTTCTTCTCTTATTTCATATGTTTCCATTAATCTTGCATTCCCCAAGAGTGTTAGCTATTTATATCATGTTGTGTTTCTGTATTTTTTAAATTCATATTATTAGGCATGGATCATGCCAGCGGTTTATGACGGGCTTTGATTGAGAGCTCTAGTGCCTATTCTGAAGCTAAAGCAATGCCTGTCAGTGGGTTGGCCTTTCTGCAGCGCACACAGAACAACGTTCATGTATTCCAGTTGCAATTGAAATCTGTGTAAATGTGTGTGAAGAGCGTACACAGATGTCAAAATAATTACAAGGCAAAAGCAAGAAGAAATTAATTGCCTAAATATGAGTGAGTGCAGTATATGTTTGAAAGTGTTGAAGTGAGGGAGATGCTAGGAAGCTGATGTGGGAAAGAGTGAAAAGAGGGTGTTGACAAGGAAAGAGAGGTGGTTGAAGATAAGCAGATGGGTGAGATGTGCAGAGGAAAAGGGCATACATATCTAACATAAAGCACACATAACTGAAGGCCAAACTCCTTCCTCTGTCCTCAATACTATTTGATTCACAGACTCACAATTTCAGAACTGAAACCTTTCCGATGTTAATTATTTATAACAAATCATTGTTGTTACTCATTTATCTTAAACAACTAACACCTAGTGACAAAGCCAATCATGCTGACAGGTTTTAGGTGTTTGTTAGTTGTTGTGTTATATATCTGGATGCAATTACTTCTCAGAGAGAAACTAAAAAACCGGTAGGGTGGCACACTATGGGAATCAAAAATGTATTTTACATATTTCTTTTTTTAAAGCGCCCCCACTTTTTTCATGCCACTTAAAGACCTGTCTGCACATATTTCTTTATGACTGATTAAAGCCAGCAGCTGTGGGTGCTTCCAAAAACCTGGTTAGAGCATTTTATCCCAAAGTTGATGCCGTATGCAATGCAAGACATTAGGCAAGCATACACTTTAAAGGTCTGAAGTTGTCACGCAACACAATTTGCACATTACAGTACCTGTTGAACATATCAATGCAGTAAGAAATGGGGCAGTTTTCAATGTATTTAATATTTTAAGACTATGTGTTCCCATTGCTTTATAAGCATTGCTTTATTACTAAATTCATTGGCTTTGAAAAGCATCATTTGCTAATCTTTTTACATTTTTTTCTTGGGAGGAGGACCGAGCCTAGACCAGTTTGTCCATTAAGCTTGCTTGCTACAAAAAAGTCATATCCACCTTCTACACCCCACCACTTTCAAATGTCACCAGACACCACTGAAGATATACTTAAGTAGAGGAGGAAGAATTTTACGGAGAAATTTTAACATAAGAAAACAAGTGGAAGAAATGTTTCTTACCTGAGGGGCTAAGGGAGCGAAAGATCAAATAAGAAACCAGGATTTCAATCAGAGGGAACAGGTGGCAGTTGGAAGACCAACTGATAAGACCAAAATCCCGCAGGTGGGGCATGTGGCATAGTCTGCCCAGAGAAGATTAAAGTCTCTGTCTTCTTTGTGTTATGGTCTGAATAGTTCTTTTCCATCCAATCGATCAAGCAGTAAATGAGCATCTAGGTATCGTCAATGTAGCACATGAAACTGAACCTACCTGATCAAGTGAGCTCCATGAGGGGACGAACATACAAAGTAAAAAGTGTCGGGCTCAGGAAAGTACCCTATGAGACCCCATGAGAAAGATCTTTGAAATCATTACAGAAAGGCTCGAAGTATACAGCGTGGCACAATCGACCGAGTGTAATCCAGCACACAGCATTCGCTTGAACGACTACCGCCAATAGATGATCAAACAATATAGTACGTAATACCATATTGTAGGTGTCAGAAAGGTCCAATGGGGCCAATGCTGCCATTCTGCCCTGAGTACTATCTAGTTTGGAAAAAGCAAATGTCACATGGCATTCCCATTAGAATTTCTACAGATCTGTGATTGACACAGCTTTCCATGCATTCTACTGGGAAAGTTTGCAAATATTTAAAAGTCGCACTTTTAAACCCATGCGCAGGAGTGTGCATATGGTGTAAATGTGCAATATTTTGTGAACCATGCCTGCTTTTTTTTGTGCCAGACACACAATTCTTAAATGTATCATTCTTGGAGGTGACAATAAACTAAATCCAAAGTTGTTGGTGCGTTTGAGTCTCTTTGTGTGTGTTCTGGTGGACTCTGAGTGAGATCTAAGGGAGTAGAACTCATGCTATATAAGGCCTCAGATTGTCAGAGCTTTGTAACCTAAGAGGCAGGCATGCAATTTTTTTATCCTCATTACACCATCAGTTCTTAGTTCTGATTATACGTATAATACACTTAGGGCCACATGTAGGTAATTTCTATTTACCGATTCCTAATTACCGAATTTTACCGATTCGGTATTTAAGAATCGGTAAATAGAATGTAGGTAAAAAATCGGTAAATTTTACCGATTCGGTAATATTCGTTATTACCGATTCGGTATTTACTGAATCGGTAATAAGGCATACCTTCCCATTCATTCCTATGGGCCTGGAGGCCCATAGGAATGAATGGGAAGCCATTCACTATTACCGATTTGGTAAATACCGAATCGGTAATAGGGGGAGCATATTCAAGGGTGGCAGGGTGTCACATTGACACCCTGTTGCACCCCTGAATCGTGCATGTGTGCACATGTGGCGCACACATGCCCTAAGGGCATGTATGTCTGCCACATGGCACTTTTAAAAAAGTGCAAAAATGCTTTTGAAAGGGTATTCGGTATTTACCATCAACTTGTAGTTGGTGGTAAATAACGAATCCTTAAACCAAAAATGCACTCACTTGAGTGCTCCCTACATAGGATTTAAGGATTCAGTTATTTACCGATTCGGTATTTTACTGATTTCTTAAAATACCGAATCGGTAAATTACCGAATCCTTCAATCCAGCCTCCTACATCTCAAAGGGCTAAATACCGGTCGGTAACGGAAAATTTATCGATTTTCGGCCGTACCGACCGGTATTAGCCCACCTACATATGGCCCTTAGAACGATGGATCGACTGCTACATTGTTACATTGCAAATGGTACTCATGGCTACAGCAAAAACTGACCCTTGAATGCCACAACATTTAGGTGTAGTTGTTGGATGCAGCATATATTTATTTCATGTTTTGTCCAAATTTTGGGATCACAGCCACTATCCATTTGGCAAATATAGTTGAATGGAGTAATCCAGTCCATGGCTAGAGAGGAAGGCATGCCATGTGAGGCCTAAACCTGTGCATTGGTCCTGCAGTGAGGCCTGAGTCTGTAAATGTTGTGCCCCATGAAAGATCGCTCTGCTCAGACCTGACCATGTAAAATGTGTGGATACAGCGATAGCTCTGGTATTTTATACCTGAAACTAAGTTCTGTGTAGACTCTGCTGTCTAAGTCTTTAACCTGTACATTTTGTGTAACTCAAGCAGTAACTCTATTGCCCAAAGGTGAATTATGAACTTCCCTTGAGGGAAAGCTCATTTGTATGAGCCTTGCACACTTGTGCACCAATTCTTGATTTTGTGATGGGAGTAAGATGTTGGGTGCTGGAGGGTGGTAATGCCCGCTTCCACGCTAAGAATTTAGGCTTTCAACACTACAATTATTTGGATAGCAAAAACTCTATTTAAAACATACTATTTGCGTCCCGGGCTGTCCATGGTGGGTCCCACTGTGATAGAAAAGACCTTAGTGGTATTCATGTTACCAACCACCAGGCATATTTATTAAGAAATCATTCAGCTCAGCAAGTCAGCTTGCCACACTGTGTGGTAGGGAAAGGGCAGGAATGCACCCTACTTAACATTATACAGCACATGCCTGTCTTTTCCCTGCACTAGCGCACAATGTCCTGCCTAGCACCAACGCAGGCACCCTTGCACCATGGTGCAAGGGTGCCCGCATTGTAAGCAGGATTGTTTTGTGAAGGAAGGGACACCATCCTGCACAAAAACAATCAAGAGATGCATTTTCCTCTTTCTATGTGTGCTACAGAATGCAGCACGCGTAGAAAGAGGAATTAACGAGGAGAAATTAATATATTTCTCCTTGTTACGACTCCCCCGGGGAGGCGTAGCATTTTGACGTATTCCCAGGTTTACCAGTAATGGTAAATCTGGGAAAGCGCCAAAATCCATAGGTGGATGCCTGGGAACACCAACGCTTCACCCATGGAATGCCTCCCTGCTGCAGAATAACGCAATGCAGAGATTTGTGCAACATTGTGTTACTTAAGGTGGCCTTGCATGGTTTGATAAATCTCACTTAAGAGTTGCATCACTCTTGTGCCCCAATAGATGGTGCACGGGCGACGCAACTCTTTCATACATATGCCCCTAATACACATACACACAATGCAACTGACTTTGTCACCTACCTACAAAAGCACAGTCCTTCCAAGATTCACATGAACTCACTGAATTTGTTGCTTCAAAGTGTACTTCTTTTATCAGCTTCCAAAGGAAGAAATGCACTATCTTACTGCAGAGTTTACTATGCTGTAAACCTTTCCTCTGGCTAACCACATTAACCATACTTACCTCACGCCCCATCCTTTTCTCCTCACCTCTCCTTTTTTCTGCAGCTCTTCCTACTCAGAGCTTACATATTGAACATAAGCCTCCCAGACTCTCTCAGAAGCTTTTGAATTGTTGCCTCGTGGTTTCCTGATTCGGAAGGAAAGTCAAACTGAAGATTATTTTACAGAGACACCCACCCTTCTACTGTGTCGTTACATGCACCCTCCAGGTCTCTCTTTCTGGGAATGCAGATCACAGGGAAGTCACTCTCCATTTGCTATCAAGGTGTGCTTCATCACTTTGCTTTGCTGATGTTGTTTTAAAGCCTGAACAACCACAGAAATGTAGAAACAAATAAGCAATGCTCTGCTTGATTATTTTTCCTATTGCTTGGCGGCATTGAGGCTTGCATCCCCCTTAGAGAAGCAAGGAGAGGTGCTGCCAAGCTGTGATAGCGAAAGAAGATTGTTTTTGTGTAAGGGCCCCATTACGAGTCTCGCTGTCCACCGACCGCCAGACTTGTGGGGGCGTGGTGGTGGTGGTCTTCCAACCACCCTATTATATTTAGGGCAGTCGGATCGCCATTGCCCTGCAGCAGCTGCCAATGAACTGCCATTCCCTGGCAGTGGTACGGCAGTGTAGAGGGAGCAATTTGATTGGCGGGATCGCTACTGTCTCGCCAAGCATTTTACAAGTGTCCTCTCTGCCCCGGTTTTCATGGTAGTTCCTCCTCAATGAAAACTGTGATGGAGAGGAAACAAAAGGGTCCCTACAGGGCCCCCTGTTGCCTCTGGGCCATGGGGTGCATGAAGTGGAGCACAACATGTGCCCCCCTGTGTGCATGCACCCCACTTCCTGCATGGCATGGACTTCAAAATTCCATGCCGTGCAGGAAATGTTTTTGGTGGTTCTATTGTGGTGCCCATTTTCTGAAGCACCGCCGTGGGAATGTTAAAAAAGTCCACCAGACATGAGAAACACTCGTAATCTGGCAGGCGGCACGACCACAGGTTTGGTGGTGTTGCAGCAGGGCGGACCCGGCGCTGCACAACCAAACTCGTAATCAGGCCTTAAGGCTTGCGCAACCAGAGAGGCAGACTTGTGCATTGGTACAGAGATGCATCTTTTTGCAGCCAGCCATGATGTGCTGGATTTGCAATTCGCTTCACCCATAGGGTTACAATAATCATAAGGCCATGACAGACCAAAGCCAAATGCAGGGCGAGATCGTCAAGGGGGAGAAATCATAAAGAGTTGCGAGTGAGATGGAGTCCAATGGGACAGGGAACATTGGAGCGACAAGGAAATTGAAGCCACTCAATGCTTCCTGAGTGGCTCCACACCAGTAGAGAAGGCTATCGATGCTCTAAAACATGCTAGCAAACATGGCCCATCTAAGCTAGGCCACCTGACTTGATGGCATCCATTTAGAACACTACCACCGCCCTATAGCTATGTTTGGCCATCACAACACACAACAGGAGGAAATCTCTATGGTCCATATCTTGTCGATGATATGTGATAGCCACGTCTTCCCTAACTTCATTCAATCATATTAGCATTGCTTTCACTGCTAAGAATCATTACTCTATCAAAGCTATAACTGAAAAAGTTGCTGCTGTTTACAGCTGGATGTTGAATAACACACCTGTTTCTGAGCCTGTAGAAGGGTTGATGGTGAAAATCCTCGGCTCTACTATCAGGCAAACATTTTCTCCGCTGCTGTTTACTGCAGTGCCATATGGTGCGACTTGCACAGTGACTGGATAGGTTCCTCTTGGTGGCAGTGTGGATGTAGAACAAATGATGCTTGTTGAGTTTGCTTGGAGGATTATGCAGACAGTTTGGTTGATTTGTACAGACACTGTTTGGCTGTCATTGGTGAAACCGGAGCCAGTGACGTAAACTGTCATTCGGATCCCATCATCTTTAAAAAATAAATAAAAGGAGGTCATACCTTTACCCCAGCAATTTACATGCTCTCATAAAACAGCATAATCACACATTAACATTTTTTGATTCTAAGTATCAAAATATTTAGATGAAAATCCTTAGAGTACATTAGAGAATGTGGCCTAAAGGCTAGGGCGGTCGACCTCGGAGCTGGGGAACCGGGTTAGAGTCTCCGCAGGGACGCTCAACATTCTGTGATTCTGGGCAAATCAATTAATCTCCCCAAGCCTAAAAAAACATGAATGTGTCCCTCTGTAACACAGCTGCTGCTCAAGTAAAGTGCTCTGATACCTTCGGGGCAAGTTTGCGCTTTATAAAACTCCACACAAAAAAAAGATACATTTTTATTGATTGGTGACACCATGCGTAATGCTAGTAGTGATGATCTTATTTTTGTAGTTGATGATGGCACATGTGATGCCATCATTATTGGCGTCAATGACTTCATTTGTGATGTCAATGGTGATGTCACGTGCAGGGCCATCGGCAGTGAAGTGGGACAGATTTGAAAATTTGTGTGAATCTGAACTAAATCGCTTCCTTATTTTGATTATTAATATGGAAATCTTAACTTTAGCTTGCAACATAGCTTTACTCTATTAAGTTCTGTGTGTTGCCTCCAAGTGGAGAATCAGAAATAAAGATGTCGGTATGTAATGAGGGAAGAGCAACAATTCAATTCAGTTTAGGCATTCGCTTTGAGAGTAATGCGGCTACTGCAGCATTCCACCTGTGATGACATGTAGTTAGAGTTTTGGTGACCCGGATAAACGGATGCCTGATGGGGTCAATGAGCACCAAAATCCTCCTGTGTCAGTTTGATCTAAAGCCACTAAGGTCACCGCAGAAATATCTCTCTCAAAATGGATCACTGATAACAACCTTCAAGGATATCTCTGTCGGTTGATCACTTTTCAGACAACCTTGCTTTCGTGTGCCACTGTAGTGGATATCTATCGGGGTTAATGATGCTCTGCACAGTGAAAGCCACAGACTGAAGCATTGCAGCATGAGTCTCATCTAGTTGTAAACATCACACAAAGAAGAAAAACAAAAAATGAATGTTTGACTAAATCTCATGAAGAACCGGGTTTTAACCCAGCGGCGTCAGGGGCACGCCTAAGATCTTCGAGTTCACCTGTCTTGGTATACAGAGACACGGAATACTTCTAGATGGCATCAGAGACCAAGTTTATTAGCTGCAGCTAGTAACAGTGATCCTAGAAATACATCACGGTGTAAATTCTCAGGAGACTGCTCATTTTACTAAGGCGAGACGTCTCCTTTTATACCCAATATTCACATTATAAATGTACACCCACTGCACAAAATTCTAGCCAATGAAGTACATTTTCAAACAAAGTGTCACATAACAAAAACTCTATTTAGAGTATCCCAACTCAAAAGTTAATTATTAGGAATGTCCCAAATTCAAACTCCACAAGCCGGACAAACCTGTAATTGAAAGCATAACCCATGTAATGAAGAAACATAAAAAAAGAAACGGTAACAGATGCTGAACAAGATAAGGCATGTGCAAGGAAACTAAAAGTTAACGATGTCCTGAACATTGATTGGCAATCTCAGACAAAGATCGATCAGGGAAATTGGCTTTGCGGGGTCAGTTTCAGGTGCAGAGGTCAGTTTCTTACAGTTCATTTCAGAGTCAAAAAGAAACCTAGTTAATGTATACATGAACTAAGAAGGCCAGGCCACTTTATTCGCCAGGCTACCTTCACAGGCCTACGTGAGGGCAACACAAAATGGTGGCACAGAACAAAATGGAGTCAGACTCGAGAATTACAGAACCTCAATCAGCCACTGCTAATTTCCAGGGGCACCACATTCCACTCCATTGTTTTTTAAGCACATGCCACTCAGAAAGAAGACATACGCATAGTCCTGCTTCAATAGGAACTGTCAAGCTTCAACTTGCCAGGCCTGTTCAGGTGGAAATAATCGAGTGTATAGGAAGGCAAAAGAAGACTGCCGAGTGACCTTATGGTAACCTTGTATTGGAAAATCCCTCTATCTACCCACGGTCCTTATTATAATAGCCATTTCTGCTGTAAGCAGAAGTATATTGTAAATTAGAACATTGGAATGTTGGAAGCTCCATTGAAAACAATGGAGTGCTCCGGGCTTATAATGGCTGGTATAAGCCCGGAGCTCCAACATTCCAAAGTTTCTTTGTTCACAGCTCTGGCTGTGAACAAAGGCTTCAGGGAGCCTGAGGGGATTTCAATCTCCTCGCGCTCCCTGAAGGCTTTGTTTTATTTGTTAGAACATTCTGCCCTCTAGTGGCAGAATGTTCTAATAGCCTTATAGCCCTTCGTAGCAGGGCTATATCGGCTTTTAAAGTCCCTCTGCTTTGGTAAAGTCCCTCGCCTTCGGCTCGGGCCTTTAACGCTGCAGCAGGCCTTTAACAGCCGGTATAGCCCGCTACGGCGGGCTATAAGGCTATATTAGGGCCTGTATCTACTACTTGTCAGTAGGTAAGCAAGAGCCCTAGCAACTTTCACTGATTGGGGTCAAACCAAAATACTAAATATACTGATTTCTTCTCTGCAGGAGAAAATGTGGAAATCTATGAAATATGTATATTTCGAGACATAGTTTATCCTTCTTGTATTCTGTCTGGTCTGTCTGGTTTACCCAAGGCATAGTTTGCAAAAGTAAGTCTTTTCACTCTTTTTATTTCTCGGTTATGTAAAGTCCATTCCCCCGAACCCCTTCAAATACAGGGGTGTATAGTTTCCTCTACTACCTAAAATTTCAGCAATTCTTGCTCTTTTTAGGAGTTACCTTCTAGTGTGAGAAACTAACTCTGAAACGTGTGCGTATAAACAGAAACCTGCACATATGTTGGTGGACACTTAGGGGCATATGTACTAGGAAATGTCGGAGAGCAGAGCTGCACCAAATTTCGCAGTGCATTTCCAAAACCAGGGATACACTGTATTTACAACAAAACGGCGCACTCCTGTGTTTACCCTAGCGTTGGCACTACAATTATCTGCCTAGCGAAAAAAGCAGGCACCCTTGCATCGTTGAGCAAGAGTGTCTGCGTTGCATGGAATGATTGTTTCTGTGCAGGAAGGTGTCCCTTCCTGCACATAAACAATCATTAATGGCATTTTGCTCTGTGTGCTGCACAATGCAGCACACATAGAAAAAGCAAAAACAAGGAGAAATATTTGCATTTCTTCTTGTTTCGCCATTCTAACGGCATCTCTTGAATGCCATTTGTTTTTGGCGCTGCCTCAGATTTACACATCCTTGTAAATCTGATGCAGCATCAAAAAGCAATGGGTGTTGCAGTGTAATACCCACATCAACACCCATTTCACGCCCCTTTCACGCTAAGTGATGCGTATAAATGCGGCATATTTACAAACCAGTGTTATGCCACAAAAAGTGGCTTAACACCACTTTGTAAATATGGAGAAGGGCATAGCACCACCAGAACGTGACTCTATCCCCTTGTAAATATACCCCTTAGTTTTTGGGTATTACCTCCCTGCAGATATGCCCCAGTTTTGCATCTAATCGCAGAATCACCGCTGCTGATAGACTGCCCACTGTAGTGTGAATCAGGAGACTGGATTTTCAGTTTGTGGCTGTCCAGGGACTATATATTATTAACGTACATACAAAAAAAACGTACTGAATAAGGTTATTAGACGTTGAATCAAATTAAAAACATGTCATGGTTCAATAAATAAATAAAAACTACACGTAAAGAAATATAGATTATTATTCCCTAACACAGCCACACACTTTTATCATTTAGAAAACAACTCTTACTCAGGCCAATAAGGAGCTGGTACCCAGTGGGATGGAGCAGCACACCTTGGGGATATCCCTCCAGGCCATTTCAACTTGTGTGGTGTCTCCGGCACGGAATTATCCGGTCTGCAAATACTGGAAATTCCTGGGCAGAGACACCAGATATAGACCTCTGTGCAGTGCTGCGGGCAGCTGCTGTGTGAGGCCTCTGCTCATCCTTCTCCTGCACACAAGGAGGGGGGGGGCACCCCATGATCCCTCCATCTCCCCCTCTACATGCTATGCCCTAGCACCTCCTCCTGCCATTCGCACCTCAAGCCTCACAAAGCCCCGCACCCATTGCCCACCTGCCCCGAGCCAGTGGCATGTGGGTGCGGATTTGGTCCCAGTATTCTCACTGATCGAGGGAAACATCACAGACTACTTGGGCCTGGTATTCATGGGTCCTTGTGTTACTCCTCATTCCTGTGGTAATGACTCGCGATCCCTGGATTAAGGTGTGTGTATACTGGAAGGAAAACTATACCCACGGAGCTCATAATGAGCACTTAAGTGACATAACCCAGTGTGATCCACTGATATTCAAGGAGGCGCGGGCCAACAATATGTACAGCTGCAGAGTTCTTCATAAACCTGCCTTTCTATCTATCCCGTAGTTTAATGCGTTTACTTCCAATCTGGAATAGGATGTATGAGAGGCGGCCATTTTGTGTCTGTTTGGTTGTCTTCAGTGAATTATCTCAAACATATGTGTCATACCTGAAGAATATTTGATATCCGTAACCGTGGGAGTCACGTCTTGAAGATACTGGAACGAACAAGAACCCGAACAGGTGGCTGGGATGTCATTCACATGTACTGCAACCTGAATAGGAGGAAGAGACACTGATTAATCAGAGCCTGCAACTGTTCATCCATGTGGGTAAATCCATGCTTCATGTAAGTGTACTGGCAAGGGAATGACCCATGCTATGCATATCTCCCTGTGATGTCAAAAACAGTGCTCCACGGATGGCCTGTGTGTCACCCACTGCCTTTTCTGCATGGTCAGTTACAAAAAAGACTGATGTCGCTACACAGTGCACCGGTGCCTTTAGGTTAGATTGTTCAATATATAAACACTACTGTGAAACAAAGTGTGCCACTTGAGAGTGATGTTCACTGATATAACTGTTAAAATGAATATGAACTGTCACACAAGATGCTTTCTCTATAATGTATTGTCTCCCCTTGGAAAGCTGCTATTCATTGTACAGATATATGAATATTTTGCCTGCCCTAAGAAAGCTGCCACCTGCATAACCATCACTGTGAGCCTGATAGTGTTGGCTGAGATTGTGGTTACTTACTGTATAACCATTATTATGAGTGTGTTGTGACTCAAGAAGGCTGCCCCTTCCCATAAATGTTTTTGGCAAAATAGAATTGGTACCCAAAGAGAATAATTTCAATGTAAAGGCATAAACTGCATCCTATAAATTGCCTCTTCACATAATCTGGGTTTGATTCTCAATATAGCAAGTCCTTTTGGTTTTCACTCTATATGAAGGGCATGCTACCACATTTACCACACAATCACCACCATTATACTTAACCAAAAGACCACGCAAAAATACCTCATCAAACCTACTGACTCTGGTAAAAATTTGTTGGAAATAATCTATCCACCTAGTCTGACCCAAAGTGCCTAGAAAGGCCTGAACATTAATACTTAAAGGAACGGTCACAGAGACGTTTTGTAACCTTAAATGCAGAGCTACTAAAACCAGACACCATCATTTAAAAAAAAAAAAAAGTCCCTGGACGATTGTATGTATGTATGTATGTTTTGTGCTCTTTCTGTAGCGTGGTCCTAGATAAAAGGCAGCAGACCGCTCAACAGTCATAGACAATCAACAAATGGACCTGAATAGGGCTGGGCTTTCCCCACACAATGCTGGCTCCGCCCCCTGTGGTGCGACTGATGACCCTGGCCTGCTCTCTGAATAGGGAGAGGGGCTGAGCAAAACAAAGTGCTCAGGAACCAGTTGTAACTGGTTCGCCCTCCCCTGCACCTTGAGACAAAGGTAAACCTGTGTATAGGAAGGGGCTGTGACCCCATGTACAGTGTTCTCTCTTCTGATCCTAATTTGAGGGGGGGCTGCTGCTGCTGGGCGCCAGGAGAGGCCGCCACTGGGGACTGCCTCCCTGCTGGAGGGCCCTGTGAGCTGGCCCCTGGGCCCAGTCTTCGCCCCCCTGCACCTGAGAACTTTTCCTTTACCTGCCTTCAAGCGCCTGGGAAGCGCTTACCTGCCTTCAAGCGCCTGGGAAGCGCTGTGTCTTAATGTGCCCCTTTATTGCGAGGAGGGGTCTCCGTGCATTGCCCTGGCAGCGCTGGGCTGCGATCGTCCTTGAGGGAACCCCCAGGATAGGGATTCCCCCGCTTAATTAATTATTTCTATAGCAGGTGCCCACCTCGCTTATTTCTGCCTATTTATACTTTAATACGAAGGCGGGAGCCCACCCCACGCTTCGGAGAAAGCAGAGAAAATCACCGCCGCAGCCGGGCTTCAGCCGGAAGTCAGGCAGCCTTGGAAGGGACGTGGGCGTGACCAAGCACAGGAAGCGGACGGGAGCCTAACCCGCGCTCCGGCAACGAAGCGGAAGAAGCCAGCCGAGTACAGCAGAGCTCCCCTGAGTGAGGAGAGCCCCGCGCTGAGAGAACCACCCAGAGGAAGCCAGCGGAATCTGGTGAGTGGTGTCGGGGGTATTCCTGAGTCCCAGAAAGGGACTCCAACGTAGCGCTGCCGGTGTCTGGAACCTGCGCCTTAACCCCGGTGAGTGGGGCTCAGCCGCTGGGGGGTTGGGGGTGTGTCGGGGCACGCTTCTCGGTGCCCGCCCCCCCCCTAGCAAAGTCCGGGCACTGCGAGCGTTGTGCTCGTTCCTCCTTCCCACTGCCCCGCCTGACAGTGGGCAGCGGCAGCCCGTGTGGGAAGAGGTATTGTCTTAGAGTCCAGAGGGACTCCAACATACAGGGTCATTTGTTTTGCTGATAAGAGCGGCCCCGGAAGGCAGCGGGCCGCTCCAACGTTGGCCCCATTGTTTGTTTAGAGCCTAGAGAGGCTCCAACGACGCGGGGGCAGAATTGTTTTAGAGCCCCGAGGCTCCAACGTCGGGGGCAGTGTTCTTGAGCCCCTGAGAGGCTCCAACGTCATTCTGGGCAAATTGGTGTCTTGAGCCCACGAGGCTCCAACGTTCTGGGGCATATTTGTGTTCTAAAGCCCACGAGGCCCCCCTACGCGCTGCACAATTGGTTTACAGGCACAGTGGTGCCCACGCTCATTTTCCCAGCTGCCCAGCACTTAGTGGGTAGCTGCAACGTTTAGGCTGTGCCCTTTACGCTTTGGCTTGCGCAGCCTGCGCAGCCTAGCCCTGACTCTGCTGGACAAAGGGCGTTTGAGCCCCTGAAAGGCCAGGTTGGCCTGGGGACAGTTTTCTTGCATTGTGCCCTCACCTAGGGTACCTGGTTATGTGTACCTGTGTACTTTCGCGCAATGTGCTTTCCTTTATGCTATTTTTCTTTCTAGCTGTGCCTATGCGTAGGAGAGCGTTTTTCCTGGTATAGGTTATGCTGATGTGTTCATGATTCCCTGCGTAATATTTTCCTAAGGTGGTTAGGGTTGCGTAGGTGGTACTTACCTGTTACCAGTGGTTACTGGTTGTGCGCTACATTTTATAATTGGTGCTACAGTGATTGTATGTGCTCTGTTCTAAAGTGTTATTCCTACCAAGTGCTAATTCTACAACGTGCTAGTGCTAAAAGTGCTGATTTTGGACAGTGGTCCAGGTGGCCCTGTCTTGTACATATCCCCTGTAAATTCTGCCCATGCCTGTTGGCACACTGTAAAGTGTGTGTTTTTATCTAATGTGTTTTGGTATAATACAAAGGTTATTTTCATATAATACCTTTTGTGGAGTTTCCTTTGTGGTGGGCCTTGGGTGTTGTTGCTGGGTGCGCGCGCAAACGCTTTACACATTGCCTCCGGGATAAGCCTGACTGCTCGTGCCAAGCTACCAAGGGGGTGAGCAGGGGTTATCTTTGGCGAGTAACTTCCTTGCCCTCACTAGAGTGGTGGTTTCTGCCTGGCTTTGGCGCAAGCCCTAGCCAACCAGAAATCCCATTTCTAACAGCCATCATGAGTGTGCACACAATTGTGCAAGCCATCTTACGAAGCTCTTTGTTTTAAGGAAAATCATTCAAAGGTTTCTGCTCCTATGGGTGCACACTCACGGTGGTCATCTTTGAAAGTTTTCTCTTAAAACAAAAGAAAAACATACCAAGCTGGCTGGCGTGCATGCACATATATAAAAGTAGCATTCATTTATGAATTATGTTTTTGAAAAAAAATTGAAGATTGTCACTGCATCCGCATGTACGTGCACAGCAGCCACCTGGATAAATAAAATGGCAAAACCAATAGTCACCACAGGTGAGACATATTAGCAATACCAAGGATGCTATTCATTTTTGGCCACACTCTACATCTGTGCAAATGACTATGCAGGAAACAAGCACACACCGAGTTGTTACATATTCATTGGGGACTTAGGTATGTTACACTTTCATATATTGTTAAAAAGGCTGCACAGCAAGCACGTTTGCAATTTGAACATTAGCAATCGCATTTGCGGATCGGCTTCATCTGATTTATCGAATGTATACTTGTTTATTAGTAGTATCACACAATTCTGGAAAGTCATGTATACTGTAGTACAAGCGAGGGTTGTGTTAGGTAAATTATATGTGCTTTAGGACTACAGTAACTAATGGATATTGCACAGTGAATAAGTGCAGCTGGGAAATAAAGACAGAGGGAAGCCTAGAAGATTGTTGTTTACTGCCATTCTTCCTCTTCTCTTTCCTTCATCCTCTTTCTTCTCTCCTTTTAATCAGAGATTACATTTTTTAGGACAATATTTTTATTCTGATAACACCACAGGCTGACAATATTTGGCTTCTTTGGATTAGTTTATGTTTGTGAGGAAATACGGTTTATTATAAGGGGTGTTTGTGCAACCTCACCATGTAATAAACTCACAAACCTGTCTTGGGTCCACTTAGGCTCATTTGTAAAATGTTATCTCAACCCTAGATAGCTGCAGCTTCGAGCAGTCAGGGTTTAACAAAGTAACAAGGAAGAAACACAACACAAAGGAAACCCCAACACCAATTTATATAAATAGTTCTTATTTTTATGATTTTTTTTATGCCAAAATGAACGAAATCCACCAGAGGATTCCGGAGATACAAATGATTAAGCAAATCATTGGGGACGCGCCTAATCAGTTACTTGCCACGACACCAACCTGCATCATTGCCGTGAGGGGAACAGCCGACCAGCACTCCCGCCGTGAGGGGAACGGCTAACTAGCACGAACTACACTACCCAGCAGCCCCACGGCGCCTGCCAATCGAGTCAGCAGGCAGCGCCGGGTGTGTTCATAACTGGCGAGGGTGCCCCGCAGCGCGGGACGCGCGCGGGCGGTGCTGGGCGAAGCCCGGGACAAGGGCGGGACCGTCTGTGGCCGTCAGGGGCCGTAGGAGGCCGTGCTGGGCTACCCCCCTTGACCTGAGATAAGCTCTTCATATGTGGAGCTATTGACAATGGTAAAATAGGCGTACTCTTGAAGTCGTACTGTTATTGTGCCTGTTCACCTGCATATTGCTATATATTATTATACTGATCGTTAAATCAATATTCCAATCATTTGTGGGGTGGACTATTGAGTCACATTGATTAGTTTTTATTTTTATTTTTTTTCAACTCTAATATTGGGTATTACTATTAGGGATAATGGTTAAAAAGATTTTAATGCAGCCCTGTCCTAGTACGAGGCAAACAGCTACGACTAATGCCCCTTTACCCAGTTTGACCGCTATAGACTTAATGCTGCAAAAGACAATAGGAGTAGTTGCCTCAGTGATTGAAAATACAGCCTCTCGCTCCCCACTGGTATGCCTTCTCCTTTACAATCTGTAAACATACCGTCAACTTCGGTAAATTCTTTTGATTCCATACTCATGTCATCTTACATTGGGCTCCCAGTTGCCCAGAATCAAGAGATCTCTACAACATCGCATAATTCACCACATGACTTCCCCCCTCTTATCAATAGACTTTCTTTAACACCTCCAATGTTCCCGCCGAATGCGAGTATGGAGCACCATCATCTAACTGACGAGCCAGCAGGTCAGGATGAAAATGTTGTTCTTTTAAGTACCGTTCCTATATTACTAGATAGCTCTAAGCCCGTTAGTCCACCAGCAAGAACGAGAGGACACCCCAGTTCAGACATGGCCATATGCAAATCAGTCTGACCCTGTGCCTCATGGGAACAATCCAGCCTGAACTGCCAAGCCATGTCTTCCCTGGACCAGAGACAAGCTTCCTAGGACCGGTTTCTGGCATTTCAGCCGTCTTCAGCCAGACTTGCTTGAATCCAGTGGCAAAGTGAGCAAGGGACTCACGTCTGAGCATACCCTGCCAACTTATGGCAAACAAAGCAAAACCAAAGGAAATGATGGACGGAGTGTTGAACATTGCAAGCACTCACCCCCAGTCAACTAATCTGGGTTTAATCCACCACCATTCTTTAGCCCACTCTGCCACCCCAGTTCAGACATGGCCATATGCAAATCAGTCTGACCCTGTGCCTCATGGGAACAATCCAGCCCGAACTACCAAGCCATGTCTTTCCTGTACCGGAAACAAGCTTCCTAGGACCGGTTTCTGGCATTTCAGCCGTCTTCAGCCAGGCTTGCTTGAATCCAGTGGCAAAGTGAGCAAGGGACTCACGTCTGAGCATACCCTGCCAACTTATGGCGAACAAAGCGGTACAAAAGGGGGTGGTGATGATCTGTTGACTGGGTGTGAGTGTTTGATTGGTTCTGATGCTCCGTCCATCACCACCCCCTTTTGTATCCCAATGGAAATAGCCAATCAGATTATATTAACACAGTGGGTGGGTTGGGTGGGTCCGCTTAAGAAAAATGTGGAGGGGGACTGTATCATCATTAATTTTCGATCCCAAACTACCCTTGCCAATGCACCACCTCCATCAGCTTGGGAGTTCAATACGACCCTATTGCCCCTGGGTTACTTCTACAGGCATCTACTGGAAAATAAACCTGGTGTTAACAACAATCCATTAGCGCATAGCTTAACAACACTTTCAATGTTTCGCCCATGTTTTACAATACCAACTCATAATAGATTCCAGGTTTTTGATTCCTTAGAGCATAATGACTGACTTAAATTGGCAAAGGATAAAACTAATACTGGGCATACTCAGGAAAAACGAGACATAACGGGTACAGAAGTAATGGAGCACTGAAGGCAACCGATCTTTTTGCCAGTATTGTCAGCACAGGAACTATTAATACCAACTATTAATAGTGTTGCAACGGATGATGTACCAGGTATAACTAATAGTGGTACACCCTCAGTAATGTTGGTCAAAACTATCCCAAACAATGTACGTGTAGTACCTCTGATTGATATAATGGGAGGTGACCCAGTCCTGGAAGCAGGCTATAATTTAGTAACATGGAACATTGCAGGCCTCTATAGAAAATTGGATACTCCATTTTGGTTGGATTTTATTAGGGCAGGCTATGACATCATTTGCCTCCAGGAAACATGGTGTAAGCAGAGTATTTATGTAGAAGGTTATACCTCACATTGGCTAAATGCAACTTCATTCACGGCCGGAAGAGCCAAAGGTGGTCTTCTCATTTTGATATCCAATAAACTACTTATGTGCAAGATTAAAAGTTACACCACAGTAGATACCCATTGTCAGGTATTGTGATTAGAATTTACCAAAGGCAATGATCTTCTATTGGTGAATTACTATAATAATGTTTTTGACGCAACTAGGGATAAAGTTTTAAATCCACTTGAAAAAGAGATCGAAAGGGTTTTAACATTGTCACGTAGACAGACCATTATACTTTGGGCAGGTGACTTTAATATCCAATCCTTCCCTCTGGCTACGAGTAATTCCTGTGGCTTTAGGAGGGAGATCGGTGATGTTGATGGAGTTGATTATTTACATTTTCCGCATTGTAAGTATGGTACAGCACTGAATAAATTAATGGTAACATTTGACCTGGATCTTTTAAACTGTACTAAGAACAAGATCAACACCAAGTGTCCAACTTTTACTGGTAGGAATGTGCAGACAAATATCGATCACATCCTTCTCTCCAGTAATACTGAATTTTCTAATTTACGGATTGAGGAACAGGTTTTAAGTGACCACAATAGTATTTCCATATCTTTACTATGTTGGGGAAAAAAGCAACTTAATGCTTCAGGTTGCACTATTGATGTAGCTGCTACCCGAACAAATGGTATGAGAATAAAATGGGCTGGAATCGATCCCCAGAAAATGCACAAGGAGGTAGTAACAACGTGTAGGAAAGAGATAGACTGTTGTCTTAACGATGAAGTCACCCCTGAGACTCTGCTTCATAATTTTGTTAAAATTAATGGAATTATAGAAGCCCTATTTACTAAAAAAAGTCATGGTAAAAGGGAACCAATTTTAGGGTGGTTTGATAAAAACTGTACTAGAACATTGCACATTTTAAAACACACCCTGAGCATTAGGCCACGGGATAACTTATCCATTAAAATTGCACGGATCAATTATAAATTGGCCGTCTCTAATAGGAAGAAAGAACTCCAAGATCAGGCTTGGAACAATCTTAACCTAGCAGCAGATACCAATAACAGTAAATTGTATTGGGAAACTATTAATAGCCCTTTTTTGAAAAATGACAGTGTACCAAAAATAACTTCATATGTAGAATGTAATGCATGGATTGAACATTTTTCGAATATTTTTAACCCTGATAGGTCTATTTTAAATTCAACTATGTGTAATGATTTTTTATGGCTATCTTTACTGCTGTCAGTAAGTTTAGATGAAGTATATGAGGGCTTAATTAGTAGTAAAGGAGGCAAAGCGCCTGGCCCAGATGGGGTGCAGGTGGATTTATATAAAACCGAAATGAATCTCTGGGCCCCAATTTTAGTTCGACTCTTTAATGCAGCAGCTGAAGGTAGCCTCCCGGAGTCATGGGGCCAGTCTGTAATTGTCCCTCTGTACAAAAAAGTATCTAAATCTGAGGCGTGTAACTATCGTCCCATCTCTTTATTAGATGCATCAATAAAAATAATGAGCAGAATTATCCTGAAGAGATTGGATACATGGGCAACTGAGAACGGGATTCTATCAAAAGTTCAATATGGATTTAGGAAGGGTCTGGGGACATTAGAACAGTGTATTAACCTTGACCTCCTTATTAATAAATACACTGTTGCCAAGGAAGGAAATTTGTATCTTTGTTTTGCCGATCTGAGCAGTGCCTTTGATCTTGTGGATCATGCCATCTTGTGGCACGTTTTACTTGAATTAGGGGCACCTAATGAAATTGTACATTTCCTAGCTAGGTTATATGAGAAATTAACTTGTAAAGTACGCTATGGACCTGCTGGTGAATGTACCCCTTTTTTCAGGGCCACAAGAGGCATCCGCCAGGGTTGTGTTTTGGCACCACTTTTATTTTCATTATTTGTTAATAAAGCCGACTCAACCCTTGGTCAGATCTCTGCAGATGCCCCGCTTATAGATGGGAAAGCGGTGCCTATTTTATTATATGCGGATGACGCTGTCTTATTGTCACGTACTCAGATTGGTTTGCAACGACTCATTAATGAGTTTATTTCTTTTATCGACAGCAGAAAACTCATAATAAATAAAACTAAGACCTTTGTGATGATCTGTGGAAAGAAAACTAAATTATGGGGGCCATCCTTTTTCATCGATAATGTAAAGATGCAAACGGTTAAAATATTTTGTTACCTTGGTTTAACGTTCACGGGGGATGGGAAATGGACACAAGAACATGATAACATTAGTCTCAAAATGAGCAGGAACACCAACAGTATATTCAAATTTTCATCCAAACTAGGGGCAAGACGAATTAGAGACATGATGGCGATGTATAACACTAGATGTGTCTCATCCGCACTTTATGGAGCGGGTGTATGGGGTCATAAATGTAGCCCAATTTTGCAGCAAGATGAAAATAGGTTCCTTAAGAAACTTCTGTGTGTCCCACCCTCAGCATCAACAGAATTAGTTCATGAGGAAGTGGGAATCGAATATATCTCTGATTTGGCTGCATTACGTCCTCTGGCTCTTTGGCGTTCGATCTGGTCAAAGCACGAGACATTATTTACTCAAGCAATCATTAAAGATTGCTTAAGGTTTGACCATTTTAATCGAATCCCATGGCTCAAATATATCCAATATTGGTATCATCTTTTATTTGAATGTGACATTTTTCTTGAACCTGAACTTGCAGCTTTAATCCCTAAAAAAGAGTTGAAAGCGAGGTTTTTATTATATAAGAAGGAGATAAGAGAAAGGTCATCTAGGAAGCTATCAACCGTTATTTTTTATCGGGATCTAGACTTAAGCTGTGGTTTCCAGACCTATCTATCTACTGTTACACGTAACTCACACAGATCTGTCTTAACTCGACTCAGATTGGGAATCGTTCACCATTTAGTGGCATTTCCGCAAATGAAGTATGGTACCAATTCCTTGTGTCCATGTGATAACACATCAAGACAAAGTTGTTGTCATTTTTTACTATTTTGCAAGTTTTATCAATCCGTGAGAAAATTTTATCTAAAATCTATCTTTTTAAAATATAATGTTCGATCCACAAAAATGGCTATGAAGTTAGTATTATCTTTAGAAGGCCCTGACATCTGTTTTTATGTGGCTTTGTATATACTGAAATGTATAGCTGCCAGGAAAACAATAACTATTTAATATGACCGCCCAAGTTTATAGAATATAATGTTAGAAGGCGTATCAATGTGTTCCTGTCTGTGCATGTATATAAATTGATTACCAGGCACTCTTGGCAGGATATTTCGCACTTAAGTATATTGTGTGGAATTTGTAAATACCTCAAAGTTTTTATTGTATCTGGTTTTTAAACAATATTTTGCTCAAATATTTATTTTTGGATGCCCATTTATAGACTGTAAACGCGATGGGTTTTTAAATATAGTGATTTATTAATTGTTTTACAGCTATGATGGGGCTTTTTGTGTATGAAATATTGTTTGTTTATTGCTCTGCTTATATGGTTGTATTTTATAGACCGAATAAAAGCATAAGAATCGAATCGATTAAGCAAATCGTAAATCACTTTTTTTCACTCTAATCGCAAACAAACATTAGCAACTACTGCAGTTGGCAGTTACTTTGGAAAACTTTTGTAAAGTTGTGTTTGTTTACTTCAGTCTGCTTTGGGTGAGTAAGTCCGTCAAGAAGCAGGTCACATGGGCTAGTAAGGATTAGCAGGACAGTTACCGTGCAGTCAAAGCAATCTCCAGTCTAGTTCCAGGCTCTTTGGAAAAACCACCATAGACATCATTGGAAAGTTCCTGATAAAAGCGATACTGGATGCTGAAGATGCTGATGATAGTGTGGATGCTGATCCCGTTGACAGGATCTTCCTGGGTCCACCCCTTGGTCCACAGTGGGGTGATATTGACCACAGAGGATGATGTTCTTCAAAGTTCTGGTGAAGTCCAGCCAAAAATCCGTTGCCACTGGTCTATTGGTCTCCAGTCACAGTGAACTCAGTGGTGCCCTTTAACTGAGGTTAGTGTCTGTCTTGTTTGACCTAACAGCACTCCAACAACTCTACCTGTTCCAGCAGCCTCAGGTGCAATTTTCGAGTGTTGGGTTTTGGTCTCCCGGGCTGCGCTTCAGTGGTCAGTGGATATCAAGCGATTGTGGCTACCAACTCGCCAAGGCACATTCTTCAGCTTTTGTGGCTCTGGTGCAGTCCATTCTTTGCTGCAACCTTGCTTTGCTCGGTATATTGAACAGTAGGGCAGTCCTTCTTTGGTCCTCTCTCCAGTCCAGACATGATCTGAGGTCTAGATGCTAGGGAAGCCACTTTTATGCTCGCACCTTGCCCGCAACTAGCCCTGAAGGGATGCAGTGACTACAAGTCAATGGCCCACCACGTCCCCACCCGACTGGTCATAACTCCCTGCTATGTTGCATCTCGCTGTCCCAGAGTTCAATATTCTTCTCCCTCTCAAGATGGCAGAACCCTTCCCTGGGTGTGTGGAGCTTGGTAGCCCACCCTAGAGGTGTGGATACCTGAGGGCTACATACCCCATGAAAATAAATGGTTTGGCAATTGCTTCCTCCTCTCTGTCCTCAACCCAAACCTGTTTACCAGAACAAAAAGAGCAGCCCCTCTCATGTGTGCCCACCATTGAAGCAAGCCTTTTGGGCTCACACCATGTTTGGGCTTCCTGACAGGGAGAGGAGACACCTCTGCCAATGGCAGGCTCTTATTCTCGCCTTCCCTGGTAGTTGTTCATACCTCTACCCAGGAGGGCAGAAGGCTGTTTTGTGGCCTGCAACTGCAAATGGCCACTGGAAAATTTGGGAAGCAGTGACAACTTTCTAATGTTGCCTTTTGCTCAAACGTTGCAATAAAATTCAACTTGGGCCTCAAATCGGGTTTGAAAGAACAATTCTTTTTATACCTTGAAGTACTAACTTTAGTAGCCCCATTCAGACATGAACACGGCTGAGTTGTCAGTTTGTAACTCTGTACTTGCAAATAGAGGTACTAGCCTTTCGACAATAAAAATGACAATTTTGAGTTTTTATTGTTAGGACATAAAGACACATGTCCTACCTTTTAATATATAACACCCTGCCATAGGACTCGATAGGCCTAGTGCAGTGGTCACATATATTTCATGGAGACATGTTTTACTTTGTCACACTCGTGGTGACACTATAAGAGCTGCAGCCCAGGAGGGACAGTTTAACTTACAGGCCCAGGGTATCCCTGGTACCATATACTAGGGACTTGTGAGTAATTTAACTTGTGCCTATTGAGTATAAGCCAATCAAACATATGTTTTTAAGGGTCAGAACACTGCAACTAAGGCCTGGTTAGCCGACCTCAGTGCACTCTAAGTAAAAAAAAAACAGCAGCATCTGTTCCAAACATTGGGGGTGATTACGCAAAAAGAGGCATTTCCTTATATGTTTGAATCCCAGAGGAAATGTACATGTGCAAGTGCTATTGAAGGCATCACTGAAGGTCTCCTGTGCTTCCTGCAAGCGCTACCATAACCAAATGTCACAGTAGCTGTCCATTTTGCAACCTTTACAATAATTTTTGTTTTGATTCTGAAACATCTTCAAAACAAATTGACAATTATCTTCACATATAAAGTGACGATGAAAGGCATCTTCATGTTAGTCGCTCACTGCAGATTAGTGCCTGATACACAAAGAGTTAAGTCTAATAAGTCTGCGCTCATAGATGTACACCTACATACATGTATGTGTAGATTTATTACTTTTGGGTATTCAGAAATATAAAAAAAAAACAAATTGGGAAGCTGCACCAGGGGCAGGTCCATACATATTCCTGTGAAGATAACGTGACATCCCTATTGAATCCTATTCCAGCCGTGGGAGGTATTAATTTTGGTGAACTCTGCACAGGGAAAACAGGACCACCGCCGAAAGCGCGCCAAAGGCAAGCCCGTCTGCGCCCGTCAGCTACCCGGAAGCGCCCAGCGCCAGCCACTATGCTCAAAACGGCAATTTGGGTAAGCAAAATCAGGCATATACCTCCAAACAACTCCATTCCTTTAATGCTATCCCTAGTTGTATACACCTGAGTATGGATACTTTAGGCCTCTCTGTGCACCGTTACACTGCCTGCAACTTTCTCTCCAAAATACCAAATCTAGATCCTGTGGTGACTCAGAGCCGGGCCCGTCATTAAAAGCGGCACTAATAAATGCTTGCTCTTTACCTAAGCATGCTATTGATATTTATGATCTGCTTAGGGAGGAAGTTCTTGATGCTCTGTTTGTAACAGAAACCTGACTGACAGAGTCGTTAGGCTCAGATATCTGGACAGCCATTCCAGAGGGCTATAAAATTGTATGGAAAGACCGGAAAGAGGGTAGGGGGCCTGGTATTATATTTAAAGACTGCTACACCCTGACCCAGTTGCCCCAGGTGAACATGGAGATGGAAGAGATATTGGGATTTACTTTAACATTTTCTCCTAAACAATCCTTATCAAGGGGCCTTATATATAGACCACCCGATACACCGGTTGGCTTTGTTCGGGCTCTGTGTGATATAGTTTCGCCTTTGGTCCTGAGGTACGGACACTGTGTTTTGATGGGAGACTTTAACTTACACATGGATAGTGATTAACTAACTGATAGTCATATTCTGATGGAGAGCTGTACTTCTATGGCCCTTACGCCATCTATTAATGCCCCAACTCCTCTGGCCGGTCACATGCTGGACCAAATATTCACCTCTAAGCCCCTTGCTGTCGACCCTCCTGTACCTTTGGTCTGGTCCGACCATTTTCTCCTTAGATTTAGATGGCCAAAATTTAGTAAGGTCCCTCGCAAAGAGAGCAGACCTCCCTGTAAAGTCAGGGCTTCCGGCAACTTTGAGGCAGATTTGTTGACTAATAAGCTAGAGGCCTTGAGTCCCTCTCTGACTGTTTAATACCGATGTAGGCCTAGTCGAGGACTGGATTGAGTCCGCCTATCATTCCTTGACTGTGGAAAGTAGCACTAAACAGTCCCGGTTTAAAGTGCTGAGTCCTTGGTTTTTTCCATCTTTAATAAAACTGAAGCTGGCATGCAAACGCAAGGAAAGATTATGGCGGGCTAAATATTGTCCTTTAGCTAAAGCAGGCTATAAAGCAGAGTTAGGAAACTACTACAAAGAAATCAGAATAGCTAAAAAGTCCTACTTTGAAGCCAAAATCTTGAAGGCAGGCAATCACTCACAAGAGATTTTTAAAACCATGAGGTCTTTCACTATGCCGGAGGTAGGCTCCAATATAGAGCCTCCCACTAAGGACTGGTGTGAAACACTGGCCTCCTTTTTTCAAGAAAAAATTGCGTTCATCCAAGCCAGCCTCCCTACACCTGTGATGGATTCTGGCATCTTGGGGCCATCCTTAGAGGGGACCAGTACTCAAGAAGTTCTCAAAGATACTGGATTCTCCTCTTGGGAAGTAAATCCTCTGGACCCTTTCGACCCCATTTCTTTGGAAAATTCATTAAGGCACTAAAAGGCCTTAAGACGGGCTCCCCCGTGGATCCGGCCCCCACCTCCATTCTGGCACTGGAAGCTGAGGCAATCAACCTTCACATGAATCAGCTACTAACTGACTCCCTCCTTGAGGCCACGGTCCCCATGAACTGGAAGTTGGCCAAAGTTATCCCTCTGCTGAAAAAGGCTCAGGCCAATCCCTCTGACCAGGCTAATTACAGGCCGATCTGCCTGCTTCCAGCATCTTCAAAGATACTAAAAAAGCACGTGAACCCGCAGCTATCCTTCTTTCTGTAAAAGAATGGCCTGCTCCATCCTAGCCAGTCGGGCTTTCGCCCGAATCACAGTACGGAAACAGTGCTGTTAGAAGTGGTGGACTCTATCCGAATGAGTCCAGAGGCCGGTGAGAAGGCACTGCTGATGCTGTTAGATCTATCGGCCGCCTTCGATACGGTATCATATTAGATGCTCTTGACACAGCTTCATGCCATTGGCATCAGGGGTTTGGCCTGGAAGTGGCTAGGTTATTTTCTAGAAGGGAGGGGGCAGGAGGTCTGGTGTAACCCTTTTTCAGTTTCCTCACGCTCATTGGAGGTGGGGGTCCCACAGGGTTCGGCTTTGAGCCCAACCCTGTTTAACATCTACCTCACTCCTTCAGCTAAGGTGGCTGAATCATGGGGGGCCAAAATTGTGTCCTATGCAGACAACACGCAGCTGTTGTTTACATGGAAAGCTACGATCTCTGCCCAGGTGTCCTAATCAGTTCCTGCATCACGGCTGTTTTTGGGTGGCTGGCCTCCAACCAGTTGAGATGTAACGCTGCTAAAACTCAACTACTTTTCTATGGTAAAGCGTCGGAGACGCCTCTACATGTCTTCTGGCCTGCGGACGTCCCGGCTACCTCAGAGAATTGCCTGGTGGTGAAAAATCTGGGGTTCAAACTAGGCAACCAGCTGCTCTTCTTCGCTCAGGTGAACACAGTAGTTGGCACCTGTTTTGCTCTGCTGCGCCTCTTTTGGAAATTCCTGCTTTTTCTATCTAAAGAGGCCAGACAACAGGTGATCCAGGCTCTGATTATATCAAGACTGGATTATGGGAACAGACTCTATCTGGGGATGCCTGGCTTTCTGCTGGTCAAGCTTCAACTCGTCCAGTGTGAAGCAGCCCAGACCATTTTTGAGCTCCCCCGAAATTCAAGTGTGTCACACCTACTGAGGAGCCTTCATTGGCTCCCTGTAAGAAAAAGAATAATTTTTAAAACCCTGCTTATCACACAGAAAGCTCTCTACGGGGAAGGACCTAGCTACCATAAACGTAGAATATCCTTCTATTCTCCTCATAGACAGTTACCCTCCGTCGACCTGTTGTTGGCCAATGTCCTTCGCTTTAAAAAATCTAGGTCAGGAGGTAAAATGCCACTTCATCTGAGACGCATTGAATCCATTCCACTGTTTCAGAAAGAACTGAAACCATGGCTGTTTTCCTGCCCCTAAGCTTACTCGCCAGTGTTGCTACCAGTCAGTCAGCGCTAGGACACTCTTTGAGTAACAGTGCGCTTTATAAATACTCCGACATCTAAATAGATATAGACCTGTTCAAATGCACACTTCCCCTGTAGCCCCAGCAACTCTGGGGATTATCCATTCTCTTTCTCAACCTGTAAACTGATTTACACCAGACCTTGGCCGGACTAAAACTTCTACTCTACCAGGGTGGAAAGGGGACCAAGAGGAGTTTGTAAAAGCCAACAAACATCCATGTTGGTGGGCGTTCACAGACTTCCAAAGTTAAACATGCCTTGCAAAGCACAATTATCCAACACTTTAGTGGGATTTAATTGTGTGGAGAATTCTGCACTCGTGGGGAAGATTTGCACACACGTTAATGGGCTTGTGCCAAGAATCCCTTTGTGAGTTCTGGGCAGCAAGGGCGTAGCTTCAGGGGTGTACTTGAGGTGTGACCCCCCCTCCCCCCAAATAAATGCATTATTTGCTTGGTAGTTGAGCCTGGGGCATTGAGTACGTTCTACTATGCTTGTGTCTGATTTTTCGTCATCTTTGTTTCAATATTAGGGAAGAGGAGTTGGCCTAACGGCTAGGGCGCTCGACCTCGGACCAGGGAAACTGGGTTCGAGTCTCGGTAATGACGCTGAACATCCTTTGATTCTGAGCAAACCTCCCTGTGCCTAACAAAAAATGAATGTGTGTCCTCATGTAACGTAACTGGTGCTATGTAAAGTGCTCTGATACCCGATTGGATTCGGGTCAAGTTCAGGCTATATAAAACTCTGCAAAAAAAATAAATATATGAGATTATAACTTGTTAATTTTTCGGATCAGAAATTTACATATATTTAGGCCCAGATATACAAAGATTTTGCATTGGGGTTGTGTCACATTTTTGACGCAGCCCAACACAAAATCCTTTTTGGTATTTACACAGTCATGTAAAAGTCGATTTGCATGGCTTTGTACGAAAAGTAACACAATTCAGGAGATTGTGCGGCCTTGCGTTGCTTTGCACCAGGTACCCATTGGTTGCAGTTTTCCTTGCATACTCTAAGGAACTTGGCCCCTCCAATTCAAGTGGCCTGTAAAGGCTCCATTTAGGCAAGTGAAGGTAAAAGACAATGTAGCTATTATACCTTCTCTATCAAGTTGAGCGGGAATAGTAATACGAGACAGACAGCAAAATTAAGCTCCCAAACGGCTCTTTTAAAGGTCTCTTGCTAAACTGCCGGCCCCTTCCAAAACACAAAGCAGATATTTTTAGCATTGTAAGTGAACAATACCCAGATGCGCTCTTTCTGGTAGAAACCTGGCTGGGTGATTGTTCTAAGCCGGATGTCCTGGATGCTCTACCTTTGGGTTACAGCATTGTGAGATGTGACCACATAGGGCAAAAAGGGGGTGGAATTGCAATTATCTTTAAACAAATCTGGAACTGCTCCCTCAACAAATAGACTCTCTGGGTAGTGAGGCGGCGCAATTTTCAATTAATGTGTCGAACAATCAATCTCTTACAGGTCTGTTGCTGTACTGTCCTCCAGGTCCTGCAGTGAATTTCATCTCAAAGATAATGGTATTTTTTACTGCGCTGGCTTTGAGGCATAAAAAACTGGTCATATTAGGGGATCTTAATCTACATTTTGAATCAAAAGTCAGACTGTCCGACAGTCTTATCTCTTATTAAAGACTTACAAATGCTTCAGCTATGTCAAATAGTCGTGGGCCCCACCCATAAGAAAGGCCGTACATTAGATGATATTTTCTCTAATGACCCCTCTATGCTGCTGGAAGACTCCATGAAACTACCCTGGATGGACCACTTTCTGATTCCTTTCTCGTTCCCGATAAATAGTGTTCGGGACAAGGTCTTAGAACTGCATGTCCATAGAAGGAACTGGGCCAATGTTACACCTAAGAATTTTAAAACCGCCCTGGAAAAAAACAAACTTAACATCGAACAGGATGCCACATTAAGATACGAGACAGGGCCAACTGAAACTATTGATACCTTGGCCCCCCGAGCCCGGAGACAGAACAGGAGAGCGTCACCCTCAGCACTCTGGTAAAATTAAGAACTAGCTGCATTGAAAAAACAATGTAAACACCTTGAGCGGGAATGGGGTAAAGACTACAGATCCATTGGCCGGACTCGCCTTCTACCAAAAATGCGTAAGACTAGAACGCAAGGAGTACTATGCCCAATGATTGATTCAGCTCTAAACCTAACTAAGGAACTATTTTTCCTGCTCAAATCTCTGACAAAGGCTAATCTCTCTACTTCGAGCAAATTGTGAAACAATATCACAAACTTCTTTTCTAATAAAGTATCTAAAATTTATGAAAACTTTCTAAACTCTTTCAGAACGGAAGGTATAGATAGGCGCAGAGAACAACCTGGTGACTTGATGGATCTCCCGATTCCTTCTATAACTGAAGTCAGCACTATCTTCACATCCATCAGATCAGGCTCGCCCCTTAATCCAGCCCCACCCAGAATCTTGCAGTTGAGGATCTCAGTGATAACCTCTTCACTGCAAGAGCTGTTGAGATTATCCATAAGATCTGGCACTGTACCCAAACACTGGAAACATGCTATGATAATTCCCATCAGGAAAGATCTTTCAATTGATCCTTCCATACTAGATAATATGAGACCCATCTCCCTTCTTCCGTTGGGGGCAAAAATATGAGCGAAGCACGTCAATAACTGCCTGACTAGTTTCCTAGAATCCAATGAGTTGTTAGACCCTACTCAATTGGGTATTAGGGCAACATTTTCCACTGAATATGCCCTTCTCCTATCTGAAGAAACAATGAGGCAGAATGCCGACATGGACAAGACTTCGGCCTTGATACTACTTATACTGAGCGCATCTTTCGACACAGTGTCACATGACATACTGACCCAAAGGCTTCAGGATTCTGGAATTGGAGGCAATGCCCTGAAATGGTTCAGTTGTTTTCTATGGGACAGATCCTTTCAAGTTACACTTAAATCCTGTGCTTAGGACCTGTTTCACTCTACGACAGGGGTCCCTCCGGGCTCTATCTTGAGCCCTACCTAATTCAATGTATAGATAAAAAAAAACCTGGCCGACATCATTAAAATTCATCATGTCCAAGTGGTGTCATATGCCGACAACACCCAACTAATAGTAAATATGTCTGATTCCACTACCATCTCGGCCAATAGGTTCAAGGCCTGCTTTAGTGACATCGCATACTGGATGAAGAACAACTGCTTAAAACTGAATCCTAACAAAACAGAGATTTTAATGGTTGGAAGAACTCCCTCAATTTGGACATCAGCCTGGTGGCCAATGTCTCGGGGCAAACCTCCAGCCCCTAAACACAAGTCCAAGAACCTGGCAGTAATCTTCGACTCAAAATCAACTTTTGAAGACCAAATCAGGAAAACTGCAGGGAAATGTTTAGGTACTCTTAAGACTCTTTAGCAATAACGTACAATTCTAATCAGGTCCATTTGTCGCCTGTTCTCCAGTTTCGATTTATATTAACTGCTCCTATTAATTGCTCCTATATCCTAGATTGATCTATGGTCCAGCACGGGGACACACCGTTGTGGTGTAACCAATCGCTCTACAAATGATATTATTATTATTTGGCATTCCATTAGTGGTGCATGGGCATTCCCGTGCATCCATCATAGATTTTGAAGCAAGCCTATATTTAAAAAAAGTTGCAAACATATGTTTGCATCACAAAGGTGCGCCTGCCTGAAGCTGGTCTAACGAGGAGAAATATCTTTATTTCCACTTTGCACGTGAACTGTATTCTGCAACACAAATACAAAGCAAAAAAATGTAAGGATAGTTTTTGTGCGTGAAGGTAACCCTTCCTGCACAAAATCTATCCTGACAATAATGCAGACTCCCTTGCACTATGGTGCAAGAGTGCCTGCATTGACACTAGGTAGTGTGCCAGCGCATGCAGAGAGCAGGCCTGCACCATTTATTTGCAGTTACGGCGCAGTTCTGCTCTCTTCAGGTAACTTTGGGCAGCAACATCGCTTGTTGCGCTGCGTTGCGCCACTTCTTTGTAAATATGCCGCCTAGTGACCGGATTATCAGAAAAGTAGTAAATCTGCTCCCACTTGAATGAATGCAAATGTACTACTTTTTAGAATTCACAGACATTGGGAGTTAGAAGACTTGAAGAGCTACCGATCGCTTCGTTCAGAAGGTAAAGGGCTGCTTGCTGTCCCCCGCTGTAGAAAACTCTGAACTGGGGGCAAAACTTTTGCCTATCTGGCTCTGAAAAATTAGACCATATTGCCCATTGAGCTGCATAAGTGCACCAATCTCCTCCTCTTTAGGAAACTCCTAAAGACAGAACTTTTCTGTTACTGATTACTCTGACATGGCATACTCCTCATCTGCAGCGCAGAGATACCCCTTTTGGGGTGATCCCGGCGCTTTACAAATCCCATACAAATACAAAAATACACTAGTCTCAGGTTTCCAGGCTTACCGATCGTAATCCAATAACCAACCAGTGATGGGACGAATGCGTGCAAAGAGGCCTACATCATCTTGATTGAGGCATTAGCAAATGGAGTAAACACAGACAAGGTGGCAGAGGACTTTGCTGGATTTACTTTGCCTGCCAAATTTAGAGATGTCTTTCAGATTGATGGGCATCTCTATACACTGACAGAAACTGCCATCATGGGAGTCTTGTCAATGTAGGAAAAGTATAACAGACCGCTCCGTCAAACATAATGGCTGTCCATCAAACATTTCCAAAGCTTTTATTTTTCAAAAACAAACTCCCAAAGCAGGGGTTTGTTTTGAAAAAAAAAAAAACTAGTAATCCCCACACCCATTTTCTTCAGTGGAGTGGGGGTAAATTTCTTTTTTTACCATCCCTCACTGCTAGAATATTCCTAGCGGTGATGGATAGTAAAAAAAAAGGCCAAATACGAAGGATGGTCGAATGGTTTATTTCCGATGGCACCTGCTCTATCGGGCTATCGAAGGAAGTTTTATACTGACGGAGTAAATTTTACTCCATCTGTGAAAAACGTGCGTCTCAAAATCGGGTGGATGGACCTTGAGTTTTGCAGACAGGATACTCAGTCGCCCAACGATACAAATGAGTACAGACTCCTCGCCTTATGGGACCAGTCCATCCCAAACCTTGATCACCTCACACATTCACCCTGTGGTCCACTGCTTTTTTGGTTGGGAAGTTTGAGATTCACCCCTCCCGAATATCAAGGAGTAAGCTACGCCCCTGCTTGGCAGGTGTAAGGTTACATTGGTCATACATAAACACATTTATGACCCAACTTGCCTTTGTGAATATTCATCCTAAAGTCCTGACATTTTATTTGCAGATTTTTTCAGATTTTGTATTATATATACCTGTTTATGTTTTAGCACACAGCGTTCTGTTTTATATTCCATAACATAGGCCCCGTCATACGCACATGTACGAGATAATAACGGAATTATTCATGCCAGTCCTTACCTGAGGGAGCTCATTCGCAGTTGCCAGCATGTCGCCAAATATTGGCGCAAGAAAAACTCCACCATCATAAAGAACACGAGATGTGACTGTAGGGTAAAGGCCAGTGAGGTTCTCATCAAACACCTGGGAAATAAAAAACAGAAAGACAGGTAAATAGCCTCCAGATGCAGTACTATATTAGAAAAATTTAGTTGTAGCCTAATAATCCTGCATGCCATACAATCATTATTTTAGGACATGAATACTGCACAGCACATTAGTGTTCCTGACGTTTCAGGACACTCAGTGGGGGGAAGAGAGTTGTCCACGTGTATTCTACCTTCGGCTGGTCACTTTTCTTTGCACCCCCTCCAACATGGTGTCCATGAAGGTTCCATATTGGGTCCTCTTCTCTGTTCATTAAACACTGCACCTCTTGCCTCTGCACCCTCTTCCTTTGGACTTTAGTCTATGTGAGTGTTTTCCATATGTTGGTCTTCTTTACAACTTTTAAGGACATTCTACGCAATTCAAGTCCAACCCTTTTTAATATTTATATGTCCCCCCCTGGCGGATATTACCTCCCCGTTTGGGATCCACACAGTGACATACGCCGACGACACTCAGCTTGTCGTTGCACTTAACCAGAGCGACAAGACGCCTATCGACCTCTGTTCTTGCCTCGAAGAAGTGGCAAAATGGATGAGCTCATGTCATCTAAAACTTAACAGCGGAAAAACCGAACTGCTGCTGTTAGGCAACCACTTTAATTTTAAATCAAACAGCATGTGGCCAGCCTGCGTGGGTCCGGCACCATCCCCAAAAACAGAGATCAAAAGTCTTGGCGTTTGGTTAGACCAAGAACTTTCATTTAAAACGCAAGCCAGGAAGACGGTAGCATTGTGCTGTGGGCTGTTAAAAATGCTACGCAAGGTGCTTCTCCTTCTACCCAGCCAATCCAAAAAACTGCTGGTCCAAGCTCTAATTTTGTCCCGAATAGACTACGGCAACGCCCTCTACTTAGGCGCCCCCAGCTCAGCAGTTATGAAATTACAGATTGTGCAGAACTCGGCCGCAAGGCAGCTTACGGGGACCCCCAATCGGTGCTCAGCAAGACCTTCTTTGCGTGCCCTCCATTGGCTCCCGGTGCAGGGAAGGATCCATTTCAAAGCCCTGTGTGTAGCCCATAAGTCTCTGAGAGGAACCGGACCACCTATTATCAAATATCTGATCTGCCCCTACAGAGCCAACAGAGGACTACGCTCAGATGAGCTTTACTTAGCAGTAACACCTAGGATCAAGAAAGCCAGAAGCGGGGGACGGCTCTTTTCCTACAACGCTGCTAAACTTTGGAATGCCCTCCCTCTGAACCTCCGCAAAGAAACCAACCACCTCACGTTTTGAAAACATTTAAAGACCTGGCTTTTCCCGTAGCGGCGTGCTCCCTCTTTGGTTACTGCTATAGCGCTGGGATGCCATGCGCTTTATAAGAACCCTTTTCATTTCATTTCAATAACAACACCATCTGTGAAAGCCTCGTCTTCGTTCAACACAGTATGATACACTCAGTAATCGTAAACAAGGCGAGCAGAAACAGATCTTTCATGCTTCCTGCCACTCTTCACCCCATCTAGACCTCCTCTTTCTCCATCTGCCCACAACCGGGTTCCAGTGCGTGACTCATTTATTCTCATCTCCGTAGACTTATTTCCTCACATGTGCAAACTCCTGTTCGAAATATGCAAATCTGTCATTTTCCACAATCCATGTTATCAAACATCCTATTTTTGCTCATCTGAAACTGTAGTGCACTTTTTAGTGGCCCTTTTGATGCATTCCATCAGTTCTTCAATCGATTTTCAGCCGCACTGTCCAGCACTGGTTTCAATTCCCAGCCAGTGTTTCCACGCTTCAGACCCCAGTCTCTTCTCTGCCTCATGTATCCTTCAGGTGGTTAACTTTCCATGCTCCGTGCCAGTGATGCTTCTCTACCATGGGCTCCTCTGCCCACCCCCACGTATTGATCCTCTCTCATTAGTGTCATACTCAAGAATTTTGGGCCTCGGGCAAGAAATATTTTGGGGTCCCCTGGTCGGAACAATGTTCACTTTATATCTCATTTTCACTTAATTCAGAGGTAGTGAGTTTTAGAGAGTTGAGGTAAAGAGTGGGGATGGGGTTGGTAGGGAGGGGTGTGGATTTATTGATTTGTGACGTAGTGATTGAGAAAGATGAAGTCGAGAAAGGTAGGAAGAGAGGGGAGAGGTTGAGAGAGGGACATAGAAGACAGCAGGAAGAAAGTGCAGGGTAAAGGGGGGAAACAGAGAAGTAGGGAGGTAAAGTGGGGAGAAATTATAGCATAAACGATAAGTGAGGTACAGAAAGAGAGGCAAATAGAAAGAAAGAAAGAAAGTGATGTTTAATGGGCACGAAGAGAGAGGCAAAAGTAGGCAAAGAGAGTTGGCGATAGAAGAAGAGACAGAGAAAAGGCAGAAAGGGAGGGAAGTGAGGGAAGACGAGAGCCGGAGAGGGAGAAAGACAGAGGCAGGAAAGTAGAGAAAGAGTCTATCCCAAGCATGTTACATGAGGGACCCATGGAAGTTGGTGTTCTGGGCAATTGTTAACTATGCCCATGTCTTAAAATGTCTGTCTCCCATCACACCCTGCCTCTCTATCTGTAATGTCCATTTTATAACCAGAACACTTGGTATTCCTCCTTTTACACAATTTGTATTTTAATTCATGTCTCCTAGGTGCATAGGACCTAGATTTGTCTTCCTAGCTCCATCCATTCTTCTCTTGCTGACAGCCTTTTTTTTTCTTGCTTGCTAGGTAGGGCTCCATTCTCCCCCTTGTTCTGATGGGCGCATTGATCCTGTTTCATAGTTTAACTTTCTTACTGTAAGTAGTTTTGCAATGTTGTTAAGGATATTTATGAAAACATTATACGAAAACAGAAAAATTGAATTAAAACAAAAATAGCTGACTCTTGATCATCATTCACTAGCAGTGATACTGGACGGCCTAGAAACCACCTACACATTGGAGTGTTAGATGGTTCTGATAGAGCGTTGCTGACGCGAAAATTGTAGGGGTGCACCATATTCATTGTTAGTCAGCACCCGCATATAACTAAGCATGTTATCAAAGAGTAATAGAAATGTATTCATTGAAATAGAAAAGTAGAATGTAAACAGGCCTCGAGAGAAGAGAAAGGCCACCAGTTATCACGAAATGTATTGGTGTATGTGTAATGCTCAGTATAATAATGTCATGCATTAAGAGACATTAAGTCATGTTAGAGGAATGAAGAAGGTAGTTCTCTTAAGTATAAGACGAATAACTAGAATTGGTAGTTGTAGTGTGTTTAGTTTGAGGCCTAACCATGTATGTAAAGTGAAGGCCTTCGTTTATTTTAGCCATGTTTTATTAGGACGACAGGATTTTAGCAAAGCTTAAATTGCAGTGAATTGTGAAACCTCATGATGTTAGGGGTTTTTTCTGTTCAGCATTTGGCTGCAGGTACAAGGCCATGTAGCTCGTCAGTTAGAATAAGTCTTTGTTCAATTGGAATGGAGACAGAAGGAGTAGACAGGAAGGGAGGGGATTGGAATGTAAACGTTGCAACTCCTGGTACAGAAAAGGCCTGGGACCCAAGGTCGAATTCATGGAAAGGAAGATGAAAGGATCCAAATGGAAATCTACTGAAGGAAGAAGCTGCCTGGAGGGGTGTGCTAAAGGGCGTGTACAGCTTTTTGGGGTTTTGTATTAGGGACAGAGCCCCATGGGTTGGGCAGACGAGACTTAGGAGAGGGACTGAAAGGAGCATTATAGATCGAGCTCTCATATGGTGAAGACTTCTTAGGAAGTTTCACTGCTGACACCTTTTATGTGATCCTCACCTGGAAGGGAATGTTGAGTAGGGATGTCACCCTAGAATAGAGTAGGGACAGAAATGATTTGATTCATGACTTTAAATTTTGATATCACAATTGCCATAGGGTACTTGATGCTTTTGGAAGCCGTAATCCTGTTTAACTTTAGTCGTATGCGGATACTTCGTAGACTAGCATTTGTATTAGTCCCCATATATCTTTTGTGCCTTGTATTGAGGTGCCTATATATTCAGATGTTTTTGCTGATAATAAAAGGTCAACCTCCCAGATTATGAGTCTTCTTTTCTGAAATGTCAAATTGCGGTAAATACGATTTGATAATTGTGTTTCTTCCCTCTACGCTATTTTGCAAGTAAAAAGATCCTGGCGACCTGAGTGGGTTCTTGTAGATAATTGGATGAAATCAAGAACCGGCGTTCCCAGTTCTCAAAGCATCCGAATTTGGATTCCTGGATTATGTCTGCTCCTGAGAAAAATGCTCTATCCTTGAACAGGCATCTAGTAGGACCCGTGTAAGAGTATATCACCTTCTGAGGAGGAGTTAGCTGTCTCTCCGTGCGCATCTCTCCACGCATCTCCTCCGAGGACAGCAACTTCAAGGGTACTGGATTCAGCTCGTGTTCTGCAAACCATTCCAGGGGCCCAAGACAGGAGACATCTGTCAGTGCGTACACTGAACCTGCAAGGCTTGAGACTGACTTTCCTAGCCCAGGGAAGGCTGTGGTGATGCCAAAGGAGTTTTGCCAATGGCTAGTAACCACAGTCATTACTCCCAGCTCCAGTCCACATTATGGAGCACTGTGCCCGGGGATCCCAACACTGCTTGATGTCTTGTCTAATCCGGTCAGGAGACTATGCCATGATGGTGAAGCCAATCTCCCTGACCATAAAGTAAAGTTAGTCTGTAAGTGAGATCTTTACAGCTCTTTCTTTTGAAAAGGAAATCAGGAATCACTCCACATATCACAGAATGCTTGAAAGTGCCTGATGCAGCTCTGGCTCCATTCCATGAGGTAGATAGCCAAGCACAAAGCAAACAAATGATGGATGGAATGCTGGCTTGGCAGTTCAGGCTGGACTGATCCCATGAGGCTCAGGGTCAAGACTGATTTGCATATGGCTGGGTTCAAACTGGAATGGCATGGTGAGCAAGAAAACGATGAATTTAGGCCCAGATCTCTGTACTGGGGTGAATGTATGACATTGTTCTGCATTCTGTCCATCAACTGTTGTTTTTGCATTTATGCCCAGATGTGGGTCCCATGCTCTTCATGCCACTGGAATCAAGCTATCCTGGCTGAAGAGGGGTGAAACCCCTAAACCTGTCCTAAGATGCTTGTTTCCAGTCCAAGGAGGAACTTGCTTGGCAGTTCGGGCTGGTCAATTCTGATTAGTCACAGGGTCAATAGTGATTTGCATATGTCTGGGGTCAAACTGGAATGGCAGGGTGAGCAAAAAAACGATGGATTTAGGCCCAGATCTCTGTACTGGGGTGAACGTATGACATTGTTCTACATTCTGTCCATCAACTTGCATTTGATAACCAAGCACACAACATGGATCCTCCTGGACAGATACAATATATATCGGAGGCCCTGGTGCAAAGCCCAGGACAAGGGAAGGCCTTACCAATGCAGGCATGGAAATGGGGCACTGATCTGGTTCTGACACATGCCCAATGTCAAGTAACCTCCTTGACATTGCACCATGACTTGAGAACATGTAATCAAGGATGATGGTGCTCTCGGAGGTGAACTTGATATTCATTACTCAGTCAGGCCCACTTTCTTGGAGATTGATTGTCATGCTACAGATTCACACAGGGGGTAGGAGAAAATGTGCAATCTTTCAGACAGTGGATTTTGTCCAGTTTGAGGAAATTGTTTGCGGAAGTTGGAGGCTGTGAGATTGCACATAGTGCCTTGTATTTGCCAACTGTAGTACTTCTCTGTACTCTGGGAATAAAGGGCTAGCTTAAATTGCCTGGTACCAAATGTTCATGTAGTACAGAAATATTGCTTATGGTAATGACCACTGAGGCACTGTGTCAATCTCCTCCACTGCAGCCATCACCTGCGGATCCCAGCCTATCCGATTTACCCACATATGTCATGATTCCCAAGGTGAGGCAGACTCATTTAATGCAAAGCCAATATATTTTATACAGAGTTCTGACAGTAGAGATTCTCGCCTACATCTAAGATGGCGCCTGTATAAGTGCGCATTCTAGTGGTTCGCTTCCGCGACCTCCCGTCCTCCAGGTGGTTTCAATCACTTCCGGTATTTAAACTTGCGAATACTAGATGCGCGTATTGACCTTCCACGCACTATTGGTATCTCTACGCGAGATGCGAATTGTTGACCAGGTGAGTGACCGCGGTGATATGATTTAGAAACAGGCCTTCTATAGTCCTTATTTTACAGACTCTTTTTCTTTATTGAATTGCTTTTTTGTTTCGCTTTTTCAGTCCACTTCGTTTGGCTTACCTAATCTGTGACTTTGCGGTAGACATAGCGCAGTCTTTTCCAATACAGCAAATATCGAGCAAGTAAGTCAGTTCCCTCACTAATTTGTTCCTTTTTGCTCTCCGTATTGTTCTTTATAAGAATTCGAGCCTACCGTAGTAATACGTAGTTCATATGAGCCCTTACAAATATTTATTTTTTGTATATTAGGGCATGCCCAGACCCTAAGTTGAAGACGATGTGCACATCATGATGCTCATTATTATTCCGATATGCCTGCCATTGCCAGACATTTAAGTAAGTTTGTTCCCTCTTGACCATTATATCTTCTCCAGTTTTGATCCGGAACACTAGATTTATTTGTGGTCTCTTCATTCTGCATAGTGCTATTCCACTCTGGACCCATTTGTTGAGGTCACGCGCCCTCATTTTGGACATTCCCCATGTGGTTGATTAGCAGCGGTCTGGCTTACTAATAGTAGCCATCTTGTCCCCTACATATCTGTCCCACACTATGCTTTAGTGATTTGAATGCAGTCTACTACTTCGATTCTCTTCATTTTTTCTTTATCCTTTTTTTGTGTGACCCTTGTGGCATGCTGATAAATTTGTATTTAACTTACCCCCACACTTCCATTTGTAGTGTGAATCACCACCCTATTCTTCTCTCACTACTTTGGTGTTTTTTGGTTGTGGTTAGCTCCAATAGATACATTTTTAATCTGTTTGCTGAATATTTATATATATTTTCTTGTGCCGCATTATTGTCCACAGATCATAGCCAGTTGTCATACTGTGATATTAAGGAGCCCTCCAACCTCGCAGCTGGCATTCATACTGCATTTAAAGAAAGTTTGGATTTAATTCATGACCATTTAATGATTGTGACCTCCTGCGCCCTGACGAAGGACTTGTTTGGACTTCGGTCCTTTCCGAAACGAGCGTCGGCACCTAGTTTGTGTACATAAGGATACGAATGACTCTCTTTGTTATGTACAGTTGTATATATGTAAATGATATATGTACATTTCTTTGGAATTGTGTGATGTATTCTGTCACTTTTCTTTCTTGTCTTTTCATCTTTTCTGTTATTTTGTATTGTTGAATGTTTTTGTTGTTTAGATATGTTCTGTGAGGTATAATTTTGTATACTGCCTATTAGAGCTTCTTAAATGACTGGCTCGTTTGCTTTCCTTAGCATCTTAGGTATTGTCTGAATTGAATATATTTTTGTATATTTTTATCTTTCTATATCTATGTCATTGAATAAATTAAAATGAAAATATTTTCTGTGGATTAATGAGGTTCACTCATATTTTTTGGATGGATCACCTATGATAAATCAATAGGGGGAGTTTTTGTTGTTCTATATTGATTGTTTCCCCTGCCCTTCTCCCCCTTGCAATTTGCTCCCAGGAACCCTCTTTAGTTTAGGTTCGCCAGTAGGTAGATATCTTCACAAAATAATCCAAGAAAGATGCCCCTGTCAATCTAGTTGTGCATGTGAAGTCTCGGAGTGATCCCTCAAGGCATGGGACGAGAAAAAGGGAAGGTAAAAAAAGTGGTTTTCCAATGTTAACTGCCATGGAGATTTTAAACTGGACTACGGCCCAAACCACAGGACGGAGTTACACCAAATGTGGCAGAAAGGTAGTCCAGAAAGAATCTTTTTTGTTATTTGGTGTAAATAGGTTTAGTAGTTTGGGAAATATTAAAGAAAAAACACATTTGGATATCTAGGGACGCGAAGGGTCTGAAAATCCTCCTGATCTTGTGCTGAGATCTGATTGGCTGCCAGCACATCAAGTAGGAAGTGTTGGCAGTCATCCCGGAACTCGAATTCAGCCAAGTCGCAGAAATTTTTTTTTAAAAAAGAAATGGGGTCAGGAAAGGAATATACTGACCCCTTAGCTCTGGTTGTGGGGTCCCAGAGGTGAAAAAAGCACTTTTATTTTGAAATTTGTGTTGAAAATCACAGCAGATCAATGACTCCGGTGACATTTAAAAAAATCAAGGACAGGCTCCCACGCTTGTTTAAAAATGGGCCCCACGGTGGACCAGGTCCCGGGCGAGTCCTGCACCTTCAATGATAAACTGACTACTTATTATGTGTATGACTTTTAAAAGAAGGCTCCATTAAGAGCCTGCCGATTCTCGCAAATTAATTTGAAGCAACTTCTCCAATAGAGACTAGGCCTTCACCCCAGCGCGAAAAGCACCTCTACTATCCCACTGTGTGGGACAATACACTACGTGGACTTGGGGTCACTAGCCCCTTTTGACCTCCTTCCTGCTTGGGGAACCCAAATACCACCAGGATATGCGCCAGGAGGCGCACCTGCAAAATGAAGCCCAAGGGGGCGGGGCCATCATACCAATGCTAAAAGCACATCTGCTATCCACTGCCAATCAGAAGAGGAGGCCAAGAATTTAAGAGCCATTAATTGAAAATGTAAGCTTTAGCAGCAGATGTTCCAATTTGAGATATTTGTTTACACCACATTTACTTCTAGGTACCCTTCTGATCTGGGATGCTCAGTGGAGGAGAGACAGGGGGTGCCCATGTAAGGTGGACCAGTGATGCCTTAAAGGGATGCCATATCTGCCAGTTCATCACAGGGTCACCTCAATTTATAACCCTGTTCCTTCCACTAGAAAGGCAGTTCCAGGAGAGGTGGGATAAAAAATGGTGCGGACCAACAGTCCCATAACCTGTTGAGATCTGGAGACCTTCCTCATGCCCCCTACATAATAGCCTCTGTCCTCACAATAGTACAGGTCTGCAAGTGAACAGAGAGAGGCACTAATGCGGGGGGGCATGGGGTGAGGTTGATGAGAAAGGAGATGGGTGGCCTCACAAGAAGGCAGGTGAAAACCAACAGGGTGCTCTTCATGCACGTTTTTGATGCCGTGGTATATGAGGGCATCTTAACCAAACAAAGAAGCACGTACTTCATAGAGTTAGAAGAAAGTATCCTTGTTTAGTGGAGATTTACCTCTTTGTAGACTTATTGTCTTCTCTCTAGGAGTATTCATATTATCACAGATTTATGGATAAAGATGCATAAGGTACAATTACATTGTTAAAATGCACACACGCTCATTGGAGACATTTGCTTATGGTCCATTACGTGGATGTAATGTAGAATACGCACTGGATATTACACCAAGGAGGTAGTTCCTAGTAATTAACCAAAATAAAGTACTCCAGTTAAGCAGACACTTAGTTGAAAACTGTTCTCTTGTAGGATAAAGGGGCAGTTGAGGTTCCATTCTGGAGCAGTCACTCACACAGCTACTGACACTTCCACACAGACACTTCCACACCTACTCACACACCAATTCTGCCACTCTCACATCCACTCACAGATCCATGCAGCCACTAACATCCCCTGCCCGATCTATACACCACTCACACACCCGTAAAACTGCATACACACCCACTTACAGATCCATAAAACTACTCATGCACTCACTCACAGAGCAATAAAGCCACACCCACTTATTGGCCTATACAGCCACTCACCCATCTATGCTGAAAGGTCATAGGTTACAGTTAGCAAATAAAATTTAAAAAAACTCAGAAATTTACAAAAAAAATAAAGGTCACAGAGCTGTAACAGAAAGGAAATAGAATTTAAAAAACTTAAAACTTCACTGAAAAAACCAAAGGTTGCAGGGCCATTATAGTTAGGAAGTGTTGGACTTGGCCCTTTTTGGCTAAAGTTCACTAAACTTTTTGCCTTTCCCCTAGACCTATTTTCTGATATGGTGTTGCCAACTTAGATGCTTTGGGCACTTTACCACTGCTGATCAGTGTCAACGTGCAAGTGCTCCCTGTATAAAGTGTAATGGTAATTGGTTGTCCATAATTGGCATGTTTGTCTTACTAGTAAAGTCCCTAGGAAGGTGCGCTATGTGTGCCAGGGCTGGTAATACAAGTGCTACTAGTGGGCCTGCTGCACTAATTGTGCCATCCACATAAGTAGCCCTGAAAAGATCTCTCAGGCCTCCCACTGCAGTGCCTGTGCACAGTTTGTTAAACTGCCATGTTGTCCTGACAAGTGCACCCACTTGCCAGGCCTTACCCTTCCCTTTTTATGCACATCAGACACCCCTTTGGTAGGCCCAAGGTACCCCCCTGGGCAGGTTGCAGTGTATGTGAAAGGTAGGGCATGTACTGAGATGTGTACCATGTCTTAGCAGTGAAATACTCTTCATTTCGTTTTTCACTGTTGCAAGGCCATCTTGCCCATAGGACAAAATGGGGGAGACTGTGAAAAATGTTTCCAGCCTATCTTCCCAAAGGCTTAAGATGGAAAGGGGAAGTTTAGTGTGCCTGAACTCACAATTTAAGAACACATCTTTTTGTGAAGGTGGTTTTTGAATTGTGTATTTAAAAAACACGCTTTTAGAAGTGGCTGTTTTTTTTGTTCTAACAATTCTGTGTGTCTCTGCTTGGTTGTGAATTGACTGTCTGGATTTGAATGTGATAGGACATGGGGAATGTCTTGACCCAGGGGAGGAGTAGGTGAGGCAGCCACGGCTGACCTGCATCTGGAGTGTAGGGAGGAGGAGTAGCCCCTGGAGGTGAAGAGGCCTGGGTTGCTGTCATAAAACAATGGCTCCATCTCCTGCTGAGTGATTGAGGATCCAGATCCCCACTATCAAAGGAATAAGGTGTCACTGGCAGGGAGACACCCAGAACTGGTTTGGACGGGGGTCAGTGACCCCTGAACACAAAGACTTCAAAGAAATTTAGGGGTATAACTATGAGAGCTGAAACTTTGGACTGATCAAGACTGAAAAGGATTGAAACTACTTCGCGGTCAAGAGGAACCTCTGCCAAGGAAGAACAGCTGAAGAGACTGACGAGAAGGACTGACCCTTGCTGTGTGTTCTGGGGCTGGCCTGCAGGTTGCTGATTTAACTAAGGAGAGGCTAAGGGACTTTGCTGTGTGCTGTGTCCCCCTGCTTGAATGGACTTTGCTGTGTGCTGTGTCCTGAAGTATCTTGTCCCCAAGGGCCCAAGGAGAGCTGGCTCCCTGTTGTGGAAACTCAGGAACATAAAAGTTTCCAAGGGTGTCTCAGCGATGCTGTGTGAGTGCGCTTCGTGCAGCCTGAGACCTTCGTAAAAACTGCCCCGTGATCGTGTGCACCCGGAGTCCAAGTGAGTCTCAGCAACGCTGTGTGCGTGTGCTTTGTGCAGCCTGAGACCTTTGTGAGGATTGTCCTGTGATCGTATGCACCCGAATCTCAAGTGAGTCTCAGCGACGCTGTGTGCGTGTGCCCTGTTGCAGCCCGAGACCATTGTGGGAAATTGCCCCGTGACTGTGTGTTCCGGAGCAGTCTTGTTCTCTGTTTCGATTGACAGCGTCACCAGAAGTGCTGTGATAGTCATTGCCATCGGCCCTGAAAGGCATCCCCAGAGGAGCAGTGGGAATTCACCGCCGCTGGCTCAAGCCTGCCTTTGCCAAGGAGAAACCTCGAACCATCACCATCGGAGGTCCGAGTTCCACTGCCCAAGATCAACAAAGTCGCACCGGAGGCCCAAGCCGAGAGGAGAGGAGTGTGAGATCGCACCCCCAGGTAACGCTCAGTGAGCGTGCGTTTGTCGCTGCCTGGGGCGGGGTGCGGGCTAGGAGAGAAACGCTCTCAGCCTTTCCTATCTTTGCAGCGCGAGCCTCCGCTCAGGCCCGTACTTGCCGAGGAGTGGCAGTACCGGGGCCAGAGTGTGGAGCGGCCCTTTGTTTTCCATCGTAACAGTGTTGGGGGCATATTTGGCAGTAGTTGACCGCGGGTCAGTAAGAGTGACATAGAGACCTTCCAGATAACCGCGATCGGTGCCGAAGTACATTATTTTTGGCATTAGGAACTGCCTGATTGTTGCATTACGCAGAGCATTATTTTTCCATTACAAAGTGTCTTATTTTTGCATTACGAACTGCCTGATTGTTGCATTACGAAGTGCCTCATTTTTGCATTGCGAACTGCCTGATTCTTGCATTATGAATTGCATTATTTGTGCATTACAAACTGCCTGATTCTTGCATTACGAACTGCATAGCATTGCATTAGGACTGCATCAGATCATCGTGAATTGCTCATTAATAATGCAAGAATCTACCCGTGCTGGCTGGCCTAATAACCGGCAAGGTGACATATTAGAAATACGCATATGTTGGATTTTCATCGTGTGGTCTCATTGTATATCTTTTTATATAGAAACATATAATTGTTTTTATGAAACTCGTGTGGAGTCCATTTGTGGTGTTATCACTGTGTTACTGAGATGTTGGTTGCAAATACTTCACACATTTGCCTTGGAGATAAGCCTGGTTGCTCGTGGTAAGCTACAGAAGGGGTGAGCAGGGGCTATCTAAGAAGGTGTCCTTCCTTTCCCTGACTTAGAAGCAAGGGTCCCTATTTGGACAAAGGTACCTACCTCAGCCAACTAGAGACCCCCAGGTCTAACAGGAAGAATCTGAAAAAACCTTAGATATTCACTGAAAAAAGAAAAGGTTGCGTGGATGTTATAGTTAGACTCAGATTTTAATCATACAACACTAGTGAAATTCAGCAGTTATAGTTACCTTACCTAACTAGAACTTACCCCCCCCCCTCAATACACTGCTTATGACCTCACATATGACATCACTCATGACATGGTCAGTGACATCACTGATGAAATCATTGATGACATCTCAAATGACATCAGTGATGACATCATCAAGTGAGTGTATGTGTTTTTTAAGTGTTTCTGAGAGTTAAATATATATACTAAGCGACTGCATAAGTTAAATTATTATTCTTTTGTACTACTAATCAGTGATACTGTTTCTAGCATATGTCATCTGAATGGGACTGTGACTGTCTGTATCAGGGTGGGAGTGGGTGACTGAGTTGGTGTGTAAGTGGCTGTATGGGTGAATAAGTGGGTGTGTGAGTAGCTGTATTGGTGAGTGAGTGATTGTGTGAGTGGTTATATGGGTGAGGGAGTGTTTTTGTGAGTGGCTGTATGGGTGAGTGAGTGGCTGTGTGAGTGGCTCTATGGGTGAGGAGCTGGGTGTGCACTTGGATGTATGGGTAAGAGAGTGGCTGCTTGACTACGTGTAAAGGTGAGTGGGTGTGTGAGTGGCTGTTTTGCGCAGTCAGTATTTGTGTGTGGCTGTATAGATGAGTGAGTGGGCGAGTGAGTGATTATGTGAATGGGAATGTAAGTGGTTTTGTGGATGAGTGAATGGATGTGTGAGTGATTGAATGGGTGAGTGAGCAGCTCTGTTAGTAGCTGTATGGGTGAGTGAGTGTGTGTGTGAGTGGATGTGTGAGTGGCTGTATGCATCTATGAGTGGGTATATCAGTGGTTTTGTAGGTGTATGAGTGGCAGTATGGATCTGTGAGTACCTGTATGGGTGAGTGAGTGGTGGTGTGAATGGCTGTATGAGTGATTGAGGTTGTGTGTTAGCAGTTTTATGGGTCTGTGAATGGGTATGTGAGTGGTTGTGTGGGTGTGTGCCTGGGTGTATGAGAGGATGTATGGGGTAATGAGTGGGTCTGTGAGTGGTTCTGTAGATTATGTCATCAGTGATGTCATTTGATATCTCATCCGTGTTGTCACTGACCATGTAATGAGTGATGGAATATGTGAGAACATAAGCAGCGCATTGTGGGTGTATAAGTTATAGTTAGCTCAGGTAACAATAACTGCTGAATTTCATTGGTTTTGTACGAGTGAGTGAACCTCACTATAACGTCCCTGTAATCTTTGTTTTTGTAGTGAATTTTCTATCTATCTATTCATCTATCTATCTATCTATCTATTCATCTATCTATCTATCTATCTATTCATCTATCTATCAAATCTATCTTGATCTTGATCTATATCAAGATATATATAGATCTTGATCTATATCAAGATATATATAGATCTTGATCTATATCAAAATATATCTAGATCTTGATCTAGATGGATGGATAGATAGATAGATAGATAGATAGATAGATAGATAGATAGATAGATAGATAGATAGATAGATAGATAGATAGATAGATAGATAGATAGATAGATAGATAGATAGATAGATAGATAGATAGATAGATAGATAGATAGATAGATAGATAGATAGATATGCTTTACACTTACCTGTAAAATACTTATATTTTTGTGGTAAAGGCAGGCATGGTAAAGGCACATGCGTGGTCACATTTTGTATGCGTCGTAATGTCATATGTGCTGTTAAGGATGCGTGGTAACGGACACGTTGTAAAGGCTGTTACCCCATTACTACCATCTGGTATACCTTCAATAGGACAATTTAGTACTATTTTTCTGGGTTTGGGAAGGGGCTTCTCAAAACCTTGCTGAGGGTTTGCAATAGACACAAGACAGCCCGAACACTGCACTCATTTATAGCAGATATGACAGTTTTTCTCCATGAATCTCCAAAACTGCATAATTGATCCAAGCTGAGTGTTTTGTACCTTACCCATTCTTAAGTCAGTAACCAGTAATTTAGCTGGTTGGCAAGGCAGTACATTTTTGGGACAATCTGGAGTTTACTGGAGGGTTTTAGGGTATGTTGTCATCATTGGAAGGAATTGGGGGAAAAGGCTCTGAAAGTTGTTGGAGGGGCAGATAAGGGTATAGTACATCCACAGGAAGATAGGCCTGAGTGATGAGATTTTGTTTTTCAATCTTATTCATGATGATAGAAGATTTCACACAAAGGTGCCTCAAAATTTCTTTAAGTCAGCTGCAAGGAGGCCTACATGCTACTTTCTTACTATCACAGTGACGTAAGTTGGGATTCATGCCCTCTTTTCTTTTTGGCATTTAAGTCTTAGGCAAAATATATTTTTGATAATATGCAATATGTTCACATATGCCAGAACTTATTTATTTATTTTATTTATTTATCGAGTTTTGTATGTTGCGAAATTGACTCAAAGGCATCAGAGTGTTTTACAGAGTTGGCAAGGTAGAAGATGCACGAGTTACATATGGAACAAATACAATTGCATGGAGCAAATACAAATACAAAGTCACAGCATATACAAGAAGTACAGGATAGACAGAAGGATTTGAGAATGATATAGATCTCAGGTAGTTACAGTATAGTGTTGCAAATGTGATCGGGTAGGGGCACAGTTTTTCCCAGAGGTAGTAGGCAGTGAGGTTCAGATTTATTTGAGCACTGCGGGGTAGGAGCAGCAGGCCAGTCGGAAGACTTAGGGGGGAGGGTTTAGATCAGCAGCAGCCAGCATGACTCGCGGGTAGAAGGGCGGGTGGCGAGGGTCGGGGGGGAGGTCACTCGGGGGGTTATGATTGCAGGAGGGAGGGAAAAAAATGAAATAAATAAAAATCACTTACCTTGCTGCCGCCCGGTCCCGCGTCGCTGCTCCTGCTCTCCTGCTTCCGATTACAGGAACAGGAAGCAGGCAGGCAGCCAGGCTCCCTACCCTAAGCCAATTACAATGCTGCAATCGCAGTGTTGGGATTTGTCTGAGCGCCATGATATGGCGCTCAGCTAGAGGCTGTAGGGGTGGGCCTATTCTCTATGCAGGCTGCATGGAGAAGTGGGAAAGTGCACATGACTGTTTTGGGTGGCCCGAGAGGGCTGACAAGACAGTCACTGAGCACATTTAGGAGTGGGCAAACCACTCCTCCACTGCCCTGCTCACAGAGCAAAGCAGCCCCGCCCGCAAAGCAGCCAAACGTAATATGATAATAACTGAAAGTTATTGGAGGGCAGAGCTTGCCTGAGCCTAAGATGGCCGCGTAACCCGATTGCTCTGAGGAGCCGTCTAACTATCTTACATTAATCCTGCAGATGTGCTGATCATTTTGTCCTGATTTCTTCTGCCGCCTGTCCCGGAGTGAGCCGAGAGTGCAGTGAGCTGCTTGTGTCCCTTTCCGACCACCAACTAGCACCGCAATCGTGGTCGAGCACTGTGCCCTCGCTCTAGGCCGCGATCCTTGGACTGGAGTACAGCGGAGCCGGGAGCGAGAGACTATGGCACCTGTAAGAGAGCCTGGCGAGGGTACTCACCCTGGTCACTGACTGTCCCAGTGTTGACGGAGCATCCATTTTTTCTCTCTTGAGACGCGGCAGAGCGCTGAGGGACGTGGAGTATTGAGGGCACTTGAAGGTACGGAGTGTTTCCTGATGGAGCCCCTCCCGCACACTGCTGCACATTGCGCCCCGTGAGGCCGCGGTCCCGGTGCTTGCAGAGAGGTGCGACCGCTGGTCATCTGCCGGATTGCACGGAGCACACAGAGGACCCCTGCTCAAGCATTTTCCCTGGATTGCAGGCTGTGAAGGGGTCTTGAAGAGGCCAAAGGGTGCGCCACGAGGCCGGTCACGGCCATATTGGAGGCCCCGGCGCGAACGGAACAGGATTTCTTGCACCACATCACCGAATTAAGACCAGCCCTGTGGTGAGGCTCGGCGGAGTTGCTCTCTCCTGTCCACCAGCGCAGCATGCACACCCGCTAACATCTGCTTGTATGCGTGACTGCAGGGCCCAGGCAGACGACCGGACTTGATGGTTGGTCCTGGGCAGTGGACATTACATCCCATCGGCGCTAAATTGAGGTGAGCTGCACAGCAATTTGTCTCACCGCACCTACCCAAGCAGTGCCCTTGAGAGGTGGGATCGCCTGTTTTCTGTGCCATGGGATCTTGGCCCTGGAGCTTAGTTAGTAGTAACACGGTTGACTACCTCTTGTCAATACAAACTCCGTTAACGCTTTAAGGAGTTGCCTGCCTTCACTACGACTGCGGCGAGTCTGGGAAGCTCCATTCGCTCGTAGATGCGGCTGGTGTTTTGTGAGGGCACGCGCACCAGGCTGCGGTGCTAGCACGCCAAGTGTTTCCACCTAAAGGTTCCCTGGTTGGTGTATTTACTGCTAGTGCTACCAGACACAGAAAGAAAAACACATAGCACCTACTGCCTGCGCAAAAGAGCTCGGCACACTTAACAGAGGGCGCAAACATGCTGTTGTCATCAGTAGCCCAGCTACAATGGGAAGAGTAGATAAATCGGAGCCCAAACTCACCTTTGATCAGCGCAAAACTAGGGTGAGGGAAGATCCCCCGGACTAGGGTGACAACGTGCAGGAAACACCGCAAGAGATGGCCGATGGAAGTATCCGCGGCATGCTTGAGGCCATGTAAAAAAGCTTGCAGAACAGTCTATCAGCCCTTGGCACTAAACTGGATTCCCTGTCATATTGTATGGACAGAATGTCTGAACGGATGGATAAATGAGTAGAGAGACGGGATATGGCCAAACGCAGGGTCATGCAGGGGGAAGAGGCCCAGACAGAACTGGACTCAGAGCATAAACAAATGGGAAAGGTGCTGCAGGTACTGCTAGACAAGGCTGAGGGCCTAGAAGCGAAGTCCAGACGAAACAACTTACGCATTACGGGCCTTCCAGAGACAACTCAGGTCGGGAATATGGAGCTCTTCATTGAAAAACTCCTGGTGACACTGTTGGGGAGTGAAGCGTTCTCCCCCATGTTCGTGGTGGAGAGGGCGCACCGCCCGCTGGGCCCGCACCCTGCCCCTGGGGCGCCTCCGAGGCCCATCATCGCAAAGCTGTTGAATTACAGGGACAGAGATGCAGCGTTGAGAGTGGCAAGGGAGAAACAATCTCTACAGTACGAGGGCGCTACTATTTCCTTATATCCGGTTTTCCCGCTCCATTTGCAGGAGGCCCGCCAACAGTTTGCTCCACTGAAGCGCCAGCTACGGGACCAAAATCTAGACTACCCAATGTTGTACCCGGCGAGACTTCGTGTAAACCATCAAGGTAAATCGCAGATTTTCACTGATCCTAAGATGCTGCAGAAGGCCCTGAAGGAGTGGTCCAAGAAAAAGCAGGGGAGCGCTGTGCAGAACACCTCGGACGGAGCAGCGGGAGACAGTCTGGATGACCAGGACTAATGATTTCACCGCTTGCTTCGCAGATAACATGGCTGGTGAGGGTGGTTGTGAGGAACGAACGGCTGTGACTGAGAATCCAGTTGAGGCGGTTGTTAAGGGACTGCCACAGATAACTAGTTACCAATGACTGGGGTATTAGGCTCCGGCAGCAAACACAGAGTGTTTAGGCTCATAATGCGTGTGGTGAATATGTTCCAAGCTAGAAATGTGTGGGACAGAGGGTGGCACAGTTGTACTATTTTATGATGCACCGATTTTGCAAGTTGGCAGACGGCCGGGGGAGTTTTTTTTTTTAACCTAGTTTGGTTCAGTTACTCTCCTGGGCTCGCAACATCCGCCTACGTGAGTAACACACTACCGGGGAACTGTTTTGATTACAACTTCATTGTTTATTCTATTTCATGAATATTTCAATAGCAAATGGGGTTTGTTCTGTGGTATTTCGCCATGGCAATGGAACCTACAACTGTTACCTTACTAATGTTGTGGTGGGTTGGGGAGAAGTTCTACTGTGCATGTTCAGTTGGGGATGCCCGTCGTGGGAGGGGGGTGACACAGAGACCAAAGTCAATTGTTTGATGCCGATATAGTTGTCTTGACACAACGCATTTCGGAGTTTCAACACAAAGTCCCACAGGATTCAGGATTCACAGAGGCAGTTCTGAGCAACGCACCTTGACTGTTACTAACTTCCTAGATGCACCCTCAGTCTTGTAAGATAACATTTTTAACTTAGAATGTCCGAGGTCTCAGTGAACACAGGAAATTACGGAAAGTCTTGGCTTCTCTCACTAGACATGGTGTCGACATTGCTCTCTTGCAGGAGTCACACTTGTCTCTACATAGCGCACTGTTGCAGCACAGAGGCTTGGGGGTAACATACACACTGCGGAGTTCACATCTCATGCCCGGGGGGTACTAACGTGGGTGAATCCCAGATTGGAACTCCACTTAGAAGCACTGGAGACCGACCTCGAGGGAAGCTTCACAATATCGCAATGCAGCGGGAGAGGGTTTGGATTGATCATAGTTAACGTCTATGGCCCTAACCCTGCCTTCTTTGTAAAATTGTAAGACAGAATGAGCCAATATGGCACGTATCCCCTACTCTGGCAACGTGATTTTAACTGTGCATTAGATCCCAACTTAGACAGGTCAGGAGTCCTGCCTAGACGCCTAACTGTCACCGCTCAATCCATTATGACTGCCGCCACCCGAATAGATTTATGTGATGTATGGCGTACACGCTTACAGGGCCCAGGAGGCTTCACACACTATTCCGCATATCATAACCTCCATACTAGGATTGACTACTTGTTTATTTCAAGGGATCTGTGTAAACAGATTTGTGACTGTGTGGTTCTACCTCGCACGCTCTCAGATCACGCCCCAGTACAGATTGACATGGACACTCCGCAGACAGTCATACCTCCCTTTACTTGTCGATTTCCCCCGTATTCCCTACTCGACCCTGCTTTAAAAGCGGAACTGGCTGAGTCCATTGAGCAATTTTTTTAGATCAATATTGGGTCAGTTGACTCTTTTGCCACAGTGTGGGCCGCCTTTAAAGTGTATATCCGTGGGATTGCCATGGCTAAGATCTCTGGAGTCCTTTGCACCCTTGGGAAGTGTCTCTCGGACTTAGAGACCACATTAGCGACCCTAGAGCAGCAACTACTAACAGGGGCGGACGACAGAGTCACGCAAGACCTACACCGTACTCTGGAAGAATACTGATGCTGAATTAAAGCACCTGGGCAAATATGCGACTGCTCGCATATACAGAGAGGGAGATCATCCGGGCCGGTTCTGGCTTCACTGCTTAAAACCCGGAGAGAGAAAACCACTGTGACTGTCCTGCATGATGCTGAGGGGGAGCTCCTAACTGATCCGCTGGACATTGCCAACAGATTTAAGCAATATTACGCATTACTATATAGCTCTGAGTGTGGGAGGGATGACGAAGCTATTTTAGACTACCTTACTCATATTAAACTACCTTGGCTGTTGAACGGACTCAGGGAATACTTGATGCGCCCACTAGAAGTAGAAGAAATAACCGCAGCCTTAGCTGGGATGAAATCCAATTGTGCCCCTGGGTTAGATGGTCTCATTGTCTCATTTTACAAGGTGTTCAGGGACCTATTGGTCCCGCACCTACAGACACTGTTTGAGGAAATCATTGAGGCAGGCGAAATGCCTCCTTCAATGCGGGAAACGCTAATCGTTACCATTCTCAAACCGGAGAAACCTTCGACTGCCTGCGCCTCTTACCATCTGCTGTCACTCCTAAATGTGGATACTAAAATTTATGCAAAGGTCTTAACGACCAGATTGTCTCCACTGGTGCCGCTGTTGATATCACCAGAACAAGCCGGCTTTGTCCCTGGTAGAAATCTGACTTACAACTTAAGAACTGTATTTGGGGCTATATAACATACGCAAAGGGACACTCAGGCGGTGGCAGTCTTCCTCGACATGGAGAAGGCGTTTGACTCTGTGGAGTGGAGGTTCATGACACACGTGCTGCCGAGAATGGGACTCGGGAGTGTCTTCCTGCAAATGGTGGGAGTGCTGTATAATTCCCACACGGCCAGGATTAAAATCGGGGACCTAGTCACAGACCCGATTCGCATCACTAGAGGCACAAGTCAGGGGTGTCCACTCTCCCCATTGATATACGCCCTGGCAGGCGAACCTCTCGCCTGTGCAATGCGAGAATATCATAGCCATAGGGGAATACGATTTCAGCACTATAACTTGTTTATATCCACATACACCAATTATACATTACTATATGTTAGAGACCCTGACCAGAATCTCTCAATGGTACTGCGTGATGTGATTCTTTTTGGGACCAGATCTGGCCTCAAGGTGAATTGGAATGAATCGCTCATTTTCCCGCTGACTGAAGAGATGGCCTAGTTCACGCCAGATTACCCCCTGTGCTGGACAGTTAGATTTAGATATTTAGGCATCAGAGTGCATACTGATTCAGAGGTGTTCTTCAAAGAAAACTATGGGACAGCTGTGTCAAAACTGGAAGATGACGTGGACAGATAGATGTGGTTACCCCTATCCCTTGTGGGTAGAGTATCCCCATTGTACTTCCGAGCTCTTTTTTTCAGTTACTAACAACTCTGATGGTGCGGTTAGCATGGGCTGGGAAACATGCACAAATTAAGTGGGAGGTTCTCACACTCACATACAGCTTGGGTGGGCTTGGAGCCCCAGATCTAGAACTGTCCTATAGGGCTGAACAGGGAGCCCATGCGCACCACTGGATACACAGCCCCACTGATGCTCTGCATTTTCGTATTGAGAATGTGGTTGCGGCCCCTACCCCATTGCCTGCACTTCTGTTTAAACCTCTGGATTGCAGGACTGGTATCCTTGCCTCCATTAATGCGACAACACATGCCTGGAATCACCTTCTGAAATTACAAGCTGGTGCCATACTTTACTCCCCTAAAATGCCACTGGAGTGGTGCCACTGGCTGCCCCCGTGTAGGGAAAGAGGGGTGATTAGGGCCTTAAAAGCTATAAATATCCACACAATAGGAAAAATGTTTGTTGAGGGTACAACAATATCTTGGGACGACACAGCACGGGAAGGTCAGACAGCTTCTCCACTGACCCAATTTCAGTTTCACATGGTGAGGCATGCACTAAGAGAGCTCCTGGCCAGTGGGTTGGATGAGCCAGCAGAGGTTGCTCCGCTCACATACGTTATTAATGCTGTATCGCCAGTACGAATTGTCTCAAGGATATATAACACAGCGCAGGGTTATAGAGCCAACCACTACACCAAAGCTCGGCTGGCGTGGCAGGCTGACATGGGTCGAGTGATAGAAGATACAACATGGAAGTACTGCAGTGAAAGTACGAAAGGCTTTTCATTAAATGGACGTCATAGGTTGATACATTTTAAATTCTTAAATAGGGTATATTATGCACCAGAGAGGCTCTGCAGGTATGGTTTGCAGAACTCTGCGGCGTGCGAACGCTGTGGTGCGGACCCTGCAGAGTTTTATCACCTGGCCTGGCTGTGCTCTGGGATTGCGACTTTTTGGGTGTTGATATTTAAGACACTGGGGGAAATCACGGACACCACACTAGAACCCGACCCTACGCTCGATCTATTGGAATATTCCAAACACCTGCCTAAGGGAATCAGATGACTGGTAGATATGGGGCTATTAGTGGCTAGGTGCAGGGTTGCGATCTGCTGGTCACGAGTCCCGACCCCCACTGTAACGGGCTGGACACGACATGACATATGGCAGCACACAAACAGAATATTATATAGCTAGTTATTACTCCCTCCCCCCGTAATTGGCCTAAAAACCTCTGGGGTCTATACTAGGCCTATCCGGCTGCCAAAGCAAGCGGTTCATGGTGCTGACTCCCTTGAAACATAGCACTGGAGAGCTGATCGCATGATATGTTTTCTATTGCTAGACTGAGAGAAATGCCTCGTCTAACGGCCAAACGTAAAGGCCTCAGGATTCGTACTGTGTTGTGGGCAATTACAACATCGGACTGCACTGAAGGGGTCACTGATGCGAATTGAAAGGTGATGATATTGATACTGTATGTTATAAGATACTTGCCTTGCTCCATTGTGTTCGACTTTGTGTACTGTGTATATAGCAGAAAATGTACTATGTCTCTGTTATTGTTATCAAAAACATAATTAAAACACAATTTAAAAAAATGAAAATTGAAAGTTATTATCATTTTATGTTTTTGCTTCCGCACAGCTTGAAAGCAGTGGGGAGATGCTCCTCCGCCATAGCGAGGAGCCGCCCTTGGTTTAGGTACCTATTGAGAAGTAAAAGTTTATGTTTCTCCTTGAAGTGATGAAATGATTGAGTTTCATGAAGATCCTGAGGCAGCGAGTTCCAGATTCTGGGAGTGATCCCAGCGAAGGAGCGGGTGCATGATTTTTCTTTCTTCAATTTGGGCATAATCAATAATATTAATTTCAACTTGTGCATGAAGGCATGAAAGAAATCTAAAAAAACAAAAAAGTAACAAACTCTGAAAAGGTATCGCCATTTCCCTAGATGCCCTTGAACGGAAAGGGAAATATAGAAGAGGCAAGAGAGAGAGCACCAGAGATAGATGAAAAAATGAAAAAGAGAAAGAGAGCACTACAAAGAAATAGGTGAGAAGGTGTGTGTGTGTGCATGTGTAATGGAGAGAAAGAGAATACAGAGCTGGGAGCGATAGAAAACAGGTGTTAGAGAGATATGCATGTCAAAGGTAAGAGGGGTAGCAAAACAGACATGCATGAAGGAGACAGGAAAATGAAAGGAGAAAACAAGGGGGTAAGACATGTGAGGATTGAAGGCAGCCAGTGAGATAGGTGTGATAAAAAAGCAGGCTGGTGAGAGCTTTGAAGAGGTCTCTTTTGGCCGGCTTTTGATAGTTTGTTTGCAAGGTAAAGTGGTTTATCTGTGTAGAGAGCTTTGCATATTACACTGCCAGTTTTGAGAACACGTCTTGACTTGATTGGAAGCCAGTTGAGTTTCTTGAAAGTGGAAGTGATGTGCTCAAAGCGACTCTCCCCAACAGTAGTCTGGCCGCAGCGTAGAGTGTAGCGTTCAAAGGGGCTAAGTGTGTTTTTGGAACACCCGTGATCATTGCTTACCATAGTCCAGCCTGGAGAGGAATAAGGATTGCACCACCATCTTTAAATCTTAAATGGGGATGAAGGGTTTGATTTATTTTAAGGTGTTTCAAAATGTAGAAGGCGCTTATAGCTCAGGCATTAATATGCTCTTTCATGTTCAGGTTTGTGTCAAGTTTAATCCCCAGGGACTTGACCAAGTTGGAGATGGATGGTTTGCAATTTAATGCAGTGAGGTTGTCGAGCCAGATATCTACAGGAAAGGACTTAGCTTAAGATGGTTGCTGGTTAGCAAGGATTGAACCGTGAAGATAGTGCTGTTTAGGTGCTGGATGCCTAAATTAGGTGATTTTAATGTACAGTTGGGTGTCATCTGCATAGAGGTGATATTCAATTCTGGCTTGTTTCAGAACCATAGCGAGGGGGTCCATATTGTGGCGCAATAGTGCAAGAGACAGGTATTGCAGTCTCTGTACTGTAGCCTCACCTGAACCCAGATTGGAGGGTGTTGTGCAGGTTGTATTTTTCAGTTTGCTTGTTGAGATGTTCAAGAACACATTTTTCGATGCCTTTGGCAAGGAGGGGGAGGTTAGTTACAGGTCTGTAATTGTTAAGGTCGTTCACGTTGGAGTCCGTTTTTTTTTATGAGGGGGTGATTTGTCCAAGTTTAAGGGAGGCCGGCATGGAGCTGCACGATAAGAAGGAGTTAATGATTTTGATCCATATGGGAGAGATGACGTTACTGAGATTTTTGACAAGCGCAGCAGGGAGGGAGTCAGAGATGTGTGATGTCGGCTTCATGCAGTAGAGTAATTTGAAAACTTCTTCTTCAGGGATAAAATCAAATTCAGTCCAAGTTGCATCATTTTTCAATTGTGCAGGGCTGAGGATGGTGTTCTGCATTGCTGAGAGGAGGGTGTTGGGGGACAGCCATTAGTTGGAGGTAGGGTCTTGGGTGGACCTCGATGCTCACTGGGGCAACATTGGTGTAGGGTGGCGAGGTGGGTGGCACAGGAGAGAGTTCAATGTTAGATATTCCTTTCAGAGAAGAATGTTGTGAATTCTTCACAGTGCTTAGTTGAGTCATTAATTGAGTGCTGAAGAAATGAGGAGGTTTGCTGCTTGATGATGTTGAAAAGGTCTTTAGGCTTGTTTCTAGATCAATCAAGTTGGGCTTGGAAGGATGATTTTTCTCTGCAGGTGTGTTTTTTGTATTTTAGACGTACAGCTCGGAGGATCGAGAGATAGGTTAGTGAGTGCTGTTGTCTCCTGGTTCTTTCAGCCAGTCAAAGTTTTCTCCTTTCTTTGTTGAGGTCTTGATTAAACCAGGATATGGAAGGGATATTTCTTGAGTTTCAGAGGGGCGACTGTGTCCAGGAGTTTTTTGTATTGTAGTGGGCAATGAGGTCATCAGCAGAGGTGAGGGCAGGTGGGGGGGGAATTTGTGAACTGACTAATCCTTCTAGCTCTACTTTGGGGATTTGAAGTTTATTCCTCGCCCAGTGCTTGGGGCGGATAGTTTGGGGGTGGGCCTTTGGTTGGATGGCATTGAGACAAACAAAATTAGATGGTGATCAGTCCAGTCAGTGAGCAGGATAGCGTGGAGATTTAAAGTGTTATGCTAGGAGATAATTGCGTCGAGGGTAGAGCCTTTATTGTGGACTTGTTTATTTCAGTGCTGGGTGAGATCGTTCGCTTCCAGGAGGGTGGATAGGCCTTGTACTTTAGGATCGTCAGCCTTGTTCAGGTGCAGGTTTAGGTCTCCTAGTATAATGTCTGTGCTGCCTTTTAGGGAGTATTGCGTTATTAGTAGTTTTTATGGTATTAGATATGGTATCGGTACAGACATGTTCATAACAAATGTAGATAGATGAGTTCTAGGCAATTTACTTCAACAAAGGAACACTTTAGTTCTGCCATTTGTAAAAGATGGGCAATTTTAGGAAAACCTTGCATACAAATATAAGTAACTGAAGGAATGAGTGCTAGAGGCATTTAATTAGAAAGGACTTTAAAAACCTCCTAACATATTGCTCGTTCATGTTGGTGCTACAGTGCACCATCTTCTGTAAATGTGATTGTATGATTGTATGTATTCAACACGGTTGCCCGCTCGGCCTGCCAGTATGAGGCCGGTGGAGGAGGGCACATTTCTATCATTCTAGGTTTGAGTGGAATTATTGCATAATCCAATGTATGCCGGGTAAAGGTATATTGCTAATTACGCATACCTCCACTGCTGTGAACATATAATGTACATATGTTTCAGCATGTGAACTGTCAGATGGTGAACCCTGAAGGACCATTAGCCTCATTTCTTCGACCCTTTGAATGTTTTGTATTTTTGTTGGGCATTAAAACCTCTTTAAGGACCCGCTTTGCCCTATGTTAGTAATTCTGGTTACAGATCTGTTTTAATGAATCGTAAGTGTTGTTTCTGAGCTTCGTCATGTGGGGAAACGTTTTACCAGCATGGGGTTAATCCTTAGTTTCACAGGTGTTTTAAAAGGCCATAACCTCTTGAGGTTGTTTCCTTGGGTCTCCTTCTTACCAAGGTGTTCCACTGAGCGACTGTTTCAATATTGCATGTTTTAACATGCTCAGGAATTGTTGAGTCATACTATATGAGTTTTCTCAGGCAATGTGTTTTTGAGATATTGGCTAGATTTCCTTCCCAATGCCATATCCTCTTCATTTAGATCAGTGTAATATGCTTAAATAGTTATGTTTAGTCCTGTTTTACCAAAATAATATCTTCTTCAGTCTTTGGGTGTACATCATTTCTTGCAGATTTCTTTGCAGTATGTATGGGACTGTGAGTCTCAAATATTCAGATCATTTTATTGTATTGTGTTGCAGCATTTGCATAGCACTTACTGCAACTATATTGGGTGCTGACATGCTTATCCTCAAGGATTGCACTCCGCACTAAATGGGATGTGTGGTTGGAGGTGCATTGTTTTTGCTTTGAGCCCATGTGGTTAGTGTTTCCATGCCATGCTTGGTGACCATCAAGGTGAGATTATCGTATTATGGGACATGGATGGTGGGCTAGATGAGGAAGTGTGAGAGACAGACACACGTTGTTGTTGGTGGTAAACTGGGAGCTCTGATTTGCTCCCTTTGTTGTGTTGGTAAATTTATTTTTATGTTCTCTTTCTGATTGCCTATGCTGGCGGTATAAGGACGTCATACACTCAGAGATATGAGGGATCCAGGGTAGGTACCCAGTGGAAAGAAAGAAAGAAAGAAAGAAAGAAAGAAAGAAAGAAAGAAAGAAAGAAAGAAAGAAAGAAAGAAAGAAAGAAAGAAAGAAAGAAAGAAAGAAAGAAAGAAAGAAAGAAAGAAAGAAAGAAAGAGGGGCATCAGAGACATGCCTGGATAGCCTGCATTACAGTCCTCCTTTATATGATTGCCATTATGAAACATTAAGGAAGTATACTTGCCACTTTCTTAATATCACCAACATTATAGGACATTGGTGCTCAAAGCGTATGACTTTTGGGTCCTGCTGGGTGGACTATGCTATAAGCTTCTGGAGACCAGTAATGTGTGGTAGAACACTCCGGTCTTCTAAGGGCTCTCTGGTTAGTAATGTGGACTGGTATGCCTTTGCAACAATAAACATTTGATTGCCGGTCATTCTATTCACTGTCACTGCATGCAAGTCTTCACGGGACGGATAGTCCTTCTCAAATCATTGCCATCCTTCTTGAGATTTAAAGGTGTCTTCACTGTTTATAATGCACATCAAACAAGGACGTTCTGTAATGTCTCATTGGAGACCACTTAATGTTCTAATTTGTTGTAAATTGTTGAACGCGTTGTTTTAGTCCCATTCAGTAGAATTGGGGGCATTCGCCTCTTTGATCAATTTAATGAACAGTTTAAATAAAAACAGTTAATTTAAGTGTTCATACAATTTTGGGAACAAGTCAATAATGACTGAAGAACTTACAGCTTTGGGAAACTCTATGATATTATAATTGTGATGAATGAGAGGGGTGAAGTGTTACCAGGGAATTGCCACATGTACTGAACAATAAACTAATGAGAAATTATCTATGTCTATGTTTTTCCCTGGAAACTATTCCACTGTTTCCTTTAATGTGCATTTTGACAATATCATTCAGGCTCTGCAAGTCCTCCTCTGTAAAAACAGTAGAATGTCACATTTTTGTTGCATGATACTGTAAGACAGTAACCTGCTGCAAGGCAAATCCAGCTGGTCAGGAAACCTACCTGAATAACATAAGGCAAATCTCCAACAGTGGACATCCAAGTCATAGTCCAAGTACTGTGGTAACAAGTGGATACAGTCTTGATGACAGTAAAGTCGCTGGCATTGATATACTGAGCCGTGAAGTTATCAGCATTGCTCTGTAGCAGCCTTTTAAGATTGGAGGAAGAGATATCAGCAGGAACTCCTGGCAGGAAAAATGTAAAGTTATCAGAACAGTGATATAGAGTACAACATTTACCAGACCATAAACAACACACACAACTGCATGGTAGCTTGCTGTAATATTTATTAATTTGAGTTGTTAAAGGAAATGAGACTGTATTTATTCAATTTACATTATATAAACGTAGTGCCTTTTGCTGAAACAGTGCTATGCATTAGAAGTAACACATTATGAAAACTGTAAAAAAACAAAAAACATTTTAAAGGTTAAAAGAGTTTTCACATTTTTAAACAAAATGTTAGAAAAACATTTAGACAGTAAATTATAATTAAGCATTCTCAAATTTTTAGGAATTAATTATATTTAAACCATATTTGGGATGTTTGCAATATCTGAAGTAGGTATAACTGTATTCTAAGAAAACATTATAATTAGTTACCTTATAGGGCCTTTTAAAATGTTGGACTTGCTGATGAACTTTGTAAACTAATTAGAGAGCTTTAGAGAAATGTGAATTTGTATGAGAAAAGCTCTGACACATTTATAGATTTTAAACAATGTTGAAAATAGAAGTAAGATGTTTGGAACAAGTTAGATTTGTTGCTAATTCCAGCTTATTTTACGTTTCAAAAAATCCTCTGATAATTTTTAATAATCTTCTTCAAAAAATTTAATGTAATTACACATAAACATGGTGTATTTATTCAAACATTGTCTCCACGTTTCAAAATAATATTCTTTATCACAGCCTCCAACTGTCTCAAATCATCTAAAGAATCTAGCTCACCAAATGTTCTAGTGATAAGCCTTTTCTCCCTATTAATCTCCAAAACTAGTGACAAGCACGTAGGGGCATATTATCAAGCACGGCGTTAAAATTATCGCCGGTTTAGCAGCAGAAAACTGCGGCGATAATGGGCTTGATAATATGCGCAGAGAATTCCAATAGAAGCCCATGTTGACACCAGAACATGGGCTTCTATTGGAATTCTCAAAGGCATATTATCAAGCCCATTATCACCGCTTTAGCGGCAGTTTTCTGCCGCTAAAGCGGCGATAATTTTAACGCCGTTTCTTGATAATATGCCCCTTAGCTGAACAACAGTGTATAGCTCATAGATGGCAGACTGAAAGATGGGCCCCAAAATCCTGATCCCAGAAGATAAGGAAAACAAGTCTTAGGGGCAACAAGAAATAAAATATGGCCAAAAGACTACATGGTGCTGCAAACACTTGGTATGATATGGTCCTGTGCATTGGACTATAAGTAACGCACTGCAATTTCATTTAAGTCATACAAGAGCAATGAAATTGCTACTGTATTTTGCTGTGATTCAGAATCTGAAAGGTGAGCTAATCTCACACATTACTCTGATACTAAAACAGAGAAGACACGTGACTCCATGGACGACATTCGGACACCTGCGGCCCGAGCAGTTCTGGTTTGGGGGAGGTTTGACACACGACCACGAGAGGAAAATTAAATAAATAATAAATTTTCCCTCGGCGTCGTCTTTCGAAGTCCCCCACACCTGGCCCCACCACCCCACCGCTCATATCTGCATGGGCTGAGACTGCATTTAGGGGTCACCAGAGGTCGCAACTGCTAAACCTAGAATGCCCCTAGCGACCCCTAACACTGCCTTTGTGACCCCTGGCCTCAAAGGTAGCAAAGGCAGTGAAAGGAACGGAAATTAAAGAGGGCTGTGGAGCTTTGTTTACTTTCTGTCGCCGGCAGGGAACATAACCATGTAAAGCACATTCAGTAGAAACAAGCATTTGCAATGCATCGGTCTCGCCTTTGGGACCTTATATGTATTTAGCTATGCAGCACATTAGCCTGGGGCTGAAACAGCTACTGTTTTTTAACATGGAGGGAAAGTAAGCACCAAACTGCGTGACACTCCAGGTATGGTCTGGCTTGACTCAATGCATCGCAAAGATTGTGAATTGGGGAGATAGAATTGGAGATTAGGAGTTGGGACTGTGCAGAGTGAACACTGGTCTCTTTGGAGCCAAACAATGTCGCCATCGATGAGCGATCACAGCCCGGACCCTAGGGAGACCCCGGCAGCAAAGACAGATCATTTACATGTAATCTGCTCCGCAGGGCGGCCCCGGTCATCGAAACAAAAACAATCAGATCGGGCAGCCATGTTACCTCCTCCCCCTCACACATACCCGTGCCCCGCCTGGCACCGCAACTCTTGCTACGTACACCCACAGACAAGCAAGTAGGAGCGGCCACCCTCGGAATCACCTGCCCCCGTGCACCACTGGGAACCTGCGCCGGGATACTGGTCCGTCACTCGGAGTAAGGTTGTGCGACATTTGGGGTCAAGAGCAGCTGTCCAGGAGGTTCAGCTTGCAGGGCTCTCCTAAAACTGAGACAGGCAAAGCCAACTCCAATGATTGGAGCTCAGTATTTTTGCAACACTGGCTATCAGCCTTAACATGCAAGTTCACCTCCGAAAAGGTTGCACCACCCTCTATCATCATACCTTATGCATATGACAGGAAGGGTACACTGACCTGCACCCTTGAATCACTGCTCCATGCAAATTCTCTATTGCCTTGCCATGGCACTCCACCTACATAGCAAATGCTCCTCTAACGAACTGCCTCTGGAGGGCTCCCCACAAAGCGTACATCGCCACCTCCCTCTGATGTCACAGGAAACAGTGCACCAAACATCTGCTGCCACCGACCCCTCTGCCTTTCAGCTCCCCTGGGCGGACAGCTGTGCCAGGAGTGTGGGCAGCCCCACCCCTGCAGTCAGACCCAAGAAGACGTGGCCCATTCAACAGTAGACCAAGAACAATCACTTTAAACTATCCATTCATATACAGGCAGCGCATATCTACAGAGGGACTGCGCCCTGCCAAAAATCCACAGTCTAGCAAGTACACATAAGTCCTGACCCATAACACATTCAGAACCAATCTCCTTCCCTGCACATCCTCCGGACCCCAGCAATGGAGACATCCAGCTGCTCCCGTGCAACGCGCAAACACAACCCCTATTGTCAACAGCAGGGAGCACTCACCCCGCTTTGCACTCAACTGGTGGTGTGGAGGCTGCTGTCCACCATGGTAGGCCGGCGTTAGAGCACCTGTTATCTCTAGGCAGCGGTGGCACGTTTCCTTGTCAGTAAATGTAGTGTGCGCCTCGCTCCGAGCCCCCTCTCCCGCGCGTGAAGCCCCAGCTCTCAGTCCTTTTGCGGCTTCCTCCCAGACTCTCCTTGCAGCCACAGTCAACTGCAAGAAACTGAGCTTGGCGGCATCTGTTCAGGCCATCCCTGATTGGCTGGGCCCGCTGCAACATCGGAGCGCGCTGGCCCCCAAATGCACGCCCATATCGTGCGCCGCCGCGGAAAACGAACTGAGGGAACCCAGTACTGAGCGAATACAGCGGCCATCTTAGAATGGTATTTTGAAGGAAACCATGTGAGATCTCGGACTGGATATACCCCAGGACATCCTAATTGGGGCATGAAGTATTGTTTATCTGCTATTGCACCTCGATAATATCGGTAAACGATGCAGTAGAAAGAAATTCCAACTACCCTGTCATGATTTTTCAGCAAGTTTCACTACAATGGTAGCATGGGGCGACGCTTTTGTAGAAGGCATGAACAGGAGAGCGGGGGAGGGGGCGGCGCATTTGTAGAAGGCACGGACGGGAGAGCGGGGGAGGGGGCGGCGCATTTGTAGAAGGCACAAACAGGAGAGCGGGGGAGGGGGCGGCGCATTTGTAGAAGGCACAAACGGGAGAGCGGTGGAGGGGGCGGCGCATTTGTAGAAGGCACGAACGGGAGAGCGGGGGAGGGGGCGGTGCATTTGTAGAAGGCACGAATGGGAGAGCGGGGGAGGGGGCAGCGCTTTACATGAGCAGCAATTGTAGAAAGCGCGAACGGGAGGGCGGGGGGCGAGACAGGAAGAAAATGTGTCTGTGCCTGGGTGGCACTCCAACATCACGTGCTTCAAATAAAAAAGTCCAACAACCAAAACAACGCCCCTAATACAAGTAAAGGGGCCATTAGCCATAGGCGTGGCTAAGAGCCCAAAAGGAGGGACTTAAAACACTATTAACCAATACCAACTACAGAAGGTTTGAAAGGCACGCTGGACAACAAATGAAAACAACTATTTAAAAAGAGGCGGTCTTCCACTCACTAAAGTATACACTGCATGTCTCAACGAGACAGCGCAAGCGCTGCCTAGGCGAGACCTAAAAATGCTGCCATATCAAACCATTTGTAACCTGGTGGCTTTTATGAGAGGTGCTCCTAAGATTACTTTTCAACTTGTGCATGAAGGCATTAAAAAAAACTAAAAACACAAAATAAGTAACAAACTCTGAAAAGGTATCGCCCTTTCCCAAGCTGCCCTTGGAGGGAAAGGAAAATATAGAAGAGGCAAGAGAGAGAGAGCACGAGAGAAAGCTGAAAAAATGAAAAAGAGAAAGAGTGCACTACCAAGAAATTGGTGAGAAGGTGTGTGTGTGTGCATGTGTGATGGAGAGAAAGAGAATACAGAGCTGGGAGCGATAGAAAACAGGTGTGAGAGAGATATGCATGACAAAGGTAGGAGGGGTAGCAAAACAGACATGCATGAAGGAGACAGGAAAATGAAAGGAGAAAACAAGGGGGTAAGACATGTGAGGATTGAAGGCAGCCAGTGAGATAGGTGTGATAAAAAAGCAGGCTGGTGAGAGCAGCTCAGAGTGAGTCAGGGCGACAGTAGAGAGAAAGAGACCAATGATAAAGAGACAGACTAGAAAGAGACATCTGAGAGAGTTTGGAAGGATAGACGGGTGGACAATATAGACTAATGAGAGAGAGGTGGAAACATTTTAGAGAGAGGCAAAGCAATATAGACAGGTGAGAGACATAAAGAGAAGCAGACAGGTTATAAACAGACATATGAGAAAGGGAAATGGGGAGGAAGGATAGATAAAAATAAAGAGATACAGAAAGTGGTGAGAGTAAAAAGAAAGAGATAGGTGAGATCTTTAGTTGAGAGAGCAGAGAAGACATGTCAGAGAGGATAAAGAAACAAACAGTTGGGAAGCAGATGGATAATGTGGAAGACAGGTGAATAAGGGATATATGCGAGAGGGAGACAGGTGAAACAGACTCCTATGATATAGAAAACGGAGAGTACACAGATGACAGCCTGGAGAAACAGGAGAAAAGGTGGCAGTAAAGATGAAGATAGGGCCTGGGAGAGAGGTGTTATGAGAGATGAAACAAGTGAAAGAACAATGACAGAACAGGAAATGAGAGATGTTAAGTTTTGCTGAGAAATATGCAATATTGAAATTTGACAATGGTGAAAGAGACTCGAAATGAGAGAAGAGGAGAGATAAAAGAGAGAGACGGGGCACAGAAACCAGTACTTTTCTCTCGCAAATAAATACGGCACATTATGATGGTTGTACAACACTCTAATAATGATGGACAGTAGATCAATAGTGATGAAGCATTCGATAGTTTTGCTTGGGACTTTTCAGAGTTTTAATTTCATTAAAAAAATAGGGATTGCACTTATTTCATGGTTGTGTATGTTGGTGACATCACTTCCTAAGATAACTTTAAGTCAAAGGTCAAATGATTTCACTTCCTGTGATGTCATTGGGGGGTCGAAGGTTGTGTGACGTCACTTCTGCTACACTAGGCATTTTGGAGAAGTGACATCCATGCATGACTCATGCATTGGAAATAACACAGCACTGTGATAGGAACTACACTGACCTTAACATAGAGAAGTCTAGAATCTGGCGCACTGGAACTGGGACAAACTAAAAGGCAGCACCATAACCAAAACTAAAAACCTAAAGATAGCACATACAGAGATTTGATGGAAGGTCCCCACATCCTTACCACCTTATGAAGTGCCCACATCCCAACATATGCACCACCTTATGTAGTGCCCACCTTATGTAGTTAACCACCTGTACAATATAGAACCATAAAGAAAAAATGTAACATAACCTACAACTTAAAGTACACATCATAAGGATCATCATCACACACCAATAGGATACTAGTTGAAGTCTGACAAAGATCATTGAAAAAACCAACTGATTGCCATCCAATAGTTGTGCCGTGTACCCTCTCTGAAATGAGTTGGTAGTTTAACTCTGCTTCCATGTAGACGAGTCCCTACTTCACTATTACCATTAGCAATTACTAATTAACTTTTCACACTAACAACACTGATGTTTTCTTCACATACACTTTTTATTCAATGGACATAACATTCAAGCTATGCCCCTGAGAGGCTGCACTCAGTGGCAGCTTCTCCATATGGGCGGAGGAGTTCGCCCGCTGCAGGTGCAAGCAAAAGTGAAAAATGATATGGTAATCAACGGAGTTTATTACCGGTTAATGTTTCCCTTTGCCAGCTCGAGCTGTTTGGGCGGGGCAGATTGGCAGCAGGGAGGAGTGGTGACAGCAGTTTAAAGAATGCATGTCACTTTGGCAGGCTGTCTAGCGATGGCCAGCCTGACATTCGCACTTTAAACCTCTCCAACCCCAAGCTGACAGCCAAGTGGAGAGAAGACACAGGCCTGAAAGGGCGCCTGAAAGGGCGCCGAGCCAGCCTGCTCCAACCAATCTTGGCGCTTCTATCATGCTGATTAAACAGCATGAGAGTAGCGGCTGGATTGGTTAGGAGAGTTGGCTCCAAGGCCCCAGACGACTGGAGATGAACAGCACGACCAGAGAATGTGTAGGCAGTAGGTAAGTAAATATTGTATTTTTATTTCACATATTTAAACAGTATAAACAGAAACTAAATCGTAACAGGCACCACATTAACGTCTTAAAGTTGACTTTAAAGTATAACTTTAAAATGTTGATGTAATGCATGACAGTGAGTTAGTGACTGTTTAGCATGCGAGCTGAGGATTTAGCTCGAGTCAGCAGTGACACCTCTTTGACCCACTGAGAGAAACTCGCACTGCTTTCAGCCTCAACTCCAGAGAGCTCAGTCATGGCTCGTTACAAACACTGTTCACAACAAGCCCTGGCAGAGAGCTTTGGCACTGAGGCTTAAGGCATTCCTGGTGTCTTTCCGTGCCTGTTTGCTTGCCTACCACTTAATATTGTAGCCAGCCGCCACTGGCTGCATTTTTACTGATTGGGCATTGTAATGAACGCTAAATTGATGTACCGAGTACCAAGGACGTATAGAAAAGCTTAATAGAAAAGGATGTCTTTCCAATAGGTGACAACCTATTTAAGGCTGAGTGGAAATTGTCATTTGGACTGTTAATATGAATGCATGTTTCTAAATGAGAAACCTCTCAACCTAGGTACAATTTTTTTTTCTATGATTTGAGAGTTCATTCTTTTATAAAATTATATCGGTTATGTTGTCCAGAGTGAAACCAGACATGAAATACTAATCAAGCCAAAGTGTCTGCCTTATCAAAAAACCTGAAACAAATTAATGCTATTTGAAAAATAAAAAAAATCTCTGTAACCAAAATATATATATTACTGATTATATATAAATCTGGTACAATGCTGTCTGTGGTTTTAGTCTGCTTTGTTACACTGTGCCTTACTTTATTTTAACAGATTGTGCGGATGGGTAATACAAGGGATTTACTTGAGAAGGGGATTTAGGCACCTAACAATACCTGTTCACAAACAAAAAGCACAAATGGCCACATAAGGTTATATTGAGGTAATAACTTTCACAATATGAATTGGTTAAAGGTACTGCTGTGAATTTTGCTCGGGAAGTTAATGTTGGAAAAGGTCAGTCTTTATTTTGTTCTTGATTTGCTTGAGAGATGTGGCAATTTCAGGGCCGAGGACCGGCCAGGGCTGCTTCAGAGATTAGGGTTGGAGATCCTTTTTCAGGTTAGTCTAAGGGTTTTTAAGTGCTGTGGAGTTTGCTTGATGGTCATAATTTTGCAACTCGTTAGTCTCACTTCTTAGTGATATTGAAGATGATGTAGAGCTTTGTGAAATGAATACAAGCTGTGTGGATGAGAGCTATGAAAGGGCATGAGTGAAATTAACCCAGGGAAGAAGTCCTAGTTTCTCCAGCCCTTCTCCAGTAGGTGAGCTTCATATTAAAGTGCTCTCAGCAGTGTTGAGGTAGTGTTCTGATGCCCAGTGAGTAACAAGCAGTTGTCAATCCAATGATACGAGAAGAGAAAGTAGATCTGAAGTCATTGTTGAAGAAATAGTCCTTTGATCTGAAGGAGGCTTAAATGGAAAAGTGTTTTACAAGACGTTTCTTTTGAAGTGTTGGGTGATGTCCACTCAGAAAGAAGTGATTGCTGCCAAGGACGAGGCAGGGACAAGGTGCAGAGCATGCTAAGATCTGGTGGATATAATGAGCCTCCCCTGAGGACACAGTCTATTGGTGTGATTAAACCTGTGAACCTTCATGTTTGAAAAATATTCAGGCACGAGGTGTATGTTTGATGGCACTGATTCAAGTGTGTCATTGATTATTGGTGAACTGGAGGTCCATAAGACTTGCTGCATAAACACATCATATAAGCATGTTACCCATTATAACTTTACCCCTCTTCTTGATTACAGGCCTAACATTGCAAAAGGTTCCCATATCTGTAAAACCTTCGCCCAGCATTGACTCTTTCCTAAAACCGACGAGTACCTTGGATTAGTTGCTTGTCTTTGGAGTATTAACAGGATCAGAGTATAATACATTTGAATGAAAAATTACAACAAAATAGCATTTACCCCCATAATCATGTCTAGAATCAGTAGAAGAAACTTGGGGGATATGTACAAGGAAGAGGCGGAGAGAGGCGTTAGCCTTCCTGGCTTGACGCCTCTCTCCTCCACTTCAGAAACACAAGGCTGCACCATATTTACGAGAATGTGGTGCAGCCTTAGGTTTCCCCCTGCGCTGGCACTAAGTTTAGCAACTTAGCTCCAATGCAGGCCCCCTTGCACCAGAGTGCAAGGGTGTCTGGTGCATAGGAGGATTGTTTATGTACAGGAAGGTGTCTCTTCCTGCACATAACCAATCCTAGACATGAAATTCTGTCACTTTCATGCGTGGTGTTTCATGCAGCACACACGAAAGTGACAAAATGGCAGTTTAAAAAAAATTGTTTATGTGCAGGAAGGGACACCTTCCTACACATAAACAAACAATGGCATTTTGCTTTTTCCATGTGTGGTGCACAAGGCAACACACATGGAAAAAGCAAAAACGAGGAGAAATAATGCATTTCTCCTTATTTAGCCATCTTAAGACCAGTCTTTACCTGGTCTTGTACATAGGGGGCAGCGTCAAAATGAATGGGTGTGGCAGCGGAACGCCCACCCCAACACCCACTGCCCACCCCTTTCACGCTAACCATAGCGTGAAAGGGGGCCTTATATACAAGGCAGAGTTAAGCCACGTTAAGTTAAGTGGCTTAACGCTGCCTTGTACATAAGGCGCAGCCCCTATCGCCACCACAACGTCAATATAGATGACGTTGTGGTGGCGATAGGGGCTTGCACATATGCCTCTAGGTGACACGGATGACCTTCTTTGGTGACACAGAGGGCCTTGCCAACGTCTTGGATTGTTGTGTTTGCTTGTAACAGGAAGGACAGAACCGGCACTGGTGTGACTAGAGCAGTTCATCGTGGTGAGTGAAATGGGCAAGACGTTCTCTAGGATTTGGTCTGCGGAGGACAGGAGGTTGGTTGGAAGCAGATGGATAATTTGCATAATGTTCAATTTGGTTTATTTCATGATCAGTAGTGCCACAATTGCTATATTAGTTGGTGTCTCTCTCAGAAACACTTCTCCTCCCTGACCATACTACTGTCAATAGATCAGCGCCTTGAGACCCTTCCGGGTGAGTAGCGCGCTATACAAATGCTATGATTGATTGATTGAATGAAACAAAAATGTTCTGTTACCTGTTAATATAGTATCTGAAATCTTAATTTTAAAATTTCCTCCAACAGGCGGGGATGCAGATTGTATCCTGCGGATGGTCATTTTCGCATGATCATTTTTGTATTCAGCAGACTCTGCACGGGGTCCATCTTGTGAAGAGCCGCCAGATGTCAATGCTCCACTGCAGAAAATAATGGCATCGTCAGTACAGCTCAGTTCAAGCATGAGTGTGATGTGCTAAACACAATGCTTACAAATATTATTTAGCTTCCAAACTGTTGCATATTATTCGGCAGAAGCACTTGTAACTATGTATATGGTTCATTCTCCTCTGCTATAAGCTTTTGAATCAGTCTGCCGTGAAACAAGTTATTGACTTATCTTAAATGATTTTTCTAATACTGCAGATATAATGGGCATAGTATTATTTCTGTGGCAAGTTGTTACAAAGGAAGTGGCAGAATCGCTTCTTTACCTTAACATCTTGTCTGGCCTTAACATGTGTGAGAAACTAGGCTGTTGATTGAAGAGGGTGTGAACCTTTCTCAAGCAACAGCCTCAATCCCCGTCAGGGTCAACAACTAAAATCCCTAAATTAACCTGTAATGAACACTCTGGCAGCTTGGCACAAAAAGCGGTCAGGCTTAACTTAGAGGCAATGTGTAAAGCATTTATGCAGCACACAAACAGTAATTAAGTGAAAACACAAACCAAGAAAAATGTCGAACCAATTTTGAAAAATAGAGTATATTTTAATGAGTTATTTGACATAAAAATCCATTCTGTAGATATGGAATTTTAACGGTTCTGTACAAATCAAGCGATAAGAAGCAAAAAGCTCCAAGTGCAGTTATCTGGTCACTGTAGGCCGGAGCCAGATCACAAGTTCAGTCCAACTCCATGGAACGTGGGCCAGATACTTTAGTCGCTAACAGAGTACCTTGCGTTTGGGTGTCGAAATTAGGTCCATGCATCAAACTGCGTGGGTCGGTGTCGAGGAGTCGTCGATGAGGAACTGAGATGCAATGTCCGCCACCAAGATGTGTCGCACAGTGTCAGAGCTGATGAAGTAATGCTTCCAGGAAGCCACTGGGTCTGCGAAGGATTCTGCTGCAATGCATCTGCGCAGAGGACGAGATGTGTCTAGATGGACTAAAGTCAGTGTTGAAGTGCATCAGGATCTAAGGAGCTGCTGGAGCTAGCATTCACTTGCGATGCGATGTATTAGCACTGAGCCTGAGATGCGTCATGCTGGGCTCGCATCAGTTGCAAGCTGTGTCATGCTGAATTGAGATGCGTAGAGTTGCGTCAACGTCGAGGAAGTCTGTTATGTACCTGTGGCTTGAAAAGGGGGCCAGCTGACTGACCCTTGGAGATTTCCTGGAGTCCTAGGTCCACAAAGGCAGGCTGCATTCAGCAGGGCAACTCACTGAAGCAATACAGTCCTTGAACAGCACAGCAGGGCTTGGGCAGCAGGGCAGACTTCACTGCTGGGCAATCCTTTCTGGTAGAGTCGACGGGTCGAAAAGTGACCTGACATGTTGGATGGGAGGGCTCACTATTTATACCTAGTGTCAGCTTTGAAGAGGGAGAAGCTTCACAAGTTTCCCCTTCAGAGGTGTCTGGAATCGTCTGCCTCCCTGCCTGGGTCTCAGTCTGTCTGAGGTCACCATAGTCTAGTGTGAATATGTTATAATTGACCTGTGCTATTCCTTTCTCTAGCTGTGTTTTCCCTGTTGCTTAGCCAGGATGAGCGTTAGAATGTCTGATGACCTCACGGAATGCTTAAGTGCTGGCTGGAGTGTGGAGTGTCAGTTGGGGGATGCAGGCTGAGCGGCAGTTGGGCTGCTCCTGGTGGGGTTACATTTCCATCTACCTATCTTCTTCTACTGAACTTACCTTGTAACTAAGCTTCACTAAATCTATCCTGTTTTATATACTTGGTCAATTGACTATTCCATATACCACATTTTGACGACGAGGGTGGGATATGCCAATATATTAACTGTTTTTTATTGCACATTTACCTACATTTTTGACTGTGGATGCCAGTGCTGTGGGCATTGGAGCCGTTTTAACTCAAAAATATGCCGGACAGGAAAGAACCGTTGCCTTTGCATCTTGCTCTCTAACCGAGACGGAGAGAAACTATTCGGTTATTGAGCGTGAGGCATTGGCGGCTGCATGGGCAACTAGGCACTTCAGGGTTTTCTTGTGGGGTCTCACATTTACCCTTAGAACCAATCACAAACCATTGTTAAAAGTGTTGGGTCCTGATGGCACTAAAAATTGTTCAGGCAGACTTGCTAGATTAGCTGTTAGTGTGCAAGATTTTGTGTACCTGGTTGGCGTAACAGTGTTGCAGATTGTTTGGATAGGCTACCGGATACCAAAGGAATTTCTAATGACTTGATTACTGAAAGTGTTGTTGCTTGTTTAGATGATCTCTCTGAAGATCTAGGTAGGTCCATTTCAAAAGAGAAATGGTTGGAAGGCATGAAGAAAGATATGACTATGACAGGTGTTGTTAAGATGATCAGAGAAGGTGTATCTGGGGAGAGTACTGTATTACCTGGACTTAGACCCTTTGTACAATTACAAGATGAAATTTCCACACAAGGTGAATTTATTGTGTTGAGGGGTGAGAAGTATATACCACCGGAGTCTCTCAGGTCTCGTGTAATTGCTTTGGCTCAACTTCCATTTGCAACAGAAATCCATTGTGTGTGAGCTGAGGCAGTGCCTTTGAAGTTTAAGTGTAGTAGGTGACCTAATTACCCCCATCAAGTGAGAGATAGCCCATTCTGCAACACCAAGGCCCTCCTTTGCGATAGTGTCTAAGAGGAATACACAAAGACCAACTGCCAATTACACCTGGTCATGTGACTGAGGAACAGGCTGCTGGCACCAAATGCATATGACAAGAAAATGCCAACTTTCAAAAAGTGGCAATTTCAGAACTGTGACTTAAAGTTTTACATGTTCTGGTAGTGAAAAAAAACCTTAAGTTTGTTTTTCACTGTTCAAAGGCCTCCCTTTGCCAGAAGATAACATTGGAGTTACCTTATTATATTTAATAAACTGTAATTTCCTAATGGGAGAAGGTAACCAGTTATGCTTGGTGTCATTAGAATTGTAATGAAAATCCTATCTTATGGTAAAGTTGGACTTTGGATTACAATTTTGAAAATGTCACTTTTAAAAAGTTGGCAACTTCCTACCTTAGCAATTCGATCCCTGCACCATGGCTCTGGGTCACATGACCGGGTGTAGCTGACAGTTGGGTTTTGTGTATTCCTCATAGACAGCCACACAAATAGGGAGCTTAGGTTTGTCTTAGTGGGCCATCACTGGCAGGATGGGAATAGGCTGTATCCTGCTTCCACACAAAGGGCTGCATACCCCCTGTGGATAGTCTGGAACCAGAGCAGGGAAAGCAGGAAGCCTGTGGACTTCAAAGGGAAACCTCTAGAAGCTTCTCCCACTTCAAAGGAAGAAAATATTGGACCTCAGACACCAACTCTTCAGTACACTTCTGGTCTGCTGAGCTGCTGAAAGGACTGCCACTCTGCTGCACTGCTGCCCTGCTGGACTTTTGTGTCACTGGACTGCTGCCCTGCTGCCCTTCTGCCCGAGTCAGAGAGATTTGGACCTGGACCTAGAACTCCCAGACTGACTCCAAGGGCTTGACTGATTGCCTCCTGCTCAGAGCCACAACAGGGACACAACCAACAGAACCAGCACCCAGATAAGTCTGGAGCAAGCCCCACACCCCCAAGTGGTACCCCTCGGGTCCTGGACCCTTTGTGTGGCCTCAGAGGGACTGAATTGAAGTTTTTGGGCTCTTTGTGAACACAGAAGGACCCTTTGGCAGCAAAACCTTGCCACTCACACAGCCAATCAACACCTTACCTTCGTGCTACAGCATCGACCCCTCGCATGGTACACCAACCTGAAGCACTGGTCTGCCTGCTTGTGAAAAAACAGGATCTCCACGTTACAGGGAGGACCATACGCAATGCCAGGCCTGCTGTCGGGCTACATTGACACCAGTATGCGATACTTCCCAGCTCTTTGTTGCCTGCTTCACCGTGAATCTCACTCTTTGCAATGGACTAAGAAGGCAACTTTTTAGCTGGACTAACCTGGTCCTGTATCCAATCCATGCTCCAATACAGACCACCAGAACTTGTGACTTACTCCTGATCTCGCATGACCAGATAGCCACGAGAGGCACTTTGGGCTGTTTGGTGCTCTTTTCACTTACATCTTTAAATCTGCATATCTGCAGCTCTACTGATTGGAATTTTGTCATTTTGGTGTCTAATGATTTATTACATTTCGCTACATTTTTATAAATTGATGTGTGATCTTTTGTGTGTGGCATTTTAATTTTATTATTGTCTTTTTGAAGTGCTGCATAAATACTTTACATATTGCCTCCAAGTTAAGCCTAACTTCTCTGTGCTAAGCTAACAGAGGGTTGAGCACAGGTTAATTTAGGGATTGCTAGTAACTTCACCCTCGTGCTAAACAGGTAAGCACTTGGAGCCATGATTTTGGTACTTTCGAATAAATATTGTTATATACAGGAGATTGTAATGTGTAATAAAGTCATTGCATTTTTCCAACCCTTGTTCTCATCTTTCTCAATGTATCCAGGTAATACAGATATACCGTTTACACGAAAGGATGCATACCGCAAAGGTTGTATTTTAACACACTTATTTTTTCTTTTTCTTGTTCACTTAAATTGTTGCAGTAGCAGTACAAACATGGTATAAGGTCCTGAGGAAAGCCACCTGACCACTGGGTCGAAAAGGCTGAAACATGTCGACCGTACTGTAATACAGCCTATTTGTTTAAAGCTGTTCTTTGCACCATTTTTAATCTACGGATTAGAAGGAATACCTCGAATACATTTTCTTTTCTTCCTCTAAATCCCTTTTTATCTCACATCTCACTTTTTCTGCACTGCACTTTCTTTCATCATTTAGTGACACACGCTCTGGCCAAGACAGGAATCCACGCTGCTTTCTTGTCCCTTCCCTGCTGCACCTTTGGTGTTTTGGTTGACACCCAACCACAACAAATACCTCTTGTTGGAGAGGTTGATAAGTGGTGGGAAGGTTGGATGTCCAGATGATGATATTGACCATTCACTGGTTGTTGATGGAAATCCTTCTAGCTATACAGCACCTTGAGGATTGTTTTTTTGCATGTCTCTGTTCATTTCTCTCTCCTGTACATATAGACCACAAGACTTTTTTGGTTTACGCATCATTGGACAGGGGACTGAGTCTAGTGTGGTCTTTAAACCGTCCCTTGGACCCCCTTCACTTTATATTTACTAGTAACTTCACCCTGACAAGGTTTGTGGTTACTACTTGAGCGGGGTTTCACCCCCTCAACCAGTAACCCAACTTCTTACAGTACCAAACACCTAAACTGGCTGAAATAAAGAGCAACACAGTGCAACAACAATTATGCAAATGAAATGAGACATGTGTCTGAGATCTACAAGTAAAATTTCCAAATTATTGGAGATAATCTTGCTGCTAGGAGGAGGCAGCTTTCAGTCTGACCAACAGGCTCAGCTCAGCTCAAGCTCAGTGTATTTCAAATGTTTGAACATTTAACTAACCCATTTAGAGCAGTTTCTCCTCCTCAGAGGAACTTTTGGAAAGGGTGTCTCTAAGCCCTCTTCCAGAATGTACCATGGCAGCCACTGCCTAAATGCTTCTGCCTATGCAGAACCTCCTGAGCTGGCATGAAATCCTGTGCATTTACCCCAGGTCCTCAAGACAAAGCAAGAGGAGAGGCAGTGCAAATAAATGTCAGGTGTACAAATAGCGATCACAAATATCCTATGAGCAGACGCACTAGTGCTGGCGATCATTCTTACAAAACAAATGGATATGATATTCAAGAATACATTCACTACTACAGTACTGTTGATCTACAAGGAGGCATCACCTGTGTGTGCAGCATTTTAATCTACAACTACATTAATCAACTGGTCTCCATCCTAGGTGTCATATTTGATGTTACCACCAAACATTTAACAATGGTATTACGTTTGTATCAGTTCAAGAGATGAAGGGGGACGGTGAGCCTAAAAAGAAGTCCAGTACCCTTGTTCCCAAGAATGAGTTCATTAATTTTATAGGGTAGCTGTTGATGTAGTGTATAATTGCAGTATTTCAGACTATTAGGTAAGCCTTAATATGAATTGGGGCCCTCACACACCTGTGAGAGGTGTCATACTTCATCATCGGGCTCTGCTCATCGTGGGGTCGGCACTGCAATACTCCATGGGCCCCACAAGAGGGCTCTTTGGCGGAGATCTTTTTATTGTAAGCTGTGATGGTGAGTGCAGGTGTGTGGGGAGTGGTAGATAGTGAGTTAAAACATCCTATGGGATTCCTCAATGTCTTACATTTATTCCGAGGTCACCACAGTAGGGTTGAAAGGTGACGTACGTAGATTGTGAATTTCTCGTGATGGAGAAAGACAATGTACTCATGTGTGCGAGATCTGGGTCTTATGTGTCCAAGATCTGGTTTGACATGTTTCACGCCTTTGTGGTCCATGAGGGATCCAAAGCGTTTCTTCAGGACCATAAACTGGAGGAGACGCAGTCCCTACCCTCACTCTGGACTGTGTGCGGGAGTACCGTGTCTCGTAAGGTATTCACTGTTACCCCCACATGAATATCCACTGGTCATGTAAATACCTAGTGGTCAGATGATCTGAATATGTCTAGGTTTCAACCCTGATATGAAATGCACAGGGCATCTTGGGTCAAGGCAGGGGCCCGCGACTTTATCTGCAGTTCTAGTTAGCAGGTGGTCACGGTATTGCCTCTGGGCAGGCAGACAGGAAAATAGGTACACGGGAACAATACCGCAATTCCCCATAAGTCCCTGGTATATGGTACAAAGTGTACCCAGAGCCTGTAAGTTGAAAGTGACTAGTGGACTGCAGCACCCATTGTGCCACCCAGCATAGTGGCAATACAAACATGACTGCAGGGCTACCACTGGAGCCTGCCTGTGCAATTTCAAAATTGCAAATGCAAACTGTCAAAATAATCTCTTTTGACAGGCTTAAACACTCCTTTTAAATGTTAATAAGCCACCACTAAGTAGGCCTTTATGTTCATAAGTCAGGATGCATGACATTTAAAAGTAGGACAAGTAAACGTTTAAAGTTAAACAAGGTCCAAAAGCTATTTTCACTTCAACAGGACTAGCTATTCTTCAGGTAAGCATTGCTATCTCCACCTAGGAAGCAGCTCCAAAGTTAATTCTTTTTAAAATGTTTATTACATGGCCAAGTCACTAATAACGTAGGATTTGTAATAAATATTTTAGGAAAGTTACTTTTAGAAAGTTACATTTTACTTGCCTAAAGCCTTTAGAAGCCCATTTGCCTAAGCTTTTAACTCTCATCTAGGAGCTGAAAAGCCCTCATTGATGAGCCGTGAACCTGCTCCCAGAGCTGAGACAAAGGTCTTGGGTGTGGGGATGTGTTCTGTTCCTCTGGCATGATGACTGTATGGGCTGTGCAGATTAACTTAACTTCAGAGAGGCCATCCCTGTCACAGGCAAATGTAAGCTGACACATGGGCAGGTCCCTCTTTTGTCAACCTAGTCAGACAGGAACCAATCCCAGTGGGAGAGAAGCAATTCCCAGAACTGGTTGAAGTGGCCCCCAGAGAAGGGTTGCTCATTTCCTTGGCCTCAACACTGGTGTGGGCACAGGAGCTCTGCACAGGGTAGGAAAGGTTCTTCTGTCTTGGTTCAAGGTAGAGAGGGGCACTGTGGGATTGTTTGCAGTAGGGCACAAGGCACTGCTACAATAGTTGGTAGGGTTACCCTTGGCAGCTTGTTCCCTATTGGACAGGGTGAGGCCAGGAGTCATTTTGCCCCATAGGCTAGTGCCAGGCATAAATGTGGCACCCTTGGGCACCCTCTTCAGAACACTATTAGACCAGTGGAAAACATGAAGGACTGCACTTGCTGTTGAGACCTGTGAAGATACCTAAAAGGTAGGAAATGCCGCCACTTACACCAATGGCAAGGAAGTGTACCCCAAGGTAACTTGACTGACCTCCAATTAAGCTACATGGACGCCACAAGCTGCAAGAAGCCCTATTTTCATGAGTAGCCCAACTGGCCAGTTCTAACTGGTCCTGCCCTGGATCCTGCTGGTAGCTGTTGCTGGAGTGAGTATGACCACCAAGTGCTGTTCTTGGGGTCCTGGGACACGTGCTTGTGCCAAAGTGTGCTCCTCCTAACAGTCATAGAAACCAGGGAACTTTTTGGTTCCAAAGACCTCCCGGAGGTCCAGAACAAACTTACCAGGTCAATCCGACGAAGGTGCATTGCTGCTGGGCCAATAATTAAGGTTGTTCCTGCTCTGAGCTTTTGCACACCAGCAAATCTATTTCAGCTGGCTGTCACGTAGAAGATATCAGACTTTGTGGGGCCGTGTTTAGCTACAACTACAGTTTGCAGCCTTGTCCCACTGATGGAATCCAAGCTCCAAAACAGTGACAAAGTCCGAACATAGAAACCTTCACCGAGGGAAAGTGTCAAAAGTATCTTGGGAGGCAAGGGACCTTCCTTGGAAGCAGATTTTGAATTTCTCCCGCTAAGTGCTTTCCAGCCAAAAAACCAACAGCTTCACCAAGACCTCGTCCGACAGCTGTCCAGGCTCATGGAGCCCTCCTCAGCCTGCTGCCTTGCCTCTGCTGAGGATTTTTGATTTCCATTTCAGAGACTAAGTAAAAGGAAAAATCTCTCACTGGAATGAACATGGTTTCTGTATCCAAACCACGCTCCATTGCGGTCAGCTTTAAATCATGCCTAGGTACTGGTAAAGCACATCCAAATGACAACTGGTGGCAGTTAATGCTTTCTGGCACTATCATATTCAAAACTTTAAAAATTCATATACCTGGTTCCCCTTATGGTATTGTTGTCATTTAGTTCACCAAATCATGCTCTATTTTTATAAATTAGAGTGGGAATTTTTTTGTGTTTTCTGTTGGTACTTTTAAATGCTTTACACATTTTCCTAACTTATGCCTGTCTGCTCCTGTGCCATAGCCACCAGGGGTTGAGCTCCAGTTTAAATAACTGAAAACTTTACTGGACCTAACAAGAATAGTGACATTATTACTTGTGTTGGACTAACTTCCACCCCATCTAATAATTCACTTTCTCATACTAGAGAATTCTCTTTGGGGAGCAGCTGGTACATTGTGTTCATCCCTCCCAAACTATTGGCATGTTATATTAGTGGAAATATAATAGCTTGCTTGTCACCCGTGAGTATATCCAGACAGGATGGCCTTGTACACTGGCAACAAGTGTGCGAGGCCAGCCCTTGAGAGCCAAGTCTTCAGCTTCTTACAGAAGTTAAGTCAAGAGGAGGAGGTGCTAATGTCTTGTGGGAGATCATTCCAGGCTTTGGAAGCCACGTATGAGAATGTGCAAACCGCTGCTGTGCTTTGTGTGTATGCATGGGGTGTGTGCTAGGGAGAGACCAGCAGAGTGGCTCTTCAGGTAAGCATGACCTGCGTTGTGGAATGCTTTCTAGATCTGGGTGAGGAGTTTGAAATGTGCACGCTTGTGTATTAGGAGCCAGTGGAGTTCCTGAAGGTGTGGTGTGATGTAGGCTCGGTGTGGGAGCTTCAGAACATAAAAAATTAAACTGAGCAAGAACGACACCTTCAGCAAAGTAACCAAAATGTCAAATGACAATTTGTTATACTGAAATCAGCAGCTTGTATAGACAGAAACAAGTAAAAATACAAAAATCAAACTTCCAATTTTAATTTTGTATTTGCAGAATTTTTTTACCTATTTAGAGTTCTTGAACAATAAACGTTCATATCCATGTCCATTCAAAACCCTGCAGCAGAAAACATAACTTTGTTCAACCTCAAAAGGTTTAAGGTGGCCTTGAGAAATTTGAGGAAAGATACCAGCAATTGTAGGTACCTGCATATACTATGCTAGATTATTAGGGGATCCAGTGGCAAGTTGTTTTAGATTAAAGAGACCCTAACTTGTAGGTCAATGGGAGCTATAATTACGAAAATGGCCAGAAGGTCCACATATCATAAACCACAAGAATGCACAGGTTGTGGCCAAGGGTAGGAAAAACTATTTTAAAAAAATGCATTAGGAAATATATCCACAGTTTTTGAACCCTATCACATATGTTCCTGTTACTTGAATAGAGTAATTTGAGCTGATCCTGTTGGCTGATCACTATTTTTTTACCCTCGCTCTTTCCTTGGGATCAGACATGGGTCCATTCACCACAGTTCAATCAGTTACATTCACATGGAGGACATATTAAGTATAATCCCCAGGGCATCCATTAGTGCAATGTTCGATACAGATGTTCTTTCTCCTTCCTGAGATCCTGGGAGACCTCCCCATTCATTCCAAAAGTAATTGTATTCAGCAATTCAAGATGGCAGGTCCTTGCACAGACCACAAGAACTAGGATCATTGGTGTAGCCAACTCAATGTGGTGCATGTGAGTAGAATCCTAGTGTGTCTATCCTCCTCAGTCTACATGGGATACAATTAAACCAGCTAGCTTGGACCACAGCATGGAGCTCAGCAGAGGACGGTGAGTTTACCAATCATAGCTTACAAGAGTGGGAAAAATGACACTCCCAACAGCATAGCAACTTGAGAAGGAAGGCAATATGCCTATCATTCAATGCAACATGACTTCTCATGTCTAATGTCACAAGGCAGTCCTGCTGCCCGAGAGCAGACTTGTTGACTGATTGCCAGGTGGCCTTTAGGAGAAGAGAGGTGTTGTGATCTGAAGGCTATGCATTGAAGTGAAAAAAAAAATCTAAGAATCGGACCTGGTACATTGTTCATAAGCTCATTTGTAACTCAATATTCATCCATATGACAAGGAGAAAACTCAGAGAAAAGTATGGCAGGCTTGATAAGCATGAATAAAGCAACAATGACTTCCCGGGAGCCACCCCATTAAATAAATGCAGCAACTTTGAATGGAACTAGAAAAAGTGGAAACTAAACAAAGCAGTGAAATTTAAAGTTCACTTCACCAGCAAACACAAGGTGGAAGTACACTCTACAGAGCAGGGTTAAAAGTGACTTTTCAGTGATGGGAGAGAGGCTGCAAAGTGACTTCATAAAGCAAAGTGAAAATGGTAGTTGATGGCTAAATAGCTGATCTATGGCTCCCTACGATTCCTGCCCTATCTGAGTGGACAGCTTTGGAAGCAATGGTGGAGGCCTTTCATGATGAGGGCATGGAACAATCTGGGGAAATGGTGCTTATGAAGCTGTCTATATGAATTAAACTGCCCTTGGAAGAGCAATAAAAGGTACAGAGGGAGAGACACCAAATCCAGATTCCAGGCACATGCCTACTATCTGGAGTACATATTTAGAGGGATGGCTATAAATATTAAAGTTACAGATACTGACCGTGCTGTATTTAATTTTTCTAGTTTCTACTTCCTTGCAATACAGTTGAATAACATAGGCGAAATTCTCTTTTACTCCAGAGGTACTTACAAAGACCTGTCCCTGGTAGGGATTCAATGGACCATCATTTGGGATTCAATGTGAGGAAATATGAATTTTGTGATCAGTTATGTCCCCTATCTTAGACCCCAACGGCTCCATGTATAAGCTACAAGTACATGTATGTTCCCTCCAGTTATGAAGACGCAAACATATGTACGTCCACCGTCAACATGTCCTCTTTCAGATCCGTCATGAATGGGCCGGATATTCTATTCCTAAGTATGAAAGGCCACCGACTTTATATGGCTCAGTTATTCTATTTTGCAGTTCAGGCGAGTAGGCCCTGAATGCTGCCATCAAGCCTTTCCCTGCTTTCTACCTCTGACAGCTCCAGTCTGAGCTCGCATCTGTATTCATGAACTTTGTCCTACTCCCAGCGCGGCTAACGGTGCCTGACTTCGGCCTGTCTGCCTGCCAAAAACTGTATTTCACCTTCAAGATTATCTGCTCCGCTCCTCATCCAATGCATTCCTGTCTAGTAGTTTAAGTAAACATCCTTCCAGCTACCGAGCAAAAGGCCCGGCTCCTCTGTCTTCATGCAAGTAATTCATGGCCCTGTTACTATGGAAGATTTCTGCCCCTCGCATCTCATGTAGACACTTAGATGCTTGTACACGCGCTCATAGTCAGTATAGACTAGATTTTGTCCGAGAGACCTTCCCTTTTGGATAACACAGTTCTTTAAACATAGGATATTAGATATGATTTGGGATTAGGTTGACATGACCCCTCAGACTTCTGTCTCCACATATAGAGCTAAATGTCAAGTCCCCTTCACCCTCTAGTTGCACGTCAATCACACGTCATGCGGCTGCGTGCGCATCTCTGCCAATTATTTCTGCTGACATTGCCGGATTCTCTTATGGATCCACCCATTTTGTGACATCATGTTTAATGACGTATCTAGTTACGCCTGTTGTAACGCCTTTTTTATTACGTATGTGTACTCTTATCTGTATTATCAGCTGTTACGCCTCCTGCATCTGTCTTAGTGTAATTCTTTTCATATAAATAAGATTACCTGTCAATAATGTATTGCCTTCACTTCCTGAACCTCCGTGGTGATGGAATATGATGCCTGCAATTCGAATTGTATAAGGAATAAAGCCTTTTCAGAACCTCTAATACCACGGATTCTGCCTCTCATTATACTGAGTTATTCTTAATAGTTTTCCGCATCAAAAATAGTACAGGTAATTAAAATATTTACCACATAAATTGGCGCCCGAACAGGGACACTTTCTCATCTCACGCGCCGGAGGTGCGTTGCAGGCCCGGTCTCCTGCCACAGCTGGACGTACAACAACGCGTACCCGCAGGATTTCCTGTATCTCCCTCCTGCCAAGCGGGGGTGACTGAGGCTGCGATCAACACCCAGACGAGGCGGTGAGAAGTGCGAAGTATCCCGACCAGAGCCTAGCTGAGAGAGCAAGATCCGAGGTATACAGAGACCCGCCAGGTTCCGAAGTTCCACGTCGAGTCGAGTCCAGTCCGGTCCAGTCCAGTTCCAGTTCAGTTCAGTTCCAGTTCAGTTCCGAGGCCTTCCGTTCCGAGCTACCCGGTGAGTACCATTGCCGGGGAGGCATTTAGACGTGCACATAGGTTGTGCCGGTCAAGACGGGTTTGGGTACACAAATCCGGTCTGCACTGTTTCAGCAGTGTATCTGTACTGTTTAGCAGTATATCTAGTAAGTCCTGTATAAAATCCAGTATCATTTAGTGTCAAGTATTATGCCAGTAATTAAGTTTCCTATTAGTTATCATTGTTCGTTAAATGTCAAATGTTAAATGTTTTAAATACGTTCTACATATTGTGGTGTGAATGACTGTTCATTATTGTGTTTACCGTATTAAGTGTGTTTCATATTAAGTAACCAGTTCTCAACATGCCGCTCTTTTCAAAATTAAGACAAATCAAAACCAGAAAAGGGGTACTCGAAGAAGCTGTTCCCATTCCACCTAGGGACACTCCAGGGTACTTTATGTATCATAAGCATGGCCTAGATGCCGTATTATTTCTTGATTTATGGGTGGACTACACCAAGGATTTACCAGAAAGTCAGAGGTGGCCCGCAGCTGGGACCTGGGATGCGGATTGCATCATGAAAGTAGAAGAAGAATTGTGGAAAAAGAAAGCTAGACAATCACAGAAAGATGCCATTGAATTATGGCGTAAAGAATCCTATAGACGTACAGAAAAAGCACTCAGACTAGAAGAGAAAGGTAAGGAGAATTCAAATAAAGTCCGAGAGAATCTATTAATTGAAGAAGGTACCCGAGTAAAATCAGAACAAGTAGACAGACAAAGAAACGCCCTTAAGAACGGTATGTATCCTCTACTAGCCGAAGGGTTACCTAAGGCTACCCCAGAAATACCGAAAGACTTGCCACCTCCATTGTTTCCAATAAAAGTACACCCCAAAGGGCATCCTAGAACAGCAGAGGATGTTTTCCTCTCCTCCTATCTAGATGACGCAGCTCCCGAGTATGTTAACACCGCACCACATAGACCGCTTGCCGATGGCGTTCAACGTCAAGATCCTCCGTCTGTACCTCCACAACAACAAACTCCGAAACACGTTCCGACAAGCACATCTGTTTCTACCGCTTTTCCCGCATCTACAATTTCTGTCCTACATCCAATAAATCCTTCCACGCCCAGCACCTCAGACGGTGCTACAGGAGGTACGACAGACATCTTTTCTACGCCACCTAGAGGAAGTAAATTTTCCTTTAGAGAATTAGCCCACCAACGTACGCCCAAACTAGCAACTCCCGACATGCTTAAGGAACTCCTAGTAGATTGTAGATATGATCCTGTGCCCGGTAAACGGGACGAAATGCTGCTGTCATCATTACGTATCCGACGAGCTGCAATATATTTAACGAAGCTACCAGGAATGACTACACATTTAGAAAATATATATCACTTTGTCCAGTCAGGGCGAGGTCCTGAAAGTATTAGCAGAGCCATGGAGTACCAGAAAGCGGAGGTACAGGGGGAACTGTTACGTTTCCTCATAAACTGTGTGATCAGAAATCAAGACCGGCCTGGGGAAAAACCGGAAGAAATGCAAAAACTTACCACATGGGGTCAGAATATATCAGAAGGAAAACATGATAGACAGTTATGTATAGTAGCTATGTACCGAAAGATCCGCAAAGAAGTAGAACGAATACATAAAGAAAGACGAGAAGCAGACAGAATTGAATCAGAGGGAGAGGAGGAGCGAGAATCAGAAATAACCGCAGGACAGTTAGAAACGATTGCTTACGTAGGTAGAGGAAGACCTCATAATAATACCAGAGGCTTTAATGACCCGATACGTCCGATACGTCCAGAAAGTAACGGAAATTTTCAAGCCCCTATGTTAAATACAAGGTCTCCTGAACACTTATTCCAAGCCGCTGATAAATTACTCCGAGACCGAAGGGGGTATCATATGCTCGATTCTATGGATGAACAAGAATTAGCCAGGTCAGCAGTACTATGGGCTGACAGTCCCGGAAAATATAGTGATGATGCACTAGCACACGCGTTTTTGAACCTTACCCCAGACGAACAGCGTTTAGCTGGCATATACATGATTCAACAACTCCTCATATTATATAAAAGCCAACACTCCGATCCTGGTCCCTTACCTGATATATTGACTGAATTACTCACGAATAAATGGAGAGGTTCAGGTACTGATTTAATTAGAGAAATACTAGAATTCAGAAACCAGTATATTCTTTTTGTATGCCCGGAACATGTCTCACTACCCATCAAGGAAAGAACGACGTATTATATGGACAGACAGAACCCCTTACACGAGGTGCACCCAATAAAAGGTGATGACAATGAGTTTAAACGTGTATTTGTATACACACCCATATCTAAAATGGAATTATTAGAAATGAAGAAAGTGGTACCCAGTCATGACAAAGACCCAGCGGGATTCCACCGTGAGATTAAAGACATGTTACTCATGGGAGAATATACCTACCCCGACATTATGAAAATATTAAAAGTATTAATGCCTGCTGGCATTTACGAAAAACTCAAAGAAAAGGATTGGGAGGTGGGAGACCAAAAGATAGATTGGACAGCATTGGAAAACGAAGAAAGAGCCCGAGGTCCAGGTGCAGGACTTGGGTAAAAGACTAAAACATTACCAGGTTTACTAGTACAGGTACTGCCACGTTTATTAACTACGAAAAAGGAAGACTGGGGTGCAATCTCAGCCTGTAAACAAAAGCAAGATGAGGACACTAGTGATTTCTATTCCCGATTTGAAAAATGTTTTGGTATTAATAGTGGCATAAAAGCAAATAGCGAGTCGTATCCTCATCTGTTTGTGACAAAATTAGTTGAAAATTCTCTGCCCCAAGTTAAGAATAGAGTATTGAAATTCGAGAGTACCTGGCAAGGTAACACCCCGTCACAGATGTTACAAATGTTACAATATCACCACAATAGAATTAGAGAAGAACAAGAACATGAACATAGACGTATGAAAGACACGAAAATGAAAATGCTCGTAGCCCAGTCAGTTCCAGCTGACAGCCATAAAAAGGGTGCGACACAGTCCAGTAACTCAGCGATTCCTGTTAAAGGGACATGCAACTATTGTAAACAGTCAGGTCATTATATACACGATTGTGCAGTTCTGAAACATAATATTGCCACGGGTAAAACTCAGGAGAGACCACGTCCACCTAGACAGGATCAGAACCAAACGCAACTCCCTCAGCATGCACAATCTAGGCCAGCTCCGCAACAGGCAGCTCCACAACTGACCGTAACAACATCACAGCAACAACCTATTGCTCCTACACAAGCAGCAACGCAACAGATGTACCAGTATGCACAATATGACTATCCTGATTATCAACGATACACATGACATAGCCTAGAGAAGGAAGTTGGCTTACCCCTTATTGAGGTTCCTGTAGATCAGGAAGGTCCTTATGTACATAGTGAAATATTAGGAAAAGATAGAAAATTTTTACTTGATACAGGGGCAAGCAGAACAACAATACGACGCAGTGAAGTTCCAGGGGCACCCCTCTCAGGCTCACAGAATATTTCCCTTGGATTCTCAGGAAAGCCTATCATTAATGAAGTATCGCAACCTCTTCCACTCACGGTCGGTCCGTTGACACGGACTACAGACTTATTGCTTACTAAATCATGCCCAGAAAACCTGTTAGGAATAAAAACATTGAAAGCTCTAGGAGCTATAATATGTTGCTCTCCGGAAGGAGTAAGATTATTTTTACGTGATTTCAAAGGTCACTACGTGTCTAGAGACATGGATCACCGGCTGCAGAATTTACCTACACATTTATGGGCACAAGGCCCCACTGATGTTGGTTGCATGAACATTACACCATATCGAGTCACACTAAAGACAGGAGTGGTACTACCACGAATACGACAATACAAATTACCACCAGATGCTGTAGTGGCTTTACTGCAAATCATTGACGAGCTTATTGCCCAAGGAGTGGTTGTGGAAACTGACTCCAATGTATGTAATTCCCCGATAATTCCGATTCTTAAACGAACTGATACAAAAGCCCCGCCAGTATATCGATTAGTTATTGATCTGCGCGAATTAAATAAATGCATTGTGCCACAATACCCCGTGGTCCCAGACATCTCTTCATTACTGACAGCCATTGACTCCGAAGCAACATTCTTTACTGTAATTGATCTCAAGAATGCCTTTTTCAGTGTCCCAATAGATCCGGAAAGCCAATACTTGTTCGGATTCAGTTTAAATGGACGAAGTTTTAAATTCACACGCGCACCTCAAGGATTCACAGAAAGCCCCAGCATCTATAGCCAAGCACTGAAACGAGAACTTGACAGTATACACATGCCAATCAACACTGCACTGCTTCAATATGTCGATGATCTGCTGATCACCGCTCGAAGCGAACCTGAATGTGAAAAAGCATCACTGACGGTTTTACAATTTCTGGCCGAAAAGGGGCACAAGGTGTCCCCTTCTAAGCTGCAATTCTGTGTCCAGCAAGTTGTTTATCTTGGGCACTCGCTGTCCAAGGAGGGAAGACAGCTTACACCTGACCGCATCCAGTTAATTGCTAACATGCCAATACCCAAGACACAGAAGGAGGTGCGGGCTTTTATAGGCCTCACTTCATACTGTAGGCAGTGGATCCCTCAATACGCATTTCTAGCAAAACCACTCATTCAGTTAACAACACAGGAGGCAGCCACATCGACTGTCCTCCCTTGGACTCAAGAACATACACATGCCTTTGAAAGTTTAAAGAAAGCTTTATGTCAAGCACCTGTTTTAGCAACACCATGTTATAGTAAACATTTTACACTCTTTGTTACAGAACGCGAAGGTACTGCCTTGTCAGTACTCACTCAGGAACAAGCAGGATCACACAAACCATGTGCCTATTTCTCTAGTACATTAGATCCCGTAGCTCAGGCTCTGCCTGCGTGTCTGAAATCAGTGGCAGCGACAGCTTTAGCAATCAGACAAAGCGATGCTATAGTGTTAGGACATCCATTGACAGTACAGGTACCACATGCAGTTGAGGTTCTTGTGAATCGAACGCAAACACAACACTTGACTATAGCAAGACTTACCGGTTATGAATTAACATTGTTTCAGCCACATATAGAGATCAGACGTTGTAATACATTGAATCCTGCCACACTTTTGCCAGTAAACGGAACAGATCCATTAGCACATGATTGTATTGAAGTCATTACTATCACGACGAAACCCAGACAAGACTTAACAGACGTCCCGTTGTCAGATCCAGACCTGACGTTGTATGTAGATGGTTCATGTATGAGAACAAGTACAGGAGAGTTAGTGGCCGCGTATGCAGTCACAACAGACACTGAAGTCATCGAAACAAATTGCATAAATACTTTGTCAGCTCAAGCAGCAGAGCTCATCGCTCTGACACAAGCCTGTATTCAAGCCACAAATAAGAAAGTCAACATATACACAGATTCACGTTATGCATTCGGAGTCGTCCATGACTTCGGCGTGCTGTGGCGAGAGAGAGGTTATTTAACTTCTCACGGTGCCCACATCCAGCACGGACCACTCATTCATGCCTTATTAGATGCAATACATCTACCCACTGCAATATCGATTATGAAATGCAAAGCCCATACGAAAGTTACCGATATTATTTCTCAGGGTAACGACCTAGCTGACAGAACAGCTAAACAAACTGCTCAAACTCACACAACTGACGTGACAAAGACAATAGTTCCGACACCAACACATTGCATGACGGTTAAGGATCCCGCTCTTGACGTAATTGACATACAGACACATGCTACACCGGATGAAATAAAGAAATGGACTGAATTAGGAGGGATCCAAACGGATCAAGGATGGATGACGAAGGAAAAATCTGTATGGTTCCTTCCTGATTCCATGGTTCAAGTTGTCATTAATACAATACATAGTCCAGCGCACCTAGGAGAAAAAGCTATGCTAGACAGCATTCAACACATTTGGTTCAACAAACATTTACGAGCAGCAGCTAAACAAAAAGTCCGTACCTGTATGATCTGTTGTCAGTTTAACCCAGGTAAAAGCATTCCCGTAGAACAGGGTGGATTTCAGCCTCCTGATCACCCTTTTGAAGTCCTCCAGATGGATTATATCCAGATGGAACGATGTCGAGGATTCAAATATGTCCTCGTAGTTGTCTGTGCTCTTTCCCGTTGGACCGAAGCCTACCCGGTTTCAGATTACACTGCCCCGACTACTGCCAAACAGTTAGTTCGAGAATTCTTCCCACGGTATGGTTTACCACGTGTTGTCTACTCAGATAATGGCCAGCCGTTCTCATCCGAATTGATGAAACACGTTTCACTTTTGTTAGGCTACCAATGGAAATTCCACTGTGTCCGACATCCCGAGGCAGCAGGTCTCGTGGAACGCCATAATCAAACTCTGAAAATTAGATTGTCCAAAATATGTAGAGAAAAAGGTGTTGATTGGGTAGTAGCCTTACCAGTTGCACTCTTTTACATGAGAATGGTAGCACATTCTCGAACAGGGCTATCCCCGTATGAGGTGATCTTTGGTAGACCACCAAATATGTGGGGGACGCCTATACCCCGTAAAATAACTGATGTTGACTGTAATATGCTGACAGACTACCTGGCTTCCTTGATGTCTGCACTACAATCTTGTCGTTCACAGGTAGCTGCAGCCTTTCCCGATAACACCGAGGTAAAACCCCATGACGTAGTTCCCGGGGACCTGGTGCTGGTACGAAATTTTGACCGGAAGACTCAGCTGGATCCTAGGTGGAAATCGCCTCAACTCGTGCTACTGACGACGAGGACAGCCGTGAAGATCGAAGGTCGAAAAGGGTGGTTACATTCGAGTCATATCAAGAAATTTCATGGACTACCATCTGATGTGAACATTACGCCCTGCATTCCCTCACAGACTGATTCAAAACTCCCTTTGGTTGAAAAGACTGAAAACGAACTCCATAAACTAAAACTAAGGTCTAGCAAGTCAGACAATTTGATTGTTTAAGTCCTCTCCAAGGTGAATCGGTTGAATTTGTCTCTGACATGTATCCCCTAGACCTGAATAGAGAAAGAAATCGAAAGATGCAGTTGAAAAAGCATGCGTATTGTAAATCACTGCGTAGTCATTGCACAGTGACATTATTAATTTTGTTTTTCTTAAATCTTCTGATTATCGCTGCAAGTATACTGTTGCACATATATTACCCTATTTCTAAACGTGCTTACAATGTTACTGCTGAACATTCTTTTAGCGAATTACCACCGCATGAATTGTCCTATAGATTTGCGCTGCGCAATAACACTTTCATTAGTATGTTACATCATTCCCATCAGACCAGCAATGCTACCAATTGTTGGATATGTGGCCGACTCCCTCCCTATCAGAAATACAAGGGAGTTTTGCCTCTCTTTCCATATCCGTTCACACACAATGGCTCCTGTGGAGCATGGTTTAGTTTGATCAATTTCCTAGATTCAAATTCAGTAGTAAATCAAGACAACTGGGTATGGGGAAACCTGAACATAGTTTTACTTAAAGTCTGCTACCCTAACAAGGAGGGACTCCCCAAAAGAACAGGAACTGATCTAGAAAATGAAGTATATGGATTAGGTAATTTTACCATTAATCTCATGATTCTGAATGTTGAATCCGAAGCTACACCAATATTGCCCGCTATGTCAGTATTTCCAGTTAAAGGTGTATTATGTGTAAGAAAGAATGGTTCAATCCACATGGGCCATAGCAGATGTACCACTGTAATAAAATTCAGTGATCAAGGCAAGTCTACATTTAGAGCTTCCCATCATTCCTACTTCATATGTGGTCATATATACGCTTACCTCTAGATTGGGATGGTACCTGTTACATAGCATTCCTTCTGCCACCTGTTTTCCTAGCCCCTCCTGATTATCATAGGAACATCCATTTAGTACACACTAGACAGCAGAGAGATATCCCAATTGTCGATTACACTGAAACGGCATGGGAACAATACACAGATTTCAACAAAGGTCTCTTTCCCTACTTAGGTGTTGTCACTAATAGTAAGCTGATACGTAGATTAACTAGAACCCTTGAAGCAGTAGTGAATGAAACTACCTCTGCCCTTGGCAACTTAACAGAGGAGCAGTCTGCGATGCGGATTGTTGTTCTTCAAAATCGTCTTGTCCTTGACGTCATCCTGGCCGATAGGGGTGGAGCTTGTAGGGTCATCGGATCAAGTTGCTGCGTATTCATCCCAGAAAATTCGCCATCTGTATATAAAGCTATAACTCGCCTTCATAAGATTGTAAGCCAGATACACCAGAATCCAGGCACCTGGACTTGGTCCGGTTGGTTTTGGAGTGTGTTGTCAGCCTGGGGATGGAGGATCCTATCCTTCCTAGGTATTGGCTTCCTTATACTATTCAGTTGCTGCTTATGTCTACAATGTGGGCCAGCGATTTGTGGTCTGTGTGCCACATCGTGTATTCCACATCAAAGTTTTCGCTCAAGACCCCGGATAAAGAAAGAAGAACAAATGATACTATATGAACAGATCGATGGATTGATGAAGATTGATATCTCCTGAGGTCAGTAGGGGACAAGGAGGGAATGAGGAAATATGAATTTTGTGATCAGTTATGTCCCCTATCTTAGACCCCAACGGCTCCATGTATAAGCTACAAGTACATGTATGTTCCCTCCAGTTCCAGTTATGAAGACGCAAACATATGTACGTCCACCGTCAACATGTCCTCTTTCAGATCCGTCATGAATGGGCCGGATATTCTATTCCTAAGTATGAAAGGCCACCGACTTTATATGGCTCAGTTATTCTATTTTGCAGTTCAGGCGAGTAGGCCCTGAATGCTGCCATCAAGCCTTTCCCTGCTTTCTACCTCTGACAGCTCCAGTCTGAGCTCGCATCTGTATCCATGAACTTTGTCCTACTCCCTGCGCGGCTAACGGTGCCTGACTTCGGCCTGTCTGCCTGCCAAAAACTGTATTTCACCTTCAAGATTATCTGCTCCGCTCCTCATCCAATGCATTCCTGTCTAGTAGTTTAAGTAAACATCCTTCCAGCTACCGAGCAAAAGGCCCGGCTCCTCTGTCTTCATGCAAGTAATTCATGGCCCTGTTACTATGGAAGATTTCTGCCCCTCGCATCTCATGTAGACACTTAGATGCTTGTACACGCGCTCATAGTCAGTATAGACTAGATTTTGTCCGAGAGACCTTCCCTTTTGGATAACACAGTTCTTTAAACATAGGATATTAGATATGATTTGGGATTAGGTTGACATGACCCCTCAGACTTCTGTCTCCACATATAGAGCTAAATGTCAAGTCCCCTTCACCCTCTAGTTGCACGTCAATCACACGTCATGCGGCTGCGTGCGCATCTCTGCCAATTATTTCTGCTGACATTGCCGGATTCTCTTATGGATCCACCCATTTTGTGACATCATGTTTAATGACGTATCTAGTTACGCCTGTTGTAACGCCTTTTTTATTACGTATGTGTACTCTTATCTGTATTATCAGCTGTTACGCCTCCTGCATCTGTCTTAGTGTAATTCTTTTCATATAAATAAGATTACCTGTCAATAATGTATTGCCTTCACTTCCTGAACCTCCGTGGTGATGGAATATGATGCCTGCAATTCGAATTGTATAAGGAATAAAGCCTTTTCAGAACCTCTAATACCACGGATTCTGCCTCTCATTATACTGAGTTATTCTTAATAGTTTTCCGCATCAAAAATAGTACAGGTAATTAAAATATTTACCACAAATGGACCGTATGGGAGTCAATGGACCACAATATATCACTCAGAGGATAGAATCTGCTAAGAATTCAACCAAATACCTTTTTCTAACTGTTACGGAACTTACAAGGAACCCTGACAAAAAACCTCTCCAGGCTTCTTTTTTAATAAAATCAACTCAATCTATAATGACCTGTCCAGTATTCATAATCCACTGCAGGGCAATTCCTCCTCTCTTAGCCTTCCTCGGGTAGCCTCCAGCTTTTTGGCTTTCACCCCACCCTCCATCGACACAGTTGCTAGAATGATCAAATCAGTCAGATCTGGTTCCCTCCATGACCCTTGTCCTGCTAGAATCGCTGCCTCTATCGCTGACACCTTGGCTCCAATCCTTACAGATCTCTTACGGATATCTTCGAACTCATTTTTCAGTATAGCCTCTTTGTAAATAGATGGAAGAAAGCTTCTGTTCTCCCTCTTCTTAAGAAACATTCATTGGACCTATGCGATCCAAATAATTATCGTGCAATATCATGTCCTGCAAAACACACTTTTTTACACAGCTCAAGTCAATGCAGTCTCCTCCAATGTTTTTTATTCTCAAGCTGATAAAAAAGATTCTTCCTTTTATTACACCGCAGAAATCAGTTGCAGTATCATGACTCAAATATTGCAACGCTCTTTACCTTAATGCACATAAGCAGGTTCTCAACAGAGCAAAGCATCCCAAAGTATCAAGCAGTGTCTAAACACCTGTAGGGGCTTTACTGGATGCATATCAGACACAGAGTTACGTTCAAGTCTCTCTGTATTGTTTTTAAAGCCTTACATGACCAAGGTCCTGCATTTCTGATAAATAGCCTCAGCTGGTAACCTCCTAATACTGCATTGATATCGGCCTCAGCCAAATTTGTGGCTGTCCCTAAATTGAAACGTGTGGCTTGGGGTGGTTGCAGCTTTGTGCTGGGTACTTCCACTGCCTGGAAAAATCTTCCACTCACTAACACATCCTCTACAAATCTTCTAGCTTTCAGGAAATCCCTCAAGACCTGGATATATAGTACAGCTTATTTCTTCATTTCTTGCACTCTGTAGCTAGCGCCAAGACACCCTTGGGTATTTGTGCGCTAAATAAATGCATTTCACATAACAAAACAGTAGTTAATAAGGTGCTGGAGCTACAACTATGCATTTAGTAGCTAATTCTGTAAAATCTGTCACACCAGGACAAACCATATTGAAAGACTGTGAACAAAGAATGCATTCCTGCTCATTGTAGTGATGAAAATTCACCTACAAGAGGTTTCTAAAGCTTTTTCTTTTTTTAAGGAGGAGTTTCCGGTCAAAAAGGTCAAAAAGGTGAAAATAAATGGTAAAAAACTTTTTCAAATGGGAAATTTATGCCCACAGGTGAAGTTGAGCGAAATGCACCACCATTGCGAACTGCAAACTTGTACTCTTTGCACAATTTAACCAGCAGATTTGCCATTTCAACCATCATTTAGAAATATCCAATAACTTGCGCCTGCACATTGGTGACAGTCACAGGCACTCAATGAGGCAAAAAAAGCAGTGAAACTAGACATGCAAAAGCTTGATGGAAAACAAAGGATATCTCCATCTAAACACCCTTTTTAATGTGCCTGCAATAATGTTTGCTTAATAAATTATCCCGTGGTGGCTGCTGCCAATCTAAAGTGGAGGGGCTGGGGCAGCGAAGGGGGAGGGGTTCGGGGAATAATAATAAATTAAAAGAAAAACTTACCTGCCGCTGACGCAGCAGCTGCTGGCTGCCTCGATGATCTTCATCTCCGGCAGTCCATGGGCCACACCTTACAGGCTCCCAACCCGATCTAGACTCTGCTCTAATGCTATACCCAGCATGAGAAAATCACCATTATTGGCCTGAGCGGGCTGGTCTGTGCCTTTTATCCACCTGGCTGTGCAACACAGCTGGGTTGGAGAAATATAAGTGCGCATGTTGATTTGGTCGTCCTAAGACGGCTGACCAAACTGACATGCGCACTTACAGTGGCCACTCTCCTCCTCCATGCCATGGCCCGGCCCACCCTGGACTCCATCGTCTCAGTTAGTCAGTGGTAAATAAAATGATAATTAAATTGATTTTTTTTCACTTTATTTTTCATCTGCTGGCTCTGAGCAGTGGGGCGACGTTCTTCCGCCTTTGAGGAGGAGCAGCACCAGAAATGATCTCAATGCATGGATTTAACCCAAGCTGCTAAATCCAATCCCTAAAGGAGCAAAGAAAGTGGCATTAACATGCAACAAGATTTTTTGCTTCAAGACTCTCTACCAGAAACAGATGTTTGCATTTCATACATTCAGTTGCAACAAACACTGCTGGCTGCCTTTAGTTCAATTTCATACCTACAAAAAGTAGTTCACCCCGAAAACATTTACCCCAAAGCAACAATATTCATTCTCTTTGATTCTGGCCACATACGCCTGAAAGCCATTTGAATGATGCATAGTATTTCCTGTGCTCCCAAAAACATATGTGCTGGGTATTTACCTCAGTGACATGAGAGGAAGGTCAACAACACAATTTGCAACCCAGAAACTCAGATTGAAAGTGGGCCACAATCCTGTCACAGACACACTTTCTATGGCACTTCCTCCGGGACGAGCGGGTTTCAGATCTGTTTGAAAGACTTCAGAAAAAAGAAAATTTGACCAAAGAGCAAAGATACATTGCACACAGATTTAGTGAATACATTTTTTATAGAGAAAAAAGAACAAAAAACTTTGCATTCAATGCGCATTACCTTCAGGGCAAATTTTGGCAATTCATTTAACATGGTTAGAGATCAGGAAACCTTTGGCAGTTCTTGGAAATAAATTAAGGTAGTGCCTGGTGTAAACTCATTTAACCACAGTATTAAACTGATTTCTGGAGGAGGAAATGTGTACTAAGAGTGCTTGTGCACATTTTTTGTGTTGAATTTTGTTTTGTAATTGCTGGACTTGGCCCTCTCTGCAGGGTCACCCTCAAAGTATTTGTCCTTACCGTCCACTTTTATGCTGAATTAGTTTTTGCTGGCTTTAAGGGCTTTGCACACTTTACCAATGTAACCACTGCTAAAGTGCATGTGCGTAAAGTGGTACCACATGTATCCAGGGCCTATACATTAAATGCTACTAGTGGGACTCCAGCACTTGTTGTGCCACCCACTTAAGTAGGCCTGCAAACCAGTCTCAGGCCTGCTGTTGCAGCCTGTGTGCGTAGTTTTAAACTGCCATTTCGACCAGGCCCACACTTTCCTTTTTAATGCAAATAAGTCACCCCTAGGGTAGACCCTGGACCGCCCAGAGGGCAGGGTGCAGTGTATTTAAAAACCTGGACATGTGCTTTTTAAGATTTACATGTCCTGGTAGTGAAAAACAATTACCATTGTGTTTCACTGCAAGGCCTGCCTCTTGTATGGGATAACATTGAGGCTAGCTTCTAAAATTTAATAAGTTGGAATTTCCAAATGGAAATAGGTAACCAGTTCATGTTTGGTTTCTTTGGAGTTGCAATGAAAATATTATTTTAAGTTAAAGTCGGATTTTGAATTACAGTTTCCAAAATGCCCCTTTTAGACAGTTGGCATTTTCCTGATGTAGCAATTTGGTGCAGCAGCTTGTCTCTGGGCCACATGACTGGGTGTAGCTTACAGTTGGGCTGTGTGTATTACCCGGCACAGCCACAAACATCAGAAAGATTAGGTGTGCCTGGATGGGTCAACACTGGCAGGATAGGCGGAGCACAGCCCGACTTACACTTTACCTGGCTGTGCCCTCTAGTTAGTCTGAACCAGGGCAGGGAGGCAGGAAGCCTGTGGACTTCAAAGTGAAACCTCTAGAAGCTTGTCCCACTTCAAAGGCAGAACTGGGGATAAATATTGTGCCTCTGACACCAACGTGTCAGTACACTTCTAGACCTGTGGATACTCTGCCAGGAAGGTCAGCTGAAAGGGCTTCCACTCTAGTGGACTGCTGCCCTGAAGGACTGCTGCCCAACTGTGCTGACCTGCTGCCCTTTTACCTGGGTGGACCTGCATCTGTTGAACCCAGGACCCCAAAGTGACTCCAAGGGCTAGTTGGCTGGCCTCCTGACTAGAGCCTCGGGGACAGAAGGCTCCAACCACCTTGAAACCAGCACATGGACTCTGTCATCTGTGAGTCCCACTTTGCCAAGTGGAGCCACGCCAGTCCTGAACCCTTGGAAGTGGGTCTGAAGGTACTCTGCCAGCCCATCTGTGGACCCAGCAGAACCGATGCATCTCCTCTGCTGTGCAGTATCATCCCGAGCAGTACTGAGGGTTCTCCCGTCTCAGTTCCGTATCGAAACCACTGCTTGTGTATAGCTATCCTGCGCAGGTCCTCGAATTACAAATTTTTAATCAACGGGATCCTCAAAGACGAACCAGGATCTAACATCGCAGCTACACAACCCCTCAGAACTGACTCTTCTCTCGGCTGCACGAGGCACTTCCAGCATGGAACTTCGCAACACTCTGCAACCAGGATTTAAGGCACTCTTGTTGAGAGGACGCAAATGGTTCCCTGTAGCCAGCCTACGCTCCATCGCTGTCGGCCTGAACGTTTGACTTTGTCCCGGTCTGGTGCGACTAGATATCCACTGTTGGCGCTTTGTACTTTTTGGCGCTATTTTCACTGAAATCTTTCAACCTGCATGTTTCCGTTCCTACAGTTTGGATTTTTGTTGTTTTGGTCTTGTTTTATTTATTAAAAAGTACACTATATTTCTAACCTGGCGTGGGATCTGTTTTTGTGGTATATCCTCACTGTGTCCCTGTTTGAAATGTTGTTCAAATACTTTACACACTGTCCATGTGTTAAGACTGTCTGCTCTGTGCCAAGCTACCAGAGGATTGAGCGCAGGTTAATTTAGGGTTTGCTTGTGACTTCACCCTGACAAGGATTGTGACTCCTGCATGAGCAGGGTTTCACCCCCTCAACCAGCAAAACAATTTCTTACAGCAGTAATATGGTTTTTGTGCTGGATTCTGATTTGATTTCTGTGTCCTGCTAAGTTTGAATTCTATTGATTTGTTTTCTGTTTTTGTGTTTTGTTCTGTTGTGTATCTTGGGGATGTCAACAAATGTTTTAATATTTCCACCCAAGATCAGCACATTCCTTTAAAGTTCATTTACAAACAACCATCTAATGCTGTAGTAAAATACTGCTGCTGTAGGTCTTCCCCTAGTTAAAACACCAGAGTATGGTAAGCAAACAAACATTACCCCCTCATCTTATGTCCTCCTTTTCCCAGTCCTGAAGACTGAGGTTAGATTAGATGTTCCTTTCCTTCCCTCAACAAAGCCATTATCATGCAGCCCTTCCTTCTATTTGTTTTTCTGTCCTCGTCGGACGGCAGGTAAGCTACGTTTCTTTGTTTTAAAAAAAGTTACATTCTGGTGTTTTTCTTACCTTTTCATTGGGCACAAGGTTAAGTTTGGACCAGTCTTTGATATGATTCCTGTCTGTTTCCTGGGCTGAGACATGGAGCTATCTCATTGTCTGGATTAGGCCATTTGAGAGCCATGCTGGGTGGCATCTCAGCCCACTGTCGGCACAAGTGACTTGCGTGGCTGGCTTGGGAGGCAGCACTATGGGGTTTGGGATCTAAGATTTCACGATGTTTAGTTGGTTTTGGAATCCTGGCAACCTTAAAAACAGGAAATGAATGCTGCAGTAGTGCAGTGCCATTCCTGGTTAGCAGTCATGGAGGGCAGGAACGCTCTACAAAAGGAGCACAATCTTGAGCAGTCTATTGAAGGGGAAGTAGAAGCACTACAAATTCCTCGCTTTGAGTTAAAGTCTTTGTTCAAAGTTGCTGCCGATTTTGCTATGGATGAACCTGCATCTAATAGGCAGAACCTGGCTACAGATGTTGTGGCAAATATCTCCAGGGGCCCAAGTTTATGAAACTCTTAAAGCACATTAGATATGTTTATGTTTATTGATTTATAAAGTGCATGGCTGCCCAACTGCTTCCCAGCGATGCAGAGAAAGCGGCGAAGTGTGAGATAATTAGAAGATCATCAGGGGAACAGTCGCGTTTAAAAAAAAATTTTGAAACTTAGTTCAACACCTAGCAGTCTCATTTCTTTAGGTAGGTAGTTGCAGTCTCATTTCTTTAGGTAGGTAGTTCCACATCCTTGGCACTGGGGGCGAGAATGATCTTCCTCCCCATATGGATCTCTTTATCCTTGTTGTCTTAATGTGCAGGTCTGAGGAGGATCTAAGAGACCTTTTGGACATGTATGGGGTGAGGAGTGTTCTAAGAAGGGCTGGAACCTTACAATTCATGGCTTTTTGAGCCATACATAAGGATTTGAATTTAATCCTAGCTTGGATCGGAAGCCAATGGAGCAATTTCAGAGAGGCTTTTGGTGATTCTTGCCTAGGTGTGCCTCTGAGTATCCTGGCTGCCGTGTTTTGGGCCACCTGTAATCTTTTCACCATGTATTTGGGGGATCCCAGATATAGGAAGTTACCATAATCCATCAGAGAGATTACCAAGGTCTGTTCCATGGTTCACTGAATCTGTTCAGGGATATGGGCTAGAATCTTGCGAAGCATGCAAAGTATTCCAAAGCAAGTGGCTGCCAGTTTCCTTGCTTGTATTTCTATGGAGATATTGTGATCAAGCAAGCCTGGCTGAAGACGGCTGAAATGCCAGAAACCGGTCCTAGGAAGCTTGTTTCCGGTCCAGGGAAGACATGGCTTGGCAGTTCGGGCTGGACTGTTCCCATGAGGCACAGGGTCAGACTGATTTGCATATGGCTATGTCTGAACTGGGGTGGCAGAGTGGGCTAAAGAACGGTGATGGATTAAACCCAGATCAGTTGACTGGGGGTGAGTGCTTGCAATGTTCAACACTCCGTCCATCATTTCCTTTGGTTTTTGCTTTGTTCGCCATAAGTTGGCAGGGTATGCTCAGACGTGAGTCCCTTGCTCACTTTGCCACTGGATTCAAGCAAGCCTGGCTGAAGACGGCTGAAATGCTAGAAACCGGTCCTAGGAAGCTTGTTTCTGGTCCAGGGAAGACATGGCTTGGCAGTTCAGGCTGGACTGTTCCCATGAGGCACAGGGTCAGACTGATTTGCATATGGCTATGTCTGAACTGGGGTGGCAGAGTGAGCTAAAGAACGGTGATGGATTAAACCCAGATCAGTTGACTGGGGGTGAGTGCTTGCAATGTTCAACACTCCGTCCATCATTTCCTTTGGTTTTTTCTTTGTTCGCCATAAGTTGGCAGGGTATGCTCAGACGTGAGTCCCTTGCTCACTTTGCCACTGGATTCAAGCAAGCCTGGCTGAAGATGGCTGAAATGCCAGAAACCGGTCCTAGGAAGCTTGTTTCCGGTCCAGGGAAGACATGGCTTGGCAGTTCGGGCTGGACTGTTCCCATGAGGCACAGGGTCAGACTGATTTGCATATGGCTATGTCTGAACTGGGATGGCAGAGTGGGCTAAAGAATGGTGATAGATTAAACCCAGACCAGTTGACGGGGGTGAGTGTTTGCAATGTTCAACATTCCGTCCATCATTTCCTTTGGTTTTTGATATTGTGATCCAGCCACAATCGCAAGTTCTTTATGGGTTTTTTCAGGGTGGGGGGACATCCAAGTTCTTTTGGCCAACTGATAGTAGCCCGTGGCACAGAATTATTTCTCAGGAACATCAGTTCAGTTTTATCGCCATTCAACTTTAGACTACAGCTAGCCATCCATTGGGCTACTTTTTCAATACACGGAACCGCTTGGCCGTAGTTTGACTTAGGACCCTCCGTCACTGAAACTACCAATTGTATATCATCTGCATATGATACGATTGATCAGCCAATTTTCTGAACTATCTTGGCCAATGGTTGCATGTAAAGGTTAAAAAGTGTGGGACTGAGGGCGGATCCCTGTGGGACTCAACATGAGCTCTGTAGAACATCTGAGGGATGCACGCCTTGCATTATCTGGAAAGATCTGTCCTTTAGAAATGATATCCAGCTTAGGGTGCTATTACGGATACCTGCCTGCGCCAGCCAGTGGATCAGGGTGTTATGATCCACAGTGTCAAAAGCCGCACTAAGGTCAAACAGTAGAATTGCTGCGAGACCCCCTGATCGAGAATTCCCTTGAGTTCCTTAGTGACCATCAGCAAAGCTGACTCCATACTATGGTGTGGTCTGAAAGCCATTTGGGTCTGATGTAGCACCTCATTCATTTCCAGAAACTGGGAAAGGGTGTCGTTAACGTGCTTTTCTGCAATTTTTCCTAAAATAGGTGATAGTGATATAGGGCGGTAGTTTTCCGTGTCTAAGTGGAGCTTCTTTAGTAAAGGTCGAACTATTACATAGGTCCTTGGGTTTGAGGAGAAAGCTGTACAATCCTTTGGGTTTCAATCTCAGTATGCTGAGGCTGAAGTGGATGATTTTCCCTTCCAAGAACTCATAAAAAACATGCTATTTTATGAATGGAAAAATCCAGACGGTCTATTATTCATTTTTTAAATAAACTTTATTGGCTGCATAAGTTTGGGGAAGAGTTCACACAAATTCCCAAAGTTAATACAACGCTAGCAATGATGGCATTGAGCTCTTATTTTGCCTTAGAAGATTCAGTCCTCTTGGATGTTGTGGACAATTAGGTTGAGGCTTCTTTCACATGATCTTTTTCTGCCACAAATGTTGCTATCCAGGCCAACACATATGCAGTATATGATCTTGGTTCAGGTAATGCTTCCTTTGCTGGCACAAAACGATTCTCTTGTCACGTTGGATTTACAGGCTGCTTATTTTCATATCAATACACTATAATACAATTACAATATCACTGTTTATCCATCAAGCCCGAGATTCCTATGTTTTGCTGTTTACTGTCAGCACTTTCAGTTATGGGCCTTTTCCTTTCAGAATGGTGACTTCCCCAAGAGTCTACACAAAGGTACTGGCTCCAGTTGTTGCTTTTCCACAGTTAAAAGGCATTTCTATATTTTCATATTTGATGATTGGCTTTTGTCTGCTTATTCCTTCTGTTAGCAGGGCCGGACTGGCTACCGTGCGTTTTGGTATGCTGCCAGCTGGTGGCTGATTTCGTTGATGGAGACCTGCATGTGCTTAAAACCATTTGTTTTGCTTTGTTTATTTAGAAGCACACACAGGTTCCCATCAACGAAATCAGCCCCCACCGCAGTAAAATCAGCCCCCAGCTTGGCAGCACACCAAAACGCCCGGTAGCCAGTCGGCCCTGTCTGTAAGGCTCATGACAATGTCCAGCTCGTGATGAAAACTCTTCCATCTCTGGGGTTTATCATGAATTTTTTGAAGTCGCAAATTAAGCCATTTCAAGTAAAGCTTTTTATGGGAGGCCAGTTCAATACTCTGCTGGGCAAGATATTTCTTCCTCCACAGTGATTACTGACAATACAAAAGGCCGTCAACAATCTCCAAACTTAGAACTCTCTGTCAGGAAGGGCATTGTTAAGAGTACAGGGACTCATGGCGGCAGCTATGTCAGCCGTGCAGTAGGCAAGATATCATCTCAAACCACTGCTGAACCATAGCCTGCAGCATTGGTCAGCAGCCACCCAGAACTATGAATTCCAGATTCCAGTTTCTCCTCAGTTAGAGAATTTTAATGTGGTGGTTCAGAAAGACAACCAGGTAACCTAGTGCTACCTGAATCATCAGAGCGGTACAAGAAGGAAAATGCTGAATCAGATAGCATCAGACATTCTTGCTTGGACAGAAGCTCATCTCCTGGCTTTGTCATCAGTCTATCTCCAGGGCACATTGAATATCAGAGCAGACAGTCTATCACTGAATTTTAGAACAGACAGTCTGAGTCAGAATATGTCATCCTCAACGACTTACCATCTGTCGAGTAAGGAGTTCAATTGGGTGTGTATTAATCCATAGAGAGACGTTTGCTTCACTCCACATTGCTATGATTCCCCAATTTTGCACTGATAAATGGTGTCCTCTGGCTTGGCGGATTGTTGCTCTCACAATCCCTTTGCCACAAGGGATTCTTTATGCATTTGTTCCGATTCCCTTCCTCCTGACGGTGCTTCAGATGATTGAGGAGAACATTTGGGTGATATTCATAGCCGATTTTTGGCCACATCATTCCTGCTCCCTTCCTGGTCACATGAACCTGTCCAAAGGGTAATTTTTCTAACTCTACCTCCACCCCCCCTCCTATATCATATTCTACCATCAATTAATTTCCAGTATCTGAAATTGACGACCTGGAATGTGAAAGGGTAAGTTTAGAACAGTTGTGATGTTCAACTCAGGTGGCCTTAGCCATACAAGCATCATGCAAATCGCCTACCCTTAACTCCTTCAAAAACCATTGGGTTTCTTTCCTTTGATGGTGCTCTTCTAAGAATGTTGACCCTTCCAGTAAATCTTTTTCAGTTTCTAGAATTTCTCAAGGATGGCTTTGTACATGGTTTGGTTCCATCTACGATGCCTTCTCAATGGCTGCCATTAAGGCACTTGGGGCCTGATTTAGATCTTGGAGGATATCCCGTCCACTGAAATATAAATCTCATAGGATATAATGGGATTTATATTTCGTTGGACGGAATATCCGTCACCGTTGTAATGGAGTAACCTGTCTTCCAAGATCTAAATCAGTTCCTTAATATCCAGGGAGACTTTTCTACCATATCTCCACTTGTTTAATGACTTTTGAAAAGTTTTAGATTAAAAAGACCAGTTTCTTTAAATCCATTTCCTTCTTGGGATCTTTCTATTGTACTTAGGGGTTTGCAACTGGCTCCTTTCGAACCTCTTGATTTGGCAGACATTTTTCTGGGTGTCTGAAAAAACAGCATAGTTAGTTGCTATTACATCTGCAAAGTGAATTGGAGAATTATGATGTCATTTTTTCCTTATTTGTATGTCTTTCCAGACAGAGTGGTCTTGAGTTGGACCCTAAGTTAAATTCCAAAGGTTCCTACTTCTTTACAAATTTCTTCAGGAAGTGGTTTTGCCTTTATTTACCAGGAAAGACAAGGTCCCCTCATAAGTTGATGTTATAAGAGCTTTGTCCATCTATTTCGACTGATCTAAAGACTTTTGAGAGTCATGGATCAGCCACTAAAGGTCACAAGTGTCCAGTTAGACTCTGTGCAGATGTCTTCATCAAACAATTAGTCAGGCTAAAAAGTCAGTGAGGAAGTTGTCCTTACACATATTCAAGGTAGATCTTCTACAGCGGTGACTGCATAATGGACTGAAGTTGGAGGTGCTTATATACATGAAATTGTCGTACAACCACTTGATCATCAAATCATTCCTTTGTAAGACACTACTGCCTAGATGTAACAGATTCAACTGGTTCTTTTGATACAGCAGTATTAAACTCTGCAGTTTGGTAATGGTGATATCATTCATCAATTCAACAATTATGTAATTGTTGTACAAATAAAATTCTAAAGCATCGTCGTTGTCGGTGCACTTTTTGATTGGTATATCCTCAATCTTCAGGAATGGGATAAGGAGGACATAAGATGAGGGAGTAATGACTCAGGTACTTACCGGTAATCTTCATTACATGTATTTGTTGTCCTTCTCACCATAGTTCAGATTCCTCCCTTCCATCAAGTTTGCACCTCCTGTCCTGTTTTTACTTGGTAATGCAGGGGGAAGAGCTGCATGGGTGTGGCTTTGTAGATAGCTATAGGGAGGGGTGAGACATCTTACCAATAGGGTTAGTTGGTTCTCATGCGTGGTATAACCTCTGTCGGAGATGAGAACACCTCAATCTTCAGGAATGAATGAGGAGGACAGCGAATCGGAATAATGAAGATAACCGGTAAGTAACTGAGTAAAATAACTGAATATACCTCAAGAACCTCCTAACTCGATTTCAGCATTAAATAAGCTTTGCACATGATGGCTAATGGTAAGCAGTCACAACAAAACAAAATACAAAGCAAGCTTGCAGACAGACTAAACACATTCTGCCAGTTGGCCCCATTTGAAAGGAGCGTGCACTAAGAGAGAAACTCTTATTAAGTATTAGCTTTGACAATTAAATCCTGTTGCAGCTACATTCCCCCATTTGTCCCAGACCATACAAACTCACCTATACTATTACTCACATACATGTTGCCCCTAGGCAACTTTCCACCACAATCATCACAGTGAATATTGTTCAACCTCGCCTAGGCAAGCCCTACTAACTGATCAGCCTACGATGCCCATCCTAAAGCCCACTTTACTCCCCTTCAGTGCCCATGACGAGCTGGACTCGTCATGGGCTGCGGTGGCGCTGTGCCCATGACGAGTCCAGCTCGTCATGAACTCCGCCTGCTAATGAAAGGCGCGGCACTGGGCGGGGAAAGGGGCGGGCACCGAAGGGGTTAACCAGTCCTTGATAGAGGAATTCCAAATAATCTACCTAGCTCCTACCATCACCAGTGAAGCCTGAGCCACCCTCAGAGCACCTTATTACCAACTGAAGGATACCTCTCGGTTCCCATTTATCCATGGATCTTCTCTCTCAATATATTCCCTTCACACTCTCTTTTTCTCCATAAGTGACCACAGTTGTAACATGTGGTAAATCTTTCCCTTAAATGCATTGTTAACCCCAGCATTTGTTTCACTCTCTTCCAGACAACTTTTCCATCTCCTTACTAATTGGCCATTACATCTTTCATCACCAAATCATCAATAGGACTTTCCTCCCGGACATAAAATATCATCCTTCTTAACAAAACAGGTTGTCAAGCTAGCTTGACAGACTCAACCTTCATCCACTTGCCATGCACAGCAAAGGGTGCGACAGTATTGGGTTCACCTTCAACAACCCTTATCTCTACCAGTCTTTGCACCACACCACCATTATTCCCAGCTATTAAAAGTTCATACATGCTTGTTGTGATACCCATAAACACTGAGCGCTTCTAATCTCCCACTAGCTCAACTATTCATGGACATCCTTCCCCTTTGCCCTTTCTGTTCCTTAATAAATTCAACTTGCATCTCTACATTGATGTGCAGGAATTATGATTTCCCATCACGCTCTATGTCCACAATATCATCAGGATACGTTTGCTATGAGCAGCTAGTTATTGAGGCGGGGTGGCCTCAAGTCATGCTGGGTGAAGTTACAGCTGTGCTACTCATGATAACAGGAATTTCAGTGGCTTTTAGGGTGAAATATGTAACCAAAATATCCTTCAATTGACTCTTTTTAAGATATTTATTATCCTTTAATAACGCTTATTTGTGTTTTGAGTATTTCAGTATTTAGCCATAATTTTGTTTTATACATTTTATTCAGTGAAAACACTATGCTTAGATTTTGTTCATGCACAGTGAAGATTAGGTTTAGGGCCTTGTCTGCACCAAACATGCACGGTATTCAATGGTTTCAGTGTTCCATCAATGATAAATTATCATTTTTCCACATCTTTCTTGCACTAACCCTATTACAGTGTCACACCTTTAGTTCATTCTTCCATCCCGACTGATTTGGAATGCTCGTGTGCAGGGATTTTAAAATCACAGACACTTAAAATGGTGAGGTACCATGGACATCAATTAGGAAGCAGCTGCTACCCCAGGTTTGTACTTTGCTCCCATTAGTCTTTGACTTAAAGAACAGAGTGGCAGGAACAGAAAATACCATGCCTTGTTTACTTTCTGTGGTTTCCATTTCTAGCACTTTACCAAGATGGTCAGCTACACAGCGGAAGCTTTAGAGGGTTAAGGATACAACACGCGCTTAAACAGTTGATGCCACTAGAGGAAGAAAAGGTGTATGATGTCAGTTCCATTACCAGTGGTATTTTGTTGGCTGAATGTCCATGCAAAAAATAAACAGCTTTAGACAATGTGTCTGTAAACATAATCAGACTGAAATGAAGCGACATTGGATAAGAAGTTAAATAAAACTAGCAATACTCTCAAAATGAGATCAGAGAGGATTAGTGAGATAATTATATGTACTTAGTATAAGATTATTCAGGTAGAGACAAGTATCTCTTGTAGGTGTAGCTTTGAAAGATACACAGCTTGAATTTAAAATTGCATGTTCATGCTCTAGATTTAAGACAATTCCATAAGTTCTCAATTTAGTAACCCTTCAAGGGCAGAAGAAGGTCTAAGTGTACCTCTCTGTTGTTTAAGTCTGTGAAGAACAGGATAAAGATTTCATAACACTCTAACTTCCCATAACTCTCTAAATCATTTTCTGTTTCTTGAAATTAAAATATGACTTTTGCAGTTTGTGCTCTTGAACATACAGAATTTACAGAGAAGACAAGACAGACATAAAGGGAACTGTACCACTGTGGTTGCTCTCCGAAACAATGATTTCATCCACGTAGAACCAGTCGAGTGTTTCGTCCTTCATCTGCAGAGGGAATAGATCAATCTGATGTACCCAAACCGTCGAGTTTACACGCAGGTCCTTTGGGAATCCAGAGGTGTTCACACAATTTATCCAAAGATTAGTGCAGCCAAACTTCCAGCTGCAAGGAATGAAACATTATTCATATTAAAAGACAAATGAAATAATAATTTAGACATTCACTGGCTGATTGAAATCTTTTTGGTTTGTAAGTGCAATGAGCGATTGTAAGTCCAAATGCATGGCCTAAAATGTGCAGCGTCAGTTTGCACTGCACGCACAAGTGGCTTCCATAGTCGCATTAGCGAACAGACGCCTGGACCACAGAGGGATGTTCTCATTAATGTGCAAACCTTAGCCAGTTCTGCTGCTAAGTCTAGTTTGAGCAAGCGTCGGCCAGGCATATGGAACGCACAGCATAAACAGGGCTTACTTTTAATTGTTGTTATTTTTGTACAGCCCTTATCAGATATGCCTATGTACAAGCCTGCTGAAGTTTGTTATCACTACTTACCTAACCCCCTAATCCCAGTCTCCCTACTTCAACAAGGATCATGAGAACCTGCCTGTGCATGTACAAGGAGGGGCATCTCAATGTGCGCTCCTTTTCTCTTTGAGGCTAGGAATACTGACAACAAAACATAAAAGGAAAAAGCACATAATAATTAGTACATCCCTATATTCACCTGTAATATAATATTGTTAGATCTGACATCCTTGGCGTGGTTCTCCCCTAACTTTTTTGCCTTCAACCCTCCTGTTTTGCTGACTTTGGTTTTTCTGGCTTTAGGACTCTGCGCACGTTTCCACTGCTAACCAGTGCTAAAGAGGTTGTGCTCTCTTCTTAAAGCATGGTAGAATTGGCTTATACCCAATTGGCCTATTTATTTTACTTGTAAGTCCCTAGTAAGGTGGTACTACATGTGCCCAGGTCCTCTAAATAAATTCTACTAGTGGGCCTGCATCACTGATTGTGCACCCACTTAAGTAGCCCTTTACACGTGCCTCAGGTCTGCCATTGCAGCTTGTGTGTGCAGTTTAAACTGCCATTTCGATCTAGCAAAAGAAACCTTTTACAAGTCCCAAATCTTCCTTTTTAATACATATCTGTCACCCCCAGAGTATGCGCTGGATAGCCTAGAGGGCAGGGTGCAGTGTAATGTAAAAGTTGGACATATACTTTTAAGTTTTACATGTCCTGATAGTAAAAAACTCTTTAAATCATTTTTCACAACCGCAAGGCCTACCTCAACCATAGGATAACAATAGAGTTACATTATTATATTTAATAAGCTGTAACTTCCAAATGAGAACAGGTAAGCAGTTCATGTTTGGAGTCTTTGGCAGTGTAATGAAAAATCCTCTCTTAGGGTAAAGTCAGATTTTAAATTATAATTTTGAAATGCCAATTTTGAAAGTTTGCATTTTCCTGCCTTAGTCATCAGGGTCTTCAACCTGTCTTTGGGTCACATGACTAGGTGCAGTTGGCAATTGGGCTTTGTGTATTCCTCCTAGACAGCCACACACAATAGAGGACTTAGGTGTTCCTGGATGGGCCATCATTGGAAAGATGGGAGGGCAGAGCTGGGCAAGGCCCCAGTCACACTTGAATAGATTGTGTCCTGTTTCCACACAAAGGGCTGCATACCACCCATAGTTAGTCTGGAGCCAGGTCAGGGGAGTCATGTTACCTGTGAGCTTCAAAGGCAAACCTCTTGAATTTTCTTCCACTTCAAAGGAGGCACCTTATATAAATATTGGACCTCAGACACCAACTCTTCAATTCTCTACTGGACCTGCGGAAACTGTGCCAGGAAGAAGGAGTGCTATGCTGCTGAATGTACTGCCACTCTGCTGGACTGCTGCCTTGCTGCACGCCTGCCTGAGCCAGAGGGATTGGTCCTGCACAGGTTAATTTGGGTTTTGCTTATGCCTCACCCTGACAAGGAATGTGGCTGCTGCTTGAGTAGAGTTTCACCCCCCTCAACTAGTAACCCAATTTTTCACATCGGTGATCAGTGGTGAGGAGTAGGATTAGTGTTTGTGCAGTGCCATACAGTGATTTTGTGTTACACTGAAAATCCCAGATAAATAATCTCAGACCAGTTTCAATTTTAAATTCTCCTTGTTTGACCTTTTTGCTTTTTCCAAAATCACTCTTACTCTACCTGACAGTTTGTGCCTACAACTTCCTCTGCAAGAATGGATTTGGAGCTCCTTAGCCTGGAGAGCTACACTGTGAAGGAGCTCGATGAATTTTGCAAGGAGAGGGGGTTGTCCACTGGAAGGAAGACCAGGAATGCAGAGCTTTAAAAGGCTCTGAGGGCAAGGGCAGAGGCCCACTAGTTGCCGGTCACAGCGGATGACCAAGATAGAGACGATGATGTGCAGAGGCAGGGAGAGAACTTAGATACCAGTCCTGAGATGCAACCTTCAGCTAGGGAGAATGACCCATCTCCTGAGCTGAGGTCCCCCTCTGACTCCAGTGGAGCTGGCAGACAGGATGGCTAGAAGGGAGTTCAGGCTGCAGATGGCTCAGTTAAGAATGGAGGGGAAAAAATGGCCATGGAGGCAAAGAAGGATGAGGCTGAGAGAGCCTTGGAGGAGAAGAGATCAGCCATGGAGGAAACGAGTATGGCCCATGAGCCAAGTCTCAGAGAGCTGGGTATCAGAGTTAAGTAGATGATGTCCGGCAGAAATGGTGGTAGTGTACCTGCAGTGCCCACTGGAGACAAGTGTGTCCACATTTCTAAAGGTTTGTCGACTGACTTTGTTGTGAGGGGACAACATTGATAAGTGGTTTGAAGCTTATGAGTTAGTTTTACAGTTGCATAGGATCCCTTAGGAAGATTGGGGGGCTAGCCTCTGGGAGCATATCTCTAGTGAGGGGAGGGAGGTCCTACTGGACCCAGTGAATGGGGGACAAGATGAAGTACCCCCCCAAGAGGGAAATTCTTGCACATTTTCATACATTGCCCTAATTTTGCACAATACCATTTCTGCTCTGACCTTTTGCACATATTCGCGTGCGTGACAATGTTGGATTAATTGCTCTGAAACTACTTCTGTTTACACATCTAGCTTCGCATAACATGATTACGATGCCTCGAACACAATGTACAACACCTTGAATGAATGAATGAATGAATGAATGAATGAATGAATGGAAACTTGTAATCGCGCTACTTAGCCCAAAGGCATCAAGGCGCCTAAACAAAACAGTTCGAAAAAGAGGCAGATCGTATCTAAGCGTAGGCCTTGGCAAAAAGCCAGGTCTTAAGGGCCTTCCTAAAAGCCAGAGCCGATGGAAGAGATCTTATCTCCAAAGGCAGGGAATTCCACTGCCTGGGAGCAAGAGTTGAAAAAGCTCTACCTCCCCACCTAGCCTTACGTATCCTGGGCACTGAAAGCAGAAGTTTATTTGACGACCGGAGAGTTCTGGGGGGAATGTAGGGGACCAGCAAATCCTTCATACCCCCAGACCGATTGGTTGCCAAGGCTCTATAAATCAAAGTCAGGGACTTAAAGGATATCCTGGACTCAATAGGGAGCCAATGCAAGGTCCTTCTTGCCTGATGAGTCTTGGCCCGTTTAGGCAGGTCCAGGACCAGTCTAGCGGCAGCGTTCTGCACCATCTGTAGACGGGTCACCAAGCCCTTATTGATGCCCAAATAAAGAGCATTGCAATAATCAAGTCTGGACCCAATCAATGCCAGGACAATTTGTTTCCTGGCCTGGAAAGACAGATAGTGCCTGATCCTCCGTAAGATGTTTATCAGTCCCCAGCAGGTGGAGATGGTCCTGCTTACCTGTTGATCCATCCTCAAAAGGGGATCGATCAAAACGCCCAGATTTTTGGCCAGGGTCGACGGTGTAGGGCACACCCCCATAGAGGGCGGCCACCAGTCAGCTGACCAGAAATCCTCCTTTCCCCCGAACACCAGAAACTCTGTCTTATCCCCATTGAATTTCAAGGAATTACCCACCATCCATTGAGCGACTGCCTTCAAACAGTTTTTAAAATTGGAGGCAGCCTGGATAGTGGGTTGGGTAAAGGACAGCAGAATCTGTGTGTCGTCAGCATAGGAGATAACCTCCATCCCAAAAGATCTAATAAGCCTGGCCAGTGGGGTAACATAGATGTTAAAGAGGGTCGGACTTAAAGCCGACCCCTGAGGGACCCCACAAAGCACAGGAAGGGATGGAGACAGAAAATCCCCCAGCTTTACCCTCTGTTCCCTCTGATTAAGAAAGGATGTCAGCAAACTAAGTGCTGTGCCCTTGACCCCGATCTCCCTCAGCCTTGATGTTAATACTGAGGGAGACAGGGTATCAAAAGCAGCCGAGAGATCCAAGAGGATGAGGAGAGTAGTCAGTCCCTTATCAACCCTAGTGCGAATGGTGTCGAGCACGATAGTAAGGGCAGACTCGGTACTGTGTTCTCTCCTGAAGCCGTGCTGCGAGTGGTCCAGCTTATCATGGGCTTCCAGAAAATCAACAAGATGCTTATTTAGATGGATTTCCAGCATCTTGGCAGGAGCTGGAAGCAACGAGATAGGGCGGAAGTTCTTAAGCACACCCGGGTCAAGAGAGGGTTTTTTTAAAAGAGGCTTGACCACCGCTTTCTTCCACTGAAGGGGGAAGGTCCCTTCCTTAATTGCCCCATTCATCACACCCAGTAATGGTGGAAGAAGACAGTCTTTACACTGTTTGAGGAGTTTAAGGGGGCAGGGGTCTAATGGGGAACCCGACCTAACCTTGGTCAAGAGGCCTTCAAGATCCAGTAGGGAGAGAGAGGGAAAACTAGACAAACTTCCAGAGGGCACCTCCTCAGATAAAGATGGCGGAACACAGTCTAAGGGGATAGATAGAGTCACCCTTTGTAGCTCCAGAGCTGAATAAATATCCACAATCTTGGTGTTGAAGAATTGTGCAATATCATTGCACAGCTGTTGTGAGCTCACCACCGGGTCTGGCATCTTTAGTGAGGTAAGCGTGTCCACGATTTTAAAAAGATCTTTAGGTGAGGAAAGTGAGGCAGTAAGAGAGGTAAAATATTCTTGTTTGGTTTTTATTACCTCCTTCTTATATAGCCTCAACATAGTTTTATGTCTGTCCCTCTCACACACATACCCACTGGACCGCCAACGACGCTCCTGTCGCCGTAATCCCTGCCTAAGTAATCTGAGTGGTTCCGAGAACCAAGGGGCGGATGGAGTTCTTCTGGCCGAATAGCACAAGGTGGCCGGTGCAAGTTCGTCCAGGGCTAAAGTAACCCCATTCTCCAGCCTTTCCACCGCCGATGTTACCTCCTCCCCCGGGGCGATCAAAAGCCCTGCAAGCTTGGGAGCGAGTAGATTATTGGATAACTTTTTTAAGTTACGTCTTCGTTCAAACTTGGAAGGCATATTACCCCTATTACTGGACAGAGAGGTTGTAAGGACCAGAGGAATTGCATAATGGTCTGACCATGAAAGGGGGATAGGCAATTCAGTGACCAACCGCATGTCGTTGGAGAAAACCCCATCCAGCGTATGGCCAGCCAAATGTGTGGGGCCTCTGACTAGCTGTGTCAAACCGCACCCCGAGAAAGTATCCAAAAGAGACTGGGTTTCGGGCAAATCCACCTTCTCTAGATGAAAATTTACATCCCCCAGAACGGTGAGATGGTCACAACCGAAGTGTGGTTCTAGGACCTCCAGCATTTGACTACAGAAGTCTACTTTGCTCCCTGGGGGTCTGTAGATCAGGAGGCCCTTAAACGGCACTCCATAATCCCCATTAATAGAAAATTGGAGAGCCTGAAAGGACTCCTGATGATCATCTAGGGGAATGATGTGACAGGTCAGATGCACAATGTACAAATGTCATCCTATCTTCATCCACTGGCGACAGGGCTATCTACATATCCATAACATTGCTAATCTATTTGTACATCCAAGGATGCTTCCTATTATAAATAATGAGCATCCCAAAAGATTAGCAGAGGAGTCACTTCAGCTGACACCGAGGGTCCCTGCATGCTGAAACTCCGCCACGCAGCGATCTGACATCTCTGTGAGGGGTGTCCAGTTCATGACCAAGACGAGCTCCTTCATTCTCTCCCACCAGGTAATGGGGTTGGATCATCCCTTGAGTGTGTTCTTAGCTTGACACCTACCCACACTCTAAGTACACACAGAGTAAGGTTCGCATAGGAGGAGTGCCCCTGATTACTGCCCTGTATCGCACGCCTGCATATATACATGGTTTTAGCACGATGGTAGAACTTTATCTACTCTTTTGTTGCTTGTGATCACTTTCATTAGTTTCTGTCTATTGATTATAGTTGCACATGTATTCTTTATAAGAATAACGTTGGTTCAATAAACATATTGAATACGAGTAAGCACGAGTGACTGAGCAAAAGGTTCTGATCTGTTACCACAATATCTGAGGGGTCAGGGTTGTCATGTTTAGTGGTTGCCAGAAAATATTAACACCCTGGTTAGGTTAGGGGGGCTTATGGTGGCACAATGAACTAGCTGGTCGCGCGGCCAACATATCCTGCGGGGTGCTCGGAATCAATCGAGGCACCTCACCCAAAGTCTATGTTGTCCAAGAAACGCGCACATCCTATGGATTAGTGGGAACTACACAACAATTGAGCTAGCTTACATGTAGTACAGTTGTGATCTTAAAGGGGCATTCCCTCATTTGCATGAGAGTTTGGCCCCCTGAAATGAGAAACAGTTTGACTCTGCATCTCTGCAATATTACATAAGTGGTAACAGAGGCAAATGAGCAGTCCGTGGGGCAATGAGTTGGCACACAGCCCCAACTATGGCTGCCGAAAGCAGGAAGCTATGGTCCCATGAACTTTTGAGATAACCTGCTACATTCAAGTGCAGTCACTCACTGCATCCACTTGCAAAATGATTTCTGTCCCACCTTCAAATGCAGACTAGATTGTCTACCTTTTAAATGCAGGCTGTGTTGCCATCTGCACAGTGAAAGGCAGACAGACTGCTTCAAAAAGTCAGTCGACCATTCACAGATGCGCTGCCCCCTCAGGGAGGCACGTGTTTGCAGCTGTGCAGGTGGCAGTGCATCCATGTTAATAAGGTGCACTGACCCGGGCTACGTCTGGCACACCAGGAAAAAGTTGCACTGGGAGCGCAGACCAGGGCAATGCATGCTCTATTACAGGCGTGGGTAATTATGTGCTTAGTAATATAACTTACTCTTAAGTAAGTTTACTTAACAGTATATTAAGAGTTAAGGTCTAAGAAGGCATTCCTTACCTTTCAGGGTTAGAATCATCATGGTTCCAAAGGCAAGTAAGATTCTTTTTCATCATGTTCAACATGATATTGGTATATGATATGGAAACATTTACTGCATTTTTAATGTATCCTTTGTAAGCAAAACACACCTGGAAAAAATACATATCCATATTAAAACATTCCACCAAAATGAAAGTGAGTTTAAACATCATTTGGAAAATCATTTTTTTTAAGCCCACATGTTCTCCCATTGATCGTATAATCAAGATTTCACAAGTGTGCAAACACTGTGATCTAGTAGACTCACTTTCTAACTCAGCAGAGCTAAGAATTGGTGAAATTTCATCCAAACCATGGAAGTTGTGTAAGTGGCATCCCAAATGTTTTGTTTCTCAGGCCTTGATTCCTTCTCTGAAGTCTGTTGATCAAACTTCAGCCAGGTTCAGACTTCAGAGAAGGAATCAAGGCCTGCTCTGCATACAAAATATTGTCCTGGTACAGCAATTGCAACTTCAGGCTTGCCATCGCATTGAATTCAGATATCAAACAGACACTGGGATGATACAATATTGTGATATTACCATAAAAGGTCAGGTGCTTCTGTTTGGTTATTTGTAAGTGAATGATCACTTTTACAAATATGTTTCAGAAATATATTCAGCGAACTACAGATTTACAATGCTAAGAGCCTGCAGCAATCTTCTCGCATATTCAGTGCTGTACTAACTGTGCAAGAATTTACTAATCTTACTAAGAGTAAGGCACTCAGTGACACCACAAATGTCAGACATTTAAAAGTGGTACATGGATGACACAAAAGCATCAAGGAGACATCTAATAGGAGCCAACAACAAATGGCAGGATAGGAGAAATTATGATAAGGAAGAGGTCAACCTCATTCAGAACTATTGGCAGGCAGTACTTGAACAGAAGAAGGCTTATTACACTAAGCGCATTAACATGCAGAAAAAAACACAATTGAATTAAGATCAAATAGGACAATTACAAAAAATCCACACAGCTATTTTCATGGCTTTTACAGAATAATGAGGTGTGCTAAACATCCTGCAAAGCAAATTTAATGGCAGTCATACAAGAGACATCTTCAAAAATAATTGCTTCAATGAACATCACCTATTATTTTGTAGACCACTGTCCTATGAAAATAATCCATGCTTGTGCTCTAGACCTCTTCCTGTTAGGCACCATGGCAGGGCATTGATAATGGCCCGCTTAGAAAGACTCTCATGGATCAAGTGCTCCACAGTAATTGTTGTCCTATTGAAGCTCACCATAATGTTTGAAAATAATACTGAGGGCTATACTACCCATCTGAGAAACAGTTTGAAGCCCACAAACTGCCAGTAGACAATTTGGTCCCATATTGGCAGAGGGAGGGAATTATCCTTGCCAGATGTGAAGTAGCAGCAAACAGAAAGTGTGTGACAGTGGGAAATCCTTCCTTGGTGTTGGCAATGTTGGAATTGTTAGACATACTCAAATCTGTAGACCATGTAACCCTGTAAAACAAGCTTCTATAAGTGGTGAATATATGGGACCAATTCAAAGGATTGGTTCAAATGTTCTTAACTAGAAGAATTTAGAAAGTGTTTCTTGGTAATTGAAATGCACCAGGCACAGTAGCCATTTCTGGTGCTCCAAAGGAATCACTATTTGTGTTAATGACTCCACTATTGAGGCAAAGTCACCGTTCAGCTTTCTGGAAGATCTTTGCGTGCTTGTTTGACTTATTAAAATACTTGGGTCCACTGATGATGGACCGCTAAAAATGCTACTAACATCACGGTGAAAAGCCCACCCCCATCTTCTGGACAGACCACTCCCTTGTCCAATTCGAACTACACCTAACCTGCCAACTGCTACCACCAAAACTATCTAACACAACTAGAACACAATCTCTGAGGAAACGTGGACCACAGTACCCCCCAACCCACAACTTGAAGCACTAAGCAGATCTCCCCATATCCATTGACAACTGAATCACTTTCTACGTCGAAACCCTGGGCCCTCTCACAACCACTACCGTCTCTTTTACCAGACCTCAAGCAAGCTACTACACAGACTTGCAGCTCACACAGGTCCACTGCAAACAACTGGATCACCAATGGAGACTTGTCCACAGAAACAGATCAACCTTGCAGCTACCCAGCGCTCAGACCTGGCTGAACGGATCGACAGCAGCACCAATAATGTGAGGGAAATCTCCATAGAAGAAGAATAAATTCCCTCCCCCATCATTATCTCCACAATTATCATCTCCTCAAAGTGCTCTGCTCCCAGCTTGTTCTGTACTGTCCAGTGCCCAGTGCATGTAATCTGACCCGTGAAACAAAGTGAAATTAGCTGTACTCCTAATTGGCATGGTTAACTTACAAACACGTCCCTAGTATATGGTACAAAGTTTACACAGGGCCTATAAATTAAATGTCACTAATGGACTGCAGCACACATTGTGCCACCACTAGAGTGATGGTGCAAAAAATGACTGCAGGCCTCCAACCAGTTACCCGGTAGGGTAAGTTTCATCTGAAATTGTAATTTCTTTGGAAACTGGGTTATTAGTTGAGTGGGATGGAAATAATAAACACAGTCCTTTTCAGGGTGAACCACAAAGTCACTAAATTAACCTGTGCTTAATCCTCTGGTAGCCTGACAAAAAAGCAGGCAGACTTACTTTAGAGGCAAAGCATAAAGTATTTAAGCAGCACTTAAAGAGTAATAAAGTGACAACACAGCATAAAAAAATCCCAAAACAAATAAATAGAAAAATAGAGTATTTTTTAATAAATATAATGATACCAGTCTGCTTGGAGCACTAAGTTCCAGAAAAACACAGTCAACTGCCGCATGGCAGAGTTTTTTTCTTGCGTGCAGCAAGCGAAATAAGTTGGCAAGCGCAAGCGAGAAAATTGAGTGCTAAACCGCCTCCCGGTGAGATTTCTCAATGTGGATGGTCTCAGCAGGTCGCTGCACTCGTGTTGCGAAAGTTGCTGCTCATGTTGAGGAAGCTGCCGCACAAGTAGAAAATCTATTTGAGCGGCAGAAAGAAACAGCACCCTCTGGTGTGCCATGTGATGCCATTTGCAATGATTTTACAGCACAGGACAAGCTCCCGATGCTAAAAATCAGCTAGAGCAGCACAACATACCGAATTCTACCGCTCATGGAACTCTGCAGAGTTTTTAGGTAACTCTGAGGAATTCTGCAGAGTGAAACTGCATGAGTTCAGCCCATCCCTAATCCATTCTTGGTGTGAAGAGGTCACTTTACTGTCACAAGGAGCCTAAACTTCAGGATTTTTTTCTTTTCTTGAGGAAGAGTTCACACTGATACCAGCCAATGGTCCGGGACCTGGGAGGCAACTCTTGGAGATCAGATCTCACTCCAGCAGAGGCCAGCAGCAGGGCTAAGGCAAGGCCAGGCAGGTCCAGCTGGTGCTAGTGACCTGGGCAGTTGCAGTGATTGCCTCTGAAAACTTGTTATGTCTCTGTAGCTCACACAGAAGGTTAGCAAACTGACCCTGGAAGTCACTCTGGGCAACTTGGGGCCAAGAGAAGTACGTACAATCTTCCTTCTTTAGACAGTAAGCCAATCCTTCTGTAGACAGCAAGTCAATCCTTTCTGCAGCAGGGCAGTCCTTCCAGCAGCAGAAGAGTCCTTTTTCTAAATCTTACACAGGTCTTTGTGTGGGGGAATGCCTTGGCTTACCTCCAAAACAGGTTCTGGTCATATCTTCCCCTTCCCCTGGTTCCATACTGTCTAGAGGGGCAAATGCAAGGGCAGGCCTAGTGTCAGTTTCCTTTGTGTGTGGTGCAGGCAGGGGCCTTTGAAATGCAGTTAGGACAGGAAACAGCTCCTTTCCTGCCATCTTGTCTAGTATACCCTCTCTCCTCACACTTAGGTTTCTTTGTCTCACGGTCTAGAAGCAATACACAACCTACAATAGTAGAGACATTCACAGTCACGTGACCCAGGACACTGGCAGAAATCAACAATTGGTTTGGACCGAAAAATGCCAACTTTCTAAAAGTGGCATAATTAATATTGCAACTTAAAATCTGACTTTACTATTAAAGTGGATTTTAAATTACAATTAATTTGAGTGTGAACATCATATCACTGCTTGCTCCCAATCTGAAGTTAGCACTTAAAAACATGTGCCCTACTTTTTAAATACACAGCACATTGCCCTTTATGCCTTTGGGGCCTACCTTAGGGGTGACTTATAAGTAATAATAAGGAAGGTACAGGCTGGCAAAAGGTTTACTTTGCCAGATTGAAATAGTAGTTTAAAACTGCATTGCAGGCTGCAGTAGCAGGCATGAGACGTGGGTGGAACAATGAGCAGCCACCAGCAGCCTTTAATTTACAACCAGGCTCTACATCCTACTCCTCGTAGTCAACCACCCAGTGGCAGCCATCAACCTTTGTCAGCTCGAAGCAGGGGGTTGGTTATTGGCTTTTCCTTCCATTAGGCCTTGTGGCCAAACCCGTAGAAGGCTGCCAACCTCTCACAGCACACAGCCTTTGGTATGCGCAGTGTAAGGTTGGTTTTTGGGCCACAGGGACCAAATCCCCTGAGCCCAAAACATATATATTAAGGGGAGGGGAGCCTGCTCCCAAACCCTTAATTGGCCCCAGCGGCACCATCCCCAGAGGCCAGGTACAATAACAAGGGCCCCCCTCCCCAAGCCATAAAAGCCCAAATATAATTTTAAAAATATAATAAAAAAGGTCAGATGGGCAATGCGGGACCCCTCCATGAGCCTTATTAGGCCCTGCGATTCCCATTCCCTGGGGCTACACCAATCAAAAAGAGGAGGGGGTTGCACAGCTCCCCTTATCGTGCCTTATCAGGCCCAAGGTTCACCAAAACCAATTAAAAAGGTGAGGAGGCATGCAGCACCCCTTCCTGAGCATTCTTAGGCCCTGTGGACCACATTCCCAAGTGGCAAATTTAATTGAAATCGTTTTGCCCTTCGGTTCTGTGCCCTTGATTTTTCCTTTTTTGTGCCTGCATTGTATTAGCGCCGCTCTCTGTGCCCCCCACCCGCTTCCCGCTCCCCGCTTCCCGCCGCCTGGGTGCGGCCATGCCCCCTTACCTTCTGTGCCCTCCCCGCTCCCACCTCCCAGCTGCTCCGCCCTCCCTCCCACTTGGCCATAAATGGCGACCGTGCAGCGCAGGTGAGTGTGACCTGACCTCAGGACACCCCCGCGCCGCACGGCCACCAGCTGTAGCGTGTGCGTCCCCTCGCTACTGTCCTCAGCCTCGCTGAGCCCGCCCCGTCGACCCCACCCCCCGCCGTCACATTTGGCGTGTGTTCTCTTCATTCTGTGCTGGCTGTATCGTTTTGCCCTTCGGTTCTGTGCCCTTGATTTTTCCTTTTTTGTGCCTGCATTGTATTAGCGCCGCTCTCTGTGCCCCCACACCCGCTTCCCGCTCCCCGCTTCCCGCCGCCTGCGTGCGGCCACGCCCCCTTACCTTCTGTGCCCTCCCCGCTCCCACCTCCCAGCTGCTCCGCCCTCCCTCCCACTTGGCCATAAATGGCGACCGTGCAGCGCAGGTGAGTGTGACCTGACCTCGGGACACCCCCGCGCCGCACGGCCACCAGCTGTAGCGTGTGCGTCCCCTCGCTACTGTCCTCAGCCTCGCTGAGCCCGCCCCGTCGACCCCGCCCCCCGCCGTCACATTTGGCGTGTGTTCTCTTCATTCTGTGCTGCCTGTATCGTTTTGCCCTTCGGTTCTGTGCCCTTGATTTTTCCTTTTTTGTGCCTGCATTGTATTAGCGCTGCTCTCTGTGTCCCCCCACCCGCTTCCCGCTCCCCGCTTCCCGCCGCCTGCGTGCGGCCACGCCCCCTTACCTTCTGTGCCCTCCCCGCTCCCACCTCCCAGCTGCTCCGCCCTCCCTCCCACTTCGCCATATATGGCGACCGTGCATACGCGCAGCGTTGACGCGCAGCGGGCGCGCCGATTGTGCGCCGAAGGTGCGTCAAAGGTAAGCCCGTCTGCGCCCGTCCGTGCCTGGCCCGCGCCCAGCGCCCGAACCCCTAGCCCCCGAGGACCCCAGCCCACCCGCCTGACGTACGACGCCGCCACCCTCAACGCACTCAACAACGGCCGAACCCCGGGATGCCACCAAGCCACCCCGAGACGCACCCACGGACCCTTCAGCTGCCTCATCTGCAAGCTCACCTGCATCCGGACCTGCCCCACACCAGCACCCGCCAAGCCGAACACCAGCAGCAACCACCTCAAGTGCATCCTGCTCAACACCCGCTCCGTCCACAGACACGCCATCGAACTCTGGAACCTCCTCGACACCACATCTCCAGACGTTGCCTTCCTCACGGAAACCTGGATGAACGACTCCTCAGCACCCGACATCGCCATCGCCATCCCAGAGGGATACAAGATCACCCGGAGAGATCGCGACAACCAGACTGGAGGAGGCATCGCCATCGTCCACAAGAACACCATCCGCATCACGACCAACACCGACGACACCCTGACTACCGCCGAACACCTACACTTCCAGATCCACACCGACCCCAAGACCACCCTCAGAGGCACCCTGATCTACCGACCCCCGGGACCACGCACACCATTCAGCGAGGACATCGCCGACTTCATCAGCCCACACGCCCTCCCCTCCACTGACTACATCCTCCTGGGGGACATCAACTTCCACCTGGAGAACAACAACGACCGCAACACCACCACCCTGCTTGACAACCTCGCAAACCTGGGACTCAAGCAGCTGGTCACCACCCCCACCCACTACGCTGGACACACACTCGACGCCGTCTTCTCATCCAGCAAAGACATCGCCTTCAGCCACGCCACTGGACTCCACTGGACGGACCACAGCTGCGTTCACTTCACCTTCAGAAGAACCACGATCCACCACCACCAGCAACAGGATGCTCGAAGAAGCTGGAACAAGATCACAGCCGACCAGCTCGCCGCTTCCCTGAGCCAGCACCCTCCAGCCAGCTCAGCGAACCCTAGCCAGGCCGCCGACAACCTCACGAAGTGGATCAGCACCTGTGCGGACGAACTCGCCCCACTGAGGACCTCGCCCAGCAGACCCGGCAGCAAGAAGGCCCCATGGTTCACCGATGAACTCAAGAGCTCCAAGAAGAACTGCCGAGCCCTCGAGAAAGCCTGGAGAAGGGACCCAACCCCGGACAACATGACCACCCTCAAGCTCGCCACCCGGAAGCACCATCAACTAATCCACGCCACCAAGAAAACTGCATTCAAGGACCGGCTGGACAACGCACACAACTGCAAGGAACTCTTCAACATCGTGAAAGAGCTCTCCAACCCCAACGCCAGAAACAACGACATCACCCCGTCGCAAGACCTCTGCAACTCCCTCGCCTCCTACTTCCACAACAAGATCGCTGACATACACAACAGCTTCATCCCACAAACAACGCCCCCCACGACCGCACCAACGCCCCCCACCACCACCCTCAGCGCCTGGACCCCGATCAACACAGAAGACACCATCCGCACGATGAACTCTATCCACTTCGGATCTCCGACCGACCCCTGCCCTCACCACATATTCAACAAGGCCGACGCTGTCATCGCACCCCACCTGCGGGACATCATCAACACCTCCTTCGACGACGCCACCTTCCCTGAGAGCTGGAAGCACGCCGAACTCAGTGCTCTACTAAAGAAACCAACAGCGGACCCCACCGAACTCAAGAATTACCGCCCCATCTCGCTCCTCCCGTTTCCAGCCAAAGTCATCGAGAAGACCGTCAACAAGCAGCTGGCCGCCTTCCTCGAGACGAATGGATCCCTCGACCCCTCACAGTCTGGCTTCCGAGCCAACCACAGCACCGAGACCGCCCTCATCGCTGCCACCGATGACATCCGAGCCCTGCTGGACAACGGAGAAACAGCGGCCCTCATCCTCCTAGACCTCTCCGCAGCATTCGACACTGTCTGCCACCGCACCCTAGTGCAGCGCCTCAGCAACGTCGGAATCCAGGAGAAGGCACTGGAATGGATCATCTCCTTCCTCGACGGAAGGACACAGAGAGTCCGCCTACCACCGTACAAGTCAGAGGCCACCGAAGTCATCTGCGGCGTCCCCCAAGGATCATCACTGAGCCCCACCCTCTTCAACGTCTACATGAGCCCCCTTGCGGCCATCGCACGCCAACACAACCTCAACATCATCTCCTACGCAGACGACACCCAGCTGATCCTCTCCCTGACCAATGACCCCGCCGCCGCCAGAGCCAACCTCCACGAAGGGATGAAAGACGTAGCCGAGTGGATGATGACAAGCCGCTTGAAGACGGAAGTCCTCATCCTGGGCTCCTCGCCCTCCGCCTGGGACGACTCCTGGTGGCCCCCCGCCCTGGGCACCGCACCCAAACCGACAGACCACGCACGAAACCTGGGCTTCATCCTGGACTCCTCCCTCTCCATGACCAGACAAGTCAACGCCGTCTCCTCGTCCTGTTTCAACATCCTGCGCATGCTACGGAAGATCTTCCGGTGGACCCTCACCGAGACCAGGAAGACGGTCACCCAGGCCCTTGTCACCAGCCGACTGGACTACGGCAACGCCCTCTACGCCGGAACCACCGCCAAGCTCCAGAAGAGACTCCAGCGGATACAGAACGCCTCAGCCAGACTCATCCTCGACATCCCCCGTAGCAGCCACATCTCCGGACATCTGAGAGACCTGCACTGGCTCCCCGTCAACAAGAGAATCACCTTCCGTCTCCTCACCCACGCACACAAAGCCCTACACGACCAAGGCCCGAGCTACCTCAACAACCGCCTCAACTTCTACGCTCCCAAACGCCAACTCCGATCAACCAGCCACGCCCTCGCCACCGTCCCCCGCATCCGAAGAGCGACAAGAGGATGAAGGTCCTTCTCCTACCTGGCCGCCAAGTCCTGGAACTCCCTCCCTCCCGACCTGCGCCTGACCCAAGACCACCTCTCCTTCAGGAAGAAGCTCAAGACCTGGCTGTTCGAGCAGTAGCGGCACCCCCCCCCCCCAAGCGCCTTGAGACCCTCCGGGTGAGTAGTGCGCTTTATAAATGGCTTTGATTGATTGATTGATTGATTGAGGAAGGCATACCGTTGCTTTCCCTGAGCCGTATTAGTTCCAGGGGACTCAATCCCCAGGACCAAAATATAAATAAAAGTAGAGGGGGACCATGTGCACCCCCTCCTCAAACATTTATAGGCCCTGGGGACCTCATCCCCTAGGTTTAAAAGGGGAGCGGGACTGTGCGCCCCCTCCCCGAGCCTATGTTGGCCCTGAAGACCCCATTCCCTATTCCCCCATCAGTTATCCCTCTCGCACTCATCGCAGACAGCCAGAGCAGCGAGACGCCCTGTTCTCTTCGTCCCTGATTTTCTAAATAATGTACTGGGTCTGAACTTAACTATATTCTCCGGGAGCGAGTCACATGCTAAAATAAACACAGCTGTCCCGGCAATTCAAACCTACTAAACAGCACTTGACAAGTCTCATGAGCGATTCGTTTATGCTCTATACCGGGTGAATTCGTCCACCCACAGCTGCTTTTTGATTTCTCATGCCAGCATTTCGCCTCACGGATTATTGCTCACCAAATATGTCCTGATGATGATCTCGAACAATTGAGATCGAAACTCCGTTGACCTCTTACAACATAAACTCTTCCTATTGTATAAAAAGTTTTGTTGAAGAGTTTTCTACAACTGTTGTCGATGCGATGTCGTAATTTTAAACCTCACTATCACTTTGCACGTCACGCCTCTTTCACTTATTGTGTAAGCACCTGAATACTACTATAGTGGAAATAAATGTTTCACATGAACTGTGTTTTGTCCCGATGTACATTATTTTTGCTCCCTTAAAGAAAATTAATTTTCAACTCTCTAGTCATAGTGCTCTCCCTAGGATCACTTTATAATTGGACGTTTTTTGACCACACCAGAACCATTGTTCTTCTACCTCAGTTATATGTGGGAGCACAGGCGCCAGCCCAGGGCACCCGCTGAACAACATGTTGAGGGCTGCAAGGTGAGCCTCAAGCCTCCATCGGACTCCCCACATGATGCGAGAGTCGGCATTGCTCCCACCCAGAGGGAGCAGCTATTTATGCTGCTCCCTTCCGGTGAGAATAATATATGTTCTGTTCCCCTGCTGGCATCAGCGTGGGCAGAAAAACAGAACACAAGTCTGCTTCCAGTCAGCTGGAGCATTTTTAAGCTCCCGCCGGCTGGGAACAGACTTAGGGCCTGATTTAGATCTTGGTGGATAAGTTACTCCATTACAACGGTGACGGATATCCAATTTGCTGAAATATAAATCCCATTATATCCTATGGGATTTACATTTCGGCTGATGTCACCGTTGTGATGGACTAACCCAAGATCTAAATCACTAAATCAACCCCCTAGTGTTTGCTCCCGTTTGGCAGGAGATTTAAAAATGCTGCCCCCAGAAGGGAGAAAACACGCATTTTCCTGCCCACGGTAGTGCGGGCAGGGAAACTACTCTGTCCCCTCAACACATTAAGTGAGCTAGCCCTGGGGGATGGGGTCCCCGTGCTCATTTAAGTCTCAGGAAGGGGGGCCGCATGCCCTCTCTCTTTTAACTAAACTGATGGCAATGGGGGATAGGGTCCAGTGGGCCTTTTTAAGCTCAGGAAGGGATGTGGCGACCCTCAATAAATATCTTGGACCTTGGGATGGGCTTCCGAGGGCTGAAAACGGCTCGGGAGGAGGGGTCTTGCACTCCCCTCCCCATTATCACATGGCAACGCACATCGCAGGGATACGCTTGATCCCATCTTCACTGGCAGCGAAAGAATCAAGTGCCACAATGTGGCAGAACACACCTGGACCATCCACTCCAGTGTCCACTTCACCATCACAGGGCACAACACCGTGGGAACCAGCTTCAAACCACCCAGCACAGCATGGTGCAACTGGAAGATGATCTCAGAGGAGAGCTTAAACAACGCTCTCCACTCCAACCGCCATGACAAAGCTCCCCACCTGGAAAAGGCCATCACTAACTACTCGGACTAGATTACTTACTGTGCTGACTCAGTCGCCCTCGCCAAGCTGACCAATATCAGAGGATCCGCAAAGAGTGCCAACTGGTTCAATCCAGAATTCCAGACCTCAAAACACAACTGTCGTCGGCTAGAAAGATGATGGCGCACCAGCAAGGACCCAGAACACTACACCTCCTTGAGGACAGCGATCAACCATTACCACCTCCTACTTAAAGAGCCAAAGAAGAGCGTCATTACATGCAGCATAGAAACAAGCTCAAACCACAGAAAAGAGATCTTCGCCATCGTTAGGGAATTTTCCAACCCAGCGGCCATTGAAAATATCATCACTCCCTCCCAGGAAGTATGCAACACACTTGCAGACTACTTTCACGAGAAGATCACCGTCATCTACTAGGACTTCAAACCTCAGCTCTGTGCCAGTGACAGCCTCAACCGCCTCACGCCCACAGATACAAACCCGACCTCCGACTCACTGCCTAACTGCGCAAGACACCACCTCCATCATGAACTCTGGGCACTCCGGGGCACCCACCGAACCATGCCCCCACCACATCTTCAACCTTGGGAGCAAGACAATCAGCTTAGAGCTCACAAACCTCCTGAACAGATCCATCACCATGGCCTCCTTCTCTGAAGTGTGAAAACACATGGAAGTGAAACCACTCCTGATGAAACCGTCTGCAGACCAAGAACAACTGAAGAACTATCGGCCGATAGCCCTGCTCCTATTCCCGGCCAAAGTCCTCAAAAAGGCAATCAACAGTCAGTTGCCAATGGCCTGGAACACAGCAACATTCTGGACTCCCCCAATCCAGCTTCCGAGCCAACCACAACCCGAGACCACCCTGATAGCAGCCACTGATGAGTCAGAGCCCTCCTGGACAATAGTGAGACTGCGGCTCTCATTCTTCTCATCCTCTTAGCTGCCTTCAACATGGTCTCCCATCAGATCCTGATCAACAGGCTCCATCACATCGGAATTCAAGGAGATGCCCTCTAATAGAAAATCTGACTAGAAAATAGCGCATTATGCAAATGAGGTAGTAAAGAGTGGAACCTACAGTACTCAGATCTTTAAAAATCTGCAGAGCTCTGCTTGTAACATTAACACTTCTTATAAGCCATTTCCACTGCAAATAGATTCCACATCTCACAACTAGTTCGAAAACCAGTGTCAATAGTGCATGAGTCCTAATTTGACCCTTTACAGAACTTTCTTGCCTCCTACTTATCGTACAAACACATACCCTCTTTCTGCTTCAAAGAAATCAATTTCATGTCGTGCATAGCAATACTGATATATTGTACAATTTTTAGGGTTGTTAACTGGCATTCCTTAGTTGAAGTTGTTTTGCAAAATGTTCTCGCCTCTTGAGGACAGCCCCCACCATTATCCAACATTGCTTCCGTTCAACACGGCATTGTGCTAGGGTGAGCACCCATGCAAACCCTGGCAGCATTAGAACTGTTTTGTGAATAAACAACAACCAGGCACTGCCTCCATTTTTAGGCAGTGGCCTTACCTCGGGGTCATATCATTTTGTTCATTAGATCCAAATGTGCAGTCGGCGCACGTTCTTTTATGCATAACTCCCCCAAACCTGTAATGCAAAAAACGCCCAACCTCTGGGGTCGGGGTTCGTGTTCGGGCATCACTGCAAAATATTTCCAAGGAAAACATTCCTATATCCAGAAGTGTAAAAATGAGCTACACCATCCGGTTCCCAGGTAACAACTGTTTTATTGCAGTGGAGAGTCCATAATCATGATACGTTTCAACCCCACTCCGGGTCTTGATCACATGAAAATACAGAGTGGTCAGTTGCTCTTCTTTTAAAATATAAAGTGCATAAACAATGAAAAAGGACTTCAGGTAGAACTTTTTGGGCAGAACCAGAATGATGGTAATTACACCGAAATAGCACATTATGCATCCTGGTTTTTCCAAAATGTTTCACCTGAAGTCCTTCTTCATTGTCTGTACACTTTATGGACCGGATGGTGTGGCTCGTTTAATAAGTGTTAATGTTACAAGTGGAGCTTTGCAGATTTTTGAAGATTTTGAAGAGTTAAGAAATGTACGTTCCACTCTTTACCACTTCATTTGCATAATGTGCATAAAGGGAAAAAAGCTCCATGGGCCAGTCAGAACACTGTTTTTAAACTGGCACTACCATGAGACTTTTGTGAGACTCTCGCGTACCCAACCGTCCAAATATACAAATATTGTTAAACCTTAATTGCTAAAAAAACTACTGAACGGATTAATATCGAAGCACAAAAGCACAATTTGCGCACAATGATCTAGGTTCCTGCCAAATTCAGTGCAAATCCGTTTAGCAATTTTTGCAGTAGTGCTTCTTAAAGAAGTCTATGGAAAATGCATGGGGTTTTTGCGCATTGGGACACTCCCTTTCTTCTCAGCCCATGCTTGCCGGAGAACCCCAAAACTTTCCATGCATAAACTAGGCAAAAAACACCACCTTTTTTGGAAAGCTTTGTGGTGATTCGTCAAACGGTGTCAAACTTATTAGCAACACAAAAAACCCATTTCCTATGGAAGCACCAACTTAAGTATAACTACCCAATGGTGACCTCACCGGCTAATAAATAATATATATATATATATGTATAGATATCTATATATCATGTGATCAAGATCGCAGTTGGCGATCAAAACGCTTCATGGCAGGCACTATGCCTGGAACACTTGGGAGGTTTTTTTCATGGAGAATAAATCACTGCTTGGATAACCAACATTTGGAGTCTGCTGCATTTTTCCTCGTGCGCTGTGGTCCCTACCTGGGCAGTCCCATCGTGGGTATTGACGGGCCGGGACTTTGCTGTTATATATATACAGATTTATATCGATATATATATAACACACACCTCGTTTGCTTGCAAAAAGAGTCCTTCCACTCTAGGGAGGGCCGAGCAATGAACCTTTATTTTAAATGCAGTTACCCCGAGAGACGCGGTTCAGCATAGGAAATTCTCAATCTGGAATCACATGGTTTGCTTATTAATTTAAAAGTTGTGAGTTAAATCGCCATACTTGTAGGCATAAAGTCAAGGTAGATGGAAATTGTCCAGAGTGCCTGGTGAGTATTCAGGTGTCCACTTAGTGCGCATTACAGGCAAACAAGTTTAAAAGTTCTTTGTTTTTACAAACAGCATTCACTCGAAAGGACAAGCACTCGCAGGTAAAAGCGTAGACAGCGTTACTTTTTATGGGGACTGAGTCTGCATGAGCTGCTCTTGCCGTGTTAGTGATACCTACCTGCAAGTGCTTGTCCTTTCGAGGGGTAACTCTTTTTTCTGCACATAATGTGGTCGGCCCAAGCGATGGATTAAGCACCACCACAAGACCCCGGCGGGTCCGTTACAGCTTATTTGGCCAGCGAGAACGGAGCAGGAAGGCGCTCTATGGAATTGAGGACGACTCTGCATGACGCTGTTTTGCCTCCAGAACAGAACTTTACGTGTGATGCGACGGTGGTGATCCACATGGGTGTTATTGCACTACCAGTCCCACAATGCAATTCGATTATTCACCTGATGTTTATCATGGAAATAAAAGAAGGGAATACACTGGTGATGTACTGTTTGCCGTCATTTCACTTGAAGCTGTCCATGAAGAAGGGCGTGCTGCCTGAAACGCGTAGACAGTGTTATTTTTGATGGGGACTGAGCGCATGAGCTGCTCTTGCCATGTTAGCGATACCTACCTGCGAGTGCTTGTCCTTTCGAGGGGCAACTCTTTTTTCTCATGCTTTTCAGAAATGAGACTGCACTCGGCAGCAGGTAGGTTGAAAACGTTTGTTTTGCAAAAGCATCCGGCTTCCCATCCCCATGTGAAAATCCCTGGCCTTACGCGTTTCGAAGCGTCTTTGCTTCTCATCAGAGGCAGTGTCAGTAATCAGTTCAAACAAGGCTCCCACATTCCCCTGTGCGCTATTTCAGCATTTTCTGGCTTCCGGTGTGCCTCTGTGATAGCAGTCATTGAATAGTGCACGCTGGGACATGTAGTACTTTTCGCCAAATTTTGAACCCTCCAGTGGGTTTTGATTGCTGCAACGTAATTTGGGACATAATTTTTCTCCGCTTGCCAGTGAACTCCAGAATGGGACTTCACATGCCTGAATAGATCGCCTGCTGTGCTCCTACAAAGATGATTAGTTCACTCTTGCGAGTCCTTGATTGGTTGTAGGCAGTGCGTCGTCTCCGAGACCTAGGAGCAACGCGTTTACGTAATCACCACTAGTTTCCCAGATATGAAACCGCACTCCGCAGTGTGTGTATATATATATATATATTCACTGAAAAAAACATAGGTTTCAGGCACGTTATAGTTAGGAATTAGCATTTAAAAAACTTAGAAATTCACTGAAAAAACCATAGGTTTCAGGGGCGTTATAGTTAGCTTGACTTTTCACTTGTACAAAACCATTGAAATTCCCCCGTTATAGTTAGTTCAGCTAACTATAACTCGCGCGCCCGCAATGCACTGCTGATGACGTCACATATTACATCACTAATGACATGGTCAGTGACATCACTCATGACATCACTGATGACATCTCAAATGACATCACTGATGACATCACTGATGACATCATCCAGTGAATGTGTGTTTTTCTGAAAATTACATATGTTTTATATATGTATATCTCAAGGTCGATGGAAGAATAAATGGGTATACAAGTGTCTAAATGGATGATTTGTTTTTGAAAAATTGATTGTATAACTGACTGATAAAGTGTATCTTAGTGAATACATGGCTTAGTGAGTAATGTTTAAATATGTAAATATCTGTATCAGTCTCTCACTTTGTGTATAAGTGGCTGCATGGGTTGGTGAGTAGCTACATGAGTGTCTATATAGGTTATTAGTTGGTTTTTTGAGTATCAGTATGAGTGTCTCAGTGTCTGTATGGTTCGGTGGGGGGTATTACGTAGTGCATAGGTGCATGAATGAGTGACTCACTGTTTGTATGTGTTGAAGACAGCATGTGTGCAGGACTGTATGGGTGGATGAGTGTGTGCATGGGTGTGTTAGTGAGTGAATGACTGTCTCAATAGTGTCTTTATGAGTAACTACATATGTTTTAAACTAGTATATGTGACTATTGGTGTATATAAGTGAGTATATGTGAGAGTGAGAGATTGAAAGAGTTCCTGTATGAATAAGTATGTGTTTCTATAAGTGATTGTTTAAAAGACTAAGTATGTGTAAGTTTCTGTAGAAGTAAGTGTGGTGGTGTGCGTATAACTGTATATGCAAGTAAATGGATGTTTGATTCTTTATTAGCATGAGTGACTATGTGTGTGAGTAACTCTATGGATGAGTGGCGCTGTGTAACAGGATGTATAGGTGTATGAGTACATATGATGAGTGAGTACATGTATGAGTGACTGTATAGGACTGTTGGTGAATGTGTATGTGGATCTTAGAATTACTGAATAGGTTGTTGTAACTGATATTGGTATGTCCATTGTTTTGAAAATTTTAGTTTCTATTTTTGAATGTGTGTATCAAAGGTTATATTAGGGGGAGAGGAGGTCTGCCACTCTATCACAAGGATGATGTCATCAGTGATGTCATTTGAGATGTCATCAGTGATGTCATGAGTGATGTCACTGACCATGTCATGAGTGATGTAATATGTGACGTCATCAGCAGTGCATTGCGGGCGCGCAAGCTATAGTTAGCTGAACTAACTATAACGGGGGAATTTCAATGGTTTTGTACGAGTGAAAAGTCCAACTAACTATAACGCTCCTGAAACCTATGGTTTTTTCAGGGAATTTCTAAGGTTTTTTTAAATGCTAATTCCTAACTATAACGTGCCTGAAACCTATGGGTTTTTCAGTGAATTTCAAAGGTTTTTTAAATGGTAATTTCTAACTATGCCTACAGAGATAGGACATGTGAAGAAAGAAGAAAAAACGCACAGAAAGAAAAAAAAGAAATGCAGAAAGAAGGAAAAGAAGTCCTCAAAGACGAAGAAAAGTGCAGGAAGAAGGATAACGTGCAGAAAGAACAAACAGAAGAGCACAAAGAAGCATTGTTGCAAAATCATCCTGTACCCTCAACTTTTTCAGATGGATACTGGTGGTAACTGAGTCTGACTAACCAGTCCTAGAGCCAGTGCTATATTAAAAGTTACTCAGAATACAGTGAAAACACCTACATACACTAGGGAACACTATGCGTTGGGCTCCCCCTGTGATCAGCATGACCTCCTCTGTAAGCCCCTAGTATATAATAGGGCAGGATTAAAACTACCTCTTAAAACGCACCACAGGGCGTGTTTGCACACGTCACCTCAGGCCCCGTCCCCTCACTTCCCCACTGTGTAAACACGCCCAGTGGCAGTTTTAAGTTGGGAGATTAAGTCCCCTTGAATCCTGAGGGTCCCTAGGGTCCAACTAGACCACTAGGTACCTCCAGTAAGCGCCACAGAGCTGCGTTGCAGAGAGGTGTAAAAAGTGGCACGGCCTGGACCACCTCTCTGCAACGCAGCTCAGTGGCGCTTACTGGAAGCACCTGGTGGGCTAGTTAGCCCCCAGGGGCCCTCAGGATTGAAGGGGAATTATTTTCCCAACTTAAAACGCGCCATAGGGCGTGTTTGCACACATCACCCCAGGCCTCGCCCCCTCCCTTCACCACTGTGTAAACACGACCTGTGGCCGTTTTTTAAGTTGGGAGATTAAGTCCCCTTGAATCCTGAGGATCCCTAGGGGCAAAATAGCCCACTAGGTACCTCTAGTAAGCGCCACAGAGCTGCGTTGCATAGAGGTGTAAAAAGGGGCGTGGCCTCAGAACACCTGTCTGCAACGCAGCTCCCTGGTGCACACTGGAGATACCTCTTGTGCTAGTTGGCCCTCAGGGACCCTCAGTATTGAAGGGGAATTAATTCCCCAACTTACAACTGGCCAGGGGGCGTGTTTGCAGAGTGCTGCAAGGAGGGGGCGTGGCCGCCGGCGCGATGCCGGTCTTTTATTTATTTTATTTTTTTAAGAAGGAGGGCTGTGTGGCCCCCCTTTTTCTAATTTACTGGCCCCGGGGACCCCAACCCCCGGGTCATGGCCTTTTTTTTTTTTTAATTCTTTGGGAGGAGGCTGCGTTGCCCCCCTCCTCAGGCCACTTATGGCCCGGGGGACTCCATCCCCCGGGGCGACCTTTGTTTTTTATTATTTAAAAAAAATATATATTTATAGAAACACCTAGGACAAACTGTATCTACCTATCACCATGACGATTTGCGTGATATTCATTAAAAGGCGACTATGCATAGAATGAATCCACATGGAATGTATTTACACCGCTAGTGAAGGTCTGACGTGTCTGACGCCCTACCGTGCCTAATCCCGGCACCCCCGCCGGTGGGTACTCTCCAAGTAGACACCCTTGTCGTTTATTTATACAAACATGGGTAGCTATTGACGGGCACATTTAATATACACGCACACCAAGCCATTCAAAGGGGATTCGACAAAAATTCGACCAAACTATGCAAGAAACTCCCCTCACGGTTAATAAAATACACATCCACCGCCGGATGTGTAATACTTTTTATTTTACTCTCTGGAAAGGAGACGAACATCACTTGAGAGTCACAGCGTGCTCCTGGCTGAGCCCAATGCTGTGTTACACCCACCAGTGCCCGCCGAGTGCCTCACACCTCTGTGTTGTATTCCACCAGCTAGTGCGTATGCTATGACACTCTCTAGCCCATGTGCACTGTAACACCACCCCGTGAATATGTCATGCCACACTTGCCTTCGCACGGGTTATATTGCCCGATCTAACGTGCCTTCCTCGATGCCTATGTTATAACGCACAGCGCTATGCCATACGTATTACAATCTGGGATCCATATCTTTGTCAAAGTGCATATGCAACGTTACACTCCCCAGCACATATTTTATATTACAACTTTAGAGACTAGTTAGGTTACACAACACTGCCCTGTGCATATTACACTCCAAGGCGCATATCGCATAGCACGCGCTAGTGCCTGTGCTATCTCGAGCTCTCCATTGAATCTGTCATTGCGCACAATGTATTGCATATTATATTTCACGCCCGGTTCATCTTATATCACACTTTTTGGTGCATAGTTTAAACCATATACTATATCTAGTTTTCATTTTCAATCGTGCTCTCAGGACTATGTTCTATATAACACGGCGTCCACCTACCCTTTTCACGGGCATTACATTTTATGATGGGGGGTGGAGGGTCAGGGGGTGTTTCTGCCAAGTGAGCCCAGAGTCACAGTCACAAACGTTCTCTTCTTCCTGAATAAAAGTGAGATTATGCTGCATACTTGTTCATATTTTAAGTAGTTCGCACAGACACACATTTTAAAAACAATAAAGTTCCTAATACCCACCTTCTCTGAACAGTTAGCTTGCTGCCCCATCCACCTCCTCCCTATCCTCTGTTGTCTGAATCCATGGACTAGCCTCCTCCCTCCTGCCATGCATGGTCTGATGTGCTGCCACTGCCCTCCATTTAGCATGATGTACCAGTCCACTCCTCCTGCCCTCCATTGCCCAATTCTATGGCCCATCATTGACCTCCTGCTTAGCCTCTGTGCTTAGCTTGCTGCCCCTATTCTCCTTCCCCCTGCCCTCCGATGTCTTTGTGCATGCCCCTGCTCCATCATTTTTTGCCCACCATGTTCCATGGACCTGCCACTCCTATCTACTCTGAGTGTTCTGTTGAGCTGCCACTCCCCTCCCGCCGGCCTAGCATTGTCAGATGACTGTAACCTGTCCCTGCCACCTCCACCCTGCCTGTCCACATGCCATGCCCCTATCCCCTTCCTCCTGTCCTCCATAGTCCATTTTACTGCCACACCCTTCTGCCCTCCCTGGTCTGTTGTGCTGCAACTGCTCCTCCTGCCTGCCCCGCGCGGTCTGTTGTAAGGCCCCTTCCCCTGAACTCTCTTGTCTGTGCCCAGGTCCTGACCCTCCCTTCGATCCTCCATGGTCCTTTGAGCATGCCCCTGCACCCTCCTTCTTGCCCATCATAGCCATTGTGCTGCCACTAACCCTCCCGCTTGCCATGCATGGTCTTCTGTGCTGCCATGGCCCCTCCCACCTTCCCTGTGTGGTCAGCTAGCTGCCCCTGACCCCCTCCCACCTTCCCTCCATGGTCTGTGTGTATGCCATCATAGTCTCATTGTTACTCTCCATGGTGTGTCTTGTTTCTAGTGCCCATCCTGCCTGGCCTCCATGGTCATCTTGCTGCTCCTGCCCCGCCACCTTGCCCCCAGCCCTCTGTTTCCATGTGTAGACCCCTATTCCCTCCCTCCTGGCTTGTCTGTTCCATTGTAATGCCCCTGATCCATCCCTCCTGCCCTTTATGGTCTGTTATGCTGCAGCTTTCTCTCCTGTCTGTCCATTATGGTCAGCTAGCTACCATTGCCTCTTTCCCATCTGTTCTCTGTTGTCCATGTGCATGGTCCTGTCCCCTCCCTATTGCTTTCTATGGATTGTTGTGCTGCACTCTCGTCCGGCATGCGCTGTGCGGTGTATTGTGCTGCTGCAAACCCTGATGCCTGCCCTGTAGGGTCAGTTTGGTGCACCTCTCCATGTCCCTCCTGTCCTCTGTTATCCGAGTCCATGTCCCTACCCCAATTCCTCCTGCCTACCATGATCCAATGTACCATACTTGCGAACATTTTGAACTTGGTAAGAGGAAGATTTAGAAAAAAAACTGGGGTATTGATTTTCCCCTTTGAGTTACATTGAAAAAGAGGAGATTGTAGACAGGAGACAGATCAAATAAAGCCCATTTGAGCTTAAAAACATTGGACGTTTCCTGGCTGAAACGGGTCTGTTGGCATGTATGGTTGTACTACCACTTCCTCTTACTTCTGCCCACAATGGTCTATTATATTGCCACAGCCTCTTTTGCCAGTCCTGTATTGTTGGTTTGTTGCCCCTGCCCCCCTTTCCACTGCCCTCCATAGTCTGTTGTGTTGCCACTGCCCTTTCTGCCTGCCCAGTGTGGTCAAATTGTTGCCTCTGCACTCTCCTACCTGCCTTCAATTTTCAGAGTCCATGCCCTTGGCCTCTGCCTCTCAACCCCAATGAACAACTAGATTGCTAACATTCTATATTTATTACAAAAGTGTGGAACGCCTGACGTCATCTTGATGTAATCAAAACTGTAATACCTAGAGTATTTCTTTTAGAAATTACATATATGAAGGGTCTTATTTGCATCAAAATTATGGTTAGTGCTCTAAAAAACTAAAATGAGGACATATTTTCTGAGTTTTCAAATAGCGACAAAGAACTTTTAAATTATTTGTAATCTTTATGTTTTTTTATCCACTTGACCACTTGATTAAATGTTGCACCTAGGGGAGAGGATGTGGTGTTACTTCCAGAGCTGCAGACTTTGCAACTGGGGAACCAGGTTGGAGTTTCTGCTTCAGCTCAACATTCTGTGATTCTGGTCAAATCACTTAATCTCCTCATGTCTACAACCAAAATGAATTTGATCTTGTGTGATGTAACCAATGCTCATGTAAAGCGCTCCAATACCTGACAAGTCTGCACTATATACAACTGCAAATACACAAAATAAAGTGTTTTTCACACTTCTGTCATTGGGCTACATGTGGGCTACATCTGGGTGATATTTGTGCTGCATTTGGGCTCTTTTGTCTCTGGTGGCCATCTTGGGAGATTTATTTGTTATGAAGTTTCCTAATTTCCTCATTTACTACAGTCTCCTCAGTAGGAAATACTTTCAGTTTTTTACTTTGATTCCATCAAGAAGGCATTCAGATGTGTCACACATTTGCCATAAATTCAGAATGTTAGCACTCTAGTTGCTTATTAGATCACTATAGTAAAGCTACTGCTCACCAGGGAAGTCTGCTACTGGTATTGAAAGTGCATGTTTCAGTCCGCATGTCAGAATTTTTTAATGAAATAGAAGAGGATTTGAGAAGTCACTCAAAATGTGCCCTAATTTTTCTTTCTGCAGCCCTAATCATACTTTCTATGGCAAAATGAACCCCCTCATTTTGTTCCTTTTTAAATTAAATGTTTTAAGAGTTACCACTTTATTCCAACCAAGATAGCTTCAGGTGTGCCATACGTTTGTCATAAGTAGGACTGTTAGCGCTCTAGTTGTTCTTTAGAACACTCTGGGAAGCTGCAGTAGAACACAAAGGAATCAACTGACAGTCTCTGCCCTTGTTGGATGTATATGTTTTACTGAGAATGTCAGACTTCATTCCCACATGACTGAGAAAGAAAATATGAATTTACAGAAAATATGCTCTCAGTTTAGCTTATAGATCATCTTCCAAACCTCTGTGGGAAAAGCATTAGAAAATAGTTTTCTCTCAAACATGATTCATGATATCACAGCAGAAGGCTTTTTCACATGGTAAAATCACCTTAGAACACACCACAATTCCTAAAATGAGTATGGTACCATCAACAAATGATTTATAATATAACTAAAGTCTTAAAACCTTCTATTAACTGCAATGCTTTTTAATGAGGTGCTATCATGTATATTGGTCCCAAGATGGCTGCCAACACTTCTTGGATGAAGTGCTGACAGCCAATCAGATCTCACGATGAGATGTGTGGTTAGGCTCCGCCCAGATATATATGTGATTTTACTTTTGATTTTCTCAGGAACTACTGAACCGATTTACACCATTTAAGCAAAAGGCATGAGTCTGAACTGAGGACTACCTCTTTGCCAAATTTGGTGTAATTCCGTTCAGCACTTCGGGCTGTAGCTGCGTCAACAGGTCCTATGGGAAAATGCATGGGGAAAACGCGTTTTGGGACCCCCCTTTTTTCTCGGCCCGCTTGACGAATCACCGTGAAACTTTCAGGATAGGAGCGGACCGGAGCTGGCCAAAAGTTTGGAAACTTTTGCGAAGATTCATCAATCGACGCCAACGTTATTCCAAATAGAATGTGTATATATATATATATATATTTATTTATTTATTTATTTAAGCAAATTCTTTCGTTCCAAGGAAAAAAGGAGAAGACCGGCACTCTAGAGGTTTGTTCCACTCTAATTTCTTTTCTTTTACAGTGATGGCATTATCTACGCATTTCAGCTGCCGCCCGCAGCCTTGGTCAAAATATTCAGCCACATTTTTTTCTTTTTTTAAATACATGCATCTTTACCAGAGAAAGGGAGGGCAAAGGACAGGAAATTAACATAGACAGAGGACATTTCCCAGTGTGAACGTGAGGTATTCGGGTTGAAATATTTTGGCGCCATCTTGGAACATGTTCATTTTGTTTACATTGCCCCTTATATAGTAAAATACTTCCACATTCCTTTTCCATGTAATTAAAACTTTCCGCAAAGGATTCATTTTGATCTTACTTTGTAAACAGATTTAAAAAGGAAACTGCATTATTACATTCTTGATATGCTATTCTAAAAAACAAATTTAAAACTTGTAATTTAAGAAGTAGAAATGGGACAGTTCCCCTTTCTCATAAAGTGCTTTAGTGCTTCGAATTCAGAAACATTTATATTGCACATATTAGAGACATTTTTTCTATATAATATCACAGCATTCAAATACATTTTCTCTTATCTATGCTCAATGTATCAGAAAACATCAGGAGTGTGAGCTTGTATTATTAGGATCTGGATGGGAAGAAAAAAATATCAAATCCCGTTCTCAATAAAGTGCTTTAGTGCAGATTGTTCCTTAAGCTGCCTTAGTTTTTACACTTAGTTTCTTATAGTGTTAACCTCATTTTCATACCTCTCGTATATAAAGTGCTAGTGACTAATTAATGTATCTATTTCATACATATGTACCTCTTTTTGTTTCTTTTTCTTTATATTAATTTTTTTCCTCTTATTGTAAATGCTAGTGCTTTCTAAAATACTAATATTAATAAAGTGAAAGTGCTGTGCTAATATGAATAAAGTGCTAGTGCCAATATCCTTCACCTAAAAAAAAGAATGTATTGAAAATGAAGATTGGCTTCCTTGAATGTGCAGTTTCTACACATATTTAATAAAGACATGTGAACAAATCCTCGTCAACGTTCAGTCTATTTGGCTCCTTGCTGTCTAATTCTAAGATATAATAGGTTTCCAGTTTCCATAACTCTTTTTCCCTATTGTCCCCCCTTTTCTTTTTGGGTACTTCGGCTATACAGCTGTAATGCATTATTGTAGGGTCACTTTGATGCTTCTTTTCGAAGAGCCTAGCCACAGAGTAGCTTGATTGTTAATACCTGTGTTGCAGGATCCTTTCATGGGCTGGTAACGTAGTACTGCCTACATATGTTTTTTCACATGGGCACGTTAAAATGTAAACTACAAAATTTGATTTGTAGATTAAAAATCCTCTTACCTTTCCAGTTTTGTTATAAACTGTTTTTAAAATTTGATAGATTTTCCCCATGATGGCAGGCTTTACAATTCAAACATGTTTTTAAACCTTCTCTCTGTTGTAGCCAGGTTTGTCTACAAGTACTCTCCCTATATTCACTTGTCACCATATGATCTCTCAAGGATTTAGATTTTTTATAGGTTATTTCTGGATACTATTATAGGGTCACATTTAATAAAGTGACAGTGCTTTTTTCTAAATTAACCTCATTTCTTCATGTTTTGTGTTATACGTTGTTATAAATCTATGTGTTTTCTCTTCCTGACTATGTTTATTTTTCTTTACAGCTGTTTTGGATGGCTCAAATAACAATTTCTCTCTAAATAACATCCTAGCTTTTTGGGAGGCATTTTCCAAGATTTTAGTTGTATAGCCTCTCTGCAAAAACCTGGTCATCATTTCCTTTACCACACTTATGTAATCTTCCATAGTACTGCAAGTTTTCGTGCCCTATGAATTCACCAAATGGAATGCTTCTAATAAGGGGGGTTGGAAGTGAGCTGGCCGCATGAAGTCTCGTATTTCCAGCCGTGGGCTTCCTAAAAACCGTGGCTTCCAACCTATCACCCCTCACCAGCACTCTTACATCTAGAAAATCGATAGTACTTTTACTGTGGTGCCCTACAAAATTCAGGTTCAGCATATTCTTGTTTAAGTCATCGATGAATAAATCCCCATCTAGTTCTGTGCCCTGCCACTGCACAAAAACATAATCGATTAATCTTAGCCAGATTAGAACATTTCCTGCCCAGTGTTCCAATTCCGGCCCACCGAGCCCCAGCTCCTCCCACCAGCCAAGATGTAAATTGGCATAACTGGGGGCGAAGCAGGTGCCCATCGCCATCCCCTGTCACTGTTGGAACAACTCATTACCGAACATGAAAATATTCCTAGTAAGGCACCATTCCATCATTTCTACCAGCATGGCACTGTGTGCTGCAAATCTGGTTTTGTTTAAAAAAAATACCGTGTAGCCCTCAGGCCATCCAAATGCCTTATGCTTGTATTGAGGGTTGAGATATCTAAAGTAACCAATACCATGTTGTCATCCCATCTTACATCGTAAATATGTTTAAGATAACCAGCCAAGTCTCCTATATAAAATGGAAGTGTTTTCACAATAGAATTTAGAAAAAAATCAATATATTTGGAGGTATTCTCAAATATGCTGTTGCAGGAAGAGACTATCGGTCTATCTGGGGGGGGGGGTTAAAAATATCTTTGTGAACCTTGGGTATCATATAGAACACCGGAGTTACCGGGTTTTCTTCTTTGATGAATTTATACTCGTCTCAGCTCAATAAGTTCTGTTCTTTCCACTCCTTCAGTCTCTCAGAAAAAAGAAGGATCACACTTTCATACTCTGTAGGTGTAATTCTTTTATAGCATTCTGTGTTATTAAGTTGTTTTAAAGCTTCCTTTTTAGGTCTCATCTACGCAGCGCGCATGCACTGCATAGGCAAAAGAAATGTAGTCATCAGCACAGCTTTTCAGCCAAAACTGTGCACGCGTTCCATTGCCTTCAATGGCAACGTGTGCACGTTTGGCGATTCCCTTGTGGGAGCGAGCTTTGGCAACATATGTTTACTAGCTCTCGCTGGAAACATATGTTTTCTCGCTCCCGCAAGAGAAGCACAAGCCCCCTCCTCCCTCCCCTCCCCCTGCTGCCTCTTTTCAGCGCGAGGCACCGCGCTTGTTTTTTAACTGTGACTGCTTTTACAAAATGCTATTTGTAATGTGAATAATACGATGAAATTAAAATAACATTATTTTAACCGAGGTTGTGACTGTAATAACACAAATCAAATATTTGAGTTGATTTGAAAAGACGTATGGTGGTTAAAAATACTTCTTCGATCACACCTTGGCTGTTGGTTGTTTACTAAGAAGCCGACTGCTGCATTCTAAATTTTACACCAGGTGGCGCCATACCCCAGAATATTCATAATACACTCACTGTTGAACACTGCACTAAAGAAAAAACTTCACAACACTTATTGAAAGCACAGAATATATAGCGTTACACAATACCCAAATCCCCTGTTACAATTCTTTAGCTTCCCGTTTCAGGACATCGTCAATTCCTTTTACAAACGGGTGTGTGATCTGTGACTCGTGGTCTTCGTTTAAAAAAATGAACCGACTGAACTCCCCCAAACAGTAGCAGTGATTTGTAAAAGAAACACCCACTAGTGGTTGAACTGATATGGAACTGTATGCAGTTTAAACTCAGTAATGGTGGGAAGCTGTTTCCGGTGCCCACATTTCCAGAGCTGAGTTCTGCACAGCCGGTACAAAAACTTCCCTTGGGGGCCGAGCCAACAGAGGCTGTGTATTTAACCGCAGTCACAGCACTCCAAGCTTGCGATTTCTTAGAATGCTGCTGGTAAAATTCTAGTTGCTGGCAGCACTACCACAAGTTGTCATCAATCACCAGGCATTTGAGGTCAAACCAGGTCTCTGGGCGTAGAATCCCTGTGTTTGGGATATTTTTCAATTGCAGGCAGGTTAGAAAATGTCATACTTTTTAGTGCACCAGGCCCAGTCCTAACTTGCTTGCTGTGAAGTACAATGGTGTAATGAACAATGGAGTCTTGGGTGCTAATTTCCTATTTTACGAAAGTTGCTGTGCTACCTTACATGAAAGTGAGAGAGCTGGAGAGTGCTTTATCTGCAAAGATATGTTGCTTCTGCTCTCTTTACAGACACAACAAGCATTGGCATAGCCAATACGTCTCGCCTTTGGGTCTTTATAAGTGTTTATTTATCCAGCACAATATCCTTGGTGCAACAACATCAACTGTTGCATGGATAAACACTTATAGGGTCCCAAAGGCGAGACCTATTGGCTATGCCAATGCTTGTTGTAAAGGTCCCTCCCCCAAAGGACTACGTTCCCTTCTTTATCCGAGGGTTTCACCAAGATTCCTTCTTCCTTCTTGATTCTTCCCAGGACCTTATGAATTCAAGTCTCTCTGGGATCCATATTTCTTTTTTAATCCCCCATACTTTAATATACCTTCGTAAGTCTCCTACTACTTTTTCAGAGAAAATGTCAAGGTTATCTCTTGCCATTTGGGGTATAAATCTTGATCTTGGACGAAAGGGTGTTTGATCTTCACTATTAAGGGATAATGATGTTCCTTTGCTTATTGGTTCTACTCCCACATCTTCTTCTCCTGGTAGGCTAACATTGTCATAATCATTTACTAAAGACCACATGTCTTCTAGAATGGGGATGTCCGATACAGTTAGGTTATTCTGATTGTCAGGTATAGTGGTGGTCAGATCCGACGTTATCGTGGTGCAAGGGAATTCTTCATTTTATGAGCTTCATCAACTTTAGTTTTTGAATAAATTTAGAAAGGTCCATCCTACTGTTTGCATAATTAAAACCATTTTTATAACAATAGGAAAGTCCTAATTCAAGCACTGCTTTATCCCCGTTCATTAGTTTGATACTGCTCAAATTGATGATCGTGTTGCTCTGTGCTACTTCTTTCCTTTCTGTTTCACATTGGAGCGCATGGATCTCTCTGTTGTTCCTCCTTGTGATCCTCCGATATCCTTGTCCTCCCTGTCTCTGATTCCTCTTCCTCTTCCTCTTGGTCTCTATATATATACATATTACCTGGTGGTGGTCGCCAGTAGGTAGTTATAGGTAGGATGTAGTTTCCATAGGAAGAACATGTTTTCATTTGTCAATAACTTTGACGTTGTTTGATGAATCCTCGTGAAATTTCCATAACTAATACACCAGTCACTTCAGCCGCTGTCTTGAAAATTTTGTGGTAATCCGTCAACTGGGGGGCGAGAAAAAGGAGGCTCCTAAAACACTTTTTCTCCATGTAAATTTCCATAGGAAACTTAAGACACGGCTACTGCCCAAACTGCTGAATGGAATTACACCAAATTTGGCAGAAAGGTAGCCCTTGGTCTAGAAAGTGCCCTTTTTGTTAAATTATGTCAATCTGTTCAGTAGTTGCTCAGAAATTTAAAGAAATTTCCATTTGAATATATAGGGATGATGTAGATACGCCACCCCTTGTGCCTGAGATCTGATTGACTGCCAACACTTCAAACTAGGAAGTGTTGGCAGCCATCTTGTGGCTCGGTTGAACTGAGTCACAAGAAAGAATGTAAAAAAAGAAAAGAGGGCAGGGTAGAAACCCCCTGACCCCTAGGCCTCTTGGTGGGGTCTGACAGGGACCCCCCAGGGTCAAGAAAGCATTGAAGTCCCCTTGGCAATTGAGGGTCCTTGGGGACCAACTACCTCTCCTGTTATCTCAAATAAGTCCCACACTGCGGGATTGCTAAGAGGTCTTCAGAGGCCACGCCCCCTTTATCCACCAATCTGAAAACACAGTTGAAGGTGCACTACTGGTTGGGAGATGAAGTCCACTTTACTCCTGAGGGACCTTGGGGGCTAAGAAGCCCTCTCGGTACTGCCTGTAAGTCCTACACAGAGGTATTCCTGAGAGCTGGTCAGAGGCCCAGCCTCCTTTTTCCAACACTCTGTAAACACAACTGCTAGTTAAAAAACCTTAGAAATTGACTGAAAAAACCAAAGGTTACAGGGACATTATAGTTAGGAAATAGCATTTAAAAAAACCTTAGATATTCACTGAAAAACCAAAGGTTAAAGAGACGTTATGGTTAGGAAATAGAATTTAAAAGAAACATAGAAATTCACTAAAAAAAGCAAATGTTACACAGACATTATAGTTAGGCTAACATTTCACTCGTACAAAACCAGAGAAATTCAGCTGCTATAGTTATTGAGCTAACTATAACTCGCACCCCTAAATGCTCTGCTTATGACCTCACATATTACATAACTCATGACATGGTTAGTGACATCACTCATGACATTGCTGATGACAACTCAAAGGACATCACTGATGACTTCATCCACAGAATCTCTGACGCACACACTAACACCCCCATATAATCATTCATACACCCACTCCAACCACCACAATACCATTCTCTTTTTTTTTTTAAAGATCTTTTTATTGAACAAGATTAAAATACATTGCATTAGTATTGTCCACAGCATGCACACTGGAGTTTCATTTGCATAAATAAGGATAACAGAAGATAGGGTGGGGTGTAACATTGATAAGATGAGGACACACTACCATTCTCAAACCTATTCACAAACCCATACCAGTACTTACAAAGCCACTCACTAATTCATAGATCAACACACACATCCACTCACTCACCCACACAGCCACTCACACACCCACTAACTCACTAATACAGCCACTGACATATCCCCTCATACAGCCACTCACACTGAGTCAGTCATCCAGAGAGCTACTCACACACCTACTCGCTCACCCATACAGTCAATCACACAGCCACTTACTCACCAATACTGTTGCACACACCCACTAACTTACTCATAAATATACTAAAACATTCTCACTCACCTATACACTCACAGACACAAGCACACACTCACCTATACAGCTACTCTCACATTCACTCACTTACCCATACACTCACTCACATACCTCATCACTCACTTATACTGCCTTTCACATACCCAGGTACTCACCCATATTTAACTGACACATTCACTCACTCACTCACTGACAGAGCCACACACACACTCATTCACCCATACAACCCCTCATACACACATACACACAAGGTAACCCACACAACCACTAACTTAACCACTCACTCATTTATACAGGTATTCACACACACCCTCACCCACCCACACAGGTACACAGACAACCAATCAATCACCCATCCAGCGACTCACATACCCACTCACCAACACATACAGCCACTTAGACACCAACTGACAGACTAATACAGACATTTACACAACCTAGTCACTCACCCATAAATTCACTGAGACACCTAATTACTCACTTATACAGTCAATCACACACCCAATGAATCACCCATACAAGCTCTCACACATTCACTGATTCACCAATACACCTTGGTATTTAACACTCAACATTTTTAAAAACACTCACAGTCACCAGATGACGTCTTCAGTGATGTCATCACTGATGTAATTTGAGATGTCATCAGCGATGTCACTGGCTATATCATGATTGATGTAATATGTGAGGTTATAAGCAGTGATATGTGAGGTCATAAGCAGTAGATTGCAGGAGTGCTAGTTATAGTTAGCTCACTAACTATAACTGCTGAATTTCTTCTGGTTTTGTTCAAGTGAAATGTTAGCTTAACTATAATGTCTCTGTAATCTTTGTTTTTTCAGTGAATATATATATATATATATATATATATATATTCACTTAAAAAACCATAGGTTTCACACATGTTATAGTTAGCTGTACATTTCACTCGTAAAAAACCAATGAAATTCCACGTTATAGTTAGATCAGGTAACTATAACTTGCGCGCCCACAATAAACTGCTGATGACGTCACATAGTACATCACTCATGACATGGTCAGTGACATCACTCATGACATCAATGATGACATCTGAAATTACACATTGTGGATTGCGGTCGCGCAAGTTATAGTTACCTGATCTAACTATAACGTGAAATTTCATTGGTTTTTTACGAGTGAAATGAACAGCTAACTATAACATGTGTGAAACCTATGGTTTTTTAAGTGAATTTGCAAGGTTTTGTAAATGATAATTCCTAACTATAACGTGTGTGAAACCTATGGTTTTTTCAGTGAATTTGTACGTTTTTTTAAATGCTAAGTTATGTATTTTTTTTATTTTTTTTCTGGTTTTTCACTATGCGCACACCCTGCGACCGCCAGTAGATAATATATATATATATACATATAAACACGCACTCAGACTTATCTATACACATATATCAAAATGCATGTATTATGTAAAACAAGAATGTAAGAGAAATGTTATTAAATTGTACATTTAACTTGAGGTAGAAAATTCAACATAAATCAAAACAACAAATAAAACAGGGATGTAGCTTCCATTGATGCAGCAGGTGCAGGGCAGTGGCACCGGGGCCCAGAGGCCGTAGGATCCCACTAAACCCTAATTATTTTTGTATTTCACAGTTTGAACAGCGGCCAGGAGGGTTCAATTTCCTTCCTTGCACAAGGGTCCATGACACACTGGCTACGCCACTGGAATCGTAAAACAGAGTGCCTCTATTACATAAGACCGGTGTATTACAAAAACATCTCTCAAACTAAATCACACCACAATACACCTAGTGTGCACAGCATACTTAAAGGAAGTTTTCGAATTACAGGTAATCCGCATGATTCTTGAAGGGTACAGCTGGGTAACAGGGCACCATTCAGCTAGGCCTGCTGGGTCCAGACACCAAACACTGCAAGTGTCTTTCAATAATCTTTTGACGATTGCCTCTTTAAATCTCTGTGCAGGAGAGCTTATTAATTTAATTCAACTATTTTTCTGAAAGATGCTGCGTTGCCAGGCTACAGGATACTTACATGCGTGTACTTCGTTAGATCGTATCTCTGTGTGGAAGACTGCCGCATTTTTATGAGATGTCTCGGCTTCAGGCTGCTGAAACGCCCACAGTAGGGCTCTGGCCAGGCAGCCAGCTGCCCCTCCGTGCCAGCAGCATCCAGACCTGGTGGGAGAGCAGATCGATACTCTCTTTCATATGTTTACTTTCAAAATATAATCTATTGTGTGGATTATGTCTAAACTATCTGGGAGCTGTACAATAAGTGACTCGCATTACACATCACAATACACAGCAAAATTTACATTTAAAAATCTCTTTAAACAAATATGTCACTTAGCTTGAATAGTAAAACACAAAGATTAGTTCAACATGAAAAATGACCCAATAATTAAAATACTTTACACACCAATCAAGCATTCCTTACTCGTAATCCTCATTACAGTGTCCTACTGTTCATGGTTACAACCCTTTCCGTTTGGGGGTGCAACATTATAAGGGGGGCAGGCAACCGTGATAGCCCTTCAAGCTTTGCGAAAATGAGCAGTCTCTCAATTCAGCCAAACCAGACCTACCTTTTGCATGTAAATCCTACTTAGATTAGCCAATAAACAGGGCAACTGGAATTATGCGGCAGGGGAGGGTAGGATTATGCAGCAGGGTTGAGTAAATTATGAGGCAAGAAAAGACTAATTATGGAGCATAATGCAGCAGATTTTATGATAGTTTTACATCATTATTTTGTCATTTTTAGGCTTTGCGTGAGCTGTGCTTCAGAAATCTATTGTTTTTAATATCCACTTAAGAGGGTCTAACATCAGGCCTCCTCTCTTATCTGGCTTCTCATTGGTTCCTGAAAGTATCACTTACCATTCCTCAATTTCTATTGGCTGTAGCATATTTTCCTGCATTTACCAATGCTTGTCCCTCGTCTGTTTCTCTTATCAGTTTCCTGACACCGAAAACTGTGAGCATCCACTTAGGTAGAACTATATGTTCATAAAGTTTTGCCTTTTACTATTGCAACATATCTATGTAACAATTTATCACCCGAAGAGATTTGCCTAGAATTACATGATGTCGCGCAGCGCCGCCAAGACTTTAACCGGGATCCCCAGCTCTCGAGTCAGCAGCTCTGGCCGCCGTACCACATCCTCTCCAGTCCTGTGTTATCTGTCAGGGAGCTCTTTCCTTCTCCCGGACGATGATTGATGATAACAGCTCTTTATTCATGACATAGGCAAAACCGATGCATTATCAATGCTTGTTACAATTGTTACTGTCTGGGCATTCGTTGCACCTCACCAGTACTAGTGTAACACCCAAATATAGCAATCAGCAACAGAGAGGTGACCAGTCAAGCTTTGCAAAGGGCCTTTCACTGTGTGGCAACAATTGCTGCTGCATCTATATTAACTTTTGAACCGTTTGAGCTAGAAACTATATAATTTTGTAAAAATCTGCAGATTATGCAATAGATGTCGAATTATGTGGCAAATGCGGGAAATCTATAATTATGTGAAAAAACACCACAGACACACAATTGCATAATTCCAGTGGCCCTGCCAATAAGTTACTACAATGTTAACATTGTGTAGACTGCACACAAGTAAGTGAGGAAACGAGGAAAGGAAAAACAGCACTTATTTTTTCTTCCTTGATACAATCTTGGGAAGAGGATGTAGCCTTACGGGTGGAGAGGATGTAGCCTTACGGCTAGAGCGGTTGACCTCGACGCTGGGGAAACTGGTTTGAGTCTCGGCAACTACGCTCAACATCCTGTGATTATGGGCAAATCACTTAATGTCCCCGTGCCTAAAAAAAAGTGAATGTGTCCATCTGTACGAAACTCGTGCTCATGTAAAGTGCTCTTATACCCAATGTCTTAGGGTCTAGTTCACGCTATATAAAACTCTAAAATAAAACACTTTGAGCAAACACAAGACAGTGCTAAGGGTTGGTTGATTAACATCCCTTGACAGTCATACTTGAGTAGTGCACCATTGATAAATTTTGCACAAGGGTTTAAATGCTTGATAGAGGAACCATTAATTTACTATTGACAGAACACTTTGACCTTCTTTAAAAGTGTGCCTTTTCCGGGGTACACATGTTTCAGCAGGGGTCGGAATTATAGATTGGGTGTTATTTAATGCACCAAATAATCTCTGGATGTATCAAATATCTCACTCCTCGTTAAAGTTAGGCAGGTCGAATCTAAGTATTTATAATTTACTGTACCATGCAGATTTTGGTGCGTAAAGGAACAAAATCTGCATGTTATTCCCCCAAAACTCATAATAATAGGTGTCATTTATTGCACCCTATAAATTCAGAACTTTATAGAATTCTGCCAATTCAGGACATTTGAGTGTAAGCCCATATACTGAGGCATTGACTGTGCCCTCTGAGAGTAAACAAATGTTCCCAAAATACCCAGAACCTAAAAAGATACACACATTGGTTACCAACAAGATCTGAGAAACACAGACCGCAGAATAAACAACATTGCAAAAGACAATAAATCTAGGAGGATGACCCAAGATAACCTCAATCTGAGGAGCCACCATCAGACACGGGTGAAAGATGCAATCCCGGAATGAAGGATCCACCAGCATGCATACCTTGAAGAACACAAAGCCAGGCTGTACGCAAGAACCAATAGGGGACACTTCTACCTATCTAGAGACAACCACAACAATCGAAGCCTTGAATCAACCTGACTCACGCCTCTGGGCAAAGTTTGTGCTTTATAGGATTAATATTCATCCATTCACACAGGATGCTTCCAATTCCACAATCAACAAACATGTCTTTGCAAACCACAACACCTGCTGCACACCGGAAGAGGTGTGGTGCAGTGGCCACAGCGGCTGACTCCTGAGCGCGGGGGTCACGGTTCGATCGCTGGTGGCAGCCCAGCTCAACATCATTTGACTCTGGGCAGTAGTTAACTTAATCTCCCCGACGGCCCCCAGTGCCTGGATACCCTCAGGGGTGATAAGTCACACTTTACAAAATCTAGAATTAATACCTAGATAAATCCCCACAAGGCCCAACCACTCAGATAGAACACAACCCCCTTCAGGAACCAGCCGCATAGACCCAAAAGAACTAGCGCTGCAATGTCCATTAAAGAGGTGAGGGATCTCCCCGAATCCTATAAAGCAACTCCAGCTGTCGCCCCCAGCTCCATGATCCAGGTAATCACTGGATTTGGTAGAGACCATACCGTACCAAGAACGGTGAGACCTCCAGCTCACCTCACCAATATCCCTATGGCTCCCCAAAATGAGACACTCAACAACAAGAGGGTGACCAACTGCATGCTCATAAACTGCAGATCTGAAAACAAACACGCAACAGAACTGGCAGAAACCATCCTAACCCATGACATAGACATCACATTAATCACAGAAACCTGGTTTAACAAATCCTCACCCCCCATCTTCGATATGCTTGTACCCCCGGGATTCTCAATCATCAATAAAGACAGAAAGAACCAGCGAGGTGGGGGGACCGCAATCATACATAAAAGTAACATCTCTATAACAGCAACGGACTCCTTCAAATATAACACATTGGAATACCTAACCACCACCATTAAGATGTCAGACAACAAAACGCTTTACTGCCACCTCCTCTACCATCCACCAGGCAACACCCCGCATTTGGAGAACACCTTGCCGACCTGATAACACACTGCTCACTCTCAGACGCGAACAACCTAATACTAGGAGACTTAAACCTTCAATGGAATGATAAAAACAGCCCTCTGATACAAACCTTAAATGAGCTCCTTCACAATAACAATTTGACCCAACACTGCACCGAGCAAACCCACAACAAAGGCTCAATCCTGGATGCCATCAGAGCACACGAAGAATCAATCACCATTGACTGTACCCTCCCTGTTGACTGGTCAGACTACCAAATCATTCTATTTCATATCAATCAAAAGACCCATTGAATGCCTTGCACAAATGAACACTTTCACTGGACGAAAAACCTAAGCCAGATCCCTCTCACAGAACTAGAAGAAAGGATAAGTACACTCCTCCCCTCCGTCACATGTGACAGGACCACAACAGAACTTACCTCACATTACAATGAGTCTATGACTGCCCTGAAACTAAAGAAAATTAAGAACATTCCAAAAAGATCGTGGTTCAACACCGACCTAAACTCGAAAAGAAGACAACTAAGAGCTGCAGCAAGACTCTGGCGTAACCCTTCGACAATCCACCTTGATCAACTCAAAAAGGAACGTAGGAAATATAAAAAGCACATCAAAAATGAAAAATCCACCTTCTTCTGCGGTGCACTAACAATGCTAAAAATCGCCCCAAATAACACTCCAATATCATTAGACAGCAAACATCCAAACCACCACCTTCTGCAATTTCGGCCTCTAAAGACCTATGTGACAAATTTGCCAATTTCTTTAATGAAAAAATATCAAAGATTGAGCTCTCACAAGAGAATCGCCTCCAACCACCCAATGAAAGTCTGCCCCCCTATAAAGAAGGCAATAACCCACACAGGCAACCCTCAAACAACTGGAAAACATTCAAACTCATCTCCGAAACTGAAATTATGGAATTGACTACCGGATCCAAGCCCTCACCACACATTGAAGACCCCCTCCCTGCCCAACTGGCCAAAAAACTCAAACTCTCCCTAGTCCCACTCTGGTCAAAGATTATAATCAGCTCCCTGAAAGCAGGAATCGTGCCTGACTGCCTCAAAATCAGCCAAGTAACACCATTATTGAAAAAAGCAGGCGCTGACACAAACGATCTCAACAACTTCAGGCCTGTCTCCAATCTCCCATTTTTAGCCAGATTGCTAGAAAAATGGGTTCTCCGTCAACTCACCCATTACATGGACAACAACGATCACCTCGACCCTCACCAATCGGGCTTTAGAAAAGGTTGCAGCACAGAGACAGCTATCCTGAATGTCATTGATGACGTCTACAAATCACTTGACAAGGATCACTGTTGTCTACTCATACTCCTGGACCTATCGGCCATACTCCGGGAAAGGGTAGGAGCAGAAGGGGTGGTCCTACAGTGGTTCACCTCCTTCCTGCAAAACCGCTCTCAAAGAATAAAAATCAGAAACATCACGTCTGATCTACGTAAGCAGAGGCGTTCAGACTCGCACAGTTCAACATTTATATGGAGCCACTCACCACCATACTCAAAATAGTCAACATACCCTTCCACCTTTATGCTGACGACACCCAGATCTACATAGAAACCTCCACCATGGCTGACATGCAAAGACTTAATGACACCCTAATAGAAGTCCAACAATGGCTTTCCCAAAACCATCTGAAACTCAACCAGGACAAAACCGAAATCCTCCTCATAGCCAACAAAGAGCAGAACCCCATATTACAGAATGGCTAAAGTCTATTAATGCTCTCAACTGCACTCTCATCCCGGCCGACTCTGTGAAATCACTGGGAATCACTCTGGACCCTAACCTTGACATGGTCAAACACATCAAGAACATCGCAAGATGTGCTTTCTTCAACTTAAAACTACTGAACAAAATCAAATCCTTCATCCCTCCAAAAGACCTTAAGCAAGTCACACAATTCCTTGTGCTATCTAGATTAGACAACGGGAACACCACCCTCACAGGCACGGCAAAATCACACCTTGCTCCTCTCAGATCAACCCTAAATGCAGCAGCCAGAATGGTGACCGGAGTAAAGAAATTCGAACACATCTCCCCCGCTCTCAGAGAGGTAAATTGGCTCCCAATAGAAATGTGTGCTAACTTCAGAACTGCCTGTCTCACCCACAAAGCTCTGCACACTGGCAAACCCACCTATCTAGCCACCAAACTCAACAGAGCGGGGCAGACAAGAAATCTCAGGAGGACCAACACTCTACTTCTCATCCCCCCGAAAAGCAGCTACCCAAAAACCTTATTGTGCTCATTCTCTGGAAATGCACCCAAAATTTGGAATGCCATCCCAGTACATATCAGGACTAACCATCAAAAAATTCAAAAACCAGCTCAAAGTTCTCTTCCTCAACCGAGCTCTCATAAAGTGATAGTGGACCCACAAAACGGAATCGCGCCCACCTGAGTATCCAGTCACTGTGATAAAAAAAACTTCTTACAGCATCTACCTCTTGACCCACACCTATGGCCCCCTTTGAACAAGACCCGTCATGATACATTATGTTTACTACTACTACTCCTTGAACTCGACTGTTATGTGACATATGCTGATATATGACTCGTCTCTCATCACTGTGTTTACTATGACCACTCTTTGTACTCGATTGTCACTTGACAAATGTTGTAAAGCGCTCCGATACCTTCGGATCTGTCTAGCGCTATATAAACTCCTAAATAAAGCTGCCTGTAACACATACACCAGGGAACAGTCTACTGTAGAGGGGAGTAAGAGTTCAGTTTTACAAGCATTTAGGGGGGCAGCAAAAAACACTTCTTCTGCTGTGTAAACACCTGATTGACAATTTATTGCTGTCCAACATGCCTTCGGAATGTAAAGAGCAGTACCTGGCTGATGTGTATGGCTCATTAGGACCTAGTCGCAATTCCGCCTAGGGTAGATCAGACAGCGCACCTAGCGATCTTACTTCAGGGTGAAAATATCACCCTGGTAGGCGTTTCAGAGGCCAGAAAGAGGAATCAGAGTTGCTGCAACCAATTTATGCAGATATCCTCCCTTCCCAATATGTTTTCTGCACAGATAAGGGCCTCTGGGTTCTCCGCTGCTCCCATAACCACATTCAACATCCAAGGTTTCAAGGCAAGTAGAGTTTTCAGTGTCTCTGGGCAGCTTTCTATCCTAGCCAGAGCAACTGAGTCTTTATCATCTTTTCATGCACTTATTCAAAGATTGTGCATATTTTTTGTTTGTTGCCTTATGTTGCACAAACCTGGACAGAGGGCATTAGCGCACTTTATAAGAGAACCAGATTATGTTGCATATTTTAGGCACATAGAGAATAGTAATTTTGGTCAGAATCATAGGATGTTGAGCTGTGGCCTTGTTTCAAACCTGTTTCTCTAGTTCCAAGCTCGGTGGCATCAGCAGCTAGGGCACATCTCCTTCCCCTTATATTAGCTAGCAACATGAACACATTTTCGAGCTGCATGAGTTCATTGTATTACAATATTCTATATACAATGCTTGTCTCTTTTTTACTTAACTGGCTGGTTTCATACAGATGTGTACAGCTTAATATGAGTTCACTCTAGTTTTTCATTAGCTACCTTCTGGGATTCTGATACATACAGTTGGCATTGTGCGGCTGTGAGAAATAGGGTTGTAGGTTGAGGGGGGGTGTGAGTCCTTCTCAAGAAACAGCCACAATCCTTGTCAGTGTGAACCACAAAAGTCACACATTTAACCTGTGCTTAACCCTCTGGTAGCTTGGTCCAAAAGCAATCAGGCTTAATTGAAAAGCAATGTGTAAAATATTTATGTTGCACACAAAGAGTAATAAAGTGAACAGACAACACAATGAAAACCCTACACCAATTTAGAAAAATAGTGTAAAATCTAAAAATGTATTTGACACCAAAACAACAAAAATCCAATCAGTAGAATCAGAGATATGCAATCTCAAATATTTATGGTAAGTATAGTGCCTAAAATCAGAAAGCAACACTCACGGATTTCTGGTTATGCTAGAGTGGGGAAAGTCACAAGTTCAGACTGACTGTGATGGAGCATAGGCCGGAAACAGAGACCAGGTTTGTCCTGCTGATAAATTCACATTTTTTATGTATGGCACTAAGATTCCAGTCCATGGTGGAGGAGGCTGCGAGGAGCAGGAAGATCATTACGAGTGGTCGTCGGAGAAGTGAAAGAGCCCAAAACTTTGGGATTTCGACTTTCCTCCACAGGAGGAGCTCAACTGACGCCAGCCAAGGGTCCAAGACTGGGGGAGGACTTCTTAAGGATCAGGAACTCAAGCCAGAAGCTCTCAGGCAGGTCCAGTGCAGCAGGTCAGCTTGGCAGTTGCACGGAGGCCTCTGAGGTTGTTATGTCCCTGTAGCTCAGAAAAGGACCCTAGGAGTCACTTCAGAGACTCCTGGAGTCACTTCTGGGAGCCTGGGATGAAGGAGCAGTTTGAAGTTTCCTTCTCAGGCAGCAGGGTTGGCCTCCAGCAGTAGTACTGTTCTATGGTAGCAGGGCAGCCCTTCTTCTTTAGCATCCTCAGATCCAGGACTATACTGAACAGTTGGTATCAGGGTCTAATAATTATACCGGTGCCAGTTTTGAAGTGGGAGAAACTTCTAGACTTCACCCTCACAGCTGGTTTCGGGATTTGGTTCTTCCCCATCCCAGGTCTCAACACCTGCTCTGGTCTCAGGATGTCTAAAGTCATAATAGGGCAATGTTAGGAAGTCACATCTCATCATGATGGCACATTCTCCCATCACCCAGTACCTCTTTGATTCACTCTCTGGGAGAAATACACAAAGGCCAACTGCCAACTACACCTAGTTATGTGGCAACAGGGTACAGGCCGCAGGCACCAAAATGGTTAGGACAAGAAAATGCCAATGTTCTAAAAGTGGCATTTTCAGAATTGTGATTTAAAATCCAACTTTGCTATGAAAGCAGGTTTTAAATTACAATTGACCAAACATGACATTTCTACCTGCTCCTAAACAAAACTTATCACTTAATAAATATAATAAGGTAGCCCAAAGTTATCCTATGGGATTGTTTTTCACTACTAGGACTTGTAAAGCTTAAATGCAAATGTACAAATATTTAAAACAATGCTCATTGACCTATGAGGTGCCAGGGCTTACCCTAGGGGTGACCTATATGTATTAAAAAGGAAGGTTTAGGCATATTTTGCCAGATAGAAAGGGCAGTTTAAAACTACACAGAGGCTGCAGTGGCAGGACTGAGACATGTTTTAACTGGCTACTTAAGTGGGTGGCACAGCAAGTGCTGCCAGCCCTCTAGTAGCATTTAATACAGGCCCTGGGTACATGTAGTACCATTTATTAGGGACGTATAAGTAAATTAAATATGCTAATTGTGTGAAAGTCAATTTTACCATGTTTAAAGAAGGGAGCACAAACACCTTAGCACTGGATAACAGTGGTAAAGTGCACCAAGTAGTAAAAGCCAACAAAAGACGGGTTCAGAAAACAGGAGAGGTAAAGGCAAAAGGTTTGGAGGTGACCCTGCAAAGAGGGTCAAGTCCAACCGTAGCTTAATAAGAAGGTCTAATATCAGGGCCCATAATCCTCATATGCTATTGTAAAATGGTGGCTATGTGTGGTGGCACAAGTAAGGCCGTTTTATGTAGCAATGTATGGTCATAAAGCGAGACAAAATCTATGTTGCCAAATCACAATTTGTTTTGTGAATCTCAGTGACACTTTAATGGCAAAAAGTTACACTTTAGCCCACATATGACAGATATTTGATCAGGATCACTAGTTGCTATTTTAGGTTGATGTCATGCATGGACATGAGTGCATTGTAAGGGGTCATCCTTTGCAAATATTGTGAAAACCAACAAAGCCCCAACTTTCTGTATGTTCACTAACATCTGTAATCTACATCCCAACCCAACCTTACAATTGTTCATACACCTAAAGAAGTAAAGCTAAAATAGGAAAGAGCATGTGCAATCCACATATTTGTGGGGTAGGAGACGGAGCTTCTCCACATAGAAACACGTTTACCTTTCAGAAAAAAAGAAGAACAATGGCTATTTGTTTCCATACCGATGCAAAACCAAGGATTTCACGTGTTCTGCTCTGTGGAGTATCTGTAGTGCAAGGACTGATCGATGTACATCAGATAATTTACAAAAAATCCGAGTTTTCTCAGTTGTATGCACCCATCACATACCGTAACAATGGAGAGAACAGTGGTTCCTTCAGAAGTACCCTAAAGCCTGAAAGCTAAATGATTAATCATTAAATCATTTGATGTCAAAGTAATTTTACGTCCAACTGATATGTGCAAGCAGTATAGAATGTACATAAATCCAAAGAAAACAATGAATTTGGTTTTAGTTGTACTGTCATTGATTCAGTCATACATTGAATGCATTCTTATCTAAAAAGCCAAGGGCCCACAGTTCAAGGTAAACGGCACAATGTTTAGTGAGGTGAATAGTGAAAAAGAACAATACAAGTCAAAAAAGGGCTATTCTCTCACACTGAAAAGAGCCTATGTCTTAATATGCTTTGATACATGTGTGTACTAGTCTGATCAGTAGGAAAAGGGACTGTTAGACCTGGCATCTTTTGGCGTGTTTCCCCTGTCTTTTGTTTTTTGACATCCTGTTTTTTTACTCTTTTTTTTCTAGTTTAGTGTCTCTGTACTCTTTATCACTGCTGTTCAGTGTTAAAGTGCAAGTGCTCCTATTGTAAATCATATTATGGATTGGTGTTTCCATGATTGGCATATTTGATTCACTGGTAAGTCCCTAGTAAAGTGCACTGAGAGTGGCAGGGCCTGTAAACCAAATGCTGTTAGTGGGCTTGCAGCACTGATTGTGCCACCCACACGAGCAGCCTTTCAAAGGGTTCCCAGACCTGCCACTGCAGTGTCTGCGCGCAGCCTTTACTGTCATGTCGACTTGGCAAGTGCACCCACTTGCTAAGCCCTAACCTTTCCTTTTATTACATGTGAGGCACCCCTAAGATAGCCCCAACGTATCCCTATGGGCAGGGTGCAGTGTATGTGAGAGGCAGGACATGTCCTGGTGTGTTTAACATGTCCTAATAGTGAAAAACAGTGTAATTTGTTTTCCACTATTGAAAAGCTATCTGTCCCATAGGATAGAATGGGGAATACTTTGTAACATCTTAGAAGTATATCTTCCAATTGGGACAAGATAAAGAAATGGAGTTTAGTATGCCTGAACCTAGAATGTAGAAATGTATCTTTTAGTAAAGATGATGTTTATATTCTGTGTTTGAAAATACCACTTTTAGAAAGTAGGTTTTTCTTGCTTAGCCATTCTGTGTGCCTCTTTGTGGGTTGTGGGTTGACTGTGTGGCTTTTTGAGTGACAGGGGCTGGGGATGCGCATTCTCTTCAGACAGCCACTGGGGGGGTCGAGGTCTACCCTGCCTTTCCTGGATGAGTCAAGGCTGGGCTGAATAGTACTAGGCTGCATTTAAAGTAGTGGGAGGAGATTTCCTTGCACCTGTATGAGCCAGATCTGCCTTTAACAATGCTTTCTCCACCTCTTACCGGGAAGCTGGGCGAGAGAGAACCAAACTGGTTTGGACTAAGCACAGACACACTCTGCCCCAGAAAACAAAGATAAATGCATTATAAATATTGGGGTCCAGACCCCCTAATTTTTTAACTTGCTTGGATCAAGGAACCTGCCAGGAAGAATAGCTGGAAGAACTGCTAGGAGGAGTACTGCCCTGCTGCTGTGTAGCTGTTTTGGTGGGCTGGCCTGTAGTTGGTGCTTTTGCATTGGGCAGTGAAAGGACTGGACTGAACTTTCTTTACTTGTGCTGAGTATCTACAAGGGCTTGAAATAGAGCGTGCCTCTGGTTCACGAAGTCTCAGGGACAGCAAAGACTTTACCTACCTCTGGTTACCACCTCTGGAACCGCAGTCTCAGTTGCCACAGAGGGGGAAAGCAGCCGACTCTGTCAGCGACTCCGCTGAAGTCACCGCTGAGGGCACTGTCACATCTCACGCTGCAACCCTGGTCTCTCTGACGATGACGACTGCTACTGCCACCGAGCAGCTGTTTGTACCGTGACCTGTGGGCACCGCACTCCGTACCTCCTCGTTTCACTTTGCCGTCCTGGTCTCCTCAAGGATGTCGCTGCCTACTGACTTCGACACCGTGACTTAGGGAGCATCGCTCGTAAGTCTCCCGACGCACCACCTTATTGAACAACGGAGTCTGGACCGACTGAATCTAGCCCCCAGCAACCAGCACTCGCCTGCACCGTGACCTGTCATCACCGCAGCAAGCACTGCCTCACTAAGCACCGCTGCCCTGGTTTCACCAATGCCGCTGGAGGACCGTCACCGAGCCTCTGCCTGCACCACGCCTTGAAGGCAATGCATGCCGCACCACTACGCTTCACATCACAACCGCAACGGTTGCCACGATTGGCTCGCACCAACATGATCGACCAAAACGAAAAGGTACTGTTTACGAGTCTGACAACACCACGACTGACGCGGTTGGATGGAACTGTTGGATTTTGTTGTTTTCAGCACCGCAGTAGCACTGTACAGACCTACCGACTTCAAGAAACTGCATTTTTAAGGTTATTCTTGCAAAGTGCCTTTTAGTACTGTATCTTGTATTTTTACCGTTTTTGGTCTTGTTTTGAACATATAAAGTATTGGATATTTTTCTAAACTGGTGTGGTGCCCTTTTGTAGTGTTTTCACTGTAATACTGTTGGTTATCTCCAAATGATTTACACACTGCATCTGAAATAAGCCTGACTGCTCATACCAAGCTACCAAGGGGGTGAGTAGGGGTTAATTTCGGAGTGTATCCCCCTTATCCTGACTAGAAGGAAGGTTCCCTATTTGGACAAAGGTACAAACCATTGCCAACTGGAGACCCTATTACAGGGACAGTCCAATTTTCGAATTTAGCATCATGGTGTTGACTAAGGGCAAACTAGGCCAAGTTCATCCTCAGGATGGTGTCAGCGATACTCATATGGTAGCAACTTAGTGAAGAAAAGTCAATAATCCTAAACAAAAGCAAAAACAAGTGTGTGAGGGACTTCAGTAATTCTTATCTTGTCGTAGCAGGCTTATGTATAAGCACCTTACATAAAAATTGATAGTCTTTTGTCAGAGGCAAATTAAATTCAACATGGCCTTCAGAATATTGATTGTATCATCCACACGGGAAACAACCATTACAACGCAGTCATTACTATTTATTTAAGAGTTTTATATAGCGCTAGCTAGACCCGAGGGTATCAGAGCGCTTTACGGCATTGTCACATGTAAGAAGAATGGACACAGTAATATGTACATTGAGCAGGGAGGCATCGCAGAGTATCTTCATAAAAGAGCACATTGTCCCTCATAAGATACGTTAACATAGTAGGGTGTACGGTGACTCGATGGCGCGTCACAGAAATGATGTCGTAGAAGCAACCGTGACTCTTGGCGAGATTAATGAGATAGGTCTTAATGTCAAAGTGCCCTGCGATAGGCAGGCTTCGTTTGTTCGGCTTTAGCTATCCATTCGTGAGGGATCGATTAAGGAGGAGGTCTTTGAGCTGCCTTTTGAAAATTAGGTAGGAGGGATTGGTCCTGATATGGATTGGTATGGAGTTCCAGATGTTCGGCGCATTTCCTGCGAAGGAGCGAGATGTGTTTTTTTGTTTGCGAGTTTTCGGAGGGATAAGGAGTTGGGTGTTGGTACTCCTTAGGCTTCTTGTCTGACCAGCCGTTTGGAGTTTTGAGGCCAGGTAGGTGGGATTCTCTGTGTGCAGCACCTTGTGTGTGAGGCAGGCAGTTTTGAAATTGGCACACATTTCGAATGGAAGCCATTTTCTCTGAGTGCAGGCGATACGTGTTCATATTTCTTGACTCCGGTGACCATTCAGAGTTGATCTGAGGGGAGCTAGGTGAGATTTTGCTGATCCTGTGAGGTTTGCATTCCCATAGTCCAGTCTTGACAGCACCAGGGATTGAGTGGCTTGTTTGAGGTCATTGGGAGGATGAAGGGTTTTATTTTGTTGAGTAGCATAAGGTTGAGGAAGGCGCTCTTTGCAGTGTTCTTGATGTGTTTGCTCATGTCTAACTTAGGGTCCAGAGGGATTCCCAGCGATTTTACAGAGTCGGCTGGGGTGGGGTTATGGTTGAGAGCATCAATAGTTTTTAACCATTCTGTGATTTGGGGGTTTGTCTCCTTGTTGTAGATGAGCAGGATTTCTGTCTGGTCTTGGTTTAGTTTCAGGTGGTTGTGTGATAACCAGTGCTGGACTTTTCCCAGAGTGTTGTTCAGTCTTTGAAAGTCTTCAATGGATGAGGTTTCCAGATAGATCTGGGTATCGTCAGCATAGAGGTGGAAGAGAATGTTTTTTTTTTAAAGTATGTTGGTAAGTGATTCCATGTAGATGTTGAAAAGCTGTGCGAGAGAACTGATCTTTGTGGACACCTCTGCTAACGGGGAGTAGGTCCGATGAGAAGTTTTTGATTTTTATTCTTTGGGAGTGGTTTTGTAGAAAAGAGGTGAACCCTTGTAAGACCACCTCTTCTGCTCCAACTCTTTCTTTAAGTGTCTGAATGAGAAGTTTGTGGTCAACCGTATCGAAGGCTGCCGATAGGTCCAGGAGTATGAGTAGGCAACACTGACCTATGTCAAGAGATTTGTGCATATCGTCTATTATATTTAGGATCACTGTCTCTGTGCTGCATCTATTTCTGAAACCCGATTGGTAGGGGTCAAGGAGGTTTGTGCTGTCCAGGTGTTGAGTAAGTTGGAGGAGAACACATCTTTCCAGGATTTCTGCTAGGAGAGGGAGGTTGGAGATGGGTCTGAAGTTGTTCAGATCGCTTGTGTCAGAGCCCGTTTTTTTCAGTAGAGGTGTGACTTGGCCGATTTTGAGACAATCCGGCATGACTCCAGTGCTTAGGGAGCTGTTTATAATCTCAGTCCAGAGCGGGGCTAGGGAGAGTTTGAGCTTTTTGGCCAGTTGGGCAGGAATGGGGTCCAGGACACGTGCTAAGGGTTTGGAGTTGGAAATCATTTTGATTATCTCTGCTACGGAGATGGGATTGAAAGATTTCCATAGGTTTGCGGGGTGCTTGGGAGTGGTCTCTTCCATCTCTAGGGGCAATTTACTGGCGGGGGGACTACGGTGAACGTTCGGGAGAGTTCTATCTTAGTGATTTTATCATTGAAGAAATTGGCAAAGTTATCGCATAGGTCTTTTGAGGCCGCAGCAAGTGTCGAAGTGGGTTTGGAAGTTTGCTGCCTAATGAGATTGAAGAGTTCTTTGGGCCTGTTTTTAGCATTACCAAGGGCATTACAGAAGGAAGATTTTTCAATCATTATGTGCTTTTTATATTTCCTGCAAACAGATTTGAGTCTATCTCGTAGGACTGTGGACGGGTTGTTTCGCCAGAGTCTTTCTGCAGCTATTAGGTTTCTTCTTTCGGAGTTTATGTCTGTGTTGAACCATTTTCTAGATAGTACGTTCCTGACTCTTTTTAGTTTCAGGGGGGCTATTTGGTCTATAATGGAGGTCATAGTAGAGTTATAGTGGGAGGTGAATTCTGTTGTTGAGAGCTTGCCGTTGTGGATGGGGAGGAGGGAGTTTACCCTTTCCTCCAGGTCTTCAAGTGGAATCTGACTTAGATTTCTAGCCCAGCGGGGGGTTCTTGTGTACGGGGCTGGCGCTGGATCATTTGGTTGATGTGGAAGAGAATGATATGGTGATCAGACCAGTCAACAGGCAAGGTGTGGTCGATGGAGACTAAATCTGGTTGTGCGATAATGGAATCCAGGATTGAGCCTCTGTTGTGGGTTTTCTCAGTGCAGTGTTGGGTGAGGTTGTAGTTGATTAGGTGATCATTTAGGGTTTTGATTAGCGTGTTGTTTTTTTCATTCCAGTGGAGATTGAGGTCACCTAGGATTATGCTGTTGGAGTCGCGGAGTGATTAGTTAGTTATCAGGTCGGAGAGGTGATCTCTGATTGAGGCAGTGTTTCCTGGCGGATGGTTGAGGAGATGGCAGAGCAGTGTTTTGTTATAGCTTGTCTTGATGGTGGCAGTGAGACATTCGAAAGAGTTATATTTGAGGGCATCAGTTTCCGTCACGAGGATGTTGTTCTTGTGTATGATTGCTATACCTCCTCCTCGTTGTTTTTTTCTGTCTTTGTGGATGATTGCGAAGCCCGGTGGCACAAGCATGTCCATAGTTGGGGGGGAGATCTCGTTTAGCCATGTTTCAGTGATGAACGCGATGTCTATGGCGTGGGTGAGGATGGCCTCAGCCAGTTCTGCAGCATGCTTGGTGGCCGATCTGCAGTTAACGAGCATGCAGTTAGTAGAGGATCCCTCCTCTGTTTTGAGTTTTTTCTTTTGGGGAGCCCTGGGGATAATGGTGAGGGAGGCTGAGGATCTTGAGGATCTGGGGGGGAGAGCGGTCTCTTCCAAATCCGGTGATAATCTGGATCTTGGAGCTGGAGGGGTCAGTAGTAGATGAGTCATATGATGAGGCAAGATCCATCGCTTCACTCGGGTCATTACAAAGCACTACCTTTACAACACAGTCATTACAATGCAACATTATTTACATCGCATGCCATTACAACGCAGCCATTACAACGCATGTCACTACAATGCATGGCATTACAACATATGCCACTACAACGCATGCCATTTCAACGCATTATATGGTAAGTAATGGGAAACGTAATTTTTACCCCTACACTATCCAACACTTACCCTACTGTTGCACTCTCTGGAGTGGGAATAGTAATTTTTACCCCTACTCTATCCAAGACTTACCCTACAGTTGCACTCACTGGAGTTGGAATAGTAATTTTTACCCCTACACTATCCAACACTTACACTACTGTTGTCTTAAAAGTGTTATGCATTGTAATGGTATGCGTTGTAATGGAATGCGTTGTAAGTGTAGTTTCTAAAAATGCGTTGTAAAGACATGTGTTGTAAAAGTGTGCGCTGTAACGTGTCCTATTCCATCCACACATAGTTTTACTTGAATTTTCTCTCACCTCTTCATTCCTCATCTCAACCTCACCTCCTCATATTTACCCTAGCAGCCTTAATCTCTCAGATAACTTATTACTTCATGGTCATTACTTCACAATTTATTTCTAACTTGACTACTAGGCAAGAACGACCTGATTTCGTAAACTAGGTCTCCCCTTGGTCTTGAAAGAATTTTTTGGGTCTCTTTTCTTCAGAAATCACATTTATGGCACAAGAGTAAACCACCTATAAAATAGCAGTGCATAAAATATATGTATAAAAATTAAACCAACGTACCTTGTTCAAAATTTGCTCTCAGCAGGACTGCGGCAGACAAAGCAGATGGGACACATTTTATTGCTAGAATTTCTTCTATTGCATTTTCAATCTACACAAGAAAAAGGGACTCTTCAAATTACCTTTCTAAGATGAAATAAATTGGCAGTAGGTATCAATTCACCAAAATGCCCATAGCAGTGAAAATGAAACTTCACATTTTGACATCTATTAACCTGATGTGGTTGACATCTGCACAGCATGCCATATGTTGATAGGGGAAGAACAAGGAATGAAATTAATAGATAAGAAACATGGACCTGCTGCTTCCCACTAAGGGTGAGGGTAACTTGGGTAATTCTGTGTGTGGTAATCCCACCGAATTACCCATGATTTCCCCAAGATTCTGCAGAATTATGAAAGAAGAGTAGTTATGCGTTTAGCGCTATTTCTTAATAAAGAAATGCCCCATTCCATCCAAATTGGATGCGAGGATGCATTTTGCACTAAGAATTAGTGCTTATGCACCATAACATGAATAGTGAGCGGGCGCAGCCACACAGGCTTGCTAAATGTGCTCTTGGACATCAGGATTTTAACCCCCAACTTACTCCCAGCATTTAGCGCTATTTTCTTAGTGCAAAATGGACCCTAGCATTCAAAGTGGCTAGAGCATTTACTAGTACCATTGTCAATGCTGGATGAGGTGCTGTCAGCTCCAGGCCTGTTCCTTTATTCAGCAGCTTTACTCTCTCCTGCTGGCAACATTGCTACAGTGGGGCAAGGGTGGTGGGCTCAGGATGCAGTCTGTGGGCTGGGGAGGATTGTTGTCTGTCCTGGGCTTTTTTCTCTGGTCTGATGCACTTACTGCTCATGCAATGGAGATGGATGGGAAGAATGGGATGAGGAGGTAAAGGGTGTCAGCAGTTGGTGCCGGGGGGACCGGATTTTGATGGTGGCTGCACTACATCTTAGCCAGAAACCCCTGGGCAGCATAAGTTTTATCGGCTGCTAATAGCCAGGCCCAGTGTTTCCAGACCTAGAGTTAGAAGGGGCCCAATAATTGTGGGTCTGGAATGACATATCACTCAGAATCCAGCTTATTCAGAGCCTTAGAGGGTAAAAATGTTGTATCACTTTTTCCTCTTACTTCTTAATATTTATTGTTTGTTCTTTGGTTGTGTTCTTCCGTGCTAACTTGGGCACATGTAGGCCCTCATAAAGAGGATCCCAGCCCCTACATTTCCCAGTTCCATGGGAATAGATCATCCAGTCTAGGTTTTTGCTTTGCATTCTGGGACTTACACTCCTGTTTTGTAATGGGATAAACAGGACTACAAAAGAACCAGAATGCAAAGCAAAAAAAACCTGGATGAGCTACTCAGAAATGCATTTGGGAAACTTGAGAGCTCTGGTGATCAGTGAAATGACGTTGACCAGTGTTGCAAATGATGGTGAACTCAATCTCGTCTCATTCGGTTTGGATGTAATTTTAGCATTGCATGTACATTACACACCTGTTGAGTTGTTGCATTAGAGGGTATCAAGCAACTGGATACATTGTCCCAAGAAAGGCTAGCCCATTCTGCACCAGTTAGTGTTAGCATCTGATGAGAGAGAAAAATGATTACAAGTAAATGTTAATAAAACAACATGCATACATATGCACACCAAACAATGGGAAACACTGGAAGTTGCATATTTTCTAAATTCAAAAATAAATAAAAAATCCAACTTATCAGTTAATGTAAATGAAAGCAAGACTGATCACTCAACCTTAGTGAATCAAAGCACACACCTGCTGTAAAGTCTGATAAAAACAATTTTCACTGCTTTGTGGGGTCTGGTGCACATTAGTAGGAACGAGAGGACCACACAGCCCTAATATTATTTATATGCCAATTCACCCTGTACTTTTACTGCATATACTTATATCCACCGTTCGATTATGGTGCAACCTCTCTTCTGTAAAGGGCTCAAAACATGGTTCTTTAAGCAGGCTTTTATGGAATTTGTTCTCTCTCTTTTATTCTGTTTGTTTTAGGTTCTGTTATCTGTTTCCGTTATTGTAGTGCTTTTAATCAAGCAACCAGCATCTAGAAGTTCTCTTTTGAGCAGTATGGAATCCTATTTCATTTCATTGTGAGAAATTGGGTTGTCGGTTGAGTCTGTTGTGAGCACTGCTCAAGCAACAGCCAAAATCCCTTGCAGGGTGAACCACAAAAAGTCAATAAATTAACCTGTGCTCAACCCTGGGTAGCTTGGCACAAAAAGCAGTTAGGCTTAACTTAGGGGCAATGTGTAAAGTATTTATGCAACAATAAAGTGAAAACACAACACAGTCCCAAACCAATTTAGAAAAATGGAACACATTTTTATAAATTAAAGTAAACTTTTATAAATTATTTGACACCAAAATGACAAAAATCCAATCTGTAGAACCGGAGTTCTGAATTTTTTAAGTTTTTAGTATAAACTAGCACCTAAAACAGTAGACTAACAAACTAGCTGTTGGAGTCACTCTGGTAGTCCTGGGTGCAGGTAAAGATGTATGGGCATGCCGCTGAGGGTTCAAGGCACGCTCCAGGCAGCAAAACAGTCTTTCCAGGTACAGCAGCAGACATGTAGAATGCATAGCAGGTCATAGCAGCAGTCAGTCCTTGGAGAGTCCTTCTGCAGGTCCATAGTGAACTGAAGAGTGGGTCTGATGGTCCTATTTTTACCCGTATTCTGAAAGGTGGGAGAAGCTTCTGGAAAGGTTCTTTGAAGTGCATAGAATATCCTAAACACCCCTGCACTTACTCTAAGATGCCTGCAGTGACAATACAGGGTCGTTAGGCACTTTGTGGGAAGCCAAAGCACAGGCTAATGTGTTGTGAGTGGAGCTGTGCTCAGGTCTGTCCCCATCCTGCTAGCAAATGGCCCATCGAAGCACACCAATCATTCTATTATGTAACTCTCTAGAAGGAATTCGCTAAGTCTAACGGTCAGCTACACCCAGTCATTTGACCCAAGACAGAGTGCAGGCACAAAGGGCAGGAAAATCTCAACTCTCTAAAAGTGGCATTTTTTAAAATTCTAATGAAAAATCTGACTTTATCATATAAGAGGCTTTATCATTTCATTTTCAAACACAACACATCTACCCTTTCCCAATTTGGAATTATAGCTTATTAAATAAATGTAATAATGTATCCTCAATATTATCCTATGGGATGGGGTTTGGCCTAACAATAGTGAAAATCAAATTTAGGAGTTTTTCACTACCAGGACATGTAAAACATAAAATTACATGTCCAACCTTTTAATTACACAGCACCTGCCCTATGGGCTACATAGAGCTTACCTTAGGGATAACTTATGTACTAAAAGGAGTTTATGGCTTGGCAAGGGGGTTTAAATTACAAGTCGACATGGCAGTTTAAAACTGCATTTAGGCTGCAATGGCAGGCCTGGGACATGTTTTAAGGGGCTATGTAAGCAGGTAGCACAATAAATGCTGCGGTCGCACTGGTGGCAATTAATTTACAGGTCTCTGGTATATGGCATACCACTCTACAAGGGACATATACGTGTATTAAATATGCCAATTAGGTATATGCCAATAAACTATGTTTAGGGCAATGAACACAAGCACTTTAGCACTGGTTAACAGTGGCAAAGTGCACAAAGAGTTTTAAGCCAACTATAAAAAAATTCAGCAAAAGTTGAAGGTAAGTAGGCAAGAAGTATGGTGGAAGGCCACCCTAAGACTGACAGGTCTAAAAAGATATTTACTTTTACCAAAATTGTTTATCTTGAATATGAAATAGTTGTTAATCAGAATAATCTGGGCCCAATCCAGTTCAAAGCCCTCTACTGAGTCATAGGTTACTTCATAAAATAAATGAAAGGCTCAATTTCCACATTTTTTTTATTGAGTAGTCGTGTATTCTTCCAGTCTTAGATATGAGATACACTTGACTACCCAGGCCTGAGACACACAACATTTCTGTGAGTAGTTCTCAGGAGTAAGACTTGCTTCATAAAGACCTGTGAGGAAGCTAGTTTTAGTGACAGAAGCGCATGCGTTAGTGATACCCAAACCTATAGTAAGACAGGCTCTTTCATAGAAAATGCTTTGTGACTCAAGTCTGGATAGTGGAGCAGAAATTACACCTAAACTTGAAAAAGATACATCAATTAACATAATAACTTTTATGATTAGGGCTTCAGCATTAGAGCACTAGGATTTACACAAACCATAACTTGCATCCTTGCCATGGAAACCAAAACTCACTCACACTGCTCACAACATTACACCTGCTAGGACAGATAGCTTAACAATGAAATTAATGGCATTACCAATGACATTTCGTTTCACATTAGCATTGACATTTTGAATATTGTCACTATGGACACAGTCTAATTTCTTTCATTTTAGAAGTGATGTTATTTAATTATGTTTCTGTTATTTATATTGCGAGGTTGCAGACAGTCCATTAGGTGGGTGAAATGGTTATCAAGGCACATACACTAATTATGGTTTTATTTAGTTACCCTAATTGTACATGAAATGTGTTTCTAATGGAATTCTGGAGGCTTCTTTTAAACATACATGATGGTGTTATACTCAAAGGAAGATATTTGTCAGAGGATTTTTGATTATATATTGCATTCGTTCTATAAGTGCTGATCTCAGGTCCTGCTCAAAGCTCGTCAACATACCCTTTCAGGGAGGACTTTCCATGCACCACATGGCTGAAGCCCATGAGTAGTGGGGCTTGGCACACTTGATCAACCATACAGGCTGAAAGTTGGACTTTGTAGCTTATCAAAAATCCAAGAAATGTACAAGAAATATCAAAGTCAAAGCAAAGATATAGTTAGCTTTGGTTATAACATCTTAACATATGGCTAGTGTGCAGGTTATGGATTTGCAGAGCTATCCGTAACTGAAGAAATGTAGTGGGTTTTTGGTTTAAATTCATAGTCAGGTCAGCTGTTCCATAGAAAAAGCGCTTTTTGAGTTGCTAATAACTTTTGCACCGCTTGACAAATCTTCACGAAACTTCCCAAAAGTGTGCTTCTTTTTGACTAGTTTGTGCATGGAAGATTTCGGGGTGATTCATCAAGCAGGGGCGAGAAAAAAGAGGGTCCTAAAATGCAAATTTTCCATAGACTTCTTTAAGATGGTCTACCACTAAAACTGCTGAACAGAATGACACCAAATTTGGCAATAAGCTAGATCCCCCTAGGGCCCAAAAAAACAGCAAACAAATACTACGATCCCATGGGATCGTGAAGAAAAATATCCTCCAGAAAATGGCAGCTGGGCCACATTCATTAACTTTAAGCCCCGGGGAGCCGCGGGCCTCTCTTCCCGAGCCAATAAAGGCTACTACCCTACCCTCGGGCTGATATTTGTATAGAAGGGGATGTGGGCCACGCGGCACCACTCATGTCACTTACATAAAAAATAGATATCCAATTTTTTTCAGTTTTCAGTATGATTTCCTTATTTTTATTTAAATTTTATTTACAAACATTTGCTGGTTTAATACAATTTATGTGACTAAAGAGAACGTTAACAGGGAGATATCATAAAACAATTTTTATAAATGTAAGCAATGTAAACTTTCATTTCATCATGGACTTATTCCCTAGCTATTTTACATGTACTATAATTTACTTGGATCTCTTCTTTGCCAGGGAAGAGGAAGATGTTTCACTATATTATTGTACTCTCCTAGTTCAAAGTAAGGACTAGAAGTGATTATAGGTGTAGGAGAAGAGAGAATAGCATCATACATAGCAACAATATACATTTTGTGTCATATGAATAGTTTTGTTGGCTTGAATTTGAGTTATAAAGTGTCCAGTATTACACCACCGAATGATACTACTTTTCTTGACCACAGGAGGATGAAAGGCAATCGTGTTCACTCCAGAATTCAAACTTGACAATAAATAATTACAAACAGATCATCGAAGAATAGACATTAGCTCACATGAATGTCTTATCCGGTATTGATCAAATATTTTAGCAGCAGCAGAACACCTAAGTCAATTGTTCTCCAATGCATGGAAGGAGTGCGTTGTGGTATAGTTAAAAAAACAGTTCTTCTAAAACATTTGGCGAATTACCCATAAGATTCCCTAATACGTAATGTGAATGCCATAATGCCACCACTAAGAACGTAGTATGGCCAACTATATGACATACAAAGAGGGGTTTTGTGCTTGAGGCCCACTGAGATATGCGTTTCACTCCTGAGTTTGAGGACAACAAGTTGCTATGGTTAAGCATTTCAGCTTACCATTTCGATTTGTTTGTACTATTGCATGCCCACTGTATATATTTCAGTTATGAAGTTGTTAGTATTTACAGATTCACTGCAAAAATATTTGTTAAAGGACATTATGGATAGATACTAAGACCACGTAGTAACGACACCTAGAGGGAAATTGCAAGCAACCCAAAAAGCATCAAATGAATTGACTTTATAGTTATGACCTAAAGCCTCAGAAGGACTGAATTTAGCCAATTATGGTTAACTATGCAGCTAAGTTCCCATCCCTAAAATTCACTGCTATTCCAGTCTCCTTGCCGGCAACACAATTTACACGATAGGTAGCATCATAAACGACATGGGTGATAATATTGCCGATTATATTGCATAAGCAGCAGTGTGCACCTGAAAATAGACTCCAATTGTACTAGACCATCTTAGCAATTTAGTTTATACATTTTATAGGTCTGCGTACCCAAGTATGCGTTTGTGCATCCAAATGGCTAGTTTCTTTAGTTAATACCTCTAGGGTCTACCCTAGGCTAATGTACTGCACTCTTTCTCAAACAAGCCCTTTAATTAAAAAATTAAAACAGGGGGACAGCAGGAAGAGCTGTGAGTCTGCACACCCAAGATGACTGTCTCATACAAATAATCTTCACCTCCTAATAATGAATCGTAAAACCAGCCAGAAATGTAGAATCTGTTGCTTTTCAAAAAATGCTGGAAAAATATATTGACAATGAAAAGGGCACCAAGGTATATCTGTCTGATTGGTAAAGATCTGTCCAGTGTATTTTTCCATTCTCCCAGCCTAAAAGAGCCCTATGGGAGTTAGATGCAAATTGTGGCCACGCTACACTAAACATTTGAGGATGAAGTTAGGTAGACACATCTGGTTTTATATAAATTGTGTTTGTGTCAAACAGGACTCTTCCAATGTAAAAGGACTCACCCATTGCTTTTGCTTACTCTGTTAAGAATATAAATCTGTGGATGTGATGATATCATTGCTTTCATCTGTACATAAGCCAATAATCAGGTTTTAAAAATAAAGTCAAGAGAGGTTTGTGGCATTGTCACAGAACAAATACCATACAATCTATAAACAGTATGCTTTTAAAAAGTGAATACCAAAATAACATCTAATACTGACCTGTATCTCTGGAAGGCGTACTGCTCGGACTTCAACCTCAAGCTTCTCTCTATGATAAGTGTTTACCACTGTTGGGTTAAGCCAGGTGTTGTGAATCTGAACGCCAACTTTCATGCCCTTTGATGGCATTTTCCCATAATGGCATGCTTCCATATAGTACTTTCTGCCACCTATAAGTTCAAACTTTTCAGATTTCTGCTGCCAGCTCGCATTCCAATTCTTCTCCCAGTGGTCAGACCAGCTAGAAATACCAGCAGGAATGGAGGCAATCCTCACCTGAAGGCACAACAAATGTTTAAAATGAGGAACATACCATTTGTATTGTGTCTTTTGTCCCAGTCACACCATTTTGGGTCCTTGAAAAGATATGGTCACAATGGAAAGATACTGTACAAATCTCCATTAAAGAATAATTTAGACAACAAAAATGAAGACTGGTTATGTAACAAATGTATTTAGCAGCAACTGCTATTAATACATTCAAGTTTGTTAGTAGGAGTTCTATGAGTGCATTTTTGATATTGTAGCTCATTCTTGGTTTAAAATGTTTTTGAAACTGTTTCTGTATTATACAAATGACTTCAACTCAGGCCATTACCATGGCATGCATTACATCAACATGATAGAATTCAGCACTCCTGACAGCAAAAACTGAATGAACTGAATTCCCCTGCTCCCTCAAACTCTAAATAAGCCCCTACATATTTTAATAGTAAGGGGATGGTTTAGTGTTTGGCAAATTCTGTGTATCTGCCAAAAGTGGCGTATTCTCATCTCATCAAATGTGAGGTTTCCAGCTCTGTTCAGAATAGGGGTACGCATTCGATTTCCAATTGCTGAGGGTCAGTTGGCTCTGTTCGATCCAACACACGTTTCCTGCTAAACCAACAAGGAAAGCCTGAAGGTCCCAAACAGGAGACAAGAAAAATGACCCCCATGCACTGTGAGGGCCATTATTGCACTGTGACCATTATATGCACTGTGGCCATTATATGCACTGTGAGGGCCAGCCTGTCAGGGCCATTATTTTTGGGCTTTTCAATAACAAACATGCTTTGGGAGTTATTCAAAATGAAAAACATTGCCCAGTGGTAATATTAAATGTAGCGAAATGTAGCCTGTTTTAAATACTACTGAAATTGTGGTGTTGCTGGTGACAGATGAGAGACATATTTTTGACATAACCAACAGATCTGGTCTGATAACTCTATAAATATCAATCAATGCCGAAAAGACATTTGACTGGGTGCACTAGCATTTTCTACAAGATGTGTTGCCTAAAATAGGTCTCTGCCATGCATTTAAGACTTGATTGATGAGCGGCTACACTCAACCCATAGTTGGGGCTAGGGTGATCAGGGTGCTCTCCAACATGCTGAACGTATGTAGAGGGATGAGATAGAGCTGCTCGCGGTCTCTGTTACTCTCGGTGTTATATATGGAACCCCTGGCAGAAACAATACGCTCCAACCCTCACATAGCGGGATTGAAACTAGAGAACTAGGTACATAAACCAGCTATTCATGCTGACATTGTCATGTTAATGCTGACTAGCCCACGGATCTCTATCCCGGCACTACCACATGAGCTTGACAGCTTTAGTAGGGCTTCAAAATTAATACACAAAAATCCAGATTGTGAACATAACCGTGGACACTCAAGACACCCATCAGAGGCTGTATGTATTTTCTTGGTTTGCTACTTATGTTCAATATTTAGGAATAAATATGTGCCCCACATTCAATAAAACACCACACAAAACTATTATAATGTCAAACAAACAGCCTGCAAAGATTTACAAGTAGTCAAATGGGTGGGCTCTCTTGGCAAGACAAGATTGCAGCAATCCAAATGACACTTCCCCTAAAGATCGAATACATCATGCAGGTGTTGTCATTTCAGCCTCCCAAGTACAATGGACAAACTACAGAAGCTCCTGGAGAGCTTCATGAGGGGAGGGAAAAAAGGTCATCCACCAAAATGACAAGCATATCTTCCACCAGCGGAGGGTGGATTGACAGTCCACACACAGCACATAACTTCAACGCTGCTCAGCTCTGATACTCACGAGAGTGGCACCAAAAATCCTCAGAGAAACACTGGTACTTCTAGGATCATTCCATTGGCTGGTATTCACATTTGGAATGTTCTATGGCTATCCAAGAAGCAAAGACCCTGGGGAATATACTTGTCCCCAAATCTCAAAGCCACATTGGGAGGTTTGGACAAAGAAGCCACCTCAAGTGCCTTTGCCTTCTTATCCTCTCCCCTGACACCCATCATTGGGAACACAGATTTCTCCCTGCTCTTAAAGGCAATGATTACTTGTAGTGGCATGTCAAAAAGAGAAAAACGGTGGAAGACTTCTGTGATGCTGAGGGCCTCCAGTCTTTTGATCAACTGGAAGAGGACTGCAGGATCCCTGAGAGAGACTGCATAAATTACATAACTAGCGGCCACAAGTGGCGTAGTCAAAGAGGCCATGACTAAAATTGTCATGTACTGGTACTACACCCAAGCTCAAAATCACAGCTAGGCCCCAGCAAAACCCTCTCCCTTTTGGAGGAAATGCGAAACTCACTGAAACGCTGACACATCTCTTATGGAAATGCCCCAAATTACGAGGCTATTGGCAGGAAGTTCTGTCCAGCATAAATACCACATTTGGAACCAACATCCCCAATTCCCAGCATATATCCTACTGAGCCTACCAAACCAGCAAATGCACCCACTGCGCTCACCCAAGGCAAAGCAATCATTTTAGCCTAGGTCGTGCTACCTAAAACATAAAGATCAGATCTAGGGAGTCACTTGTCAGAAAAGTAACTTTTCAGACCTCTAATAGTAGAATGCTGAAAAATTCAGATAATGGCAAAATTGCTGCATGTGTTTGTTTTAGGTATTTAGCTTAGATTCAGTTTATTTTCAACACTGATTGTTTGTTGAGACATTTTCTTTATGGCTGCAGCAGAGTAAACAGAGTTGAACCCAGTTATTGGAATTATGGGAGTGTGGATCAAGCCACGTCAAGGAGACCCATTAGCACTTTTAATATATTTAAACCAGTTCTGTCTCATTTCATCTCATTCAAGAAATGTTTTTGTGCCATCCAATTTGTGGCTTACTCTTTCAGCATTATTTGCCATGTAATACTGGGATATGCAGGAGTAGAACCTCTTGTCACTGTTGTCTTTGAGGTTGGCTTAGATCATCCTGTCAAAAGACAGCATTATGATGTTAGGCTTTAAACTATGGGTTCACGTATCATATATATTGCAGCAACGTACCTCCAATAAAACTTGAAGGATCTGGGTATCATGCAAGCGACCCGAGGCACACAAGTGGTCAATATACTGAAAATATGGTTTGCTCAGGGTCACCGAGCTATTGATATGGAGGGATCACTAACTAATCATCTTTGTTTTACATTGCTGTACTGACTGCACAACAATACAAACAACCTATTTGCTCATTGCCTTCTGCTTCTTAAAGTCTTGAAGGCCGAGTGGTCTCAATATTTTGAAGCTCACCAGTTAAGGAATAAGATCTATTATTTTATTGATTTTGATGATTAGAGCTGAGCACTATTGCATAATTCAGAGCACTGCATGTCAAATTAGAGGAAATGTCTAAAACTTGCACTGTAGTAGATGATCGACCTACCCTACCTACATAGTATGGACTCTGTTTTGTAGTCCTCATTAGCACAAGGTCTAGACCTATGTCAAATGCAAGTCTGAATATCCTGCTAATTATGTCTAGGGTGGACTATTTTAACAGCTTCTACATCAATTTGTCAGACTCACTAACAAGACAGCTGTAGGAAGGTATGAACATAGCAGCCAAAGTTCCTACTGAAACAATACCAAGGGCATGCATCACTCCAGTCCTGAAATCTTTACATTAGTTAACACTGAAAACAATGCTTCATCTTCTAATTAGCAGAATCTATCATTACTTCCATCCTAGAAACAATCTACCCTAAGCTATAGCAAAAGGAACAAGTTGGGTCTGTTCCCACATTGATGAAACAATCTCTCATTTGATGTTCTTCAATTTTGTATGAAGTTAAAAATCTGTCAACCTGCCCAATATGCTCTTATGTATCTAACGCCCCGGATGGCAACAAGAGACCTTATGTTTGACACTATGGTCGTCACAATGCAAATATCAACTTGTGGGAGAGTTATGTCTTGAACATTCCAATTTAATCTCACTTCACCTTTGTCCCATCATGCTCTACAGTTACATAGTTTAATGTTCTACCTAACAAAGGTGGCTTACCTTTTTTCCGAGGTCTTCTGAATGGCATAAATATAGAGTTGCTTTGTCATCTGCCTGGATCCAGAATGTGTAGTTATTGGTTTCTGGGGCCACAAAGAAACCACTTAAACGAGAGCTGCAAGCAAGAAATGGTTTAACATTTTTGATAGTTTCATGGCCTAAGGAATCTCAAATACGGTTACCATAGGAGGGGGCGGTGACTAATGTAGGAGGCCCGCTCCAGCAATTTCACATATTAGGCCCAGCAACAATGGGGCGGAATGGATCATTTTGTAACAATTGCTGCTATTTCAATAATAAAAGGTTGACTTCTTTGTTCACAAAACATACTTAGGTAAGACACTGGGCCAAAAACAACATGCCTCCTAGGATCAGAGGAGGTCTGAGAATACAAACAAGTAGATTTAAAAAAAAGTAGTAGTACATAACCTGTGGGTGACATATGTTTATGGACAATACAAAGTGTAACAATTCCTAAGTTTCCACCATATTTGTTAATTGTATGGTCATATTTATCTGTAACCTAATCGCTATCTCTTATTCCCACATTAGCCACAAACCTAACCCTAATGCAATGATGGCACAGATTCTTTTTTTTGGGGGGGGAGGTGGATGCTTTCTGTACCACTGCCCAAACCAGCCTTGTCCTTCATTGTATCCTATCCATTTGCAATGCAGAACCAAGGGCATTGTCAATAAATACTGCTCAACAATACCACCCCCTAACACATGGCCAACAAATAGTATTGTTCTTTCTCCATTGGACCCATCCTTTACAACTACAGTTTGGATGTAACCCCATTCTAAATGTTAGAAGCATATATCTAAGGTCTAGATAATGGTTCCCAAATACTGAAACAGGGAAGATGCAACCAAATGTTTAATTATCAGAGCTACTGATTTTTTTCATACAAGTACTATACATATTTAGCTTTGATCAGAACATTTCCAAACACCTTTAAATACTCTTGACAATCAGTTATTCATCTTACAGCTAAAGCAAATTCATTCTCATGGTTCTCTAATTGTATTCTTTTAAGTTCCCAGTTCCCATTATTGATATTTATAAATCATTCCAGCATAGGACTAAGATCTTATCAAAGAAGTTATTTCCCATTACCAATTTCTAAGCAAGCGGTCTACTTTTAGCTAGATTTTGTAAATATGTTTATCACCTAAACATGAGCCTTGTGAGGTGCCTAAATTAAACCTTTTACTTTTACCTAGTCATAACTTGTAAATTGCAGCACTGCTCATTGTCAGCAATGCTGCCCCAATTAGAACCAGAGAATATTCCTTCACCTTTCAGTACCTACAGATAAACCCATACAAGGATTTAAATCTGCCGAGGTGCTGGACATCAATTTTGCACAATGGGACCTCTGACATAAGGATGTCTTAAAGAGGAAATGTACATAGTAGTCTACTATCTCAAACTTTTTTTCCCTTAACCACAGTCATGATCTTACATTTTTGCTTCCAAACACCAATACCATTGCTTTTTTGTATTGATTGGGAGCTTGTTTGCTGCACTTACTCTTTTGGCACAACTAGCTGCCTTGAGTTTTATACGGGTGGGCAATTCTCAAGTTGTCATCCCACATGAAAGTGGACATTGGCCTATCACCTACTTAGAAATATGTTTGCTTTCAAGAGTGAGACTGGGAGATCAACCACAAAGACCCTTAACAGATTTGGTGCCAGAACACATCATGCTTCAATCTATGTCTTTCATATATATCTTCTGTCAACATCACTAGAATGCACAACAGAGAATACATCAGAAGCACAGTACAGATCTTACCAATATTCCTCATGACGTTTTATTGAAATCTCCATAATCAGACTCTTAATCTTGTGCTATTCTTTTCCCTACCATCTTCCCAAACTCTTTATCATTTCTCCTTTTGGTCATTTTTTGTATTTTTTATAAAAAAAATGTATTAGGCTTAAGCAGATTATCACTGAATACCACTTTCTTGTAAACATTACTTTTTTTTTGTTTTACTTTTTTTTTTTACATCACAATAGGATATTATTTACATAAATTCATAACATAAATCAGAGTAGATAATAACTGTCAATAATAAAGTACAATAAAGTACATTGAGTGAATCAGAGTAGATAAAAATAATCATAATCAACAGCTGGTATAATTGATCAGTAAAAGTTCAAAATAGTTACCCTTTACCAGGAATTATCAACTTCTTACTACAGCTAATCAATCCTTTATACATAAAAACCGAAAATACATTTCTATATCTTAATTAGTCTATATCGCGACAATAAGACCCCAAATTTTCTCATTCTTAAGCATAGAGCCTAAGCCCCTGGCCTTAGCCAGGGCAGTTTCCAGGTCGTAAGTTTCTTTAAAAATAGCCCACCAATCACAAATAGTTGTCGGTAGTGGTGAGACCCACATCCGAGCAATAGCTAACCTAGCTGCCCCCATCATAATTGAAAAAGACCGTGCCACAGCTGGTTTATCTGCTTTGTAACCTAGCATGATTTCTAAAACCGTTAATATAGGACCCACACCAAGTTTACTATGAAACACTTGACCGATCTTCTGCCAATAGGTCCGCAATTCCGGGCATTCTATGAACATATGGATAAGATTTGCGGCCTGAGTCCCACATTTAGGGCACTTGGTCTTCTCACCACCACTGTTACCTCCAGCCCATTTGGCAATCCTCTCTGGTGTATAGTACAGCATGCCAATTGTGCGAAATTGCTGTAGTCGTAAACTAAGAGAGTGGACTGAGTCACCTATGTTACCCAAAGCCTGAGTGATCATACCGGGTGTTATGGCTATATTCAGCAATTGACTCCAACGTAATGCTAATTTTACAGAACCATCGACTTTAGAACTGGTCAACTGTTTATACATATTACCTATAAGAGATTTAGTTTTCTCCCCATATAAAAAATCCCAGATAAGAGATTTAGTAACCGCATTTGGATCCAAGTTCTTCCCCAGATAATCCCTTATCTGTAGATATTTAAACAGAAAATTAGTAGGTAATTTATATTGTGATTGTAAAACTTCAAATGATTTAATTCCTCTGGCCTCATACAGATCCCCCAAGCATGAGATCCCATGTTTAGATCACAATCTGCAGCTATAGTCTTGAAATACTTCAGGGAACATTGGATTACCCCAGAGTGGCAACTTTGTATGCATTAACAACAAATTGCTTCTAGCAGCCATAACCCGCCATATAAAGACACTATCCCTAACTGTCTTGATTTTAACACGTTTGAAATAGTTTGGGTCATTAACGCGATATAAGAAAAATAAACTATCATCGCCTAGAATCAATCTATATAAAGAATCTTGCTGATAAACCACCAGAAGGCTACCAAAGCGCCTGGCAAACGCTGCCAAAAGGTAAGTTCTAAAGTCAGATAAACCCAAACCACCTTTTTTATAAGGTGATTTAAGCAAATCAATGGCTCTTAAAGCCACAGACAAAACTACTCAGGACTCCATCCAATTTTTTAAAAAAAATATTAGGAAGACGTAGAGGAATAGATCTAAACAAATTTAAAAATGTTTCATTTTTATTAGATTGCATCTTCCCAGAAGCCCAATAGGAAGTTTGTGCCATTATTTTTAAGATTTTCACAGTTTCATCTAGTAAAGGAGTGTAATTTAAAGATATTATTTGGCCCACTTTAGCAGAGATCTTGACCCCCAAATACGAAGCTGTTGTACATCTCCCCAGGATTGGAGAGCTAGGTTTAAAATTAATAAGGACTTGTGTTTTACTAATATTTAATTTATACCCCGAAACTAATCCAAATTTAGTTGCAGCTCTCTCGATAACTGGGACAGCTTCTGCTGGATTAGTAGAAAAGATTGCCAGATCATCAGCATATGCTGTTACCTTCAGCTTATTAGAGATAGTCATTAATGGTTTGATCTGCTTATTGACTTGTAAGGCACGTATAAACGGCTCTATATAAAGGGCAAATAATAACGGGGAAAGTGGACACCCCTGCCTTGTCCCACAAGAGATGTCAAATGGGATTGAATATGAACCAAAATATGAGAGTTTAGCTGTAGGTTTATAATATAAAGCACGCACCCAATGTCTAAACTGCCCCCAAAGCCAAATGTGCTTAGTGTAGCCCACAGAAATTCCCATCCGACCTTGTCAAAGGCCTTTTCGGCATCTAAGAGGATCATACTCAGACCCACCCCCTCTTTCTCCGCATAGTCGAATGCCCCAATGGCCATGTTGACATGAGCTGTAGTGTCTCTACCTGGTATAAAACCATGTTGGATATCGGACACTAATCCTGACATCATTGGTGAGAGTAGATTTGCAAGAATTTTCGAAAAGATCTTCGCATCTGCGGTTTATGAGGGAGATGGGTCGGTATGATCCGCAGTCTATAGGTGTTTTGCCCTTTTTAAGAAAAAAAACAATTTGAGTCATATTCCATGACTCCGGCATCCTACTGCCCATACCAACATATTGAATGACTATGCTGAATGGTGCCAACAGAGTACTTTTAAAAACCTTATAAAATTCCATAGGTAGTGAATCTACCCCTGCAGCTTTACCTGAAGGTAAAGTAGTAATGGCTATTCCTATTTCTTCCAATGATTTTATATTATCTAATGATATTACCTCATCATCACTCAATACCGGAATATTGCTCTCAGTGATATACTGCGTAATATCTTCCTTGTCAATTGTAGAAGAAAAGGAATAAAGTTTCTGGTAAAATAGTAATGCTCCAAAATAGCTGAGGTATGATTATGTAATGCACCATCCGTGCTCTTTATAGCGTTCATTTTAGTTTCGGCCTTCGTTTCTGCTGTTTGAAAAGCTAAAACTTTACCAATATGTTCACCATATTCATATTGTTCCAGATGGTACTTATTATACCTCACCGCTTTTTTTCCCTAAACATTTTTTTCACTGCTGTTCTTGCATCTAATAGAGCAAGAAACAGCTGATCCTGATCTAATTAGCCTCGTGTTACCACCTCTACATGTTGTTTTTCCCTATTTTGTAAATCTATAATCAGTTTCTCCATATTGCTTTTATTTTACTTATTCTGCTGCAAGATGTATTGTTGGGTCATCCCTCTAACATAGGCTTTCATGGTATCCCAAACAATCAATGGGGAAGCTGTCCCTATTTTTCCTCAAAAAAGGTCACTAATTGTTGCTTCATACTGGAAACATATTCCCCATCCGTAAGTAAGTATCTAGGAAAAGAGAATGGTCTGACATTCTTACCTTCAGGGGTAGCCATAAAAGATAGCAGAATAGGGTTATGAACAGATGTCACCAGTGGGCATATAACAACATCTAAACCTAAGATTAAACTGACAGAAACCCAAGCCATCTTGATTCTAGAATAAGATTTGTGCGGGGCCGAATAATAAGTATACCCCGGGATAAGTAAGTATATCTGCCTCCAAGCGTCCTGCAAGGATTGTAATCTAGCCATTTCTAGTATTGCTGCTCTAACCTTTCACATTCTACTAGTACCCCCTTTTTTAGTTGAATCGATGTTATAGTCTATGACACAATTAAAATCTCCCATTATCAGACGTTCCCCATCCCAGTACAGCAATTCCAAATTAAGAAAATCAAATCATCAGTATGTGGTCCATATATTGAGCCAAATACATATTTCATGCCCCGAATCTCTATCGACCTTTTGGATCAGCCAATGTCTAAACTATTTTACAAGAGAACCTCTTATCTTTTAATATAGCAGATCCTTTCATAGATATTGTTTGGGAAGTGCTAACAATTGTTTCATATCCTAAGTGTTTTAACAAATGACGATCTTTATAGGCCAAATGAGTTTCAGTAATTAAAACTAAATGCGGTTTAACTCCTCCTGTACCAATTGACATTTATTAGCACTATTAAGTCCGGCCACGTTCCATGCCATACATTTTATCATAGCCATACTAAGTTAAATTCCTTATCAACATTCCTCTACAAATAAAGATTGACCTTGAAAAAGCTAAAAAAGCAAACAGAACCTGATGACTTGTTAATTGTCCTTTATGAAAGCTATATTTTGCCCTATTGATGTCATTTTTTTTTTAAAAAATTCCCCCCACCCTACAACCCTTCCAGTCCTCCCTCTGACCCGAGTGACCCTTGGATACTAGAAGGAGGAATCCTCCCTTTAACCTACTGCCGCTGGATGGGCAGCACTAGAGAGCCTCTCCACGCTGCGGTAGCTGCCCCACACACGAACGAATGCCGTAAGTGAAAAAGAATATAAGAAATATCAGTTAAACTTAATCCCATAAGACTAGTTATCTTATCATACACATTAATATTTTTTTAAATGTTAAGACCCAAACAAATAACTAAGACAAGGAGGGATTAGGAAACCACCCATCTTCAATAGAACATATTCATGTACAAATACATCTTATTAGGACTTCTGAGCAGCTTCCGTTTGCCATTTAGCAATAGCCAGTTTAACTTCTTGTTCATCAACAAAAAAATAAGACCGCCCATCTTTGAAAACCTTCAGGCATGCCGGTTTTTGTAAATACACTTGTACCCCGAGAGCCTTAAGTGGATCAATCAGTTGGCGGAGCTGCCAACGTCTGTCCATAGTAATTCTACAGAGATCTGATCTAACAAAAAAAGTGACAGACTCCACAGTGATAGGTGTATTAGGTCGAGCTTTAAGGGCAACTGCCTGCCTTAGTAAAAAATTTCCAAAAAAAACAAAAGCGGACAGGGGTATTTGCCTTTCTGATTATGTTCACCAGTAGGGAGTCTATGTACTCTTTACAATTGAGAATCCCAGTCCCAATCAGATAAGTCGGGAAAAGCCTTTTGGAATAACTTTACAAGATAGGCCCTGGGATCCGTTCCTTCTGCTCCTTCAGGAATGGCAAATAATCGCAGGTTATGGCGGCGTTGGCGATTTTCTAAGTCCTCAAGTTTAAGCTGGATAGTTGAAATTTGAGTAACCTGCTGCCGAACCACAGTGTCTGTGAGGTTTGCAGTTTGTTCCGTCTCTCCTACTCTCTGCTGTAGTCTGATATATCGCTAGCAAGGCCCCCAACTTTGACTGACATCTCCTGTAACATCTGCAACATCTTATCTGTGTCTGATTTTGCTTGCATATAATGTCCTTGTGCTTCAGTTCTTTGGTCTTTTAGAAACTGCATTATTAAAGCAAGTGTTGGTTCAGTATCTAAAAGGATATCAGCAGGCTGAGATACTGTCACTCGAGACGATGCAACTGTAATAGGTACTTGTTGGGAGCAAGCCCCCCTCTCTCCTCGTTTTTCTGCCGGACTGGCCCCTTTCCCTGCTCGTTTTTCCACAGGCGTATTGCTCGCCATATTATTCTCGGTATTAATTTCAATAGGACTGTTACCAGTAATCCGGGAAACCATACTCTTCACTCCTCCCTTAGCTTGGACCCATTTACGAAGAGAACTATTCTCTGAATTACATTTCCCACGTGTGCAGATTTGAGGTGAATTTTGTTGTAAATTATCCTGCCTCTGGGGAGTTTTCTTATTTTTAACTTTAGCTTTGATTTTCTTTCCAGGCGGTGTCTTATTAGATCTAATACTGGCTCCAGTTCCCACTGTTGAAGCTATTGAAGCATCATCGCTGTGGGTAGCCACCTCTTCCCATTCCTCCAGGACATTCTCTCCAATACCAGCACCCTCACTGCTATCTACATGCACCGGTTGATTAATTTCTGGTATTCCGCCCTTGAACTCCATTAGAGACTGGCTCATTAGCTCACCCATTTCTGGTGAGCTCACTGACGTAGGAATAGCCTGGTTACTTTCGGTAAGCACTTCTGTATCTGCTTCTCTTTGTGTCCCTTTTTTGCCCCCGGCACCAGCCTCATTGTTACATTGTGTCCCTGACTGCGAAGAGTCTTTAGAGTCATTCAAACATCCCCTGCTGTTGGCTACAAACATAGGGATGGTGGCCTGAAAGGGACACCAAAACTACCATACCTGTGTTTGTATTTCCAAATGGGGGAAAAAGGTTTAAAGCAACCCGTGTTCTTTAGTTCCCAGATGAACCACAGATGGTTTAAAAGAAAAAGGCTTTGCATTTGAAAAACACTTGGGAGCAGGCAGTGTCCTCTTGCACAACTGCCTGCTCCCATGAAGGCTATCTGACAATGACCACACAGGGACTGCTTTCCCTAGGGGAATGGGTTACCACTTCTTTTCAGGAGTCGGCAACTTATCAGTGGTAGATATCCTATTGAGATTCGCAATTAAGTGGGCGGCCCATTTCACACCTCCTCCAATTTGTGTATCGGATCTGAGATTCCAAATGGCTTCCCAAGTTGTAAAGTTTTGTGAACTGTACCGTGTGCGATCACAAAATCATGTCATACATCTAGTATCATTGCTCCTCAAGGAGTTTAGTTTAGGGGACCTGCACTCCATATTGAAGAAGGCGGGGCTCAAGTTTCTTTGCTTCTGAGGCTTAGGCTTTGCCTTGATTTCGCCTTTCCTTGGTTAAGAATGATTCCTCTGGCCTTTCACTCCTGTTTTCGAAAGAGTAGGGAGTCGAGTGAACAGCAGACCCGGGCAAACATTCTACCTCTAGTGTGACTGCTTAAGTTTCCTTCAGTCTATAAGAACAGAGGTGATCTCCCCGATACATGAGTTTAAAAATAAACTCTGTGCATCAGGAAAAGGGCACTTCACAAAGTGTAAAATGCCATAAAGACAAACAATTCATAATTAACTGTATTTGTTAACATTTTGGCGCAGGCATCTCATCCCATGATGACCTTGCCATTCATTATAAGTTTGTTACGAGTCTCTACTTGTTCTGAAAATGTTTGCAATGACAGGTTTATGTAGCGTTTAACAAACACCACCACTGATTTCCACCTTGGCTGGGATGCTCTTGAAATTAGTGAGGGCCCATGAACTTATTATCTAGATAGACTATACTTTTTCACTAAACTGCGTTTGAAATGAGCACATGCAGATCACCATGAACCACCCTTGACCTAATTTGATGTTGTGTTTTGTCCATAACTTGTAAAGTTTCGAATCACCAGGAGCTCCAAAGACCAGGCCTTTTGCATTTGACAATAGCAAATTTTATGAGCCTTTTTTTCTGAACTCAGGCCCAAGATGCCATTGGAATTACACACTGTGTGATGTGCCTATCATTCCTCATAAAATACCCCAGGAATAGCCCGCAAAACTAACTATTGATCTCCCAGCCCATTCCCCATTAACTCTGGAAGATTTGAAAGCAAAGCTCATTTCCCTCCTTCTGGGGCCCAAAATCACTATATTAATGGACTCTCCCTATACTCAGCTATCAGTTGTTTGTTCATACAATCTTCTACCATTGCACAGTTTTCTTTGATCCCCAACTTCGTTAAGTCATTAGACCATGTGTGGTTATAAACAGCAGTGTATTGGCACAAGCATGGAGTTGTTATTTTGACATTTACTAAGAGAGTCTCCTTAATTATTTCAATCACATCACCTCTTAGATGGGGCTTCACCTTTCACACTATATCCCTTGCAAGTGATAACTTGTTACTTCAACTGCCCTGGAGTCTTTCTAAATCCCACCAAAGATAGTCCTGCTTGCTGAAATGACAATTTGAACTAGAATGTGGGCAAACAGCAGTAATCAATTAGTCTTACTCAAATATTTTAACTGTTGCTTCAGCTTTGCTTATTAAGGGACAACTAGGTAGGCAGGTAAATCTTCATTTTATTTGGTTCTACTATCTCCTGATCTGGTTGCTTTACCCATAGGATTATAGGTGCACTCTCACTGGTTGTTTAGCATCTACCTTGAACAGAGTTATTGGTGCTTTAGTCAATTCCTTAGTAGCTACTTACACTCTGTTCATATTGCCAGTCGATTTAACTGCACCACTCCCTTTTTCTATTTAAAACTCAGGATAAATATGTTGTCTTAATGTATTCTTTCCAATTTTTCAAAACCTTCCTTGATCAAAGTAATCAGACATTTATCCTGTTTCCTAAAGTGTATTTGATCCTTGCTATATATCCTTTACCATACAGGGGCGCCTTAGAAAATATAGACAGTGCAAGAGGATGGTGAAGTGGCCTGCAATTCGCAATTAAGGAATACCTCCACATTCATTCCTATGGGCCTGGAGGCCCATAGGAATGAATGGGAAGACATTCTCAATTTGCGATTCTCAATTAGAGAATCGCAAATTCAGAATGCAATTTCAAGTGTGCCAGGGTGTCAAAAGGACAACCTGTTGCACCCCTGAAATGAGCATGGGTGCACATGTGGCGCACATACATGCCCAAAGGACATGTGTGTGCGCCACATGCCACTTTGAAAAATGCAAAAATGTGCATTAGTGAAAGAAATCGCAAATTACCACCAACCTGTAGTTGGTGGTAATTTGCGATTCCTTAAGGCCAAATTGCACTTTTTGGTGCTTCTTACATTGCATTTAAGGAATCGCAAAATTTGAGATTCCTTAAATGCAATTGCAAAATAAGGAATCGCAAATTTTGCGATTCCTTATTTTGCACGCAGATTTGCCTTCATACATACCACGTAGCAAAATTGCAAACGCCGAAATTCGTCGGATTTCGGCGTTTGCGATCGCAATTTTGCTTGATACATATCGCCCATAGCTCCATGTAGACATTTCTTGCAACAACAAAAAAATTAGTCACCTGTTCTTTGATCGCCATCACCAGGGCTTCTAGTTTGCCCTGAACGCTTACTTGCAAAATTAGACACATTGTATTCATCCTTTTTTCCCTTAATTTTCTTAGCCATTCTATTTACATTTTGTCTGATTTCAGATGCCTGCTAGGCTTCCAGCGAAACAGCATCTTGAGTAATAACACAGGTACAAGTTATATCTTCAATACTATGAACTTTCTTCATAATATTTGGCTTAACACATAAAGGGACACATCCTAAATATATTTAGTTCAGGGTGACTTGCAAGTCACGTTTAATTATTTAGTTGGTGATCCAGACAGTTTGGAAGGGCTTTTAGACCTTTCTGCAAAGCTACATTCAGTGAGCAAAGCAAAGTAAAAAGGAGGAGGGGCCAAGGAGGGAAACACACAGGTTTCAGATGGCGTGTCCTGGCAGTGGGCCTGTCGCCCTCGAAGATGTGCTGCCTCTGCTCTCCCCTCTTACAAAGGCACTGCTGTGCTTCCTCTTCTAAAGTGTGTCCATTGCTTTGGTTTAACAGACAAAATTAGCATAATCAAAAATACTCTTGAATTAACTTAAATCTTCCTATTCAGTTGCTAATCAAGCACTACCGCCCACTGCTGAGGGCAATTGTTTGAAGGTCAGAACAAGAGTTATAGGCGCGAGGCACAGGGTAGCACCTATAAAGAGAGTGAGGGCCTTTATCTACTCTTATAGCCCAAGGCAGACGGGCTATAAAGCTATTGCAACATTCCACCCACTGAGGGTAGAGTGTTTTAGATTGAAAAGAGAGGAACACAAAGACAAGTATTGGAATGTTGGATCAGAAGCCCTGTACCAGCCATTAGGGGCCCTGATACACCCTACTGTGTTTCCAATGTTCTAATGGTTTCACAAGAAGTAGGAACCTATGTTGTTTAATAAGCTGAAATAATACATTTGATTGCCTGCGAACCTGGGATCACAATGTCAGGCGGACCGCCACCAACAGGCTGTCAGTCGCGGTCTGTCCAACATCCCGGTAATTGGTCATACCGCCGGATTACAATACCAGTGGTCAGAGCACAGAGGTCGGGCGTAGGACCACCGCCTCCAACAGGATCAAAGATCCTGTCAGGAGTGAGGTCCGATTCCTAATCTAATGATGGGGGCGGTGCCTTCGCAGGCACCGCTGTACGGAGTAGGATACTCCAGTCCCATTGCCAAGAAAAGGCAACAGGAAAGGGACTTTGGAGTCCTCAAGCAAGGCCCCTGTCACCGTAGGCCACTGCTTAGTGGCCTGGGGGGCACATGTAGTGCCACCACACATCTATGCACAGTGTGCCAGGCACCACATGGCACCTGGCAGACGGTCCATTTATGTGCACAAACTGTCCTTTTCCACTGTGGCTGGGCCACGGCACAAGCCACAGTAAAAAAAGGCAGTTTATGACCACCTAAAAGGCAGTCTAATCATTATATGGTGACACCTTTTGGCCGGTCTCATTTCCGCTGTGATGGTGGTCGGTCGTCCGACCGACCGTCATTGTTATTAGGTCCTTGGTTTGTAAGTTACCCACCTAATGCATCCAGGAATATAGTAAACTCTAAATAACTTTACAAAATTAAATTTTTCATGAGGTGTACTATACTATTTAGATTACATATTTTACCGTTTAGACATTTTTGGGGAATAAAGACAGAGGCCACTAAGAACACGATAATTGCCCTTTAGAATAAGAGTTAAAAGGAGTGTTTTATTTCTGACCTAGTTGGAAAGCAATACAGCCCCTCTGCAGTCCGTCCCCATTTCGTGCAGGTCATTATTAGAAGTGGCTATTTTTGTTTTGAACTAACCAATTATCCTTCATGTTCCATAATTCCGTGAGCATGTAAGAGCCCGCGATTAACTTTTTATAACAAAAATGTGGAAAACCAATGGACTAAAACGAATCTTCCCACTCTTGAAAGAGCACATGGTGCAGTGTTTGTATAGAAGGACATCTGGCATGGTGTACCCATTGTGTATATCCTCCTCTCAGGCCCGCCTCAGCCCCACGTGCTTTACTTATCCCAGCTCCTGGTGCAGCGAGTGATGGCTTGGAACTGGCTGGACACTTCAAAAGTCACTAAACTGAGGGTTGGATTAATGACAAACCTGCGCATCATAATTTGGTAAATTGACTGTTCATTAAGAGAACGTCCCTATTTGCTCATAAATGCATTTGTGGTATGAGGCCTGGGGGTTGTGTGACAACTCTATGTACAGCCTGACAATGTCTCTAAATGACTTATGCTAATGACTATATTGCTAGGTCTTCAACCCACAATGTGTTCCCTCCTGAAATAATTATGTATTCACTTTCTAGAAAAAGATTTAATCAAATCCATGCTTCAATTTGTAAAAGTGTGTAAATTAACACATTCGCCTATATGCATAGGTAGCAGCAGGTGGTGATAGTCCGCATAAAATACAGTAGTATAAAAATCCATATTTCACACTGAGCCATGAAAGAGTTTTCACAGTTGCCTGTTTCAACATCATAAAAACCCCGAAGTGCTCTGCAGAGCCTAACATTGTCTACTAGTCTACTTGGATTATGCGGCATGCTGGGCCAAAATATGTAACGCTTTTATGTAATTTATGTGGGGAAAAGGCAAAATATTAAACATTCCCTGGCACTATTATTCTCCCCCATTTAAGCTAGAAAACACATTTGGATAAAATCTCCAAATTAAGTGGCAAATTAGGTAAATCCTATTTATTTAATGAATGCAGCAGCCACAGATTAGTATAAATCCACTGTCTCTCACCATAATTGTAATCAATACTCACTGTTAGCTGCACTTGAACAAGGGGCATATGTATCAAACGATTTTTTAATCGCAAACGCTGCGATTCGCAAAATAACAGCGTTTGCGATTAAAAAATCGGTAATCGGGATGTATGAGCCAAATCCCATCGCAAAATTAAGGAATTGCTAATTTAGCGATTTCTTAATTTTGCGTAAGCATTTAAGAAATCGCAAATTGCGATTTCTTAAATGATATGTAAAAAGCACCCAAGTTGTGCGAATTATCCTTAAGAAATCGCAAATTACCACCAATTTCCAGTTGGTGGTAATTTGCGATTTCCTTTCAAAATGCACTTTTTTGAATTTTACAAAGTTCCACGTGGCGCTCATACATGCCCTTAGGGCATGTATGTGCGCCATATGCACACACATGCTCATTTCAGGGGTGCATCAGGGTGTCATCATGACACCCTTGCACCTTTGAAATTATTCTCAAATTGCGATTAGCAAATTGCGATTCGCTATTTGAGAATTACTTCCCATTCATTCCTATGGGTCTCCTGGCCCATAGAAATTAATGGGCAGGTATTCCTTAATTGCGATTTCGCAGTTTGCTAATCGCAATTAAGGAATTTTAAGAAATCGCAAAAAGTTTGCAATTTTTTAAATACATCCCGTTTTGCAATTCTCAAATAGCGATTCTTTAAATATCGCTATTTGAGAATCGCAAATGGTGATGTTGATACATATGCCCCCAACTCTCTTCACCAAAATAAACATGTCATATAAATAATGCTTAACGGGCCTTCGGCCTCATGAATCAAGATGTCATCAGAACATTTTTAACCATTCCTAATTATTATAGGAATAATGGGTTGCCTTCCACCCTTTGCACAATGCAGTAATCATCTGAGTTTAGGATAGTCGGTTCATCACCTCTATGTATACCTCGTTTGTTCTTGATGCATTAACAGTAGCAGCTGTGGCGAGACCATAGGTCTGGCTTTTAGATGCAGCAGAACCTCATGGCTACCCGCATCTTTATCCCTGCGCTCCCTCGGGGTAGTATTGTAGACTCGCTTCCCGCTTCACTGTGGAACCAGTAGCGTCTCCCATGCGTGGCTTTTGCATCCCACTGACAATGGCTTCAAAGGATCCCAGGTGGTGGATCCTTCCCGGCGTTTCTCAACCTTAAGACGCGTTGGCTGGCGCAATCCTTTCTAAACCCTCCCACAGGCGCCATTTCTAGGATGCCCCAGTGTTCGCTTGCATCATGTGCTTGCTACAGTGATCTTCCCAGCTATTTCCACGGCATACTACTTCTTCTTCTTGGAAGACAGAGATAGCTTTAGCAGTTTTCCAACCTCTGGCAATGAAAAACATCTTTGAATGAAAATGCATTTGTATATACCTACAGAGAGAGGCTTTGGGTCAGCCCTCTTCCTCTACTGATCTGTTCAAGTGTCTTTTACATTTTTCTTTTAGCAACCACAGCATACACCATGGTGCAATGGATGAGCCAACGTCACTCATTAGCTCTTTTGCACTGTACGTGACCACATTCTGTCCGATGACGTGCACATCTGCCACAAAAAGAAGTGTACTTCTGTGTCAGGGCAGGTGGGCCAATACTTTCAGTTGGCAATTCTTTTTTCTTTACATTCGTAGGCCTTCATATTTTTAGCCATATGTGTTTAAACTATGTCTTCAGGTTACAGTAATTCAAAGCCAATCATACCTTTTTTTGTACCACAAAATCCTATTTCCTTGGGATTGGTATTAAAACGAAAAAGGGTTTCTATACCTCCTTTAAGTCCACCTACCTGCTAGAAAGCACCTCGTTACATTTACATGCAATATTCTTTTATTGCAGCAAATGGACATCAGATTTATGCCGCGTAATGTATTCTTAATGATTGGTCCACACTTGCAATAGGAAAAGAAAAGTAATTAACCATTGAACCAGCTTGCTGAGGGCAAACCTATTGGCATTGTCAAATCATTTTAAATGTTAACGTCTCTTATCCGTGCACCTCAGTCTCTATAGGATGCGGTCTCCTCACTCAGAAGAGAAGTGATGGGATGAGGGACGGTGAGGTTCACCACCATCCACCTCATCACTGCACCATTAAGGCCTTTTGAAACGTTCTCATGTTACCCAGTAATATGCATGGTCTTGGCGATCTATGATACTCTTTTGACTCGTGGCTTTTATCATCATCTACCTGGAAACAAAGGTGGCGTTCAGTTCTCAGAGTTAGCAGATGCACATACACACTTTGAAGAGTAACAGTGCTGGGCATGATCTCTTGGGCAGGCAGAATGAGAACTTTGACTGGTGCATTCAACTGTTCTGATCACAACTACTTGACTGCAATTGATGTGCACATTTCCAGGGAGCACCTGACATTTTCAATTGCGTTGATCTAAAATGTTTCAAACCATAAGGTAATACAATACACAAAATACCTGAACGGCTCTGGATCTCTGGGCAGGAGATGGAGTAGGGAGCTGGCATTCGGGGCAATCCCCCATCTGTACCCCAAAGAAGATTCAGTCACATTGGTTTTCGATGTCCCATTCCAAACTTGAAATAATAGCCCTCTGTTACCTAACATTAGAACAAAAAAAAGGACTACTTTAATGGAACAGAATTTAACGCAAACCAGTAGGAGAGGGAATGTAACTCATGAATTTATAAATAGAACAAGAATATTTTACTGGCTTAAATTCATCACACAGCGATCCCCTGACAACGGATACAATCAGTGAATAATATGTGAAGCGGTTTCGGTTGAAACAACTGCCTCCTAAAACAGTTTTGTGCCAAGCAACCATACCTTAAAGCTCGGAATGTACCAGGCACACAAAGTAAATTAGTTTCAATTAAATTAATGAGACTAAACTAAGATTTAGTCCGCTTGGGATGACACCTGATGGCCCCCTGCCCTCGGAAACCCCCATACCCCGACGGGCCATGCACAAAACTCCGGCATCATACTCCAAATCAACGCAGTATCCTCGGTCTGCTTCAACACCCTGCGCATACTCTGAAAAAAGTTCAGATGGATCCCACCTGAATCCAGAAAACGGTCACGCACATCCTCATCAACAGCATAACTGGACTACCGCAACATTCTCTATGCCAGAATCAACAAGAAACTACTTCACAAGCTCCAGATCATCCAGAACGCCGCAGCCAGATTAGTCCTAGACATCCCCCACCACCACCACATCACCCAACACCTCAGCGATCTCCACTGGCTCCCCATCAAAAGAAGAATAACCTTCAAGCTCCACATCCATGCTTTACAATGCCTTCCACAACATTGTACCAGCATACCTTAATGACTGCCTCTCCTTCCAAGTTCCCAAGAAACACCTATGATCAGATGACCTCTCTCTGGCCACCATCCCACGCATCTACAAGACCAGAACGGGAGGGAAGTCCTTCTCCTACCTCGCAACCAAGGCCTGGAACAACGTCCCTCCTACCTCCGGCAAACCCCCACACTGCCCTAGTTCAAGAAAGACGTCAAGACCTGGGTCTTCAGATGACCCCAGCACGTTACAGAGTTGCCCCCCATAGCGCCTTGAGACTCTCGTGGGTGAGCAGCTGTGCTTTACAAAACCCTGATTGATTGATTGATTGAATGATTGATTGAAGATTAAAGGCTAATACAAAGTAGTAACCACACTGACGGACTTATTTATGGGAACCCTGTATCACTTTTGCACCACATAAAGTGGTGCATGCGAGATGCAGGGCTCTCATAAAGATTTTTGAAGCCCCGCAAAGCCTCCCCACATGGCTTTGAGAGGCCTCATAAATCATGAGTAAGGTGACACAGCGCAAATCACTGCATCGCCACACTCTGTACCCGGGAGGCGTTCCGTGGGCGTTGCGGTGGGTTTTCCCACGCAACACCCATTGAATTTGACAGTGCCTCAGATTTACAAAATGATGTAAACCTGGAGAAGCATTAAATCCGTGTGCCTCCCAAGGTGAGGTGTAAAGAGGAAAAATATGTTTATTTCTCCTTGTTTTGTTCCTCATTCTATGTATGTGGCAGTCTGCAGCACATATAAAAAGAGAAAAACACCTTGTAGGATTGTTTCTGTGCAGGAAGATGCCCCTTCCTGTACAAAAACAATCCTGCCTGCAATGGAAGCACCCTTGCACCAAGGTGCAAGGGTGCCTACGTTGGCGCTAGGCTGCCAAAATGGCAGCAGCGCAGGCAGAAAGGACAGGAGTGCACTGTATTGCTTAAATACGGTGCATTCCCGCCCTTTAACTTGGGCGTAAGGAAGCGCATCAAGGTGACTTGCTGCGCTGCCCTGTGCCCAAATGCCATATATGAGGCCCTACATTTGACAATCAAACAGTGAAAATCTTTACAATTTTCTCAAAGAGGAGTAAAGAACAGTCAAATGTGGGCGATCTCAACAAAGAATCACAACGAAATTTGATTGAAGACTGAATTAATGCCCCAGAACCTTGGCCACCAATAGGCAGGATTTCTCAATTATGTTAGGTGGGAGAGGTGGGGTCCTCACCAAGAAACATTTTGGAGACTTTGTGAAAAAATGTCTAAGTACCGAAATACAGTCTAAGACCACCATGCTAACTTTGTGAACATCAAAGTGAGTACTACAGGAAATCAAGCTTTTTAGTCAAATAATGTCTATATTTGTTGCACAAGAGTGCCAGTTCTTATGAGCGCCATAATTGGTCACTAACTATTTCAATCACAGCCCAACACTGGCAAGCTAGTGTTTGTCTTCTAGTGAGCTCTAAAATCCAAGTCAGAAACTCAGGGCACGATTCACAAAGGTACATATGTGTAGTAAAGTTACAAGTGCGGAGTCTCCGCACTCATGGTGGAATCTCAGCACTTGTGGTGGAATCTCAGCACTCGTGGCGGAATCTTGCACCTGGGGCGGAACCTCCATACAATAAACTGCAGAGAGTGCGGTGCATGGAGTTTCTGCCCCCAGTGTGGAGATTTTGCCACAAGTGCGGAGACTGTGCATTCGTAACATTAACACATGTAAGTTTCTTTTTGAATGTTGTTGCCTTCGGAACAAAGAAACCTACTGATACCACATCAGGGGCTGGATCAAAAACTATTTCTGGCTGGTACGATTTCGGGTACTTGGTGGCATCTAAAACACTGCGTGGTGCAAACACCTTTTACCATTAATTTTCTAAGATATATTTGTGGATGCTGGTTTTGTTGCATTTTGCTGTGTAGTGCTTTTTTGCATGGTATTTATGTTTTTCTGTACTGCAGTAGTGACCTGTTATGTTTTTAGTGTGTTGCTGCTGTGCTCCATAATTACGCTAGAGATGTCAACTAATGCTATTATATTGACAGCAAAAACAGCTCATTCCTTTAATGTTTTGGTGATAAACCCTTTACCTCTTTCTAAGGTAGCAAAATATGTCCTCTCCAGCTATTCAGCTATTCAAGACACCAGTCAGACCAAAACTATGACAGAGACCATGCTTTAAAATAGTAGGCCAAGGCCAGTTTAGGAAAGAGTTTTTATTTGCAATATTTCATGCCTTAGGTGGTAAGTTAAGGCAGTGCTTGGTGCAAACACCTTTTTACCACCATATTTAGAAAGCAAGGGGCATATTTAAAAGTCCCTTGCGCCACTTTTGCGTCACTTTTAACATGGGAAAAGTGACGCAAAAGTGGCGCAAGGGACTTGTAAATATGCCCCTTAGAGGTAGTAATGTGGGACACAAATGTTTGCCGAATATTTGTTGTGTGGGGCATTTTGTTGTGGTGGTGATGTGTTCTTTCGTCTTTGTGCTGCTGTGTTCTTTTGTGCTGTATTATCGCAATTTGATGTTGTTTTGTACTGTAGTTGCTTTTATGTGTTCTGTTTTGATTCTTTTGTCGTTTTGTGTCCTGTTACAAGTCCATTGTGTTGTTTCTTGCTATCGTGTTATGTTCTGTGGATTACTTTAGACATGTCAAGAAGTGCTGCTACATTTCCAGCCAAAAGCAGCCCCTACCTTTAAAGTTACCGCGACAAGCAACCACATGCCAATATCAAGGTGATAAAATACTTGTTGCTTCAGTTCTACAACTATTTAAGACATCAGCCAACTCAACAATGTTGCAGAGACATGTCTTAAATAAGCACTTGTGGTACTTACTTTATGTGATACAACCTTATACTGCCACACTATTAGTACATAAGAGCACCTGTAGCCAAAATGATAGCAAATATTAGCCCAATGTCAAAATATGATACATCAAAAACCTAGACATGGCATACATTAATGTGCATTTTATCATGCAACAATACTCCCTGTCTTCCACAGTAGCCTGGTATTCACACAACTGCATGTTCTCACGATGCCCGTGTACCTGCACAGTGTCCATTATGCCCCATTGAGCACATTTCCCAGTATCTACAATGCGCAGTAACCACACTGAAACCCCCTATTGCCCTGCAGTTGTCAAACTACACTTGACACAGTAAGCATCCTGCGAAGCTGTCCCAGTGCACAGCCCTGTTCCTTCTGCTACAAGAGGCTCAATACCAAATTCCAAGGGACACTGAAGAGCTTATTGCCAGGGAGGCTGTTCTTGTCTTTACTTTATGAACCCTAATTTCGTGCATACCAGGCCGGTCGGGCATCTGAGCGCTCCATACAGAAAACAAGAGAAAAGCCTAACACGGTTAAGACTAGTTTACCTGTAATAGATCAGCGCACTGCTGAAGTGGTCATGGCTAGCCAGAACATGTGCCCCAGTATGCATGTAGGTTAATTGACAAATGCCTCAATGCTGCCCCAGTATCTACAATGTCAAGTATTTATCTGATGAAGAATAGAAAATGATGTTTCCCAGATGCACGCACATTTAAGTTTCAATTACCCCGATCAGGCAAAACTCAATACACAGGTGGTGCGGGTGGGGGGCGGGGGGGGGGCGTGCTGAGTGGTGGTACAGCTATAGAGAAAAGTCCACCAAATGCAAAATCTGCCGTCCGAGCACTGGTATAAGCTTGCCTCCATTCCCATCTCTAAACCCTGGCCTTTGCCTGGACAGCCCTCGTGCTGCTGGTAGCTTAGATGCTAGCTCTCCAGCCCAAGTGAAGGGCTCCTTGGGAGGCCAGGCTCTGCAGTTGTGCAGAACGTGCCCAGCAGCAGCGAACGGGAGGAAGGACGGGCAGATACGTGTCACTGTGTATTGACTGTGGGGCAGCAGGACCACTTTAACTCTCCAAGACCAGTGATACTGATAAAATATTTTCTGATCCTGATTGAAAGCCACCTCCTTTTCTTTTTCTGAGAACATTGTGAGAACTTTTAAACTACACACAAGTATTTCTCAATCTACAAAACGTGTTTAGAGCTGGTGCCATGGCAGGCCAGACTCCTCCCTAAGAGGTGCCGGGGTATTTTAGTCCTGGTGAAAATAAGGGTAAAAGAGCATTTTACACCTGTAGTCCACATTTCCAAAGACGCGACAAAAGACGCACAGATTTAACAGGCAGTTCACCCAACGTAGATATATATTCTTTCAAAATAAAGCAAAGCCCTTAACTTCGCCTTTCCCCTCGCACTCCTTGGAAGTAAACTATCCGTGAATCAAGATGACTGATAATCTACTTCGAAGTTGAGGGATTGGTAAATTATAAATTAGACAGACGCCTGAGACAGAAAAGGTTTCCTTTAGGTTAGGCATATCTTAAAGGCTAAGTCTCAGATATCCATATATCGTGTCCTACAACGACATCACTGTAGATCAAACATGAGCCATCATCGTCATAATCTTTATTTTCGATCACTGGGGTTATTAAAAACATAGCAGTCCTGATGTAAAATAAGTAAAATAGGATAAAAATACAGTTAAACACACCGATGCTTCCTTATAGAGAGCGAGGGCAAATGACCTATTTAACACAGCATTGCTATAGGGGATATCACCCTCACTAATCATATGTATACCCACGTGTGCACAGTGGTTCCTGGAGAAACATACATACCACTCTATATGAGTTATCAAAATTAAAAACAGAGTCAGCAATCCAGCCCATGCATAGATATTAAAAGAGCGGGCATAACTCCTAAAAACATTCATCTTCAAAGAATAAAATAGTACAAAAGCCTTCGTACAGTACTGAATAGGATAAAAAGGTCACACAACACACTTCGAGCGTCTAATCCATAGGGCTATCAGAAAGTTTGCTAGACCGAAAACTGTAAATCTCTTAGTGTCAGTGCTAAAAATTCAGAGCACCTCAAGATGGTGTCTCAAACCTGCATAGGGGGATAGTCCCCTTAGATCGCAAATTTATGTCGGAGGGGCAAAAGAATAATAAATGAACCAGAGATTCGGGTCCACCTTTGCATGCTGGGCACTGATCATCAAGGGGTGCTTGAGATCACCATCTGCTACAAAACACCTTGGTAGGGAGTGTTGTATATCAAATTTGTAGAAACAATTGCCACACCATATCTGGGACAATCTCAGCAATGGTACGCTCGAGTGGGCCAGCAGCAATTTGTTGGAAGTATGAAGCCAACGAATGCATTTAGGGTTCATCATGCACATTTCAGCATGCCTGCTCAGTCTGTGGGGGGACACCCAGTGTAAGGGTGCTGGTGGAACAAGCACCACGGGTACAAGAAAGGAAAGAAAAAGAAGCACTAGCAGGGAGTCCAAGGCTGGGGTAAGCATGCAGGATGGGGAAGCTTTCAACTAGCCATATCCCTCATCAACACCCGCCAGCTCGAGAGGCTAGTCAACAGATATGGCAACAAAAAATACGTCACCCTCCTAGAAAAAGGCTTTGAGGAAGGATTTGTGATTCCGTGTGCGGGCCACCTGCCCAGTGGGAAGGCGAAGAACCTGAAATCAGCCCAGGAACACTCAGAGGTGGTGCAGCAAAATATAGAACAGGAGAAGGAGCTGGGAAGAATTGAGGGCCCCTTAACATACCTGCTACCCAAGGAGTTAGTGACCTCGCTCGTAGGGGTAGTACCTAAAAAAGAGTTGGTACAGTTCAGGCTTGTCCACCACCTCTCTTTCTCTGAAGGCACATCAGTAAATGATGGGTTCAGTCCTAAGGCATGCTTTGTAGACGACGCCACTGACTTAGTAAGGATAACGGGCAAGGGGGCCCTAATGGCAAAGGCAGCTATTGAGTCTGCGTTATGCCTCCTCCCAGTTCACCTGGCGAGCTTTCATTTACTTGGGTTTCATTGGGATGGCGCAACATACTTTTTCAAAGCAATGCCGATGGGCTGCTCAGTGTCCTGCGCCTATTTCATACACTTCAGTACATTCCTGGAATGGGCCTTGCACGGCAGACATCCGCAGGCTTGTAGAGCATCAGGCATGGCCTGCTTAACCCAGGGCACTCAGAGCTCTACGACCTGGATGGGGTGCATCTGTCAGAAGAAGGGATGAAAGTTTTCTGGGCCAACCTATGGTCAGACTGCACCAGAAAGGACGACCCACAATGAGGAAGGGGGAGGCGCAGGGAGACGGAAGCCTCCCATGCAACGTGGTGGATAAGAAGGGGGATATTTGTTGGTTAAGGAGGTAACCAGCAGGATGGTGTGCAGGAGGAAGGCCACTTACCTGGGGATGCCTTACGGCAGGGTGAGTAGGCCGAAAGGGGGTAATAAGTGGAGACCGCATTTGCAGCCCAGACTCGCCAGACGGCCGGGCACAAAATTGACAAATAAGGTAGCGAGTTGGGCCTAACTCCAGGAAGAGGCTACCTCACCCCCCACCCCCCAAGCAATCAGCATAAAACCAACAGGGAACTTTAAGACCCCATAAACGGCACATATGATGACCTGAACAAACTAAGCGGTCTCACAAGTATGGCAAGCAGATAACAGAACGTGATTGTGAGGTGTCAAGAATGATTTATGACTTATCAGCCATTATGAGTTATGACCTGTCACATGATTTGGGAGCCTGCCAAAAATGATTTAGGGCCTGGTAAATGGAATGATTAATGACCCATCACGTTGATGATTATGAGCTTGTCAAAAAGTGATGTATGACCCCTATTTTTTTTTCTTTATTTGCATTGTCCAGTTAGTAGCAGAAATACATCATATACAGGATTTGTTCCATATTACAATGCCAACACATGGCCAGCAGTATTTTCCAAGTTACAGGAGATTTGGCATGCGTTTGATGCCTTATAGCAGATGTTTAACAAGGGGAGACCCAACTGAAACATAATACACATATATATCAGCTAATAACGCGTTGTTGGCTTGAAAACGTATCGCAGGTATACACCTGCCTACACACAGTTTGCTGCCTGAATGATAGAATGCAAAACATACATAAAATTCCAAACATTAACTTGATACTGTACAACAGCATGCTACCAATCAATATACACTCATGATGACCATACCTCTCACATCCGACTCCTGCTCTCTCCCACAATACTCCAAGCCGGTGACTTGCTTTTACCTATGTGATATTATATTCACTATACATGTGCAGCAAGTGTATGCGTTGGGCCCATACTGGATGCTGCCTTTGGGGCAGGTTATTCACTGTCGGTCCATGCCTGAACTGCGAGCCTCGTCTTGTGTAGCATTCCCACTTTGCACCGACCCTGAACGTAATAGTGCCACCGTTATAGTGTCCCAGTTCTGTGCAATTGGGTATTTTCGCAAGCCGGCTGCATCTTTATGTAGCGCTACACTCTCTGCCTGGGCCCACACCACGAGCAAACGTTTTCAGCATTCTATTAGCGGGGGGTGGGGGGGTTTAGACTTCCAATGCTGGGTAACCAGCCTCTTTGCCACCATAAGGTCTAGGTCCAGAAATCTGGATGCAGCTTTGTGTTTTTTTGACCTGGGAAGCATGCCCAGTATGCATTCCTCCCATGTCTGTAGTTGGGGGCGATACGTGTAATCTGACAAGTAAGTCCCCACCTCAAACCAGTATTGAAGTAGCAGAGGGCAGGACCACAACATATGTAGGTCAGGTCCCTGCTTGGTCACAATGGGGGCAAGCTGCTGATGCCAATCAAAAATATCTATTTACTTTGTGTGCAGATAGATATGCTCTATGAATGATGACGAACTCAATTATGCAAAACTTTGCGTTATGGGGATCTGTCTGGCACCTGTCAATATCCCATTCCATTCCTTGTCCTCCCATGGCTTCCCCCTGTCCACTTCCCAAGCTGCACGCAGTGATTCTAAGGGTCGTATGGTGTGCGTTAATAGAGCTTCTGTTAACCAATGTACTATATGGCTGCCCTTAGCCATACGGGCAAATATTGTACAACCAAATGGGTTTGTGGTTAGGAGCGCATGTCCCCCCAGGCCTTCGTCAATGCCGTTATTATAGATGGATGTAGAATGAATTGTCCTGGCAGGAAGCCAGTGTCCTGGGCTGGCCTATCAAATAGTAGTGTCCCGTCTTCGTACAGATCGCCTAGTGTCTGCATTCCTGCAGCTTGCCATGGTTCATGCTCGTTACTTGTTGTGCTGGTGTCTCTGTTTATGTGGATGCCAGCTCTGTTGCAAGCGGGTTCTCGGTTTGCTGAATGAAATAGAACAGTGCATAATAGACACTATTATTTTGGCACCTTCTTCATCCAGGACCAGCAGAGAAACAGCACCTAGCCCAGGTCAAAAGGTGAAGGAAAGCAGCAGGTAGAGCACAAAACCAGTAGAAAGAGGTGAAAGTGCAGGGAGAACAGGCAATGCCCTACTGTCCTACCTGACTCCACTTTATCTTGGCCAAGTCTCAAAAGCTGCTGGTCAGGCTCATTAAAAGCTACAAGTAGGCCTTATGAGGGCTGTCACTCAGCCAAGGGCAATGGGCTTCTGTGCCCACAGTATAGAGAGAACAACTGCACCCCTATTTGAGCACATTCTGCTGTACTCCTCTCTGCCTTTTTCTTCCTCTTATTGCCCTACCTGTATTTTCTGCATGATCTGCTTTCATTCATTCTCCCACTCACTCTCCAATTACTTTCATATCACTCCCTAAGCTACCCTTAATTTACTTTATATCTTCTGCCTTTCTTTATTCCACCATCCCACAACAATCCATGGCCTGTGTTTTGTGAAGAATTGTTGAATGGTGTCACAGTTATTAGCATAACAAATAACTCTTTTCAATGGAAAGTCTGACCTAACCTTAACAACAAGGCCCAATCGCTGCCTCAGTGATATGTGTACAAATCACTCTATCGCTGATTCTGTGATACAAAATAATGGAACACCACTGGACTAGGAAGACTTTCGTCCACTGTTGATTTTCAAACCCAGTTGCTGATTGTGAATTTGTCAGCTCCGCTTGGCTGGCAATCACAGGAAAATTTCAGTTGATTCCACCATTACACATTACAATGCATGGAGTACCGTACTGAGAAAACTAAAACTAAAAAGGGCAACCTACCCCTAGCCCCAGTCCCATGTGGGGCTACCCCAAAATGCCTCATTAATTAAAAATAATAAATACTATTTTTTATTGTGAGATCCAAAAATCGTATGTTGAATTTGTGACTCCTGGATCCTTCTTGAGTTCCACATACCCCCATGAGTTCTCAAGATGTGAACACTACGACTTTGTTCGGTTAACCGCCACACACATAAGTGGCAGGTTGGGGCAGGGCCTAGCTGTAGTCCAGTCCTGGCCATTAAACCCCACTGGAGTTTGTGAGCAGCACAGGTTGCCCTCCCACAGTGAGATGCGGCCCTGTGACAAATCTCTGCACAGCACTACCAAAGGCCTTCTAAAGCAGGAGTTGGCCACACTCTGTAGGCCTTGGCACACAACTTGACTGCCTGTGTCCAACGACAGCAGTGCACAACTGAAGACCTGTGCAGAGGGGATTGCCCTACTGGAGGGTTGTTTGATGTGTTTGGCTGAAGGCCCAATGCACTGCAAAAGTTCATGCACAGCAGGGCTTGAATGCCCCTTAAAGGGTTGGATGCAGGGCCTTGACACAGTTTTGTTTCTGTTGCCAACCCCCACTATTAATGACTGAAGTGCGAACACAGCGGGGGCTAGCTGCCCATGGATAGGTCAGTGCAGGAAATGTTGCATGTGGTAAATAATGAAAAAATAATCCAGGAAAAAAACTTGTTAAAGTGAATTTATGGTGCGCAATGAAGACAAAACATTAACATATGTCTAGAAAAACACTTTAGAAAGTCGCTTAAAAAACACAGTTAAAGTGGAGATATGCCTGCCAATTCAAATAGAAAAAACCTTGAAATTCTCAAGTTATGGTTATGACCATAATCCATAAATTGCACTAGAGACCTGGATACCATAACTATATTCCTAGTTGTCTCTTTCATAACATTAAGGGCAATGTATGGCATATATGTCATCTCATCACATCAGTAAGAATACTTAAGACATTTATGGTTGCATCTATCACATTGCAAAATTTGCAGAACAAATGCAAAGCTCATGACCTCACCCTTGATTAGACAGATGCAATTACAAAAGCCATAAATATTCCTACAAATCTAATTCCATATCACATCACCATTTTCCATGAGAGGACTAGGAATACATTATTTGATATGTTTTGATTATGTGTTATTTTATGACACATTGATTTTACGTGTTTTTACTTATTAGTACAAATATTGAGAGATAAGCATTGCATTTTGTGTGCAAGTTATGGTTTTCATGGCTGTTGAGTAAGTTATTGATTGAGGACCTAGCAATAACTGGTGAAATTTAATGTTTTGTTTTGTACCATATCTTCCCTTCAGCAATTATGTATTAAGTGAATTTCAAAGGTTTTTTAAATGTATGCTAAGTTGTTACACCTAATCATTACCACAACTTCATGGAATTTCTGCTTTTTATTCAAGTACTACTGCCTCCAACCTTTTTGAAATTATTCCCTTCCCTGCAGAGTATGACCCATTGTATAATCATTCATGCATGGCCCAAAGGGTTCCACCCTCTGTGACACATAGCCTTTGGCCAGACCGGGTGCCCATACCACTGCAGGCAGCGGGCCCACTGCAGACGGCCAAGCCCTGGTATGCATGGTTGCCAGATATACACTGTGCCTCCCCACTGCAGAAAGCCAGCCCTGGGCCACTGGGCATGCGCAGTGGGTGTTAGGCAGAGATACTGCTTTCAACCCTCTGTGTATTGTGTGCACGTGGCCATATGGAGGCTAACCTTATAGGAAAGTTAAATATGTCAATTAGGAGTAAGCTAATTTTGGCATGTTTTAGAGATCCGAGAACAGGCACTGGTACATGGTTAACATTGTCCAGTGCACAGATTACAAAAAAAAAAGCAGCGACAGCAGCATGTAGAGGCTGGCCACCTTTTTTTCATTTTTGTTCAATTTTGTTTTATTATTCCTTTAAATTTATTATTTTTTAAGGGAGGCATCTGAGAACGCCAATGTGGATCTGTTATTCCTTAGAGACGCAGGACTTCCTACAGGGTTTGCAAAACCAGCCAGAGGGCCCAACAAGTTTTCGAAATCCCTTAACGCGTGGTTCATGGACCATGAGGCAGGGTTTTCAAACCTTCGAGCCTTGCTGCCTCAGAGTTTGCAACACCTGCAGCAAGATTTATGGTTTTGTTATTTTTAAGCTTAGGTGATTCTCTTTCGTGCTCCGCTCCTGAGCCAGGGGATAATTTTGGTCCATCACTGGTTATTCCCTCCCTCCCCTTACCTTTGTTGTTTCAGAACAAAATTGAGCATGCCAAATCAAAATCTAGTGAACTTATGGGAATTTTCTTGCAGATTCATCAAATGGTATGGCATGGTTATTAAGAAAACAACAAACTGCTTAGCAATGGAAACTGACCTAACTATAACAACACGCTGACAGGTGTGGGAGTTATGGTTTAAGGAACCAATATATATATATATATACACACACACACATATAAATATATATATATACACACACACATATATATATATATATATATATATATATATATATATATATATATATATATGTCTATATATATATATATATATATATATATTTATTTATTTCATGTCACTATTTACTTCACAGTGACGTTTGGTGGCAAACAAAGGTTTAGGGACTCCACCCACCACTCGCAAAATCTACTCTCTCCCTCCAAATTCGAATTTTCTGCATCACATCCTAAAAAATGCCCTTACACCGGTCTTCATAACAGATGTTTAAATAAAGTTGGTGGCCCTTTTTAATCAGAATGTATCCACAATTGATAACATAACTTTTTCAATTAAACTATTAAAGTAATTTGTTACTTTGTCTAGTTTACAGGCGTTTACAAATAAGAAACTAATTTAAAATACATTATTCTTTTTGTTTACACAATTACAACCCAAAAAAACAATTTCACAAAGTACCTGGTTGTGGTGATTTTAGTCTATGGTGTTTAACTGGCCCTGTGGTGCACACGATCATCGTTGGAGAAACTATTTTGGTTTCACAAGGCACTCCTGTAGAGTGAAAAGACAAACATACCTTTTGCTGTCAAACAAAAATATTTCAAACTACCGTACACTGTGTTGCAATTATGTTAAATTGAATAAAACTTTATCATTAAATCTAGTCATCATACAAACGATGGGAGATATCTTCAAGACAGGGTGGTAGCAGAAGTGACATCACTTGTTGCATGATCTCTCAATAACACTATACAAAGCGACATTCAGGGGCCTCTGTATCAAACAACAAAAATAATTAAATTAACCAAAACCTAATATCGCCACCAAGGACACAAATACAGCTAATCAAGCATTGCCTAATTCTATTTGCTGATATAATGGTTCAAATGTATTCACCAACATTTGCTGATTTAAATATTTTTGTTGTTTGTTTCCGAGGCCCCTGAGGAAGGGACCAATGTCCCGAAATACATAGGGCTATACAAGAATCGAGTGTAATCCACAATAATTAATAAATAATGTATTTCTGTATTAATGATACAATATTGTTCTTGAATTGTGAAATTCTGTAAAATACATGGAATATTGTAAAAAGACAAAAGAAATAATAATAATTTGCTGCGTAAAATTGTTTAAAGTACTTGTGTATACATTGTTAATGGTGATAGGTTATTAACCACTAACAGTGCACATAGGGATTCAGGCATATATTTTCCTGATACACACATAAAATAAAGCATTTGCCAGGCCCGAACCTTCCTTTTTAATACATATAAGTCACCCCTAGGGTAAGCCCTTAACAGCCCAGAGGGTAGGGTACAATGGGCTTCAAAAGTAGGACATGTACTTTAAACGTCCTAGAAGTGAAGAACTCTTAAATTCGTTATTCAGTACTGCAAAGCCTATCTCCCCCCTAGGATAACATTGGAGTTGCCTTATTACATTTTATAAGTGTAATTTCTAAACGGTAAGAGATAACTGTTAGACTTGGCATCCTTGGCATGGTTGCCCATGACTGTTTGTCCTCTACCCCCTGTATTTTTGATGCTGTGCTGGATTTCGTTTTTACTGGCTTAGATGCTTTGGACGCTTTGTCACTGCTAATCAGTGTCAAAGTGCAAGTGCTCCCTGTGTAAATTGTTATTATGATTGGTTGTCCAGGATTGGCATATTTGATATACTGGTAAGTCCCTAGTAAGGTGCACTGGGTGTGCCATGGCCTGTAAATCAAATGCTACTAGTGGCCTGCAGCACTGTTTGTGCCACCCACCTAAGTAGCCCTGTAAATATATCCCAGACTGCCACTGTAGTGTCTGCGCTCAGCTTTTTTACTGCCAAGTCGACCTGGCAAGTAAGGCACCACTAAGGTAGTCCCAATGTACCCCCATGGGCCGGGTGCAGTGTATTTGAAAGGAAGGACATGTACTGGTGTGAGTGACATGTCCTGATAGTGAAATACCACCTATTTAGTTTTTCACTATTGAAAGGCTATCTGTCCCATAGGATAGCATGGGAGATTCTTTGCAACATCTTACAAGTATAACGTCCAATTTGGACAAGATAAAGATATACAGTTTAAGCTCTCTGAACTCAGAATTTCATATCACATCTTTTAGTAAATATGGTTTTTAAATTGTGTGTTTGGAAATGCCACTATTAGACAGTAGGCATGTTCTTGTTTAACCATTCTGTGTGCCACTGCCTAGTTGTGGATTGACTGTCTGGTTTTAGAGTGGCAGGGGCTGGGGATGTGTATTTTCTGCAGATAGATAGCCACTGGGGGGGGGGTTGAGGTGTGCCTGGCCCTTCCTGGGTGACTCAGTGCTGAGCTTAATAGACCTTGGCTGCATTTAGAGTAGTGGGAGGAGTTTGTCCTTGCACCTGAATAAGGCCTGTCTCCCTTGCACAATGCTATCTCCACCCTCTGTGGTCATACTGCATCAGTGAGGACACAACTGGTTTGGACTGGGCTCAGAGACCCTGGCACAAAGAAGAACAAAGACAAAATGGGGTATAAGTAGTGGACCTTAAACCCCAGAACTTGAGATCACTTCTGGACTCAAGAGGAACCTTTGCCAAGGAGAAGACCTGGAGAGCTGTGAGGAGGAGTACTACCTGTTTTCTGTGTGCTGTGTGGGGCTGGCCTGCAGTTGCTGCTTTTGCCAAAGAAAGGACAAAGAGTGGCTTTCCTAAAAACCTGCTTGAAGAAGAATGTTAGACTTGGCATCAAAACAGACTATTTTACTAAACAAATAAAAAATGCCTGTGACACCAATAAAACTCTATTTTCGGTGATCAACAGACTGGTTAAACCTAATAAGGTCAGTCATATGGAATCAAGTCAGGATTTTTGTAACTTGCTAGCGAACTTCTTTAAAAAAAGGTGATTAACGTCTATGACAAGTTCACAAGTATTAATATTCAGAGCAAGTATAAATCCAACCCCAAGAAAGATATAACTAGCTTTTATGAATTTAAAAAGCCCTCAGATGAACAACTAATAGACCTTATTTTATCAATTAAGTCAGGTTCTCCATATGACCCCTGCCGCCCAGCATAATGCATCTGATATCTACACAATTAGCAGTGTATCTGGGCTCTATCATTAATACAGTATTTGTCAGTGGAATTTTTCCCACTCAATGGAAACGTACCTCCATTCTTCCTCTTTTAAAGAAAGACAATCTTGATAGCTCAGAACCCAGTAACTATCGCCCCATTGCAAGATTACCCTTTGCTGCCCAGTGCATTGAAAATTTAATGAACAAACAAATTACTGAACACATTGAATCTAATTTATTATTAGACGAAACACAACATGGATTTAGGACGCATCACAGCACTGAGTCGGCCTTAATTACTGCCACTGAAGATATCCGGTCAATTTTAGACGGAGGAGGAACGGCCGCGCTGGTGCTGCTTGATCTCTCGGCGGCCTTCGATACGGTCAGCCATGAGATCTTGGCTGTCCGTATGCAGGAAGCAGGAATAAAAGGCACTGCACTCTTAAAATCCTTTCTAAACAATTGGCAACTAAATGTAGCAATGGGCGAAGTAACCTTTAAACAGTTTTCCTTACCATGCGGAGTTCCGCAGGGCTCTGCCCTGAGTCCCACACTTTTTAATCTATATGTAGCGCCACTTGCCTTGATAGTAAAAAAAGCAGGATTTGTCCTAGCTTCCTATGCTGATGACACACAGATTGTGGTGTCTTTAACAAATGGAGAAAAGCACCCGGGCGAGGCCTTTAAGATCTGTATGAAGAATGTGAGTGACTGGATGGACGTCAACTGTTTGAAGTTGAACGCGTCTAAAACAGAGGGTATCATCTTTGGCAATAAACCCTCCCTCTGGACACCTGACTGGTGGCCACCTGCACTCGATGTGCTACCGGTACCCGCCACTAAAACCAAGGATCTGAGCATTATTATCGATAAAGAACTCAAATTTAAGGCCCAAGTCAGTAAAGTCACAGCCATCTCTTTCTGTACTATAAGATTAATTAATAAAATTAAGCAATACATACCAGAGGATCTCCTGAAAACAGTGACTCTGGCTTTGGTCCTCTCCCGCCTAGATTACTGTAATAGCCTTTACCTTACCATCAATTCAGGCCTGATCAACAGGCTTCAGATTGTACAAAATGCGGCGGCACGCCTCATCCTAAAAATCCCTAAAAATGTCTCAGCAAGAGAAGCCATAAAAAAATTACATTGGCTTCCAGTCAGGCAGAGATGTACGTTTAAAGTCTTATGCCTGGCTTTTAAATCATTCCAGTCAAGCAGAGATGTAAGTTTAAAGTCTTATGCCTGGCTTTTAAATCATTACACAATCTGGGACCAACACATTTTAGGAACAAATTAAAATGGTATGTTCCCAATAGAACCCTACTGTCTGGAACAGCCAGGAACATGGCAATTACTCCCTTCACGAAGGCTACCTGGGGAGGCAGGACCCTCTCCAGATCAGCAGCAATGCTGTGGAATACATTACCCATTACTTTAAAAACAGCACCCTCTTTGATCAATTTTAGGAAAGGTTTGAAAACTTGGTTGTACACACAAACCATCTGAATCGTTCAGCATGTTTGCTGTTCTGTACTAGTGTTCTTACTGTTCTTAGATCATGTATAGCGCCAAGACGCCTTCGGGTATAAGATGCGCTTTATACATTTTAATTCAATTGAATTTGTTGTGATTTCCCCAGAATTGTTGCCTCTTCTTCCTGTATTTTTGATGCTTTGCTGGATTTTGTTTTGCTGGCTTAGATACTTTGGGCACTTTGCCACTGCTGATCAGTGCCAAAGTGCAAGTGCTCCCTGCAGATATTGTTTTAACAATTTGTTCTCCCTGATTGTATAATTTGATTTACTGGTAAGCCCTCAGTAAAGTGCACTAAGTGTGCCAGGGCCTGTAAATCAAATGCTACTAGTGAGCCTGCAGCACTGATTGTTTAAAAAGCTATCTTGCCCCAAAGGACAGAATGGGAGTTTATTTGTAACATCTTATAAATATAACTTCCCATTGGAACAAGATGGAGAAATAATGCTAGGCATCTTTTAGTGAGGGTGATTTTCCCATTCTTTGTTTGAAAATACCACTTTTAGAAAGTAGGTATTTTCCTGCTTAGCCATCCAGTGTACCTCTGCTAGGATGTGTATTGGCTGTCTGACTGTGGAGTGACAGGGGCTGAAAAGGTGCAGTGGCTCCAGAGAGTCTGGATGTGTCAGGGCTGGGCTGAAAAGACCTGGGCTGCACTTAGAGTAGGGGGAGCAGATTTCCTTTCACCTGAATGGGCCTGGTATGCTTTCTACAATGCTGTCTCCACCTCTTGCCGGGAAGCTGCACCAGAGAGGGCTGGTCTGGTTTTGACTGAGCACAGGGCTTCTCAGCACAAAGAGAACAAATACATTTTGGGGTATATGTATTAGATAAAAAAAACTGGACTTTAGACTACTTCTAGAAGCAAGAGGAACCTTTTCCAAGGAGAAGAACTGGAGTAACTGAGAAGTACTCCCCCTGCTGTGTGTCTGGGGTTGGCCTGCAGTTGCTGTTTTTGCCAAGGAAAGGAAAAGGACTTTGCTGTGTGCTGTGTCCCCTGCTTGAGGAAAATCTCCAAGGGCTTGAGTAGAGATTGCCTCATGTTTTGAAGTCTCAGTAATACAAAGACTTCCCCACCAGCTCCCCTGAACTTCCTTGCTGGGAGTTCTGACCTGCCAAGAAGTGCCTGTGAATGTGTGGGGGTCTCTGGAGGTTGTTTTTGCTGGTGGGAGCAGGAGAGCAACACACTAACAAGAAAATCGACGCATCGCTCTTCTTGCAACAGTTTTCCGTTGCAACGCCGTGGTGCGAGAAGAATCTCCCGCATCGCCACACCACTGCCAAATCCGACGCTGAGCCTGTCACAGCTGCAAGAATCGACGCATCGAGGGATCGCGGCTAAAGAAATCGGAATTCAACACATTGTCCCTGTGCAGCAAGTTTTCCCTGATGCATCACCTGTGGATTGGAGTCGTCTCAGAATCGACGCATCGCTCCCACCTACAGACCGGACCCGACACACCGCTTCCCTATGCCCTGCAGAACTGTTGCATTCATCCACTAAGGTCTCAGGAAACAACGCATCTCTTTGTTTTTTGACGCTTCCCATCGCTGCGGCTGTTTGGCTTGGTGAATTTTGTAGCAACGCCAGGTACTTTGCAAGAAATCACGCATCCATTGATTTCTATGGACTCAGTTGCTAAAACCTTTTGAAAGTAATTTTTCTTAATACTTGTATGTTGTTTTTTTTGTCTCTTTAGTCTTGCTGCATTTAGATAAAGATACCTTATTTTTCTAAACTGGTGTGGTGTCCATTTATAGTGTTTTCACTGTGTTACTTTGAGTGTCGGTACAAATACTTAACACATTACCTTTGGGATAAGCCTGTCTGCTCATGCCAAGCTAACAAGGGGGGTGAGCAGGGGTTATCTAAAGTGTGTATCCCCCTTTCCCTGACTAGACACAACGGTCCCTATTTGGACAAAGGTGCCTACCTCTGCCAACTAGTGACCCCCATTTCTAACAAAGAATCTCCAAGGGCATGTGTGTGCGGGCCGCCAGTTCCGAAGTCTAAGGGACACAAAGACTTCCCCACCAGCTCCCCGGAACTCCATTGCTGGGTGTTGTTCCCTGCCAGTTTTAGTTTTGGGCCTCTAGAGGTTGAACCTGCTGTTGGGAGCTGGAAGGAACCGAAAAGAAACAATCTTTGACATCGTCAGCGCAGCCGCCATAATAATGCAACCTACACCGAGACAGGGGGCACTGCTTGTGAAGTGCACGATGCACCACCCTGCCTGCACTACAGCTCTGACGCCCTTCGATGCACTTCCATACCTGCAGTTATCGGCCTTCCCGACACCAGCACTCGCACTGACATCGTCACCACCAGTGCCTGCATCCAGTTATTGCGGCGCCGATACCTGCCGATGGTGACTCTATGAACTCGCTGACTTTGCATCATCTCACTGGAACCGACATCTCACCGCTGACGCAACCGACTTCCCCTGTCCTGGATTCGACAAGTCACCTCCTCACGGTCCGTGGCAGCCAGGGAGCCGGCCTCGACCTCGGCACCGACCCCTCACCTCCACAACGCCGTGCATCATCATAGACTTTGTTTTCCAAGGTATTGTTTGTTTGGGAGTCCGTTTGACTTTGTGTCCAACGTTGCACACCTCGCGGTCAGCGCCTTACTTTGGATTTAGTGCTGTCACGAAGTCGTTCATTTTAAAGTCATATTCTAATACATAAATGCTGTTTTTTTGTCGTTTTGGTCTTGTTGAGTTTAAATAACAATACTTTATTTTTCTAAACTGATGCGGTGTTCATTTGTGGTGTTATCACTGTGGTACTGTGTGTTTGAGTACAAATACGTTACTCATTGCCTTTGGGATAAGCCTGTCTGCTCATGCCAAGCTGCCAAGGGGGTGAGAAGGGGTTACCTAAAGTGTGTATCCCTTAACCCTGACTAGACGCAAGGGTCCCTACTTGGTCATATTTACCTATCTCTGCCAATTAGAGACCCCCATTTCTCGGGACTTCAAAGAGAAACCTATAGAGGCTTCTCTCCATTTCAAAGGAACACCTGGGTATAAATACTGGACCTCAGACACCAAAAATTCATTACACTTCTGGATTTGTTGACACTCTGCCAGGAAAAAGGACTGTTGTGCTGCTGCTCTGCTGGACTGCTTCTCTAAACTACTGCCCTGCTGTGCTGACCTGCTTCCCTATTGCCTGGGGAACTGGACTTGCAACTTCATCTTGAATCCAGGGCTCCGAGTGACTAAGGGCTAGTCTGCTGGCCTCCTGATCTGAGCCTTAGGAACTTAAAGGCTCCCTAACCAGCTCCTGGACCCACGACACCCAGCCTGCTCTTCATGCTACCCCGACCACCGCCAGAGACACTCTCCTTGCTTCCTCCGACCCTTTCCAATGCAAATGGGGCTCTTGACACAAAACTTGAGAAGCTAAAACTTCAGTAGGACTAATCTGGGACTGTAAGTGGCCTGCACGCGATCGCGGTTTGGCCTGAACTTTTGACTTTCCACGGTTTGCAGTTTGTGCTTTCAAGAGCTATTTTTCACTTTATTCTTAAGCACATATCTCCAGTTCTACTGACCGGATTGTTGTCGTTTTATGTTTTGTTTTATTTTTTAATCTCTGTTCTATTTTTCTAAGATGGTGTGGGATCCTTTTTTGTGTTGTGTCTTCACTGTTATACTGTCTGAACTGCTGCACAAAAACTTTGCACATTGCCTGACTGACTGCTCTCTGCCAAACTACAAAGGGGGTGAGCACAGGTTTATTTGGGGTTTGCTTGTGCCTTATGATCGTGGTTGCTGCTTGACCAGGGCTCACATACCAGTCCACCAGTAACACAATTTCTAACACTTACCCAGAAATAGTCTGCTAGTTCCATTATCAGAAGAGCTGGTTTTGGTGCAATCTGTTCAGGAAACGTAGGCTTGGTTTTAGTCTGATCTGTGTGACTGCATAGTCAGAATCAGACATTTTTGAATGGGTACTGAGTAATGGAGTCAGTGCATGAAGATGAGTGAACATCTGTACCTTGTATGTCATGAAAATGATAGAGGCACCATTTTGAATGTAGAGGAGAGTTCTCATATAGACCAGCGCTATTCTGAATTGGTGTGGACAGTTTCAGAAGGCGGAAATGGTTATAGTCTGGTTTTGTGAATCATAGGATTCATTGGTGTCTTCTATGCAAACTGTTCTTGGGTGCCATGTTGTGGTATATGTATCAATGTTTTGTATGTCACAGAACTGATGTAGGCATCATGTTTGGTGTGTAGGAGATTTTCCCCATATAGTATTGGAATAGTATAGGTATAGGGGTTAAGCATATTGGGTGAAGTGAATGAAAAAAACACTCTGCAAATAGTAATTTTTATGTTATGGATACAATTTATGTATTGTAAACTCCTACTCTGGGTGTATTCTTTTATGTGCAAAAAGAATAAAGGAGGCGCAAATGCCATTTTTAGGTCTCGCCTGAGACAGCGCTTTAGCGCTGCTCTGGCAAGACTTATAGTAAGCGAGTTTTGGAAGTGCAAACAGTGCTTTTCAGGCCTCCAAATACAGTGCATGTGCGCCGGGCGCGCGCACCATTTGGCAGCCTGAAAAGCACTGCCTGATCACTTCGCGGCCCCTTTGATGTCCTTCAGTGAGCCGCGCGGCCACGGAGGACATCAAAGTGCACACCATTTGCACTGTGCCCGCCCCCACTCCCCCCTCCCACTCCCTCCTCGTCAACTTCAGTGCGCGCTTGTTATGACCTTTATTTCCCTTTGCTTGGAAGCCGCATCTGGTGCCGCATTGGAAGTGCTGTGCCCAGATCTTAATGTCTGTGAAGTACAATCTTTTGTACATGGTTTGAGAAACCTTTGGGAATTAACCCTCCCTTAAATTCAGGTCACCCTGTACTGAAATCGATTTAGTACGTGATCGTTTTAGCGGGGAAGGTCGGCAGGCTAAGCCACTGACATCTAAAGGATTCATCTTGCTTCTTTAGGACATCACCCAAGGTAAAGTGGGACACTACACTTTTGTAAAAAAAACACTTTCCTTCCCGCTTTTCCGATAAACATGTGTCGGAAGTTGATTCCACGTTGTCTTCGCCCTAAAGGCGTAGACCGGAATCACAAACTCGTTTTTTTTTAACAGACAATAAAGGCGACCATCCTAATATTCTCGATCTAGACATCAATCGCGTCATTCGTGACATGATATTGCAAAGAGAAGAAGCTATTCAAAATATTTTAACATATGATTAAAAAGTGTGTAAATACAAGTTGATTACAAAACAGAGAAAATACGTAATTACGCTGTATTTCAAATTGTATTCATAATAACAGTTATAGTTTGGCCATTTAAATTATTAATTGAAATAAGTAATACTGCACACCTAACTACAAACTCGTTTGGGTTTATTTCAAATGCTAAGCAAGATTTGCACGTCAACATGGCCGCTTTCAAATTTTATAAATGAAAGTAACATGTAACTAGTTTGTTGGTCCGTCTTTCATCTAGTTCAGTGCAGCTAAGAGCTGTTCATGTCTGTAGTTTCTAAGGTGTTTTTTAGACAGCCGTCTGGGTGGAAAACTTGATTGATTACGTTGAACATTTTTTTTGGGAATTTCATAAAAAATATTAGGGTTTTGATGTAAGTATTAAGAACGTTACCGAAATAAGATATTCTGTTTTGATAATAAAAGGTATGTCCTCCAAGAAGCACAAACAATTTGTAGGTTTTAAAACAAGAGATTGCGAGTCTTTCTGAAACATAATTATTTAGAAATCTGCGTCTTCACTGCAGTTTGCAGGCAAATGGGTCCTCCGGTTGGCAGACTCGCTCACCATTTCAAGATGGCCGCGGTAGAGCCACTCTTTCCTTCCCGGTGCTCTATGAGAGCCGCTTCTGTGTTCGAGCCCCTTCCCAGCCCCATAGCAGAATCGCAAACTGGTTGCTGTAGTCGGCTTCGCCTGTCTGTCCTTCCCACACGGACAGCAGCAGAGCAACTCAGCATGGATCTGCAGATGCTGAGAAGGCGCGTTCGGATGTACATAGATCAGGTGAAGAGAGCACAGCAGTGCAGGCGTTACACGCAGTGACCGCTCCTGCAGTGGTATTACCCACTACACGGTCTGCACATATTTCCTGTCATTATTGCTGTCCTCGATTTTGTCACACTCACCACCTTGCAATACCAAACAAAACACAATATCTCAAACACTGCACACTGCTACCTTACAATGAGTATCGTGCACGGTTGGGATTAGATATGCAGCTAGGAATAGCTGGGGATGCTTGGTGCTTGTGGGGAGAGCACAAGTCCCCAAAAATATAAGTGGGGATACTAACCAAGTTAAGCAGTATACAAGTGACATCGTGGTGCCTGGCGTCACAACGCATCATCACACATGGCATGAAGTGACATCAAAAGAAGTGCCATCAGATATTCACACCTCACACATATGTTTATCAGGTCTATCATGAGTACATTTAAGCGCACTACGAGATTTAACGATTGAGATTTTGCATCGGGGTTGTGTCAATATAGTGGTGCAACCCTGATGCAAAATCTGGGCCAAAACTAAGACATTGATTTTGTTTTCAAACTCAGCCACTAAGAAATTGGCAACAAGGAGAGAAACCAGGATGTCTGGTCTGTTTAATTAGCTGCAAAGACTGTATTTTAAAATATGTTATGGGGTTAATGTATGCATTGCAGAGATGCATGGCCAGTAAATCTTTGAATACAATAATAATGGTAACATTAAATTGAGTAGCACTATAGAAGCAATAAAATGTTTAAAAAAATTATTTGTGTAAATACTGGGACAGACCCAACACATCTGACATTCTTACAGTGCATGCATACCTCCTGTATATAGGGACTGAACAAAATCAGAAGCATGCCACACTTAAGTACCTGTGAAGTGATAACAAGCTATGGGCCTTTGTTTCCCCTCCATTGCATTTGCATCTAAGTGTGAGGCTCCAGACCATGCCCAGCCAGGATCATATTGTAACAACAAGCATTTGCAATGCAATAGGTCTCGCATTTATACTAGTTTGAGCTATTGGCATTGTAAATGACAGTGCCTTTTACTCATGTTTTAAAAAAAAAAAACTTAAATAAAAAGCAAGTCTCGCATTTGCAAAAGTTAAAGCTATTGGCATTGTTCATGACAATGCCTTTTTTATCTATGTTATAAAACAAACACATAAATAAATTCCATTATCATTTACAATGCCAATAGCTAGTGTTGCATTGTTATTAGCAATGCCAACTGCTCACACTTTTATAATGCGAGACCTATTGCATTGCAAATGCTTGTTTAGAGGTTCTATTTGATACATACAGTGCTTTCTTGCGATTAGTGATTCACCAGATGGTGAATGAAGTAAAACAGGCTTCGAGAAAAGAAATTGCATTGTAAGTGGTTATTTGCAGGAATAGGTTAGGGCCCTTTTTAGGTCTCGCTGAGCCAAAGGCTCGAAGAGACATTTTACATGTGGGATTTTCAAAGTGCTACCCACAGTTTTGGCTGGCCTAAACCTTGAGTGCACGATCACATGCACGTGCACAGCTGCTCCCACTCCCCCCTCCCCTCTCTATAGCTTTGGCTCCTTTGTTTGTATCACACCCTCCCTTCTCTCCCCGCTCTTTTCGCACTACCCCCTCCCTTCTAATCAGTTTCCTTTCTGCTCCTCGGATTGACCTTCCCCCTCCCTTCTCTCCCCACCTCTTCGCAGAGACCCAGGAGGCAGAGCCATCCAGGCATGGTTAACATCTCCCTCTACCACTCTCTCTAACCCTCTCAATCCATGCTTAATGCTTTGGCAGGTATCAGTTTCCAAATTGATGCAAACTTCACTCAACTGCACACACACACACGCACACATTCACATAGGCACACACACGCATTCCTTTCTACTTTTATTTGTTCTGCAAAGAAACTTTAGCCATGAATAGGTAGATATCCACAGGCATACATCGGTGCCAAGGCAATCGGCCAGCTGCCCTTTGCTACTTTTCTCAGCTGCCTTCCTTCCTCCACAACCATCCACAACCATCGCCCCCACCCCCAAAACCCCATTGCTCTCTACCTCTCACTCTCTCTTATCACATCCTGCTGTACCACTCTCTCTATACCTCTCCTCTATACCTCTCTCTCTCTAACTGTATCTCTTCCTCTCAACCTATATCTACCTCTCGCAAACTCTCTCGGACTCTCTCAAATTCACACTCTTGCTCACAGTATACCTGTCTCTCTACCCATCGCTCTCTATACTCACACTCTATTCCTCTCTGTACCTCTAGCTCTAAACCTCTCTCTCCAGCTTTCTCTCTATCCCTCTCTTTAACCCTCTTTCTCTACACCTCTTAACCCTGCTAACAGCCTCTCTACACAGCTCTCTTGTTTTTTTTAACTTTAAGCGCGAGGCGTGCGTGCGGCCAATGCTTGTTTCCAAAGCCCTTACTTCCTTCCTCCGGCAGCTGTAGGGTGCAGCCAATAATGTGCAGTGGCTCCTCACAAGTTCCCACTCCTTCTAATGTATAGAAAGCAATACCTGGTCGATTATAAATAGTGCAGTGTCCAGTGGCTCTCAATATTAAAGTATTTTACTTAGCACTGACGCTAAAACGTGGTTTTAAATAAAGAAACGTTGTCCCGTGGAATGGATTACAGGTAGGACACAGAGGTGAGCGGCTTTCCTTTGCTTAAGCAATTTGTGCATGGTTTTGGTCAGATTGAGCTTTGAGAGCAAAGTGCTTCTTTATCGTAGTGCTTTTGTTTCATTGGGACTTCTGAAACCTGATGTATACTTTTGTGATTTTCGTTCATCACAGAATTGCCTATGCAATAGCCTGTAGTAGCAGGGCATTTAATTTTTCCTATTTTCTTTTTTGTTTTATATAGCGCGAACTCGATCCGAAGGAATCGGAGCGCTTTACATAGCACCAGTTGCGTTACAGATGGACACATTCATTTTGTTAGCCACGGGGAGATTTCGTGATTTGCTCAGGATCACAGGATATTGAGCGTCTCTGCCGAGATCAAACCCGGTTCCCGGCTTTGAGGTCGACCGCTCTAGCCGTTAGGCCACATTTTGTTGTCGACTTTGTGTTGAAATAGATTTTGCAATTATTTTTCCCCCCTTTAAACTACCAGACTAACTCTATGACATGTCACGAGAGCTGCGAATAACGCAACAAACCAGCACCAGAGGCAAAGAACTATCAAACTGTTTCTGCTCACATGCCACAAATGCTTACTAATCCACTGTCCTTTGTATGTTCACTACCAGGCACACTTTCAGTATGACAGGCACTGCTCAGAGGTGCTTGACACTACAGAAGTGTGTTAAGCATACGTGTTTTACCATTACCATTTAGTTACACATAGAGATATCGAGTGTTTCTAAAGGAGTACTCCTGCATATTTCTTTCTCACTCCGCTGTGACAGCATAGTGAACAGAATGTAACCTGGCTATATACAGAGATGTAAGTTCTGTCATAAAGTGCCACCTTCTTTTTAATATTTGTGTGCCATTCACCACAACCATGGCGACCGGTACCTACAAACTAGCTGAAGGAATCCCTCTCCAGCCACAACCATGCGCCAGAGTGCAGAACCCGTGAGAGCATGGCTTGTCTGATCTGGTTCTAAGAATGACAACCTTTGGCCTCCCCTTGCTCGGGCAGACGAGAGAATGGCGACCCTATTAGACTACAAGGGCGGCCGCCTTTGTCTTGAATACACCAAATTAACAAATGATTAGTGCAGGCCTCGGCGCTCCGCCACCGGTCTCCAGGGACCCACGTGGTCTGGGTCCAGTCAGAGGTGGGGGTGACTGCCTAGCGGCGCACGTCTCCAGCACAGACTACCATAATCTCACGGACCACTTCGCCTCTGACCATATCCCTTCATAAACCTCTGTTTATGTTGTAGCCAGGCCCAGGGTGACGCAGCAGTCAAGCCTGATGGATAACAGCGCCTCTAAATCCGTTTGCTCTCAAGGACTGCCTGCTTTGTACCAATTTGCATTTCGGATTATGGGTGTGAAAACACATTGACAATAGCAGTCTAATGACTTTGATCTGGATTGCCCATAAATTAAGTTGTTGCCTTCTCTGCCACTAATGGGGGCAGAACGCTGGCGCCAGCGCCCCGGGGGAGCCGGCGAGGTTTGAAAGCGGCATTACATAAAGCACACGAGGGGGCCGTGTAGCCATGAACTATGTGGCATTACGGCCACAGGTGACAGACCAGCCATTTTATACCCCAGACCGAGGGGTTGCGAGGGACATAAACAGAACACTTTATTGTAAGGTTTCTTGCACCAGTACCAACTGCTTGAAAGAAAGGTGGATTATTACCATTACGGACACCTCTGGAGTCCAATTTCTAAGGGGGTAGCAGGCACTCACAAGTTAAACAATTGGGCGCTATATAAAAATGCAAAAACCTAAAATAATATGAGTGCCAGCTGGTGTGTGTGCGCCCCAGTGGACAAGTTTCTGTTAGTGCATATGTATGTTTATTAATATATATGTGAGTGTCAGCAGATGTGTGTGTTATTTCCATTGAGTGCCAATGTACATGAATTTAAGCGTGCACACATGCAGAACTGTCATTTTATGTATATATATTAATAAATGTCTGAGAATCAGTTTGTGCAGGAAGGAGTGAGGACAATTTTTGTCCGTGTTTAATGCTGTGATGTTAGTTAGTGTAGGTGTAAAGATTTGCAGAATTAAGGGGCAGTGAGCGTTTCCACTAAATTCTGTTACCACACGACAGTTTCAGTGCAGTTGTCACTTGAGCTCTGACTTTACAAGGCAGTTTACACCAGAATACTCAGTTAACACTGGCTCTGATTTTCAAAATTTATTTTCAAAAGTATTTCTTGGTCCAAAAATCCCAGAGTAAGTGTCGTTTATCTCTGAGGCAAAAGTAAATTACTCAGAGATACAAGCATTTGCAATGCAATAGGTCTCGCATTTACAAGAATTGAGCTATTGACATTGCAAATAACAATGCCTTTTATTTTTGTTTTCGTTTTTAAAACCTAAATAAAAGGCATTGTCATTTACAATGCAATTACTTGATTAATGCCTCACAAAGGGGAAAAAAAATATAACATTTTCAATAACCAATAGCTCAAAACAATGTCATTGCGAGACCTATTGCATTGTAACTCATGTAGAATTTAAAACCGATAAGACTCATGGCATGCTCATTTAAATTGCATCTATTAAGTAGCTTAGACATTTGACCGTGAATTATCATCGAATGCCGAAATTAAGTTGGGCCTTGCCGCGTGTGTACATGCCAAATAATGTTTACTATAACCTAAGGCTTGTGTATCTCGACATAAGCCAATCTGCTAACATTTTTGACAGTGTGCCAGGTTTTTGACTTAAAACTTCAGTGGCTAAAATTGATAGCATTTCATTACTGGTGATGCATTTACAGGATAAAACCAAGCTAATCGGAACTAAAAAGTTTATTACTAAAGAGCAGAATTATAAAGTGCTGGGCACTAAAAAGTGTTAAACTAGTTTTGCAAAGTCATCCTGTGCCCTGGGCATCCCCCCTTTTTAGGTCTCACGCCTAGCGTTGCGAGACGTATTGTAAGGGGGTTCTGGAAGCTGACCACACGCTCGTGCGTGTGGTTTCACTTTTGCAAGCAGCCATTGGGGTTCCTGTTTTTTTAAAAGGCACGCAATTGGGCAAAGGCGGGCACATGTCCTGCCTTTGCTCTGCCAATTGCCATCCGTGTGTAGCATGCTCAGCAGTGCGCGTTCGCCTCGCTGCCGCTCTCCCTCGCCCCTCTGTGGTGCGTGTGCACCACTGGTTTCCTTAAACTTACGCGCCGCGCGGCCGTCTCAATTTCACGGCCGCGCGGCCATTGCTTGTTTCACATGGCTATCACTCGAGCACTGCGCCCCCTTTTGCACACTACTGTAACAGCCTTCTTCATTTACAAGCTATTAAGTATGACCTATAATCTGAATAACATGCGGGTCAACTATGGTTAGTGTTTGTGTGATAAATGTTTTGAATTATTAATACCACTGGGTTACAATTGATCTGTTCTCAAATGAGAAATATGCTGCAGAAATTCCCCCGGAAGAAACACTGTTGTTTGTTGTGTTTTGATTGCTTCCAGGTTGCTATAGATACTGAGGTGCCCCTGTTTACTCTCTGCTTGTAGGTCCGGTAGTAGCCAGGCAGAGATGGAACGGGGTTATCTGTTGCCCCGTACCGCTGGGTGCCACACATTGACTGACCGTCACCTATCGGAAACATTAAACATCAGCTGGGGTCACGTGGTGTCTGAACAGTCAAAGGTCCTTCTAGCTCAGAAAAAAATAGAAATAAACAAGATGCACAAATGCCCGTCATCTAGTGGTAAAACTATGCACCCATAGACACCTTGAGATATATGTATAAAGATAGAATGAAGGGGGTGGTTCACACGAGGCACTGTGCTCCTCAGTGACATGTAACAGGCCAACTTGTGTTTCACACTTGCTACTCCCCAAATCAGCACAATAAACGGTTGGTAGATTTTTGTTTGTATGGTATGATTCTGCTCTTATAGGAGGAGGCAGCGAGGGGTGCAGAACCAGGGGGCATTGGTGCTTCTGCATGTGGATCTGGAGGGTCTCAATGTTGGCAGAGGTCCTGCAGGTGGCGCTTTCGTTGGAGTCATGGCGCTGTGACAAACCACTCTGTTTTCCATTTGTAATACCAAGATGCCTCTAAGCATGGCAAGATGGCTTCTGGCAGGGCTTTCAGTGGGGAAAAAAACTGGGGGTGCTCTAAAAGGGGCGGAGCAAACATCAAAGGTGTGTGGCCTATCTAAGTAGGGGCGTGGTCTAAATAAAGAGAACTAGTGTTGCAGTACCCCCTGCTCTGACAAGCTGTCAGCTCCAGGATTCCTCAGAACCCCCCCCTCCCTCTCCGTCATGTGTGTCAGCCCGGCTGAGACACCTTCCCGGGCACACACATAGCCGCACCCAAGTACTTCACAGGTCTTTAAAAGACCATTTGCATGTTAATGATTCTTTGCCGTTTTTTCACCCCTTCTTAGAGCAATTGCACAGCTCAGCACCAGGATCTGCATTTAGAGGTCGGAAGGGGCAAAGACTTCTAATGGAAACCAGCATTTGCAATGCAAAAGGTCTCGCTTAGTAAAAGTTTGAGCTATTGGTGTTGCATTATTTGGCAATGCCAATAGCTCAAACTTTAATAATGCGAGACCTATTGCATTGCAAATGGTTGTTTTAATCAAGTTTTTAGAAATGGGATTCCTGGTTGGCTGAGGTATGCACCCAGGCCAGGCAGGAACCACCACTCTAGTCAGGGTAAGCTAGATACACTATATGATAATCTGTGTGCACCCTCTGGTAGCTTGGCATAGAGCAATCAGGCTTATCTACAGAGGCAATGTGTAAAGTATTTGTGCAACACACACACAGTAACACAATGAATACACCACAAAAACTCCACACAGGTTTAAACAAATAGAGAATATTTTTCTGAGTAAAGCAAGACCAAAACAACAAATATCGCAATATGAATTTTTGAAGATTACATCAAAAATAGTGCTTGGAGGTCACTAGCAGTCACAAGGTTACTTGAGGTCGCAAGGACAGGAGCAAATCCAAAGTTCAGGACGAGCACGATGGAGGGCAGGCCGACTACAGGACCCATGCAGGGCCCGCTGAGAAAGAACGCTGGATGGAGCAAAGCGTCGAAGCTGAGGGCTCGATGTGTCAATATTTTCCACTCAGTCGGGGTGCTTTGTCATAGTTAAGCTTTGCGGAAGTGAAGGCAATGCATCGTTGTCGAGCCATGCAAGCTGTGGATTTGCTGTCGTCAGGCAGCCTTTTCATCGGCGTTGAGGGGCGATGCAGCAGAATTTCTCAATCAGTCGATGCAATGCATCCGTTTTTTATGAAAACAGCTGCAGAACCCACTTCCCATGCCCAGAACCTGGAGGGGGCACCTCAAGCAAGTGCAGGACTTACAGAATGCATGGTTCATCAGCACCAGAAGATTTGTGGGAAGTATTTTGTGTCCCTGAGACTTCAGAAGAACAGGAGGCAAGCCAGCAAGCCCGTGGAGATCACTTGGAGGGAAGGCAGAGCCCTTCCAGCAGTCAGGGAGCAGCAGGAAGAAGGGCAACAAACAGAAAAGCAGTACTTCCAAAAAGCAGTCCAGTTGTGTACTTTAGGCAGCACAGCAGTCGTTCTACAGAGGTTCATTTCAAGATCCAGAAGTGTTTGGTTTGGTAGGGCCAGAGCCCCAGTACATATACCCAAAAGTGTCTTTGATGTAGGGGGGGGCTGCCAGGCTAACCCTCACCCCCTTATTGCCCAGGAAGGCTATCAAAATGCAGCTGAATTCAGATGAATCCTCTTTCACACCCAGTCCATCCTGTTTTTGTGGCTGTCTAGAGGGAATTCACAAAGTGCAGCTGTCACCCAGCCCAGGTGTGTATTGAAGACAGGCCGTCGGCACAAAGCACAGTAAGTACAGGGAAATGTCAATTTTCTAAAAGTGGAATTTCTAAAATAGTGATGTTAAATCCAACTTCACCAGTAAGGAGGATTTATCATTACCATTCCAAACATATCAAATATGATAAAGCTACTCCTCTCTGATTGGGAATTACAACTTAAAAGTATATTAAGGAATTCCCAATTCTGGCCTATGAGAAGGTTAGGCCTCACATTAGTGATAAATGAAATAGGCTGTTTGTCACGACCAGGACATGCATAACATAAAGGTACATGTCCTACCTTTCACTTTCATAGCACCCTGCCATTAGGTTTACTTAGGACCTACATTAGGGGTGACATATAGGTAATAAAGGAGAGTTTAAAGCTTGGCAAGTAGTTTTAAATGTGAAGTCGAAGTAGCAGTAAACTGCACACACAGGCACTGCTGTGACAGGCCTGAGACGGGTTTGAAAGGCTACTTATGTGGGTGACACAATCAGTGCTGCAGCTCACCAGTAACATTTGAAGTAAGGGCCCTCAGTATATGGTATACCACTTTACACCAGACTTACCAGAACAACACAAATATGCCAATCAGGTACACACCAAAGTCATCATGTTTAGAGGAGAAGCACATGCACATTAACACTGGATAGCAATGGTAAAGTGCTCAGAGTACTGAGGCTAACAGAAATATCTGCAAAAATGGGAGATACAAGGCAAAATGTTGAGAGGAGGACCACCCTCAGGATGACAGAAGTAAAAGTATTTTCCCATAGTGTACAGAGCTAGTTCAGTGCTCTGTTGCTTTCTACCAAAGGGCACGCTCTAGAAATACCTTTAAATACATACAGTAAAATGTTTGATGGGAGATACTAAAGAGAGTAAATGTGCTTTAAAGTACTACCTGCAATAGTTACATTTGATGGATGATGGAAGAAATCTCCAGTGATTGTAATATTAGTTCCTCCTCCAAGACTGCCATTAACTGGAACTACAGACAGGATATCTAGAAGAAAGGAGACATGTTCATGAAATGCATCACAGGCACTAGTTTCATTCAATGACGATTTAACAATTTTATCTGTGGCAATGAAATTGACAGCAAGGGTGAGGGCACATGAATGAATGCCCCTAAGGATAAATGAATGACTCATCTACTCCACAAGTAAAAAAAGGCCAGTGAGGTCCTTGGAAAAGGATCATACACAGCACATGACCAATCCCTCAGTGAATATTGTGGGGTGCAAGAATGTATTAAGAAAAAAAAATAGAAAAAGAGTATACTTTGGAGGTTCGGAGGTACACACAATTTCATTTCAGAAATAAACTATAGATCTATAAGAAAAGATAGAACTGGATGCTACAGGAATGTTCAGTTTTGATGGAAACAGACTAAAAAGCAAAGTGCAAAGAAATGTTTTAAAAAAAATAGCATTATCAAGCACCTGCCCCCAAATTTGCACGGACTGGAACTAACATTGCACAACAAATTGTAGGAAGTTAGTTCAATAGGATTTAGACATTTCAAATAGTTGAAAATATTGCTTGGTAAATACTTTAGGAAAGGTTGAGATTTTAGGAGTTTTGTTTTCATTTAGGTGGTTTTCAGGCTATGTTGTCTGACATTATTACCCATGCACAGTTATCACACGGATCAAAGTCAACTAAATACTTTAGGGAAGATTTACAAACATTTTGCACTGGTTTAGCGTCACAAAAGTGACGCTAATCAGCACAAAATATTTTTTCCTAAATTACTTTCCAGCACAAAACTTGTTCTGTGCTTGAAAGTGCCCTAAAAGTGAGGCAGCGCAAAGCACTGCTTTGTGTTTCTTTGCACCATGGGGGCATTACATGGGTGGTAGATAGGTATTCCGATGCATTCACTTATGCCCTTTGATGCGTAACCGTATCTAGAAACAATTGTAGACAGGGTTTAGCACCAAAAGTTAACACCACTTCAAAGGAGGCATTAAGAGAGAACTGTTTTTATTTCTCCTTTCTTTTCTGACTTTGCTTGCATGCTGCACTGTGCTGCGTGCATACAACATGGGAAAAGTGTTTAAACCTGTCTAGCATAGTACTTGTTACAGGAAGGATAGCCTTCCTGTACAAAACCTAGACTCAGGCACACACTATAGTGCTATGACACTAAGGCACACGCCTGGCACATGCAAGCTGAAATCAGCGCCAGCGCAAGGGAATGGGGAGGAGAGTACCATATCTCTGTAGATATGGCGCTCTCCTGCTCCCTCCCTGTCACGCAACGCAGCGCAGTCTCTCTGAGTGCTAGGCTACATGACTTTTTTGAAAATCTGGCCCTTTGTTGAGAAAGGACAGAAGAAATGGGGAGTTGTATATTTGAAGGATGGACAAAAGAAGATAAAAGGTATTTAGGGGCTCTCAGTGTTACTTTAGAGATTGGGTCTAATCATTTGTGAGAAATTGTACTCAAAGGCTCTGCATTAGAGAGATCTAAATTGAGCTGATATCGCTTTTACCATCTCGGGGCACAAGAGAACACCTAAATACAACATGCTTCAGACAGCTAGAAAGAGTCCACCTAGGAGCATATGACAGGTCCCTCCAGTAGAGTATCTAGAAAAAGCAGGCAAAATTTAGCAAAATGGTATAGTTGAGAAATAAACAAGGTAGAAATTCACAATACTTAAAGGATGTGGCACAGTGCAAATACTGGTTGGTGCTAATGACACACACGACGTTTCAGAAAGAAGATTGAAGATTGAGTTTGCAAATGTAAATGAATGCAGGGAAGGTACCTGGTAGAACAAAGGCTCCAAAAGAAATAGATCTTGTTAAAGAAAAAACACAGAATTAGAAAATTAGGGATAGGAGAAAGGCCAAGGATGGAATTGTAAGTGAGAATAGGGAAAGAGTATGGATAGTTAACAAAAAGGAAACTAAGCAAATATTTTTGCAATAGAAACAACAATGTATGGCTAGGCATGATTGACATGTACTAAAAGACTGTGGACCTGATTCACGAAGGTACACTTGCACTTTTGTGTAAGTTTACTACTTTTCGGTATTCACAAAAGGCATTTACAAGTAGTATATTTACATCCGCACAAAAGATATTTAGAAATAGTATCTTTACGTCTACACTTGCGGCGGAATCTCCGCATTCGGAGAGGAATCTCCACCCGAGGACAGAGATTTCACTCTGGGTGTGGAGAGTACACTCCTCACCCAGATTGTATTATCCGCACCAGAAGTAGAATCTCTGCACTCGGTATGTAAAGATACCACTTGTAAATGCCTTTTGTGAATATCCAAGGTCGTAAACTTAAACTTTTGGTCTAAGTTTACCTTTGACAATGCCTAACAGTAGCAAACTTACACAAAAGTGTAAGTTTACCTTTGTAAATCGGCCCTATGTAGAGACATTTTATTCTAGAATTTGGCTTTTTATAACAAGTATTGCAGATTATAACAACTATTGCAGAATATTCATAAAGTAATAGAAACATAAGTTTCTCATTCGGAAAGTACATAGATAATTTTGCATCCTATACACCTTTGTGTAGAATCTTCAACCACTCACTGCAGATATGGGTGGGTCATGAGGAGTGGAGAACAATAAAGCTTGTACCGCAGGACGGAATCTGAGCTTCACGAGTAGTAGGTCAAGCCATGCCAGATTTAAGTATGTTACACAACGGCCCCCACAACGCTAAGGATGCCTGGCCTCCACCTTGGGGGTGCCCAGGAGTGGACACCTCACAGGGAAAGCCAGGATGGGTTCCACAGCGGTATTCGTACAAGCGCCTTGAGACCCTTGCGGGTGAGTAGTGCGCTATACAAGTATCAATTTACATTTACATTTTTACCTTGGATCTTGGGAAAGACCAATAGAGCTGGCATATTTGAATTTCATCTAGGTCAATGAGACTTTCTCAGAGATGGTATTGAGGACACCTGTATTTATTTTGGAAGGCTACAGAGACTGTAAAATTGCCTCACCTCTGGATAACCGACCATTTATGTTACTAGTGCCCAACTGGGAAACAGTGAAGTAATCTGTAATTTTTATATAGAGAGCTGTATCAAGCCCACATTTTTCATAACGTGTCAGAAACACTGTTTAACTACTGTAAGATAATGCATTCCTGTTTTCTGACAGCACAGAGATCTGCAATAAAGTTACTGCTAAAAGAGAAAAGGGCAATGACAAAGTTTTTAATACTACTCAGTGAGCAGTCCGAGATGACCTTGGAAAAAACACAAGGCAGCAAAGGGGGAAGTAATTCATGTAAGGAAGTGTTGCGTCGACTGGCGTTCGTGGGGGTATCGAGCATTGGTGCAGGACCCAGGCAAAGTTTTGAACACCACGAGAGGGTGTGGAGCTGACTGAGGGAGCATACAGAAGAACTCGGCACGTTTTCATTCTAGGAGGGACTTGTCAGGCGAGGAAGGCAGATCCCCCATTCATTGGGACTTCGGGGATTTGGCTGTCCTTGTTAACAGGCGCCCGGAGGACCACTGCCCTGACTGTGTGTACAGTCATGATTTTTACCCAGTCCTGAGGAGGCCAAGAATAGGCAAGGCCGAAACGCGATTGCGTAGACTTTTTCTGAAGGAGGAGTCACAGAACTTAAGCAATGTCTGGAGATGCTTTGTCAGTACGCTGAGAATGGTCGACACTAATTGATAGAGTTGCAGCGTATATTTTGGACTATCACCCAGTGGTCTGTCCAGAACTACTTGGAGGACACTAATAGGAAATATTTTTGTTTTTCTTGGGGTTAGTTTGTATGTATAATTTTGTCTGCTTTTTCATGTTAGGTTTGTGCGTATGTACAATTTATGTGTATATGTGTATTGGGGTTGTTGTTTCCTTCCTGATTACAAGTCATCCCTTATGTAGAAATGTAAAAAATGTTTTGATTTAATCTTTCTAGATTAATAAACTAGAGATAGAGTAACTAATTGTGCTCTATCTAAAAGCAATTTGCATATTTATTCCTGTATACCTTTTTCTGTTTATATAGGAAGTGTGCCACCAGCACTGCAAACTAGCGTATACATTAACATATTGAATGATATGCATTCTTTTTTAACATAGTCAGGACGTTTAAAAGGTATATTCATTTTTAAATGATTTTTTATTATGATTTTTAACGGCGGTGTAAAAGATTAAAGTAAAATATCGACTTAACAAAACAAAGCTGCAACGTTTGCATGGAACAACGAAGATCCAGGTCTACGCATTTTCAACACTGAATTTACTTCATGAATAGTATTAATTTCATAATGCTTCAAAAAAAAAAAATTAAACGTTCACTACAAAATGAAAGAGTGTGTCCGGCAGCCAATTAGGCCCTTAAGATGTTACCAATTACTACGGGGCTGATTACGAGTCTGGCGGTCCATGGACTGGCAGTTTGGCGGTGGCGTGGTTCGACCGCGGGACTTTGGCTTTTTGCATTGTTCTGGCTGTGGACTGCTGGCTGTGCTAGGGAACTGCTGTTCCCTGGCGGTGGCGCGGCAGAGGGGTAATGCAATATGCTGAGCGGGACTGGTGCAGTCCAGCCGAGCATATTTTGAATGCCTACACTGCCAGCCTTTTCATGGCGGTGATCCCGACATGAAAAGGCTGCTGATGGGGAAAGAAAGAAGGACCTACAGGGTGCCTATTCCCCCCCTCCCCCACCATGGATATGCATTCAGGAGGGCACAACATGTGTCCCCCTGTTTTCTTGCACCCCCAGTTCCAGCACGGCATGGACTTCAGAGTCCATGTCAGCTGGAACATTTTTACTGTTCCCATTGCGATGCCCTTCTTCAGGGAACTGCTGTGGGAACGGCAAACGGACGTCCAGCTGCATGAGTTCAACTTGTAATCAGGCAAGCGGTCTTAGCACAGCTTCAGCTGTGCTGTGCTGGCGCAAAGCCGGCGCTGCACTGCCAAAGTCATAATAAGGCCCTGATTTCTAATAAGTTCCCCTGCCCACTTCATGAAACCCTATCCATGTTTAAAACAAAGCCTGCAGTTCATGGGGGGATGGAAAAACTTGCATACAAATACAAAAATACGTCAAAAGCTACAGAATTATGGGCCCAAGCCACAAACAGCTTTTTGTAGTGTGTATAGTAGTACTGTAGTCAGTGCTTAATTTGTAAAGAAATAAGTGCTAGGGCCCAAGGTACTGATCAGGAGGACACTGCAGATTGCACTACCGACTGGAAGTTCCATCACTGTCACATGCCAGCAAAAATGTTCCCTACTAAACATCACAGTCCCATAAAGGTGTCAGTTTGGACTATTTCAGCCCCCAAAGCAATACCAATGGCTAGGACACTCTAGAAATACCTTTAATTGTTAAACTACTGTGCTCTATAGTATATAATCTATACAGAAGTAAACAGACAGTGCCACCATGTGGTGGAGTGTCATAAGTAAGCACTATTCTTAACAATTAAGTGCCAGTGACAAGCACTGGAAAACACAGGACAAATCAAGCTCTGACTACAGTAGTAATAATCATGTACTATAAAAAATGCTTTTCTCTAATCTACGTGCAGAAGCCTCCGCCATCCCTCTCCTATCTTTTCACTGTGGAGGTCCCCACCACATATGTGGAGATCCCCACCACATATGTGGAGATCTCCACACACGTAGGTATGCATTTTAGTAGTAAATATGGGACAAGAGTAGTGACTGGAAAATAAGGAATACTTACTTCAAAATGGGTGGGGTATAGGGAAGGGAGGAAGGGATAATGAAGGTTTATGGAGGGATAGTTTAATACAAACACCCACCCACAGGTCAGTACGCCCATTGCTATTGTCAACTACTCTTCTGAAGTTACTAGTAATAATTTAATGACATTTATTTTAATTAGTTATTATGCTGCCACATTCTATTTTATTAGGTCTTGGTTTATAATAAATTGCCGAAATAGGTTCTTTCTTTTCAAGCCTTATCACAGGGCCACCACTTTAAATGCCATGGCCAGCCTTTGTGTAATTATTTTTCTGGTTTCTCGTTCCCTCACTCACTTATATTATTGGTAAGCACAATAATAATGCTTATACAAATGTGCTATTTTGAAACTCATGTGCTCTCTCATCTTGTAGGTAAAACCCACCCATGCCAAAGATTAATGAGCCAGGTTATTCTATTTTGGGTGAGATGTCAGTGTCATATTCATTTGGGTATCAACACTGCACACAGCACTTTACGAGTAGAGAGTAATTCACAAATTAAATCTAGGAACTCATGCCCATCCTCCTCTTTTAAAATGACGAAAAAAACTAAAAGAAATGGATTTTCCTTCAGTAGATGGGCCATATTTTAGGATATGGACTCGTTGTTGGAGAAGGCCAAGAACATGTTTGTGAGGTTATATATGAAATCAATAAATACATATTTAATAATAACAAATTGCTGAAAAAATAACATGAAAAAATGATCATTTTTGTTTTTAATAAATTGCTCAATGTATTTTATGTTTTGTTTTGTATAGTGCAACATGTAGCGGCATATATTCAGAACATAAAAAGGTGAGGCAAAGTCAAAAGTCCAGCCAGCTGATATCTCTATGTCTAGAACATCCAAGTGTTAAGAAGGCCATGGTAAGGTTTCAAAAATTAAAAATGGACAAGTTTCGAATACTCTGCAAATGTGAAAGAAGTTGAAATTTGGATGCTAGAAGTTAAGTTGGCATCAGATTCCTTACCTTGATTTGTGGGAGCAGCACAATTACAGCAAACAGAATCTGGTATAGACAATTGGCAGCACAAACTGATGCATGTTTGCTTTGCTGTATGCTTGTTTCTGTATCTTCTGTAGCATCCTCCCCAGCCTGGGTACCCGCAAAGGAGTGCATCACACACAGAGCTTAGTATTGCACATTTTATTCGTCTGGGTTCAACTGCGAACTCAACATTCTAAATCAGCCTTCAGTGCATTCCGCTCTAACATTTACGTCACAGTTCTACAGAGTCCATCGGCAGCCAAAAGGGTGCCATCATTTTTAATTTGCAAGACACTACATTTTCGTGCACTTAGGCTTGGGTCCCTGGCCTTCAGCAGTGTTTCGGATGTGAGTCGCAGATCAAAAGGTTAACAACCACTGGGTTAGACATTAAGCCAGATAAAAACAGTTAAAATAGAACATCCAGTTAGCAATCCATTAGTTGTAATATTATCCTCTAGTTACCCATAGCTAGTGTCTGGATATGAGAGAGTTAGTCTGTCGAACTATCCCAACTGGAAGTGGCGCTTGAAGAGTCGGACTTTGAGTTCATTCTTGAGGGTAACGTTGGTTCCCTTATTTAAAGAGCTCAGAACATAAGAAATGACAAAACTAAGTTATGAACCCAGAGACCGCATCAAGTTTCATATTCTTTAAAATTCAGATACATACTAATGACAATAGCTGGTGCAAATGTACAGTACCTGGGTGGGTTTGATACAGGAACAATTCCTGTTTTGCACTGATCAACCAGGCGTCCTTTGTCACTGCAGCTCTGCAACAAAAGAGGTTGGAAGAGTTACTGACATTTCCCTTTGTGATACTTATTCCTTGCATGATGGATGCAGTCAACACATGAGGAAAAGGGGAAGTTGATGACTCATGAGGTAGCTACAAGAATTGGAACAGCATTGTACATTTATACATCTTGCTTTCATTAGACATTTCTGAGCCTGGAGAGATGTAGTACATGATGGGTGCTCTGGAGATGTAGGACAGGCTCCAATGTTCCCTGTTATGATCTTGGGGGGCCAAGCGACCCACAATGGATATTCTCTAGTATAAGCATTGTACAGCAGCTGCTGTTTAGGTACAGCCTGCTGTTTGGCATGAGCAAACACAGTGACATTCCCCCAGTGGCAATAACAAACAAAGATGCACACTGTAATGTTCATTGTTGCTGGTGTAGAGAGGGCAGGCAAAAAGTCACCTCAGAGTCTCTCTGTGAAAGTGAGCTTGAGAGTGGAAAGATGTAACCGGGAGAGGAGGGTGAAATGGCAGTGGAAAAGAAAAAGTCACTACAGAAAAACAGGAAAAAGAAAGAGGAGGGCAGGTAATGAAGAGTCCAGTGATAAAGAAACATTCATATGCACGCATGTATTGGTACCAGTGAACAAGAGAGCAATCCAGAGAATTCGGGAAAAATAAGAGAATCTGCGCTCCCTAATGCACTGCTTATGATCTCACGTTACCTTGAGGACAGCAGTACTCATTTGTAATTTGAAAACAAATTTCTTTAAATCTAATAAGTGATATCAATGATATCTTTTAACATGTCATGAGCAATGTAATATATGAGGTCATAAGGAGTGAGTGATGGAGGCACAAGTTATAGTTAATGGACTAAACTATAACTGGTGTATTTCAGTGGTTTAGGGTTTTTTAAATGTTGGACCTTGTCTCATTTTAACACGCAACTGAGTATTGCTGAACCGATGCAGAAATCTTCGCTTGTAACTATTTTAGCCCCTTCAAACATACATTAGGCCACAAATTACTAAATAGAACCTCTCCTCACATTTTGCATCTGCTGGTTTCATACCGGCACTACATCTCAATACTCATGAGCCTGCCCTTCAGGAGAGGCTTTAAGTAAAACAGCTCCTATTCCAGCAAAATGGCATGTACGAGTGCCGCACTTTTGTCTTGAATATAAAATGTTAGTGCTTTACTTGTCCATTAGTGCTTCTGGTATTGGAAGTTCGTGTGTGTCTCTGCATTTTTAATATTTTTCTGACGTGGATGAGGAATATATTTGAGAACTCATAAAAAATGTGTCCTCATTTAAGCCTTCTTGAGCACTAACCATGATTTCTATGATGAAAAGAAATCCCTTATTTCTTTATTTGCTGCAGTAACCTCTGTAGGAAATGCTTTCAGTTTTTACAGCTATGATTGCATCAAGATGGCTTTCTGGTATGCCATGTTTTTATTATAGATACAGAACGTCAGCACTCTAGTTGTTCATAACACTGTTGAGAAGCTGCAATAGAGCACTGGGGAATCAACTGACAGTCTGCTGCTGATGTTACAAGTACATGTTTTACTCAGAATATTAAACTTTGTTCTCACATGGTTGAGGAACACGGTGTGAACTTATAGAACATGTGCTCTCATTTTAGCTTCTAGAGAACCTTCCATAACCTTTATGAGAAAATTATTAAAAGAAAACAGTTGTCTCTGCAGTGCTTAGTTTGTAAAATATTAAGTGCCAGGGTTCTGACCAGGAGGCCACAGCAGCTTGCACCACCCATCGCCATTGTCATTGCTGCCAAAGCAACTACTAACCATCTCTCTCGCATGAAATGCAACAGTTCAGATTATTCCCGGTCCCCAAAGTTAAAGGAATGGCTGGGGAGGTAGGTGTTAGCAATTTTTTAATGTATATTGTATTCCTAAACAACCGTTGTTCTGCTCATATCTAAATTAGATGAGCAGCGCCACCATGTGGTAGACTGTTGGAAGTATATTGTTGACAATTAGGTGCTGGTGCCGAGCACTGGAAAACAATTAAGTTCCGGTGCTGAGCACCGGAAAGCACCTGCTCAAATTAAGCACTTCGTCTCTCAGTAATGGTTCATCAAATCCCAGAAGAGAATCAGCATTTTTCACAGAGTAACATCACCTTGGGACACAACAAAATATCTAAAATCAGTATTGTGCCATCAACAAATGATTTATATTGTGACTATGTTGGCTGCCTCAACATATTGTTCATTTTGTGGCCATCCAATCATGATCGACTAGTCCCCTTTAAATTTGGCAATCAGAGCATATATGGACACCAATGATCCAAATATCACTAACCCTTTTTGGTGTTTTACTCCCTTATGTTCACCCCAGGGACCTTTTCAAGTAGGCTCGGGAAAAATTTTAACTACACAAGAAACAACGCAATCGACCCAACCACGGATGCCACCTTCCCGTTTAACTCAGGAGGTCGACAGTGAACCATCTGGGTAATTCTGAGTGCAAAACTACAATTCTGAATACGAGAGGCAGTTCTTGTAACATGAGCAAATGGAAAAACAAATAAATAATGCATTTTTGAGTTGAATTATTACCCACATTGACCATTTTGGTAATTTTTTAAGCACGAAAAAAATGTTCACCTGTTCATACAGTAGCAACTTCCTCTTCCTGTCCTGCAGCCTCCTCCCTTTGCTTTGTTCAGCACTTGGTTATTTTGGATTTGGATTTTGCAGTAAAAACCTTACTCTTTTCTGCAATCTCTGCTGCAATTATTGAATTCATTTATCCTATTTTTGCTGTCCCCTCCGACTGCCATAGGTTCCCTGTGGGTTCTATCCAAGCCATATTCAGTGACATATGGTATGGAAATTGCGTTTGTCTTGTTGAAAACCCTATTTTTCACTTTGTGTATGTTTCCCTGGGCACTGGAGTGCACTTCTATTTAGGTGGATGTGTATATGCGTGCAGGCAAAATGCCGGCTGACACACAGTGGAAAAGGCAGCCAGTTGATTGAGCTGGCTCACCATGTGTCCATGCTATTCACTACAGTGGGTGGAAGTAAAATGTGACTGACTGTTCAGCAGAAAAATGGGTGAAGAGAGCTAACCCAAAGCCCTCTCTGTTTGTATGTATGTGTGCTTTTTATGTCCTACCTGTTTTTCATTACATGAGGGAGGTGAAAGAGCTAAAGCAGCCTCTAGGCCGCGCCTACTGATATATTTGAACAACACATTGACAGAACCTTACAAGTGATCATAAATCATAACTTGTTAACAATAGCAAGGAGTAAATCAAGCCAATAACAAAGATCATATTCAATATGTGGTCCATATGGATAAATACCAGTGGCATGCCCACTACTGTGTTCTAAATATCTTTTTTGCAAATCTCCCTGTCATTTATCAATACACTTTCCCTAGTTACAGACTAGGATTCGGTGTCATCAGCTATTGTGATGTCATCAGGATCAATGTCATGTGGCATCACTACCTGGGATTCAGGGTCAAAGGTCGTATGCTGTCTCTTCCTGTGTAGTCATTGTGGTCAAAGGTTGTGTAATGTCACTTCAGCAGGTCTTGCCCATTTGGTGAATCAACCTTTTTGCTCTGTAACCTTCAAATCAATGTCAAATGCTAGTAAGATGCCCTGGCAGGGTAATGCACCTGCCATGGAACAGCCACGTTTGTATTATTGGAGTACATGTTTTACTCGGAATATTAAACTTTTTTCTCACATGATTGAGGAACACGGTGTGAACTTATAGAACATGTGCTCTCATTTTAGCTTCTGGAGAACCTTCCATAATCTCAATGAGAAAATTATTGAAAGAAAACAGTTGTCTCTGCAGTGCTTAGTTTGTCAAATATTAAGTGCCAGGGCCAGGAGGCCACTGCAGCTTACACCCCCCATCGCCCCGGTCATCGCTGCCAAAACAACTACCAACCATCTCCCTCGCATGAAATGCAACAGTTCAGATTATTCCAGGTCCCCAAAGCTAAAGGAATGCTAAATATTATTGTAGCAGATATGGTATGCAGTTAGCAGGGTTGCAGGAGTGTGCATGCTAGGAACATCTATGTGAATACTGCAAGAAGCAGCATTATTTAATGTGGATTATGTTATTGCTTTTAAATGATCGAAGATGCACAATGAAGATAGGTCTGTCAATTAGTGCTGCACTCCTAAAGAGGGAGATCTTAGGAAGCTTGAACAAATACGCTGAGATCTCAGAGCGCTGCCTGCTTTCTCTCCCCTATAATAAAAGAAAAAATACAAAAACTGCTGCCATGTATTTTTGTTGCATCAAAATATTTTGACACTGTGTGTGTGAATCTGATCACATATAACAAATGGACAAAAAAACTGCTTTAACACTGGAAAGGCTTATCTTACGTTGCCCCTGTTGACAAATCTACAGTGTGCAATCAGGCCCTTTGATGCCATTCCACGCTTGAGCAGAGGCCAAGGTTGGCCCGAGTTAAAGGACCACCTCAAAGTGCCGGTGGAAGCGTGCCTGTACCTGGAGTGCTGGTACCCTTCAAACACGCAGACACCCACCTCCCAAGCCAAGGGTGCAGCCTAGAGGAGACATACCATCCCAGACCCTCATCCACCCTCCAGGAAGCCAGAGTGTTCCTATGACCACGGAGGCCATTAGGAGAAAACTAGGGACCTTCAATAAATTCACAATCGGTTTTTATTAGAATGTTCCACTTACTTTCCAATGTTGAACACAGAAAAGCTGACGTTGTGTGAGCCTGTAATGAGAAAAATAACAGCAGCGCACTTAATGCACTTAAACAATTATTGTAATAGAAAACGGAGAAGCAAAGCTCAATATTTGCAGGGAACTTACATGCAATACTGGGAGGGAAAGCTTTCCATTTTTCTTCAAACATGTTTGTTTCCATTAAGATGAGAAACGTGCATCCATCATATAGCAAAACAGGTCCATTATTTATTCGATATTCCTGCACAGAGAAGCTATGTTTGCCACTTACTACTTCGTTTAGGTAAGAGACGTTTCCTACCATTGCTTGTAATCTTAAATAAATATTCTTCTTTTTTCAAAAGAGACATTGTGGATTAATACTACTTTTAGGGCACTGTTTGCTCACACAATGTCACGTTGAAGTATATTACAACACTGTTTTCATCTAGAAGTTCATTATTGCTGAATGTGTACTTTAATTTGCAAAGGCTCTCCACATGTAGAAATAACCCCATAAATAGAACTACGTTAAAATTCGATTCTCTGGCAGACAAGGCCATGTCGATGTTAGAGACATCGATAAGCCCTGGAGACACTTTAATAATACTTGGATAGTGAACAACAGCTTGACACCTCCCGCAAATCTAATCCCTAATCTAGCAGGTAACACTGAACCAGTGCACAAACTGGTCAGATACAAAAACAGGCCGGAAGTCAGGAAAGATTTCGGGAAGACAGTGATCTCACATATATAAACATCTTCTTTATATTATACCATCCATAAACATATTTGGAAACTGTAAGAAATGTGGTTACTGGTTAAAGGAGGGTTGAACCTTACTCAAGCAGCAACCACACTCCATGTCACAAGTCACAAGTTCAGGCCAACCACGATGGAGTGCTGCTGGCTAGAGGGACCAGGTTAGTCCTGCTAAAAGAGATACCTTCAAGTCCAGTGCAACAAGTTCTGTTCACGGTGGAACTGGCCAGGAGGGAGCATCGTGGATAGCTATCGAAGGAGCGTGAAGAGCAGGCAGGGTGTCACGGACAGTTGTTGCATTAGTGCGAAGCTCCTGTTGGTGTTGTGGACGGTCCTAATGGCACTTGGCATTGACGTTCCCTGTGAGCGGCCGGTGCTGTAGCACAAAGAGTTGTTTTGACAGAACTTCGCTTTGGTGATGGATTCAGCCAACAAGGATGTAGTATCCTGCATTTATATTATAAGGTATTTTACTACCCCTGCTCAGCCAGTGCCTGTGCTCTGACTCATTAGAATGTTGGAGTCTGATGATGCCTTGGAATGTTGGGACTCAGAGAGGCAAAGTGATATTTGGTCATGGACTGAGCAGCTGACAGGCAGCTCCTGGTGGGGCACTGATTTGCAACCTAACTACTTGATGTTCTGAACTTTACTACCTGTTAACAACTTGAATAAATCCTACTGAAATACATCCTTCCTGTGTGGACCTTCATCACTACATATTATGGCGATGAGTTGGTGACAAACTTACAGCTACAAGCAGATCTTAGGTACCTGAAATACAAGAGGACCTGGATACGGCGCAGTCTTAATGAAACTATGGTGGCTTCTACCACAATGTACAAAAATGGAGGTATCCACAGGAAAGGAACATTTCTGACAAGAAACAAACATGTTCTACAATCAACATGAAGAACGAAAAAAAGCGAGAAACTACCATCATAAAGAAAAGAAGACAACACAAGTAAGATGAAGCACTACGCCCTATAGCCCCACCAGTGTCCTCACCACCGGACAGCCCTAGCCCAGGCGTGTTATGCTCAACTACATTACATAATATGGACTTTGGTGAAACATTTGCTGTATGTCCCTTCTAGCACATCAACCTTACTGCCAGAAAACTCTTCTCGGTCACACTGGACAGTCACAAGCCTCAAACTCTATGACCCTGAGGTAAAACATCATGAAGCAAGGGATGGCTATTCTGTTGACATGTTGGGAAGTATGCCTTACTCTCTCAAACCTTCATGGCAAGAAACGCAGTGCTTACTAATGCTGTCTACATAAGGTGTGTTTTCAGCAGTTTCAATCTTCAACCACAGCGCTCCGGTGAATGGTAGAAGTGCAGCATTTCCAAACCAAAATTTGTCTCTCATCAAGATATTTAACGGTATTGTCAAACGTAATTGCATTTTAATAGCGGAGTGTCTCCTCGACATTTTGCCTTCAGGCAGACTTCACATGGGTCTGTCACCGTGGGATCTATTAAGACTGAGTTTTGGATGACATCGCATGAAGCAATGGTATTGCTTCCCCTTCAGTGTATTCTTTCTGCCACGCTGGCCGAGTACAGACTGTTATTTAGGGTCGCTTGCAAAAGACAAACCTCGCGGTGAGTTACTCAATATTTTTCTTCACTATTCAACTTTTGGCCATTATTCCAGCCGTTAGCACCTCTAAACGATTGTTAGCATATGTGCGCACTGTTTACCTCATGAGGAGCTGCACACATCTTCAGAATGTTGAGAAGCCTCCATCAGGTCATCTGTGCTCTATGGGCACTATTTGAGCGCACGAACGCGATGGGAGCCATCCAGCTTTATACATCTTACATGCCACCATCTTTTGGTTGGCGACTGCAGGACACGGACACACTCATCCGTTTTGCCTACGTGTACAGCGTTGTTTCCTCGCTGTTTTTCGTATCTTTTTTCCCAAGATCCTCTGTGATCCTAGTTTACCGGTCATCAAAAAGGAATGCAGGCAGGCTTATCGGAAGGATGCTGATGGTGAAGGCGCTGCTAGCCTTCCATGCCTATGTTCATGGTGTTCCCATCTAGCAGAATCTACAGCGTGAGTCCTCTGCCATCTAGTACATGAGGTAAGAGGAGCTGTGAACTTCCTAGTTGGAGCGCACGCACGTACCCTCAGTGTGGCCCGTTTGTAGACATCCTCTCACATCAGCCACCACCTCCTATCCTTACCCTCATTTGCCTGCTATGCACCGCGTGGTGCAAGAAGAAGTCAGGCGGCCAGCCCACGTTATGCCTCACATCAAGCTTTACATTGGCGTCAAAGCACGAGTGCAACTGTAAGGAGTACTGCTATAATAACTCTTTGCCACCACACAACTGTGTGTTTTCACACCATTGTGGCGCACAGTATTTTTATTACTCAAGTTCTCCATTTACATGTTTTAAGTGGTATCTGTGAGCTGCCAGTCCACGTTGGGTTTACTGGTTCTTACCCTGCTATTTTACGAACATTGTGGTGTGACAGGACTATTCCACACGCACACCTTTTACTTTTAATTTACTGTTACTTATGCTAATGTTTTTTGTAAATTATACTTGTGGCTTTTGTAGCAGTGGTTTACTCACATTACTTATGCCATACACACTAATTATTCATTGTCCTTCCACTATGGATTCATTACATCTTTATGTTTCCCTGCACAGGGATGGGAATGGGTTCTAGCAAAACACACAAGTTGATGGACGGAATGTTGCACATTGGCAAAACATTCACCCCCAGTCACAGATCTGGGTTTAATCCATCGTTATTTTGCTCACCACGCCACCCCAGTTCAGACATGGCCATATGCAAATCAGTCCTGACCCTGTGCCTCATGGGCACAGTCCAGCCCGAACTGCCAAGCCATGTCTTCCCTGGACCGGAATCAAGCATCCTAGGACCGGTTTCGGGGTTTCACCCCTCTTCAGCCAGGATAGCTTGACTCCAGTGGCGTAGTGAGCACGGGACCCACGTCTGGGCATACCCTTCCCAAATAGGGCGAACAGCAAAACACACAAGATGATGGACGGAATGTTGCACATTGGCAAAAAAGTGACCCCCAGTCACAGATCTGGGTTTAATCCATCGTTATTTTGCTCACCACGCCACCCCAGTTCAGACATGGCCATATGCAAATCAGTCCTGACCCTGTAGTGCCAACGAGCATATTCACGTTCACGAAATCCCCCAAAAACCTCAAGGCAGCTCAACTGAAACCACACCACTTGGGGATCAGACCTCACTCCAGCAGAGGCTAGCAGGGTTCTGACAGGTCCAGGTGCAGTCCCAAGCAGCAGGTCAGCTGGGCAGTTGCAGGGAGTCTCTGGAGCTTGTTGTGTCCCTCTAGCTGAGAAGAGGAGGTCAGCTGGCTGATCCTTAGAGACACTTTAGCCTGGGATGAAGTATGCAGGTCCAATCTTCCTTCTCAGCAAGCAGAGCAGCAGAGTAACAGTCCTACTGGCAACAAAGCAGCACAGCAGCACTTATTATGTAGTATCCACAGGTCCAGGAGTGTACTAAAGAGTTGTGGTCTGAGATCTAATATTTATACCCGGTGCCCACTTTGAAGTGGAGAAGCTTGTTGAGGTTTTCACCTTCCTAACTTGTCAGGCATTTCATTCCTCCCACATGGCCTCAGCTTGCCTGGGGTCAGAAAAGACTAGTGGCAAACTGCTTGTGAGAGTGCTCAGGCAGAGCATTTGTGATGTTAAAGTCTGGTATGTGATAGCTACTCCCCTCGTTAACTCAGAGTTGCACATCCTGCCAACTCCTTGCTTCCCTTTGTCTTATTGTCTGTGAGCAATACACAAAGACCAACTTGTAAGTACTCCTAGTCATGTGACCTGACGCAGACCGTGCAGGTAAGAGCGGTGAGTCCGGCGGGGGGTAGGGGGGACGACAAACGACAACATGGGAAAAGTAAATAAATAAATTATTTTCCCTCTTTGTCTGTTGAAATCCCCCACCCACCGGGCCTCACCGCTCATACCTGCACGGGCCGTGGCTGCATGTGACCCAAGAACAGATTTCAGGCACCAAATGGTTAGGACAAAAAAATGACAGCTTTCTAAAGGTGGCATTTTCAGAATTGTGAAACCAATCCGACTTTACCATTAAAGAGGGCTTTTAATTATAACTCTTTAGACACCAAACTCGACATTCCCAGCTCCTCCTAATTGAACGGTATCACTTATTAAATGTAATAAGGTAACCCAATGTTGTCCTATGGGAGAGGTAGACCTTGGAGTTTTTCACTACAAGGACATGTAAAACTTAACTTAACAACTTTTTAAATACATTGCATCCTGCTCTCCGTGCCATTTAAGGCCTACTCTAGGGATGACTTATATGCATTAAAAAAGAAGGTTGGGCCTGGCAAAAGGTTTATTTGGCCATGTTGATATGTTGGTTTAAAACTGCACAAACAGGATGCAACGGCAGGCCTGAGACAGGTTTAAAGGGCTACCTAAGTGGGTGGCACAATGAATGCTGCAGGCCCACTAGTAGGATTTACTTTACAGTTCCTGGGTACATTTAGGAGTAAATTAAATGTACCAATTGGGTATAAAGCAATCTTACCATTTTTCAAGGAGAAAGAACCTGCACTTTAGCACTGATTAGCAGTGGCAAAGTGCGCAGAGTACTAAAGGCTAAGAAAAATGGGTTCAGAAAATAGGAGGCGGAAGGCAATGAGTTTGGGCTTGGCTTTGCAGAAAAGGCTAAGTCCGACTAAAGATACAACTAACATGTTAGAAAAACTATTCTCCCATTGTGTCCCAGCTAGGCTTGCACCATAGAAATAGTGACACAACATCCCAATATTAATGCCTAATTTGTTAACATGTAATTTCATGGGCCCAAAGTTTCCTTAGAAACCTGTGGCTTGTGATGCTGAATATTGGTGTCATCCGAATACCAAGGAAGCATAGCCTTGATTCTAGTCCATTTCTCTTTCTTCCATCCCACTGCAACACCTTTCTCTTTAGTTCACTTTTATGGATTATTTTCAGGCTGGATTGACATAGCAGCTGTTTTCTGTCTAATACAAATTGCTACAATTCCTTTCATTTATACATAAAGTGGGCTTTGGCTTCACCCACAGAAGGCTTACTCTGTCACCTTTTGCTATTGAGATTTAATTACACCTTCCATGAAATGCTACTATTGGGATGCACGAGGGACTATCTAACATTTGAGAAGTGCACCCAGCCTTTACACAAATTCAATTATTAAGCTCCTTCGTACGTTAATACAGTAAACATTTTTTGTTACTTTTCCCTATCATCTGTAAAAACAAAAGGGTAGGCTTTTCGCATAAAAAATAGCATTTGCACAATAAATAGCATTTGCACATTCAATGCATGTAAACACCCTTTGTTTACATACAGGGGCACATTAAATCCAAACCTAGTGACTTTGACAATACATGTTTAGCCCCATTTTCTTCCTTTTGTCACTATTTTCCTATCTTTATCTTCCTCATTTTCTGCTTTTTCTCTCTCCTGCTCTAGGCTAAAGTCTGAAGATGAAACATAATACCTGGTCACAAAAATCAGTGCTGGTTCCCATCACTTGCAACCAAAGGCACAAATTAAGCACTGCTGGCACTGTGGTTGCTAATGGTGGTCACCAAGGGATGCATGAATACCTTAAAGATATCCAGTGATAATGTTCAATCAATTGACATGCCAAATGATGCCTTGATGATCTCCAGGAAGGTGGAGCCCAATTTCACCTTGTGTCTGTCTTTGGTTAGCAAAGATCCAAATTATGTGTCAATCCAATTCACGCCTATGTGCCTTCTCATATCTTTAGTCTACTCAAAATGTGTCAGTATCGGCTCTCGAATAGTTCAGAGGATGGTCACAATGTCTCATTTCTAGCTTCATAGGCACACTCTATCCCCTGACTTTAGAAAGGTAGCTTACTGCATAGCTAAAATCTAGACTGCCATTCTAATGTTCCAATTGCTGTCTCTTGGCAAACTGACGGATGTTATTCCTTCACATTCTTAAGGGTGGTTTTGGTGCTTCAGCGCTGGCAGAAACAGAATTTGTAAATGCGTGCAGTGCTATTTACAATATATCCAATGAATTTGAGGATGGAAATTTACTTGGAGTTTACAGGAATCTCTGGAAAGCCCAGATGATGGATGGGTTTAGGAAGACGGACATGCAGTAGTGAGAAGGCGGAATTGGGTACCAGGTGAAGTTGAACAGTAAGAGACAATGACCCTTGAAAAGAGCTCTGTCATCATATCATGGCTTTGTATTTCACATTTATGTGGCATTTGTGTCTGGGTTTAAGAGACTGATAATTGTAATAAAAGGGTTCTCTTGAACTGGTGTGAACTCAAGGAGAAGGTACATTGAGGTCTCGTAACAACTGAAGAGGCCGATGAAAGGGAAAGGTTGGGCGAGAGAAAGCCAATTTTCTCACTCTAATAGGTAACAAGATCACAGAGTGATTAAGAGGGGTTAATATTGGGTGATTCTGGTAGTGAGGCAGTCAATTGGTGATCTACTAAGAAGAGTTCCTTCACTGAGCTATCTTCTTCCAAGATGCAAGTTTGGTAATATACAATTCTTGCTCTGAGAATGGTTTCTTGTAGCCCCATTCAAGCATGTAACAGGGTTTTGTAGGCACAAGGTTTCTGACACACACATTTGAAGGTGGGAGTTAAAAAACAATGCTTTTAATAATTTGTGACTGAAGGTCAACAGCGCTTTATCTGGGGCCACTTTCTTCAGTTCACAGGGTGGTGTTTGTGGTGTTACACTTCCCCAATAAATACATTTTCTGGTAAATAGTTGGGTACAGCAGCATTCAGTTGCGTATAGTGAGGTGTCTGGTGTCACAGACAAAAGCATATCACACTCTCTCCCTCTCTCTGTTTTGAAAGTCTTCAAAAATGTTGTTTACTTTACAAAATATTATTTTCTCTCACTTAGTACCCCTGCCAATTCATCTTTGTCTCCCTTTCCACTGCCCTTCAAGCCCCCCTCATGCACCCTGCTCATTGTGTAATGTATTTCGACATGATATGCCAACATGATTGTTGGAAAACCTGACACTCACACTCCCCCAGCCTTACTGACCAAGCTACTGACCAAGCTACGCTCCAGTGTATACCATTATAAGTGAATGAAGGCAATACCAACTAAAGGCCATCAATGCCCGATAAGCCAAAAATCAATGCACAGGGTAGACACAGTGCCCAGCCGCCAGCTCTATTTACTGCACATGTACATAATTCACCAACCCTCCACTCATATGTACCTCAGACTATGCTACCATAATGTTCCAGTGACCAATATGCATTAACAATCAGCATCAACATGTCACCTGTCCTACTGAAGCCAAAATATTCAATACCCTAAATGTGGATGATCAAGCAATCTGGAACACATCCTCCAACACAAGCTCTATAACATGTACACAACATGAGACAACCAAACCAGTGCACACATGTGTGAAGTTGAACAAATTCAATGAAATTCACATCAAGGTCAGTGACAATAATGAAGAGATTCCACATTCCAGACATAACAAGACCTCGTTCACAGACAATGCAACAGGCCACTTACACTTCCTGCTCCCTTTAGCCATCAAAATCATTTCCATGAAGATAGTCACTGTTAAAGATAAGGGAGAAGCGCCGATCAACATGGAACCCATCAGGTTGCAGGACCGTCTCACACAAACCATCTAAGACATATTGGGTAAAATCCTGCTTACAGAGGACTTCAATCTCAGGATAGATACCCCTCAGTAAAAGAAAAAATCTGACTACACAGCTAGCTACTCTCGTAAATCAGTAGTGAGGAAATACCTTGATACAATTTTGGGAAGTCGAAAGAAAATGTCCTGGTTGGACCACTCTCTGATCATCACAAAATATTAAAAAGATGGGCTTTTTAACAGTTCTTAATTGATAAAAGGCATTGCTAGCTAGATTTGGAGGTTTGTGCTTACTTTGCTTTCCCTCCCTTTACCAGCACATTTCTAGATCTCTTCAACTTTTATCCCTAGTGCAGATATAAATTCTAAAACCACGCAACAAAGCAGGTAACATGTGGTTCAAGTTAGGTTTATCTAACATGAAAAGTTGTGATGTAGCTTAAAGAGTCACGGCAGAAGGGCCTTCAAAACCTCCATGAGAGTCTACCATAAAATTGTCCATAGCACGTTTACACTTCGGTGCCAATGGTTTACCCTGAACCACTTTCACTTGGCTGATTATGTTCCAATATGCTTTATGGAACTGCAGAAAGCTTAACAGTTGTGTCATGTGTTTGATGCTCTAATGGATTTCTGATTCTTCCTTGTAATAATGGTTGTCTTACTTTTATTATACTTAGTGTCTGAAGGGATTTACTGACCAGTGGTGTGTAAGGGTGCTGAACCTGTAACTAATGTACATCTACATGAAGTTTGCCAGCTTCAGAAGCCCTTGTGTTTAATGATCTTTGAGATGGTAAGTGTGGTTTTGATCAGGTATGAGCTTCATAAAAGTACACTTCAATGCTTGCAAATGGAGCCAAAGTATATAACAAGTGAGTCACTCGATGAACACAAATACTATTATCATTGCTAAAAATATAACTCACCAATAAAGTGTCCTTCTACACGGCACTGCAAGGTCCCGTATCCATGGTCTGATTTAATGGGATATCTAGAACAAAACAGCAGATCATGATTTTTAATGCCATTTGCAGGAGAATGGAACAAACACATATTGTTGTATTCTTCACAAACCAAGTGAGCACAATATAGCCTTGTACTTTCTACCTAATTTAATTAGGACCATAGTAAGGAGAACTCATGCAGGAGAATACAACTTTGTTAATCTGCCCGTAGTTCATTGGAGAGTGTGAATCCCATAGGATATGAGAGTACAGTTGATCTGCAGATATTATAAACATAGGGCTCAATTTATAAAAGTAGGTTTAGCTTACAACTCTTATGTTTTGATTACACCTGTTCTTAAATTATGCATGTTTAGGATACTCACTAACATTCCCTTTCCAAACACGGTAGTTATGACAGTCTTATGGATCAGTTCGAAATCTGTGCAATTCACTAAAAAAAGACAACTACAACAGTTTACAAACCCATAAGTTTCTTTATTTAATAAATATGTGTAAAATACACCCGTTTAGGATTAGGACGTGCAAAAACAATTTTCAATTAATTTTAGAAATTCTTTCCTTTCTTCACTCACTTAAAAAATATTATTCCCTAACATTTTATACTGCCTCCAGGGTCCATGTAAAACTTGCCATGATTATTGCTCTTTTCTACAACTTTTTGAAGCAGTTATATTTGGCTCTTAAGTGTGGGAAATGCACTTACAATATTTGTAAACGACAAAAAAGTTGCACCTGAGTTGGCGTGGATCACATTTATGTGGGTTTTCCCTAAACACTGTCTGGAAACACCCATGGTGACACCAACCAGGGCATTAGAAAAGGAAACTTGCAAGTTTTTAAGATCCCAAAACGTTAGTAAGTCAAGCACTCTTAAGTCAACGACTTATACTCATTCATTGATATGGTGTACCTTGCACAAGACTATCTGTTTGCAGCTGTAAATCAAGCCAGTACTATTTTCGATGTGGTGGTAAAACGCATACACAATGTTATGACAATATAGTTGTATATTATGGATGTGAGTTTCATTTAAGCAGAAGTGCTATTGCTTTCAGGATATTTACTGCGGTGGAAACGTTCTGGATACTTGAGAACCTATTTTAATGTAGGATGAAGTGGTAAATTATTGCATTGATTAACGATTAAGGCAAGCAATTTCCGTAAGTTCAGTAAGTTATGTTGTGATCTAGGAAGTACAGCATCTTTTCGAAGATGACTCCAATAGCCAGAGCAGGGCAACAAGCATACGTGTGTAGCTCTCTCGAAGCAGGGTTCACTCCTAAAGAGACTATCTTCAACTAAACGTGGTAATTGAGGCACATATAGAGAGAGACCTAGGAGGTTCCAACTAAAGTAAGTGCAGGAACAGTACATAAAGCCATCCTTTCAATAGTATATAAAAGAAAGGTTTGCATACTAACAGCCTGATAAAGAATACCTAAAGCTTTTTTTCTAATGTATCTGGGTTCCCGGTAGAGGGATTGCTCTTACTACATAAACATTGCACTTGGGTATATATGAGAGTGAGAAGGACTATGCCCCCTCTATAGAGCTACTGATCAACTGTTGGACAGAAAGATTGTATGCAATGATAATTGTGCGGAAGGAGAACTTTAGTTCCACTGAATGCCACTGTGCTCATGTTGTTGCTTTCTTGCTAAAGGTGGAGGCAATGCACACAGTGCTTATAAAAAGAACAAGACTCGAATGTTCCCACTATTATAGACAGACACAGAAAACATCCGCCTCCAGTTCTGCAAAGAGGAACAATGTGTAGACAGAAGTTGCCCAATTAATGGGTGCAGAGCTGAACTGGAAGCATTCGCACGGCTGTTCACAGTCTGGAAGTGATCTTTCAATTCTGGTTCAACAGCAAAAAAGTTACTCAAATGTCCTTCCTTACCAGGTACGGAAAGATCAGCTACTCAGCCTCCCCTGGGAAACACCGGAAAACAAAGTCAGTATTCTATATCCAGACTTTTAGAGTTTGTTTATAATTAAGTTTCTCTTTAATCAATGTATTGCTTGGACAAGATACTCCTAAATTCTTAAATGCCTCCTTCACTTAATTTACTCTCTCATCATCAGATTCGCTCATATATGCAATGGAGTTGATTCTTGCTTCTATGTTTCCTCTGCAATGCTAATCCTAACATGGAGGAAATTTAGCCAGTGGATTGTACTCTTCTCCAGAAACTGGAGTATTTCCTGTTCCCTTCAAACTCAAAATGAGGCACTAGTTTTGCTTCCACTAACCTGGAATGATTTGGAGGTGTAAAAGTCAGGAATCAAAATGGTCTACTTCATGACATGGACTGAGGTGGCCATCACAAATACTAACAAGTTTTATATGTGTGGTGAATGGGTTACTTTTACTCTCACTGAAACTGAGTGTCATGGAGGCTGTCGGGTTCAGAGGTCAGTCAATAGTTAGGGTCACTGAGTACTACAACTGTTTGTTAACTAGAATCACTACAGCGACATCAAACAACTCCCTAGGGCTGCCCTCGCACAGGAATGATCTTTGAACAAATTGAGAATATATAGTCCAAAATAGGAGGGCATGTCCTGGGTTGGACATTTACCTATGAAACTAGGGAATCAGGTCCCTTTAGTAGGACAGTATTATTCTTTGAGGCCACCTCTAAATTTGACTTTGCGGAATGCACTTTATTATCTACATAAGTAATTGAAATCATTTACTGCTTTATATTTCAATAGAGCTTAATTGTTGTATATCCTGAATGTGATATGTGTGTTAATGAATGGGTTTTGCTGCAGACTCAAGGAGCATTTTCCTAAAAAAAAAAAAATATGGATTTTTGTTCACTTATAGGTCTGTGCCTTGTATGTTCTGCACAATGCACTTTTGTATCTATACAAGTAATTGAAGTTACCTACTGCTGATATTTCAATAGTCTTAACTGTTGTGCATCCTAAATATGATATGTATGTTTAAGAATGGGTTTTATTGCAAACTCCCCCAAAGTGTACTATTCGTAAAAGGTATTTTAAACATGGATTTATGCCCGCTTGTAAGTCTGTGTTAAGTGGAGTCTGCAATAATGCTACTTAGTTTTATTTGTTGGAGATTTTATATTTTTAAATATTATGTATCATTGTATTGAATAATCTATGTTGTATTTCTGTAAAAAACAAGGACTTAGAAATAAAATATTTGACTGGACCATTACAATTTCCTGGGAACATTTACCATATGGATGTTATGACACAAAGCCCTGGTAAGATGAGCCTAAGGAATAACAAGAATTAAAATATATTTTTAAGTTCAATGTGTGAGCACAGACGTACATCGTGTTAGTGTGCTTGTCAGCAAAAGAACAAATAGACAACCAGTCATCTCCTTCAGTCTTCAGCTCAGCCGGCCTAGTAAAAAAAAGAAAATTAACACAACACTATTAGTCAGGAACATTTTATGACATTCAATGACTTATGATATTTTAAATAAAAGCTCAACATCCTACTTTAAATCATGAGTCTGCATATTTTCATTCCTTCTTTCATAGTGTACTAAATAAATAAATGCATATCTTAGAAGTGTCATTGACATGTCTGTATTTTTGCACCCGCAGGTTCTAGAGCCTTAGAAGACAGGTTGGACCATTCTCAAAAGCCTTAATGAATAATTGAAGAAGTGCTACAGGAGTGATCAGCCCTAAAACGCACAACTCTCTATTAGTAAAATTGGAAAGAAACCACAGACCTTTCTAGTGAATATAATTATACCATGAATATTGCCAATCTTGATGTTTTGGAGCCAATTCACAAATACATTCAAGAATATATAAAAGAGTACTACAGGGGAATGAATTTATGTGCTACAAAATGCCCTTGTGACTAGGCTGCATGATGGATAAGAAACCTCTAGGGCCCTGCTAAGGAGTGAGTCGGCGTTTTCCAACCACTCCCGCAAACCCTTTTTTGTGCAAGGTTGGATTTCCGAGTTGGGTGGTATTTAACACTTGGTAATTACAAGGTGTATTAAACACTTCCACCTTCAAAAATTACAGCAGATAAAATTTTATTGGGAAAAGTGTACGTTTTTTACCCTACCATGTGGATTTTGTTGTTTAAAGCGCCAAAATCTGATTATTATTTCCCAATGTCTCAGAATAGGTGCTACTTCTCGCACCAGATAATAATGTATCCTTATTTATCAAGTGAAATGATTAACACCTACACTCGATATCAGGGCCTAGGACGTCTTGCTGTAACTCCTGACATACATTAACTTACTTAGTATTTCATGTTGTCCTCACTTACTTTGTGTATATAAAAACAGATTTGATAGTGCATAGGAAACTCTGCAGGGACACCTTTATGGTGAATATCACTTTCTTTTTCAAACTTCAGTTCTAGCTTTTAGAAAACTCTATGAAAAAGCACACCATATAGATGGAAGTTCCCACTAGCTACACCAACTTCAGAAAATAATATATCTGTGCGCTTAGGAGTGCTGTAAAATCGTCCTGCTAAACATGAGTATTCTACCACTAACCAATTCCTGCCCATAGCATACAACCGTGAATAACAAAATACACAAATATTCTTCTTTGAAAGCAGCAGATTCTCCCACAGGAGCAAAGAAATGATTTGCAGCTACATTTTTCACTCCTTATAAAACCCCTTTTGGTTAAAAGAATTTCTACGGATTGAAAATGAGCTTCATGATTGCACCTAAACATGAGAAACAATGCCTGACTAGACCAGCTGCAAAAAAGCCAACCATAGTGCCTGATGTTTAAAAACCTAGTCACAAAATACTGGTCACAAATGTTGACAAGTATTTTTGAGACCAGTAAAGAATTTTAAGAACCTACCTATGTACTAATAGGTCAGTGATTAAAATTCTGAATGTTGTGGTCTGCAATCTGACCTGTTTTATAAAAATTAATGAGGTAGTTTGCAAATTACGACTCAATATGATTGAAAGCAACCGAAGTGATAGCAGACACCATGTCATCAAGCCCGGTTTTCTTAACAGAAACAGACTGCGTTTAATAAAGAAAAAGTTTTTGTTTTAAAAACTTTGAAGCTCTCTGGACCACTGCCTCCTCCCCAACATACTATTTTCTTTGTTAGACAACTACCCTAACTTGGCACCCAGAAATTTTTCAATGTTTTATGCCTAAATTACGTCGCAAAACATTGGTCCACACATACCGACGGACACGGAAACCTACATATCACAGAACACAAATTTATGTTCACATTAAAACCAGGAGTGTATGAAGGTATTGTACAAAATTCACTCTCTGCCACATGAAATGTATGCAGTGCACTTGTGTAGGAAATCTGCTATTACTGAATGATCATCCAATAATTTTCACATTTTTTTATCCTTATTTTTGCTGGGTTTTGAACTCTTTGCTCTTTACCCCTGCGAACAAGGAGTAAAGTGCCTGTGTTACCCCTTTAAACATGGTTAAATTGGCTAATTCCTGATTTCCATTTTTAACTTGCATGTAAGTCCCTTGTATATGGTGTTGAACGTTCATCAAGGCCCTGGAAGTTAAATGCAACATTAGAACTGCATCACCTAATATGCCATCCACTATAGTGACAATGCAAACATGGCTGCAGGACTACCCTGTGAAGCCTATTTGTGCACTGCAAAACCTGCAGTGTGACTTGTCAAAAACACGTATTTGGGAGATACAGACTTCCCTTTTAAATATTAGTAAGTCACCCCTATGTAGGCCTTGTAGCCCACAAACGGGGTGCATGGTATTTAAAAGTGGGACTGGTAGAAGATTCAGTGGCAAACGCTGTAAAGCTATTTTCACTGTGCCTAGTCTAAATGTCCTATGAAAAAAATCAGATGAAATACTGATTTTGCATCGCATGAATGGGACCAGCTAGAAAAATAATTACACAACTATTTGTAATAGGTAGTAAAAAGCCAATGCAAAGGTGAAGTTGGATTTTTAATAAACATTATGGAAGAGTAATTTTCAAAACGTTACCTTTTCCCTGCCTGAAGTTCCTGGAGCATAATTTGCATTAGATCTCTAGCAACTCTCAGCCTGTGCTCAGCCTGGTAAGAGGTGTAAAATTACTCCCAGGACCACAAAATAGGCTCTCGTCTCTGAGCTTTATAAAATATGCAGGGTGGGACCTGTGGGCATTCGGTTGACACCATAATGTCAAATCCTGCCTGATGCGTCTGTTGAGCCACATGTAAACCTTTAGCGTACTTGAAAAGGAGAGAACAGGATGGCAAGACAATTCTTGGTTCCCCAGTCTGGTTGCTGAAGGGCCCTGCTTTTGTCCTGTCAAATATCTGTCTCTGTGGTTGTTGTGGGTACAGTGTCTGCTTCAATCTGGATTTTAATGTTAGATGTAAGAGGACACTGGTGATTTCCGCAGTGTACTCCAGTACACACCCACAACCTAAGTTTTGTGTGTCCAAAGACATTTGCCCTCTTGAAAATGTCCCTGACAAATTGCATTTCGGTCCTGCTTGTTATATGGCACACATGCACTACTGGACCTGGTCCCCCTTTTACCCAAGACAAAGAAGTGGATTCCCACCCCAAATAAAATTCCAATTTCTTACAATTTCCATCCAGCATCCCAGCAACTGCAGCAGCCCAGCACTTGTACACACAGCTCTACTAATGCTCCCATCATCCCATGCCTCTCCAAGCTTCCTGCCCAAGCTCCCTTCCCCTCCTACTGTTCTCCTGAGCGTTTCTGTCAACATCTGGTAAAACATGTCCCTTTGTCTTAGTTCTGCTAGAGTACAGCGCCTTAATAATCAAAAACATATTTGTATTATTGGATAGAGTGCATTTCAGCCCCATTTCAAACTAGGGCTTTATTTAGCGACTATGGTGCCGATCAGGATCCTGGAAATAATTTCCCCGTACGACTCGTATCCGGTCTTTTTACCGTACGAATCGTACAAGTGGCGTACAAACTGCCAAGTACGATTCGCATGGGAAAAAGTCCATACGAATCGCATTGGGAAAAATTCCCCACACGTCCTCGGGTCGGAAAATGTGTCCGACACGTCCCCGGACGATTTACCGTACAAATGTGAAAAGTGAAGTCCGACTGCGCAAGTACGATCCATCCCGTGCGTCCGATGTTACAACCGTATGGAAGAAACACCGTCCGCACCGAACTCCCATAGCAACCATGGAGACATGTGCCCGCATACGCGCCGAACACCCCCCCCAGCCCCCGTGAGTACACGCCGAACCCCCCGTGTATGTACACCCCCGTACGAGTCGAACCCCCCCGTGTATGTACACCCCCGTACGAGTCGAACCCCCCCCATGTATGTACACCCCCCGTACGAGTCGAACCCCCGTGTATGTAGTGCTACGCGCTGGGGGTACGCACCATACATACACGGGTGGGGATACGACTCGTACGTACATGGGTGTACATACACGGGGGTTCGACTCGTACGGGGGGTGTACATACACGGGGGGGTTCGACTCGTACGGGGGTGTACATACACAGGGGGGTTCGACTCGTACGGGGGGGGTACATACACGGGGGGTTCGGCGCGTACTCACGGGGGCTGGGGGGGGTTCAGCGGGTACCGGGCCCCCAATTCCACTCGCATCGCGGCGTACTTCGCTTTTCCGGCACTTTTTGGGTGCCGTAAAAATATTGCCGTCCGGACTACTATCGGTTCGAATCGTACTTCCAGGTTCGTGAAACGCTGCCTGGAAGCGTCCCGACGTCACATCGGCGCATTCCCGGATCACATTCGTTTGTATATTTTCGTCGGTCGGTGTTTTGTACGACTCGTACGGAAATGGTGTTTCCGTGCGAATCGTACTTGCATGTTTGTAAAGTTTTACAACCGGGTACGAGTCGGACGGAGAAAAGCCTCCGTCCGACGGTTCGTACCCGGTTTTTACAGGATCGTAATTGGCACCTATATATATGCATTTAATGGGTGAAATATTGCATGGTTTGTGTGTTTTAACACTGACTATTTTACCATTTTGGAAGCAAAGCCATTGAACTAAGTACATTTTGAATGACATCACGCCATTTTAAGCTTTTAATTCAGATCCTTTCCAAACAAATCCAAAACGAGCTGAAAGAAAAGATCTGCAAAATCAAAATTTACCTCTCTGAAAATAATGAAGCAGAGAACAGCAAGTACCAATACCTTGATTAAAAGAAGCAGCGAAACAAAGAGAAATCTCTCTGTGAAGATGCAGGTGTGTTTTTTGTATTGTTTTCCCTTCAAAACACCTACTGGACACCGTCTCTTTTAATGATCTGGATGGAAGGATCTGTCAATACTGTAATTCTTTAACTTTGCTGATTTGTTTGAGACTACTCTCTCGATCACACTGTACAAAGAAGGTTGTGCAAAAAACAAATTCTCGTTTTTAGGTCTCGCCTAGCGTTGCAGCACGAATGCGCTGCCATCGCTTTGCGAAGCATGCAGTATATACTAAAGTGTGGCAGCTCCACCCACTCTCTGCCCATTGGCTTTTGTCTTAAATGCTGCCTTCCGATTGGTTTGAGGCTTGCTAGTCCCTCCTCATTCATCATTTATATCCTTCCACGGCTATTTGCCCCTTTACTCCTAGCACTATTTTCTTTTAGGCCTCGTCTAGCGCAGCAGCGCGCATGCGCTGCCATCGCTTTGCAAAGCATGCAGTATATACTGCGGTGTGGAAGCTTCGTGGAAGCTCCTCCCACTCTCTGCCCATTGGCTTTTGTCTTAAATGCTGCCTTCCGATTGGTTTGAGGCTTGTTAGTCCCTCCTCATTCTTCATTTGTATCCTTCCATGGCTATTGGCCACTTTACTCCTAACACTATTTTCTTCCCTGTCTCCCCACCCCATCGCCCCCTCCCTCAGTCTGTGACTTTTCAACCTCCCCTGGCCCTCTCCCCACTCTCGTTCGTGTTTTCTTGCCTGCCGGCACTTCCGTTTTCATCTTTAGTATTGCCACCTTGAAATATGCGTGTTCAAGATGCGTGCTGTACAAAAACTTCTCTTGTTAAATTAACTAGATTTTAATGTTACTCTAAATATAATAAGACTCTAGGCAACATTCGGGGTATGCATGGCAACTGACGCCTCTTAGTTCACAAATGGCATTGTTGTCAGGCAGGAGGAGCGGCAGTGTTTTAACTCATGCTTAAAACAAGCACTTTTAATAAGTTCCTCTCAATTCAGTGCTATGATCTTGTGCACTGAGGTGACGCGCAAAAGAAATGCACTTTTGTGAATTCTGACGAGACATTATCGCACATTTACATCATGTTTACTGTATGATTAACATGCCGATAATTTTCACGTCTCGCCCACTGGCTCGTTTACGCTTGGCTCTTCTCCGGCTGGCTCTACCTGCTAATTAATATATTGGCTTGCGCACCTCTAACAAAGAGCGATAAATGGATACATGACAGTGAGCCCGGTAGATGGTAGAAAAATAGACTGCTGCAGACAAACAGACAAAGTCAGTCTCCATTGCCTCACGTCAGAATCATCACTTTCAATAACCTGGAAATCTGCCGGCAACTCCCGCATGCCCCAACCTCATCCCCCTCATCTATTCTTAGCAGAAGCTGCAGATTCTGAGCTGTGCCCTGCAGGTGCAGAGGAGCACGGCAGAGTCTGTAGAAGCGCAAGGATCCCTAGCCAATCTGAACGAGCACCTAAGCCTTCCAGGTGCCTTCACACTCAGGATAAATGAATACATTTTGTTCTGTGCTTTAGTCGCCCCTCTGTGATCACTGTCTGGTAGATGAACCTCTGTGTTATTAAACACATTCAAAGAGGTGGTTGGGTACAAACAAACAACAGCCACAATACCGTACGTTTTAAACGTGTAGTTAAATAACTGCTCATCGAGTATCTCATTGGCTGATCATTCCATGGCACTACCAAAACTACATTTGGACACATTTGCTCAACTGTAAAAGACTCCCTTCTATGGGTCATTTAACAACTCAGGGCTTTGGGGTTAGGTAACCTACTTTGGATGCTGTGTAAAAGAGTAAATAAGAAAAAAAAAAAATGCAATGAAACTAAGCAACCAGTACTGTCTAAAACACTGTGAAAACTGACACGCATTCTGGCATTTTGTTTAGTTAATGTCGATTTCCTCATAGATGCGAGTAGAGTACTCTTAATATCTTCATGAAATCTGCACTCTTTTAACTAATAGCACCAGGCGACCTTTGACAACTAGGCAATGAATACATTTTCATGTACCCCCAAAGCCCCCCTGCCCCCGCCCCGTTGGCAAACTTCATTGCCTCCGAGTGTTTTGGCGATAACCAAGATGCAGGATAGTGAGTCAAATAGTCCAGAAAATGAAAGAGAAGCCGGGATTCAGATTCACATGTTCCGATCGCGTTGTTTAGTCTGTAAGCACTACTTTTCTTAATGAGTTTTGCATTATTAAAGCACCACAGTGTGCATGTGTGGCGACACTTCACCCATGAGGTACGTGCTAAGCAATTGTTGACACAATCCACACTGCGTCTTTTTCAATATATTTATTATGGTGTGCAGGACCTTTACAAGGGATTTTGCATTCTACATGCATTCACTCCAAAAATAAAATGTGTAGGTAAAAAAGAAATTGCCATTTACAACGTCAATAGCTCTAACTCACAAATGTGAGACCTATTTGCATTGCAAATGCTTGTTGTTTTAGGTTTGCCTTTAACCATTTATTTGCATTGTAACCATTTTCAATAGTCCAGGCCCATGTGTTAATCCGTCCACAACAGTCTGTGTGGGAAACCCATGTTCCCCATGACTCTTGGCAAGCAAAAGGCGATCAAAGGGGCGAACAACATTCTCAAGCTCTAAAGGGCGGCGGGTCGCTCCATCTAGCACTCCTCCAATAAAGAAACACAATGGAATATATGGGTCAAATGGTACACTGTAACCAGCCATCTGATTTTCTTGCTTCAGGATGGTGCTCACTGGTCTGGCAAGAGGGATGGATCATGCAGTATTTAGATAACAACTAACCTCGATCTCTTTGACTAACATAACCTACTTTTTTAGCAAGTAATGCATATTCTATGACAAGAAATCCCATAGCTACTGCCTTCTTCGGTCTCTGACGGAATTGTTGTTATAGAGCTCATGACTCAATCCTTGAGTAGTTTACCCCACAGAGCAGTAGGGTGGTGTCAATAGTTATCATATGCTGTAGTCAGCCCACGGGTTATTATCTAGAAATTGTTTCACTGGGGTTGTTAAAGTTTGTTTGGGATAGTTCTCATAGTCAAACATTTCAGTAACATGTAATTTTGTCTTGGCAGACATTAATGCATCCGAGAACACTTTATGAAAGACTACGGTAATTTAGAAGGGGATAGCGCCACCAGAACATCACTTTTAGCGACTTTCTGGTGGCACTATGCACTTCTCCATATTTACATAGTGGCATTAAGCCACTTTCTGTGGCTTAAGGCCGCCTTGTGAATACGGCCCCTTTACACGCATCAATTAGCATAAAAGGGCTGTGCAGTGGATGTTGCTGTGGGCGTTCCACCATAACACCCATGGCTGTTTGATGCTGCCCCAGATTTACAAGGAGGTGTAAATCTGAGGCAGCACCAAAAACCAACGCCATGCAAGAGCCGGCCTTAGAATGGCGAAATTAGGAGAAATACTTTTATTTCTCCTCGTGTTTGCGTAGAAAGAGCAAAACACCATTAATGAGTGCTTATGTGCAGGAATGGACACCTTTTAAACAATCATTAAATAATGACGATTTGCTACTTCTATGTGCGCTGCATTCAGCACACATAGGAGTAACAAATCGCCATTATGGATTGTTTATGTGCAGGAAGGGACACCTTCCTGCACATAAACAATCAATACCTGCAACGCAGGTTAGCTTGCACTATGATGCAAGGGAGCCTGTGGTAGCGCTAGGCAGCTACTTTTAGCACCAACGCTAGGGAAAACACAGGTTTGCGCCGTATTGTTGAAAATATACAGCATCCCTGCATTTTTGAAATATTGGAGTGTGGCACTACCGAATTTGGTGCAGCTCAGCAATCCAACATTTCCTTGTACATATGACCCTTACAGTGTTGCATACACTAATGAACGAGCATCACCACTTACTGTTCATGGACACAAAGACACTAATGTGGAAGTGGCAACAGATGTTTCATTTGCAGGTGGATTCTTGCTTAACACCAACTAAGGTCCTTTTCAGCTATGTTTATTGATAAAAATCTGGCATGCTCAATAATGATCATAAGTGATCACATTGGTAAACGTCCATGGCTGCTTACCCACAATGGACAGAGTTTGCACTGCCGGTGTCATTTGGCAATGGTCTTTAACATTCCAAACACCCACTATTGAATGTGGCTTTCCTTGTTGTAGGCACATAACACTGTGATGTTTGAGGTCATATTTGGTAACCCTGGGGTGTGTAGCTCAGTGTCACAGGATTAGTCACGTTGCCAACCCCAAAGAGATCAAATACACAAAAATACACTACTGTGTGCCACGGTGTGGAAACTGCATACAATGCATTGTGAGCAATGGTTCTTATCAAAGTCTGTACGTATAGGTTCAAACCTTCTCTGAGCAGGTGAACTTATATCCTATTGATGGGTATACCCTTAATAGGGTCCCTTTAGGAGTAAAACAGCAATATATCTTATCATCAAAGTCTTATTCTCTAATTATAATTAGCTGAGGAGGAACCAGGAGGACAGGTGAGGTGAGAATTGACCAAAATATATGAGGCAAGATTCACCAAGGAAAATGTTGCTTAAGGGAAGAACCCCCACCTGCCTATCATATGAGCTGTCCAGAGGATTAGTTTAACACCTATTAGAAAGGATTCCCCCCTATCCTGAACTAGACTAGATGGGGGGCAGGTTCTAGTAGCAGCCATGAGTTGATCATACAAGATGGAGAACACAGCCTGGCAGCCTTCCTTTCTTTTCAACAGGAAATAATGGTATTTTCGTAGGAGGGACTGAAGCCGTAAGTGCTAAGCCATGTTGTTCAAGAGAGAGAGGGCTCCTGATAGCCTTGATTGGGGTGTTGGGGCGCTGCAATCTTCAGTTTTTTATTAATGAAGTCAAGAAGAGAGCATTTATCAGCTCAAAACGTTGTGTGCACAGTCCAAACTGCAGATGAAGCAGGCAGGCTGGCTGTAATTGTGTGAGTACTGTGCATGCCATTACCTGAGGTTCGCCTGTTCTATGTAAAAATGCAGATGTTCAGCCTCTGACAATGGTAATCCAGACAAAGGAGATAGACTACTGTAGTACATCATGGTGAATCTTTTCTCTAGCTTGCAGTGCGATGGTTTCATGCAATGTTTTTTGAATGTGCATGCTCTTTTTATAGCTTTCAGTTTTTGTAGTGTGGTGGCCTTTTTCTTTCCATGCTTTTTCTGATGTCACGCCTGTGATCTCATAGCTGTAACCAGCTAACCTCTCTCTGTAGTGTCTGACAGACAGTGCAGAGTAGCATTGCTGGTCAGGAATTCAGATGGCAACAATATCTTAGGGCCCATTTCTGCAGTCTATGAAAATTACCAAAAACTGGAAGCACATTATTTGCCTTTTATTGAATGTTAGAAATGAGGGTCTCCAATTGGCAGAGGTATGCACCTTTGTCCAAGTAAGGACCCTTTCTTCTCAATAGGGTAAGGGGATAACACACTTTAGATAACCCGTACTCACCCCCTTGGTAACTTGGCACGAGCAGACAGGCTTATCCCAAAGGGAATGTGTAAAGTATTTGTACCCCTACGCACAGTAACACAGTGAAAACACCACCGATGGACACTACAGCAGTTTAGAAAAATAAAGTATCTTTATCTAAACCAAACAAGACAAAAACGAAAAAATTCAACATACATGTATTGAGATATCACTTTTAAAACAGTTACTTCAAAAATTAACACTTGTGGAAACAAATAGCTCCACCTGGTGCTATTACAGCATCGTGACAGGCATAAATCCAAAGTATGGTTCCAACCGCAAGGTTCGGGGACTGGGCACGGAGTCACACGGATCCCCAAACGCCAATACCTTGGAGATGAAGCCAACAGACGATGCCTGGCCTTGTGGAGGTGAGGAATCATTGCCCAGACAAAGCCAGTTCCCGGTTGCCATGGGGAGGCGAGGCGTCAAGTTCATGAGGATGGGAGGTGTTGAATCCAGGACAGAGGAAGTTAGGCAGCGTCAGCAATGAGGCGTCAGTTCCAGTGAGGGGATGCAACGTCGAAAAGTTCATGAAGTCGCCCTCATTGGTTATCGGCTCCATGATAACGAGATGCAGGCTCTGGCCATGACGGCATCGGTGCGAGCGTTGGCTTCGGGAAGATCGAAAACTGCAGGCGTCGAAGGGCGTCAGAACTGCGGTGCAGGCAGTGCATTGTGCACTTCACAAGCGGTGTCCCTGGCCTTCGTGCAAGTTGCGGGATGACTGGTGGCAGCGCTGATGGCGTTGAAGTTGCTTTTCTTGCTTTGCAGCACCAACCACAAAATTCTTAGGGCCTAGGAACTGGAATTGGCATCCTTTTGAATGCAGGAGTCCACAGAGGAGTCCAGTTGCTGGTCAGGGGATTGCGAGTGAAGTTTTTGTGGCCCTGAGACTTCAGAACAGGAGGCCAGCACACACAAGCCCTGGGAGATTCTTCTTCAAGCAGGTTCACAACAAAGATCCAGTCTTTGTCCTCTCCTTAGCAGAATCAGCAACTGCAGGCCAACCCAGCAAAGTACACAAAGCAAAGGGGCAGCACTCCTCTCTACAGCTTTCCAGCTCTTCTCTTTGGCAGAGGTTCCTCTTGAGTCCAGAAGTGATCTAATTTACTCGGGTTCAAAGTCCAATACATATACCCCAGTTTCTCTTAGTTCTCTTTGTGGCAAGGGTCTCTGAGCTCAGTCCAAATCAGTTCTGTCCTCTCTGGTTCAGCATGACTACAGGAGGGGGAGACAGCATTGTGCAAAGGAGACAGTCTATTCTGTTGTAATGTGAAACTCCTCCCACCACTCTAAATGCAGCCAAGTTGTAATGTGAAAGTTCTCTCACCAAGTTTTATCCAGCCCAGCTACGAGTCACCCAGGAAAAGCAGGACACACCTCAACCCCCTTGTGGCTGTCTACAGTGAATGCACATCCCCAGCTCCTGTCACTCCAAAACCAGACAGTCAATACACAAAACAGCAGATGCACACAGAATGGTTAAAGAAAATGCCTACTTTCTAAAAGTGGCATTTTCAAACACATAATTTAAACACGATCTTCTTAAAAAGATGTGTTATTAAATTTTGAGTTCAGAAAGCCTAAAGTTTATTTCTCCATCTTGTCCCAATGGAAAGTTACACTTGTAAGATGTTAAAAAACAACTCCCATGTTAGCCTATGGAGCAGATAGCCTTTTAATAGTGAACAATGAAATTGGCAGTATTTCACTATCAGGACATGTCACACATACCAGTACATGTCCTACTTTTCATATACACAGCACTTTGCCAATGGGGGTACCTTGGGCCAACCTTAGGGATGCCTGACATGTAAGGAAAGGAAAAGTATGGGCCTGTCAAGTGGGTGCACTTGCCAGGACAACATGGCAGTTACAACTACACACGCAGGCACTACAGATGCAGGTCTGAGATACATGTACAAAGCTACTCACATGGATGGCACAATCAGTTCTGCAAGCCCATTAGTAGCATTTGATTTACAGGTCCTGGCACACTCAGTGCACTTTACTAGAGACTTACCAGTAAATCAAATATGCCAATCATGGATAACCAATCATAATAACAATTTACACAGGGAGTACTTGCACTGGAGGGACACTGATATGTATGTGTGTGTGCAATATTAAAGGTTTTTTTCAATGTGGAGGAAGAAGACATGAAGATTGAGAGATCAATGATGGGAATTCGCCGTAACCATGATTTCTTAGGAGCAAAGTGCTGATCATTGCCTTTGCTGAGTAGTTGACCTCAAAGCTGGTTAACCAGGATCGAGTATCAGTAGGGACACTCAGCAGCCTGTGATTCTGGGCAAACCACTTAATCTCCCTGTGCCTAACAACATGAATGTATCCGTCTGTAACGCAACTGGTGTTCATGTAAAGCGCTCTGATACCTTCAGGTCGAGTTTGCACTTAATAAAATAAAACAAAAAAACAGAACATTCTGAACCCTTTCTATCTGAATATGCTATACATGTATAATTTTGCCTACTGCTGCCAGGAACCTATGTCTAAACATATTTAAAGGAGAGAAGAAAGAAGGAAGTCAAGTGAGATGTAGAGTCTATAGGCTCAAGCTTTCTTTGTTTATGCTCAACGGAATGGATACATTTTCATAGATCTTTAGGACATAAGGCAATCAGGTTTGAAATGGATCAGCAGTGGAATGTCGTTTTCGAGATATACGCCTTGTGCTAAGTGCTTTTACCTTATCTTCCACTGAGGAAAAACATTTAGGAAGGTTGACCTTGAGCATACTATTTCTGGGTGAAAATAGAACACATAAGACAGATTGCCATGGGTATGCTAGCCTAAATATTTGCGGGCTGTTTAGTATACCTTTAAGTCTGTATGCTTTTTGCCCATGAGCCAATGTACGGATTTCTTTTCTAAAGTGCTGGGGTCTGTGTTCTTCAGGACAAAGATAAGGTGGGTGGCACATGGTTGGTAGCACAGTCTCTTGAAGTCTGTAATTTGCACATGTAGAATTTAACTTTGCGGACAGTGTTCACTTGATGGAAGGGTCAGCCTCAAGAGTGACACCCAGAATGCACTCTTTACATTTTGGTATAGGTGGGGAACCAATGTGTAGAATTATTGGAAAGGGGGAGGCTGAATGTTGCATGTCAAAGGCAGCATCTCGGTTTGAGGGATTGAGGCATAGCAGGTTAGCTTGGGACCTGCTCTAGAATTAAAGTAGGCAGCTAGAGACGTGCTTATGTTCCCAAGATCCCGTCAGTTGCTTCAAGAGTACCTGAATGTTGTCCACATAAATGTTCTGTCCAAGTCGGTAGGAGCAAATGAAGTGTTCTAGCATAGAAAAATAAACTTTTAATACTTTTAATAGGTCCTTGTGTCAGGCATCTGGCCCATGCCATGTGTGAGTAGTTCATATAATCCTTTTGTAAGTCTGATGCTGGATTTATAGTGTGGAAAACAAAAATAGATATCAATTTGGGACAGTCAGGTATTACCAGTTACTACCCCCCATGTAGCACCTCCATCCCTGGTACTACCCTTGTAACCTTAGTCTTAGAGGCACGAAAACAGTGATACAAATAAGAAGGAAATAGGGTTCTCAGGCATTGCTTACTTTACTTGGTAACCTTCACCTCCACTTAGCCTCTCCCTATGAAATATGACACTGTTGAAGGGCTAAGAGTGGGACCCATGGTGTCCCCTGTGATGTTATCAGTGGTTAAAGATTGCACGATGTCACTTTCCCTTGGCATTTTGGGGAATAGATGTCAAGAAAGTCTGTGCATCAGAATGAGAAAAATAGCACATGAATGGTCACACTAATCCATCAAGACATGAGATAACTTTGAAACTGCAGTATGACCCATTTAAATGATTTCTGGCTCCTTCTTCTTAAATCCCAATAACCCTACAGTTATCGTCTTCTCTTTTTCAACCCATACAAAAACTGTAAAAAGCAATTACTTGAGAACAGCTTCTAGGGGACAAGCTCTCAGGTTCAATAAGATGTTCTATACCGTATCTTATGCAGTATCTTGTGCTATGCCATTTCATGTGCTATGCTGCATCTTGTGCTGTGCCGTATCTTGCGCTATGCCGTATCTTGTGCCGTGCCGTATCTTGTGCTGTGCCGTATCTTGTGCTATGTCATATCTTGCGTTATGCCATTTCTTGTGCTATGCCGTATCTTGTGCTATGCCACATCTTGTGCTTAGTCCCTGCAGGAATCTGATTTTATGTATTATATATGAGAAGCATCAAATAGATGCACATTTAAAGAAAAGTAAGGACATGCTATGCATTACCCATCAATGTATTCAACGTTGAAATCATAGGTTTCATATTTTTCAGTAAGGATCCACCCAAATATTGTTAGGACATTTCCTGCAAAGAAAGACAAAAAAAACAATGTTACAAAAACAGAGTATGCCCTTTGTTAGTCGTCTATCCACTGATCGCTATTCCATTTAACATAAGCAGTACATATTACCATTTATACATATTTTTAGGCTACAGAAATAATTGAGCTTACTGCATGCAGGTTTTTCCAGTGGTGATACCGAATACCTTCTAAATGCATATGGACCCTTAATATTGTAATTACAGCTGAAAGAAGAAACACACATCTTTCTGTGTCACATATATAGAATATGTACATTGATTCTGCGTAGTGTCTATAAGCACTCGGGTAAGGACTAAAGCACAGTAAACTGTCATCGGGCCTCCTTAGGAGACTGAATATGAACCATTAGTTCCTCAGTGAAGAAGCAGGCGGGTTTATGCAGTTCATGCTAGTGCACTGCACAAGCATGCTATCAAAGTAAAAACATGCGACTACATCGCGCACATGTCTATATGCTTCAACCCAGATTTGCAGACATCTCATATAGTTATTCATGAATGAATTCTTTTTTTGAAGAGTTTTATTGCAACCATTGGATGTTCCAGTGATTGTTAAAAGATTCTTGGTCATACTACATTGGAAGCTAATCATCAAAAATTGACGTTATTCTAGAGGGTGTAAGGAAAGAAAAAACATAAAATGCAACATGAGGAATAAAAGAGGAGTTGGAACTAAAACAGAAGTTAATCCAATTTCAATTGAGTGACTACTTGATGAGAAAAACAGTAAAAGACTATAGGGAACACACAATAAGGTGTGTCATAACTAGGTCTGGCTCTAATATGGTAAGTCATATAGACACAGGCACGCACAAAAGCAGATTGCCTGCATATTAACATATTAAAGCCCGACCAATTGATTTTTTCCTATGATTGTTACTTAATAAATTACCATTGCATGGTCAAGAAGAAAGAATAAAATATTAATGACTATCTCCCTATTAAAACACAGGAGGAAATTGCCTAATCACATCATGATAAATGCTGCTAGCACTAGGCCTTGGGCAGAAACATCACGACAACTTTGGGGCACAGGGTTATTCATTTTAAGTCACTTTTGAGTGATTACTTTAGCTGGCTCCGGTGTCATCTTGGGGCAGGGTCATTACAGTAACACCTTACATGTGGTGGACGGACCGTTCACGTCCACTGCTCTCCCTTCACAGTGCAGAGAATCTGAATGGTTTGTTCATCACACTGAGCAAAGATAACCATTGGATGCAAGCACCATAAATATTTTTAAAAAAGAAATTCAGGATGCAGAGAGATGAGCTTGCCTCCCATCCTGAATTTTCTTTTGTTTCGGTCACTGTTAATCGCAGTGTCCTAAGTGAAAGCAGTCGGTGCCATTAGTAGCTCTCTGCTTTCATTTTGATCTGGTACAATCAGTATTCAGTACTAGAGCACTTAACAGTGCAAGGCAATCCACAAGCATGAAAAACCCTACCAGGAGGCAGGGGGTGAGGGGATGGGTGAGGGGGGCTGTATGCATGTAGAGGTGTTCTCCTGTCTAAAAATGTAAATGCAGTCTTTCTGCACCCTGGGGAGTTAAGTGGGATATTTAACTCCAATCTACCCACCTCAGGGTGACAGGATACTGCCTGAAATAATATTTTCACAAAAAATATCCCCTCCTTCCCCCGGACAGCAGATTGGGGAAGTCAACCCCAATCAGCCACATTGGGGAGGTAAGAAGTTCAATTAACACAAGAGATTTCTTTTTTTTTAAAGAAGGGGTGGGCCAGCCTGAACAGGCTTCGGATCATTCCCCAATATTGTATGTGTGCTCAGCAGTCTAACTTCCTCGGGGGGGCAGAACGTCCATTAGACAACTGGGATTTTATGACCCCCACCCCTAAAGAGCCTCACAGCCTTTCTGCCACCTGGGAACGCAGATTGGGGGATTTATTCCCAATTTGCTACTTAATGGGACAGAAGGTCTGCTTGGGAATAGTGATTTTATTTTTATTTTTTTCAGGAAGGGTGTGGCAGCTCTTCCCAATATTAGACCTTGTCCCCATCCTGAAATGACTCCAACAGTCTTTCTACCATTTACCCATTAAAAAAATTAGTTGGGGCAGAAAGCCTTTTTTGTTTTTTAAAGAAAATGGTGTGGGGGCTGGCCCAACCCAACACCCACCACCCCAAAAGCCCCACCAGTCTTTATGACTCTCTGAGTCCTACATCATTGCCATCCCACAAAAATTGAGAGGACATTATGATTATTTTTATTGTACTTTCAACATATAGACTGGCAGAGAAATGGCAAATCCCAAATTTTTCTCATTTGCAATAGTGGATGATCATAATTATCAGGCTCAGGATTGGCCGACAGCCTGGGAATCCAAGGAACAAAGGGGATTTCTGAAACCTAGAGACTAAAGTGTCTTGTGTGGGTCCTACTACATTTTCTTGCCCAGAATTCCCTGCAAATGTCAAACACTGACTGAAATCACAAATGGACTATCCAGTCATATAAAAAAACTCCCTTTGGGTATGCCTCACTCAATCTCACAACCAATTCATACTTTGTTTATAATTACTCTCATCATACCATATGTTTCCCTAGAAACATCAAGGTAGGACCCCGTGACTGTACAATTTTTTTCTTTATTTAGAAAAAACACAGTATCTATACTGGATAAAGCATTTTTGTACACCAAATATATAACTTATTTAAAAAAACATATGTACAAAAAACAGACTGTTACATTTAAGAATTTCACTCACATATAGTTAAGAATACAGTTAATCCTCAGAATGCAGAGAAAAGAAATTGAACAGTAATAAGAAAAATACAGTGGGCAATCACATTTCTCTTTAGGTTAAGAAACATACACATATACAGACAAAACCAGGAGAATACAATAAACAAACACTTTTGTCTTAGAATCACTAATCTTTTCAGTCATAATCTGTGGTACGGGGTATCCGTAATTCAATTATATCAACTGTATCACTCAGTGCCTTTTAGATTTAGTTTTAAATATTGCATCAACGTATTACTTGGTTCCATTAGGAATCGGGGAAAGATAAAAGAGCTATTTTTGTTTTTATTATCGGGGTCAGGAGCTCTAAAAACTGAATGTATGGTAAAGAGCCACTTACTGGACGGCAATGAATAATGAGATGTAGCAGAGGTGTGCGACTACTGGAGAGGAAAACATTATAAAGAATTGAATCATGTACCTCCCAAAAGGGGTGAGATTAATGAAGTATTAGGAAAAGACTTAAGGCAGGATACATAAAAATACATATATATATTCACTTAAAAAAACCATAGGTTTCACACATGTTATAGTTAGCTGGACATTTCACTCGTAAAAAACCATTGAAATTCCCCCGTTATAGTTAGTTCAGATAACTATAACTCGCGCGCCCGCAATCCACTGCTCATGATGTCACATATTACATCACTCATGACATGGTCAGTGGCATCACTCATGACATCACTGATGACATCATCCTTGTGATAGAGTGGCGGTCGCGCGAGTTATAGTTATCTGAACTAACTATAACGGGGGAATTTCAATGGTTTTTTAAGAGTGAAATGTCCAGCTAACTATAACATGTGTGAAACCTATGGTTTTTTAAGTGAATTCGCAAGGTTTTTTAAATGCTAATTCCTAACTATAACGTGTGTGAAACCTATGGTTTTTTAAGTGAATTTGTAAGGTTTTTTAAATGCTAATTTATGTATGTATTATTATATTTTTTATATATTTATTTTACAATTAACTACCTATGTATATAGTTATAGATTGACTGTATCCTGTAATATGGAATGGCTTGTTTATTTATTTTTTTAAGGTTTTTCACCGTGCCGCACCCCGCGATTTTTTTTTTAAAAAAGAAAATATTTTTTTCATCCTTTGGGGTCCTTCAGGGACCCCCTGACAAAGGCTAGGGTGTCAGTAACTCTCTACCCTGCCCCCTTTATACGTTCTCCACCTTTCGTTTTCACTATCACACAACCAAAACACAGAAAATGGCGGCCGACACTTCCTGATTTCGACCGATTCGAACGTTGACTCACATGTAACCACCAATCAGAATTACGCTCGCGCACGTTAGGGTGCGCGCACTGTGCGCACCTATAGATATTTATGTGCTTTTAACTGCAATTTTCTCAGGAAGTACTGAACAGATTGACACCATATATGCAAAAGGCACATGCCTGACCTGAGGACTACCTCTCTGCCAAATTCCAAGTAATTGTGTTCAGCCGTTCGGGCTGTACCTTCGACTAAAGGTCCTATGGGAAAATGCATGGGGAAAATGCATTTTGGGACCCCCCTTTTTTCTCAGCCCCCGCTTGATGAATCACCCCGAGACTTTCAGGGTAGGAGCTGAGCGGAGCGCCCCATTAGTTTTGAAAGTTTCGCGAGGATTCGTCAACCGGCGCCAAAGTTATTCAAAATAGAATTTTCTGATTTCCTATGGAAACACGGTCCTAACTATAACTATCTACTGGCGACCGCCAGTAGATAATATATATATATATATGTATATTCACTGAAAAAACCAAAGGTTTCAGGGGCGTTATAGTTAGGAATTGACATTTAAAAAACCTTAGAAATTCACTGAATAAATCATAGGTTTCAGGGGTGTTATAGTTAGCTGGACATTTCCCTCGTACAAAACCCTAGAAATTCCCCTGTTATAGTTAGTTCAGCTAACTATAACTCGCGCCCCCGCAATGCACTGCTGATGACGTCACATATTACATCACTCATGACATGGTCAGTGATATCACTGATGACATCAGAAATGACATCACTGATGACATCATCGAGTGAGTCTGTGTTTCTGTAAAGTTTTAATATGTTTAATATATATATTGAAAGGCCTGTTGAAGAATGAGTGGGTGTACAAGTGTGTGAATGGATGATTTTCTAGGTGCGTAACTGACTCTATAAGTGAGTCATTAAATGTATCTTACTGCAGACTAGTGACTAAACTGTGTGAATGTCTGTATGTGTCTGTGTGTTGGTGTATAATTGGCTGCATGTTTTTGTGAATAGCTATATGAGTGTCTATATGGGTTATTGATTGGTTGTCTGAGTATCTGTATGGGTGCCTGAGTGTTTGTGTGCATAGGCTGTGTGTGACTGTGCATAGATGTGTGAGTGGTTGATTCTATGGGTGCATGGTTTTAAGAGTGCATCTGTGATGAACTGTATAGTTGAGTGAGTGTATGTATGGGTGTGTTAGGGATTGAATGTATATCTCAGTGGTACATTTGTGACTAACTACATATGTTAAAGGCAGTATATATGCGTGTAAGAGTATATAAGTGGGTATATGTAAGAGTGTGTGATTGTGAGAGTGGCTGTATGGATGAGTGTGTGCTTGTATCAATGATTGTATAAGAGCGTAAGAATGTGGTACTATTTTTATGAGTAAGTGAACTTGAGTGTGTATAACTGCATAGGTGAGTAAATGGGAGTGTAATTAATTATTTGCACGACTGACTAGGTGTGAGAGTACCTCTATGGATGATTGGTGGTATGTGAGTCTCTATGTAGGTGTATAAATGCATATGATAGTCTTGTACAGAGTGACTGTAAGTATGAGTGACTGTACAGGTGAATGAGTGGGGGTGTATGTAGACCTAAGAGTTAATAAGTGGGTATGTAGTTATTGGTATTGGAGTATCTATGGTTTTGAGAATGGACGTCTGAAATTTTGAGTTGGTGTATCAACATTTATAGTAGGGTGTGAGAAGGTGCACTAATTTGTCACATAGATGACCTCATCAGTGATGTCATCAGTGATGTCATTTCAGATGTCATCAGTGATGTCATCAGTGATGTCACTGACCATGTCATGAGTGATGTAATATGTGACGTCATCAGCAGTGCATTGCGGGGGCGCGAGTTATAGTTAGCTGAACTAACTATAACAGGGGAATTTCTAGGGTTTTGTACGAGGGAAATGTCCAGCTAACTATAACACCCCTGAAACCTATGGTTTTTTGAGTGAATTTCTAAGGTTTTTTAAATGCCAATTCCTAACTATAACGCCCCTGAAACCTTTGTTTTTTTCAGTGAATTTCAAAGGTTTTTTAAATGCCAATTCCTAACTATAACGTGCATGAAACCTATGGCTTTTTCAGTGAATTTCAAAGGTTTTTTAAATGCCAACTCCTATCTTTAACTTATCCCTGAAGATATCATGTTTAACGACTTTGATTGGATTTGTATATTTTTCAAATTTCTGTGTGTCAATTTCATTAATTACATTTTTTTAAAAAACTTTTTTATCACTATTTTTTAAACTTATTTTTTCAATTAATTCTTTTAAAAATTAAAAAATATTATTTGAACTTAATTGGTTTTTCAAACATATTTTTTTATATTTTTCAAAATATTTTTTTACCTATATGTGCAAAACTTTATGTTATATATTTTTTTCAATGTTTTTGGATCCGCGCACCCTAAGCGCACCGTTCCCGATCCCTACGCGATAGCATCCGCGCATGGTAAGCGTTGGGTACGTGTTTAGTGCGCGATCGCAATGCGGCCGGTATGCGACTCCCAGATGTATGTAACGCGACGTTTACGCGCTTCCGTGATGCGTCATTTGCATCTATGACGCGATAGGTGCGCGGATCCCGCGAAATATTTAACATTTAGAAAAACATATATATATGTATTTCATGTGAATATTAATTGAAGACAAACTCTAAACTAGTCTTACAACTAATATATTTTTACATCTAATCCTATCATTTTTTTCAATTCAATTTCGCGGATGCGCGCTGGGTGCGTGCTGCGTATGCGCACGGTGCGCGGATCCCATGTGACCTGCAAAAAAAGAGATTTGATTGGTTCATTACACTTCCTCTTCTAACTATTGAAAGACCCCACCCATTTCAATCATTCTTCTTTGACCTTCTTTAGAGCACCATCTCTTTGGAGAGAAGAAGATTTTTTAGACTAAGTTTACACTTAGCTCTAACTTTTTTCAACTAAAAATGGCTTCAGGGCAGCAGGCATCACCTGCATCGCCTCATACTTCTGAGGATGAATTTTTGGTGGAGGCACCACCCAAAGAATGTTTTTCTTCAGTGGTGTGGAAATTTTTTACTTTTCCCGAGGGGCAGAATAAGACCAATGCCACCTTGGTCACGTGCAAGATTTGCAAAAGAGTGCTGTCAAGAGGGGACCCTAACAAGAAATACTCGTGCGGCACGGCAAGTATGATGAAGCACCTGAGGAGCCTTCATCCAAATATTCTTGCACGACAAGAGTGCAAACGGATGAGAAACACTCCTGCTCCTGCGCCTTCCACCTCATCGCAGCCGAGCACATCAAGAGTGCATACATCAGCCCAAACCTTGGACATCCATCCTCAATTTCAATATTTAAAAGTGCTCTGCACTAAGTGCAATAAGAATTTGTGCTATGGTGAGCAGTCGATTGATCTGATCTGCCGCCGGCAAGAAAGTCACATTTGCTAGTTTTTTTTTTTTTTTTTATTGTTCCCTGAAGTTAATTGTTTGGTTCCTCCTGTTTTGTTTTTTTGCAGAAAAATCCAAAAAAATTAAAAATTGTTCAGAAAACCCCCAAAAAATTAAAAAAGAAGAAAGAAGAAAAAAAAAAGTTCTTATAAGAACTAACTTTCCTGGTTTTAAAAAAGAGCTAAATTTCTTTGTTTGTGTTAGTTTAGATGAATGTATGTGTAGTACGTAATAGACTGAATGAATGCATTAGTAGCGTATGGTGAATGTATAAGTGCAGAAGTATGAGGAAGTGCTGCAGCATCACACAGTAACCTCTTTAACTGCAGTGTGCTGTAGTACTTCCGAAGCACAGGGATGCAACATATGTACATAAATATGTGGCAAATCTATGCTTCTGTCTGCACAGCTGCTTAAACTTCAGCCATGTGGTGACACAGGCACCCTTGCACTGTAGTGCAAGGATATCTGTGTTGTGTGCTGTTTGTTTTTCTGTAGGAAGACACACCTTCCTGCACTAAAACAATGAGAAAATGCATTTTTCTCCTTCAATGTATGCTGAACATTTCACCATGCATTGAAGATATAAAAATGTGGAGAAATGAAAACAATTCTCCTTGTTGTGCTTTCCTACACCAATTTTAGAATGGTGCACCATTCACACACATATCGAGATTTATGATTTATGATAAATCTAGACATGTGTCTTGTTCTATGAGTATTCAGGGCAATCATGCACAACAACACTTATAGAACACCCTATCAACGCAAAGTGGTCTGCATGATGAGGTTGTATTTACATGGAGTATAAAAAGTGCACAGAGTGCCTTTTCCTCTCTTTGTAAATATGAAACAGTATCTTACACAATAACTATGTTACAAAAAGTGACATATTTCCGTTTTTAAAATTCCTTGCGAATGATAAAAGTAAGCACAGAGTTTTGTCTGCAAAGATGTTCAAAGAAGAATGATTGAAATAATTGCGGTCCTTCAATAGCTAAAATAGGAAATAATATGAACCCCTCAAATATCTTTTTTTTCCAGGTCATATGATATCTGATTATGGTCAGATTTCAAATCTACATAGGTATAAACAGAGTGTTTTTAGAAATATGTTTCCACTTTGTAGCTTCTTGCAGACCTTCTCATTCTGCATATTGAGACTTAGTTAAACTTACCTTCACAGTAATAGGAATAAAAAATGTTACACATTTTTTTCACATTTTCATTCAAATCTAAATTCTTAAAAATTGCTTATTTTAAAATTTGGATCTGTGAAAGAAAAGAATTTTTTTTATATAACATGTAATAATACATTTTTTACAACACAACATAATTTCCACAAAGTAATATGTTTGCCTTTTTTGCTGTTCTCAGAATATATTGAATTTCACTAGAAATGGTGATTTCAATCGAACTCATCACTTAACAGCGGGCAACAAAAAAAACAATCAGAAAGATTGTTAAAAAAACAACAACATACTATTATCAGTAAAATACCAGAAAATACAAATCATACATATATGAAATGCTTACAGATTACAAAATTTTATAACTTTAACTTATAAAAACTGTAAATGTTGCCGCATTAAAATAATCACTGAATAAATGACCACCAAAAAGTCCATAATTCAAAAATATACCTTTCCTTGAGGCCAAATGGTATTTTTGCACTTCTTCTTTATGTAAATTGTCCAATGGTAGTCCTATTAAATTATAATAATAAATTCCTCAGAGAGTGAATTATCTTCCTAAAACTTTGGCTTTCAAAATATTAGGTAGGAATTTGGTAATTCACTAGGCAAACGTTGTTTGAAAACCAACTGGGCATCATCACAAAGTGTCCAGCCTTTGTCACATTTTAGATAGGCAGTGTAATGTCCAGATGTGGTGGAAGGACCATCATGGAAAATTATAGCAATTGCTACAAAAGTCCTTCCTGATATTGATAGTTGTGCTGCTACAAATTGCTTTATTAAAGTATCCAATTTTCTTCCATCAGCTGTACAACGTTGCATCATTAAAATTATGTATTTTCCATATTTTGTTAAGAATAATGTGGATAACATTTCTGATTTACATTGGCTACACTTCATGTTTTGATTTGCACCTTTAACTAATTTATTGAAAGACACTGATTTACAGTCTGGTAATGTTAAATACAGAAATCTCTCAGTGTCTACATTGGTGCTACATGTATACATGCAATTTTCACAATCATGTTCCCATTTGTAAGAAAGGCCAAAAATATTTTCTATTTCTACACCTTCATTTTCAAAAATGGTAATCATATACATTAAAAATTCCTGAGCATCTTGTTGGATATTTTGTGTAAATTGTGTAGAACCAGAATACACATCCAAAACATTACGAACATCTGAAACAGATTGTATTTTACTTTTATCTGTTGTCAATTTTTCATAAACAGAATGCAACAGAGAACAAAATCTTTTTTGCCGATTCTCCATGATTTGTTCTTGCAAACCTTCAAGATAAAAAACAACATTGACCATTAGCATAGCAGTTGACACCAGAACTATTTTCAAACTGATAACCAACAATCTCTCCAACAGTGTCCAATTTCTTTTTACCTGCAATCACAACATTATCTTGTTCTTTTCTTTTCTTGATACCTTCAGAACAGATATTCTCTAACCTTCTTTTTCGACCAACCATACGCTTTTCAAATACAGGATATTGACCTAAAGTTGGAGCATACACCCTTCTTAACCTATTATACTCTTTTACACAGTGTGCATCTGCAGTAACCTTTGTCTCATCAAAATCAATCAAAAACAAACCAGATAATGTTCTGACTCGCGACAAAGCAACATATGCCATACCCTCTTTAAATACGGTAGATCCAATGTTCACCAATGCACTGTCTTCACTTAATACTTGCGATTTATGAATAGTCACTGCATATGCCAGAGAAAATGGAAATTGTTTCATACGGACATATAAATCTTTAACAAGCAAAAAACGTACTGAACTACAACCAATTTCTTTAACTTCATCAATCTGATCAAATTTAATTTTTAAAAATTCAATTCCTTCTTTTTTCTGATAATTCACAAAATCCACCACTTTGCCCATTGCATCATTAACTAAACCTTTCTCTACATCCAAATTATGTCTTAAAATTACCCGACAGTTTACACACGCAAACAGTGTCTTTTCCCAACCAGCAGTTTTAGATATTTTTTTTCTAAACAATGCAGTTTTGATCTCAACTTACCCGTCAAAATAATAGTAATTCCTTCATGTAGTATTTTATCGATGGCTTCCATTTTTACAATTTCTTCATTTTCCAATTTTAATAATTCTTCGTTGAATATTGAACACTCACGCAGTGTTGGCATTAAGCAAATCACTGACTTATTTTTAGCAATTTCCACGTACACTTTTGCAGGAACTGCATTTTCATTTGGAAAGACATTGCAAAGTAATCGACTCTACAAAGCTTCTTTCCCTTGTTTTGAAAGAATTCCAATTCTTATATCTTGAAGAATACTTCCATATTCAGCATCATTTGCCTGTCGCATTATTTGTTGTCAGTTCTTTGTATTCAAAATTACTCCAAATGTTCACATTACGAACACTGCCAAGAGACTTTCTGGTATCTTCATAGGCAAGTGTTTTAAATACCGGTTGTCCTTTTACCGGTGTCAGTTGCAGTAGATTTCCAAAAACTATGACGTGTTTTCCTCCAAATAACACGTCATACTCTGTTTTAAGAATTTGCTGCATTCTTAAATGCACAAAGGCAAGCATCAAGTTTGAAACCATGCTCACTTCAGCAATAATGAGAAGTTTCATTTTCTTCAGGACTCTTGAAACTTCACAACAAGCTTCTCCAGATAGCTTGTGGTATTCCAATTTGTTCTCATGCTCTACAGGCAGCATTAGTAAACGATGTAAAGTAATTCCTTTAATGTTATGTGCTGCCAACACAGTTGGAGCAGTGACAACAAAAGACAAATGCGACTCAGTTGTTTTTTGCAGATAACTTGTAATTACTTTCATTAAGAAACTCTTTCCTGTTCCAGCTTGACCACTCACATACATTCGGATATGTTGAAATGATGTACATGAGCACACTCTCTTTTCATGAAGTAATCCATGGTCAATCTGCTCTTTCACTTGCTGATATATTTGTTTCTGTTCAACATTTAGTTGCTCTTCCAAGTTTCCTAACTGTATTGCATCTTCTTGTGCTTGATACATTGCTGTTTCCACCTCATTCATTGCAATCTCTGCTTCATTTCCAACAATTGGTTGTCCTAGTGGATCTTGAATCAGTGCAGCAGAACTTTGACTGTCTTGAGAACTGTCTCTAGCAATCTCAGCTGCAATTATAGCTTCTTGATCAATTTCATCATTCAACATTTTGACATAATTTGCGAAAGCACTGCATTGTATGCTATCTTTACAAGCATTAAATGAATCTTCATAGCTGGGAAAATCTCCAAGTAATTCCAGTTCAGAACGCCATGGTTTGAACATTTGCAAAAGGGCTAAATAGTAAAATTCCCTTTTGTCACCAGTGTCGCAACTCAGTTTTCTGTGATTAATTAAATGTCCTTTCCTTTGTTTCACCAGACATCCTTCAGAACCAATCACTCCATATTTTCCATCATTGATGTTCTCTGTAATATTCCGTTTAAAAGTGTAGTTTTGCATAGAGACACATGTTCTCAAGATGATGACTTCTATTTGGATAGTATGTGTCCAACATATTGGTTCTCAAAATATCTGTGCTTTCAGGGTCATTTTCTGCTAAATATTCAATTTCTTGAACAGATTTCAGTACCCGATTTCGCATTCCTGCAAGACCTAGACTCACCCAAATGATTCTTCTACTTTTGGAATATAAACTTGCAGATGATAACCGATCTGAACATTCAGATGCTCCAATTTCACGATGCGATAACTTCTTCAAACTGAAACTGTGTAATTTCTTACTTAGAGTCTTCTCGTGAGAAATCTCTTCCCACATTTCTTTCAATTCAGTCTTTTCTGATTTAGTAATGTAAGACGTTACATATCGAGCAACAGCAATGGAATTGTCCGCAACATACTGAATATCCATGTTAGCGTTCCACATGGATAAAATAACTGGATAGTAGTCGTTTATGTATTTTGATTCTTCGCTTCTTCTTAAGCTGAAGGTGTTTTTCGGAGACTTTCTTGTGATGGTATGTCATACAGCTGACATAAAACTGTTCACTCTTCCTTTGGATAATACAGGACGTGGAAATCCAAAACGACATTTGATATAGAACTTATCCTTTGACTTGTACTTTCGTCGACAGTATTTTCCACACCTGTGGCTTTGAAATCGTAAGACTTGTTGTTTTAAGTTGTTCTCTTCTCTGCTATTTGGAAGAGCACATGTAGCATAATCTTCAATGAAAGACAAAACAGTTTCATCTGAATCTGTTCCAAATTTGGGGGCATCCTTGACCCATAACAACATATGTATGTGAGGAGCACCTCTTGCTTGATACTCCTTTCTCCAAAAGAAATCCAAAACTTCTCCAAGAGGAGGATTCTTTTTATTGCAGATGAAAGACATCATAGCTTCAAATCTATGATTGAAATATCTGCATACATTGACAGGATCCAAAGAGCACAATTCTCCAGGTGTCTTGTATTCAATATTTTTTATATTGGAATTTGCCTCTCGAAGAAATTCAAGTAAATCATCCCAAGCATACTCAGCACAGCTTAGTGTAACGAACCATGTAGGAGTTCCCAAGTTCCATAGCATACATTTCAGTTCTCCATGTCGACGGTACCAATATTCATTAGTCCCACGCTGACATGCCATCAGATTAATCAACTGAGATTCTAAATGATCATCTCTCTGATGCACTTTATCCATAAAATCCTTTGCAGTTACATTTTGAAGATGCATTCCAGTTTTTAAAATGTGATTTACTGCATATGAAAGTCCAGACAAGTCACTTTCAAACAGAAGATGAAACATATAAGGGATACATTGTCGAAATCTTGGATCTTCTGCATATAATCTTGTTGTCCGATAGTCAGATGCAGGAATCTGCACAGGACGTTCATCATATCATCCACCTTTTCCTGTTGGAAACAACTGCGGGAAACAACGAGCTTCCAAGCTTCCAAGCTCTCTTCCCATACACTCATGGGACTTCCTGTTGCTTTTTTCATTTGAAACAACTCAATCGTATTCCCCATCACCTCTTTGGAATGAAGTGGATGTACACTGTAATGTTCATAGATCTCTTCACATCTGGACATGTCCACTTTTTCAATTTGTCCACTTAATGTTTCACTATCTTCTGCTAAATCTATTTCTTCTTCTCCAACAAACACATTTCTATAGTACTTAAATTATTTTTTAACAGATACAATGATGCCTTTTGCACTTTTCTAACATCCACGAACTCTTGCCAGATTTTCTTATTCTTAGTAGGAACACCATAAACTAGAATGACTAGTGGCTCATTTTCTGCATGATCTACACCAATAGTTTCAATATTTTTCCTTAAATCTAATGGTAAATACACAACTCTTCCTTTCAATCCTCTTTGCAACTCTGATGGAGGTAATTTACTTGTTTTGGGCTCCATACGAACAATAGCCTGAAACGGGTGAACACATTGTATCAGAATAAACTCATACATATTTAAATCTATCAGCTCTGGAGGAATAGCAACCAACTCTAGATTATTATGAACAGCTCTAGCAGGCATTTTATTCTCATCTAATTTGTTATAACAATATTTGCAAATACGCTGCTCACATCCCAAATCAAAACAATCCTCTACCAACAAATAAGTTGCAAATTCCATCTACTTATCATTATCTTCTATTTCACTTTTTAAATACAGATTGACACCCCTAGTCTGATTTTTATAGTGACTTCGCCGAAAACAAATACAAGAAACATTTGGTCTTTCACCTGAAATTACCTTAAACTTTGTAATTTCATCCTCAAATTTTTCTGTAATTACAGGTTCTACATTGTCTTCAACATCTTGTTCTACTAATGTGTCAGTTTCTTCACTCTCTTGCTGAGGCCCAAAGTAACAAAACTCAATATGCTCACAGACCTGTTTCACATCTGAAACTGACCCATGTAAAAGAGCACTGTTCAACTCACTTAACTTTAGTGCTGGACTTTTTGCATAATACAACCTTCTCGCTAACTTCCGCATTTGAGTATGATGTACTGCCAGCATTCTGAAATTGTGAAAAACACTTTCACAAACTTTCCTAGAAAGACAAGCCAGAGAATGACCTTGCAAACCAGTATGTTTTCTCACTCTGCAAGGGTCTAGTCCTTGCAACAGCTTAATCTTTTGTTTTACACTTTTTTTAGTATAGGCTCGTAAAAAACGACATAATTTTTCAATAGATTCCTGTCGTACACTACAAACACTACTGCAATCCCAAGTGTACACAGGGTTTTTAGCACGTCTCCCTAAAACTTCATCAGCTATCACTTCTTCTGCATTTCTTTCAACCATTTTCTCTTTCTCCATTGGACAACCTCTAACCTCTACCACTGGTGTCAACTGCATACAATAATTTTTCACTCGTGAATAACTCTCTTCATTAAAAAAAGGCTCTGAACTAGAACTGTGTTTCCATTCTCCCAAAAAAAATCACAATTTTTTTTCTTATTAATAACTCTTTTCCTCCTACTTTTGGCCTTCATTACATATATTGGTTTATCTAGTGATCAAATTATGTTTCACACTAAAATAAACAATTTCCTTTTTACTTCAAAAGCCTTTTCCACAATGCTTTCAATATGCTTCTTCTTTTTATAAAATAAAGCTCTCTTTTTATATTTCTTCACATCTTTCAGCAAATTATGCACTACTCTCTTGTAAAATATTTTTTTGCGTAATTCCTTATACTGATTTTGTCTTCTTTTACCATACTTTATCTCCTTTGACTGAACATTTGCTTTTTTACTTTTCCTCTTACTTTGAATTTTTTCCTTACTTGAAAAATTCTCTGAAGTTACAGCATTATCTACATTCTGTTTGCTCCCACTAACATTTTTTATAAATTGCTTTGTGATCTTACCAGAAGATTTTTTCCTTTTAGCCACATTATCTTGTTCATTCAATACTTGTGGTTGATGTTTCTTCAAATAATCCTCCTGTCTCTGTTCTTTTTCTTTTTTTTCTGGCATAATTTCTCTATTTTAACGTTGAAAAACAGTATCTGCAAAAAAGAATCACAAATAAATGTATATTAATAACTTTCAAATTTACAGTATTCCATTACTGTACAAACACATTTTATATAAAAACTGACTAAGAAACTATAGCCCTGAACCACAAGTGTGATGATGGTTAAAACACTACATACATAGTGCATACTACTTTGAAGCAGTTCATGCCCTAAAGCCTACCTCACTAAAAGACTACATGCTAACTGACTAAATCATCAGACTACTTCTAGCACAGTGCCTGGGTAAAACTTTTAAATTTTCATTTCTGGTGCAGTGAAGACAATACTACATGGTACTGCACTTTAGTGTCAAAGCATGACTCATTTTATCAATGCATAAGCAAACACTGGCTTCTAATGCTACTAAAACTTGACAACATGACATGTTTTAAAACAGTTATCTGTCAGCAAATACACGATGTTACCAAACACTTCTCTCACAGTGGTTCCCAAATGCACAAAGACTCACAGTGTGATTCTAGACAAGCGCCACTATCCCTAGGAGTTTACCAAAACTCATTCAGTACAGTGGAAGTGGTAAGGGAACTGCACACAATCTACATATTTCACGACTGCACTTTACTGTCAATGCCTGACTCATTTAATCAACGCATAAGCAAAGACTGGCTTCTAATGCTACTAAAACTTGACAACATGACATGTTTTAAAATAGTTATCTGTCAGCAAATACACGATGTTACCAAATGCTTCTCTCACAGTGGTTCCCAAATGCACACAGACTCACAGTGGGATTCTACACAAACAACACTATCCCTAGGAGTTTACCAAAACTCATTCACTACAGTGGAAGTGGTAAGGGAACTGCACACAATCTACATATTTCACGACTACACTTTAGTGTCAATACCTGACTCATTTATTGAAAGCATAAGCCATAACTGTCTTCTAATGCTACTAAAACTTGACAACATGACATGTTTTAAAACAGTTATCTGTCAGCAAATACATGATGTTACCAAACACTTCTCTCACATTGGTTCCCAAATGCACACAGACTCACAGTGTGATTCTAGAAAACAACCACTATCCCTAGGAGTTTACCGAAATGTATTTACTACTATGGAAGTGGTAAGGAAACTGCACACAATGTGCATATTTTAAAAGTGCACTTTTGTGTCAAAGCCTGACTCATTTAATCAACACATAAGCAAAGACTGGCTTCTAATGCTACTAAATCTTGACAACATGACAGGTTTTAAAAGAGTTATCTATCAGCAAATACAAGATGTTACTAAATGCTTCTCTCACAGTGGTTCCCAAATGCACACAGGCTCTCTGTGAGATTCTAGAAAAACAACACTATCCCTTGCACTATGCCAAAACACATTTCTTCATCTACAAGGAGTACTACATTTTAGTGCAGAAACATAACTCATTTCACAAATTCATAAACAATGACTGGTTTCTAATTCTACCAAAATATAAAAACTGCATAGTTATCTGTCTACAAACACATGAAAAAAACAAATCCTTATCACAAAATGGTTTCTATATGCACACACACTGTCAATAAGATTGTAGAGAAAAAAAAAGTACTCCCTACACTTTAGCAGAAGAAATACATTAGTCTGATTAAAATAAAAATAGTCTACATACATCCCCTCACAATTAAATAACTCACCTTTCAAGATGTTTTGTAGATTAAGAAGTATATCAGTCACACACCAGATATCAGTCACACACCAGATTTTCTTCTACAGAATCTCTGCACTGTGCACCTGTCAGCAGAACCAAAGAATGGCAAAGTTTCCCACCCATTTTCCACACATATCCATGTAAACATCAAATCACATTCCTTCGAACATAAATTCAAAAGCAAACACACATTTCTATTGGTTAAACATTTCAACCCTTTCCAAATTAAATAAACTTCAACCCTTCCCCCAATCTGCCTTCTGCCCGTTACCATAGAAACAGGTCATGGAACACTGTACTGAGCACACAGGTCACAAGTTCAGCACACACAATGTTGCTAATCAAGACAGCAAGTGTGCTTGACTTCTCAACATATCAGCTTATCATATATAATGTTCCTTACAATCAGTTTTTGTTAACCAATAAGAATCATGCGTTTAAAAAACAGAAATATGCACCCTACCTTTCAGTGTAGAAGGTTGTCAAACAACCAATGATTTCTTCTCTTTTTTCAAAATTGCATCTTAGCCACCATTTTAGAAACATCTTACTTTCCCAAACTGCCATTTCATTTACAGAGACCATCTGAGTGCATCCAGACCTCCTTACAAGATGCTTAGAGTGTGGATTGTGGGACACAGCTAAATTTTCTGGAGCCAAAGGTATGCAGAAAACAAAGACATTCACAAAGACCTAGGTTTGCCAAATGTAGACATTAAATGGATTGGACAGAGAGGGTTAAAGTGGCACCAATTGACGCCATTGGTGAAATCCTTCATGCAAATCCAACACCATGACCTCATAATAGTGCACTGTGGTGGCAATGACCTAGGCACTTTGACTGGGGTAGGTCTGGAAATGCTTATGAAGGACACCTTTGCAAAACTGATTTCACTTTTCCCTAAAACTGCCTTTGTGTATTCTAACATATGCCAAAGGCAGAAATGGAACTGGTCCGATCATTTTTGTCCACAGATTGAAAAAGCTAGGAAACATGTGAATAAATCTGTTTCTGCCTTTTTCCGAGACTACAAAATGGGGTCCATTTACAATAACAATCTGCGCTTTCATATGCAAGAGATGTATAGGAGAGATGGAGTACACTTTACTGATGAAGGAAACAGAGTCTTCCTCAACAACTTTAGACTCTGTATAGGTACTTACTTATAAGTACCAAAAACTCTCAATGAACACAATGGCTCTTTTTAGAGCCACTCAAGAACAAAACACTTAAGCTTAATCTTTATCTCCCAACAATTTCATTTTTTTTCCCTTGGATCCGCGTACCCACCGCGAGAGAATCCGTGCATCCAACGCAATAGGATGCGCGCACCGTGCGCGCATTTCGCCGTTTTTTTTTTTAAAAAGGGGGGCCCCTGGGTGTCCTTCTGGGACCCCCTAAGCACCTCTAGAGGGTCAGAGTATTCCCACTCTTCCCCCTTTACATGTTTTACACACTTTTTCCCCTTGCTTCTTCAGCCTCGCTTCTACCGAGGCAGAAAATGGCCACCAACAGTTCCTGGTTTCGAATGTAGAGAGACACTCGACAGCCAATTAGCATTCAGCGCGTGATTGGGAGGGTGCGCGCTCGGTTCGGGGAGGGTACGCTTACGGTGCATGAAGGGTCCGCGGATTCTCCCCGGCCATAGATATTTATGAACTTTTAACTCTAATTTTCTCAGGAACTACTGAACGGATTCACACCATTTATGCAAAAGGCACAAGTCTGAACTGAGGACTACCTCTTTGCCAAATTTGGTGTCATTCCGTTCAGCGGTTCGGGCTGTAGCTGCGACAACAGATCCTATGGGAAATTGCATGGGGAAAACGCGTTTTGGGACCCCCCCTTTTTTCTTGGCCCCTGCTTGACGAATCACCACAAAACTTTCAGGGTAAGAGCGGAGCGGAGCTGGCCAAAAGTTTGGAAAATTTCGCGAAGACTCGTCAACCGGCGTCAAAGTTATTCCCAATAGAATGTTTCGGATTTCCTATGGAAAATAGGTCCTAACTATAACTATCTATGGGCGACCGCCAGCAGATAATATATATATATATATATATATATATATATATATATATATATTCACTGAAAAAACCATAGGTTTCACACATGTTATAGTTAGCTGGACATTTTACTGATAAAAAACCAATGAAATTCCCCCGTTATAGTTACTGTAGGCAACTATAACTCACGCGACCGTAATCCTCTGCTGATGCTAATACTGTATTTAGACACTTATTTGCCCATGTCTTCTTCCATTAAATTTTAGCTATACATATATTACAAATATTTTTTTTTCATAAAGACACATATGTCATCAGCAGAGGATTACGGTCGCGTGAGTTATAGTTGCCTACAGTAACTATAACGGGGGAATTTCATTGGTTTTTTATCAGTAAAATGTCCAGCTAACTATAACGTGTGTGAAACCTATGTTTTTTTCAGTGAATTTGTACGGTTTTTTAAATGCTAAGTTACTTTACGCCATTTGTGGCGTGCGCGCCCACTTAACGCAGTTCGTTCCGTGCGCGCACAGTGAGCACGCGGTGCGCTTTGCGCACCGCGTGTCCACGTTACGCTAGATGGGCCCTGAACGCACGATGCGCTTCGCGCACCGTGCGCACATGGAGGAAACATATGATGAGCATCGTTGTGACAGGTAAAATATATGTTTTGTAAAATGAAATATAAGCCATGCACAAGTGGTGCCCTTCGGGCACCAGTTGCACACGGGGTGGGGAGAATGTGGATATTTTTTTTTTTTTTTAATATTGGCTACCGTACGCGTACGGTAAGCGTAATCGGCGAAATTTTCGAAAAAATTAAAATTGCTTTTTTTCACTTGGGGGAGCGTTGGGGACTCCCTCGACATGGCTAGGTGCTTGGGAGCTGTCTAAACAGCCCCTTTACATGTTTTTTCACTTTGTTTTTCAACCCCCTGTCAGAGTGCGAGAGAGAAAATGGCGGCCGCCGCTTCCTGGTTTAGACCAATTCGAATGTTTGCTAAGATCTAACGGCCAATCAGAATCGCGCTCGCGCACGTCACCGTACGCGTACGGTAAGCACACCGTAAGCGCACCGTAAGCTGGCTCAGATATATATATTGATTTAAAGGCTATTTTCTCAGAATCTACTGAACAGATTTACACCAAACCTACAAAAGGCACTTCCTTGACCTGGGGACTACCTCTCTGCTAAATTTCATTAAATTCTGTTCAGCCGTTCGGGCTGTAGCCCTGTCTAAAGGTCCTATGGAAAAATGCATGGGAAAAACGCGTTTTGGGACCCCCCTTTTATCTCAGCCCCCGCTTGACGAATCCCCCCGAGACTTTCAGGGTAGGAGCGGAGCGTAGCGCCCCACCTATTTTGAAAAATTCGCGAGGATTCGTCGACCGGCGCCAAAGTTATTCAAAATAGAATGTTGCGGATTTCCTATGGAAACGTGGTCCTAACTATAACTACCTACTGGCGACCGCCAGTAGGTAATATATATATATATACATATACATATTCACTGAAAAAAACATAGGTTTCAGGGACGTTATAGTTAGTTGCACATTTCACTCGTGCAAAACCATAGAAATTCAGCCGTTATAGTTAGTTGTGCTAACTATAACTCGCGCCCCCGCAATGCACTGCTGATGATGTCATATATTACATCACTCATGACATGGTCAGTGACATCACTGATGTCATCATCCAGTGACTGTGTGTTTCTGTAAAGTATAAATATGTTTTTTAAATATATATGCCAAGGTGTTTTGAAGAATGAGTGGGTGTATGAGTGTCTGAATCAATGATTTTGTAGGTGCGTGACTGACTGTATAGGTGAGTAATTAAACATGTCTTACTGAATGCATGAGTTAGTGACTAAACTGTGTGAATGTCTGTATCAGTTTGTCAGTTGGTGTGTAAGCAGCTGCATGGGTTGGTGAGTAACTATATGACGGTCTATATGGGTTATTGATTGGTTGTCTGAGTATCTGTATGGGTGCCTGAGTGTCTGTGTGGGTGGGTGGGGAGGTGGGTAACTCTGTGCATAGATGTGTGAGTGGGTGATTCACTGGGTGTATGGGTTCAAGAGTGCTTCTTTGAAGGGCTGTATGGGTGGGTGAGTGTTTATCTGGGTGTGTTAGTGAGTGAATGGATATCTCAGTGGTACATGCATGAGTGACTACATATGTGAAAGGAAGTATATGTGAGTGTTGGACTATATAAATGACTATTTGTGAGAGTGAGTGATTGTGAGAGTGGCTGTATGGATGAGTGTGTGCTTGGGTCAGTGATTGTAGAAGAGAGTAAGTATGTGTTAGTATCTGTATGAATAAGTGAGGTGGTGTGTGTATAACTGTATAGGTGAGTAAATGGGAGTGTGCTTTTTGCAAGACTGACTAGGTGTGTGAGTAACTCAATGGGTGAGTGGTGGCGTGTGAGTATCTGTACAGGTGTATGAGTGCATATTTCAGTGGCTATATTGATGAATGACTGCGTGTGTGAGTGACTGTATAGGTAAGTGGATGTGTGTGTAGACCTATGAATCAGTGAGTGGGTGTGTACTAACTGGTATTGGTGTGCCTATGGTTTCAAGAATGGTAGTCTGGGGGTGGCTGGAATGTCTATAGGGGAAATATTTGCGAGCCCCCGCCCGATGCTCCAGAATCTGACCTCAGCGATCATGACTAGCTGCCCTGTCTCGCACACTGAGTTGGGATGGAGACTAATGTGTTTGGCCCTTTGCTTGCCTATTTATATTTGTACTGCTAGTGCTGACTTGCCAAGATGTATTCAACTCTGCTTTGTCCTAAGCCTTACACCGAAAGAGTGGTTTTTATTTTCTGTTTTGTTGAATAAACCAATAAAAAGATTTCCAAAAGAATGGTAGTCTGTATTTTAGAGGGTGTGTATCAAAGATTATATTAGGATGTGAAGAGGTGCATCAGATAATCACATGGATGATGTCATCAGTAATGTAATTTGAGATGTCATCAATGATGTCATCAGTGATGTCACTGACCATGTCATGAGTAATGTAATATGTGAAATCATCAGCAGTGCATTGCGGGGGCGCGAGTTATAGTTAGCACAACTAACTATAAAAGACAAATTTCTTTGGTTTTGTACGAGTGAAATGTCCAACTAATTATAATGTCCCTGAAACCTGTGTTTTTTTCAGTGAATTTCTGAGGTTTTTTAAATGCTAACTTCTAACTATAACATCCCTGAAACCTCTGTTTTTTTCAGTGAATTTCAAAGGTTTTTTAACTGCTAATTCCTAACTATAACGTCCGTGAATATGTAAGGCTTTTTAAATGTTAATTTTTGACTATGCCTTCATAGGTAGGACGTGCAGAAAGATGAAGAAAAGCACAGAAAGAACCAGCAGAGGTGCAGAAAGAGGCCTACTTTGACTGTATCTTACAACAGACTCATACAAAGTACCCTAATCACTAATCCTTCTCCGAAGATGTCTAAAACCTCACTTTTCTCTTGAAGGTTCACTATTAATTGACTGCTCAGAATGTTAGGCGTACCAAATATAAAACAGCAATCCTAAGCATATCACTGTTGTAAGTCTGACCAAGTTTGTGGAGGTATGCATGCGTGGCTATGCTTTTACCTAGTGACATGTTAAATTAAAATAAACATACAAAAACTTGAATACCTGTGTTTCAAACAGCATACTCTGTAAATTTGTGTAAAAGAAACTGTATGCATTTCTTTCTGCTCACAATACAGGGCACATGGGTATTCAATAGTTTGAGGGGCTTTATAACAAATATATGCATAAGACATGTCTGCCTGTGCAACCGCATGACAGAGCAGAACTGAGAAGATTTGACCACCTATTAGAGAAGTTACCCGCTGTTTAAGCTACAATCTTCAGATGCATAACACATATAAGAATACATATACAAGTAGACATATACCTCAGTCACGAGAGCACGCAGACGTTTAAACTTGACAGCTTGACAATCCCATTTGAGTACAGAAGGAGGCAAGAGAAGTACAGAAACAGGCAAAAGAGGTGCAGAAAGAAGCAAGAGCAGTGCAGAAAGAAACAACAGAGGTGCAGGAGGCAAGAGGAGAGCAGAAAGAGGCAAGAGGGGTACCAAAATTAGCAAGAGAGCTGCAGAAAGAAGCTTTTCTCACATGACCCCTCCCCCTGACCGCCCGCTCCCGCCTCCCACCTTCACGTCCCTCCCCTCTCCCCTCCATAATTGCAACCGCTGCACGGTCACGCAGCGGATGCGCGTAGTGGGCCCGCTGCTGGCGTGCCAAAGGTGCTTCTTAGGCAAGCCCGTCTGCACCCATCCGTGACCCGACTGCAGCCAGCGCCAGGAACCCTGGATCTCTGGGACCCCACCGATATGACTCAGCGGCACTCCACGCACTCAACCCCGGAAGACTCACTGACTGTGAAAGATCCTCGCCCATCACCACTCATGGACAGTTCTCATGTAGACTCTGCCGCATCTCCTTCACTGTCGATAAAACCTCCCCAACCGCCAAAGGCTCGCATGTTGCATGCACCGCCGAAACCCTAACATGCATTCTCCTCAACATGCGTTCCCTCCACCGACACCCCATAGAGATCTGGGACCTGATCGAAACCTCTCGCCAGACGTCGCCTTCTTCACAGAAACTTGGACCAATGCCTCCTCCGGCCCCGACATCGCCATCGCCATCCCTGACGGCTACAAGATCCAGAGAAAGGACCACCCAGGAGGAGGACTCGACATCGCACACAAGACCCCCCTCTGACTCTCCACATCCAGCACGAGTGATCCCCACTCTAACACAGAACACCTCCACTTCCAGATACAGACCAGCCCCAGGACCACACTAAGCGGCACCCTCATATACAGACCACCAGGACCTCGCACCCAGTCCACAACTACCATTGCCGAACTCGCCACACCCCAAGCCATCACCTTCACGGACTACATCCTACACGGGGACCTGAATTTTCACCTCCACAACCGCGACTACCAAGACTCCACCACCCTCCTAGATAACCTCGCCAACCTCGGAATGAAGCAGCTGGTCAACACACCCACGCACAAGGCTGGACACACCCTCGACCCAATCTTCGCAGATGGGACCAACATCCGCTTCAGCCACACCACCCAGCCCCTAGGACGGACCACCACTGCATCCATTTCACCTTCAACACCCCCACCGAACCCAAGCCCGCCCCGCGCCCACCATGAAGGAACTGGAGCAAGATCACAGAGGAGCACCTCAACAGCACCCTCCTCCAAGACACCCCCAGCGCCACGACCAACACCAACTCCGCAGCCAAGGAACTGCACCGCTGGATCTCCTGCTCCGCCGACAAGCTTGCACCCTTCCGCCACCCCGCCAGACAACGCTCCCTGAAGGCCGCGTGGCTCACCACAGAACTCCAAGAATCCAAATGCTCCTGCAGACGCCTAGAGAAAACCTGGAGAAACCAGAAAACCACGGAAGCATGGAACAATCACAGGAGCGCCATGAAGGAATACCACCAGCGCATAAGAGACACCAAACGAACCTTCATAAGAGACAAAGTCCAGACCAACGCAAATAATGCCAAGGAACTGTTCAACGTCATTCAGCAGTTCGCAAAATCACGCAGCGAAGCCACGGACATCACACCCTCCCAAGAACTCTGCGACAAGCTCAGCTCCTACTTCCATCTGAAGATCAAAGTTCTCTATGACAACTTCAATGAACAGACGCCGGATACCACCTCCCCTCACCACCGATAAGCCATCCATCATGACCTGGAACCCCGCCACCATATAACACATCATTGCAACCATGAAGAAAACCCACTCTAGAGCCCCATCGGACGCCTGCCCACCGCACATATTCCACAGGGCCGCCGCTGCCATCGCACCTAAACTAGGACGGACCATCAACACTTCCTTCAGGTCCGGCATCTTCCCAGACGACTGGAAGCAGGCGGAGATTAAACCCCTCCTCAAGAAACCATCGGCCGGCCCAACGGATCGGAAAATCTACCAGCCCATCTCTCTCCTACCCTTTGCTGCCAAAGTCACCGAGAGACTCATAAACACTCAACTGACCGCCTTCATCGAAGAGAACTCCATCCTGGACGCCTCCCAGTCTGGATTCCACAGCAACCACAGCACCGAGACCGCCCTTCTTGTCACCACTGACGACATCAGCATGCTACTCGACCAGGGACACACCACGGCTCTCATCCTCCTGGACCTCTCCGCAGTGAAGTACTGGGTATTTTAAGCCCAGCGGTGCAGGGGAACACACCCTATGACTTCGGGTTCTTCCTGTTTCAGACCTACAGAAACACAGAGTCTTCTGGGTGAAGTCAAAGATCAGTTTATTGGCTGCAGACCAATTACAGGTATCCTAGAAGTACAACAGCGTGTATGTTCTTAGGAGACTGCTAAAAATCACAGAAACGGGCTTCTCCTTAAATACTAAATATTCTGCTTCAGGCACACATTCCTTGGTTTACGATATGGCCATTCAAATGTATACATTACAAACGAAAAGGCAGAGTCATGATGACCATCCCACATTCCAGTTAAGCCAGCCCGCAATTATTTACCCAGCAAGGCTCAGATCCCACATCAGATATCAATAGGCCCCAATAAACATGAGCATCTCCTGTTTGGAAAACAAGCCATAAAGCAGGAACAGTCAGGTGTGAAAGAGATTAGCTGGAGGCCTGTGTTTAATGTAAAGGCTTTATGGTGTGTCAAACCCTGATGCTAATCACAGGTGGCCAGGGGACGGGGAGCTCGTGTAACCGGACTGACCTGGGGCAGCGGAGCCAGCTGCCCAGGTCACAGAGAAGTCAAAGGAAAGCACATGTCCTTTAAAGGCCCGTATTTGCTTCATGATATGTATGTAGCCTATGTGAGGGCAACCATAAGATGGCCACTGCTCTAAAATGGAACCCACGTAGTGATGTATAATAACGTATACATAGTGCATTCATAGCTAAAACGTTACACAAAGCACTTGTACATACCGCATTGACCATTCGCGGTTCGCTAATACCGGGATAGACAGGGGTAGGGCCCTGCCTCCTACGCGGTCCCAAATTCTAAAGTACGACAGACCCTCCTTTTGTCCTTACATAGGCAACAACTATGCTCACATCAATCCGAGTCTAGGTCAATATTCATGAAGTCATGGAGATGTTGCTGTAGCATCATCCTATTACTTAGCTCGTCCCTCGATACAGGTTTCCTTACACATAATGTAGCACAGAGGCCACATATTGCAGGAGCACACTGTATGCACAGACAGAACAGGAAAAGGATGGCTAAGATCATTCCAATGACCATCAGAACTTTCCAACCCCAGGCAGATATCAGTTCCCAGAACCACCCCACCAGTGACCAATCTCCTTTATCCACGTGTATGGACTCAGATATTTTATGTAGTTTGGAGATGGCTTGATAAACTGTTGGAGCGTTATCTGGTATGAAAATGCAACAACTAGATTGGATAACCTTACATACCCCACCGCGGTCTGCAAGTATAACGTCTAGAACCATGCGGTTCTGCAAAGTCATAAGGCGATCCGCTTGGAGCTCAGCTGTCAAATTACCAAGGGCACCAGCCGTTACATTGACAGTGGATTCAACCACACGAGTCAGTTGTCTCAGGTTCCTACTATTAACCATAGGTCCCCAAAACGGCAGGAAACCCAAAAAGCAGTCTCCCGCTTCCTGACCGGCAGTATCCTCCTTACTAATCACGCCTCTCACAACTCTGGTCTTGTGATAATCAGAGGCGGCAGTAAATGTTGGCGGTAGCAGATTCGCAATAAAACATGTGCCCGAGAAATCAGGGGGCAACCATGTATATGCTCGATCATTGCAGACAAAATATGTACCCTTGGCAGCCAAAAACGCAGGGGAAAACTGCGATGGAAAGGTGTACGTTTCAGTACAGTCACTTCTCCCCAGTTGAGCTCTCGGATTCTGACCATTACCTTGTAAACAGAACCGACCTATGTGGGGTACGACCCAGATTGGGGATGACATTTTTCGCTGTCTTTCAACCAGACTAATACTATACCCCGTCGCGTTCCACCCTACATAAGCTCTCAACTCCTCCTTGGGTATAGATGAGTATGCATCGATATCTCTACTCATATCGGCAACTCCTTTCATTAAAGCTTTGCTATTGGTGCTAGGTCTGATGGAACGCGGTTGTCGCGGGGAGTAGGTATCTAGGGCAAAGAGAAACATGGTCTGGAATGCCCATGACGATCCATTGTAACTAAACGGCAGCACTAGGTAAGGAATACCCTTATTAATGGTATGTGGCATTAAACCACACACCCAGCAGTTGGTTGTATTCATAACTAGTTGGCGTTGGTGCAGGAGCTGAATAAACGAGTTGTTTACAAACTCAGACCGTCTATCTTGTTCATGTTCAGGAAGAGGGTGAAAAGAGTGTGAGGAGACAGTAGGAGGAGGTATAGGCTGTACAGTGGGTGCAATGGGCTCTTGAGAGGAGAAGAATACAAATCCTACAGTAAACACTACCATACTACATAATACAAACAGGCATAAAAATACAAAACGTTTGCTTTTCATTATTTTACACATTCTTGCTTTAAAGTTCATTTCCTCAGCGAGTCTCTCAATTTTGAAAAACTCCATCCTCTAATCGTGCCGCTCGCGGCGGGTGAGTTTCTTCTGCTAAGGAGTACGCCTGTCAGCCCAGGGAACGCCCTAGACCAACCAGAACCGTTGACCTAACGTCTTCGGCCTGTACCCCAAAGTCTTGGCACCGCGACCCTGCGGCTGAACCCGGATGCTGGTTCGAAAAACAAAAATCAAGAAAGTCCTTCAGATGGGAGAGCTCTGGTTATCAAAAAACAAAAAGGTAAGGAAAAAGAATATTTATTTGTCCATAGGCCGTGGTCTTAGATTATAATGAAAACGGCCAGGTACTGTTTGATCTTGAAACAAGAGTTCAGGCTCTGTGGTGTCCAATCGAATTGACGGTGGCACAGCTTCTTGCAAAATATCGTCACTCTGTTGTGCTGAAGTTGTGCCTCTTACGTGTGCATCACTGAATGGTACAAAACGAGGTACAGTGTCTGTTTCAGAGTCAGAGATACCCTCCTGGACCCACTGGTCATACGGCAGAGGCAAAGGGATCCTTTTCACATGGACGCCGTGGATCCAGTTCTTCTTCCCCTTTACTCGAACAGCTGATCTTGTAGACAGTAGTACGAGATGAGGGCCGATCCAACGAGGCTCATCGTTGCTCTTGCGCTGAAAATTTTTCACCAAGACCCACGTGCCAGGGTCGATAGGGTGTCCTGGAGCCTCAGAGGCCTGGGGGAGAGTATCATGCACCTGTTGGTGTAAAACACGCAGTTTAGCTGTCAATTCGTACAAGTAATCAAGCAGTACTGGATGCTCGATTTCACTGAACTTTGTCGGTCTTGGCACGCCCCATACATTGGCCGGGCGGCCAAAAACTACCTCGTAAGGACTAAGTCCCACTCGTGAGTGTACGGTCATTCTGGTGGACAGGAGTGCTAAAGGCAGAGCGTCAGGCCATTTAAGACCTGAGCTCGCTTGGATTTTGGCCAGTTTGAGTTTTAGAGCGCCATTGTAGCGTTCTACCAATCCAGCTGATTGGGGGTGATTTGCAGCGTGGAACTTCTGCTTTATACCTAGTCCTTCACACACATTCTTCATCACTTTACCCCCAAACTCACTCCCATTATCACTCCACACCATTCTTGGCATTCCTTCACAAGGGCTTTGGCTGTGGATAAAGCAGTGTTGTCCTTAAGGGGATAGGCCTCTATCCACTTTGAGAAAGCGCAGACAACCACCAATACATATTTCAGGTTGTTGCACCTTTCCATGTGGATAAAATCTAGCTGCAAAACTTCGAATGGATATGATGGAGGCGCAAAATGACCAGCTGGAGTCGGGGTTCCCCTACCAGGGTTGTACTTCAAGCATACCATACAATTCTTGACCACATTCTCTGCACACTTGGGAATTCCAGCATTCTGCCATACTGGAGCCAACAACTTACAAATTCCTTTCGTACTGATATGTGCCATTCCATGTGCCATCGTAACCACTGGAAGCACATATGCATCAGGTAACAACCATCGCCTATGTTCTGACAGATCAATCCAACAACCATTCTCATCCAACTTACCCATACTTTCTCTCCACTTGCTCAACTCTTTCTCTGTGGCTTCAGCTTGAAGGGACTTTACACTTTCTATTGTGTTTTCACACATTCCAACATCACCAACCCATCTGGCAGGGCCTGCAACATACATTCTAGTCTTTACATCTTTTGCTGTCTCTTTCGCGACTTCATCAGCAAACGCATTACCACGACCAACATCATCAGTGATTTTCTTGTGCGCACTGCATTTCATAATCGCAACTTGTAACGGTAGGGTCAGTGACTCAAGGAGATCATTCACCAACTTGCCAATCTGAATCTTAGCTCCATGCGAAGTCAGGAACCCACGTTCCTTCCACAATCGCCCAAAACTATGAGCCACGCCAAAGGCGTACTGGCTATCCGTATATATGTTCACTTTCATTCCTTCAGACAGCACGCATGCTCCTGTAAGGGCAATTAACTCTGCTGCTTGGGCCGAATTATGTGGCACACGTGCAGTTTCCACAATCGTATGCAAAATCGTGATAGCATATGCAGCAGTCGTATCACCATTTGCAAGCTTAAAACACGAACCATCCACCCATAAGGTACCATCACACTCAGTCAGGGGAGTATCTTTAAGATCTACTCTCCCTTTCGTCTCTTCTTCTGTTCTGAACAGACAGTCATGTTGCTGAATCTCATCTAGATCTGCTGGAATTGGCAATAATGTAGCTGGATTCAACGTGTTGCATCTCTTTATGTGTATATGATTTGCTAACAGTGTGAGCTCATAACCGGATAATCGCGCACTAGTTAAGTGCTGTGTCTTGGTCCTGTTTAACAGTGTGTCCACAGCATGTGGAACCATAACAATCAATGTATTATCCATTACTAGTCCAGCAGATTGTCGAATAGACATAGCTGCGGCGGCTGTGGCTCTCAGACAACTTGGCAATGCCCTCGCTACAGGGTCCAAGGTTGATGAAAAATATGCGCATGGACGCGGTCTGTCGCCAAAAGGCTGTGTTAACACTGATAATGCGCAACCATCTTTTTCGTGAACGTACAATGTAAAAGGCTTGCTGTAGTCAGGGGTACCCAACACAGGAGCTGAACCAAATGCATTACGCAATTCCACAAAACTTTTCTGACACTCTTCAGACCATGGAATAGGATTCGGTGTGTCTTTGCATGTTAATGCTAACAAAGGTTTTGCCAGCAGGGAGAAATTTGGGATCCAGTGCCTACAGTATGAGGTAATGCCCAAGAAAGCACGCACTTCTCTCTGTGTTCTTGGCACACTCAACTGTGCAATGGCTTGAATTCTTTCTGGGGTCAGTTTCCTTCCCTCCTTCGATAAGAGATGACCTAAGTAGGTCACTTCTTGTCGACAATATTGCAGCTTTGAGAGAGACACTTTGTGATGAAAGGCAGACAAATGACGCAACAATGACAATGTATCTTCTTTGCAAATCTTCTCAGTATCCGCGGCGATTAGCAAATCGTCAACGTACTGAATGAGGATAGCGCCACTAGGTAAAACCAGTGCATCAAGCTGCGCTTTCAAAGCCTGACTGTATATTGATGGACTTTCACAGTAGCCCTGGGGAGCGCGTTTAAAGCGGAAGCTGCGACCTCCTAAACTGAAGCCAAAAATGTCTCTGCTCTCCTCTGCAATTGGGATGCTAAAGAAAGCATTCTTTAAATCGATCACTGAGAACCATGCAGCGGAGGCTGGAATCATGGTTAACAAGGCAGTTATATCAGGGACAACTGGAAACTGTGGCACAACAATCTTATTAACCTCTCTAAGATCAATCACAAATCTGTAAACAGGTGGCTGTGAAGGGTCCGTTTGTTTTAAGACAGGTAAAACAGGACTATTGCAAACGTTGCCTCTTGTCTCTTCAATTACACCCTTTTTAATCAAATCACTGACAATTGCTAACAATGCTTTCTGACCTTCATTGGAGAGCTTGTACTGGGGAATACGTGGCAATCTGACATTGGCTTTTAAAGTGACCACGTATGGCGGTATTTCCAGGAGACCCACATCATTGGGACCAGTAGCCCAAAGGACATCCGGAAGGGACGACAATTCAGGTGGCATTGCATTCTTAGACAAATACATTGGGGAAATCACTTTCTTGCCTAATGTAAGTTGTACTCCTGAGGGAGAACAATATAACGTTGCATGCAATCTTTTTAGCAAATCTAATCCTAGTAAATTTTCACCACAACCTGTTGTTAGAATGAGGGGTGCTTTTAGCTCACATGGTCCAACAGAAAGAGACATAGGACTAGAAATCGGGTTCCTAACTGGGGCGCCAGAAAAACCTACTGAGACATTCATTTCGCCAGACAAAGGTGCGCCAGGGAGTTTTGAATGCATGATTGAACTCTTTGCAGCACCAGTATCCAGCAGAAAGGGCTCCGTTACATTTGCTGTAGTTACTTTAACATAAGGTCCGCTCTGATCCACTGGCACTGAAACAACTCCCTCTCTTTGTCTACGGCTGTCCTAGTAATCATTATCTTCTACATTGTCGTCTTCTGCATAATAATCATTATTGTAGTACTGAGCTGTATTACCGGTCACATTGGCTTGCTGATCAAAGCTATTTATGGTATTTTGAGGCGGAAGAGGACGCGCGTTCTGGGGAGCATTTCCACGCCCTCTGCCTCTAGGAGCTTGCTGACCACCTCTACCTCTTGCGCCATACGCATTACTGTTACGCTGCATTCATTTAGGGCAACTATATTTGAAATGACCTTCCTCTTTGCAATATGAACATTGGTTGGGACCTACAGGGATACGTGGTTGATAATACCCATTCATTTGCTGATTATTCTGAAACTGTTGGGGTTGCTGGTAGATACCTTGTGTTTGCCTATAATTATTCTGTCCTCCACGTGGTGGATAAGCCTGCTGCAAGAGGACCTTTGTTTTCAGTTCTTTCGTTTTCTTATCTGTTCTATCCTTCTCATCTTTGTCTCTATTTTCATAATACTGTGCAGTAGCCTGAAGAGGAAACAGCCCAAGAACTTTCTGAGTCTTTTAACTTTTTACACAGCTCGGGAAGCAGATTCTGTACAAATTTATCCACAAATAACCGTTGGCCACCTTCAGTGCTCATGTCTTGACCACTGTGGTCGATAAACGTTTCTTCAAACCGGGTAAAGAAATCGGAAACTGTCTCATCTTTCTTCTGCTTACATGCGGATAGTTTATCCCAATTTACGCGCATCGCAGGCATTATGGTTTTCATATAAGTGATAATTTTACCAGGGAACGCTGCTATTAAAGGCTCAGGTTTCGCGCCACCAACTTGTCCAGCATCTGCAGCAATGATATTAGCCCATGTGTTACCCAATTCTGCAGCGTGATCTACATTACGAATGGATCCCCATAAAGGCTGTGGAACCACATTCCCAAACAGCATATCTATGTCAGCCAAATTCATTACACATGATTCTGCCGTCTGCGACAACTCCTTATAATATCCTGCAGGGTTTTTACGGGGATCTGGCAATGTCTGTTTAAGCGCTAACACCTCAGATCGCTTCCATGGGACATGTACCCAAACACGCTGAAAATGTGCTGGAGCAGCAGCAATACCTTGAGCGGCATTAGCCGCAACGGCTTCCTTCCATACCGGAGGGACTTCTCTCATAGGGTATTGTCGCGCTTTTCCCTTTTTCCCCACAGGGAAATCCTGCTCAAACAACGATTGCTGACAATCACCATTTCTGAGGGACAGTAAAGTCGCAACTGCTTTATCTACATTGGGGCCCACAATTATACCTGTTTCAAAATCAAATCGCACTCGACACAATTCCTGTGGGTTTGGGTTTGCACCATTATCCTCCAATTCCTCACAGAGGAATTCACACATCTTATCAAAGACATACCTCTGCTTTGGGGCATCCCATTGGTGAAAAACGTTAACAACTGATTCCAAATCATAGAGTGAAGGGAAACCAATCCACCTACGCGCCAGATGATCTAACACCTCTTTCTCGTCGGGACCAGGCAGCTGACTGCGCAATTGCTTACGCTGTAAGCCTCGAGTCGCACTAGATGACCCAAAGAGAGGCGACATTAAACTAGTAACTACATTAGCTAGTCGTTGTCGTGCTGAAGGAGAAGTTGAGGCGAGAACGGGGGGATAAACAGAGGGAAGAAAAGCGGATTCAGATACAGGTACCTGGGTATAGACAGAAGGAGCGCCAGGGGAAACCGCTGGCGTGTTAGACAAAGTCGCAGGAAGCGCGGGGGTAACAGGTAACAAAACTGGCGACCCTTGAGAGGGCTGCACTGCAGGGATAGGAGCCAGCTGAAGAGGAGCTGGCGGCTGCGGGAAGGCTTGCGGCATATTTACTGGAGGCTGCACATTTACAAGCTGTGGAGGTGCTGTGGCAGTCTGCGCATACGGGGGTGGTGAACTTAGCAAATGGGACATTAGGGAATCTTTTTCTTTCTCTTTTGTCTCATCTTGCACAAGGGGTGACAAAACAGGATAACATTTATCAATCCCTAGTTTGCGCTGTCTGTGCAATTGCTCATTCATTTGTTCCTCCTCATTATCTTTAAATTGCACAGCTGCTTGCATTACAGACATACCTTTTTCTCTCTTATTTCTTTTCGCTAGCTTAATTTCCTTCTGTTTGGCTTCCTTTCGCCATAGGCGGAAAGAATCAAACATCGCCGGACGGGCTTTCTTTTTAAACAATTTCACTTCCAAATTATCTAAGATATCTGTATCGAAACTACCATTTTGGGGCCATTTTAAAACACCGTCCTTTCTGGTGTATCGGATCCATACTTCATTATATGCAATGGGGCCCACGCCATGTTTTACATAAAGCTCATAAGTTGGAGTTTCAATTGGAGGAACCGGACATGAATCCTCTAACTGGAAATCCCTTCCACAACTCAAACAAAACAATCTTCCAAATACACTAGCACCAGGCATCTTTGCTCACTAGTCTAGTTCCAAACTTCAAAGGATTATCGATTACGATAGTCTCGTGAATAGACGAGTCCTCTGGCTTTGGGGTTTGCAAACTCCAAATCAAAATAATCCCGAAGGATACCAAATTCAAACTGGGAGACGCTCCACTTATACTTAACTGAATATCGATGATCAATGGCGTCACCAGAAGACTCTCTCGATTGTTTCGCTCTACCAAAATCGTCAAGGGTCCAAAACAGGGCGATTAATCAGGGCAGCAGTCCTTCGTAGCCGTCGGGACGCGGAGAACCTCGCAGAAAAGACTTTCGGACCACGTCGACATGCAGGGGTCGATGAAGTGGCGGCCTTCCTCCAGAATTTCCACACGAAGTTCCTCACGAACCTCTGGCTTGGACCGGTACCACTGAAATCGCCCAACGTTGGGCGCCAACTGAAGTACTGGGTATTTTAAGCCCAGCGGTGCAGGGGAACACACCCTATGACTTCGGGTTCTTCCTGTTTCAGACCTACAGAAACACAGAGTCTTCTGGGTGAAGTCAAAGATCAGTTTATTGGCTGCAGACCAATTACAGGTATCCTAGAAGTACAACAGCGTGTATGTTCTTAGGAGACTGCTAAAAATCACAGAAACGGGCTTCTCCTTAAATACAAAATATTCTGCTTCAGGCACACATTCCTTGGTTTACGATATGGCCATTCAAATGTATACATTACAAACGAAAAGGCAGAGTCATGATGACCATCCCACATTCCAGTTAAGCCAGCCCGCAATTATTTACCCAGCAAGGCTCAGATCCCACATCAGATATCAATAGGCCCCAATAAACATGAGCATCTCCTGTTTGGAAAACAAGCCATAAAGCAGGAACAGTCAGGTGTGAAAGAGATTAGCTGGAGGCCTGTGTTTAATGCAAAGGCTTTATGGTGTGTCAAACCCTGATGCTAATCACAGGTGGCCAGGGGACGGGGAGCTCGTGTAACCGGACTGACCTGGGGCAGCGGAGCCAGCTGCCCAGGTCACAGAAAAGTCAAAGGAAAGCACATGTCCTTTAAAGGCCCGTATTTGCTTCATGATATGTATGTAGCCTATGTGAGGGCAACCATAAGATGGCCACTGCTCTAAAATGGAACCCACGTAGTGATGTATAATAACGTATACATAGTGCATTCATAGCTAAAACGTTACACAAAGCACTTGTACATACCGCATTGACCATTCGCGGTTCGCTAATACCGGGATAGACAGGGGTAGGGCCCTGCCTCCTACGCGGTCCCAAATTCTAAAGTACGACAGCAGCCTTCAACACAGTTTCACATCGCGCTCTCGCAGCCAGACTTCACGGAGCGGGATACAAGGAACCGCCATCGACTGGATACAATCCTTCCTCTGCAGCCGAACCCAAAGGATCAGACTCCCTGCCTTCCTCTCCAAACCCACCGATACCAACTGCGGTGTTCCCCAAGGATTATCACTCAGCCCCACGCTCTTCAACGTCTACATAGCTCACCTCGCCGCCATTGTCAGACAGCATGGGCTCAGCATTGTATCCTACGCCGACGACACCCAGCTCATCCTCTCACTGACGAAGAAGCCTGAAGACACCAGACTCTGTTTCCAAGAAGGAATGAAGAATGTGGCAGACTGGATGAAAGATAGCTGTTTGAAGCTCAACTCTGAGAAGTCCGAGGTCCTCATCCTCGCACCCTACACCTCCGCCTGGGACAACACCTGGTGGCCCGCCACCCTCGGGAACCCACCCACCTCCACAGACCATGCACGAAAACCCGGCATCATCCTCTACTCCTCCCTCTCAATGAACCACCAGATCAATGCCCTCGCCTCAACCAGTTTCAACTGCCTACACATCCTCCGCAAGATTTTCAAATGGATCCCCTCCTCCTGCAGGAGAACTGTCACCCACGCACTCATGACCAGCAGACTGGACTATGACAACGCCCTATACGCCGGGATCAACAGAACTCTTCTACACAAACTCCAAACCATCCAGAACGCCGCAGCCAGGCTCATACTTTGGACACAAACACATGACCCAACACCTACGAGACCTCCACTGGCTCCCCGCCGAGAAGAGGATCACCTTCAAACTTTTCAGCCACGCCTACAAATCACTCACAAACATCAGACCCAAATACCTCAATGAAAGATTATCCTTCCACGCACTCAAGAGGAACCTCCGATCCACCGACCTTGCCCTGGCAGAGTTCCCCCGCATCCGCAGAAACAGAACTGGCGGGAGAGCCTTCTCCCACATCGCAGCCAAGAACTAGAACGAGCTCCCTGTGAACATCAGACACTCCCTGACCCTGCACACTTTAGGAATACCTCAAGATCTGTCTCTTCAACTGATCCGGATCTGCCAACCCCCCCCCCCCCCCAGTGCCTTATGACCCTCATGGATGAGTAGCGCGCTATATAAAACCCTGGTTGATTGAATGAAGGGTGCAGAAAGAGGCAAGAGAAGTGCAAAAAAAAGCAACAGAGGTACAGAAAGAGACAAGAGTGGTACAGAAAGAGGGAAGGGAGGTGTAGAAAGACGCAAGAGAATTGCACAAAGAGGGAAGAGGGGTGCAAAAAAAGGCAAGAGTGGTGCAGAAAGAAGTAATTGAGGTGCAGAAAGTGGTAGGAGAGGTATAGAAACAGGCAAGAGAGGTGCAAAAAACAGGCAAGAGAAGTGCAGAAAGAGGCAAGGGATTTACTGAAAGAAGCAACAGAGGTGTAGAAAAAAGCAAGAGAAGTGCAGAAAGAGGCAAGTGAGGTGCAGAAAGAGGCAAGTGAGGTGCAGAAATAAGCAAGAAAGGTGCAGAAACAGGGAAGACAAGTACAGAAAGAGACAACAGGGGTGCAGAAGGAAGCAAGACAGGTGCAGAAAGAAGCATGAGAAGTGCAGAATGAAGCAACGGGGGTGTAGAAAGAGGCAAGAGAAGTTCAGAAAGAAGCAACAGAGGTGCAGAAGGAGGCAAGAGAATTCAGAAAGAGGCAAGAGACTTGCAGAAACAGGCAAAAGAGGTACAGAAAGAGGTACCAGGGGTGCGGATAGAAGCAAGAGAGCTGCAGAAAGAGGTAAGAGGGGTGCAGAAAGAGGCAAGACAGGTGCAGACATTTTCAAGAGAGGTGCAGAAAGAAGCAAGAGCAGTGCAAACGAACCAACAGAGGTGCAGAAAGAGGCAAGTGAGGTGCAGAAGGAGGCAAGGTAACTGCAGGAAGAGGCAAAAGAGTTGCAGAAATAGGCAAAAGGGGTGCAGAAAAAGGGAACAGGTGGGCAGACTGAGGCAAGAGAGGTACAGAAAGAGGGAAGAGGGGTGCAGGAATTTGGGACAGAGGTGCAGAAAGAAGCAAAAGCAGTGCAGAAAGAACCAACAGAGGTGCAGAAAGAGGCAAGAGGGGTACAGAAAGAGGGAAGTGAAGTGCAGAATGAAGTAAAAGGCAAGAGAGGTGCAGAATGAGGCAGGAGATGTGCACAAAGAGGCAAAAGAGGTACAGAAAGAGACAAGAGGGGTGCAGAAAGAAGCAAGAGCAGTGCAGAAAGAAGCACGAGAAGTGCAGAAAGAAGCAAGAGAAGTGGACAAAAAAGGAAGAGGAGTGCAGAAATAGGCAAGAGGGATGCAGAAATTTGCAAAAGAGGTGCAGTGCAGAAAGAACCAACAGAGGTGCAAAAAGAGGCTTATGACATATTGATCCATGTAGTACCATTTGCTTCTCTAGAAAGTTAGGGTTCACCACTGGCGTGCTTGCTGCAGGGACTGAAGAGGTACACTGTGTGGGTACATATGTGCTGTGAAATGCCGGTCTATCTTCAGGTCCCTCTGACCCATGATGTGAGCCTTGTAAACCATTGAAGAAGCCTGTTCTGCGGTACTGTCACTTGCTAGACATCTACATGCATTGTACCAAAGAGCTCGGGGACAAGATGGCATGACTTCACAAATGTTTAGAGTTAGGCACAAAACAAGTGGGAGGATTAGAAAAAAAATATATATAATGATAATAAAACAGGAACATATAGATAAGGCAAGGGGGTAGTGAGGAGGCTGACAGTTGGAGTGTTCGAAAAAAGGCAAGTAAAGAAAACAGAGAAGATGCACACATAGAAAATAGGAAAATATGGGCAGAGGGGCAGGAGGGGAAAAGAGACAGAGTGGTCAACTGTCACAAAAGGCAGGCAAAAAAGAATAAGATAGATAGAAAATGAGAAAAGACAGACAGAAACAAAGGTAACAAGGGAACCACGCAGATAAAAAAATTTAAATCACAACAACGAGACAGTTACAGTGAGCTATGGCTAAATCGGAGGCAGGCAGAGAGAAAAAAAGGCAAATGGATGAACAAATATTCAGACGGACAGGTGCCACGCAGCAAAGAGACACAGGAAGGAAGATAAAAGGCAGAGGAAAGCTAGCTATGGAAAAAGTAAAAGTAAACAGAGAATGACAACAAGGGAGGCAGACAGTTAAAGAAGGAATACACACAAGTAAACCAAGAGGGGAAAATGAAGAAAGCAGGATAAGGGACAGATACAATAATATAAAAAACACCAGGCAGTTAAAAAAAAAGCCAAAAAATAGGTTTAACCAGGCAGACAGACGAATAAAAAAATGACGAAAGACAGACTGAAAAGTAAAACAACCATTAAGCAGTAGGACAAAGACTGGGCAAATTGCACACAGATGCAAAAGAGTAAAAAAGAAATTCGGCAAAAGACAAATGGAATGACAAGTGGATGGGAACTCAGACAGAAAATGGCAACCACACATTCAGGCAGCCATGCACAGCTTGAACATAGGAGAGTCGGGCAGACAGAGAGAAAACAAGAAATGCAGATAGAAAATGTCGAAAAGACAAGCGCTACTGATAGGCAGCGGATAATGAAAGGGGGTAGATAGGTTGAAAGACTTAAAAAGCAGAAGACAGGCTTCTAGATAGAGGGAGGGCAAATAGAAAAATACATAGATTGAAAAACGTTTGCAGCTAGTGGATTGTAGAATGACAGATAGTAGCATAAAAGGGAAATGGAGTGAAACCAGACTGAGATGATACCAGAAAGACTGGTGGGAAGCGAATAACAAAAACACTCTTAGAAATAAAGAAAAAGACAAACAACTGAAAGCTAGAAGAAACACAAGTACATTTTGTAAAGAATGAACTAGTTGTGTGTAAAACACCAAATGCACACCCTATTCCCAATTCACTATGGAGGCAGAAATTTAGAATACAAAACTTTATCGAAAATAATTTAAAGCCCCTGTTGAAAAAAATGTTCTATGGCAAAAAGTGTGGGTGTTTCTTTCACCTTCTGCTTCTTTGATGCAGGCATGGTGTGCCTTCTGTTCCCCTACACATGCTGACCGCTGAATATTTTTTTGCTTCAGCCACGAAAAGAATGCAGTAGTTCTTAATGTGCGTAATATCCATATAGTTACACATATATGTAGGCCATGGTTTCTTCGAAATGATTAACAATCTTAGCATACGAAGGGTTCTATGGAACTGTATGGTATACTAGTAGATGTAATGTCCCTCCGAGCAGCTGCTAGTGCGCGGCGTGAGACGATGCACCGATAATGCAGGTGTATTGCCATGTGACAAGTATCACACGGTGCGTGCCAACGAAGGAGGCAGCGCAGGGAAAATCAGTGTGTTTAGGTGCGGTCGAAACTACCACGAGTTTGGGGTAAAATAAAGTAAAAAAAGTAAACACTTTAAATGAAGAATAACAGCCACAGGATAGGGAAAGCAGTATCCACAGAGTAGTACAAGGGGTCAGAAATACAGGGGGAAATAAAAATTGGATAGCCGCTCCGTACGTTAAAGAGGGAGTTTGTGCCTAACATGTCAATAAATTATTGCACAAAACATGGGGCAGAGTTGACTTCATCGTCGCATATGACATTTAGCTAAACCATGGGCTGTCTTCATTTAATATTTAAATTTTTAGTGGATTGAGCCATAAAAGGGGCATGCTATATATAATACATGCCCTTTAAGGCTTAGTGCGCAACATAAATTATCATTATTTTTTTTAAAGAAGAAAGGAGGAGGCAACCCGGGCTAGTTCCCAAGTTTCAGATGAAGAGTAGTATATATATATATATATATATATATATCGAATCCTCCTTCCGAAGCACCAGCCGGTACTCCCAAAAGACACGGACACTCAAATGCTGGTTCAGGTTTTCATGCTCGATTTATTTTAAACAAAGTATAGGTTCAGACGCGTTTCGACCGACACAGCGGTCTTGATCACATGATTAGCATAAACTGAACGTGGCTATTTAAAGGTGCCGTGACCCCAGTTCCGTGTAAACATAGACAAAATACTCATATATGGCTGTACATAACGATTTCACAATCAATTCAAAGAAATACATTGAAAATTAAAGCATACAATAACTTGATGATTATTTCCAGTCCAAAATAGATAAACCATTGGCATGATTCAAACCCGGATTGTCAAACAAATTACGCTGCTGTCAATCATATAGCCGCAATCCGGGTAGAATGCCTGCACTGCGTTAGGATATAGCCATGATAATTGGTGGAAGGGAATCAAACGAGAAACACTCCACATACATTATGTGCAAATGACGCATATCATGTGCAAACATAGCAGAAAATAAATGCATATGTCATTATCTGTGCAAATACAGAAAAGATGTGCAAAAGTCCGCGAAATTATGTGCAAATATAGCAATCACTGTTAATATCCGTGCAAATACAGCCAAATGTGCAAATCTGCAAAGTAATGTGCAAAACTTGCAAGACATTAAAATGAGATCAATATGACATCATAAAACAATGGACCGGAAATCACATAAAAAACAATTCTAAAATGTATGTACATAATATATATACAGCCTATTAATGTTTAAAACGTCTAAATATCAAACTGGGTATCCGACTTAGATGGCACAAATACTGAAAAAGGTTAAATACAGCAATCAAATTGCATGTAAATATAAGCACAGAAGAAGCTGGATCACTGAAACACCCATAAATATATATAAATCTATGAAATGTAGAAAAATTTGAAAACTAAGGAAAATATGAGACTTCTTTACCAGTATTCTATAATCTCATATAAGGCGAGGATATTCAAAGATGTACAAAGGTATCCAAGTGCTGACGAGGTGGAAATGAGACCTGATTATCATAAGTGTTCAAAAATGATAAATACACACATTATTGCTATCACAGGTAACTATAAAAAATGATGTAAATCTTCCCCATTGTTCAAACCTCCTGGAATGCGTGTGTCCAACTCCACTATATATTTGCATTCCAGTTGCCTCAGAGCTTTTTCCCGGTTACCTCCTCTCTTCATTTTAGGTACCGAGTCTATAATAAAATAGCTCAAACAGCTCAAATTGTTGTTGTGGCAAGTTTTAAAATGTCTCGCTACCGGGTAAGTTGGATCCGAGTTTACTATGGCCCTAAGGTGCTGTAAAATTCTGTTGTAAGCTTGCAGTTTTGTACTGCCCACATATTTTAGTTCGCATGTGCATTGTAGTACGTACACCACATGATCGGTGCGACAGGTGTAATGTCCCTTGAGATATCTGGGACTGTCACTGAAAGGTGTGGTGTACTGGTTAGTGTTTATACCAAATTTACACGCTCTACAGGAGGAGCATTTAAAAAACCCTTTCACTGGGGCTAGCCATGTACCACTAATGGATATTTCTGGACTACTGGATACCAGTTCGTCCCGCATAGAAAATGCTCGCCTGTATGTAATAGTGGGAGTTTTAGGAAGTACTGCCTTTAAAGTAGGATCCGTTAACACTATGGGCCATTCTTTACAAATAATTATCGCGAAAATGTTAAAAATCTCCGCAAACAAGCGGAAATATCGCGAAGATGCAGAAGTTTTTTTCCCGCCCGTTTGCGATATTTTCTGCATGGTTGCGGGTCGCTAACTTACCCCTGCGGTTGCTCGCGGGCGCGGCCATCTTGTTTTCAGTTGTCTCGCGGTGCATGATCGCGAGAAGAAAGAAGTGATCGCGCGACGCATGACGTCACTGCGGACGCGAACTGTCGTGAGACAGCACAAATGGCTAAAACAATACAACATCTCATGGAGAACGCGACCGGATCGGGAAAACTTGTCAGCGAACGCGGGGATTCAGGTAAGGCGATCGCGTGCGCGAGAATGTATTATTTTACAGCGTGAGCAAGAACCAAATTATCGCAAAGCTGCGGAATGCGGAAATTTTGACATTTCCGCGCTCTCCGCGGAACGCGAAAATGCCAAATTATCGCAAATTCCGCGAACGGAACGGAAATTTTGCCCAGGCCTAATATATATATATATATATATATATTCACTGACAAAAACCATAGGTTTCAGGGGTGTTATAGTTAGCTGGACATTTCCCTCGTACAAAACCCTAGAAATTCCCCTGTTATAGTTTGTTCAGCTAACTATAACTCGCGCCCCCGCAATGCACTGCTGATGACGTCACATATTACATCACTCATGACATGGTCAGTGACATCACTCATGACATCACTGATGACATCTCAAATGACATCACTGATGACATCACTGATGACATCATCCATTGAGTATGTGTTTCTGAACAGTTTTAATATGTTTAATATATATAGGGAAAGTGGGTGTACCAGTGTGTGAATGGATAATTTTCTAGGTGCGTAACTGACTCTATAAGTGAGTCATTAAATGTATCCTACAGCAGACTAGTGACTAAACTGTGTGAATGTCTGTATGTGTCTGTGTGTTGGTGTATAAGTGGCTGCATGGTTTTGTGAATAGCTATATGAGTGTCTATATGGGTAATTGATTGGTTGTCTGAGTATCTGTATGGGTGCCTAAGTGTTTGTGTGGGTAGGGTGTGTGTGACTCTGTGACTAGATGTGTGAGTTGGTGACTCAGTGGGTGCATGGTTTTAAGAGTGCATCTGTGATGAACTGTATGGTTAGGTGAGTGTATGTATGGGTGTGTTAGTGATTGAATGTATATCTCAGTTGTACATGTGTCAGTAACTACATATGTGAAACGCAGTGTATATGTGTGTAAGAGTATATAACTATCTATATGTGAGAGTGTGTGATTTTGGGAGTTGCTGTATGCGCCATAGTGCAAGGATATCTGTGTCATGTGCTGTTTGTTTTTCTGCAGGAAGACACAGAATTTGTTAGTATTTTTATGAGTAAGTGAACTTGAGTGTGTTTAACTGTATAGGTGAGTAAATTGGACTGTGATTAATTATTTGCATGACTGACTAGATGTGTCAGTACCTCAATGGATGATTGGTGGTGTGTGAGTGTCTATATAGGTGTATAAATGCACAGAGTGACTGTAAGTATGAGTGACTGTACAGGTGAGTGAGTGGACATGTATGTAGACCTAAAAGTCAAAGAGTGGGTGTGTAATTATTGGTGTTGGAGTATCTATGGTTGTCAAAATGGCCGTTTCAAATTTTGAGTCGGTGTATCAAAGGTTATATTAGGGTGTGGGAAGATGCACTAATTTATCACATGGATGACGTCATCAGTGATGCCATCAGTGATGTCATTTGAGATGTCATCAGTGATGTCATCAGTGATGTCACTGACCATGTCATGAGTGAAGTAATATGTTTTTTAAATGCCAATTCCTAACTATAACGCCCCTGAAACCTTTGGTTTTTTCAGTGAATTTCAAAGGTTTTTAAAATGCCAATTCCTAACTATAACGTGAATGAAACCTATGGTTTTTTCAGTGAATATATATATATAAATAAATATTGGGGGGAGAGAGAAGGTAGTATTCCACTGCCTGATAAGGGGACTGCAGGTTGTCGAGCTGGACTATCAAACGAATAGGGTAACTGTGTGCAGCCCATTGCCGAAAGGGGCACCACTGTATGTTTGGATGTTGCCCATCACTATATGGGTTCCATGAGGGACTGCATTAACCACCAAGCAGCTTACCTACAGATGCAGCACGTGATGGAATTCACCTTTTAATTGGAGGAGGGGCTACAATTGACATCTACCCCAGCCATTGAGACCGGCACAGAAGAAAGCCAAATCTGCCAAAACGCATCTGCCCCAGCGATTCACAGACTCTTTTACACACATGCTGAAAATTCGCTCATTAAACCCATCTGGTTATCAGGACATGTTGTCCTGCTTGCTTCTGATTCCAAAGTTATATTTGGTCTATATATATATATATATTCACTGAAAAAACCATGGGTTTCACACACGTTATAGTTAGGAATTAGCATTTAAAAAACCTTAGAAATTCAGTGAAAAAACCATAGGTTTCACACATGTTATAGTTAGCTGGACATTTCACTCGTAAAAAACCATTGAAATTCCCCCGTTATAGTTAGTTCAGCTAACTATAACTCGCGCGCCCGCAATGCACTGCTGATGACGTCACATATTACATCACTCATGACATGGTCAGTGACATCACTCATGACATCACTGATGACATCTCAAATGACATCACTGATGACATCACTGATGACATCATCCAGTGAATGTGTGTTTTTCTGAAATTTTAAATATGTTTTATATATGTATATCTCAAGGTCGATGGAAGAATAAATGGGTATATAAGTGTCTAAATGGATGATTTTTTTGGGAAAAATTGATTGTGTAACTGACTGATTAAGTGTATCATAGTGAATACATGGCTTAGTGAGTAATGTTTAAATATTTAAATATCTGTATCAGTTTCTCTCTTTGTGTATAAGTGGCTGCATGGGTTGGTGAGTAGCTACATGAGTGTCTATATAGGTTAATTGTTGGTTTTTTGAGTATCAGTGTCTGATGTCTGTATGGTTTGGTGGGGGGTATTACGTAGTGCATAGGTGCATGAATGAATGACTCAGTCTTTGTATGTGTTGAAGTCAGCATGTGTGCAGGACTCTATGGGTGCATGAGTGTGTGTATGGGTGTGTTAGTGAGTGAATGACTGTCTCTATAGTGTCTTTATGAGTAACTACATATGTTTTAAACTAGTATATGTGACTATTGGTGTATATAAGCGAGTATATGTGAGAGTGAGAGATTGAAAGTGTTCCTGAATGAATAAGTATGTGGTTCTATAAGTGATTGTTTAAAAGAGTAAGTATGTGTAAGTTTCCGTAAAAGTAAGTGTGGTGGTGTGTGTATAACTGTATATGCAAGTAAATGGATGTTTGATTCTTTATTAGCATGAGTGACTATGTGTGTGAGTAACTCTATGGATGAGTGGCATTGTGTAACAGGGTGTATAGGTGTATGAGTACATATGATGAGTGAGTACATGTATGAGTGACTGTATAGGACTGTTGGTGAATGAGTGGATGTGTATGTGGATCTTAGAATTACTGAAGAGGTTGTTGTAATTGGTATTGGTATGTCCATTATTTTGAAAATTTCAGTCTCTATTTTTTAATGTGTGTATCAAAGGTTATATTAGGGGAAGAGGAGGTCTGCCACTCTATCACAAGGATGATGTCATCAGTGATGTCATCAGTGATGTCATTTGAGATGTCATCAGTGATGTCATGAGTGATGTCACTGACCATGTCATGAGTGATGTAATATGTGACGTCATCAGCAGTGCATTGCGGGCGCGCGAGTTATCGTTAGCTGAACTAACTATAACGGGGGAATTTCAATGGTTTTTTACGAGTGAAATGTCCAGCTAACTATAACATGTGTGAAACCTATGGTTTTTTCACTGAATTTCTAAGGTTTTTTAAATGCTAATTCCTAACTATAACGTGTGTGAAACCCATGGTTTTTTCAGTGAATTTGCAAGGTTTTTTAAATGCTAATTCCTAACTATAACGTGTGTGAAACCTATGGTTTTTTCAGTGAATTTGCAAGGTTTTTTAAATGCTAATCCCTAACTATAACGTTTTTGAAACCTTTGGTTTTTTCAGAGAATTTGTATGGTTTTTTATATGCTAAATTATGTATTTTTAATTAAAGATATTTTTTTTTATTTAAATAAAATTACTTTATATTCATTTATATATTATCTGTATTTTTTTATAAATTATTTTTTTTAAAAATTCAATTTGGTTATTTTTTTTTAATTTAATTTTTTAAATTATTTTATGTCCACTTTTTTTTTTTTTTTTATAAATTCTTGGGGTGCGCGCTCTGAGCGCGCACCTAGTACTATTTCGTAAGTTTTTTATGAATTCCGGCGTACGTTATTTACGTACGCAAATATACTTAATGGTGCGCGCTGGGAGCGCGCACCCAGTACGTATGCGTACGTACGTACGCATGCGTCCTACGCCCTCGACGCGGTTTACTTCCGCATACGCTAAAATTATGCGCAATAACGGTCGCGTATACGCGTGTTCAACGTATGCGCGCTAGGTACGCGTATATGACGTATGCACCTGCGCGTTTACGTGTTCGTGCATACGTCATCACGGGGTGCGCGCACGGAGCTTGCGCAGTGCGCGCACCTCGGGTTTATACATAATAAAACAATATTTCTTATTGGTTATCATTACTTTCAGTTTCTGATTGTTTCAACACCACACCCAATCCCCTCATTGCAAGTCATGTGATCAAGAATCATCACTTTTGATTGGTTTGAAGTACTTTCTGTTCCAGATTCTTCCCAAACCACACCTACTCCCCTCATTATTAGTTCTGATTCCTTTGGAGAAGGAGCTATTCTGTTGTTGAGAGACAATGGCTGAACAGCAACCTACTTCAGACAGTGACCAGGTCACTCTTGAGAGGCAGAGGAACAGGAAGCAGAAAGACAGCTTTATATGGCAGTTTTTCACTTTTCCAGAGAATGAGAAAAAGGTAAATGCACCGAAAGTTACATGTGTACTTTGTAAAAAAGTCTTATCTCGTGGGAATCCTAACAAGAAATATTCTTTTAGCATTCACACTATGTTGAGACATGTTTACAAAATGCATCCAGTATCTTATCGTCGAGCTTCTGGAGAAAACCCTCCACCTGCTCAGCCGACGACATCAGCAGCAGCTCAGCCGAGCACATCTTCGGCAGCTCAGGGGAGCACTTCAGCTGCGATGGTGCCTTCACCTGTTTCTTTACCTCTTGTTGGTCCACCTTGTTTGGCGAGGTTGTCTACACGGTGCACTGATTGCGGTTCTCTTATTTCTGTGGGGGAGACCAGTCTTGATCTCCTTCAGAGAAAATTTGATGCGCATTCGTGCACTAGGCCATAGATGTTTTTTCTTTTTTTGCGTTTTTCTCTTCCTGTTTCCCTCCATTAACTCAAGGGCTCTTTTAAGAGCCACTTATAAACGTAACCAAACAAATTTTGTTTTTTAGAAATTTTTTTTGACCTGCGCGCACCCATGTTTTTTTTTTTTGTTTTTTTTTTGAGAGACTACAATTAAAAATTGAAAATGTGATTGTAGAGAAGTAGAAAAAAAGGAACCATTATATTGGTGACTTACCATACCCACTCAAAAAAATATTTTTTCATTTATTGTTCTAAAAAATTGCTATAAAAATGGTTCTAGTTTTCGAAAATTTTCTATATCAATCTGAAAAAAAAGAAAAAAGTATTAATATTTTTTAAAACATTTTATAATACAGTACACATATTTACATATTTATCAAAAAATATTTTTGCCTTATTAAATCGCTCCCCCTTTTTCCTACTAATGCAACTGTGAAATCACCAGAGCAAAACGCAACAAATCTCTGCCTGTAATTCCTATTTGCACACAGAGTCATGTTTTCACATTAGTCACAAAACGAAATTTCTTTGCCAATTTGAATGCACACTTACTGCTCTTTTTTGTTGGCAAGTGAAAATCACTTTTACAGACTGACACATTATGAATCCACTTTTCAGATTTTTTGAAATGCACATGTCCAGACTGCTTTTTCAGACCACCACCATGTGTATCCTGGGTGACTGCCTACACTCCAGCAAGGGCAACCAGCCTTAGTGATGCTGAATGTATTTGCATTACAGACTGAAACCTCAAAACCCAACTCGCTTGTAAATACTGTGCATGATTATACATGGAAAGGAGGTGGGTGTGTGCTAAGAGTCTGCTTCTGCACCAAAAAAATCGCTCCCCCTTTTTCCTACTAATGCAACTATGAAATCACCAGAGAAAAACGCAACAAATCTCTGCCTGTAATTCCTATTTGCACACAGAGTCATGTTTTCACATTAGTCACAAAACGAAATTTCTTTGCCAATATGAATGCACACTTACTGCTCTTTTTTGTTGGCAAGTGAAAATCACTTTTACAGACTGACACATTATGAATCCACTTTTCAGATTTTTTAAAAAGCCCATGTCCAGACCAATACACCTTAATTTATCGTGAAAACATAGTCCATATTATTTTACATGTTCCTCACATTTAAATTTCTCCCAAAACAGAAAATAATACACACAACTTCAACAAAAAGAATTGCATTTCTATTATTCATTTCTTAATTTACCATATACATCTCCTCTCAAACTCTAACCTCACCTTTAAAATTAGTTAGTTGTGATAGAAATGTGGCACTCAAACAGCAGATTATCAGAGCCAGGACCTCTGTTCTCTACACCTCTCTCTTCTCAGCAGAACCAGATAATGGCAAACTTTCCCTCTCTTTTTCCACACATATACATGTTAATTTCAAATCTCACTGCTTCCCCCTTTTTTTCAAATGTAATCACACATTTCTATTGGTTGAAAACCAACCCTTTTCCAAAAGTACCCTTCCCCCTACTTGACTTCTGCCTAGTACCCTTCCCCCAACTTGACTTCTGCCTGCTACCATAGCAACAGCTCATGGTACACTGCTGTGTGGAGTTAGGTCAGAAGTTCGCCACACAATGTTTCAATTCCACAGAGCAAGAGTGCTTGACTTTTCAAACCTTACAGCAAATCCATAGTACTGTTCTTTGGTAACACATTTTTCTGTACGAATACAAAACATGCTTCTATTATTTTACACATACAGCCTAGTTTTTAGTGTAGAATGGTATGAAACAGCCAATCAGTTCTTTTTTTTTATAAAAAAATATGTATGCCTCCATTTCCAAACTGTCTTTCATTTCTTTTTACCATTCTACTGAATTACACCTCCTGAGTGCATCCAGATCTCCTTTGAAGATGTTCGAAGTGTGGATTGTAGGACACAGCTATGTCTTCTGGAGTGAAAAATTTGCAGAGAAAAGAGGTATGGTGAGAGACCTTGCTTTGCCAAATGTAGACATCAAATGGATTGGTCAGAGAGGGTTAAAGTGGCACCAATTAATGCCTTTGGTGAAAACCTTTCAACATCTCCAACAGCCTAACCTTATTATTGTGCACTGTGGTGGTAATGATCTAGGCACTTTAACTGGGGTAGGTCTGGAAATGCTTATTAAGGACACCTTTGTGCAATTGATGTCGCTTTTTCCACAAACTGCCTTTGTATATTCTAACATATGCCAAAGGCAAAAGTGGAACTGGTCCAACCAATTTTGTCCGCAGATTGACAAAGCAAGGAAGCACGTCAACAAATCTATTTCTGCTTTCCTCAGAGACTATGGTATGGGTTCCATTTACCACAACAACTTGCGTTACGACATGCAAGACCTTTATAGAAGAGATGGTGTGCACTTCACTGATGAAGGCAACAGAGTCTGCCTCTTGAACCTCAGACTCTGCATCGGTACTTATTTGTAGGTACCAAAAAACAAACAATAAACACAAGGGCTCTTTTTAGAGCCACCTTATATCTAAACACTTAAATGCGTTTTTTTTTAATTTTGTTTTATTAAGTTTTTTTCGGGTGCGCGCTGGGTGCTTTCTTTTTTTTTCCCTACAAGGTCCTACTTTGACCCCCTTACAATGCCTACTGGGTCTATTTCTACCCACTCTGCCCCCTTTTCAAGTTCTCCCCCTTTGTTTATCACCCCCTCTTTATGCGATAGACAAAATGGCGGCCGCCGCTTCCTGATTTCCACCGATTCGAATGTTTACTAAGATCTAACAACCAATCAGAATTGCGCTCGCGCACGGCGAGGTGCGCGCACCCAGCGCGCACGGAGCGCGCTTAGATATATATATATTGATTTATAGGCTATTTTCTCATAATCTACTGAACAGATTTACACCAAACCTACAAAAGGCACTTCCTTGACCTGGGGACTACCTCTCTGCCAAATTTCTAGTAACTCTGTTCAGCCGTTCGGGCTGTAACCCTGTCTAAAGGTCCTATGGAAAAATGCATGGGAAAAACGCGTTTTGGGACCCCCCTTTTATCTCAGCCCCCGCTTGACGAATCCCCCCGAGACTTTCAGGGAAGGAGCGGAGCGTAGCGCCCCACCTATTTTGAGAAATTCGCGAAGATTCGTCGACCGACGCCAAAGTTATTCCAAATAGAATGTTGCGGATTTCCTATGGAAAAGGGGTCCTAACTATAACTACCTACTGGCGACCGCCAGTAGGTAATATATATATATATATATTCACTGAAAAAAAACATAGGTTTCAGGGGCGTTATAGTTAGCTGGACTTTTCACTCGTACAAAACCATTAAAATTCCCCCGTTATAGTTAGTTCAGCTAACTATAACTCGCTCGCCCGCAATGCACTGCTGATGATGTCATATATTACATCACTCATGACATGGTCAGTGACATCACTCATGACATCACTGATGACATCTCAAATGACATCACTCATGACATCATCCTTGTGATAGTGTGGCAGACCTCCTCTCCCCCTAATATAACCTTTGATACACACATTCAAAAATAGAAACTAAAATTTTCAAAACAATTGACATACCAATATCAGTTACAACAACCTATTCAGTAATTCTAAGATCCACATACACATCCACTCATTCACCAACAGTCCTATACAGTCACTCATACATGTACTCACTCATCATATGTACTCATACACCTATACATCCTGTTACACAATGCCACTCATCCATAAAGTTACTCACACACATAGTCACTCATGCTAATAAAGAATCAAACATCCATTTACTTGCATATACAGTTATACACACACCACCACACTTATTTCTACAGAAACTTACACATACTTAGTCTTTTAAACAATAACTTATAGAAAAACATACTTATTCATACAGGAACTCTTTCAATCTCTCACTCTCACATATACTCACTTATATACACCAATAGTCACATATACTAGTTTAAAACATATGTAGTTACTCATAAAGACACTATTGAGACAGACATTCACTCACTAGCACACCCATGCACACACTCATCCACCCATACAGTCCTGCACACATGCTGTCTTCAACACATACAAACAGTGAGTCACTCATTCATACACCTATGCACTACGTAATACCCCCCACCGAACCATACAGACACTCAGACACTCATACTGATACTCAAAAAACCAACTAATAACCTATATAGACACTCATGTAGCTACTCACCAACCCATGCAGCCACTTATACACAAAGTGAGAGACTGATACAGATATTTACATATATAAACATTACTCACTAAGCCATGTATTCACTAAGATACACTTAATCAGTCAGTTATACAATCAGTTTTTCAAAAACAAATCATCCATTTAGAATCTTATATACCCATTTATTCTTCCATCGACCTTGAGATATACATATATAAAACATATGTAATTTTCAGAAAAACACACATTCACTGGATGATGTCATCAGTGATGTCATCAGTGATGTCATTTGAGATGTCATCAGTGATGTCATGAGTGATGTCACTGATCATGTCATGAGTGATGTAATATGTGAAGTCATCAGCAGTGCATTGCGGGCGCGCGAGTTATAGTTAGCTGAACTAACTATAACGGGGGAATTTCAATGGTTTTGAACGAGTCAAAAGTCCAGCTAACTCTAACGCCCCTGAAACCTATGTTTTTTTCAGTGAATATATATATATATAGATAACTACGTTTTTAAAGTATATATATATATATATATATATTCCACCGTTATAGTTAGTACAGATAACTATAACTCACGCGCCCGCAATCCATTGCTCATGACATCACATATTACATCACTCATGACATGGTTAGTGGCATCACTCATGACATCACTGATGACATCATCCTTGTGATAGAGTTGCGGTCGCGCGAGTTATAGTTATCTGAACTAACTATAAGGGTGGAATTTCATTGGTTTTTTACGAGTGAAATGTCCACCTAACTATAACATGTGTGAAACCTATGGTTTTTTAAGTGAATTTGCAAGGTTTTGTAAATGCTAATTCCAAACTATAACGTGCGTGAAACCTATGGTTTTTTAAGTGAATTTGTACGGTTTTTTAAATGCTAATTTTTTTTTTTTTTTTAAATCTTTTTTTTTATGGTTTTTCACCGTGCGCGCACACAGAGATTTAAAAAAAAAAAAAAAAACATGTTTTTCCACCCTTCGGGGTCCTTTAGGGACCCCCTGACAAAGGCTAGGGGGTCAGGAACTCTCTACCCTGCCCCCTTTTCACGTTCGCCACCTCTCTTTTTCACTCTCGCACCCACAACAAACAAAATGGCGGCAGACACTTCCTGATTTCGACCGATTCGAACGTTGACTGACATGTAACAACCAATCGGAATTTCGCTCGCGCACGTAAGGGTGCGCGCTTATAGATATGTATGTGCTTTTAAATGCAATTTTCTTAGGAACTACTGAACAGATTGACTCCATATATGCAAAAGGCACTTCCCTGACCTGAGGACTACCTCTCTGCCAAATTTCAAGTAATTCTGTTCAGCCGTTCGGGCTGTACCTTCGACTAAAGTCCTATGGGAAAATGCATGGGGAAAACGCGTTTTGGGACCCTCCTTTTTTCTCGGCCCCCGCTTGACGAATCCCCCCGAGACTTTCAGGGTAGGAGCTGAGCGGAGCGCCCCATTAGTTTTGAAAACTTCGCGAGGATTCGTCAACCGGCGTCAAAGTTATTCAAAATAGAATTTTGAGATTTCCTATGGATTCACGGTCCTAACTATAACTATCTACTGGCGACCGCCAGTAGATAATATATATATATATATATATATATATATATAACTCATGCCCCCGCAATGCACGGCTGATGACGTCGCATATTCACATATTACATCACTCATGACATGGTCAGTGACATCATTTATGACATCACTGATAACATCTCCAATGACATCACTGATGGCATCATCCACTTAATCTCTGATGCACCTACTCACACCCTAATATAACCTTTTATACACCCACTCTAAAATACAGACTACCATTCTCGAAACCATGGACACACCAATACCAGTTAGTACATACCCACTCACTGATTCATAGGTCTACACACACATCTACTCACTCACCCATACAGTCACTCATACATGCAGTCACTCATAAATACAGCCATATTATATGCACTCATACACCCATACAGACACTCACACATCGCCACTCACCCATAGAGTTACTCACACACCTAGTCAGTCACCCAAAGAGTCAATCACAATGCCATTTACTCACCTATACAGTTATACACAAACCACCTCACTTATTTACAGATACTAACGCATAATTACTCTCTTATACAATCACTGACACAAGCACACACTCATCCATACATCCTCACAATCACTCACTTTCACATACAGTCACTAATATACTCCAACACTCATATATACTGCCAGTCACATATGCAGTTACTCACACATATACCACTGAAACATCCATTCACTCACCGACATAGCCATATGCACACTCATTCACCCATTCAGCCCCTTGCAGATGCACTCATGAACCCATACAGCCAGTGAATCACCCACTTACACATCCATGCAGGTAGTCACACAACACACATATACTCAGGCACCCATACAGGTACTCAGACAATCAATCAATAACCCATATAGACACTCATGTACCTATTCACCAACCCATGCAGCCACCTACACACCAACTGACAGACTGATACAGACATTCACACAGATTAGTCACTCACCGATACATTCACACAGACATGTATAATCACTCGCTTATACAGTCAGTCACACACTGACTGAATCATCATATATATATCACATTCTTAAACTTTTTAGAAACACTCATAGTCACTGGATGATGTCATCAGTGATATAATCAGTGATGTCATTTGAGATGTCATCAGTGATGTCACTGACCATGGCATGAGTGATGTAATATGTGACGTCATCAGCAGTGCATTGCGGGGGCGTGAGTTATAGTTAGCTCTGCTAACTATAACAGCTGAATTTCTCTGGTTTTGTACGAGTGATTTGTCAGACTAACTATAACATCCCTGAAACCTGTGTTTTTTTTCTGTGAATATCTAAGGTTTTTTAAATGCTAATTTCTAACTATAACGTCCCTCAAACTTGTGTGTTTTTCAGTGAATTTTATATATATGTATTTAATCTCCTTTCACTCTTTCAAGGAAGGAATCAGCACTCATTGGAAGTATTTAATCTGCAAAGGACGTGATCCACGCGTTTCAGCTTGTCCGAACCTTGATAACGATACAAGACGTCATTGTAGCTTCCTTATTTAAATGTTCTAATGCCTCCAGTTGCCAACATTAACAAAGGACTACATATTACTTTAATCCAAAAAGCTGGCAGCCATATTGGCCTGGTCACGATGTGAAAATTCAGCAATTGATACAATAAAGAAAAGAAAACAAGTGATAATATGCACACAATGTCCTTTCAGCATATCTTGCCCCGTGACCGCCATACCTGTATGTTGGTCAACATGACTTATTCATAATAAACATACTGAGGATTGCAAACATCAACATAAACAATGGACTACACATTACTTTAAAGTGAAAGGCTATCAGCCATATTGATCTGGGCACATTGCGTATTATAATGGTTCTTACACGAAAGAAAAGAAAAAAGGGGTGTTAATATGCACACACTATCCCTAAATAAAGTTCTAGCTATTATAGTTCCATTCGATTCACAGCTCATTTGAGATGTCATGAGTGATGTCATGAGTGACGTAACTGACCATGTCATGAATGATGTAATGTCTGAGGTCATTAGCAGTACATTGCGGGGGCGTAAGTTATAGTTAGCTCAGGTAACTATAACTGCTGAATTTCACTGGTTGTGTATGAGTGAAATCTGAGTCTAACTATACCGTCCCTGTAATCTTTGTTTTTTTCAACAAATTTCTGGTTTTCTTTAACGTTAAGTAAGATGCATATCACAATGGATGGTGGGGGTTAGAAGCAGGGCTTGGCCTGGCATTGTGCTGCCCCCACCCAAGCTTGCTGCTCCTGCCTCCCCTCCTCCATGCCCCTATCCCCTCCCTCCTGTCCTCCATGGTCCATTTTACTGCCACACCCTTCTGCCCTCCCTGGTCTGTTGTGCTGCAACTGCTCCTCCTGCCTGCCCCGCGTGGTCTGTTGTGAGGCCCCTTCCCCTGAACTTTCTTGTCTGTGCCCAGCGCCTACCCCTCCCTTTTATCCTCCATGGTCCTTTGTACATGCCCCTGCTCCCTCCTTCTTGCCCATCATGGCCATTGTGCTGCCACTAACCCTCCCGCTTGCCATGCATGGTCTTCTGTGCTGCCACGGCCCCTCCCTCCCTCCCTGTGTGGTCAGCTAGCTGTCCCTGACCCCCTCTCACCTTCACTCCATGGTCTGTGTGCATGCCATTATAGTCTCACTGTTGCTCTCCATGGTGTGTCTTGCTTCTAGTGCCCATCCTGCCTGACCTCCATGGTCAGCTTGCTGCTCCTGCCCTGCCCCCTTGCCCCCAGCCCTCTGTTTTCTATGTGCAGACCCTTATTCCCTCCCTCCTGGCTTGTCTGTTCCATTGTAATGCCCCCTGATATCTCCCTCCTGCCCTTTATGGTCTGTTATGCTGCAGCTTTCTTTCCTGTCTGTCCATTAAGGTAAGCTAGCTGCCATTGCCTCCTTTCCCTCTGTTCTCTGTTGTCCATGCGCATGGTCCTGTCCCCTCCTTATTGCTTTCTATGGATTGTTGTGCTGCACTCCCGTCCTGCATTCCCTGTGTGGTGTATTGTGCTGCAGCAAACCCTGATGCCTGCCCTGTAAGGTCAGTATGGTGCACCCCTCCATGTCCCTCCTGTCCTCTGTTATCCGAGTCCATGTCCCTACCCCGATTCCTCCTGCCTTCCATGATCCAATGTACCATACTTGCTAAAATTTTGAACTTGGAGATTTTGAAAAAAACTAGGGTATTGATTTTCCCCATTGACTTACATTGAAAAAGAAGAGATTGTAGACATTAGACAGATCAAATAAAGCACATTTGGGCTTAAAAACATTGGGCGTTTCCTGGCTGAATCGGGTCTGTTGACATGTATGGTTGTACTACCACTGCCTCTTCCTTCTGCCCACAATGGTCTATTATATTGCCACAGCCTCTCTTGCCTGTCCTGTATTGTTGGTTTGTCGCCACTGCCCCCTTTCCACTGCCTTCCATATTTGTTGTGCTGCCACTGCCCTTCCTGCCTGCCCAGTGTTGTCAAATTGTTGCCTCTGCACCCTCCTACCTGCCTTCAATGTTCTGAGTTTTGGCCACTGACCTCTGCCTCTCAACAGTATCCGAATGAACAACTAGATTCCTAACATTCTATATTTATTACATAAGTGTGGCACGCCTCACGTCATCTTGATGTTATCAAAACTGTAATACCTAGAGAATTTCCTTTAGAAATTACATAGATGAGAGGGTCTTATTTGCATCGAAATTATTGTTAGTGCTCTAAAAAACTAAAATGAGGACATATTTTCTGAGTTTTCAAATAGCGACAAAGCACTTTTAAATTATTTGTTATCTTTATGTTTTTTTATCCAGTTGACCACTTGATTAAATGTTGCACTTAGGGGAGAGGATGTGGTGTTCCTTCCAGAGCTGCAGACTTTGCAACCGGGGAACCAGGTTGGAGTTTCTGCTTAAGCTCGACATTCTGTGATTCTGGTCAAATCACTTAATCTCCCCATGTCTACAACCAAAATGAATTTGTTCTTGTTCTTGTGTGATGTAACCAATGCTCATGTAAGCACTCCAATACCTGACCAGTCTGCACTATATAAAACTGCAAAAATACAAAAAATAAAAAGTGTTTTGCACACTTCTGCACACTTCTGTCAATGGGCTACACGTGGGTTACATTTGGGTGATTTAGTCTCTGGTGGCCATCTTGGGAGATTTATTTGTTATGAAGTTTCCTAATTTCCTCATTTACTGCAGTCTCCTCAGTAGGAAATGCTTTCAGTTTTTTAGTTTGATTCCATCAAGAAGGCATTCAGATATTTCACACATTTGCCATAAATTCTGAATGTTAGCACTCTAGTTGCTCATTACTGTAGTAAAGCTACTGCTCACCAGGGAAGTCTGCTGCTGGTATTGAAAGTGCATGTTTCAGTCTGCATGTCAGAATTTTTTAATGAAATAGAAGAGGATTTGAGAAGTCAAAATGTGCCCTAATTTTTCTTTCTTCAGCACTAATCATAATTTCTATGGCAAAATGAACCCCCTCATTGTGTTAATTTTTAAATTAAATGTTTTAAGTGTTACCAGTTTATTCCAATCAAGATGTCTTCAGGTGTACCATACGTTTGTCATAAGTAAGACTGTTAGCGCTCTAGTTGTCCTTTAGAACACCCTGGGACATTCTGTCATGAGGCTTTACGTGGGCTACATCTGGATGATATTTGTGCTACATTTGGGCTCTTTTGTCTCTGGTGGCCATCTTGGGAGACTTATTTGTTATGGTTATGAAGTTTCCTAATTTCCTCATTTACTGCAGTCACCTCAGTAGGAAATACTTTCAGTGTTTTACTTTGATTCCATCAAGAAGGCATTCAGATGTGTCACACATTTGCCATACATTTAGAATGTTAGCACTCTAGTTGCTCATTAGATCACTGCAGTAAAACTACTGCTCACCAGGTAAAGTCTGCTGCTGGTATTCAAAGTGCATGTTTCTGTCTGCATGTCATAATTTTTTAAGAAAATAGAAGAGGATTTGAGAAGCCACTCAAAATGTGACCTAATTTTTCTTTCTGCAGCTCTAATCATAATTTCTACGGCAAAATAAACCCCCTCGTTTTGTTCCTTTTTAAATTAAATGCTTTAAGAGTTACCACTTTATTCCATTCAAGATGGCTTCAGGTGTGCAATACTTTTGTCATAAGTAAGACTGTTTGCGCAATAGTTGTTCTTTAGAACACTCTGGGAAGCTGCAGTAGAACACAAAGGAATGAACTGACAGTCTCTGCCCTTGTTGGATGTACATGTTTTACTGAGAATGTCAGACTTCATTCTCACGTGACTGAGAAAGATAATGGGAATTTACAGAAAATATGCTCTCTTTTTTGCTTCTAGATCACTTTCCAAACCTCTGTGGGAAAATAGTTTTCTCTCAAACATGATTTATGATATCCCAGCAGAAGGCTTTTTCACAGGGAAAATCACCTTAGAACACACCACAATTCCTAAAATTAGTATGGTACCATCAACAAATTATTTATAACAGTGTTTCCCACTCTGTGGTCCGCGGACCCCCAGAAGTCCGTGACACATTCCCAGGGGGTCCTCAGGCAGCAATTTTAAAAGCACAACAAAGTTCCTTGTAGAATTAGCAGTTTTCCAGCAACAATAAAAGTGTCAAGATAAAGTCAGTGATTAATGTACCTGCTGGAGAGAGATGAGAGTTTTGTCCAGTGGCAGCTTTGACTTATCTAATGTAGCACAGAGGGTTAATATGCCTACTGCAAAGAACGTGTACCATGAATTTAAAAAAAGTGTTTTATGTTCATAGGTTAGTGGGTTACTGCTTTTGTCACAGAGATTATTTTGTTACTGTGCAGTTCATAAGTGACAATCGTAATCTAGCACAGTGACCTATTAACTGTCACCAAAGAGCTGCTTGCAAACTGCACGATACAAGTTAGAAACATGTTTTTTCTAAGTCTTTCATTATCCAGATGCTGCTAAAAAGGTTTATTTGGGTGGAAATACATTTTTATTGTTAACGTCAATGCTAACCACTGTGTTATGTTCTGAATCCCGAGTTTGTGCTTCTCCAGACCAAGCACTCTTTAAAAATGCCTACCATTATGAATGACATGTGAATCCTACACCTTGTAGTCGCATTTGCCTTATGTAACATTTTCTATATACTGATTTACACGTATGAATCATTGTCTCTATGGGGCAGATTTACAAGGAAAGTGACTCAGTGTGTGCCGCAAGCCATTTGGCTGCACCGCACTGAGTCACTTTCAAAGCACAGGGATGTGACATATTTACAACAATATGTCGCATCTCTGCGCTTCTCCCTGCGCTGGGGCATAAATTGCTGCCATGTGCCTGCACAGGCACCCTTGCACCATGGTGCAAGGATGCCTGCGACGTGGGGTGATTGTTTATATGCAGAAAGGGTTCCCTTCATGCACAAAAACTATCAGAAATGGCGTTTATCAACTTCTAAGTGTGCTGCATTAGCACACATAAAACTTGCAAAACGTCATTGTTTTACTGATTGTTTATGTGCAGGAAGGGACACCTTCCTGTACATAAACAATCACCAGAGGTGATTTCCTCTTTCTATGCGTGCTGCAGAATGCAACACGCATAGAAAGAGGAACAAAACAAGGAGAAATAAATACATTTCTCCTTGTTGCGCCTCCCTATGCCTCAACTGGGGAGGCGTAGCATTCAGACACATTTCCAGATTTACGATTTCTAGTAAATCTGGAAATGTGTCTGGTTTCATGGGTGTTGCGTGGGCACACTCACAGCAACACCCATGGAACGCCCCTTTCATGCAAAGTGCTGTGTGCAAATGGGCCATATTTACAAGACCAGGAAAAGTCACGCAGGGTGGCTTTCCCTGTCCTTGGAAATATGGGGCTCTAAAATACACCACCGGTGCATCACTTTTTGTGACACACCCGTGGCACAAGGGGCTTGTAAATCTGCCCCTGTATGTGTGTGATGTAAAGTGCTCGGACATCCTACAATGGTATGATAGATGCTATAAAACAAATTAAATACATGTGACAGAGGGGCTATGGAGAGATGAGAGGCACTGTTGGAAGGTGATAACAAGGTAATCATTGAAGAACCCCAACAAAGATTGTCGTATCCTGGTGAATAGTAATGTCATCATTTACTTTTCTTTAAAAGCTGATACAATTCAATATATAATTTGTTGTAGAACGCACCATTGTTTACTAAATTTTCTTGGGGGGGGAGAGCCTCCCAAAGCCCCCTCTGTAGTGGTCAGGCTCACTCACTCACTGCACTTGGTGTGCACTGTATGGGGGCTGGTCTGAAAACTTTGCCAGGGCTTCTTTGGGTTTCTAGTCTGGCCCTGGCAGGAGCCTTGTACTGTGAAATAAAACAAACCATTTAAAAGTTAGTCACGGAGATGCAGCTCTAACCTTCCAGTTTTTTGCAAATTCTTTCAATATAAAATACCAAAATCCTTTGTAATTTGAGTATTTGTTTTGTGTGCACACGTGTGTTTGTTTTCGAATTACTGTTTTAATGTTTGAAATTTAAATCATACAAATTGCTTGGGGGTCCCTGGCTTCCAGTGGTGACTCAATGGGGGTCCTCAGGAGTCAAAAGTTTGGGAACCACTGATTTATAATGTAACTAAAGTTTTATCACCCTTTATACGTTCTCCTTTTGGTGACCCTCAAAACCTTCCATTCACTGCAATCCTTTTTATTGAGGTGCTATCATCTAAATTTGTCTCCAGATGGCTGCCAACACTTCTTGGATGAAGTGCTGACAGCCAATCAGATCTCACGATGAGATGTGTGGTTAGGCGCCACCCAGATATATAAATTCCTTTTTCCTTTAATATTTAAAAAACTACTGAACGGATTTACACCATTTAACAAAACGGCTCTTTCTGAACCAAGAGATACCTTTCTGCCAAATTTGGTGTAATTCCGTTCAGCAGTTCGGGCTGTAGCTTTGTCTAAAGTTTCCTATGGAAATTTACATGGGAAAATGCGTTTTGGGACCCCCCTTTTTACTCGGCCCCTGCTTGACGAATCACCCCGAAACTTTCAAGACGGGAGCTGACCAGAGCGCCCCACTAGTTTTGAAAATTTCACGAAGATTCGTCAAACGACGCCAAAGTTCTTGGGAAAATAAAAAATGCTTTTTGAATAGAAATGAGGTCCTAACTATAACTACCTACTGGCGACCGCCAGTAGGTAATATACAGGCCTGGCGTAGTTCTTGGAGTTACATAAAACCTCCGCAAAGTTCTGCAAGTGGCGAAGTGCAGTGCGAACTGCAGTTTGTGCTGGTATTCCTGCTGCTCGGGTAGAAATTCTACCCGAGCGGCAGCTCGCTCTAGCGAACTTACCGTTCGCGATCGCAAACTTACCATTTGCGAGCAGGGAAAAAACTCCACTGCACTACTCGAAGCGGAGTTTTCAGCAATTTATGACGATCACTAGGAGGAGTCAAAGGATTTTGAATATATTACCATGTGAATCTAATTCTTTAGAACAATTGTGTGAGGTGATGGATATAGACACATACATAAGAAGTGTGTATGACATCAAAGAGATTTTTTTATCCTGTAAAGATGTGCTACTACAAACAATCATTTCTCTCAAATGAGAATAGGTTGTGTGGTTGTGAATTAGAATAACTGGACGAATGGTGATAAGGTCTTGAATGAATTAGGAGGTGGCGTAAGGTTAAATGAAAATCCTGGGACATCAGTGAGATGCCCAATGAACTATAGGGTAGAGTGAAGTAGTGCTCATGTGCAGATGAGCAGAGATTCAATGGTCTAATTATAATTATTTTATGACTTTTGTATAGGTATTATATATTTTGAAACTGTAGATGAGAACTATTTCATCCTGATGAAGGTGGCTCTAAACATTGGAAACACACCGAAACGCATTGATGCAATACTTTAAACTGAATCTAAAAGACACTGTTGATATTATTGAATTACGGATACCCCGTACCTTAGATTATGACTGAATAGATTAGTGATTATAAGACAAAAGTGTTTGTCTATTGTATTCTGCTGGTTTGGTCTGTATATGTGTATATTTCTTACCTAAAGAGAAATGTGATTGCCCACTGTATTTTTCTTATCACTGTTCAATGTCTATGCAGTCAGAGGATTAACAGTTTTTTTTAACTATATGTGAAGGAAATTCTTAACAGTCACAGTCTGTTTTTTAATGTATTTTTAAATAAGTTTTATATTTGGTGTATACATAGTTTTTATCCAGCATAGATACTGTGGTGTTTATAAATAAAGAAAATTAATTGTGCAGTCACAGGGTCCTACCTTGATGTCTCTAGGGAAACATATGGTATGATGAGTGTATAAGCAAAGTATGAATTGGTTTTCAGATCGAGTGAGGCATACCCAAAGGGAGTTTTTCATATGACTGGATAGTCTAATTGTGGTACCCGGTCCCTTTGGATAGTGGGGCCCCTCTCTGTTTTTACAGATAAAATCACAAATGGTCCTCAAATTTCTGTGAGGGAAAGGTGTAGAATATGGCGGGGATCTACAAATTTACTATTTTCAGCATTTCCACACTTTTTTTTATAAAAACTGTACCCCAAACTAAAATCATGTGTTTCCCTCACAGAAATGTGAAGAAAATGTCATTTGAGCCAACGTTTGAGGTTTGAAGTACTAGTCACTTCAGAAACAAATGCTTCTTGCAGCTTACTGAGGCAGTGTAGCCACAAAGGAGATGAGCCAACTGACCCTTGGAGTCCACTTCTTTGTCCTGGGTACAAGAGGCAGCAGGTCCAGATCTTCAGAGCTCCTCTTAGGTCACAGACAGCTGGTCGATGCCTCTTCTAAAGGTCCAGAAAGGGTTTTGAGGAGATTTCCTTGGGGTGCCACAATTATGGTTTGCACTAGTGAGAAGGTGGGGGTGACTCCTAAACACTCCCTAACCAGTGGGAAATAATCTGCCTGTGGTAACCCTCTAAACTTTTGCAGCACATCTTGTTTACATTTCTGCAAACTATGCCACATTGCACCACTCTAGAGGAAATCCAAGATGGTACAAGCTTTCTGCCCTTGGAGGAAGTTATTGTGCTAGGGAAACAAGCAATACCCCCCTTCTTAGCTACCAAACCCCGGTTGTAGGACCAGCACCCCCTCACACTAGGTTAGTGCCCAACTGGCTTCGTGGGCCTAAAGAACAAAGGTTGCCCCTTTCCTTAGGTCTCACCTTACACTAAACTATGAATGGGCATGATTCATCTTTGTCCTTTTCAAATTATTTAAGTTACTGGAACCTCCACAGCTGCCTTTACTGAGCTGATATGTATCACATGCTCCATCTCAAGTCAATCTTGTCAATACGCCTGAGCCATTGTTCTACTCTGGGGGCATTTTCCTGACCTCACTAAAGTCAAGCACTGGCTTGGCAGCTGCTGGCATGCAAATGCGAATTAACCTCAAGGAGCTTCAGGCAGGAAAAAGTTAACGTTCTAAAAACAACTTTTCCTAACTATGGGGCTCATTACGATGGTGGGTGGGCCTGAGTCCGCCCGACATCATTGCGTTGTTTGGGACCACCGTCATGTGGCGGTCCCATCACTGCAATTACGATGCGCCCGCCAGTATGGGGTGCGCATCCAGAGTATTTAACATTGCGGACGGTGCTGCTGGCTGCATCACCGTATGCAATATCAAAATGTCATGCTGTGCATTTCCCTGCACTACGTGGCAGGCACCACAAGATGCCTGCCACGCAGTGCAGGGAATTCCTCCAGCGCAGCAACACCTCCCCCCTTGACAAGGGGGGCCCGCAACAGGCCCCCAAACCCAATCCCCGCCAGCTTTTCCATGGCAGTCTTCCCACCATGGAAAGGCTGGCTGAGGCCAGCATTGTGATCTAGCGGCACAGCCACCATTTCCCAGGTCCTGTCCGCTCCGCCAGGCAATCGCAATGATTGCCTGTGGTTGAAGCGTGGCGGGCGGTATTTGCGCCCGCCACGCTTGCGGAACGATTCCTCCCGCATGGCTAGTGGTGGCAGGCTGTTGCGGGGATTCTGCTTATGCATAGAACTATGCGCAGGAAACCAGGACCTCAGTGAATTGTGGTGTACCAAAAAAATCACCTCAGTACCTAGAACCCCTATCCGACTAGCATCAGTGTCTCATTCGTTCTCCGTATCATATCGAAGCTACCAATGATTAGACAACCCAGAACAAGCGTCTTAGAATACTCTCAGGAATGGTGGGAATCAGAAACACCTTTTCATTATTATTATCATATCAGTCCACAACGCGAGTAATCAGAGACACGGAAAAGTTTAAAATGTTTAAAATGCTCTAAGGTGCAGTACTTTGGCTAACATAAGCAAACACATGATTAGAAATAAAACCATCAGCATTGTTACAATACCATAAAAAACAAAGGGAGAAATCATATTACAATGATGGTGGAAACAGGTCCTATAATAACTTGCGTACCACCCTCCCCTGGCTAATAAGCTAGTTTTATATAATAATAGAAGGTCTCTAGGTTTGAATGGGGAACCTCATACCCCAAAGATCAGCTTAGGTGAATCACATCACAGGATCAGCACTGCTCTCTGTGTCTGGAAAGGTTTTCTCCAAGAGTGTCAGAATCATGCATGCAAATGCAATATTAAAGGCACCGAGTTTCAGATATTTGCAGCTGTGTGCTTGTTGTGTCTAGAGCGTGGGCCGATCAACCTGAATTCAACAGCATACATTGTTATTTGACCTTGACGGTTTCTGCACACAGTGTTCAGACTAAGGTCACGGTGCACGTCTAAAGATGTGAAAAACAGACCATTCCCATGTGAAGAAAAAGCAACCAAGCAGTTTTACTTGTAATAACAACTACCTTTAGTGTTGTGTGCAAAAGCAGCAAAGTGGCAAGATGGTGTTAACATATAAAACGCTTATGCTAACATAGCAATGTATGCAGACAAACCCCTGTCTCGACTACAGGGCCTTCCGCCATCATAATCGGCCCCTATGTATTAAAAACCTAACTTCAGGAGTGTGGGGCTGCTGGATTGAATACTTTTGTTTGGGGAATGTGGCTGAAGGAGTAATCACTTGAATGATTAAAGGCCACCTACATATGATGATGGAAATCGAAGATGAGAAGATGATAATCAGCCCAGGGTACCTGACCAGACTAATAATATAAATATTGTCCAAAATTAACTTTTTGCAATAAGATGTCCGCAAACTTTGTTTACTGAAATGCTCTGATGATTATTTGAAATTCAGTTGTTTATTGTCTGTGTATTTCTCAACAGATTTTGTGAAGTACTTAAAGGAAAAGTTAATAAAAATTGTTATTAAAAAAATCTAACTTCATCAATTAATTGGATTTTAAATAATTATGAAAAATAGTTTTTGAATGAATATTTTAGCCATTCCTGTTAAAAGTTTGCAGATTAAAGCTCCAGCCCTGCCAATGAAAATAGCTTTTGATACTAGCCACTGGAGGAAAATGCAACTTTTAAATTTGCACTTGTACATCTTGTTGCGTAAACTAAGACTCTGACTCAGCTCTACAAGGTTTTTTTCCTCCCACAGATGACACAAGTAAACTTAGTTCAATGCACCAACAAATTAATGTGAAAGATAGATTATTGTAGATCAGCAGACACCCACATAATACATAGTTTTTAGTTTTTTAAACAAAATCTTTATTTTTCATTTTCTACAAACTTGCAGCAGTAGTACAGTCACATTCAGCAGATTCGGTGGAGGTCAGTAGAGCATACACTGGTAAGGCAGAAAGTATAAATCAGGGCAATTTAGTTCACACCACTGTACCCAGTTTACTTCCCCATCACTTACTATTAATTTTCCCCTGTGGACATGCTCTCACTAGCATCAGGGTCGTGTGGGTCACTCTCATCCAAGAAGGGGTTCCAAAATGCATCACACAATTCCCTCCATTCCCTGAGATCGTCTTCCAGCTTCTCATCCGTCCATCTTAATTTCATATGGATTTCTGCAGCAAATGTTCACTCCCTCACATCTCAATGCCAAGCTTCCACCATGGGGGCGCGTTGACCCATCCATGTTATAGCGACTCTGCATTTTGCTAACACCTAGGTGCCGATTCCGATCCGTTAAAAATAATTTGCGTACAACCCGTATCCGTATTTTTTTACGTACGAGTCGTACAATTACCGTACAAACGGCCAAGTGTGATTCGTACGTTAAAAAATAACTACGTTTAGCGTCGGGAAAAGTGTACGAGAGGGCGTCAGAAAGTTTTTATGTCCGAATATCGTCGGGAAAAGTGTACGAGAGTGAGCCGGACATTTTTACGTGCAAATCGTAAAACACAAGTCCGAGCACGCAAGTACGATCCCGACCGTCCGTCCGAATACACAATTGCACGTAAAATGGCCCGTACGGAGCCAACGCAGTAGCACACATGTACACGGGTAAACTTATGCCCGTGTACGAGCCGTACAGCCCCCCCATCCCCCAATATGTCAGCACCATACACCACCCTGTCCGCACTGTACCCCAGCCCCGCAACTGTACGTGCCGTACCCCCCATGTACGTGCCGTACCCCCATGTACGCGCCTTACCCCCCCTGTCCACACTGTACCCCAGCCCGCACCTGTATGCGCCGTACCCCCCCATGTACGTGCCGTACCCCCCCATGTACGCGCCTTACCCTCCCTGTCCGCACTGTACCCCAGCCCCGCACCTGTACGTGCCATACCCCCCATGTACGTACCTTACCCCCGCATGTACGCGCAGTACCTCTGCATGTACGCGCCGTACCCGAGGCCCGCACCTGTACGCGCCGTACCCCCCCCTATGTACGCGCCTTACCCCTGCATGTACGCGCCGTACCCCAGGCCCGCACCTGTACGCGCCGTACCCCCCTATGTACACGCCTTACCCCCGCATGTACGCGCCGTACCTCCGCATGTATGCGCCGTACCCCAGACCCGCACGTGTACGCACCGTACCCCCACCGCATGTACGCGCCGCACTCCTACACCGTACCCCAGCACCCTCACCCAGCATCGCGTATGTACGGACCGTACCTACGTGAAAAAGACTCTTACAGAACCAGGACACTGTAAAACAGCACAAGGAGGGTCAATTCGACTCGCACAACACCACAAAACACATCTACATGACAAAAAAACATCCCAATGACTGACCTGGCACATCCAAACAGGCAAACAGAGGCCCCAAATCACAACCACCTCTTATAACACACCCACCAAAATTCAAACACAGCCACACCCTAAAATGGACCAATAAATAGGGCCCACACACACAACCCATGAGCCTTTGCAACAGACCCACTGCTGCCAGACCCCACAGAGAAACAACTCTACATTTCTGATACCTTCACTACACCTTCACTCACACACCTTCACACAACCACCTTCACAAACATCCCCCTCTTCACATTCACACACACACACCCACAACCATCCACACACACACCCACACCCCACACCATGCCCACAGACAAGAATCCAAAGTTCACAACGGCGGAGCTGGACCTCCTTGTCAACGAAGTCATCAGAGTCGAGCCACAGCTGTTTGGAACATTGGTCAGACAGACCAGCATAGCTGAAAAATCTCCCATGTGGCAGAGGATTGTCGATAAGGTGAATGCTGTAGCGCCCATCCGAAGGACCAGGCATGAATGCCAAGCCAGGTGGTACGATCTGCGCAGGGCGGTCAAGTGGAAAATGAACGAAGAATATGCTCAGAGTAACATCACTGGAGGTGGGCCGCCTCGCAGACCCGTACACTACCATCCCTGGGAGGAGAAGGTGATGACCCTGCTACCGCCGGTGGGAGTACACGGAGTCGAAGGAGTCGCAGAGCCTGGTGAGTACACAAACAACTTACGTAACATGGGGACAATGGGGTCCACACCACATATACACCAAATGCACGCAAATTCCCCCAAGCACTCACCGCACACAACCACACTCAAAAACCACGCTCATGCCACTAACGTCTCCATGCACCCTTCACAAATCAAGGCAAGGCCATGTCCAAGGCTACAACAACCACAAACACAAGACTGGATGTCCGGGAGGCTGGGAGGGTGGGCCCCACACAACACATTGTGAAAATGAGACGCAGACACCAATGCCCTCAGCCCATATGCCATAGGTACATACCCATGCACAATGCACAGGGACTGGCAAAGTACTGACAAGGTAGCAGACACTTGGCCCTAGTGTATGCAGCACAAGGCCCTCCTGGGACCACTGTACACTCAAACACCAACTCCACAAGCACAGGTATCTAGCACAGGAACTCACACTCACTGTCATGCCAGCATGCACCATGAGGGGACAGACACATCACCTGGGAGACCCAATGACAACTCACACTACACACAACAGCAGGCCCGGTCACACCCCCCCCCCCCTAACACAAGCACACACCCCCGGGGCAGGCAACGGATTTACACACTCCCACAATGGACATGTGACAAAACAAGACCAATCCATAGCCAAATAGGCATCATAGCCAACAATCTACAGGTCAAACACTCAGGAGAACATCCCAATCTGTCCCCCGCAAGATACCCATCCCCAAGTGGACATTGAGAGGAATGCTAGGCACATCCAACTACCTGGAGGAACTGTGTCAACTTGAATATGTATGAAACATAGATGTCGCATGAAACACCATTAACATTGTCTCTCTCTCACACACAGGGCAACGTCGTCGATCTCCCCTCAACACTAGGGGGGAAGAATCACAGTCCCAGGCTCCGCGTGAAGATGATCCCGGCAGTGACGACTCTCACCACTCCGTGGAGGACCCCGACCAACCTGGACCCTCTGGTGCCCAAGCCCCTGCAGCACCTGCATCAGGTACATCTGTGCCAACCACCACCCCCATTCCTGCCACATCCCAGGACACACCCAGGAGCCTGAACAACAGAGCCAGTCTGACCAGGAGGTACAAGGTTCTCCGGGCACCCAGGAGGAGGCAGGCAACCCTGCAAATGCCATCCCTCAGGGGTCCCATAGACCCGATGTGCCCACAAGGGCAGGCCAGGCTCAAGTGGGCAGGGGTGGTGGGAGTGGAGGCAGGCGGAGGCGCAAACCTGACCAGCCAGCTCAGGACACCGGTATGTCACAAATACGCAACATCCTGGACACATACCGGCGTGACACCAGAGGCATCAACCAGGTCGTGTCGAGACTCTCAGAGATGCAGGGAACCCTCGATGAGATAAAGAACCTGCAGGTCGAGCATCATGCCAGTCATCAACAACACCAAGGACAGATGGAGGCAAGACTGGCTGAGCTCCTGGCGGTGCACAGGGACATGAGCCAATCACCCCGTCAGATCGCCCAAAGCATGGGCAACCCTCCCTGTGCCACCAGGTGTAGACCAGCACCAGACACAGGGAGGGAGGAGGAGGAGGAGGAGGATTCGTCTGACGGAGCGTCCCAAAACATCTTCAAGGCCTGCATCTGAGGGTCCCCGGAGGAAGATGGGTCGTCCACGGAAAAGACCGTGAGAGTCAGCGGACCATCCACTTCTCCCAGGTCACCTGGCCTGGCACCTGGCCCTCTGGCGCAACAGCAGCACCTCATCTCTGCCACATGGACTTGCTGGTCACAGTCTGACCAATGATGACCAACACTGTGCCCTGGACTCCAATGACTTCCAATGCCAAGGATACCATCTCCCCCTGTGAACTTTGGATTCTATTCCCCCGGTAGAGCACCTAATTTCATCTACCAAAACACGTACCCCACCGCAAATAAATATATTACTTTGGTCATGAGACGTTCCTGTCATTTTGCATTATTTAACAACATATGTGTGTGGAAATGTCAAACTATGCCTGAGTGTTGAACTAACTCCAGCCATCCATACCCTGGGATCAGAGTCTGGTACACGACACACATGGGTCACAAGGTATCATTCAATGTAGGCATGGAGCACAACACTCACCTGTGATGACCTCTGGCTGCTGAGGGGGGGCTTGCTAAACTGTGCGGACAGAACTATTTGGGAGATTATCATCAAGGCGTAGAGGTCATGGCTCATGTGGAGGTTCCCGGGGAGGGAGTCCCAGGTATGTGTGGCCAGGTGGGAGAACAATGTCCTGTATGCTGGAGTACGGTGGATGTGAAGAACTGTGGCCAGGGCAAGGTTGGATGCACGGAGGTGGCCCAACGTGATCTAGGATGACAGACGTACAAGGTTGGTTTGGGGTTGTAGTTGTTGGACTGCCTCCTGAGTGTGGGTGGGGAGTGTGGAGGTCATCCTGCAGCAGAGAGTGATCCATTGCAGCTATCTATGGTGGACGGTGAGGTGGCTGGGGCGCAGGGTGTTGAAGCTGAGGTGTGCAGATGCACCCTGGACGTGGACAAGTTTCCTGGGAGTTTGGATGTACTTGCTCCGTAGAGGGCAGGGCAGTATTTGACACGGATGTTGTCATGGACCTGGGGGATGGTCTGTCTTTTCTTGGAGTGGATCTATCTGTGGATCATGTGCATAATGCAGAGGGCGTTGCAGAATGAGGTACAGATGCTGTGGACTAGCATGGCAAATGTGAGCGAGCCAAACATGATGCACACCATCTTGTGTGTGTGGCCACTGGGTGCTTGTGCAGGGCTCTTGCGGGTGGGTCACAAGCACTTGACCCAGCTGGAAGGGGACAATCCTCAGATGATCACCTCAGTCCTGTACAAGTCCAGTCTCAGGTGGCTCGTGTTCAGCCATTCGTCAATGGATCTCATGCATACTTGAATGATGGAACTGCCAATGTCTGTGTCTTTGTTGAGGGTGAGGAGCACCTGGCTGTCAATGGCATACGAGCAGATGATGAGGTGCTGTGCACATGTGATGGTGGAGAGGGGGGTCCTGGACACTCTGTAGATTGACATGCTGAGAGATGATACCTGTGCCATGTCCCAGACGATGACACCATACTACATGCTGAAGCCTTGAGTCCCACTCCCATGCCCTTGCTGGGCTACAGAGCCAGTGGGGAGTATTAGGGACGTGACCTGGTTGGTGTGACAGGGCCTGGAAGGCGGGGCAGCGCAGTGTAGGCAGTTGGAGTTGCACACTCAGCATGCAAAGGTGTCATGTGTGTGCCCAGGGTATGTCTGACAGCAGGCGTTAGATGTGCGGATGGACATATCTCGGAGTGTGGCTACTACATCAGACTGTAGTGTGATGTGGGTTATGCAAGGACAGGATGGTGGTGCAATGTGCACCTTGCATGTGCTGATGGTCCAGCCTTTGGCACCGTGTGGCAGCAACAGTGGCATAGACAAGCTGAGGACAGCCAAATGAATGGGTGGAGGGAGGAAGTGAGGAGCATCTTGGAGGCGTGTGTGTTGCCAAATCTGGATACTCTGTGGGCCCTTGCTACAGGGGCCGCAGCAGCAGGCGGCATCTCCTTGCAAAATGCCAGAATTTGCACACAAAGACTAGGATGTCAGAAGGACAACTGCAACAGGCGCGTGTGTAAAGTAAGGAGTGTCCAGTGTCACATGGCACACCCAGAGACAATGCATGCACAATCACCAAAGAAGCATGACACCGGATCAGGAAACTGAGGGCCGACCTGCGCACAGGAGACACACCATCAGCAGGTGTTGATGGCCCATTGTGTGGACCAACATGCTAAAAAACATACACGACCATGTACTTCATGCCCAATAGGGAGCCTAATCCATGAGCAACTGCATGCATGTTGCTAAACTACACATGGACTCCTATGCATAATCTTCCACAACTATGCCAGATATGGCGCATGCAAAGTGGCAAGAGACCTGCATTGACAGAGATGAGGCACCTTGGAGTGTGACGAACACCTTTATTACTCAGCCTCACACTAAGGGAAATGCATCAATTGGAACAGACTCACAGGTCATTTGGCTGACCATGTGTAACCTCCACTGGACACCCGGTTCAACACACAGATGTGGTAAATCCTACCGAGCTGGCACACAAGTGAAGGGGCTGAGCCTAACACCCCTTGCTGCACACGGAGAGTCTGCAATTTCCCATTGAGCCTCATATGGGGATGTCCCACACTATGCCCACCATTAGCATCCCGTATGTTCCTGAGGGACGTTATACACACATTGATGCCTTAATCAGAATCCACAAACCATTACAGATGACTGTCAGGAAGGGTGACTATCAATTCATGAGAGCCATGCAACACGTCATGTGCCCCATGGTGAGTCGACATGTATGCATGGTAACACAACATGCACAGGGGCAGTCCCCACATATCACAAACACGTACCACCCACAAAATACCTTGCTGCACTCCTTACCCAAAATGACTTTTCACCATGTCTGTGCATGTAACTCTGATCCAGCACACGTTGCAATACTCATGAAGAATAGCAGGAGGGCAATGATGACATGAGCAGACGACAGCCACAAGAACCTGGGAGGACAGACACACAACAAGTCAGCGAAGAGCTAGTAATCAGCAGACATGTACATGTACTCTACAGGAATGATGTTGTCACCATCCTCTTAAAAAATTTAGTGTCCCAGCTAAAATGTGTGGAATGACATCATCACTTGAATGACACATCAGAACACACCTCCAAGTCACTTAGCACACAGTCAGCTGGACACACACATTGCAACACATGCCACACAAGGCTCAAAGCGTGCACACTCAGACACAGAGACTCACCATTATGAGAAGAAGTTACGGATAAGCTGACTCCGGATGTCCTCATCCTCATCCTCATCCTCACTTGCCCCGTGCCCAAGCCCTTCATCCTCCACGGGTGGATGATCCTGCTCATCCGGATCAAGGATGAGTGGCACGGCCTTCTCCACTGCCATGTTGTGCAGCATGCAGCACACAATGAAGATTTTGCAGACCTTCACCGGGGCATATGGGAGGGCGCCGCCGGTCTTGTGGAGGCACCGGAATCTGCTCTTCAGGTGTCCAAACGTCCTCTCAATCACGCGCCTCGTCTGCCCATGGGTGTCGTTGTACCGGTGTTCTGCAGCTGTTCTGGGGTTGCGGGGGCGTCATCAGCCATGGCATGTTGGGATAGCCAGAGTCCCCTACATGGAAACATCATGTGAAGAAGTGGGTCAGGAGATGCCGTAAGATACAAAGATAGCGCGAAACACAGGACTAACAGAGTATACCCACCAACAAGACATGCTCGTTCCGCGTGCAGCTGCAGCATCATTTCTGGCACCCTGCTACACCTCATGATGTAGGCATCGTGTGCCGACCCTGGAAAACGGGCACAGACATGGGAAATCAGCATGTTAGCAAGACACACCACAAGGGCATTGATAGAGTGATAATGTTTGCGGTTCCGAAAGGCTACCTCCTGTGCCTGTGGTGGTACCAAAGCCACATGTGTCCCATCAATGGCCCCAATTACGTGAGGCATCCCTCCCAGGGCATAGAACTCACCCTTGACACGTGTCAACTGCTCACGAGTGGGAAAATGGATGAAGTCATCCAGGTGCACCAACATGGCTTCTAAAACATCATGCAGGACACGGCTGAACATTGTCTGGGACATGCCACCAACATCAGCTATGGTCAATTGAAACGTGCCGGTGGCAAAAAAATGTAGGGCTGCCATCACCTTCATCTTGGGGGTCAGAGCTGTAGTATACCTGTGTTGTGGTTGGAGGTGTGGTTCAAGCCGGCGGGTCAAGTTCTCTATCAACTCTTGCGAGAAGCGGTATCTGCGTATGCAGTCATGTTCACGCATGGCATCCAGGTCTGGCATTCGTCTGGGGAGAGGCGGTGCCCTGCAGAGATTTGGAAGTAATAACGAAGAGTGAGTACATTACCACACCAATGTCACTGAGGTGAGCACATGTTCAACAGCTAATACACATTTGCTTAATACAGAGTCTGGTCTGTGCAATATATCCAGGACACGTAGGCCAGCCAGGTGATACTCCTACGAAGAGCCAGCCACAATAGTTGCATGGCAATGTTGACGTGACATGCCATTAAAATAGCTGTGGGCCAGTGTAAGTGACCAGCCAGACACATTACATGAGTGACAGACATCCACATATCAGCATTTGAAGGATGTTATCTCATACAGACAGCTGGCGGGAGTCTAGACGCACAGGTCACATGTCATCTGAAAAAGGACAGATAACACACATTTCCATGAAGGGGTACATGTCAAAAACTGATGACACAGACATTGAGACAACGCAGATATTGCCTCATGTCAGGAAGTCATCTTGGAACCATCATGACACATGTAACATGTGAGTCCACATGTGGCATGGTGTGCGTATATGTGTGTCATGCACATATGCACACAGACACATGTTGGATGCTGCAACAGCAGATGGAGTTGACGGAACACCAATGGCAAGCTCATGGGAACACATGACACACACATGACATAGTCACATCGTGGCACGCTGGTAGTCACATGTCAGGTGTAATTATCCGTGTACCTGGCATCAGGGGACAGTTGCGGGTGTTGGTGACTGTGCCTTACCAGTGATGCAGTGCTTCACACGTGTGTCCTACATGCACACATGTGCAAAGTGTGAAGGGGAAGTGTGCCACGTAGTGCCCCATCACACATGACATGTGTAAACAGCTCATCACACATCTATTGAGCCAAAACATGATGAGACATGTGCCACATCACTGCCTGACACACCTAGGCCCTGCACATGAAGGACTGCACTGACAATGACTTGATGTCCAGCCTTGTGCGAGTCTGACACCTCCATTCCTTTCGTGTGCGCCTCCTATCACCAGTGTAAGCTGTGAAACGCAGTACATACGCTCTGAGGGCGTGTGTATGGGCCATACTCACGCGTGAGTACGTGCCGTACACGCGTGAGTACGTGCCTATCACTATAGTTGTGTTACTGTAGGTCCGAGTGATACAGCACGTACTCACGTGTGTACGGCCCATACACGCGTGAGTACGTGCCTATCACTATAGTTGTGTTACCGTAGGCCCTAGTGATATGGCACGTACTCACGCGTGTACGGCCCGTACTCACGCGTGTACAGGCCGTACACGCGTGAGTACGTGCCTATCACTATAGAAGAGAAGTGTGGCTCACTGGTTAGAGTAGGCAGACCTGGAAGCAGAGGTCAGCCCGGGACCAGGGTTCAATTCCCGGCTCGGCTGGGTCTTGAGTCCATAAATTGTCCATGGACTCGATAATTCTCGCTCCAGTGCATACTCGATTCATGGGTTCACACTCTGCGACTCTGGGCAATAGCTTGCTTAATCTCCACAATGGCCCCTCGCGGCGGGATGCCTGGCTTTCACCTTGTGGATGCCCTGCTGGGTTATCTCACAGGGGAATACCAGGACGGGTTCCCTAAGCAAGCGCTTAGAGACCGGTTGGTGATTTGCGCTATATAAATATCTGCACATTTACATTTACTATAGTTGGGGTACCGTAGGCCCTAGTGATACGGGCCATACTCACGTGTGTATGGCCCATACACGCGTGAGTACGTGCCTATCACTATAGTTGGGGTACCGTAGGCCCTAGTGATACGGCACGTACTCACGCATGTACGGCATGTACACGCGTGAGTACGGCCCGTATCACTATAGTTGGGGAACCGTAGGCCCTAGTGATACGGCACGTACTCACGCGTGTACGGCCTGTACATGCGTGAGTACGTGCCTATCACTATAGTTGGGGTACCATAGGCCCTAGTGATACGGCACGAACTCACGCGTGTACGGCCCGTACACGCGTGATTACGTGCCTATCACTATAGTTGGGGTACTGTAGGCCCTAGTGATACGGCACGTACTCACGCGTGTACGTGCCGTACACGTGTGAGTACGTGCCTATCACTATAGTTGTGTTACTGTAGGTCCGAGTGATACGGCACGTACTCACGTGTGTACGGCCCGTACACGCGTGAGTACGTGCCTATCACGATAGTTGTGTTACGGTAGGCCCCAGTGATATGGCACGTACTCACGCGTGTACGGGCCGTACATGCGTGAGTACGTGCCTATCACTATAGTTGGGGTACCGTAGGCCCTAGTGATATGGCACGCGTGTACGGCCCGTACACGCGTGAGTACGTGCCTATCACTATAGTTGGGGTACCGTAGGCCCTAGTGATACGGCACGTACTCACGCATGTACGGCATGTACACGCGTGAGTACGGCCCGTATCACTATAGTTGGGGAACCGTAGGCCCTAGTGATACGGCACGTACTCACGCGTGTACGGCCTGTACATGCGTGAGTACGTGCCTATCACTATAGTTGGGGTACCATAGGCCCTAGTGATACGGCACGTACTCACGCGTGTACGGCCCGTACACGCGTGATTACGTGCCTATCACTATAGTTGGGGTACTGTAGGCCCTAGTGATACGGCACGTACTCACGCGTGTACGTGCCGTACACGTGTGAGTACGTGCCTATCACTATAGTTGTGTTACTGTAGGTCCGAGTGATACGGCACGTACTCACGTGTGTACGGCCCGTACACGCGTGAGTACGTGCCTATCACGATAGTTGTGTTACCGTAGGCCCCAGTGATATGGCACGTACTCACGCGTGTACGGGCCGTACATGCGTGAGTACGTGCCTATCACTATAGTTGGGGTACCGTAGGCCCTAGTGATATGGCACATACTCACGCGTGTACGGCCCGTACACGCGTGAGTACGTGCCTATCACTATAGTTGGGGTACCGTAGGCCCTAGTGATACGGCACGTACTCACACGTGTACGGCCCGTACAAGCGTGAGTACGTGCCTATCACTATAGTTGGGGTACTGTAGGCCCTAGTGATACGGCACGTACTCACGCGTGTACGACCCGTACATGCGTGAGTACGTGCCTATCACTATAGTTGGGGTACCGTAGGCCCTAGTGATACGGCACGTACTCACGCATGTACGGCATGTACACTCGTGAGTACGGCCCGTATCACTATAGTTGGGGAACCGTAGGCCCTAGTGATATGGCACGTACTCACACGTGTACGGCCCGTACTCACGCGTGTACGGCACGTACACGTGTGAGTATGGCCCATATCACTGTAGTGATGGTGCCCTAGGGGTACGTGTGAAACGCGCCATACCTGTGTGGGGATTTAAGAATTACAATGGGGACACATGAGGGACAAGTATTAGGGCCTAAATGCATGCTGGTTGTCATGGATACCGAGTTTCAAGTTCAAAATTTAACATCATGTGGTCTGGAAAAAGCAGTTGGCCACATTATACATTGTTGCAAAGTGGTTGTTGACTTGACATGATGCTGCAAATTCGAAAGATGCTAAGGCTGTCACTGGTGTATGTTAAAAGGGATTGGAGGAAACGTAGGATGCAAATGAGTCTAACCAATCACTCTGTACTCCTGTAAATGAAATAGGCCAGCAAGGCAGATATAAGGCAGGCAGAACCCATGGGAGGGCACTTGCCTGCATAACATGTCAGTCGATACCACTGCTGCTGTATTGTCTCCCTCTGGCACCATGTCAAGGACTGTGGAGAAGGCTCAGCCTTTCACCCAGGAGGAGAATGAGGACCTGCTGGATGTGATCCTCCCACGGTACCCCATGATGTATGGTCGACCAGGGGAGCAGGTGAGTGCTGACCCAACTACCTTTGCCTGTGCACCTTTTTTGTGTCTGTCACTTCTGGCATTGTGTCCAGGTGTGACAGACATGCAATGTTGGTTGGAGTGGGTCCCAGGGGGGGGGTGGATGGCTCATGTCTCTCATGCAGGGCTTGATGTAGTTTATGTGTGCACTCCTCACTTGCATTGTGCTTACTGTGACATTCACTGCATAGTGCATGGCACATTCAGCCAGCCTAATCCTCTTGGGCATTCTTGTTCTATTGTCCTGCGGTGATTCAGTGGTCCCCCGGTGTGACAGGTGACTGCACCCACAGATGTGTGTGAGAGTTGAGTGGAGCTGTGGTGAGAGTGGTGAGAGTGTCCAAATGATGTGTACGCCCCCTTGACATTGATGTGTGTGAATGTTTCTTGTCATGTGGGTGAGTGTCTATGTGGAGTGTTGCACCACAGCTGCATGGAGGAGGCAACTGCTCAATCGATCTGATGTGTGAAGTAAGCCGTGCAGTGTGTCTGACTTGCTGAGCTAGCCCCACACCTGTGACCCCCCCCCTGGCAAGTGGCACATGTGCAGAGTGAGGTTTGCATCCGCTGTTGCCAACGGCAGGTGATTGATGTGTGCCTGTGTGTGTCTGTGTACTCTGCTGAGGTTTCGTCAGTGGCCTGGGGCATGTGACTGCTTGGAGGTGCTGTCCATCAGCCTTGTGTTGCTTGGGATGCACAGTGTGTTTCATGATCAGGGATTGTTTCGCACCCCTCATGCCACCTGTGTACTTACTATGCCATGTAGTGCATTGGTGCATCCCCAGTGGAATAAGTCCCTATGACTAAGGTGCTATTACTTGCCAGCATACTATGCCCTGTTCAACAAATCAAAGATGTTCTAATGTGTGTCTCTGTGACATGGTGCAGGTGTAGTGATGTTGTCCCACTTTGTCATCCACACAGGTAACTGCCTACCACAAGGGGAAGATCTGGAAGGGTGCCGTCAAGGCCGTGCAATCGGTGGAGGGTCACAGTCGGCGCCTGCCACAAGTGAGGAAGAGATGGCAGGACATCCGGTGCTGGACCCGGAGGATCGCCCGGGTCATGCTGAAGGAGGAGGCTCCTCGCAAGCATGGCGGGCGCTGGACCCACCAGATGAAGCGTGTCCTGGCGGTGGTCTTCCCTGACCTGGATAGGCGGATACAGGAGTTACAGCAGCAGTAAGGGGGTAGGTAAAAGTGTGTTTGTTGTGTGTCACCAGCTTTTGTAGCTGCTCAGTCGCCTGGATACACTGCCAGGGTATATATGTGCAGTGCATATCCTGTTCCCCCAAGTCAACCTGTGCTGTTCTTCCTCCCTTCCCCTCCTTGACATGTGTTACCTAGTCTGTGTGTTATCACTATTGCACATGGTCATCTAGGCTCCCAGTTAATCAAAGTGCACACTGCTTTCAGCATCATGTGTGGGGGTGGTCTGCCTGTGCCCTCTCCTGTTCAGTCATTTGGGGGTGCATAATTGTTGGCACTGATGCTGAGTCTCAACATAGGAGTGTGAGGTTTCAAATGAACATACTTGCAGCATGCATTACGAATGTTGTGGCCTCAGACATGATGTGCATGAGTGGGATATATGCATAGTGCCGGGACGGTTGCTCCTGTTACAGTCAGCTCATTCCAGGATCATGGAGCAGTGTGCCCACTACAGTCCCCTGACACAGCCTGCCCTCCTACTCATGTGTATCATCAAACACTGTGCACATTCACTGTGGGTTCAGCATGGCTCTGCCTCTGTGGCATTGTTCCCTGGCCTAGGTAGTATTTTTCACATGTGGGATACATTTGTCCACTGGACAGGGATACACCAGTTTGCTTGTGCATACTCACACTGGGCAGTGCCTGTGTGGCTATTCACAACAATCTGTTGATGTTTGTTTGTGACCAATATGTTTTTGGCAGCCCTACAAGGTGATGTCGTGTTAATGAAGCTAGTTTTCAAGCACAGTTATTGTAACCCTGAATAAGAGGTGTCACTTCTTGATCGGTATCAGTCACATTGACTCAGGTATGGGTGGGTGTGTGCGGGAGGGGTGTACATGTTCAACCCTGATGTTTCATTGCCAGTTCTGACTTGTGTGTGATGATTCGCAGTCCAGAAAGTCATCGTGCAGTGCCCCCGTGATGTTGGCCAGTGCTTAATGTTCGTGCTTCGTAGCCTGTGTCAGTTTTTGACAATCATGTATCCTGCTTGTACATTTTTTGCACCTGTGTGTGGTTCAGATGCTACACAGTTGTGACTTTGTGTGCTGACATCTGTGGGTACAGCTAGGCTTTTTTACAAAACAATTGCAGGCCCATTAGCTTATTCATTGTCCTGGGTGTGGACATGTGTGCCACTCCAGATGACAGTCAGTAGGTCATATGTGTAGCCAACTGTGTAATCAGGTGACGGATAGCCATGTGACAAATGACATTATTCAAGTTGTTACTCAGAGAAATTGTCCCTTGGCAATCACTACACCTGTCAACATGTCTCAATGTTTCATATGCTTGACCTTGTTGTTTTGTTGTGAAGGACAATAATGTGCCTGCATGACAGATGTCTCCCAAGGAAGTGCACAAGACACCACCTTTACACTTTCCTGGGACCCGCTGGCACATTTTAAAGTAAGGCACTGTTTGAACAAAACTTGTTTAGAGTTCATACATATACATGTTCCCACAGTGTGGTTGCATTTGGGTTAGTCCTTGGTTGTTGCCGATACCAACTTACGAGTGTCAAGTCATCCAGACCACCGTGGTGCCGTGGGGTTTCCTAAGTACTCACAGGTCTCTGAGTGTTGGGACACCTTCTGCATTGGCATGTGGTATTTGGCCTTGGGTGCGACATTACTGTTGGGTTCACAATGAACAAGAGGTGGCATGCCTTCATAGTCTTGCTGTGCTCAACTGATCCCAGACACTAGCTTCTCAGGATCTTGGGATTTCAAGTTATTTGCTGTTGTGACCTAATTTCCATTTTTTCCAAGTTGCATGGTGGGTCAACCAACTGGGGAGTGCAGGGCTTACATATGTGAGGAGTATTCTAGATGTTACTCATGATGCCTTTCCTGTTATGCACTGTTGCCTATTTTGTCTGGACTCATGTGTCAGATGTATACAGGTGACTGATTTTTTCCTGTCTCTTCACCTTGCCCACAGCATCATCGGAGAACACCGAGGGAGACACCGGCACGGACGTGGAGGAGGGATCGAGCACTGGTGCCACCACTGCTGAGGAGTCGGCGGAATCTAGTGGCAGTGAGGCGGAGGACCTGCCCAGTACCAACACTGACTACGAGGCTGACGGGTCCGAGGCTGAACTCCCTGAGGGGGCGGAGGCTGCTCCAACAGCTGGCAGCAGCACTCCATCCGTCACCGCCCCTCCATTCCCATCACCGCCCTCCCACTTGCTTGGGTCCCTTCTGTCCGTGCTAGGCGACCACATGTCTCCTTCGTGCCAGGCAGCGCACCCCCTGCCCCTGTCCCCCCTGCTGCCCTCACTGTCGAGTCTGTGGACATTCAGCGGCAGTTGCAAGTTGGGCAGACATCGATCGTGACTGTCCTCCATGGCCACACCAGACTGCTGACCCAGATGGTGTCGTACATGGAGGGCATGTCATCAGCGATGTCTGACCAACGGATGTTGCTGAGGTCCCTGGACTCGTCACTGACGGCAGTAGTGAGTCACCTGCAGCACTGCGTCCCCCCCTACCCCTGCCCCATCCACAAGTCCCACACCCATTCCTGTCCCAAGCACACCAAGAAATCCACACACACGCACCCCACCAGACACAAGCAGCACACCACCACGTAAGGGCAAGTGCACACCTCCTGATGACACGCACACTCAGGGGGAAGCAGGCACACCCACTGGGTCTGGGGCACACAGGCAGGCACGCAGCCACAGTCCTCGTCCACATGACTCACTCCCCAGTCCCTCCGATGTCACTCCCCTTGGCTCCCCTGCCCCAGGTTCGGAGAAGGAGGCCTACTTTGCTGGGCTGGGCCTCAGCCCCACTAGTTCACCTGGCCGGAAACGGTCAAGGCACTCCACGGGTAGGGGAGTTAAGTCCCCCAGCCTGTCCACCACCTCCCCCAGTAGCGCTGCAACCCATCCCTCCGACCCCCCCCCACTCCTTGGGGCCTGTTGTTTCTCCGGGTGCAGGGGAGACGCTTGAAGAACTGGCAGAAGTGTGCAGCGCCGAGCTCACCTCCACCTTTGGCGCTGCCCCACCCCCTGTGGTGGAGTCGTCCGTCCCTGCACCCACCACACCTACCCTTACCCCACCTGTCCCTGCGGTGCCTGGTCCTTCCCCACATGATGCCCCCCCCCCAGTCGACGACACAGAGTCTTCTGATGTGCAGACAAGCTAGGGGAGACGCATGGCCATGTGTCCCCCCCCCAAGCACTGATGATATGGACTGGCCATTGGCCTTTGTGAATAGTCTCGTTTACACATTATTATTTTCATGCTGAATAAAGCATTTTCTATTTTCGTTAGAAAAGTCTTGCATTTCAGGTATTGATGTTGATGCTGATGCTTCAGGAGTTGGGGTTGTGGGCATGTGTTATGTTTCAGGGAAATGTAGTCTGCTGCTCATGGGGTGGAACCTGGTATCTGCGTGCCATCACAAGGTCTCTGCAAAGATTCTTTGTCGTGTATGCTCTTTGTGTTTGGAGATATTGTCCCAAGGAGTGTTTCTTCCTCTGTGGCACCTGACATCTTCCCTGCAGAGAGTTGCACAATTATTGTGTTGCCCTGTGTCTACATTTCCTTTGTTGGTGATGGATCCCTTCAACTCTGGCCATGCCTGCTCAGCAATGTCTCCGGCTGCATCGTCTGTGCCATCCTTGGTACTCACTGTACTTGTGTATAGAGTATTTTACCATGCCTTCATGGAGAAATTGTCCCTTTTCCGCACAATGCATGTGTACACTCCCAGCCTAGCACACATATGGTACTTTTTCTGCTGGGTATTTGAACACCTGACTTGTGGGCATTGTATCTGTGGGAACTCCACCCTATTCCTTCCATGACAGACAACATCTTGGTGGCTGGCCCAGCACCTGAACATTCCTATCAGTCCTGGGATGTGCGTGACAGTGTGTGTTCTCTTTGGCTCTCTTAGTTTAGTAGGCAGTGACATGACTATACAGTCTTGTGGCATGATCTCAGTGTGTGTATTGTGCTGCATCTGCCAGGGGTGGGTATGCATGTGTTATTTGTCCTCACACCCACATGTGGTGTGTCATGCAGTGGGGGAAAGACATCCATCCTCCTGGGAGTGGGACACTGCTGTCAGTGATGTGTTGTTATGGCACTATCATCAATGTCCAAAGTTAGGGATGCGTACATACACCCATGGAGTTGTGGTCATCTGATAATGATGTACACCCCCCATGTCTCTGTCCACTGCTGGGAGTCCTCTGCACCCACGCCCATGTCTCTGTCCACTGCTGGGAGTCCTCTGCACCCACCCCCATGTCTATGTCCACTGCTGGTGTTGATATGCACCCACCCCCATGTCTCTGTCCACTGCTGGTATTCCTCTACACCCACCCCCATGTCTCTGTCCACTGCTGGGAGTGATGGGCACCCACCCCTCACATGTCCCTGTCCACTGCTGGTATTCCTCTGCACCCACCCCCATGTCTCTGTCCACTGCTGTGAGTCCTCTGCACCCACCCCCATGTCTCTGTCCACTGCTGGGAGTGATGGGCACCCACCCCTCACATGTCCCATTCCACTGCTGGTATTACTCTGCACCCACCCCCATGTCTCTGTCCACTGCTGTGAGTACTCTGCACCCACCCCCATGTCTCTGTTCACTGCTGGGAGTGATGGGCACCCACCCCTCACATGTCCCTGTCCACTGCTGGTATTCCTCTGCACCCACCCCCATGTCTCTGTCCACTGCTGTGAGTCCTCTGCACCCACCCCCATGTTTCTGTCCACTGCTGGGAGTGATGGGCACCCACCCCTCACATGTCCCTGTCCACTGCTGGGAGTCCTCTGCACCCACCCCCATGTCTCTGTCCACTGCTAGGAGTGATGGGCACCCACCCCTCACATGTCCCTGTCCACTGCTGGTATTCCTCTGCACCCACCCCATGTCTGTGTCCACTGCTGGTATTCCTCTCCACCCACCCCCATGTCCCTGTCCACTGCTGGACATTCCTCTGCACCCACCCCATGTCTCTGTCCACTGCTGGGAGTGATGGGCACCCACCCCTCACATGTCCCTGTCCACTGCTGGTATTCCTTTGCACCCACCCCCATGTCTGTGTCCACTGCTGGTATTCGTCTGCACCCACCCACCCACCCACTTGGGCCCTTGCTGTGGTACACTGCTGTCCTGGGCATACACCACCCCCAATTTACAGCTGATGTGCTGCACCAAGCCGTACACCTACATCCGTGGCGTGTGTACGCCTTGTATCCATCATGTAACGGAGCTGTAGGGGTACGGGTGGTACGGCCCGTACCCATGCTCTGGGGGCGTGGGTATGGGCCGTACCACCATTGTGGCGGTGACGTAGGGGTATGCGTGGTACGGCCCGTACCCATGCTCTGGGGGCGTGGGTACGTGCCGTACCACCATTGTGGCGGTGACGTAGGGGTACGCGTGGTACGGCCCGTACCCATGCTCTGGGGGCGTGGGTACAGGCCGTACCACCATTGTGGCGGTGCCATAGGGGTACGCGTGGTACGGCCCGTACCCATGCTCTGGGGGCGTGGGTACGGGCCGTACCACCATAGTGGCGGTGACGTAGGGGTACGCGTGGTACGGCCCGTACCCACACTCTGGGGGGCTTGTGTACGGGCTGTACCACCATTGTGGTGGTGACGTAGGGGTACGCGTGGTACGGCCCGTACCCACGCTCTGGGGGGCGTGGGTATGGACCGTACCACCATTGTGGCGGTGACGTAGGGGTACGCGTGGTACGGCCCGTACCCACGCCCTCCAGAGCGTGGGTACTGGCTGTACCACCATTATGGCGGTGATGTAGGGGTACGCGTGGTACGGCTCGTACCCACGCTCTGGGGGGCGTGGGTACGGGCCGTACCACCATGATGGCGGTGACGTAGGGGTACGTGTGGTACGGCCCGTACCCACGCTCTGGGGGGCGTGGGTACGGGCCGTACCACCATAGTGGCGGTGGCGTAGGGGTACGCGTGGTACGGCCCATACCCACGCTCTGGGGGGCGTGGGTACGGGCCGTACCACCATAGTGGCGGTGGCGTAGGGGTACGCGTGGTACGGCCCATACCCACGCTCTGGGGGGCGTGGGTACGGGCCGTACCACCATTGTGGCGGTGACGTAGGGGTACACGTGGTACGGCCCGTACCCACGCTCTGGGTGCGTGGGTACGGGCCGTACCACCATTGTGGCGGTGACATAGGGGTATGCGTGGTATGGCCCATACCCACGCACGGGGGGCGTGGGTACGGGCCGTACCACCATTGTGGCGGTGACGTAGGGGTACGCATGGTACGGCCCATACCCACGCTCTGGGGGGCGTGGGTACGGGCCGTACCACCATTGTGGCGGTGACGTAGGGGTACACGTGGTACGGCCCGTACCCACGCTCTGGGTGCGTGGGTACGGGCCGTACCACCATTGTGGCGGTGACATAGGGGTATGCGTGGTATGGCCCATACCCACGCACGGGGGGCGTGGGTACGGGCCGTACCACCATTGTGGCGGTGACGTAGGGGTACGCATGGTACGGCCCGTACCCATGCTCTGGGGGCGTGGGTACAGGCCGTACCACCATTGTAGTGGTGACGGGTATAAGTCAACGTCCACTTCCGTTGTGGAGGTAGGTAGGGATTGGTGGACACGCCCCCCCCCCCCAGTGACCAGAGCCTGGAGGTCATTTCTTTGCAGGACATATGTATATTTGTAATTGGGTGGGGGTAATGTTTCCTGCCCCAGCCCCCCCACCCCCCTTTGCCCCTGGGTGTTGTTCTGACCTTCTGCGGCGTCTGCGTCGGTTTCTGAACACGAGGTCGTAGGCTATGAGGGCCGGGATGCCGCGTAGGTTGGGGTCCATCGCTATCCTTCGCGTACCACTGCTCCTTCTTCGCGTCGTCCTCAATTTCCCGGGAGTTTTTGGCTGCCGTAAAAAAATAGCGGTGCGGAGTGACGTAGGCACGGATCGAACTTGCTGGTCCGTAAAACGCTGCCTGACTCCGTACGGACGTCGCGTACGCGCTGTCCAGATTCAGATTTGTATGTATTTTTTTGCCGGTCGGTCTTTTGTACGACTCGTACGGAAATGGTATTTCTGTGCGAATCGTACTTGCGAGTTTGTAAGGTGTTTTTCCCGGGTACGAGTCGGACGGAGAAAACGCTCCTTACGACCATTTGTACCCGGGTTTAACAGGATCGGAAACGGCACCCTAATGTAGCTGCAAATATCTATGGGCCATCTTGCGCCCTTTGGGCTTTTTAACATATCCCAATTAACAGTGTAGTGGTGAACTATCGTCGTGAAAGCCCGTACCCCTCTGTACATCGAGCAGCACCCAAGTCCAAAATGTATACACCATTGGGCACCTCCAAGCTAAGTGTAAGTAATCAGCTCCTCTCTCACTGCATCTTGGGCCATCATCCGACCGGAAAGGGGTAATACAATGAAGTCTCAAAGGCGTCACATATGTGTGATGCAAAAAATTGTAATGCACCAACTTGAAACGGGCATTACAGGATACTGTATGGGTAAGCCCGCTAACAGCAGTTCAAGTATTGTGTTCTAAGGGTGTGCTTATGTCTGCACCCCATGCTGCTTTCGCCTTGGGCGGGGACCTAATACATAGTTGTAGTGGTGTCAGTGCTTTAGGGATACTAACAGTCCTGAAACACGAATCCAGAGAAACCATGGTAATTTTTTATAATATCACACATAGAAACTACTATAAGAAAAATACACTTTAATTAAAAAGCATTTATTTCAACAATCTCATCCTGTTCCTCAGCACATCTAAAATAACCACACATAATATCAATAAAACACAAATGCATGCTGCAAACACCGAGAATAAAATGAACATTCGTCCCATAGCTAAAATATCATCTAACAACCTAACACCCTAAAACCTACTTCTAAGCACTACACTAGGAGAGCATGGAGTAACATAACTTGCATCTAGAATTTCTTAGGGAGATTGAACCCACTGCATACCTCTTTGTAGCGAAATGCTATAGTTATCAGAAGTTAAAGAAGCAGTGTTCCCTGCAAAGGGAAAACACACGTATCTGTTAATCTCCTCCCACACTTTGCTCTGTATCAGCTTTCAGCATAGCACATGATGCTGCAGCATCTCTGGCAGTCAAGATGTTCTCTGGCAGTGTCTTGCACAATAATCTGGGAAGAAGTACCTCTACTGACAGGTGGTCACGTGGTAGCCTTATTATACTGTATCTTATCAGAGATGGGAATAAGGCATCAGGTGAGCTTATCAATGTCCTCGTCTGAGTAATTTGACATACAGGTTCCTGGAAAGATAAGGACAGATGACATCTGTGTCAATGGTAGACAGGTCAATGATTCTGCAAAAATAGAGAAAATTGAGTTTTGGCCTGCTCAAGATGAAGTTAGGCCTTATGGATTTTACATCACTCTTTTAAATATCAGGCACCCTACCTTGTGGGAGACATGGTGCACTGAGTGGTGACTTAATAACATTTAAAAGCAGGGTTTACAAAAAGGGTTGTTTTGACAGATTTGACAGCAGGGTTTTAGGCTGCTGTAGTCAGGCTACACAGGGTAGCCTGAAACTGTGTTTCACATTCCAACCCAGTGGATGGCACAACAGATGACATTCTGACCTGTGAGGTACCAACAACTAGGCGGACCTTGACAACTCTTGACTGACGCAAGGGTTGCCCTTGTCCAACATTACTCGTTTTGAACTTGAATAAGAAAGAAGTTTATAGCCTTGCAAAATGAAGGACGCCACTACATAAGATCTGATTTTTGGAGTACCATTAATTCTCCGTTCCTGCATTGAATCGCTCTATGCACTTGAACATGCGGTTATGTTCTCAGTTTTCCAAGGTCTCCAGTCCACATAATAACGATTCATCCTGAAGATGGTCTTATAGATATTATCACAGAAAAGACCGAAACGCAGACAATTTAATCCATTTTCATGGTAGACATTATCTCAGGAATTGTTCATTGTATAGTCAATCATGATTTGCCTGTTCTTCAATGTTTAAAATGTATTATGACAAAAGTGCTCATGGGAAAAAAAATTACAGTGAAGAACGTCCATCTCAGTCGGTTTTGTTTAAATGTGAATTGCATTTTGTACCCTTTTATACAACACGTTTTTTTACATAAATTTGTATTCTGAAAAGTATGCACCCCTTGTGTATTGTTTATTTCTGTTTTGCACCTGTTTTGCGATAGATTTGCTTTGAAGTCAAATAATTAATTTTGAAAATGTATTTACAATAAACCACTGAATAGGGCTTAAAAGAATTCATTTGTGAAGATTACCTAAGATTTTCTACACCTAAAAGAATCCCTTGTAGGCTCTGTTACCTGATATTAAGTTTGTGTTACCCAAACCTCCAAGGGTTTATTGCCCATGTTCCCGGTTAGCAGTCTACAGGTGGCATTTAACTTCCAGGCCATGGGTGCAGTTTCTACATCATATACTAGGGACCTGTAGGAAACTTAAGTATTTCAATATTTCAGGGGTAATACAATTCAACCATATTTAAAGAAGAGAGCAGACAATTTACTCCTGTTTAGCAGGGGCAAAGTACTTGGAGTTATAATGCCAGCATTTTTGGGGAAATCACACGAGAGAGAGAGAGAGAGAGAGAGAGAGAGAGAGCGAGAGAGAGAGAGAGAGAGATTATTTTAATTGCTGCTAGCTTGATGGAATGCTCCCAAACAATGTGTTTTATTGTTTTGCAACTGTTCTTTTCCTAGGAGCAATGTATAGAAGTGCATTTCATGTGTCATGGTATGAGATTCTCAGACACTCTTACCACACCCAAATTGCAACACCATAAAACCCAATAAAACTCTTTTAGAGTCAATATTGTGTCACTTTCTATCCTGTCATGCTCCATGACTAAGGGCACCTGTCCCATACCAGGCATATAAATTGGTATCCTGGAATGTTGCCGGGATCGGCTCTAAATTGGATGATCCAGAGTGGGGGTTTTGTTGAATCTTTCAACATTTGTCTATTTCAGGAAACCTGGTCAAATGAAAATGTGTATAGACAGCAAAATCTAGTGCGATTGGGAAGGGACATCCCCCAGGGGGTGTAATAATTCGGATTATTGCTTCATTTAATATGAAAATGTGCCCAGTGGATATCAATTGATATGATATTCTGGGAATAGAACTTGTAGGAGCAGATTCAAAACCAAAATATATATATAATATCATTTTGACATCAATTTGGCCCACCTGCCTTGGTGCTCCCCCCCCTCCCAAACCGCAGATAAAGAGTCTGGGAATCTGGCTCGATAAAGCGCTGGACTTCTCGGTCCAGGCTACCAAAGCTGCCTCCACATGTGTCGGCCTAATGAAAATGCTCCGCAAAGTACTCCCTCTGCTTCCTTTCCAGGTGAGGAGAATCATGGTTCAGGCCCTGATACTCTCCCGCCTGGACTATGGAAACGTGCTATATCTGGGTGCCCCGGCTTCAGTGACCAACAGGCTCCAAGTCACGCAAAACTGCGCCGCCCGATTATTATTCAACATCCCCCGCTGGCAGTCAGCCAAGAAAGCTGTAAAAGAATTGCACTGGCTCCCGATGGCTGCTAGAGTACAGTTTAAGGCTATGTGCATTGTGCACAAATCTTTCCATCGAACAGGCCCTGCCATCCTGTCCCCCTTAGTTGTGCCCTACGCTCCATCCAGAGCCCTTCGCTCGGGATCATTGCACCTAGTTACCACTTCTAAAATCAACAAAGCACGTTGGGGCGGCCGTTCCTTCTCCCATACTGCTGCGAGACTTTGGAACTCCCTCCCCTTTAGCCCTCAGAGAAAATAATAACCGGCTGGCTTTTAGGAAAGCTTTGAAAACCCACCTGTTTGCAAAAACGTGCTAGTCTCACCCTGCGGCCCGCCACAGTGATCAATTAAAGCGCTGCGAGGCCTCCGGGTAGTCTATGCGCTATATAAATATAATTTTTCATTTCATTTCATTTCATAATGTCTATAATAGCGAGATACAGGGAGGCAGTGAATCTACAACTATGAATTTGCTTACAAGTCATAGAAATACTTTTTCAAACCAAGACAGGCTCATTATTGCTGGGGACGTTAACTTAACCTATGATCCCCTGGGCGATGGTTGCTCCTTGGTCCTGGCGGAAGAGGATGAAGTATGGGGGACCCCAGCATTGGGAGTTGTCCATGTGAGGAGAGGGACTACTATAGTACAACAGGTACTAGCATTTACTGCTATGTTTGGCCTGAGAGCCTGCAACTGGCATACCTCAAAGACAGGGAAGCAGCCCATGCTTTTAATCTACCTGGGGCCACAAGTAGAATAGATTATATAATGCTAGCACTATCTATCTGGCCTGATCTGGAGGATACGAAAGTTATTTTCTGTTCTGACAATGATCATAATGCTTTATATTGTTCTATTAACATCCACATAGGGAATCTCATGAGTACCCATTCCTCATGGAACACAGAACTTGAACATACTAATGATGTGAGAAGAATTAGATTGAAAGAAATAGCATTACATCATGGTAAAGGTGAATTTATGAGGAAAGAATTGAGCAAGACCATATACAACCGCGAATCCCTGATTCAAATGAAAATATGCTCCAGATTGCATCTGAGACCGATCATGCACTGTTTGAAAAATTGGGTAATTGTTTTATGGCCAGACCAAGCACTGGAGTTAATGCACCTAGTTTGTCAGGCACCTGGTTCAATGAGGAATGTAGGAAGGGGAAAATGAAGCTACATAAGGCGCTCCTGAAAGGTGATATCCCCATAACAAATGTGTACAGCATAAAGCTCAAATGGGAGGGTAAATGTTTAGAGGACTTATATAAGGCTTTAGGAAAAAGGGATACGAAGAAAATTTGGCAGTTGGCGTCCAATAAAGGCCAGTTGATCAGCCCACGATTTAGTGACTGTATTAAACCTCAAATTTGGTATACCGATTTTGCTGACCTGTATGGCCCCCCGTCTATTCTGCATGAGGTGAGGAGAACCCTGCCTGATGGCTCAGACCTTAGACTGAGTGTAGTATTGCTGACATTTCATATAGATTTGAGAGACTCAGACAGGGCAATCAAAACTATCATCCCAGGAAAAGCTGTAGGCCCCGATGGGGTCCCAGGAGACCTATTCATTTCTGATATTGATTCTTGGGCCAAATATTTGAACATCTTGTTTATTGCAATTGTATCTGGAATGGATATACCACCTAGTTGGAAGGGAGGAGAAATTGTTCCAGCATTTAAGAAAGGCCAGAGGGACTCCCAGTCTAATAATAGGCCCATACGTTTAATAGATGTACTCCAAAGGTGTTTAGTAGACAGATCCTTTATGAAATTGAGGAGTGAATAGGAGATAAAGAAATTCTGTTACACCTCCAGGCTGGTTCAGAAGAAAAACAAGTACTTTAGACCAGGTGTTTAGGCTTCAAGTATTATATTGGAAAAGAGTTATATTGGAAAAGGCTCATTTATACTTGGTCTTTATTGATCTGACAACCGCTTTAGATTTGGTCTCACGCCTCAAAATATGGGAGGTCTTCAGAGATATGGGGCTACCGAATGAAATTTGGATATTGTTAAGCATCTCCACTATGAAACCTATGCACTGGTGTGTGTGGGTTCCAAGGGGTGATCAGGCAGAAAAAATAGCAACTCAGGAAGGTGTTCCACAAGACTGTGTGTTGGCCCCAACCATGTTCTGCTTATATCTGAATGGAGTGATGCCTTACCTGGAAGATTGTAAAAATGATGACCCTAAGCTGGTGGGCAGAAAAATCCTGCTTCTTCTGTTCATCAATGATACCCTTTTCATTTCCAAGACCCCACCCCCGTACGCTTCAGACACTGGTTGACAGATTTGGGGATTTTTGTAAGAAAAGAGGATTGGTGATAAACTTTGGAAAAACAAAGTTTATGACCAAAAACCATCGTAGGTCATTCAGTGGATCTATTTATCTAGATGGTGCTCCTTTGGAAAGAGAGAGTGAGTTCATCCACCTAGGTATTACATTAACAAATAAAATGTCATGGACACACCAGTTTAAGAAAAGTGTGTTGACTATAACTCACCATGCTGCAGCTATTTATAGATCCTTTAAATAAGCAAAGGCAAAACAGATCTCTCCTGTCTTAAGTGTATATAGGGCCAAGTCAGAGGCTAGTGCTTTATATGGAGCAGAGAAGTGTGGCTATGCTAGTGTAACTGATCTCAGAAGAGTGGAAAATCTATTTCTGCGCTCTTTGGTAAGTTTTCCTCTATTTCATTACTTAGGGCTACAGCCGGTAGAGAAAAAGGTCAGATTACGACTCCTCCTTTTTTGTTGGAAACTTAAACACTTTCCTGCTCTTTCTGAACACTATTTAGCCTTCAAATACATTTTTAACCTTAATAAGCTCTATGCCATTAAGTGGTTGACCTTTATAAGGGATCTGAAAATGGTGACTGTGTTGTGTAAATATTGGCCAGAGGATTCTTCCCGGGCATTATTGCAGGAATTGCTGAAAATGTCATACTGAAAACGGGTTACTGACATGGAACTCCAAAGAAAGGGCCTTGTCCCCTTGACTGATGCCTTTTTGTGCATTAAGCCAAAGAGCACAGAGCTCCTTTGAGCCTTTCCTTGATTTTATAGTGTCACCTGGGGACAGAACTTTGTTCCTGAAGTTACGGTATGGTACACTACCAATTCTGTCTTTTACTGCAAAATGGCAGACTATGGCTGCCGGCAGGGATATTTGTCCAATGTGCTGTAGTACTCAGGAGACCTTAGCCATTCTTTTCTTCTTTTTTTATCAATTCATATGAATTTTCTGGATCATATTTTGTATATAATGTTTGTATAAATTAGTCTCCTTTTTCGATTTAAAAAATATATTTTTTTCAAAACGTTAACATTTTAACACTAGATCACTTTATTGTGATGTTCATCTATGTAGTTTAATGGTCTTAAATGTACCAAATATTGTTATATGATGATGATATACAGAATGTACCCTCAGACCCAACTGTTCAGTACACCTCTGGACCCGTGGAAGACTCACAAGGACTGCTGTGCTGCTCTGCAAGAAGGACTGCTACGCTGTAGCCCTTCAGCCTGAGTGAAAAGGACTGGACCTGCATCTTGAAACCAGAACCACCAGATTGACTCCAAGGGCTAGTTGGCTGACATCCTTATTAGAGCCTCAGGGACAGAAAAAGCTCCAACCACTTTGAACCTAGCACTTAGACTCTATCTGCTGTGAGTCCTACCCTCCCCCCCCCAAGTGGTGCCAACACAGTCCTGGACCCTTTAAAGTGGGCGTGAATGTGCTCTGCCAGTCCAGCTGTGGTCCTATGAAGCAGAACCAACATAGTGTGACACATTTCCTTGCAGCTGCATTGGAACTGCAGCAACATGACTACATGTATAATAGCATGTGATGACAAACAGAGTTGATGATGTCTTATCATTCTATAAGACGGGTTGACAGTTGAGTGATGTCTCTTTGCTTTGTCAGATGAGTGTGACAGACAAGGTCTGCAATGCAGTTCTTTAGTCCAAACTATCACTTACTATGTCAGGCCTTAGCTATGTTTTTCTTTCTGGCCCACTTTGCGAACTGTTGACTTCATGCACTTTGCACAGGCTCCGTAGAATTGTGCACTGCACAATCAGCGCAAAATCAGGATTAGCATGGATCAACCTATGCAAAAAAGCTATTTGTGCATTCTTAGGTTATTGCAAATGTTGTTTCTGCAGTGATTGGTCATTGTAAATGTCTATGTAAGATTGCACTCAACTACTACACAGACCATCCCCTTCACAAATGCCATTTGCTCCAATGAACTGATGTTTATTCATTAGTTGTGTAGTGTCTTGTGAGTAAGAGATGACCGGACCTTCTTGGTTCCTGACAGACTCCGTAGAACAGTGACGTAAATTTGTCGGTGGTAGAATTCTTTACATAGAATGTTCAGTTAATGGTTACACGCTGAAGAATAAAGAGGTGTAATACCAAGCTCCAGGTGTAGCATGATCCTTTGCATTTAGCGGGGCTGGCGAGGACGCTACAAGTTGGTAGGTGTTAAATTTTGTTTTTGCATTCATCGTCAGGGCAAATGTTGCCGAATTCATTTGTGAGCTGAAAAAAGCTGCGTACACCTGGCCCTAAATCTAGAAAATAATCCACAGGTGCAATTTTCCCCACAACAAGGAGAGTGGTTTTTCCTCCAGATCGTACACTTCTTACACAGCTTGTAAATTTTCCCATTACTGGCCAACTCTAAATCAAGACCATGTTCTGCCCTTTAATCTCGATTTGAGAACCGTGGGGAGTGCACGTGCGGATTATTAGGACATTTTCCGGGCAAAGGACCAGACATGCCAGTTTCATTTTTTATACACAACACGGATTGTTCGTGAGAATGCTTCAGGAAATGCTGATCGTCCCTTTAGGATTGAGAGTAAGAATTAGAATGGGGTGGAGTAAAACAGTGCGAGTAGTTGGGCAAAATAGGGAAGAAGATAAAATGTATTAAGACAAAATAATGTTATCCTTATTTTTAACAATCGATGCCATTGTGCTCTTATTTATAACATGCTCTTAAAAATGTCTCTTACCTGGCACTCCGAGTGGTGGATTAACCTGATAGATTAAAGGTGTTTTTGCAGCAGTGTACTGTAATAAAAAAATAAAAAAGATAAGCCTTACATCAAGACCCACAAAGGGCTACTAAACTCAACAAAACGGAATGGTTGCTCTAAGTGCTAAAATTATAAAAATGTTTTCAAATGTGACATTCATCTAAATAAAACAAAGGTTTAAAAAGCACAATTGTTAAAATTCTGCGAATATCCATATACATTTACGGGTACATGCATTGCGATTCCCAAACATTCCTTAATTGCGACTCGTAAATTGCGAGTCGCAGTTAAGGAATGCCTTCCCATTCATTCCTATGAGCCTACAGGCCCATGGGAATGAATGGGAGATTGCATGCGCAATTTGCGAGTACCAATAAGTACTCGCAAATTGTGCATGCAATTTCAAGGGTACACAGGTGTCAAAAGGACACCCTGTTGCACCCCTAAAATTTCTATGTGCACACATGTTGCGCACTCACATGCCCCAAGGGCATGTGTGTGTTTAACCTACAACATTGAAAAATGCACTTTAGTGCATTTTTCAAAGTTTTTGCAAATTACCATCAAGATCAACTTGATGGTAATTTACGCTTCCTAGTAGCGAAATCGCTATTTTAAAGTGGTTCTTGCATTGCATTTAAGGAATCGCAAATTGCGATTCCTTAAATGCAATCGCAATTTGAGAAATCACAATTAATTGCGAATTCTCAAATTGCGAGTGCCTTGAACCATGATGCATCGCAAATGCCCTTTTTGCGGGCGCAAACGGCCGATTTTTGCGAATCGCACCGTTTGCGCTCGCAGAAATGGTTGATGCATGTGCCTGTTAATGACTAAAACAAACGTCGTTCCATTAGTCTTTCCTACACATTATAAGAACTTGTATGTATTTATAGATTCATTTCATACATGCGATAATCTCAGCCGGAAACAAGTGGAATTGTGAATCAATAGAGCAAAGGAGCATTTGGGTTATAAACAGAGAAAGGTCAGTAGAGAAAAGTATAAAATAGCAGATCTTCTGGTCAAATGTTTCTAGATTTTCCATGTAGAAAGATCCTGAGCCCGTCCTGCATGGGTCTAAACATGGAACCTGAAAAGTCAGCTCCTATCGCCTAATCCAGGATAAGGCTCATATGTGGAACTATGGGTTCCTTTCATTCTATCTAATCTTTCCAGAGTCTTGGACGCTTACGGCAGAGTACCGATGTGGGACACTATGGCACAACCCAGGACTGTAAGTATGAATTCTTTTCATCCCATTTCTGACTGAGATATCTCTTATCTGATGTGTAAAGGGCCACCATCTTCAAGGTTCTACTTTTGACTTGTTGCCTTCTTCCAATAACAGTACTTCTGATTCTCACTTGTGACCAATCTCTCCTTGTTTAATTTGAAATTCTTTATGGGTGCTTTCCGTATTCATTCAAATCTGTCATAATTGACTGCCCTCTAATTATTTCTTAACTAAAAATCATATATAGCTCAGTGGAAATGTATCACCACTCCTATCTGTCTCTGTTCTTTCATTCTTGTGCGATTCCTTTCATTGCATATCACCGGAAGGACACTCATTACCTCCTTATCCTTCCCTTATTTGCAGTCATTACATCTGAGGCACTCCTGCCTCCCCAGACATCAATCCCATTTAGTCCTATCTAATAAAAGCTTCTCCGCCTGACACACCTCCTGTGTTTTTGTGTCTCATTATCAGCCCTTGCCAGCGATGGAGGGTCTTGCTGACGCCATACTGCTCAGGAGGTAATTTTGTAGGTCGAGTTGAGTCTTGTCAGCGCATGCCCTGTCTGTTTGAGAAATGCTGTATCCACTCTGTTGGCTTACAGCCTGCCTTTTTGTTCATCCCTTCAATTGTCCTTCAAAAATGGTTGCTTGCTAATGGTTAATCCTTCCTCTTTATCTCTCCTTTTTAGGTCTTGCCTGAGCCAGCTCTTTAGCGCTGCTCTGGTGAGAGTTTTAGTAAGCGGGTTTGGGAAGTGCTTACTAGTGGCTTTTTTCAGGCCGCCAGCTACAGTGCATGTGCACCGGGCGCGCGCACCATTTGTCAGCCTGCGTGATCACTTTCGCAGCCGCTTTGATGTTCTCAGTGAGCCGTGCGGCCACTGAGAACTTCAAAGCGGCCGCGAAAGTGCACACCATTTGCCAGCCTACGTGCCTCTCTCCGCCTTAGTGCGCGCGACGTGCCCTACCCCCCTCCCTTATCCCACTTCCTGCTTGTCTTTGCAAGTTCCTTTTTGAGGTCAGGCTGTCCCTCGACACCGCCTGTAAATTACTCTTTGCTGCTGGAACCTTTTCTCAGCAAAGAATGACCACCTCCCAGGAAAGCTTTCCTTTTTTTTTAAATTTAAAACGTGCCCTCTCATTTCTGCGTCGCTCTTCTACACTACAATTTTGTGGTTCTCAGAGATTATGTTATTTTCTTTATGTAAACGACACACACTGGGTTGTCATTCAAGGTGTCACGCACAGGCTCATCCAAACGAATGCGGTGAGTTGGTTGTGACTGTCACCCGCTTTGCGCCAGTCACGAGTACAGGGCTGTCAGTGGTTCGTTCAGTGAGATGCGCTGCGCCCATCACCCGCCTCGCGCCTTCCTAAGCACTCACATTGATGCTGGGGGTGTGCTGAACAGTTCACCTGGCAACCTGGCGCAGGCCCCTCATGCGCACAGGCCTGTCCTTGTATAATAATGCAATGAGCTGGTTGTGCCCGTCACCCACCTCGCGCCTTCCTAAGCACTCACATTGATGCTGGGGTTGTGCTGAACAGTTTACCTGGCCACCCGGCGCCTAACCCTCACGCGCACAGGCCTGCCCTTGCATAATAATGCAGTGAGCTGGTTGTGCCCGTCACCCGCCTCGTGCCTTCCAAAGCACTCACATCGATGCTGGGGGTGTGCTGAACAGTTCACCTGGCAAACCGGCGCCTACCCCTCACACGCACAGGCCTGCCCTTGTATAATAATGCAGTGAGCTGGTTGTGCCCGTCACCTGCCTCGCGCCTTCCTAAGCACTCACATCGATGCTGGGGTTGTGCTGAACAGTTCACCTGGCAACCCGGCGCCTGTCCTTGTATAATAATGCAGTGAGCTGGTTGTGCCCGTCACCCACTTCATGCCTTCCTAAGCACTCACATCGATGCTGGGGGTGTGCTGAACAGTTCACCTGGCAATCCGGCGCCTGCCCCTCACACGCACAGCCCTGTCCTTGTACAATAATGCAGCACCACAGTCTTAAATACTATTCCTTTGGGTGGCTGCTTGAATTAACTCTTCAGGTGCCCGTGCTATCCACAACCCTGCGGGAGTGCCCTCCAGTTGATCTTGGTGATCAGAGCATTACATTCCTGCCTCAGCAGAATACTCCCCACGTTCACTATAATGCCTGTGTGACAAGCAGGTACTTCAATCAAGAGGGTTACCGAAATGATGTGACAGTTTAATATCGGATTGAGGCATGGTTGACTAAATTACGCAGCATGAAATTGCAAATTATGCAGCACGTTTTGTTATCACTTGATTATTTTGTACTTTTTAAAGATGGTTATACTGTCGGGCAAAAATGTAACTTCATTAATGCTAGTTTGACAACCAAATACTAGTGAACCTATGCAACGGGTCTTCCACTGCACGTGAACTCGTTGCCATGTTTTAGTAACTTGTGATCATTTTGAGCTAGAAACACTTGTTTTGCTTACATCTGCAGATAATGCAGCGGATGGATTAAGTGGCCAATGCGGCAAATACATGTTTATTGGGGGGAAAATGGCGCGACCACGTAATCTCATTGTTCCAGTGGCCCTCACAATAAGCAGTGAAAATTGAAGAATACTGGATGTCTCTAATAAGTTGTGTGGCACTATGCAGATGCATTCAGCATGTTCATGTTGCTGTAAATAATCATTTCAAAATACAAGATCCATCAGAACATTGACCACACTCGCAACAACTGTCAGATCCTATGAAGTTGAGTATTGACAATCTTGCATGACCATAACAAGCATTGGCATAGCCAATAGGTCTCGCCTTTGGGACCTTATAAGTATTTAGTTATGCAGCACAATATCCTCGGTGCAACAACATCAACTGTTGCATGGCTAAACACTTATAAGGTCCCAAAGGCGAGATCTATAGGCTATGCCAATGCTTGTTGTGTTTTGTTTCCTCCCATGGAGCACCGCCCAATTACTGGTATCTTTATGCTTCTGTGTTCATTTTGGGGGACTATTTTTTTCTTTGTTTCCTGCTTGTGTTTGACCAGCCCTCAGCCGGAGCGATTGTGTTTTTCACTCGCTCCAGGAGCACCGTTAAACAGGCCTGTAAATCATGTTCTTATATAGTCACTTTGTCTGACAAAGTGAGAGTATTTCACGGTGTGGCTTGCCTATTTCCCAAACCCCTCCCGCTATGCAGTATGAACCGCCCCCCCACCCTCACCCCTGCTAGCTTTAATTACTGTTGCATGCCACAACCAGCCTCTGATGTACCCTCAGCTCTTATGCATCCGCCGTAAAGAGACAAAAGCTGACAAACACTTCTGTTGCAAAACCCCCCGACTGCCTCTGTGTGCAAGACACAATAGTCTGCTCGACGCAGCTTTCCTCGACAAGCATGTAAATTGGGGGCTAGCGGCAATCGTCCCTCTAAAACAACAATTGGGGTAGGTCATTGTATACTTCTCTCAACCCTCTCACCCTCCGGCTAGCCGTCACTCTCGTATCATGCGCTTCTATGCATCACTCCTGCCCGCGCTGCATGTCGTCGTCTTGCCTGTGTGACTGACCCTTGCCCACATTGCTTTCTCTGCAATGACCAGATACAAATAACACCACCAACTCCCTTCAGCACAAACATGCGCACACACACACACACACACAAGGCCGGACTGGGAACGCATACCTGCCCTGACATTTACATCGGACCGGCACACGTGGGGGGGGCTGGTGAGAAAAAAAACAGCTGCTGCATTTTTGTTACAGGGGGCCAATATTGCAGCACTGCTGTAAAACCGGCCCCAGCAACAAAAGCGGCCCTCACCAGTCTGAAACTGGCCCCCACCCTTCCGGCCCACCGGGGAAACGCCCAGTTCCCGCTACAGTCAGTCTGGCCCTGCACACACTCACACACTGGCCTCCAAAGCAGAAGACACACAAACACATCACTGCGGTAGAAGACAACATACGCACAAAAAGACATACAAGCACGCACACATGCACATCACACTTCCAGAGGCATACATGCACATATCACTGCAGGATGCACACAAACAAAACAGGTACACACACACATCACTGCATGAGGGGCACACTCCTCTGCAGGAAGCATCCATGCAGTTTCCAAAGGGGGCTCTGGGGCAGCACCGGCTCTGAGGGGCAGCCCGTAGTATCAGCTCAGGGGTGTTGACTGTAACTGCCACCTAATATGGGGTGACCGCACTGCTCTCTGTGCTCCTGCAGACTGTGCAACTGTCCATATCATTTGTCTTCCATCTATACGTCCCTTGGCCATTCAGATACCGGGACTCCTACGCTTTAGCTGTGCAGCTGCCTGTTTGTGCCCTACTGTCTCTCTCTGTAGTTGTGTTATTGCTGTTGGTACGTACCTTGTTTATATGTGTATTTGTTGTGTTGCTCTGGGTTAGTTCCCTGTAGCAGCCTGTATGGGCCCGTTCTTTACTTTATTTGCTGTGCTGCAATCTGTATGTGTGCTGCGGTGGTTTCGGTGTGCACTGCTGTTGTCTATATGTGCACTGCTAGTGTCTGTATAGTCCCTGCATCTCTCTTTATCTACCCTGCATTTATCTGTATGTGCCCTGCTGCTGTCTGTTTTTGTTGTGTTGTTCTCTTTGTGTGCGTGCGCAGCTGTCTGTATGTGTCCTGCTACTGTCTGTATTTGCTGAGTTGCTCTTTGCGTGTCACCTGCTGATATCTGTATTTGATGTGTTGACCTCTGTGTGCGATCTGCTGCTATCTGTCGTTGTTGTATTGTACTCTGTGTGTGACCTGCTGCTATCTATATTTCTTTTGTTCCTCTCTGTATGCGGCCTGTTTCTGTCTGTAGGCGCCCTGCTGCTGTCTGTATTTGGTGTGTTGCAATTTGTATGCTTTTATAGCAATCTCTGTGTGCCCTCCTGTTATCTGTATGTGCCCTGCTGTTGTTGTCTGTATTTGTTATGTTGCTCTCTGTGTGTCTCCGACAGCTGTCTGTATTTGTCCTGCTTCTGCCAGTATCTGTTTTGTTGCTCTCTGAATGTGCGCTGATGCTGTCTGTATTTGCTGTGCTGTCAAATATGTTTGTTGTGTTACTCTCTGTTTGTGCCCTGCAGCTGTCTATATGTGCCTGCTGCTGTCTATATTTGTTGTGCTGTTGTGTGTATGTGCCCTGTGGCTGACGGTATTTGCCCCGCTGACTGTATTTGTTGTGTCGCTGTCTGTGTGTGCCCTGCTGTTATTTTTTTTGTTGTGTTACTGTCTGTATGTGCCCTGCTGCTGTCTACATGTGTTCTGCTGCTAACTGAATTTGTTGTGTTGTTGTCTGTACGTGCACTTTTGCTCACTATGTGCCCTGCTGACTGTACTTATTCTATTACTGTCTGTGTGCATCCTGTTTTTATCTGTTTTTGTTGTGTTTCTGTCTGTATGCATCCTGCTGTTATTTATCTCTTTTTGTTGTGTTGCTGTCTGTATGTACCCTGCTGCTGTATGTATGCACCTTGGTGCTGACTGCATTTGCCCTGCTGACTGTATTTGTTGTGTCGCTGTCTGTGTGTCCCCTGCTGTTATCTTTTTGTTTTGTGTTACTGTCTGTATGTGCCCTGCTGCTCTCTGTGTGTGCCCTGCTACTGCCTATATGTATCCTGCTACTGTCTAAATGTGTCCTGCTGCTAACTGTTTTTGTTGTGTTGCTGTCTGTATGTGCACTTTTGCTCACTATGTGCCCTGCTGACTGTACGTATTCTGTTGCTGTCTGTGTGCATCCTGCTTTTATCTGTTTTTGTTGTTTTGCTGTCTGCATGCATCCTGCTGTTATTTATCTCTTTTTATTGTGTTGCTGTCTGTATGTACCCTTCTGTATGGGCCCTGCTGCTCTCTATGTAAGCCTGGCTGCTGATTGTATCTGTATTGCTGTTATTTACATCTGCTCTGCTGCTGTTTTAATCTGCCTCCTTCTGTCAGCCCTGGTGCTGCTCATATCTGCCTTGATGCTGTGTCCATGAGTTCTGGGCACTGTCTACTGTATATATCTGCCCTACACCTGTCTTGTGTGGGCTTTGTACAGCCTACCGCTGTCTCTTTCTGTTTTCAGCAGTCTATGCCTTGGCCCAGATTTACTTACATATTGGTTCAGGGTTGTGTGAATTTTTTATTTTACTCAGGCTGATACAAAATGGATTTCGCGATTTACTAAACCATGTAAAGCGCAATGTGTGGGGCTTAGTGGGGGAAAAAGTAACACAGTGCATATCTCTGCCTTGAATTACCTTGCATCGGGAAAGCATTCCATTGGTGGATCATGGGCGTTCCTGTGCATCCACCGATGGATTTTGATGCAAACCTAGATTTACTAAAGTCTGTAAACCTGGCTTTTGCACCAAAATGGTGCATCTATGCAAGGCTATTCTAACAAAGGGAAATATCTTTATTTCTCCTTGTTACTTCCTCTTTGAAGTGGTGCTGAATTTTGCAGCACACATACAAAGAGGAATAAGCGTCAAAAATGTGTTTTTGTGCAGGAAAGTATCCCTTCTTGTACACAAACTATTCTGACCACAACACAGGCCCCCCTGCATTGTGGTTCAAGAGTGCCTGCACTGTTGTTATGCTGCCACAAGTGTGCCAGTGCAAGTAGAGTGCAGGAGTTTGACATATCTTTGTATATATGGCGCATTTCTGCTCTCTCTCCCTTTCATGCAACACAGTGCAGCAAGTTCTGGTTCTTCATGGCATTGATCGCGGTAGGCCATTGTATGCTTCTCTCAGCCCCAGTGCCCTCCGGCTCCTGTCACTCTTGTATCATGTGCTTCTGTGCACCTCTCCCACCTGCACTATTTTATTATCAAAAACACAAACAATCTCACTTACTTTACACCTACACTAGTCTAAAGCAAGGGGGAAAAAACTCTTGCAAATGGAAGACCTATTGGTTTTGCCAATGTTTATTGAATATAGTGTTGTTTTGAAGATGAGGCCTGGATATTCATATCGAAGGACCAAAAGTACAGATTCTGGGGGCTTCGGTGTTAGTTTACGGGCCGGCAAGCACATTTTGGACCAGAAAAGGTCGGGCGAATTCACCGTGAGCCGCTCTACCTGGGTGTTCTCCGCTGGGAGCAGCGGAGGAATGGGACCTCGCTCAATCAGAGCGGTGTCAGAGGCTCATCAGAGTGGAATAGAGCTTCCTATGTAAAGACAGTCAGGTGCCGTTTTGCACAATATTTATGTGTTTTAGCCCTACAATATATTTATCATGGACTGGATGATGTTATGGGGGCCTCCATTGGCTTTCTTCAGTTTTATGTCGGCATTGGAGGATTGCTGGGCACTGAGGGTATTTATGGAGTACTTACTGAAGGGGGCTTATTCCTTAAGTGTTTCGTTACAAAGATGTCGCGGAAACAAACTGCAAGGAGAAATCATGATATTTATTCCTCAAATGATGAAGGCTAAATTCCGGCTAAAGTGGCTTCTGGAGCAGAGCTGCTGCAGAGTACAGCAAAGCAGCCCTGAATGATACTTCTGGTCCTAACAGGCACTCGTGCTGAGGATGGAGGGGAGCATAGGCGACTGAAAGGGGGGGGGGGGGTTCATCATGTTTATGTTCATACCAGCTACTCCTGTTTTGCTTCTCCGCGACCTCATGAATTCTTAATCCCCTTAAAGCTGAAGAGGGGAGACGTCTACAGTATCCATACTCAGGCCATTGGGGGTTACTAGTTCATCCTGGTTGCCTAGACCCCCATCTTAGCATTTACATTAGGCATCTATGCCTCTGAAAAAGCAACAGAAAAACAGAGTGTCGAACTATTTCACCACTGTGAAACCACGTGAATTTCGCACCATTACAGGGGACAAAATAATTCTGACCAAGGAAGACTTCCTTTCTTCCTATCAAGCTTTCAAGAGAGAACTTAAGGAAGAATTAAAAGCTGTCTTTGACACATAACTGAAAGCCCTCAAATAAGCCACTTATTCCAAAATCTCCTCACTACAGAAATATGTCGACTTAGTGGGTACCCGCACCTTGGATCTCGACTCACAGCATCAAGGCCTGGAATGTCCCATGGAATGGATGGAAGACTCAACGGAACAGCTTCGAGACCAGCTCAGCAAAGCCCTCCTGACATTAGAGAATTTGGAAAATCGCTTAAGGTGAGACAACATTCAAATTTGCAACCTGAAGGTCCAGATCTGGAGGCCTTTGTAGTAGGATTGTTTTCTGAGATCCTGGGAGAAGGCTCTTCTGCGGTTAAGATGGAATGGGTGCATAGAGTCAGTACATCGTCTCCTGGAGGGGAGAGGCGCCCTTGTCCTAGTAAAACTCTACTCCTTCAAGGTAAAAGAAGCGTTACTACAAGCCGCTCTGAAACTTGATACTGTCTCTTTCCAGAGGACAACCTGCTCCCTTTTTCAGGGCATTGCTCCTGCCACACTGTCACGCAGACTTCAATTTATACTTTTCACCGATAAACTCTGCCTGGACCACATCAGATTCCGATGGACCTCTCCCTTTGGCCTTGCATTTGAGTATCAGAATAAACTCCACCACTTTGTGACACTGAAGGAAGCGGCATCCATGCTGGGGATTTCGCTGCCTGAACATCACTTATCTGATGGGGGAGTAGAGGCGAGGACCACAAATTCTACGGCGAGCTCAAATAAAAGGACAATGGCTATCACAGTGCCATTCGAAAAGACAGGGGAAGCGTTGCTCTCCTAGCAGGTGGACTAAAACTAAGGACCTGATTTAAATCTTTGCGGATGGGGTCCTCCATCACGCAGGATGGATATCCCGTCCGCTGTATTACAAGTGCATTATATCCTATGGCTCTTGTACCAGTTCTTCTAGGTCACCCGCTACAATTCAGATTTCATGGTACATCCTGAGTGACTACCATTAACAATACATTGGTTACAAACTCATGTATGTATAGGCTAAACCTTCTTGTCACACTCTATCGATTCCAACAGGCTTAGATGCTCCAATGCACAACTGCAGTGATACTAAACTGCCAATCAGCTTTGAAACTAGTTTGCACCCTCTAGTATACTTTAACAGTTCAGGACTTAATGCCTAATTCCAATAAATCAGATGTGTTTTCCAGTTGTTTTGGGGGAACTAGATTTCAAATTTTTTGTGCCTTCTTGTTCATGGTTCTGAGACATGAGGAGATACTATGTCATCTGATAGGGAGTGATAAGATGGGGGAGAAACGACGGCTGAAAATGTCTTTCCCTCACTTGCAGGGAGGCTGAGGGGCTGGCATTCTCTTACCAGTTGTCTTGATTTTGGGGCAACAGCATATATTGCTGAAATACCGCCTGTATGGTGTTAACAACCGTATCATGGAATGTTAAAGGGTTAAATCCTACAGCCAAGTGGCACAAACTTTGGAATATGACATAATAGCTTTACAAGAAACACAAATTAAGTGTAGTTAGGATCATAGACTACGTCACAAAACCTATGCTTTATACGTTTCTGCATCCAGCAAACACATCAGAGTCTCCCTTCCTTTTACCTACTCTCTCAAGTTCCAACCGGTGGGTACCAAGGTGGATAAAGAGGAGAAAAAAGGCACAATCAGGAGTAATATGTGTACAGTGGCGTCAAATTATGCACGCAATCCGGGCCAGGCATCCTTTGTTCAATCACATAACCCTACTGGGAGGCTTTGCGAAAGGGGTGATCATCTTGATTGGGCACTTTAACCTTGCATGGGATTCTGACTTAGATAGCTCTCACGCATAGAACCCACACAGGGAATTTTCCCAAAGCTCTGAAACAAGCCATACTGGAAATGGGTCTAGTTGATGCATGGAGAAATATCCACCCCATGGATCGTGATCACACTCCTATCACACATATTCTTGGCTGGACTAAGTTTTCATAGGCCAAACCCTAAGCCATTTTATTCAAGAGGCCAGATTCCATCCCATTAAACTTTCTGACCACACTCCTGTGAAAATCAAGCTTGATTGGACTGCTTTGGCCCAAGGTCCAACAATGTTTTTTTCCAGCCTCCCTCATACTAGACTGACTCTTACGAGACGATCTATGTAAAGCTATTAAAGACTTTTTTGCACTTAATGACCCCTGTAACACTAACCTCTCTGTTACTTGAGGTGTCTTCAAGGTGGTTGTTCGAAGAAAGTGCATCTTATTGATGTACACCTTGTCTCTGCAGAAAGCGCAGAATAGATCAGTCCTTAAAGCCAAATAACAGGCTGCGTGTGCTCATGAGGACGTCCCCAACATTGACATTACAAAGAAAGGTTACAGATTTAACCCCTTCAGTGCCCGCCCCTTTCCCCGCCCTGTGCCGGCCGTTGCATTAGCGGGCGGGGTCTATGACGAGCTGGACTCGTCATGGGCACAGCGCAACCGCGGCCCATGACGAGTCCAGCTCGTCATGGGCACTGAAGGGGTTAAGGGGGAAGCTTAAGGCTATCTAAACCAATGGAGCCGAATTGACATTACTACACCTTAAAAAAACAACCAATGAACAGAGGAATAAGGTGGAGTTCCACATAGCACGACAACTTAAGAGCTAAACATGAGAAAGAATATATTTGTAAACTCTGCGAAGCCTCTGGGGTAAAGAAGAGGATAAAGCCTGGGCATTTCAAGATTTTCAAAAACAACAATACACTTCCGAACCCCCCAATGAGTGAGCTCAGTTAAACTGCCTAGCAGGGGTGGAGCTTTCCAAGGTGACAAACGACCGAAATGAAGACCTGGAGAGTCCCATTTGTGAAGATGAAATACAAACAGCCATTGATGCACTTAAACTCCACAAATCACCTGGTTTTGACGGGTTAACTGCTCAGTTTTACAAAACTTTTAGCCCAGAGTTGGTACTCCATTTGAATACCCTATTTAACTTCATAGCTGAGTCCCGGCGAGTGACGCATACGATGGGCGAAGTACTGATAACAGTTTTACCTAAACCCGGTAGGGACCCTAAGGCTTGTGATCATATCACCCTATTGCACTATTGAAACTGGACGCCAAGATTTATTCTGAAGTCCTGCCCTCTAGACTAGAAGATATCATGCCGGTTCTGATCCACCTGGATCAATTCTGTTTTATTAAGGGGCAAGAGATACAGTGTTGCTTGAATATGAATTTACCTTAAAAGAACTAAAGACAAGAGAAGTTTAGCATAACAGGAATAGCTGGTTTAAATTAAACACTTTGGCCGAGAATACAGCTTAGAGAAACAGGTCTATCTCAAAGTACAATCATTCCAATCAATTTTTATACAGTTTAAGGTGCCATAAAAGTACATCTGGCAATCCTTGTTTGGTAAAAGAACGCAGGCCTTGTCTGTGGAGTCGCAAATAAAAGGTCCCTGATAACAAATGCAGGTGGGCCTCAACCTTGTGTGGACACAATGTGAGCCAGTGGGTAATGTGCCCAGATGTATGGCATTAAGGGCGCATGATCACTGAGTGTACTGTGTGTGCTGTTTCCAGATAGGCTGTGTGGACTTCATGTGGCATCTGACTTTATGGTATTTTGGGAATGCGTGCACCGCTCTGTCCATGTGTGCTTTATTGAGGCCAATTTCCCTGGACCATTGTGATGCTGCTGTGCTTATCTGGTGCTATAAGGAGACAATGGCTCATGCGGATTAATACTTATCAATATAGTATATAATCTCAAAATAATAATCAAAAAAAGAAATGGGGAATATAAAAGATGTCAGAAGAAAAGGCAAGACCATACACGCTGGTTCTTATTTTGTGAAGAATGATCTTCGTTTATATTACTAGAATTTCGACACAAGAGGTGTACATAGATATACAATACAATTTTGACATTAGACAAACAAATTACAAAATTAGTGTCCCAATAAAGAAAACCTAAACAAACAATTAACATACCATATAACATACAAACAAGGTTTTGATTTCACTTTACAAAGGCAATCACATATAATTAATAATTCAAATTGGCAACACTTAATTAATGTAGGTGTTGATTAGTGATTTGCCTATCGCGTCAACGGCGTTTCGACCCTGTTCCAACTAAGAGGGTCTCGTCAGGACTGTCTAATATAGGGACACCTGAAAGGAAAAAAATAATAAATCTGTGTCAAAACAAGGGGGGCCAAGGAGTGGGAAAGGAAGAAAGAAGGGGAGGGGTACTCCTCTCTACCTTAACGTCCAGGACTGGTGTGTATACAGTGACACCGTGTTCGAGGTGAAAAGGTTAAAATATACTCACAGGTACCCGGCCGGGTGCTGTGTTAGAGTCAAGAGAAAATGATTATTATCCATACCAAAATCTGATCCTTAATGTATCAGGTAGATACCAGAATTTCTACTCACCCCTGTGAGAGGAAGCTCACACGGAGGCAGTAGCCCACTGTGACTCGAAGTGCTCGTGATTGTGCGTGAAGTGAGGATACTTCTATATTCCACACTGGGCAAGGTTCCAAACTTTGGTATAGCTGTCACCTCGTGGAGGCGAGTCCGATCAACTGTAGTGAAAAAATACACAAGCGCGGGGGACGGTCATATTACAAAATCTGAAATGGGAATGAGTCTAAGTGCTATGCAACTCTATGGAAAAATGCTCATACCTCTCTCTCTTCTAGCGGGTGTCCGAATATCCCGCGAAGTGTTGCAGCAGGCAAACCAAGGTCCTGTCTGCGAGGTACGATCACAGCGATAGAGCCGTGAGTAGAGAATTTGAGCTTGATTCGCTGAAGCACGTCCAATCGGGAGCGTCGAACAGTGGGAGTGTTACAGACGCGAACGTGCCGTTGCTAGGTGACCCAGACCTGCAGACTCATAGTCGGGTTTAATTACGAGGCTTTTCAGTGAAATCAATCTAGCCGTATTTAAGAAGTGAAAAACAGGCCACCCTTCGCTGCTAGCTTAATGATGGTGGAGGAACCATGAGCGAAATACCTATCGGGGGCGTCGAACAGTGGGAGTGTTTCAGACGCGAAAGTGCCGTTGCTAAGTAACCAAGACCTGCAGACTCATCGTCGGGTTTAATTAGGAGGCTTGTAATTGAAATCAGTCTAGCCATGTGTAAGAAGTGAAAGTGATCCGCTCTCCGAAGCTGCCAGCTTAATAATGGAGGCACTCATGAGAAATCTACTCTGCCACGGTGGTGAGCACCTTACTAGTGTGTACAGTCACTAAACTCGTCGAAAGTGGTCCCGCATCCTACGGTAGTGATCATTCATTTGGAACTTGAAGAGGATAATGGTATCGGCAAAAAATTATTATTATCATAACAATGGTAATGTTACACGAGGGAACAGTGGTTGCCAATATCAGACTTAAAAGTATGGACATCGGTTCTAGAATTAGCAATAACTCTGATTATCTAAACACTGTGCAGTGAATGTTGCAATGCAAACAAAATGTTTAAAATATCAATTGGTTTGAAACAATCAATGATAAATGCACATATATGACAGACACTACAGCAAGGTTTAGAGGGATTATCTTATCCAAGACAATATGCTTCAATCAATAATTAACTTTTCAGTCAACAGGATTCATATTTAATACATGTGGAAGTGGATCCCTACCTTCCGTTATATACATCACCAATCGTCACACATGTACAGATCAGGTTAATTATGGAAATGCATCTCATGGACTCTGTGAATTTTCAGTTAGAATCATATACAGGCAAATGTGTTAAGAGAAATGCTGGGTACATAAGCAACAATGATCAAGAAAGGGTAGTAATAAACCCTCGCCATTCCTCAGCTGAATTCAGTCCCTGTAGTATGGAGTTGGTACGTTCAATCCAACGACACTCTAGTCGCTGCAATATCTGTGTCACATCTCCACCTCTTTTTGGAGCAATCACTTTATCTATTACCTGCCAGCGAATATCATTGGCACTGTGCCCTTTCTCTTCAAAGTGATTGACCAATGGGGCATTGGGAACAGAATTCCTGATTCTGCTTCGGTGCTGTCCTATGCGTGCCTTAACAATTTGTTGGGTTTGTCCAATATATGGTAGTCCACAGGGACACAGTATGCAATATACTACATTTTTAGTATTACAATTGGCAAAGAAATCAAGTATTTGATCAACTTTTCCATGAGTGAATTTTTTGGTGTTCACTGTAAATTCACAGGCGACACAATTACCACATTTGTAGTGACCTTTGACACTCGGTAAGCCCCAGGTTGATTCTAATGATCTTACATTTTGGCATGGACTCTCCAGCGATGATCTTACAAGATGATCTTTAATATTTTTGCCTCTTTTAAAGGCAAACATTGGTACGTCAATGCTAGAGTCTATATTTTGAATGATGTGCCAATTTTTTGTGACCAATTTACGAATATCATTCGTGTGGATACCAAACGTGGTGACACAGATCAATTTGTCAACCTTGGTTTTCTCTTTAGGAGTGAGTAATGTCTCTCTAGGGCAAAACCAGGCTCTTTTCAAAGAATTCTTTATTAGCCTTTTTGGATATCCCCGAGTCAACAATTTGTCCTGTAGAATACACGCCTCTCTCATGTAGTCCTCTTTCTTGGTGCAATTGCGACGTATTCGCAAGAATTGTCCATGAGGCAATCCATCTCTCAGGGCCCGAGAATGGTGACTATTATAAGCGAGTAGTGTATTACGCTCAGTGGGTTTTCTGTGCAATGAAGTATAGAGTTTACCCTCGTCATGTGAAATGTTAAGGTCAAGAAAGGCAATACAGGACTCATGTATGGTGGATGTAAACTTAAGATGTGGTTGAACTGAATTTAAATAAGAGACAAAATTATTAAACTCAGGGATTGTGTCAGACCAAATCAAAAAAATGTCGTCAATATATCTTTTCCAACAATTGATTTTCGAGTGGTAGATGTTGGCGGTGGTGAGGACAAATTTGTGTTCTAGATTATCCATAAAGATATTCGCCAAATTTGGCGCAAAAATTGCGCCCATACTGGTTCCGGAGCACTGTTGGTAGTACTTGCCTTCCGAAACAAAGTAATTGTGTGTTAATGCGATTTGCAAAAGTGTGACAATAAAGGAAGTAGGTACCTGATGGGGTGCAGGTCTAGTATCAAGTAAATCCTGGATCACCTGTATGCATTCCTGCTGAGGTATGTTTGTGTATAATGAGGTGATGTCCAGTGTAGCTAAGCGGTCTTTGTTGGTGTCATAGGGTCGATTTTCCAATAAATTAATCATGTGCATTGAATCTCTTACATAGGTCTCCTGAAGAGGAACATAGTCTTTTATAAAAAAGTCTATAAAATGACCAATGGGTTCAAGAACTGAACCACACCCTGATAGTATAGGACGCCCTGGAGGGTGGGTAATACTCTTGTGTATTTTTGGGAGGGTGTACAGAACCGGAGTTCTAGGACAATCGATATTTAAGAATTCAAACTCTTTCTTACTCAGAAAACCTTTTTCAAAGCCTTCTGTCGTTATTTTAAGTATTTCTTTTTTAATATTCCCTAAGGGATTCATATCTAGTTTTTTATAGTGTCTTTCTTCTCCTATTTGTTTTCTGATCTCGATGTCATAGTCGTCCCTGTTCTGTACAACAATCCCGCCGCCTTTATCAGCAGGTTTCAGGACAATTGTCTTGTCATTTTTTAAGGAACATAATGCTTTGCGCTCATCCAGACTGATGTTGTATGGAATGAATTTGGTATTTTCTTTCAGTTTGTCGATTCCTGTTAGAATTACTTTTTCAAAAGTCAATAACTCAGGTGGCATCATCCCATTACTAGGATAGAAAGTCGATGGTGGTTTGAGGTTTGTGTTCGAATACTTCAGAGGGATATCTTTATCTGCAAAGAATAATTTTAAACGAATCTTTCTAAAAAACTGATAGAACTCTGTTTTTAGATTGAAGAAATTGGTGCGTTCTGTAGTTACAAAGGATAGTCCCTTACTTAGTAATGAAATTTCTGAGGAGGATAGGAGGTGATTGGACAGGTTAAAGATGGGAATGCTTTCTGTCTCAGTGCCTACTAATAGGGTTGCGGTCCCCATTGGTAATGTTTGTTGCGGGTCTGGCGTTCTCCTGCATATTGGTGCCATGTTCTCCCTCTCCCCCTCCTTTTGTTGCCTCGATCTAAAAAAGACTGACCAGGGTGATTATCAATACGGCTGGGACCTGGTTGTACGTCGGAATCACTGGATCCTCCCGATGATTCCGAGAAATTAATAGGTTGATTTCTTCTAAACCTACCCCAAGTGTTCTGTCTGTTGAGGGTGCCTGTCGTATTATAGTAGTCTTCTTTTAAATAAGGATAAATCCTCTCTTTAGCGAAGCCTTTTATGTCCTTGGACACTTTGTCAGCTTTTTTCTTTAATTCAAATGTATTGAATTCGTCTATTGATTTATTGATCTTCTCAAGGATATTCTTTGTCTCTTCCAGATTATCACCCAATAACTCTCTCTCTAATTCTTCAATTTCTTTTAATTCAGCCTTGGCGTGGTCAAGTGCCGTTTCTACCCCCAGTACCATCCAGTGGCGCGAGCAAGTTGTGGAAATGCCACTGAAACCCCCTTTAAATTTGGGATCGTCACGGAAGATGCCCGGAATATTTCTAACCACTAGACCCTGTGGAATTATCCCTGCCTTCAAGTATTCTGTCAACATACGTGCGTGTAATTCCGTTCTTACATGCTTTTTCTTAGTTTTCTCTATTTTTTCACATAAAACTTGGCGTGGACTCAAGGTAGAGGAGACCTGGCTTGAAAATAAGGAAGGCCCACTTGTTAATTTAGCAATATATTCTTCCGTGTAGAGGTGACAGCTATACCAAAGTTTGGAACCTTGCCCAGTGTGGAATATAGAAGTATCCTCACTTCACGCACAATCACGAGCACTTCGAGTCACAGTGGGCTACTGCCTCCGTGTGAGCTTCCTCTCACAGGGGTGAGTAGAAATTCTGGTATCTACCTGATACATTAAGGATCAGATTTTGGTATGGATAATAATCATTTTCTCTTGACTCTAACACAGCACCCGGCCGGGTACCTGTGAGTATATTTTAACCTTTTCACCTCGAACACGGTGTCACTGTATACACACCAGTCCTGGACGTTAAGGTAGAGAGGAGTACCCCTCCCCTTCTTTCTTCCTTTCCCACTCCTTGGCCCCCCTTGTTTTGACACAGATTTATTATTTTTTTCCTTTCAGGTGTCCCTATATTAGACAGTCCTGACGAGACCCTCTTAGTTGGAACAGGGTCGAAACGCCGTTGACGCGATAGGCAAATCACTAATCAACACCTACATTAATTAAGTGTTGCCAATTTGAATTATTAATTATATGTGATTGCCTTTGTAAAGTGAAATCAAAACCTTGTTTGTATGTTATATGGTATGTTAATTGTTTGTTTAGGTTTTCTTTATTGGGACACTAATTTTGTAATTTGTTTGTCTAATGTCAAAATTGTATTGTATATCTATGTACACCTCTTGTGTCGAAATTCTAGTAATATAAACGAAGATCATTCTTCACAAAATAAGAACCAGCGTGTATGGTCTTGCCTTTTCTTCTGACATCTTTTATATTCCCCATTTCTTTTTTTGATTATTATTTTGAGATTATATACTATATTGATAAGTATTAATCCGCATGAGCCATTGTCTCCTTATAGCACGTAATACCCAGGCTCCTTGTGGGTAGGGTTTCCTTGTTTCCCAATCAAGTGCTTATCTGGGGGATGGACCCAAGTTTCCTGTTCGTGCATTTGTATGCCGGCTACGGCCCACCCCACCTGTGACCTGTTAATCAATTACCGCAGAGCCTGCCTGATCACGTATTTCTGAGTCTGTGTAATGCAGATTTCATGATGGGCAAATTTGATGATAGTGATGCGATTTCGTTCATGTATGGAGTTGTAGCATTATAAGCATTAGCATAGTTTTTATCAATATCAACAGCATAATAATCTGCAGAGGGTGGTCCACCTGGGTGAGAAAGCTACCAAAAAACAGATCCAAGTTGTCTTTCTGGCACTTGCCGCCAAAATGTTTTCGACAGGGTAGACTGGTCCTTCTTGTTCCAAATTCTCTGAAGGTTCGGTTTTGAGGAAAAATTCAAAGATATGATCCAAGCAAAATACACTCATCCGCAATCTTGAGTAATGGTTAATGGGGCTGGCTCAGATCTTTTCAATTTAGAGCGTGGTACCAGACATGGATTCCCCTTAATGGCGCTCCTTTTTGCTTTTAGTATCGAACCTCCAGCAGCCACGGTGTGGGCTATGGACTCCATCCGGTAACTTATTTTTGGCTCATTGGAACATAAAATATCTATGTTTGCAGATGATGTCCTACTTTCACTTACCACCCCTCAGATGTCCTTGATGGCCCTGTAAGCTGAGCTGGCAGACTACGAGGCAGTGGCAGGTTTTCGTATTAATCTTCACAAACCCTTCCTTTTAATTCTAACTCACCTCTCTGTTGAGATGGAGGCACTAGCCAGCTCCACCCCATTCCATTGGGCCAAAAAAGTACTTACATACCTCAAGATCAGGATCACGTCTAAAGTGACAGATCTTTACTGGGCGAACTACCCTCCACTTCTTCAGCAGCTTAAAGCAGATCTCAGATTTCGGGCGCCATTGTATCTATCCTGGTTGGGTCATATTAATGCATTCAAGATTACTGTATTGCTGAGAATATTCAACCTCTTTCAAGGACTGCCCATTTTGATTGACTGATCTGGCAGGACCACAGAGCCCGACTTCCTTATACAACTTTGATCCTTCCCAGAAATGATGGTGGCCTGAAATTACCAGATTTTATGTTGTACTACAAAGCGGAGCAATTGTGGGTGATACCTGAGTGGTTATTAAGGGAGTCCGATAAGTACTGGCTACATATTGATGAAGCTGTGGCTGGTAGATCCATCTGGGATGTCCTATGGAAACCAAAACCAGACAGACCACCTAGAGCCTATCTGAGGACACCATTCAAGACTACCCTTAAAGTGTGGGATGAAGTGAACCACTCAGCGGATTGAGAGACGTTTCCCACACCTTATACCCCTATTCACTTTAACTCAGCCTTTCCACCAGCACTTCAACCTAGGCCCTTTGACCTCTGGCGGGAGGGGGCTTCTCTTACTATAGCTGACCTATTCCACAGCTGGGAAATTCTTACCTTTGAAAACTGTCAAAGAAACCGTTTGCTAGCAGAGGCTGACCGATTCGGATATACCCAGCAAAACATTGAGTACTTCAGCCTGAAATGTGTTTGGAAACAACTACAGACTTCTCTCCTATTGAAATGTTTGTCAGTGGGCAGGAGGGTTATATCCCCTTTGTGTACTCGCTACTGCTTACCACTATCCGTTTGACTAGACCACGCCATACTACTTTTTGGAAATGGACTCTGGGAGTGGCATTTACAGAGGAGCAGTGGTGAAAGATCTGGAGAGATATACCCAGATTCAGTCACTCGGTAGGCATGAGGAAGGCACACAACAAAGTGCTGTTCGATTGGTGTCTATACCCTACCAAACTCAAATAGATCTGCACCAATATGTCAGACTTGTGCTGGAGTGGTTGTGGGCTGCTTGGAGACTTTAAATATATATGGTGGGACTATCCCATTATTCAACCCTTCTGGGCCAAAATATTAGCCCCAATAAAAGGTGTTTTGGGGTATCCAATTCCCAATACCGCTGAATTCATCCTTCTAGGATTACGAGATGGAATCCTTGAGCCCAAAATATCTGGAGATCAGTCCATCCTGTGTCTAGGGGCAGCCAAAACAGCTCTGGCTGCTGCTTGGGAGAGACCTGCGGCCCTCTTGATATCCCATTAGCATGCACAGCTCTGGCAGGCTGTAACCATGGAGCGGATGGCATATATCCTCCTAGAAAATTATAAGAACTTTAGTATATCTGAGGCCCCTTAGTGCAATATCTCTCAACGGGCCTTCCACTTTTTGCCTGCCCCATATGTACCCGAGCAGTCCAGCTATTCCTGTTCTAGGGGAAATGATGCTTGGCAAACAAATGGATACCATGATTTCAAAGGGCGAAAACATACCCTGCCTTATAAAGGTAGACCAGACTATAAGAGGAGTTGAGAAAAGAGATCCAGGTCACCTCCCCATAAACAGATCAAGGTATATATTACCCGCAAGCAGAAGTATGAGCCACAACATTTTTCGCCAAAGAAAGATTTTAAAAAGAAGGGACCAGTGCAGAAACGCTCCTCACAATTATGGAGAATTCCCAGTCGGAGGGAAGCTCCTTCATTTTGTGAAGAGACATGGCATCATGATGTCACGAACCAATGGGTACTCAACACTGTCATCAACGGCTGTGGAGTAGAATTCTGGAGGCCACTTACATGCCTGGAGCACAAAATGGCCCATTGGCCTGCACATGGTTCGAAATGTCTGGCACTGCTTCAAGGGGTAGAACTGTTGCTCAAGAAGAAGGCAATCATTCAGGTCCTTCCAGACCTGAATGATTGCTTATTCCATTCTCTTTGGTTCAGAAAGTGTCAGGAGCCTCAGGCTGGTGCTAGATTTGAAATGGGTCAATGCTTGGATACAGACTCTTCACTGTTGGATTGTGTCGCTGCAGGCGATTATTCCTCTGAAAAGTACAGGAGATTGGTTGGCATCTATAGACTTGGAAGCTGATTATCTCTATTTCATCGTTGAGCCCTCGTATCAAAGATTTTTGAGTTGTGTGTCCTCAATGGCGACCACTATTAGTTTCGGGTCCTCCACCAAAGTTCTAGTTCTAGCACCATTGGTGACACTCCTGCATTCAGAGGAAATTTTTGTACACCCATATCTCGACATCTGGTTGGTGCAGGCTACATCAGCATAGGTGGTGTTGTCCCATACAGAAAAAAGTGGTGGACGTTCTTTGTTCTCATGGGTTCCTAATCAATTGGGAAAATTCTTCATTAAGTCAGTCTTAAGACCTGGTCTTCACTGGGACACAGTTCGGTACTCTGCAGGGTCAAATTTGTCTTTAAGAAGGGCGAGTGGCTAAGCTTCTGGGTGACATCAAGAGTCTGTTGGAACACGAGAGTCCAAAGATGGAAACTTGGCTCAGGGTCCATGGAGACATGCCATCTATGATATTCCTAGTTCTATGGGCTCAGTTCCATCTCCACAAGGTGGTTGCATGGGTTCTTCTCAATTGGGATCAAGGGTCACAGGATTTGGCAGGGTCTATTCCTCTCTCTCGAAAGGTTAGAGGAGACCTGGCATTGTGGTTAGACTCAGCAAACCTTCTGCAAGGGATGCAGCTATAGCCTCCAGATCCTGTGATTCTTACATCAGATGCCAGTTTGTCAGGCTGGGGTGCCTGGGGAGATGCTTTGCATGCACAAGGATGTTGGACTTGCACTGAGACGAGTAATTCCTAAAATTGGAGGCAACTCAAAGCAGTAAAAAGGGTCTTTCTTGTATTTGGTTGCCAGCTACAGGGGAGGGCTGTTCTAGTGGGTACAGAAAATGTCCCTGCAAAAACCTATGTAAAAATGGGGGGTACTCGCTCCAGCAGTCTGAGCAAGGTTTCACATAAAGTGTTTTCATGGGCTCAGGAGTTTCTGCTGTATCTGAGAGCAATTCATATTCACAATGTGACCAGCCGATTTGCTCAGCAGGGACATTTTCTCCTATTGAAAGTTTTCTCTGGATCTGAGAGTGTTTTCTCGCTTGACTCAGCAGTGGGGTCTTCCAGTGGTGGATCTATTTGCATCACAAAGCAATGCCAAGCTTCTGAGGTTCTGGGCCAAGGAGAGGCATGTTCAGGCTAGGGCAGTAGATGCCCTGTCAGGTGAATGGCCAGAGGGCCTGGTGTATGCCTTTCCTCCGTTTCCTCTTATCATGCCCTTTCTGGTGAGGGTTTGGAAGTTGAGAGCCAAGGTAGTTCTGGTGGCTCCCAGGTTGCCATGAGCCAATTGGTTTCCCCTGTTGTTGAGCATGAAGAGTTCTTGGAATGGTCTCTGTATGGTTTATGGTCAATGTTGCACATAACACATGGTTGCTACACCTAAGGGAGTTGTATCTGCGATGGCATTAATGATGCTTCATTTTATTCTGAGCTATTTTGTACTTATTTTCAGGCCTCTAATGCCATATTTGTTTATAGAGTAATGTGTACAAAAGAAGTGTGGATGATGTCATCAGATGTCATTTGAGATGCCATCAGTGAGATCATAGAACATGTCATGAGTGATGTAATATGTGAGGTCATAAAGCAGTGAATGGCAGGGGGACAAGTTATAGTTAGCTCTGCTACCTTTAACTTGTGAATTTGAGTTTTTTTAGTTAAAAACATTAATGTTGTCACTAGCATTCACATAACTATAACTGTACTTTAACCCGTGGCTTTTTCAGTCAAAGACTTTGATAGAAAAGCAGACATTTGAGGTGAGCACATTTACAGTGTTGCTGGTGTTGAGAGTGCTCTATACTGGAGCTGCTTTCCACCTAAACTTGAGAACTACCCACAGTTCTCTGCTTCTTGTTTTGCATAATTTATGTGTCAATCTATGCCTGAGAGGGTATTCTTTTGACTTATACTGGGTGCTCCTTTGTGTCTGGACAAAGCTATACCTCTCTGAAGAGCTATAATGAGAACGAAACACATGTCAGGGGTTGCTTTTATTTATTTCAGGTTGGCTTGGATGGTATTTTACCAATCCAAAGCTGTAATACTGTGCCTGGAGTGGTAAAAGGATCTGGCCATTTTAACAGCTCGGCAAGGATAGCACTAATCCTATGCGTAAAGTCTTTGCTGTAGAAATGGTAAAAGACTTTGTCCCCTTCTATCTCAGTGTGGATGGCACTGTGCTAATCCTACGCTTAAGGACTTTGATAGAAAAGCAGACATTTGAGGGGAGCAAATTTGGAGTGTCGCTGGTGTTGAGAGTGCTCTATACTGGAGCTGTTTTTCACCTAAACTTGAGAACTACACAGAGTTCTCTGCTTCTTCTTTTCTGGTGTATGTGTATATATATAAACCAAGAGGCCAAAGCAAATGGAACCCCGAAATGGTAATACAGGATCATATTATACAAGGTACTTGTTATGTACTTTTTATGTTATATGTTTATTTTGGGGCAGTTAGCTTGAAAAGGCTGTTTTTTCAAAGTGCAGTTAACTCTATGCACACACATTGGAATTAGAAAGTTTATGCTTTCTATACCTTTCTTGAATAAATTGTTAAGAAGGCAATGTTGAGGGTCAATGGATTTAGGAGGTTCTGTGGCTGCAGTGTTTACCACATAATTATGGATTTACTGCACTTGCCACATGATTTGCTAAATTCACGGATTTCACCATATGTTGCTTCTAACACAAAGGGATAAAAATTACTCTGACAGAATGTGCAGCATACTTTACATTTTTTGCTCCACAATTTAGATAACTGAGTCACATAAACCAAATCTAAAAATATATATACATATATATTTTTTCACTGAAAAATAAAAAGATTAAAGTGAAATTATAGACAACTTTGGATATACGTTCTTGGAATTTTTTTAAAAAAACTCAGAAATTAACAGAAAAAAGCACAGTGCAGTTATTGTTCCAAAACAAAAACTAAAAACCACTGACATGTGCCAGTTATGTTTAGGCTTGTTAAATGGCATCATTGATAACATCACTGATGGCATATCAAATACCATAATTCATGACACCACAGATAACCGCATCCAAAGAGAAAAATACTCTGCCTTTGGCCTTGCACAGTGGGGGTTAGCTGTCGGACCGGACCCTGTGCCCAACAAACCCACACTCTGGAAAATGGAACATTATAAAATATCCACTTGTCCATGAGATGGCATGCTTCAGAAATCTACTTCTCATGTAAAAAAAATCCACTTGCGCATTTTTGTGTCATTCAGTGAGTTGACAAATTATGGCAACATTCTCATTATATCACAGTGCTCATAGTGGCCTCTCTGACTACGCTACAGCTCACATCATACCAGGGTCTGGATCCTAGCTGGGTCTGATTTTGTCACCTTTCTTCAAATCTGCATATAGATGTGCAGTAGGCAAGAAGTTGTAGATCCAGAGCTGGAAAACCCTAAGAGCCTATGTGCACTCACAGATTAAAATGTTTAAGTGTATTCACCAATTCAACCCCAATCTCCTGCAACACTAGAAAAGGTTGGAATTTTACTCCTGGCAAGGACAGGAGCAAAACGTCTTCCACTTTGGGAACAAAGGGGTGTGTAGAAAATCAGCAGATTTTCACAGGAGCCAATGTATATGTATACATTTGCTCTTACTAAAATGCAATTCACAAAAAATTGCTATGAGTATGGTTTTCGGGCCTACATGTGTAAATTATTGTGATTACTAGAAGCTGAAAATCTGAAACAAAGCAAGAACATCTACCTGCTTCTGTGACATTCCTTAAGAATTGGGTCCCTAGTTTATTTTCATGTTGCCCATAATGATTATGCACTGATTCTCTATTTTAGTAATAAATAGGCATGTATCCAACATGTTTTATTGAATGATACTGCAAAGACATAGCATTTAAAGTTGCAAAACAGTTTAGCAAAAGGTTTTTTTCAAGTTCGTATTTTTTGTGACATTATATTTTGCAAGCAAATAATCACCGATGTTGCTTTCATGATTATGCATGCATTGACAGGCAATCAGGGTGCATTCTGAGCATTTTGATTAGCCTCAAATTGTTAAATATTGCAAACATCACTACACTATTTATACTGGAACCACTGTCAGTAATACAAGCTGTGTGGTAAATAATTTAATTACCGGGACTTAATTTGATACGGAAAATTAATAAACATAGCTCAGTAAAATAAGAGGCAGAATCCGTGGTATAAGAGGTTCGGAATGGGCTTTATTCCAATGGACAATTCGAATTGTGGACTCCAGGTTCCATCACCACGGAGGTTCAGGAAGTGAAGTACAATACATTATTGACAAGTGATCACTTTTATAGAACATACATTACAATGAAACAGATGCAGGAGGCGTAACAATTGATAGAAAAGATAAAATCTTACATGCGTAACTGAAAGGGGCGTAATTGGGCGTAACAAAGAAACGTCATTGGTTGTGATGTCACAAATGGGTGGTTCTATAAAATAATTTCGCAATGTCAGCAGAAATACTTGGCAGAGATGCGCGCGCAGCAGCATGACGTGTGATTGACGTGCAACTAGGGGGTGAAGGGGACTTGACATTTAGCTCTACATGTGGAGACAAGAAGTCTGGGGGGTCAAGTCAACCTAATCCCAAATCATATCTAACATCCTATGTTTAAAGAACTATGTTATCCACAAAGGAAGGACTCTTGGACAAAATCTAGTCTATACTGACTGTGTGTGCGTGCACAAGCGTCTAAGTGTCTACATGAAATGCGAGGGGTAGAAATCTTCCATAGTAACAGGGCTATGAATTACTTGCATAAAGACAGAGAAGCCGGGCCCTTTGCTCGATAGCTGGAAGAATGTTTACTTAAACTACTAGACAGGAATGCATTGGATGGGGAGCGGAGCAGATAATCTTGAAGGTGAAATACAGTTTTGGCAGGCAGACAGGCCGAAGTCAGGCACCGTTAGCCGCGCAGGGAGTAGGACAAAGTTCATGGATACAGATGCGAGCTCAGACTGGAGCTGTCAGAGGAAGAAAACAGGGAAAGGCTTGATGGCAGCATTCGGGGCCTACTCGCCTGAACTGCAAAATAGAGTAACTGAGCCATATAAAGTCGGTGGCCTTTCATACTTAGGAATGGAATATCCGGCCCATTCATGGCGGATCTGAAAGAGGACATGTTGACGGTGGACGCACATGTGTTTGCGTCTTCATAACTGGAACTGGAAGGAACATACATGTACTTATAGCTTATACATGGAGCCGTTGGGGTCTAAGATAGGGGACATAACGGATCATGAAAATTCATATTTCCACATTCCCTCCTTGTCCCCTACTGACCTCAAGAAATATCGATCTTCATCAATCCATCGATCTGTTCATATAGTATCATTTGTTCTTCTTTCTTTATCCGGGGTTTTGAACGAAAACTTGAATGTGGGATACACGATGTGGCACACAGACCACAAATCGCTGGCCCACATTGTAGACATAAGCAGCAACTGAATAGTATGAGAAAGCCAATACCTAGGAAGGATAGTATTCTCCATCCCCAGGCTGACAACACGCTCCAAAACCAACTGGACCAAGTCCAGGTGCCTGGATTCTGGTGTATCTGGCTTACAATCTTATGAAGGCGAGTTATAGCTTTATATACAGATGGCGAATTTTCTGGAATGAATATGCAGCAACTTGATCCGATGACCCTACAAGCTCCACCCCTATCGGCCAGGATGACGTCAAGGACAAGACGATTTTGAAGAACAACAATCCTCATTGCAGACTGCTCCTCTGTCAAGTTGCCTAAGGCGGAAATAGTTTCATTCACTACGGCTTCAAGGGTCCTGGTTAATCTACGTATCAACTTACTATTAGTAACTGTACCTATATAGGGAAAGAGACCTTTATTGAAATCTGTATATTTTTCCCATGCCGTCTCAGTGTAATCGACAATTGGGAGATCTCTCCGTTCTCTATTGTGTACTAAATGGATATTCCTATGATAATCAGGAGGGGCTAGGAAAACAGGTGGCAGAAGGAATGCTATGTAACAGGTACCATCCCAATCTAGAGGTAAACGTATATATGCGGTGTGACCACATATAAAGTAGGAATGATGAGAAGCTCTAAATGTAGATTTGCCTTGATCACTGAATTTTATCACAGTGGCGCATTTACTATGGCCCATGTGTACGGAACCATTCTTTCTTACACATAATTCCCCTTTTACTGGGAATACTGACATGGCGGGCAAGATTGGTGTAGGTTCGGATTCAACGTTCAGGATCATGAGGTTAAGTGTAAAATTACCTAATCCATATACTTCATTTTCTAGATCAGTTCCTGTTCTTTTGGGGAGTCCCTCCTTGTTAGGGTAGCAGACTTTGAGCAAAACTAGGTTCAGGTTTCCCCATACCCAATTGTCTTGATGAACTACTGAATTTGAATCTAAGGAATTGATTAAACTGAACCATGCTCCACAGGAGCCATTGTGTGTGAATGGATATGGAAAGAGAGGCAAAACTCCTTTATAATCCTGATAGGGGGGGAGTTGGCCACATATCCAACAATTGGTAGCATTGCTGGTCTGGTGGGAATGGTGTAACATACTAATGAAAGTGTTATTGCGCAGCGCAACTCTATAGGACAATTCATGCGGTGGTAATTCGCTAAAAGAATGTTCGGCAGTAACATTGTAAACATGTTTAGAAATAGGATAATATATAACAATATACTTGCAGCGATTATTAAAAGACTTAAGAAAAACAAAATTAATAACGTCACTGTGCAATGACTACGCAGTGATTTACAATACGCATGTCGTTTCAACATTTTTCTGTTTCTTTCTCTATTCAGGTCTAGGGGATACATGTCAGAGACAAATTCAACCGCTTCACCTTGGAGAGGACTTAAACAATCAAATTGTCTGACTTTCTAGACCTCAGTTTCAATTTGTATTGGTCCTTTTCATTGAGTTCAACCAAAGGAAGCTTTGAGTCAATAGGTGAAGACACACGAGGTGTGACATTTACATCCGATGGTAGTCCATGAAATTTCTTGATATGACTTGAATGCACCCAGCCTTTTCGACCCTCGATCTTCACGGCTGTCCTTGTGGTAAGCAATACTAATTGTGGCGATTTCCACCTAGGATCCAGCTGAGTCTTCCGATCAAAGTTCCTCACAAATACTAGATCCCCCGGAACTACGTCATGGGGTTTCACCTCGGTGTTGTCAGGAAAGGCTGCAGCTACCTGTGAACGACAAGATTGTAGTGCAGACATCAAGGAAGCCAGGTAATCTGTCAGCATATTACAGTCAACATCAGTTATTTTACGAGGTATAGGCGTCCCCCACATATTTGGTGGTCTGCCAAAGATCACCTCATAAGGGGATAGCCCTGTTCGAGAGTGCGCTACCATTCTCATGTAAAAGAGTGCAACTGGTAGAGCTACTACCCAATTGACACCTTTCTCTCTACATATTTTGGACAATCTGATTTTCAGAGTTTGATTATGTCGTTCCACGAGACCTGCTGCCTCGGGGTGTCGGACACAATGAAACTTCCATTTATATCCTAACAAAAGTGAAACGTGTTTCATTAGTTCGGATGAGAACGGCTGGCCGTTATCTGAGTAGACGACACGTGGTAAACCGTACCGTGGGAAGAATTCTCGAACTAACTGTTTGGCAGTAGTCGGGGCAGTGTAATCTGAGACGGGATACGCCTCTGTCCAACGGGAAAGAGCGCATACAACTACGAGAACATATTTGAATCCTCGACAACGTTCCATCTGGATATAATCCATCTGGAGGACTTCAAAAGGGTGATCAGGGGGCTGAAATCCACCCTGCTCTACGGGGATGCTTTTGCCTGGATTAAACTGACAACATATCATACAGGTACGGACTTTTTGCTTAGCTGCTGCTCGTAAATGTTTGTTGAACCAAATGTGTTGAATGCTGTCTAGCATAGCTTTCTCTCCTAGATGCGCTGGACTATGTATGGTATTTATGACGATTTGAACCATTGAATCAGGAAGAAACCATACAGATTTCTCCTTCGTCATCCATCCCTGGTCCGTTTGGATCCCTCCTAACTCAGTCCATTTCTTTATCTCGTCTGGTGTAGCATGTGTCTGTATGTCAATTACATCAAGAGCGGGATCCTTAACTGTCATGCAAGGTGTTGATGTCGGAACTATAGTCTTTGTCACGTCAGATGTATGAATTTGAGCAGTCTGTTTAGCTGTTCTGTCAGCTAGATCATTGCCTTGAGAAATGATATCAGTAACTTTCGTATGAGCTTTGCATTTCATAATCGATATTGCAGTGGGTAGATGAATTGCGTCTAATAGGGCATGAATAAGGGGTCCGTGCTGAATGTGGGCACCGTGAGAAGTTAAATAACCTCTCTCTTCCCACAGCACGCCGAAGTCATGAACGACTCCGAATGCATAACGTGAATCTGTGTATATGTTGACTTTCTTATTTGTGGCTTGAATACAGGCTTGTGTCAGAGCGATGAGCTCTGCTGCTTGAGCTGACAAAGTGCTAATACAATTTGTTTCAATAACTTCAGTTTCTGTTGTGACTGCATACGCGGCCACTAACTCTCCTGTACTTGTTCTCATGCATGAACCGTCTACATACAACGTCAGGTCTGGATCTGACAATGGGACGTCTGTCAAATCTTGTCTAGGTTTCGTCGTGATAGTAATGACTTCAATACAATCATGTGCTAGTGGGTCTGTTCCGTTTACTGGCAGAAGTGTGGCAGGATTCAATGTATTACAACGTCTGATTTCTATATGTGGCTGAAACAATGTTAATTCGTACCCTGTAAGTCTTGCTATGGTCAAGTGTTGTGTTTGCGTTCGGTTCACAAGAACCTCTACTGCATGTGGTACTTGTACTGTCAATGGATGTCCTAACACTATGGCATCACTTTGTCTGATTGCTAAATCTGTTGCTGCCACTGATTTCAGGCACGCAGGCAGAGCTTGAGCTACGGGATCTAATGTACTAGAAAAATAAGCACACGGTTTGTGTGATCCTGCTTGTTCCTGTGTGAGTACTGATAAGGCAGTACCTTCGCGTTCTGTAACAAAGAGTGTAAAATGTTTGCTGTAACATGGTGTTGCTAAAACTGGTGCTTGACATAAAGCTGTCTTTAAGCTTTCAAAAGCTAGTGTATGTTCCTGAGTCCAAGGGAGGACAGTCGATGTGGCCGCCTCCTGTGTTGTCAACTGAATGAGTGGTTTCGCTAAAAATGCATATTGAGGGATCCACTGCCTACAATATGAAGTGAGGCCTATAAAAGCCCGCACCTCCTTTTGTGTCTTGGGTATTGGCATGTTAGCAATTAACTGAATGCGATCTGGTGTGAGCTGCCTTCCCTCCTTGGACAGCGAGTGACCAAGGTAAACAACTCGCTGGACACAGAATTGCAGCTTAGAAGGGGACACCTTGTGCCCCTTGTCGGCCAGAAATTGTAAAACCGTCAGTGATGCTTTTTCACATTCAAGTTCGCTTCGGGCGGTGATCAGCAGATCATCGACATATTGAAGCAGTGCAGTGTTGACTGGCATGTGTATACTGTCAAGTTCTCGTTTCAGTGCTTGGCTATAGATGCTAGGGCTTTCTGTAAATCCTTGAGGTGCGCGGGTGAATTTAAAACTTCGTCCATTTAAACTAAATCCGAACAAGTATTGGCTTTCCGGATCTATTGGGACGCTGAAAAAGGCATTCTTGAGATCAATTACAGTAAAGAACATTGCTTCGGAATCAATGGCTGTCAGTAATGACGAGATATCTGGGACCACAGGAAATTGTGGCACAATGCATTTGTTTAATTCGCGCAGATCAATAACTAATCGATATACTGGCGGGGCCTCCGGATCAGTTCGTTTAAGAATCGGAATTATCGGGGAATTACATACATTGGAGTCCGTTTCCACAACCACTCCTTGGGCAATAAGCTCGTCAATGATTTGCAGTAAGGCCACTACAGCATCTGGTGGTAACTTGTATTGTTGTATTCGTGGTAATACTACCCCCGTTTTAAGTGTAACTCGATATGGTGTAATGTTCATGCAACCAACATCTGTAGGGCCTTGTGCCCATAAATGTGTGGGTAAAGTCTGCAGTCGGTGATCCATGTCTCGAGACACATAGTGCCCTTTGAAATCACGTAAAAACAATCGTACTCCTTCCGGAGAGCAGCATATTATAGCTCCTAGAGCTTTCAGTGTTTTTATACCTAACAAGTTTTCTGGACATGATTTAGTAAGCAATAAATCTGTAGTTCGTGTCAAGGGACCAATCGTAAGTGGAAGAGGCTGTGATACTTCGTTAATGATAGGTTTTCCTGAAAAACCAAGGGAAATATTCTGTGAGCCTGAGAGGGGTGCCCCTGGAACTTCACTACGTTTTATGGTCGTACGACTTGCCCCTGTATCAAGCAAAAATTTTCTATCTTGGCCTAATAATTCACTGTGCACATAAGGTCCTTCTTGGTCCACAGGGACCTCGATAAGGGGTAAGTCAACTTCCCTCTCTAGGCTGGTTCATGCATATCGTTGATAATCAGGATAGTCATACTGTGCGGTCTGGTACATTTGTCGTGTCGTGGTTTGTGTGGCAGCAACAGGCAGCGCTGGTGCAGCTGGCACAAACTGTATAGACTGTGGCGGAGCTGGCATGGACTGTGCATGCTGCGGAGCTCCTTGTTCATTCTGATCCTGTCTTGGTGGCCGTGGTCTTTCTTTTGCAATACCTATGGCGATATTACGTTTCAGGACTGGACAATCGTGTACGTAATGACCTGGCTATTTACAATAGTTGCATGTCCCCTTTACAGGACCTGCTGAATCACTGGACTGGTTCACACCCTTTTTATGACCGTCAGTTGGAACTGTCTGAGAGACTAGCATTTTCATTTTCGTGTCTTTCATGCGTCTATGTTCATGTTCTTGTTCCTCTCTAATTCTATTGTGATGATACTGCAACATTTGTAACATTTGTGACGGGGTGTTACCTTGCCAGGTACTCTCGAATTTCAATACTCTATTCTTAACTTGGGGCAGGGAATTTTCAACTAATTTTGTCACAAACAGATGTGGATATGATTCGCTACTTGCTTTTATGCCACTATTTATACCAAAACATTTTTCGAATCGGGCATAGAAATCACTAGTGTCTTCATCTTGCTTTTGTTTACAGGCTGAGATTGCACCCCAGTCTTCCTTTTTCGTAGTCAATAAACGTGGCAGTACCTGTACTAGTAAACCTGGTAGCATTTTAGTCTTGTCCCCAAGCCCTGAACCTGGACCTCGGGCCTTTTCTTCATTTTCTAATGCTGTCCAATCTATCTTTTGATCTCCCACCTCCCACTCTTTTTCCTTGAGTTTTTCATAAATGCCAGCAGGCATTAATACCTTTAATATTGTCATAATGTCGGGATAGGTATACTCTCCCATGAGTAACATGTCTTTAATTTCTCGGTGAAAACCCGCTGGGTCTTTGTCATGACTGGGTACCACTTTCTTCATTTCTAACAATTCTATTTTAGATATGGGCGTATATACAAATACACGTTTAAACTCATTGTCCTCGCCTTTTATTGGGTGCACTTCTCGTAAGGGATTCTGTCTATCCATGTAATACGTTGTTCTTTCCTTGATGGGCAGTGAGACATGTTCTGGGCATACAAAAAGAATGTACTGCTTTCTGGCTTCTAGTATTTCTCTAATTAACTTAGTACCTGAACCTCTCCATCTATTCGAGAGTAATTCAGTTAATATATCAGGTAAGGGACCAGGATCGGAATGTTGGCTCTTATATAATATAAGGAGTTGTTGAATCATATAAATCCCAGCTAAACGCTGTTCATCTGGGGTGAGATTCAAAAACGTGTGTGCTACTGTATCATCACCATATTTTCCGGGACTGTCAACCCAGTGAACGGCTGACCTGGCTAATTCTTGTTCATCCATAGAATCGAGTAGGTGATAACCTCTTCGTTCTCGGAGTAATTTGTCAGCGGCTTGGAACAGGTGTTCGGGAGACCTTATATTTATTATGGGTGTTTGGAAATTCCTGTTATTATCTGGACATATCGGACGTATCGGATCAGTAAAACATCTAGTATTATTACAAGATCTTCCTCTACCTACGTAGGCTATGGTTTCTGACTGTCTTGTAGGTAATTCTAATTCTCCCTCTTCGTTTTGTTCAAACTGGTCTACCGCCAATCTCTCTTCATGGATTCGTTCTATTTCTTTACGGATCTTTCGGCACATGGCTACTATACATGATTGCCTATCATGTTTCCCCTCTGATATATTCTGGCTCCATCTCGTAAGAATTTGCATTGCTTCCGGATTTACCCCCGGTCGGTCTTGATTTCTGATCACACAATTTATGAGGAAACGTAACAGTTCCCCTTGTATCTCCACTTTCTGATATTCCATAGCTCTGTTAATACATTCAGAATCTCGCCCTGTTTGGACAAAATGATATATATTATCTAGATGCATAGTCATTCCTGGTAGCTTCCCTAAATACATCGCAGCTCGTCGGATACGTAATGATGCCAAGATCATTTCGTCCTCTTTGCCGGGTACAGGGTCATATCTACAATCTACAAGAAGTTCCTTAAGCGTGCGGGAATTTATAAGTTTGGGCGTACGTGGATGTGCTGATTCTTGAAAGGTAAGTTTATTTATTCTGGGTGGCGTAGAAAAATCGTTGGTAGCACCTCCGGTAGCCCCATCTGGGGTACTGGGCGCGAAAGGATTCGTTGAACGTGATACAGCAACCATAGGTGTGGGCACAGCTGTAGAAACGGTTGTGGGAACAGATGTAGAAACAGATGTGCTTGCCGGAACTTGTGTCGGAATTTGTGGTTGCTGAGGTACAGACACAGGGTCTTGGCGTTGAACCCCCCCGGCAGACGCTCTATGTGGTGCGGGGTTAGCATACTCGGGAACTGCGTCGTCTAAATATGAAGAAAGAAAAACATCTTCTGCGGTTCGGGGATGCCCTTTGGGGTGTACTTTTATTGGAAACAATGGGGTTGGCAAGTCTTTTGGTATCTCCGGGGTAGCCTTAGGTAATCCTTCGGCCAGAAGGGGATACATACCATTCATAAGGGCATTTCTTTGTCTGTCTACTTGTTCTGATTTTACTCGTGTACCTTCTTCAATTAACAGATTTTCTCGGACCTTATTTGAATTCGAATTCTCCTTACTTTTCTCTTCCTGTCTGAGCGCCTTTTCTGTACGTCTATGGGATTCTTTACGCCATAACTCAACGGCATCTCTCTGTGACTGTCTAGCTTTCCTTTTCCATAACTCTTCCTCTACTTTCATGATGCACTCTGCATCCCAGGTCCCAGCTGCGGGCCACCTCTGATTTTCTGGTAATTCCTTGGTGTAGTCCACCCATAAATCGAGAAATAATATGGCGTCTAAGCCATGTTTGTGATACATGAAGTACCCTGGAGTGTCCCTAGGAGGAATAGGAACAGCTTCTTCGAGTACCCCTTTTCTTGTTGTGATCTGTCTTAATTTCGAAAAAAACGGCATATCGACAACTGATCTGATACTTAATCTTGAACACACTTAATACAATAAACACAATGGTGAACAGTCATTCATACCACGATATGCAGAACGTATTTGACACATTTAACATTTAACATTTAATGAACAACAATGATGATGATGATCTAAGAAACTAGCCACTAAGCATAATACTCGGCAATAACTAGGTGCTTCTGAATTATATATTTGACATACTAGATATACTGCTAAACAGTACAGATACACTGCTGAAACAGTGCAGACCGGATTTGTGTACCCAAACCCGTCTTGACCGGCACAACCTATGTGCACGTCAGAACGCCTCCCCAGCAATGGTTCTCACCGGGTAGCTCGGAACGGAAGGCCTCGGAACGGAACTGAACTAAACTGGACCGGACTGGACTCGACTCGGAAACTTCGGAACTCTCGGAACATCGGAACCTCGGAACTTCGGAACTTCGGAACTTCGGAACTTCGGAACTTGGTGGGCCTCTGTATACCTCGGATCTTGCTCTCTCAGCTAGGCTCTGGTCGGGATACTTCGCACTTCTCACCGCCTCGTCTGGGTGTTGATCGCAGCCTCAGTCGCCCCCGCTTGACCGGAGGGAGATACAGGAAATCCTGCTGGTACGCGTTGTTGTCCGTCCAGCTGTGGCAGGAGACCGGGCCTGCAACGCACCACCGGCGCGTGAGATGAGAAAGTGTCCCTATTCGGGCGCCAATCATGTGGTAAATAATTTAATTACCGGGACTTAATTTGATACGGAAAATTAATAAACATAGCTCAGTAAAATAAGAGGCAGAATCCGTGGTATAAGAGGTTCGGAATGGGCTTTATTCCAATGGACAATTCGAATTGTGGACTCCAGGTTCCATCACCACGGAGGTTCAGGAAGTGAAGTACAATACATTATTGACAAGTGATCACTTTTATAGAACATACATTACAATGAAACAGATGCAGGAGGCGTAACAATTGATAGAAAAGATAAAATCTTACATGCGTAACTGAAAGGGGCGTAATTGGGCGTAACAAAGAAACGTCATTGGTTGTGATGTCACAAATGGGTGGTTCTATAAAATAATTTCGCAATGTCAGCAGAAATACTTGGCAGAGATGCGCGCGCAGCAGCATGACGTGTGATTGACGTGCAACTAGGGGGTGAAGGGGACTTGACATTTAGCTCTACATGTGGAGACAAGAAGTCTGGGGGGTCAAGTCAACCTAATCCCAAATCATATCTAACATCCTATGTTTAAAGAACTATGTTATCCACAAAGGAAGGACTCTTGGACAAAATCTAGTCTATACTGACTGTGTGTGCGTGCACAAGCGTCTAAGTGTCTACATGAAATGCGAGGGGTAGAAATCTTCCATAGTAACAGGGCTATGAATTACTTGCATAAAGACAGAGAAGCCGGGCCCTTTGCTCGATAGCTGGAAGAATGTTTACTTAAACTACTAGACAGGAATGCATTGGATGGGGAGCGGAGCAGATAATCTTGAAGGTGAAATACAGTTTTGGCAGGCAGACAGGCCGAAGTCAGGCACCGTTAGCCGCGCAGGGAGTAGGACAAAGTTCATGGATACAGATGCGAGCTCAGACTGGAGCTGTCAGAGGAAGAAAACAGGGAAAGGCTTGATGGCAGCATTCGGGGCCTACTCGCCTGAACTGCAAAATAGAGTAACTGAGCCATATAAAGTCGGTGGCCTTTCATACTTAGGAATGGAATATCCGGCCCATTCATGGCGGATCTGAAAGAGGACATGTTGACGGTGGACGCACATGTGTTTGCGTCTTCATAACTGGAACTGGAAGGAACATACATGTACTTATAGCTTATACATGGAGCCGTTGGGGTCTAAGATAGGGGACATAACGGATCATGAAAATTCATATTTCCACAGCTGGGCTCACAGCTCATTGACCTTCCTATGAACGATTGCCTTAATAGTAAAAGCTTTGCATTAAAGAACCACATATGCGAGTTTGAATGACTTATTCATATGGATACAAACCATGCTTTAGCGGCAGCCAATACTCTTTAACAGACCCTGGTTGTGTTACAGTAAGTTGCCAGTCAAAAGGTTCAGAGGGTTTGGCCTACTGGTTCAGTAGAGAAGACGAACATGAAGCCCGGTCATTAATCCGTACTGAACGCAGCCTTTAGCCAAGCAAAATAAGAGGCTGGCTGTTGCACCTGACCATGTCCAACTCTCTCAGCCACAGGAAAAAATTTCAGCTACAGCTTGCAGCTTCATCCCACTGGAGGTGTTCGACTTTGAAAAAAGAGAGTACGTCCGAATATGGAAATCCTTAATGAGACTATGTCCAGCGGCACTACGATGATGACGCCTACTCCTCAGACACACTCTGCAGTCTTGCCCCACTGAATTTTACCTTCTCAGACAAATATTGTTGAAATTTCTTCATTGTCAGGAGTTAAGCGCCGACTGGGCCCATTCCCTTTTTGGATCCCTCCTACGCTCCATCGCAGTCAGACATATTTTTCGACTTGCGAATAGATGTCTGCATTTGGCGCTTTCATTTTTTTAAGAGGTAGTTTTTACCTTAAAATTTAAACGTTCATTATTCCGTTCTACTGATTGTTTTTTTTTGTCATCTTGGTGTCAAAACATTATTACAATGTACTTAATTTTTTTTAATTGGTATGGGATTTTGCTTGTGTTGTGTTTTCACTTTATTACTGTTTGTTTGCTGCATAAATACTTTACACATTGCCTCTAGGTTAAGCCAGACTGCTGTTATGCCAAGCTACCAGAGAGTTGAGCACAGGTTAAATTACTGACTTTTGTGGTTCACCCTGACAGGGATTGTGGCAGTTGCTTCAGCAGGGTTAACAACCCACTCGACCTACAACCGAATTTCTCACATTCATCCATTCAGCTGGAATAGCGTGTAGCTAGACCTAGAGTATTGGCCTGATGTATAAAGCTTTTGCGAGTCGCAAACCATTTGCAAAAAGATATAAACCACATAATCATCCATGTATCAATTGTTGCAAAATTAAGATTATCAAAAATATCAGTGTAGCAAATATTTCCAATTACCAATCTGCAAATGAATAAACATTTTCAAATTGCAAGCAGTTGGTAAAATGGCTAATTGTAGGAGCTATTTACAATTAAGAGGAAGGAGGTCATAATCAGGCGTAAATTAGAAAAGGTACCCTAAAATGTTATGCAAGCTTTCTCAAACGCAGCACTCTATTCCTTGTGAGGATGACATACATCCTAGAAACACTGCAGAGGAGGAGAAAGGAGAAGCAGAGGGTGCCCCTTTTTGAACAGGGGGAGGTTTATACAAGATCTAGATTTAGTAATACCCACGCACATTCAGGTTTTGTGTAGCTTATACCTTGTAGTAACTGGTAGTTATCACTGTAGAGCTGCAGTTGGTGGGAGACAGCACAAAGATCCCTGACAAGTGCTTTCAGGTACTTCCTTGATGATATGTTGTAAATTATAAATTCACATATACATCTTCGGAACACCCCAGTTGAGTTACAGGCTACTATGGTCCAATTGTTAATGGATGTGTGAATGATTCCCATGTCTTCTTATGCCCCCCACCCACTCAGGAAGTGAGTTTCTTACTGAATTCATAAGAGACAACACTGACTGATTAAAAATGTTGGAATGCAATGCCACATACACTATAACAGACCTTGTTGCACGAAAGCCATGGAAACACACACAACTCCTATATCTTTCGTCAGCATGGACTACAAAACTGACTAGCGAGAGTAGAGCTTGGAGACAAGTGATTGGTTGTTGAGGAGACATAACGTTACCCTGTATAATGAAAATATTTAGGGGCCTTGGTTTACCTAATTTTATACACCAGTTCAGGTGACAGTACTTATGCATTACACTCATCGAGAATGACACCGTTCAAAAATCAACAGACAGCTGGAGAATAGAGGTGTAAAGCTGCTCACAAGCAAACTAGATCTGTAATAGACTGGACATTTGGCTTGTTAGAAGGCAGACTTAATTTTCTGCACAAGAGTTGGGGTGCACTACAATGTAATCCAGGTACTGGTTGCAAAACCATAGCTGCATCAGCCATGTTGCACAATGTAGTGATGGAGCAGAGTTTTGCGAAAAATAAAAACCTGCTCGAATTAACACCCCTGTAATATATACTAACAGAGTGTAGTGGTAACTAACATATAAAAACACATAAACACGTGGGAAACCGCTTTGCGCATGCTTGCACTAATGTGAACTAATGCATGAAAGAACTAGGTCGCATTTTACTTTGCACCACATTTTTTATTGCGCTTCGTAAGAAACAAAAATAATGCATGACTAGGCCGCATTTCACATCTTGCTTTAAAAATAATAAATAATGCCACTTTTGCATAAAGCTTTGCTAAGAAAAATATATTAACATGGGTTAGTGCAAAGGTGGGTGGTAAACAGTGAAAAGTGCATTTCATATAATTAATAAATACCTATGTTTTATTTTTTATAGTGAGCTGACGGGCCTGCATTTTCCTAAGTTGACATGATGGTTGGGCTGGAGAGAGAAGCATGAAATAATAACGAAAATAGACAAGAAAGCTGAGCACTGCAGAAGAGAGTTTAAGAGTCCAAGGACAGTCAGCTTTGAAGAACATTGTTTGTCTGCCAAAAAGATTAGACTGGCCGTGGTACCCAAAGTCAGTGTATATACTTCTTCCGCGGCCACAGCGGAAAGGGAATGATACATATGAAATGAACAAATGAACTTGCATTCACTAGTCTTGAATTACGTGATGAGAACTACGGAATGAATAAGGGACTATAGAGTCATGAATGTGGTCATGGTGGTGTGATGAGCCACCCTGCGGACTAACCAATGAAACATCAAGTTCTGTAAAATGATTCAGATATTGTGGGTTGGACAATTTAGGTTTTAGGGTATAACTGGGGTGCCTTAGGGGGTGTGGTTAAGCTAGCTAGTTGTTGATAGCCTGATCCTGGTCCGTCCTGGAAGATTCGTCCGGGGAGAGAGGACGTCGGGAGAAAGAGATAGATGGGAGAGAGTCACTGTCCGTCGGTTTGCAGAGGCCCAGCTGTTCCTGTCCCTGTCCCGTCTCCTGAAGTCTTTGTTCCCTAACTCTATTTTAGGGGACCCCCACTACCTCCTTGGCCAGTGGGTGGTATTTCTCTGATTCTTTGGGTTAGTATATCCTCATGATTCGTATTTTGCACAATCATTTGCAAATTTATTTTTCTCTCTGAAACTTATGTCTCTCCACCGATCCACTCATTGATATGCATTTTGTTCATTGATGAGTAAGACACTGTTTTCGTTTTGCTGATGTTTTTCTCTCCTTCTTGGTGAAATTTTCTTTGTTTGCTTTGTAACCTGTATGCGATGAGCATTAATTTTACACATTATAATGAGATAAACTTCATTAATCTTACAGAGAGTCTGTGATTATTTAGCTAACTAGATAGATAGTTAGATAGTAATATTATTACCATCAACTTCTCAACTAATGGTCCATCGACCAGGGGAAAGAGAGTTGATATGCAGGTTCAAGTTATGTATTTAGAAGTGTCAGATATGAGCCTGTAAAGGAAAACAAATGAACATCGGCATTAAAACTTGACCCCCAGCGCATCAGGGATTTGGGTGAATGTGTATGGGCCATTTGTATGTAATGTTATTGAGTACTGATCCCTGATTAGGTGTCGCTCTGGATCAGTAGCAATCTGGAAGGGAATGCCCATGGAATCGCTTTGTGGTGAATCTGGTGATGATGAAGAACCCCACACTCAACTTCCACCCACAGGACTGGATCCAGCAAAGAATAACATATGAGGGCCGATTTCAATCCTGGAAAAAGGCAGTACGAGTCGTTGTACGGAGCGTTTTCTCCATACAACTCGTACCCGGTAAACTGTCCCTACAGCCTAGGAAGTACGATTCGTACAGAAAGCCTATTTCCGTACGAATCGTACAAAAGAACGTACGTGGGCAACATACCTACGATTCTGATCCGGAACAGCTTGTACGCGACGTCCGGACGTATTCAGGCAGCGGTTTCCAGCCCAGCAAGTACGATTCGTCACTCCGTACGGCTCTTTTTTTACGGGAGTCGAACACAGCCGGAAAAGCAGAGTTTGACGCGAACCGCCACGCAACAGAGCCCCGGTACGCGACGTACACACCATGAACCCCATCGTACATGTCATCCCGGTCCTCCTAGCTTACGACCTGGTGCACCGGACCCGACGCACACGCCGCAGAAGGTGAGAACAACACCCAGGGGCCAGGGTGGGGGTTAGGGGCAGGAAACATACCCCATAACCAAATCCAAATCTATAATATGGAGCCCATACATTACCACCAGGGTCTGGTCACTTGGAGGGCGGGGCCAGCAACAACGGAAGTGGACGTGTACGGTGCGTACCACACGTACCCCTACGGCACCATCAGAACAGAGATACGGTCCGTACACACGCAATGAATGCGTGGGTACGGTGCGTGTCACACGTACCCCTACGACACAGTAGAACAGAGATACAGACCGTAAACACGCAATGAATGCGTGGGTACGGTGCGTACCACACGTACCCCTATGGCACCATTATAACAGTGATACGGACCGTACGCACACATGAATGCGTGGGTACGGTGCGTACCACATGAACCCCATCGTACATGTCATCCTGGTCCTCCTAGCTTACGACCTGGTGCACCGGACCCGACGCACACGCCGCAGAAGGTGAGAACAACACCCAGGGGCCAGGGTGGGGGTTAGGGGCAGGAAACATACCCCATAACCAAATCCAAATCTATAATATGGAGCCCATACATTACCACCAGGGTCTGGTCACTTGAGGGGCGGGGCCAGCAACCCCTGCGTACTGCAACAACGGAAGTGGCCGTGTACGGTGCGTACCACACGTACCCCTACGGCACCATCAGAACAGAGATACGGACCGTACACACGCAATGAATGCGTGGGTACGGTGCGTGTCACACGTACCCCTACAACACAGTAGAACAGAGATACAGACCGTACACACGCAATGAATGCGTGGGTACGGTGCGTACCACACGTACCCCTATGGCACCATTATAACAGTGATACGGATCGTACACACGCATGAATGCGTGGGTACGGTGCGTACCACACGTACTCCTACGGCACCATTATAACAGTGATACGGACCGTACACACGCATGAATGCGTGGGTACGGTGCGTACCACACGTACCCCAAGGGCACCATTATAACAGTGATACGGACCGTACACACGCATGAATGCGTGGGTACGGTGCGTACCACACGTACCCCTACGGCACCATCATAACAGTGAAACGGACTGTACACACGCATGAATGCGTGGGTACGGTGCGTACCACACGTACTCCTACGGCACCATTATAACAGTGATACGGACCGTACACACGCATGAATGCGTGGGTACGGTGCGTACCACACGTACCCCAAGGGCACCATTATAACAGTGATACGGACCGTACACACGCATGAATGCGTGGGTACGGTGCGTACCACACGTACCCCTACGGCACCATCATAACAGTGATACGGACTGTACACATGCATGAATGCGTGGGTACGGTGCGTACCACACGTAACCCAACGGCACCATCATAACAGTGATACGGACCGTACACACGCAATGAATGCATGGGTACGGTGCGTACCACACGTACCCCTACGGCACCATTATAACAGTGATACGGACCGTACACACGCATGAATGCGTGGGTACGGTGCGTACCACACGTACCCCTAGGGCACCCTTATAACAGTGATCCGGACCGTACACACGCATGAATGCGTGGGTACGGTGCGTACCACACGTACCCCGTTACGGCAGCAGTAAATTTGGGATACGAGGCGTACACACGCCAGGAATGTGGGCTTAGAGGACTGGCCCTGCATGTTACCTTCATATTGGTGTGTGTTTAGGTCCAGGCCAGCAGTGTACAGCTCCAAGGGGGTGCGTGGGTGGGTGCATATGACTACCAGCAGTGTCCAGACATATGAGGGGTGGGTGCATATGACTACCAGCAGTGGCCAGACATATGAGGGGTGGGTGCAGAGGACTCCCAGCAGTGGACAGACATATGAGCGGTCGGTGCAGAGGACTCCCAGCAGTGGACAGACATATGAGGGTTGGGTGCAGAGGACTCCCAGCAGTTGAGAGACATATGAGGGGGGGGCGCATATGACTACCAGCAGTGTCCAGACATATGAGGGGTGGGTGCATATGACTACCAGCAGTGGACAGACATATGAAGGGTGGGTGCAGAGGACTCCCAGCAGTGGACAGACATATGAGGGGTGGGTGCATATGACTAACAGCAGTGTCCAGACATATGAGGGGTGGGTGCATATGACTACCAGCAGTGTCCAGACATATGAGGGGTGGGTGCATATGACTACCAGCAGTGGACAGACATATGAGGGGTGGGTGCAGAGGACTCCCAGCAGTGGACAGACATATGAGGGGTGGGTGCATATGACTACCAGCAGTGTCCAGACATATGAGGGTTGGGTGCATATGACTACCAGCAGTGTCCAGACATATGAGGGGTGGGTGCATATGACTACCAGCAGTGTCCAGACATATGAGGGTTGGGTGCATATGACTACCAGCAGTGTCCAGACATATGAGGGGTGGGTGCAGAGGACTCCCAGCAGTGTCCAGACATATGAGGGGTGGGTGCATATGACTCCCAGCAGTGAACAGACATATGAGGGGTGGGTGCATATCACTACCAGCAGTGGACAGACATATGAGGGGTGGGTGCAGAGGACTCCCAGCAGTGGACAGACATATGAGGGGTGGGTGCAGAGGACTCCCAGCAGTGGACAGACATATGAGGGGTGGGTGCATATCACTACCAGCAGTGTCCCACTTCCAGGAGGATGGATGTCTTTCACACACTGCATGACATACCACATGTGGGTGTGAGGACATATAACACATGCATACCCACCCATGACGGATGCAGCACAATACACACCCTGATTTCATGCCAACAGACTGTATAGTCATGTAACTGCATACAAAACTAAGATAGCCAAAGGGAACACACACTGTCACGCACATCCCAGGACTGATAGGAGTGTGCAGGTGCTGATCCAGCCACCAAGATTTTGGCTCTCATGGAACGAATATGGTTCAATTCCACTAGATAAAATGCCCACAATTGTGAGTCAGGTGCCCAAATACCCTGCATAACAAGTACCATTTGTGTGGTAGACCGTGATTACACACATGCATAGTGCTGTAAAGGGGCAATTTGTCCCTGAAGGCATTACTACATACACAAAACACAAGTACAGTGACTAGCAAGGATGGCACAGAGGATTCAGCAGGAGACATCGGTGAGCAGGCATGGCCATTGTTGAAGGGATCCATCACCAACAAAGGAAATGTTGACACAGGTCAGCACAAAAATTGCGCAAATGTTTGCAGGGAACATCTCAGGGGCCACAGTGGAAGGAACACTCCTTGGGGCAATGTCTCCAAAGAAAATGAACACACACTTCCAATGATTATTTGCATAGACATTGTGATGGCACGCAGATACCATGGTCCACCTCATGACCATCATACAAAAACATTTCTCAGAACCCTAACACATTACCAGAACAACAACTCCAGGAGCCTCATCACCAACATCAAGTACCCGAAATGCAATAGTGTTGAAAGTAAAAGAAAAGGCTTTATTCAGCACCATAAAAAAATAAATTATTAAGAAACTATGTACAAAGGCCAATGGCCAGTCCATTTCTCAAGTCCAAGGGTGGACGTAGGGCGCCGCATCCAACCCTACCTTGCCTGCACAAAGTAACCTCAAGGTTTGTCGACCGGGGGGGGCATCATCAGTGGCAGGACCAGGCACTGCAGGGACAGGAGGGAGATGGGTAGGTGTGGTGGATGCAGGGGTGGACGTCTCCACCACAGGGGGTGGGGCAGCGCCAAAGGTGGAGGTAAGCTCGGCGCTGCACACTGCTGCTAGGACGTCCAGACTAACCCCTGCACCTGAAGATACCCCAGGGCCAACGGAGGGTGTGGTGGCTGAGGGATGGGGTGCAGCGCTCTTGGGGGAGGGGGTGGACATGGGGGGGACTCAACTCCCATGCCCGGGGACTTCCTCGCCCGCTTGTGGGGTGGTGTCTCAGTGTGGGCGAGGTCCAGCTCACCCATGTAGGTCTCCTTGGGTGAGGCTTTGGCAGGGGAGCTAAGGGGAGTGGTTTTGGAGGAAGCGGGTTGTGAGGACTGCAGACTCTGACTGTGGCTGCGTGTCTGTCGTCTGCCCCAGACCCTGTGGGTGTGCCTACATCCCCCTGAGTGTGCGTGCCAGGAGGTGTGTGCTGTGCCTTACTTGGGGGTGTGCTGGATGTGTCTGTTGGGGTGCGTGCCCGTGACTGTCTGGGTGTGCGTTGGGCAGGCATGGGAGAGGGCAGTGTAGATGGGTCCGGGGTAGGGGGGCAGACAGAGCGCTGCTGGGCAGTAACTGCTGCCGTCAGTGAAGAGTCCATGGACCACAGAATCCTGCGTAGGTCAGTCATCGTTGCTGACATGCCCTCCATGAACGACACCACCTGAGTGAGCAGTTTAGTGTGTTCATGGAGGACATTCAGTACTGATGCCTGGCCAACCTGCAACTGCCGCAGGATGTCCACAGACTTTTCACTGAGGGCAGCAGGGGTGACAGGGGCAGTGGGTGCGGTGCCTGGGACGAAGGAGACATGATGGGTCTCTGCACGGACAGGAGGGACGGGAGCAACTGGGAGGGCGGAGATGGTAATGGAGGAGGCGGTGACAGATGTGGTGATGCTGCCAGTTGTTGTTGCAGCCTCCGCCTCCTCAGGGAGGTCAGCCTCGGACCCGTCGGCATCGTAGATGCTCTCGCCTCCAGACAGGTCCTCCGACTGACTCCCCTCGCCCTCCGTGCCACTGGCTCCTGCTGACTCCACAGCACTGGTGGCACTGTTGCTGGGTCCCTCCTCCAGGTCCATGCAGGTGTCTCCCTTGGTTTCGGATGATGATTCTGTGGGCAAGGAGAAGAAACCGAAATGCATCAGTCACCTGTATACATCTGACACATGAGCACAAACCAATTTGTCACAGTGCATATCCGGCAATGCATCATGAGTAACAGCTAGATTACTCCGCACATATGTAAGCCCTGTACTGCCCAGTTTGTAGACCCACTATGCCACTTGGACACCAGGACAACAAGAACACACCAGGCCACAACTTGAATGAGAAATACACTGAGAAGCTAGTGTCTGTGAACCGGTGAGCACAGCAATACAATGAAGTCATGCCACTTCTTGTTTACCCTGAAAGAAACATTAGTGGTGCACCCAAGGTAAACTAACACACCTTAATACTCAAGGTGTCACCACACTCTGAGACCTGTAAGTACTTTGGAACACCAAACTAAAAAATGTGGTTACCTTGGGACTCACAATACTTTACTCAATCGACATGTTTTGAATGTGGCAATTCGCCATTTTGTGAAAAGAACACTCATGTGCCTGCATGAACTATGTCGCACAAGGTAGTGCACACAAAAGTACTTTTATACTGTCATTGAAGAAGCTGGCACCTTTTCTAAGAAGCCACAGTTAGAAATAAATGGGGTTGCAGAAAGTAGATATACATGGGCCCACGGAGGTCTGGATGTCTTGAGACTCGTTAGTTTGTATCACCAACAACAAAGGAGTCTCACAAAATCAAGACCACTGTGGAAATTGTATATGGAGAATCTGCCACACCATTTAATTCTAACAGTGGCTTATTTGAAAAGGTGCCAGCGTGTTCCATGGAAGTGGAAATGTCGTTTGGTGTGCACTTCCTTGTTAGACTTTTTTTCATGCAGGCACATCAGTGTTCTTAACACAAATCCTCAAATTTCCACATCTAAAACATGAAGAACTGTTGACAAGTGCTGTAAGTGCCAAGGTACAATTTTTTAAGAGTAACAACTTGAATTATGTTAGTTGTCACATGGCCATCCGTCACCTGATAACACAGTTGGCTACACATATGACCTACTGCCTGTCATCTGGAGTGGGATACATGTCCACACCCAGGACAATGCATGAGCTAATGGGCCTGCAATTGGGTTGTAGAAAAGCATAGCTGTACTGTGGGGACACCCTCATGGCAAGCCAGGTTGTACACACAGATGTCAGCACACAAAGTCCAAACTGCGTTGCATCTGAACCACAAACAGGTGCAAAAAATGTATGAGCAGGATTCATGTTTGTAAAAAACTGACACCGGCTGCAAAGCACGAACATGAAGCACTGGCCACCATCACAGGGGCACTGCACGGTGATTTTCGGTATATCCAAGTCTCACACACAAGTCAGACCTGGCAATGAAAATTCAGGGTTGCGCATGTATGCCTCTCCCGCACACACCCCCATACCTGAGTCAATGTGATTGATACAGATCAAGAAGTGACACCTCTTATTCAGGGTTACAATAACTGTGCTTGAAAAATAGCTTCATTTACACAACATCACCTCGTGGGGCTGCCAACACATATTTGTGACAAACAACCATCAACAGATTGTTGTGAATAGCCACACAGTCACTGCCCAGTGTGAGTATGCACAAGCAAAATGGTGTATCCCTGTCCAGTGGACACATGCAGCACACATTTGAAAAATACAAACTAGGCCAGGGAACAATGCCACAGAGGCAGACCTATGCTGAACCCACAGTCAATGTGCACAGTGTTGGATGACACACATGATTAGGAGGCCAGGGTGTCTCAGGGGACTGTAGTGGACACACTGCTCCGTGGTCCTGGAATGAGCTGACTGTACCATGTTCAACCGTCATGGCAATATGCATATCTCACACTCATGCACATCATGTCTGAGACCACAACATTGGTCATGCATGCTGCAAGTGTGTTCAGTTGAAAGCTCACACTTCTATGTTGAGAATCAGCATCAGTGACAACAAATATGGACCCCCAACATAGTGAACAGGACATGGCACAGGCAAGGTACCAACACAAGTCACAGACCACCCTCCAACATGATGCAGAAAGCTATGTGCACTTAGATTTACTGGCACCCTAGATGACCATGTGCAAATGTGATTACACACAGACCAGGGGACACATGTCAAGGAGGGGAAGGGATGAAAAAGAGCACCAGGTGATATTGGGGAACAGAAAAGGCGCTGCACATATAAACACTGGGAGTGTATTCAGGCTACAGAGCACTTCCAAAAGCTGGCGACACATAACATGACAAAAAGCCATGTACCTACCCCCTCCTTGCTGCAGTCTCTCCTGTAACTGCCTATCGAGGTCAGGGAAGACCACCACCAGGACACGTTTCATGTGGGTGGTCAGGCATCGTCGGCACCTTTGGGGGCGAGGACTGTCGAGCCCCAGCTAGACCTGGGCGATCCGACGGGTCCAGCACCGGATGTCCTGCCACCTCTTGCGGACCTGTGGCAGCTGCCGACTACGCTCCCCCGCAGTTCTCATGGCCCTGACGACATTGTTCCAGATCACCCCCTTCTCGTAGGCAGTTACCTGTCAGGATGACAAAGTGACACTACATCAATACACCTGCTCCATGTCCCAGAGACACACATTAGAACCTCTTTAAAATGTTGAACAGGGCATAGGATGATGACAGGAATTTGCTCATTCACAATAAGAAATTTGACTGTGTGCAAGCACCAATGCACTACATGGCATTCAAAGGTGGCATGAGGGGTGCAACACACTCACTGATCATGCCACACACTGTGCAGCACATGCAAGCATGCTGATGGCCAGTACGTGCCAAGCAGTCACATGTCCCACTCCACTGACGCATCCTCAGCAGACTAGACAGACACACCCATGCACAGATCACTCGCCTGTCATTGACAACAGCGGATACAACCCTCACTCTGCACATGTGCCATTTGCCAGTGGGGAGTCACAGGTCTCGTGATAGCTCTGCAAGTCAGACACAAGGCACGGCTTACTTGTCACATCAGATGGGTAGATCTGTTGCCTCCTCCATGCAGCTGTGGTGCAACACTTCATATAGACACTCACCCACATGACAAGGAACATTCACACACATCAATGTCCATGAGGTTGTACACATCATTTGGACACTCTCACCACAGGTCCAGTCAACTCATACACATCTGTGGGTACAGTCACCTGTCACACCGGGAGGACCACTGAATCACCTCATGACAACAGGGAAAAAAACCACAAAGGATTTGCCAGGCTGAATGTGTCATGCACTATGCAATGAAAGTCACTGTAAGCACAATGCAAGTGAGGAGTGCACACAGGAACTACATCATGCTCTGCAAGACAGACATAAGCATGACCCCCCCCCCGGGACACACTCTAAACAACATTGCATGTCTGTCCCACCTGGACATAATATTGACTGTCACACAACAGGTGCCTAGGCAAAGGTAGTGGAGTCAGCGCTCACCTGCTCCCCTGGTCTCCCATACAGGCTGGGGTACTGTGGGAGGAGGGTGTCCAGCAAGGCCTCATTTGCATCGTACGTTTACTCCAATCCCTTTCAAAATACACCAGTGACAGCATTTGCATCGTTCAAATTTTGAGCATCATGTCAAGTCAACAACCACTTTGCAACATTGTATTTTGTGACCAACTGACTTTTCCAGGACACCTGATGGACAAATTTGAACAGAAAACTCTGTATCCATGACAACCAGCATGCATTTAGGGCCTAATACTTGTCCCTTATGTGTCCCCTATGTAATTTTGAATTCCACACACAGGTACGGTGCGTTTCACACGTACCCCTACTGCACCAGTTGTATAGTGCATTTCACATGTACGTGTACGCACTAGTAGTACACGTACGTGTTCTACTAGTGCGTACCCGTAAAGGGATCGCACTAGTAGTACACGTACTATTGCGATCCCTTTACGGGTATGCACTAGTAGTACACGTACGTGTACTACTATTGCGTACACGTACGTGTGCTACTAGTGCGTACACGTAAAGGGATCGCACTAGTAGTACACATACGTGTACACAGTTAGTGCGTACCCATAAAGGGATCGCAATAGTAGTACACTTACGTGTACTACTATTGCGATCCCTTTACGGGTACGCACTAGTAGTACACGTATGATTACGCACTAGTAGTACACGTACGTGCACGTGTACTACTAGTGTGTACCCGTAAAGGGATCGCAATAGTAGTACACGTATGTGTACCACTAGTGCGTACGTGTACTACTAGTGCGTACCCGTAAAGGGATCGCACTAGCAGTACACGTACGTGTACACAGTAGTAGTACACGTATGTGTACTACTAGTGCATATCAGTAAAGCGATCGCAATAGTAGTACACGTACTTGTACCACTAGTGCGTACACGTACTACTAGTGCGTACCCGTAAAGGGATCGCAATAGTAGTACACGTACGTGTACTACTAGTGCATACACATACGTGTACTAATAGTGCGTACACGTACGGGTACGCATTTCACATGCTTACAACGGGAATACAGACGTACACATGCCAGGAATGTAGGGCTAGGAGTCGCACAAGGATGTCCATCAAGTACGTGTCATTGCATACTTTCATGTGCAGGCCCTAGGTGTGGCAGCCAGTGATATTGCACAGGTCATCTCATATAGTTGCACAATTGATGTGTGATGACCTGTGGACACATGTCATGTGTGATGGGGCACTATGTGGCACACATCACCTTGACACTTGCCACATGTGTGTCTGTAGTTCAACTGTGTCATGCACAGCAGCAGTGAGTCATCAACAACCGCACGTGTCTCCTGATGCCAGGGACACTCTATCGACTGACATGTCACGATCAGCGTGCCCCTTTGTGACTATGTCATGTGTGTGTCATGTGTTCACATGACCTTGATGTCAGTTTCCCGTCAACTGCATCTGCTGTTGGTGCATCCAACAGGGGTCTGTGTGGAGATGGGCATGGAACACATCTATGCACACCATGCCACATGTGGATTCCCACGGCTGTAGGGTCTGTGTGCATAGGACATAATATTTTCCCAGTCATACATGTGTGCGTTGTCTCAATGGCTGTGTCTTTGTGTTGTCACATATACCCCTTCATCGCACTGTGTTTGATATGTACATTTGACATTCCATGTGACCTGTGCGTGTGCATTTCAGTCAGCTGTCTGGATGAGATGACATCCTTCCAATGCAGCTATGTGGTTGTGTGTCACTCCGGTGATATCTGTGGCTCTTCACTCAGACTGGCCCCCAAATCATTTCAGGGCACGTCTTGTTGACTTGACAACCAACAGGTGTATCTGGCTTTTTGTAGGAGTTCCAGCAAGCTGGCATATGTGTCCTGTATGTATTGCACACACCCGACTCCATAGTTGCCTGATGTGTATTAGCAGTGTAGGATGTGCTATGTTCATTGACATTGATATTGGCAGACTCTCAATCTTCATTCTTACAAACAATGTCTTCCAGGGCACCGCCTGTCCCAAGACCAATGCCAGACTTGGGTGCCATGAGGGAACGTGCCTGCATCCGACGTTACAGATTCACTCAACAGTTAATTGAGGACTTGACCGACAGGCTGGCACCACACCTCCAACCGCGACACAGGTATCCTACAGCGCTGACCCCAAAGATGAAGGTGATGGCAGCCCTACATTTTTTTGCCACAGGTACGTTTCAATTCACCATAGCTGATGTTGACAATGTTCAGCCGTGTCCTGCGTGATGTTTTAGCACCCATGTTGGAGCACCTTGATGAATTCCTCACATTTCCTACTCCCGAGGAGTTGACAGATGTCAAGGGTGATTTCTATGCCCTGGGAGGGATGCCCCATGTCATTGGGTCCATTGATGGTACACATGTGGCTTTGGTACCACCACAGGCACAGGAACAAGCCTATCGCAACCGAAAACATTACCACTCGATAAATGCCCTTGTGGTGTGTCTTGCTAACATGCTGATTTCCCATGTCTGTGCACGTATTCCAGGATCAGCACACAATACCTACATCATGAGGTGTAGCAGGGTGCCACAAATGATGCTGCGGCTGCACAACGAACGAGCATGTCTTGTTGGTGGGTATACTCTGTTTGTCCTGTGTGTTGCGGTATCTTTGGCTCTTACGGCATCTCCTGACCCACTTTTTTACATGATGTTTCCATGTAGGGGACTCTGGATATCCCAACATGCCATAGCTAATGACACCTCTCCGCAACCCAAGAACAGCTGCAGATCACAGGTACAACAATGCACACGGGCAGACCAGGCGAGTGATTGAGAGGACGTTTGGCCTCCTGAAGAGCCGATTCCGGTGCCTGGACAAGACAGGCGGGTCCCTTCTTTATGCCCCGGAGAAGGTCTGCCGAATCTTCCTCGTGTGCTGCATGCTGCACAACATGGCAGTTGAGAAGGCAGTGCCACTCATCCTGGATCCGGATGAGCAGGAACATCCACCCATGGAGGATCAAGGGCTTGCTCACGTGGCTAGTGATGAGGAGGAGGAGGAGGATGATATCCGGAGTCAGCTCATACGCAACTTCTTCTCATAATGGTGAGTCACTGGGTATGAGTGTGCAAGCTTGTAGCATTGAGTGGCATGTGTTGCAATGTGTGTGTCCAGCTGACTGAATGCAAAGTGACTTTGATGTGTGTTCTGCCAGGGACACTCTATCGACTGACATGTCACGATCAGCGTGCCCCTTTGTGACTATGTCATGTGTGTGTCATGTGTTCACATGACCTTGATGTCAGTTTCCCGTCAACTGCATCTGCTGTTGGTGCATCCAACAGGGGTCTGTGTGGAGATGGGCATGGAACACATCTATGCACACCATCCACATGTGGATTCCCACGGCTGTAGGGTCTGTGTGCATAGGACATAATATTTTCCCAGTCATACATGTGTGCGTTGTCTCAATGGCTGTGTCTTTGTGTTGTCACATATACCCCTTCATCGCACTGTGTTTGATATGTACATTTGACATTCCATGTGACCTGTGCGTGTGCATTTCAGTCAGCTGTCTGGATGAGATGACATCCTTCCAATGCAGCTATGTGGTTGTGTGTCACTCCGGTGATATCTGTGGCTCTTCACTCAGACTGGCCCCCAAATCATTTCAGGGCATGTCTTGTTGACTTGACAACCAACAGGTGTATCTGGCTTTTTGTAGGAGTTCCAGCAAGCTGGCATATGTGTCCTGTATGTATTGCACACACCCGACTCCATAGTTGCCTGATGTGTATTAGCAGTGTAGGATGTGCTATGTTCATTGACATTGATATTGGCAGACTCTCAATCTTCATTCTTACAAACAATGTCTTGCAGGGCACCGCCTGTCCCAAGACCAATGCCAGACTTGGGTGCCATGAGGGAACGTGCCTGCATCCGACGTTACAGATTCACTCAACAGTTGATTGAGGACTTGACCGACAGGCTGGCACCACACCTCCAACCGCGACACAGGTATCCTACAGCGCTGACCCCAAAGATGAAGGTGATGGCAGCCCTACATTTTTTTGCCACAGGTACGTTTCAATTCACCATAGCTGATGTTGACAATGTTCAGCCGTGTCCTGCGTGATGTTTTAGCACCCATGTTGGAGCACCTTGATGAATTCCTCACATTTCCTACTCCCGAGGAGTTGACAGATGTCAAGGGTGATTTCTATGCCCTGGGAGGGATGCCCCATGTCATTGGGTCCATTGATGGTACACATGTGGCTTTGGTACCACCACAGGCACAGGAACAAGCCTATCGCAACCGAAAACATTACCACTCGATAAATGCCCTTGTGGTGTGTCTTGCTAACATGCTGATTTCCCATGTCTGTGCACGTATTCCAGGATCAGCACACGATACCTACATCATGAGGTGTAGCAGGGTGCCACAAATGATGCTGCGGCTGCACAACGAACGAGCATGTCTTGTTGGTGGGTATACTCTGTTTGTCCTGTGTGTTGCGGTATCTTTGGCTCTTACGGCATCTCCTGACCCACTTTTTTACATGATGTTTCCATGTAGGGGACTCTGGATATCCCAACATGCCATAGCTAATGACACCTCTCCGCAACCCAAGAACAGCTGCAGATCACAGGTACAACAATGCACACGGGCAGACCAGGCGAGTGATTGAGAGGACGTTTGGCCTCCTGAAGAGCCGATTCCGGTGCCTGGACAAGACAGGCGGGTCCCTCCTTTATGCCCCGGAGAAGGTCTGCCGAATCTTCCTCGTGTGCTGCATGCTGCACAACATGGCAGTTGAGAAGGCAGTGCCACTCATCCTGGATCCGGATGAGCAGGAACATCCACCCATGGAGGATCAAGGGCTTGCTCACGTGGCTAGTGATGAGGAGGAGGAGGAGGATGATATCCGGAGTCAGCTCATACGCAACTTCTTCTCATAATGGTGAGTCACTGGGTATGAGTGTGCAAGCTTGTAGCATTGAGTGGCATGTGTTGCAATGTGTGTGTCCAGCTGACTGAATGCAAAGTGACTTTGATGTGTGTTCTGATGTGTCACTCGAGTGATGATGTCATGCCACACAGTTTTGCGGAGAGACTTTCTTTGAAAATTACATGCGTCCAACATTGTTCATGTTTTGTAAATGTCCCTGTGTGCGGCGAGAATTCTTTTAGGTGACTTCTTGTGTGTCTGTCATTCCCAGGTTTTTGCGCCTGTTGTCTGCTCTTGTCCTCTTTGTCCTCCTGCTATTCCTCATGAGGATTGCAACGTGTGCTGAATCAGCGTTCCATGCTCGGACATGTGGAAATGTCAGTTTGGGTAGGGATAGCAGCAAGGCTTTTTGTTGGTGGTATGGGTTGGGAATGTGTGGGCCTGCTTCTGTGCATGTTGTGGTACCATGCATACATGTCTTCTCACCATGGAGCATATTACATGTAGCATCACTCCCATGCTCCCCTGCGGCCCCGCCCTCTTTCTCTTCTGTATCCTCACCTCCCTTCCCATTCGCCTCCCCACTCCCGCCTCCCAGCTGCTCCTCCCTCCCACTTGGCCATTTATGGCAGAGTCCGCGCGGTAGTGAGCTGTGACCTTGTCCCTGCTGAAGGGCCGGTCGCTCCACGTACCGCACGGCTCCTCGTGAGTGCGCTCAGGTTATCACCGCTGCTGCCGCGAGTTCGCATCCTCTGCTAACTAGTATTTTGTGCTCTCCTGTATTTTGTGCCCTGTAACTGTACTGTTGCCCGTGACTGTTTTTGCCACTGTTTTGTGATTGTATTTTTTCTCTCTTCCTCGCCGCCTCTTGTGACCGTTTTCCCGCCTGTGCACTCCCCCTCGCTCCCCGCTCCCCGCCGCTGCTCCCCTGCAGCCCGCCCCCTTTCTCTTCTGTATCCTCGCCTCCCTTCCCATTCGCCGCCCCACTCCCGCCTCCCAGCTGCTCCTCCCTCCCACTTGGCCATTTATGGCGGAGTCCGCGCGGTAGTGAGCTGTGACCTTGTCCCTGCTGGAGGGCCGGTCACTCCACGTACCGCACGGCTCCTCGTGAGTGTGCTCATGTTATCACGCTGCGGCCGCGAGTTTGCGTCCCCTGCTAACTAGTATTTTGTGCTCTCCTGTATTTTGTGCCCTGTAACTGTACTGTTGCCCCGTGACTGTTTTTGCCACTGTTTTGTGATTGTATTTTTTCTCTCTCCCTCGCTGCCCCTTGGGACCGTTTTCCCGCCTGTGCACTCCCCCCCCGCTCCACGCTCCCCGCCGCTGCTCCCCTGTGGCCCCGCCCCCTTTCTCTTCTGGATCCTCACCTCCCTTCCCATTCGCCGCCCCGCTCCCGCCTCCCAGCTGCTCCTCCCTCCCACTTCGCCATTTATGGCGGAGACCACGCGAACGCGCAGCGGTCACGCGCAGCGGGCGTGCCGATGGCGCTCCGAAGGTACGCCAAAGGCAAGCCCGTCTACGCCCGTCCACGCCTGGACCGCGCTCAGCGCCAGAACCCCTGGACCTCGCAGGACCCAAACCAATCGACTGAGATACGACACTACCGCCCTAAACGCACTCAACACCGGACGACCGCCCGCCTGCTACCAAGCCACCCCCAAGCGCACCCATGGATCCTTCACCTGTCAAGCCTGCAAATTCACCTGCCTCCAAAACCGCTCCACGCCCACCAAACCAATCGGCAACAACCACCTCAAGTGCATCCTCCTTAACACCCGCTCCGTACACAAGCACGCCATAAACCACTGGGACCTCCTCGACACAACAGCCCCGGACGTCGCCTTCATCACAGAAACCTGGATGAACTCCTCTTCAGCCCCCGACATCGCTATAGCCATCCCGGACGGATACAAGATCACCCGAAGGGACCGCACCAACAGAACAGGAGGAGGGGTCGCCGTCATCTACAGGACCACCATCAGCATCACGACCAACATCGAAGACACCTTCCCCACCGCCGAACATCTGCACTTCCAGATTCACACCGGCCCCCAGACCACCCTCAGAGGAACTCTCATCTACAGACCCCCGGGCCCGCGCGCACAATTCAGCGAGACCATAGCCAACCTCATCAGCCCGCACGCCCTAGCCTCACCAGACTACGTCCTCCTAGGAGACCTGAACTTTCACCTTGAAAACAACAACGACAGCGCCACCGCCGCACTGCTTAACAACCTCACCAGCCTCGGACTCAAGCAACTAGTAGACTCCCCCACCCACCTCACCGGCCACACCCTCGATGCCATCTTCTCCGCCAGCAACCACATCACCTTCAACCACGCCACCGGACTTCACTGGACCGACCACAGCTGCGTACACTTCACATTCAAGAAGCCCACATAATCACCAACACACGCTTCGGATCCCCCGCAGATGCTGGAGCAAAATCACCACGGACACACTCACCACATCACTGAGCCAGAACCCACCTGCTGAAACCAACACACCGACGTCAACATCTCAGCACTCAATCTCACCCATTGGCTCACCAACTGCGCCGACGACCTCGCTCCACTAAAGAACACCCACCACCAGAAAACCCGCATGGTTCACAGACGCCCTCAAAACTACAAAGAAATCCTGCCGAACTCTCGAAAAAACCTGGCGCAAAGAACAGACAACAGACAACATGACAGCCCTCAAAGCTGCCACCCGCGAATACCATCAGCAGATCCGGAACACCAAGAGGACATCGCTCAAGGAACGACTAGACAACAACACCCACAACAGCAAAGAACTCTTCAGCATCGTCAAAGAGTTCTCGAACCCAGACGCCAACAACAACGACATCACCCCTTCACAAGACCTCTGCTACTCCCTCGCCACGTTCTTCCACCGCAAGATTGCTGACATACACGACAGCTTCGGTCCCCAGCCTCCACCTCCGGACACCAGCCCGGCAGCCCCCACCACCACCATCAACTCCTGGACCCCCATCAGCAGCGAAGACACCATCCACATCATGAACACCATCCACTCCGGCTCCCCCGCCGACCCTTGCCCCCATCACATCTTCAACAAGGCCGACACCATCACCGCACCCTACCTACGGAACACCATAAACAGCTCCTTCACGTCAGCCACCTTCCCGGAGAGCTGGAAGCATGCTGAGATCAACGCTCTTCTGAAAAAACCACCGCTGACCCCAGGGACCTCAAGAACTTCCGGCCCATCTCACTCCTCCCCTACCCAGCCAAAGTCATCGAGAAGACCGTCAACAAACAACTGACCGCCTTCCTCGAGGACAACAACTCGCTCGACCCTTCCCAATCCAGATTCCGAGCAAATCACAGCACCGAGACCGCCCTCATCGCAACCACAGACTACATCAGAACCTTAATGGACAATAGAGAAACAGCCGCCCTCATCCTCCTGGACCTCTCAGCAGCCTTTGACACCATATGCCACCGCACCCTAGTCCACCGCCTCAACAAAACGGGTATCCAGGGGAAGGCCCTGGAATGGATCACCTCTTTCCTCACCGGCAGAACCCAGAGAGTCCGCCTCCCCCCTTTCCGCTCCTCGGCATACGAAATCATCTGCGGCGTACCCCAAGGATCCTCACTGAGCCCAACACTCTTCAATATCTACATGAGCCCCCTCGCCGCCATCGCACGAAAACACAACCTCAGCATCATCTCCTACGCCGACGACACCCAGCTGATACTCTCCCTCACCAAGGACCCAGCCACCGCAAAAACAAACTTCCAGGAAGGAATGAAAGAGGTAGCAGACTGGATGAAGCACAGCCGTCTCAAACTCAACTCGGATACGACGGAGGTCCTCGTCCTCGGACAATCCCCCTCCGCATGGGACAACTCCTGGTGGCCCTCAGCACTGGGCGCCGCACCAATTCCCACCGACCACGCACGCAACCTGGGCTTCATCCTGGACTCCTCGCTCACAAAGACCAAGCAAGTCAACTCCGTCTCCTCCGCATGCTTCAACACCCTGCGCATGCTCCGGAAGATCTTTCGATGCATCCCCACCGAAACCAGAAGAACAGTCACCGAGGCCCTCGTCACCAGCCGACTGGACTACGGGAACGCCCTCTACACTGGAAAAAACAACCAAACTCCAAAACCGTCTCCAGCGCATACAAAACGCCTCTGCGTGTCTCATCCTCAACATCCCTCGCCGCAGCCACATCTCAACGCACCTAAGAAATCTCCACTGGCTCCCCGTCAACAAGAGGATCACGTTCAGACTGCTCACCTACGCACACAAAGCCCTCCACAACATGGGACCGAAATACCTCAATAGCCGTCTCACGTTCTACACCCCCACCCGCCAGCTCCGCTCCACCAGCCACGCCCTCGCCATCATCCCACAGATCCGCAGAGCCACCTCCGGAGGAAGATCCTTCTCCTACCTGGCAGCAAACACCTGGAACTCCCTCCCCTCCCACCTTCGACTGACACAGGACCATCTCAGCTTCAGGAAGCACCTCAAGACCTGGCTCTTCGAGCAGTAGCGGCACCCCCCTCCCCAGCGCCTTGAGACCCTAACGGGTGAGTAGCGCGCTCTATAAATATCTTGATTGATTGACATGATAGTCACCCTTCTTGACTGTCATCTGTAGTGGAGTGTGGCGTTTGATGAAGGCATCAATGTGTGTAAACCTTGCCTCTGAAACATTGCGGATGCTACGGGTGGACATAGTGGGGGACATCACAACAACAGGCTCTATGGGGAATTGCAGCCTCTCCGTGTGCAGCAGGATTTGTTTGGCTCATCCCCTTGACTTGTGTGCAAGTTCATTGGGATTGACATCATCCGTGTTGTGAAGAGTGGTCCAGCGTATGTCCCACATGTTCTGTCAACTGACCTGTGAGTCTGTTCACATGGATGCATTTCCCTTTGTGTGTGTATGTGGAGTAAAGGTGTTCAACACAATCCAAAGTGCCTCATCTCTGTCACTGCAGCTCTCTTGCCAGTTCGCATGCGTCATCTATGGCATACTTGTCAAATATTGAGCATATGTGTATGTGTACTTCGGCAACATGCATGCAGTTATTCATGGCTAATAATATCTATTGTGCATGAAGTCCCTGGTTGTGTATGTATTTGCGCAGGTTGCTCCCCACAACGGGACGTGAACACATGCTGATGGTGTGTCTCCTGTGCGCAGCTCCCCATTTTGTTGCCTGACCCTGTGACCGTCATTTTTGGTGATTGGTCATACATTTTCTCGTAGTGACCCATTACCTGACACTCTTTCCTTTACATACACCTGTTGCACTGTGCCTTTCTGGCGTCCTTGTCTTTGTGTGCTACTTTTTGCATAGTTTTTCACCCCTTCTGCCTGCTGCTGCCTCACCTGCGGCACCGGCCCGCCGAGTGCCATGATTCTGCAACCCACATGCCTGCAAAATGCTCCTCCCTTCCCCCCTCCACCCATTCTTCATGCAGCCAGCAGCTTGTCTGTGCCACTGTTGCGCCAACGCCGTGCCAAAGGCAGGACTGTGTGCGCCTGCAACGTGCACAGTGCCCGAGCCTCTGGTCTTTGCATGACCCATGTCACACAACAGGCTCATGCTGCAGCCAATCTCAAACCAATGTCCTCCACACAATCATGCGCCTGCTATCCAGCAACCCCTAAGCACACACACGACACCTTCGCATGCTGAGTGTGCAACTCCAACTGCCTACACAGCGCTGCCCAGCCTACCAGACCCTGTCAGGACAACCAGATCATGTGCCTCCTACTCCACACCCGCTCCGTCCACCAGCACTCCATTGGACTCTGTTACCTCCTCAACACAACAGGGCCACACATCACCTTCATGACAGTAACCTGGACATAAGCATCCTCAGCACACGACTTTTTGCCAAACATTGCCATCTCAGACGGATACAAGATCACCCGCAGGGATGGCACCAACAATCCCGGGGGATGAATTGCAATTGATTCACAAGTACACCCTCAGAGTCACAAATCCGGGTTTGCAGCAACTCCCTGGCAACCCTCAGAGTGACACTCATCTACAGTTATCCAGGCCTACATCCACAATTGCGCTAAGCCATCAACACGTACATCTGCACACACGCCCTCACCTCCACAGGCTACATTTGGCTGGGGGCCAGTAACTTCTGGCTGGAGGAGAACAACACCACCATCCATCATTGGTCCATCAACATTTTGATCGACGTCTCTGACAACCAACACACTGCCCCACACCCTGCTAACGATCCCCCAAAGATGCTTAGTGTAAGTCACCACAGACAAGTTGTGTGGGACACTCAAAACAGCACCAACGCAACACCCTGAAACCTCACGCACTGGATCAGCAACTGATCCAATAATCTTTCCACATTGACGGACTTTCCTGTGATGCACAACAATAGTTAAGGCACCTAGGACAAGGCAGACCTACTGGACTCCTACAGACGTAGCAGGACTCTTGTGCACACCTTGCAACACAGAGAGCCATCATTTACCTTACAGGCCTGGAAAAGACCACACCCAGCCATCACCATATCATCAGCAAGGACAAGTGGAGATCCTTCAGATAGTGCTGAGACACCAAAACACATGACATCGAGGAGCTCATCAGCATTGTGAGTGAACTGACAGCAAATCTCCATCCAAGACACCACACCCTTACAAGGCAGATCACATCCCTTGCAACTTTGTACCACTGCTTGCTCATGGCCATACACAACAGCCTAGGCACACAGCGGCAGACAGCACTATTATCCACAGGACAAACCCCCCTCAGGTTCTGGACTCCCGTCAGCAGCAAGTACACCACCTGGCTCATGTGCACCATCCACTCTGGCTCTCCATCAGGCCCCTTCCCACACAACATCTCAACCACATCATTCCCCATCCTTGCAGCCCACGTCCAGCGCGTCCTGAATGTCTCCTTTGAGTTGGCCACATTCCATGGGTGCTGGAGGCATGCAGAGATCCAGGCCCTTCTTAAACAACGGACGGCAGTACCGCAGGATCTCCTGGTACATCACCCTGCTTCCCTACCCATCAAATGTCATCCGGAAGACACTCAACAAGCAACTGACATATTTCCTCCACGCAACCAGCTCCAGGTAACCGGCACCAGACCATATTCCACAGTAATCACACCACTGCAACCGTCATCATTGCCACCACCAACGACAACTTTGCCCTGCTCAATAATGGTGAGCCCACCCCCCTTGACCTCTCAATGGCATTGTACACCATGTGCTACCACTCTGTCAGCTCACACATCTCCAAAACTGGTATCCAGAGGAGGGTCCAGGATTAACTCAGAAAGTAGCTCACCAGCAAGGCCCAGGGAGTCTGCCTCCACCCTGCAGCATGTAGTACACTGGGGTCATGTGGCACATGCCCCAGGGCTCTTCTCTCAGCGTGATGATCTTCAATGTCTCCATGACCCCCCTCTCCACCATCACATGCGCACTCGACCTCATCATCATCTCGTATGCCATTGACACCCAGCTGCTCCTCAAACTCACCAAAGACCCAGCCATTGCCAGATCCAAACTTCAAGAAGGCATGAGATCCATTGACGAATGGCTGCACATCAGCCACCTGAGGCTGGACTTGGCAGGACTGAGGTCATCATCTGAGGATTGTCCCCTTATGGCTGGGTCAACTCCTTGTGTCCCACTGGTCTGGGCACCGCACCAGCACCCAGTGGCCACGCATGCAAGCTGGTGTTCATCATGGACCCATTGCTGACAATTACCATGCAACTCACCACCATCTGTACCTCATGCTGCAACACACTCCGCATGCTGCAAATGATCCACAGATAGATCCACTACAAGGCAAGACAGACCGTCCCCCAGGTCAACGACACCAGCCGGCTCAACTACAGCACCGGCCTCTACGTGGAACTACAGCAGGACTGCAGGAGAAGTAGCCCACATACAGGGTGCATCCGCACACCTCATCTTCAACATCCCTAGCCCCATCCACATCACCGTCCACCTGAGATAGCTACAATGGCTCACTATCTGCTGCAGGATCACCTTCAGACTCTTCAATCACACTCAGGAGGCAGTCCACAACCCCAGACCCAAAACAAACCTTGGACGTCTGTCATCCAACACCCCGTTGGCCCAACTCCGTGCAGGCCACCTTGCCCTGGCCACCATTAATCACATCCACATAAACACTGCATGCAGGAGATAGTTCTCCCACCTCGCCAAAAAGACCTGGGACTCCCTCCCCGGGAACATCAACATGACCTGCACACCTTCATGATACTCTTCCAAATTGGTCTGTCTGAGCAGTATTGCAAGCCCCCCCCCTCAGCAGCTTGAGGCCATCACGGGTGAGTATTGGGCTCCATGTCTGTATTTGGTGATACATTGAGACACATGTGTGTCCTCGACCGGACTCAGATCCAAGTGTATTGATGGCTGGAGTTAGTTCCACACTCAGGCATACTTTGACATATCCCCACACGTATGTTGTGCACTCGTGCTAAATGACTGCAACAAGAAATTTCACGTAGTAATTATTTAATTATAGGTCTGGGGCATGATTTGTGCACCGAAAAAGGTGCAATGCAGGGACAATAGAATCGAAAGTTCAAAGGGGGAGATGGAATCCTTGCCATTTGAAGTCATCAGAGTCCAGACCACAGTGTTTGGCATCATTAGTCAGACTGTGACCAGCAGGTCCATGTGGCAGATGATGTCAGTCAATGAGGTGATGCTGTCGCACATGAAGGCCATGTGCCAGGCCAGGTGACCTGGGAGATGTGGATGGTCCGCTGCCTCTCACGGTCTTTTCCGTGGATGACCCACCTTCCTCCGGGGACCCTCAGATGCAGGGCTTGACGATGCTTGGGATGCTCCGTCGGACGAATCCTCCTCCTCCTCCTCCTCCCTCCCTGTGGCTGGTGGTGGTCTTCGCCTGGTGGCACAGGGAGGGTTGGCCATGTTGTCGGAGATCCGACGGAGTGAATGGCTTATGCCCCTTTGCACCGCCAGGAGCTCAGCCAGTTTTGCCTCCATCCGTCCTTGGTGTTCTTGTTGACTGGCGTGTTGTTCGACCTGCTGGTTCTTGATCTCTGTGAGGGTCACCACTACCTGGCTGAACTCCCTGGTGTCACGCCGGTATGCCTCCATGATGTTGTGTATGTGTGACATACCGGTCCCTTCAGCTGGCTGGTCAGGTTCTCGCCTCCGCCTGCCTCCACTCCCACCACCCCGCCCACACGAGCCTGGCCTGCCATTGTGGGCACATCGGGTCTACGGGACCCCTGAGGGATGGCAGTGGCAGTGTTGTCGGCCTCCTCCTGGGTGCCCGGCACTCCTTGTCCCTCCTGGTCAGACTGGCTCAGTTGTTCACTGCGGGCAGGGCTCCTCGGTGTCTCCTGGGATGTGGCAGGAATGGGGGTGGTAGTTGGCACAGATGGTCCTGAACCAGGTTCTGCAGGGGCTTGGACACCAGAGGGTCCAGATCGGTGGGGGTCATCCGCGGAATGTTGAGAGGTGTCGCTGCCGGTGGGATCAGGTTTCTCCCGGGCCAGGGACTGTGAATCTTCACCCCCATTTTTGGGGGTAGATTCATCACGTTGCCCTGTGTGTGAGAGACAGACAATGTTAATGCTGTTTCATGCAACATGCATGTATCATACACATTCTAGTTGGCCCTGTTCCTCCAGGTAGTTGTATGTGCCTAGCATTCTCCTCAATGTTCACTTGTGGATGGGTATGTTGCGTGGGACAGTTTGATATGTTCTCCTGAGTCTTTGACATGTAGATTTTTGGATTGGATGCTTCTTTGGCTACGTATTGGTGTTGTTGTGTTACATGTCCATTGTGACAGTGGGTACATCCATTGCCTGTCCCGGAGGTGTCTGCTTGTGTAAAAGTGTGTTTGACAGGGCCTGCTGGTGGGTGTAGTGTGATTTGGCAGTGGGGCTCCCAGGTGATGTAGCTGTTCCCCCATGGAGCATGCTGCCATGACAGTGAGTGTGAGTTCCTGTCCTAGATATCTGACCATGTTGTCTTGGTGTTTGTGTTTGCACTGGTCACAGGAGGGCCTTGTGCTGCCTACACCCAGGCCGAGTGTGAGCTATCTTGTCAGTACTTTCCCAATCCCTGTGCATTGCGCATGGTGCATGGGTATGTACCTGGGCCATATAGGATGAGGGCAATTGCGTCTGATTTGGAGTTCAACAATGTGTTTTGTGCCACCCACCCTACCAGCATACCGGACATCCATTCTTGATTTGGTGCTTCGTGTAGCATGGGACATAGCATGGCCTTGCTTTCTCAATGGAGCATACACATGTTAGTGGCATTAGCTTTATTTTTGAGTGTGGTTCTGGCCAGTGAGGGCTTGGGGGTAGTTGCGTGCATTTTGTGTAGTTGGGGTGTGGATGCCATTACCCCCATGTTACGTAAGTTGTTTGTGTACTCACCAGGCTCTGGAAGTCCTTGCAGTCCATGTACTCCCACCGGCGGAAGCAAGGCCATCACTTTCTCCTCCCAGGGATGGTAATGTGCTGGTCTGCGGGGCGCACCACCTCCAGTGATGTTGCTCTGGGCGTGGTCCTCATTCATTTTGCGCTTGACCGCCCTCCGCAGATCGTACCACCTGGCTTGGCATTCATTCCTGTTCCTTCTGATGGGTGCAACAGCATTCACCCTATCGACGATCCTCTGCCACAGGCGTGATTTTTCAGCTATGCTGGTCTGTCTGACCAATGTTCCAAACAGCTGTGGCTCAACTCTGATGACTTCATTGACAAGGATCTCCAGCTCCTTCCTTGTGAACTTTGGATTCTTGTCTGTGGGCATGGTGTGGGGTGAGGGTGTGGATGGTTGTGGGTGTGTGGGTCTGAATGTGACGGTGTGAATGTGAAGAGGGGGTATGTGTGAAGGAGGTTGTGTGAAGGTGTATATGTTAAGGTGGATGGGTGCAGTTGTTGGTGTGTGCTCTCTAGCTGCAGTGAGTCTGTTGCAAAGGCTCATGGTTTGTGTGTGTGGGCCCTTTTTATTGGTCCATTTGTGGATGGACCTCAGTTTTAATTTTTGGTGGGTGTGTTATAAAGGGTGGTTGTGAGTTTGCCCCTCTGTTTGCCTGTTTGGATGTGTCCAGGTCAGTCATTTCCATTTTTTGTGCACTGTAGACGTGTTTTGTGGTGTTGTGCGAGTCGATTAGACCCTCCTTGTGCTCTTTTACAGTGTCCGTGGTTCAGTACGGTACAGGGGTACGAGTCATGCAGGCACACCCCCCATGCGTTGTGTATGTACGGTGCGTACACAGCCATTGCTATGTATGGTGCGTACACCGCCATTGCATATGTACAGTGCGTACACCGCCATTGCTATATACGGTTCGTACACGGCAATTGCTTATGTACGGTGCGTACACCACCATTGCTATGTATGGTGCGTACACCGCCATTGCTATGAACGGTGCGTACACCGACATTGCATATGTACGGTGCGTACACTGCCATTGCTATGTACGGTGCGTACACCGCCATTGCGTATGTACGGTGCGTACACCGCCATTGCTATGTACGGTGCGTACACCGCCATTGCTATGTACGGTGCGTACACCGCCATTGCTATGTACGGTGCGTACACCGACATCGCATATGTACGGTGCGGATACCGCCATTGCTATGTACGGTGCGTACACCGCCATTGCTATGTACGGTGCGTACACCGACATCGCGTATGTACGGTGCGTACACCGCCATTTCTATGTATGGTGGGTACACGACATTGCATTTGTACAAGTCATTACCCGTGTACGGGACGTTTTCCATACGAATCGTAAATCGGAAAGCCGGTCCGGATCGTACTTGTACGCTCGGACTGTCTTTTTACGGTTCGTACGGAAAAGTGTCCGGGTCCGTCTCGTGCAACTTTTCCCGCTAAGATTCGTACGGATCGGGCCGATCCGTATGTACTTTTTCCCATACGAATCGTACTTCACGGGTCGGACGTGACTTGTACGATTCGTACGGAAAAAAATACGGATACGAGTCGTACGGGAAAAAAAAATACAGGATCGGAATCGACCCCTAAGTGTAAAGGAGACAAAAAATTAAATCTAAATATAAAACGTTGTTTTGCAATTCATATCATTTTCATATATTTGTATGTTATAAGGAAATCTTTTTACAAACATGAATCTTTTCAAATTTTGCTAAGAACAATTTTTTAGGTCGAGCATTCGAGACCTATTGTAATTTCTTATGTAGGGTTAAAGCCATCCCCCAGAATTTGATTTGTTTGTGTCAGTGTCCTTCAAAAATCCTTGCTTGCCAGTGGTCAGACCTGCCTCTTTGTCCCTCCTTTTCTCTTTCTTTCCTCCCACACAGCAGTGACTAATTACTGTATCATTACACTTTGACATGTTCATGTGTTCTTTGGGGGACTTTTTTTTTCTTGGTTTCCTGCTTGTTTCTGGTGAAGCTTCCCTTTTCATTTGCAGAGCAGTCTTGCTTTCCCTACAACACTTTCTGTAAATTGGACTGTAAATCACACTGTTATCTCCTACACATTTACAACAACCTTGCCCCACTTGTGTTTTATTTTATATCCTGCATCAGGTAAACTACAGTGCTCGGTTCTGCTCTCCCTGCCGTGATGCCTCGCCCTCCAAACCTTTCTGGGGCCGGTCATTTCCTCGTAGTCTGCCTGCTATTCTGAAGGTCCCCACTCCCTCTCCTCTGCCGAGTACAGGGGTTTGGGAGACCACCGTACCAGCCCCTGCTTTGTGTGATCAGCAGTGAGGCACGCCAGTGCGCTCAGTTTGTAGCGTCACTAAAGCTGCCAAATTCATTTCTCCCTGTTAATTCAGCTTCAGCGCCGTAGCAGGCATGAAGCATTGCAGCCCCTCCCACTCCTCCTTCTGCCTGGGGCTCTCGTTCCCTCACCCCACCCACCATGTTACTTGGTTCAGTAAGAAGTGGCTTTGGGAGCCCCAGCATCTCCACAGCGTAAAAGGAAAGCAAAACATCCCCTGGAGCATCAGCTGACATCAGGGCAGCATTCCTCCTCCCAGGGGTCAAATGAGTCTGGAAACTCCAGGCTCCAGCAGAGGTAAAATTGAAGGCCATAACAGCTGTGGGCTGAGCTTAATCACAAAGAAGCGCCCCCCCTCACTTGAGTCTTTTGTAATACATTTATCTATTCCCACTCCAGTGAGTGCCACAGTAGGGAAAGTGTTGGATAGCGTAGGGGTAAAAATGACTATTCCCACTCCAGTGAGTGCAACAGTAGGGAAAGTGTTGGATAGCGTAGGGGTTAAAATTACTATTCCCACTCCAAGGAGTGCAACAGTAGGGAAAGTTTTGGATAGCGTAGGGGTAAAATTACTATTCCCATCCAGTGAGTGCAAAAGTAGGGAAAGTGTTGGATAGTGTAGGGGTTAAAATTACTATTCCTACTCCAGTGAGTGCAACAGTAGGGAAAGTGTTGATTAGCGTAGGGGTAAAAATAACTATTCCCACTCCAGTGAGTGCAACTGTAGGGACATTTTTGGATAGCGTAGGGGTATAAATTACTATTCCCACTCCAGGGAGTGCAACAGTAGGGAAAGTGTTGGATAGCGTAGGGGTAAAAATTACTATTCCCACTCCAGTGAGTGCAACAGTAGGGAAAGTGTTGGATAGCGTAGGGGTTAACATTACTATTCCCACTCTAGGGAGTGCAACAGTAGGGAAAGTGTTGGATAGCGTAGGGCTAAAAATTACTATTCCCACTCCAGTGAATGCAACAGAAGGGAACATGTTGGATAGCGTAGGGGTAAAAATTACTATTCCCACTCCAGTGAGTGCAACAGTAGGAAAAGTGTTGGATAGAGTAGGGGTTAAAATTAATATTCCAACTGCAGTGAATGCAACAGTGTGGAAAAATAGGGTGGCATAGGGGTTAAATTAACATACATACTAATTTAATAATTTTTGTAAAATAAATAAAATATTAAAAATTATGTAACTAAAAAATGTATAATAAATACCAACAAAATTAAATTAATATTTACTTAAATAACATTAAATTACTTCTCACCCTATTCCCCCATAAACACACAACCCGCTACACATAAAAAAACACAAATCATGCAATTGTCAATTAATCAATTAGTAAAAATTAATTACCAATGAATAATAAATCAAAAATAAATTAATTAATAATAACAATAAATAAAAAATTTTTTGAATTAATGTAATTATAAATTAATCAATTAATACAAATTAATTACCAATTCATAATTAATTGCCAATTAATTAATTATCAATAACAATATAAATAATTAAAATATTCATTAATCATTAAATTACTTCCCACCCTATTCCCCTATAAACCCACAAGCCGCTACACATAAAAATTAACATAATTAATGTAATCATCAATTCATCAATTAATAAAAATTAATTACCAATTAATAATTGATTAACAATAATTATTTAACAATAACGATACATAAATAAAATAATAAATGTATTATAATTAATATAATGAAAAATTAATCAATTCATAAAAATTAATTACAAATAAATAAATGTGAATAAATTAATAATCAATAACAATAAATAAAAACATATTATTTAATGAATTATAATTACATTACTTCCCACCATATTCCCCTATAAACCCACAACCCGCTCTGATACTAAAACGCAAAATTTACTATAAAAAATTTGTGATTTCTAAACATTTAATACATATATTTAACAATAAATAAAAATACATTACAACATTTTTTAAACATGCATATAAAATACATACTAAAATAAATAACACTAATATAAATATCGATATTATTAACAACGATATTTTTGCTAACGATATTACTTACTTTGATATTACTAACTTCGATATTACTTACTTCGATATTAAAAAACAATATTACTTACCTTAAGGTTGATATTCTGGTCAACAATATTCTTGACATCGATATTCTGTCCTTACGATATAAAAAACTCGATATTAGTGTAGGTCGATATAAAAAAATCAATATTTTGACTGCTCACCTGCTATAGCTGGATTGATGTCCTCCTTCTGAGACAGTTCTCCTTCAATCTGTGCCTGGCTTCTCTAGCTAGTTGTCTTTGTTTATTGTGCATATTAATTTTATTCACATTCCTGTTTGTGTAATGATATAAGATGTTTTATATAAATTATTGATCTAGGGCCCGATTCACAGAACAAACTTAAGACAAAATTTTGGTATTCACAGAATGCACTTACTACTTCTGGTATTCACAGAATGAACTTACTACTTTTGCGATTCACAGAATAAACTTACTACTTTTGCTATTTACAGAATGGATTTACGACTCCTAACTTTACGTCCGCACTCGGGCCGGAAATTCCGGCCCGGAGGCGGAGCTTCCGGCCCGGAGGCGGAGCTTCCGGCCCGGAGGCGGAGCTTCCAGGCCAGAGGCGGGGCTTCCGGGCCGGAGGCGGAGCTTCCGGCCAGTGGCGGAGATTTAGCCATGGCCAAAATCTCCACCTCTGGGCCGGAAGCTCCGCCTCCGGCCCGGAAGCCCCGCCTCCGGGCCGGAAGCTCCGCCTCTGGGCCGGAATTTCCGGCCCGAGTGCGGACGTAAAGTTAGGAGTCGTAAATCCATTCTGTGAATAGCAAAAGTAGTAAGTTTATTCAGTGAATCGCAAAAGTAGTAAGTTCATTCTGTGAATACCAGAAGTAGTAAGTGCATTCTGTGAATACCAAAATGGTACTAAGTTTAGGATTTTGTCTTAAGTTTGTTCTGTGAATCGGGCCCCTAGTCTCAAAAATGTAAGTTAAATATTATCTTACTTGATATGAAAATTGTTTAAATGACTTATACTCACAATGAAAATAATCAGCATTCATTTATCGATTTTAGGATGATATTAATGTTTGAATTGCCGCTGATGGGAATCTTCATTCACCATGACCACATTACCCGTCTGTGATCCCCAATGGAATGTTCTATCAAATGTTGTGCTTTCCCTAAGATTGCACCAAACATTCATAACATAAAGTAATGGACAGTTTTTAATTGTCAAATGTTTGAAAAGAGATTAACATTTTAAACACACTTGGGTGCCAATTACGATCCGTTAAAAATTTTCCCCGTACGACTCGTATCGGGTCTTTTTACCGTACAAATCGTACAAGTGCCGTACAAACTGCCAATTACGATTCGCATGGGAAAAAGACCATACGAATCGCATTGGGAATAATTCCCCACACGTCCTCGGGTCGGAAAATGTGTCCGACACGTCCTCGGACGAATCACCGTACAAATGTGAAAAGTGAAGTCCGACCGCGGAATCACGATCCATCCCGTGCGTCAGAAGTTACAACCGTATGGAAAAAACACCGTCCGCACCGAACACCCATAGCAACCATGGAGACATGTGCCCGCATACGCGCCGACCCCCCCCAGCCCCCGTACGTACGCGCCGACCCCCCCCAGCCCCCGTACGTACGTGTCGTACCCCCCGTGTATGTACACCCGTGTACGTGTCGTACCCCCCGTGTATGTACACCCGTGTACGTGTCGTAACCCCCCGTGTATGTACACCCGTGTACGTGTCGTACCCCCCCCATGTATGTACACCCCTGTACGTGTCGTACCCCCGTGTATGTACACCCCTGTACGTGTCGTACCCCCCGTGTATGTACACCCCTGTATGTGTCGTACCCCCGTGTATGTACACCCGTGTACGTGTCGTACCCCCCGTGTATGTACACCCCTGTACGTGTCGTACCCCTCCGTGTATGTACACCCCTGTACGTGTCGTACCCCCGTGTATGTACACCCGTGTACGTGTCGTACCCCCCCGTGTATGTACACCCCTGTACGTGTCGTACCCCCGTGTATGTACACCCCTGTACGTGTCGTACCCCCCGTGTATGTACACCCCTGTATGTGTCATACCCCCGTGTATGTACACCCGTGTACGTGTCGTACCCCCCGTGTATGTACACCCCTGTACGTGTCGTACCCCTCCGTGTATGTACACCCCTGTACGTGTCGTACCCCCGTGTATGTACACCCGTGTACGTGTCGTACCCCCGTGTATGTACACCCGTGTACATTAGAGTCGTACCCCCACCCGTGTATGTACACCCGTGTACGTGTCGTACCCCCGTGTATGTACACCCGTGTACATTAGAGTCGTACCCCCACCCGTGTATGTACACCCGTGTACGTGTTGTACCCCCCGTGTATGTACACCCCTGTACGTGTCGTACCCCCGTGTATGTACACCCGTGTACGTGTCGTACCCCCCGTGTATGTACACCCCTGTATGTGTCGTACCCCTCCGTGTATGTACACCCCTGTACGTGTCGCACCCCCCGTGTATGTATACCCGTGTACGTGTCGTACCCCCCGTGTATGTACACCCGTGTACATTAGAGTCGTACCCCCACCCGTGTATGTACACCCGTGTACGTGTCGTACCCCCCGTGTATGTACACCCGTGTACGTGTCGTACCCCCGTGTATGTACACCCGTGTACATTAGAGTCGTACCCCCACCCGTGTATGTACAACCGTATACGTGTCATACCCCCTGTGTATGTACACCCCTGTACGTGTCGTACCCCCGTGTATGTACACCCGTGTACGTGTCGTACCCCCCGTGTATGTACACCCCTGTACGTGTCGTACCCCTCCGTGTATGTACACCCCTGTACGTGTCGTACCCCCCGTGTATGTACACCCGTGTACGTGTCGTACCCCCGTGTATGTACACCCGTGTACATTAGAGTCGTACCCCCACCCGTGTATGTACACCCGTGTACGTGTCGTACCCCCGTGTATGTACACCCGTGTACGTGTCGTACCCCCCCATGTATGTACACCCGTGTACATTAAAGTCGTACCCCCACCCGTGTATGTACACCCGTGTACGTGTGGTACCCCCCGTGTATGTACACCCCTGTACGTGTCGTACCCCCCCCTGTATGTACACCCCTGTACGTGTCGTACCCCCCGTGTATGTACACCCCTGTACGTGTCGTACCCCTCCGTGTATGTACACCCCTGTACGTGTCGTACCCCCGTGTATGTACACCCGTGTACGTGTCGTACCCCCTGTGTATGTACACCCGTGTACATTAGAGTCGTACCCCCACCCGTGTATGTACACCCATGTACGTGTCGTACCCCCCGTGTATGTACACCCGTGTACGTGTCGTACCCCCGTGTATGTACACCCGTGTACATTAGAGTCGTACCCCCACCCGTGTATGTACACCCGTGTACGTGTCGTACCCCCCGTGTATGTACACCCCTGTACGTGTTGTACCCCCCCCTGTATGTACACCCCTGTACGTGTCGTACCCCCCCTGTATGTACACCCCTGTATGTGTCGTACCCCCGTGTATGTACACCCGTGTACGTGTCGTACCCCCCGTGTATGTACACCCGTGTACATTAGAGTCGTACCCCCACCCGTGTATGTACACCCCTGTACGTGTCGTACCCCCCGTGTATGTACACCCGTGTACGTTAGAGTCGTACCCCCACCACAACATTCTAAGTACGGAGCGCACCCCAGGCCCCAACATCACAACCGCATGTACGAGTCGTACCAAGCCACACACAAGGACAGCACTGTACAACAAAATGGCCCATGTACACACCGTACACACGCTAAAAACGCACGTACACAACCAGGACAAACCAAAACAACACAAGAATACACCATTCGAATGGCACAAAGCCACTAAACATGTCCAACAACCACTAAAACAACACATTCACTGACCTGCAACTGCCAAAAACAAACAGAGGCCCAAAACACCACCACTCCTTATAACACACCCACCCAAACTTCAAACACAGCCACACCCACCAATGGACCAATAAAAATGGCCCACACATACAAACACACACACAAACCATGAGCCTTTGTAACAGACTCACTGCTGCCAGACCCCACAGACAACCTACAGCACCAAACTAGAACCTTTACTACACCTTACACTTGCACACCTTCACACACACACCTTCACAAACACCCCCTCATCACATTCACACACACACCTGCACAACCACACCCACACACCCACAACCTTCCACACACCCCCCCACCATCCACACCCACACCCCTCACCATGCCCACTAACAAGAATCCAAAGTTCAGTAACCGAGAGTTGGAGGTCCTTGTCGATGAAATCCTCAGAGTCGAGCCACACCTCTTTGGAACATTGGTCAGACAGACCAGCATTTCAGCAAAAACAGCCATGTGGCAGACCATCGTCGATGCTGTGAATGCTGTTGCGGACACCAGAAGGAACAAGCAGGAATGCCAAGCCAGGTGGTACGATCTGCGGAGGAGGGTCCGAGCCAAGATGACGGATGAACACAACCAGGCCAACGTCACTGGAGGAGGGCCGTCCCGCAGACCCGTACACTACCATCCCTGGGAGGAGAGGGTGATGGCCATACTGCCGGTGGAGGCAGTCGAAGGATTAGGAGGACTCCGAGACCCGGGTGAGTACACAAACAACGCACCTCACATGGGGGGAACGTCATCCACAACCAAACTCACAAACAGGCACGCAACCACCCCAAGCTATCGCATGACTCAACCACACTCCATGAACACACACATGCCACTGGCGCCACCATGCCCCATGCACCCAGCTGGACAATGTCAAGTCACAGGCCACAGAAGACACCAACACATGACACGGTAACCCGGATGGCGGGAGGGTGGACCCAAAAAATCACATAGTGCAACTCAGAAGCAGACAACAATGCCCTCTGCCCATATGGCCTAGGTCACAGCCAGACAAACAGTGTGTCCCCACACAGGAAAGACTCGCCAGCAAATGGCGGACGCCTTGCATTAACACATGGGGGTGAAGGCACTGTTTTGCACATGACAGTAGCTAATGAACAGCCAACACTGTGAAAGAGTGGCAGCACACACCACCACAGCAGCAGCGCAGACACAGACACTACACCCAATGGGTGCCTGGAGATCAGAAACAAACTCACATCAACAAGCCAAGGGCCATTCAAAGATCTGCTAACAGTGTGTGCCCAGGAAGCTGGGCTGAGGTGACAGAGGGTGACACACAGAGGGAGGGAGAGGGGGACAGAGAGGGAGGGAGACACAGGGAGACGGACAGAGGGAGGAGGCCGACACACAGAGGGAGGGAGAGGGGGACAGAGAGGGAGGGAGACACAGGAAGACGGACAAAGGGAGGAGGCTGACACACAGAGGGAGGGAGAGGGGGACAGAGAGGGAGGGAGAGGGGGGGAGGGAGACACAGGAAGACGGACAGAGGGAGGAGGCTGACACACAGAGGGAGGGAGAGGGGGAGGGGGAGGGAGAGGGGGACAGTGAGGGAGGGAGAGGGGGACAGAGAGGGAGGGAGACACAGGGAGACGGACAGAGGGAGGAGGCTGACACACAGAGGGAGGGAGAGGGGGACAGAGAGGGAGGGAGACACAGGAAGATGGACAGAGGGAGGAGGCCGACACACAGAGGGAGGGAGAGGGGGACAGAGAGGGAGGGAGACACAGGAAGACGGACAGAGGGAGGAGGCTGACACACAGAGGGAGGGAGAGGGGGACAGAGGGAGGGAGAGGGGGACAGAGAGGGAGGGAGACACAGGGAGATGGACAGAGGGAGGAGGCTGACACACAGAGGGAGGGAGAGGGGGACAGAGAGGGAGGGAGACACAGGAAGATGGACAGAGGGAGAAGGCTGACACACAGAGGGAGGGAGAGGGGGACAGAGAGGGAGGGAGACACAGGGAGAGCAAATCAGCCTTGTGGTGTGTGGGAATGTCTGCTTGTCAGCAGGTGGACTGCGTGCATGTAGACAAGGGTGGCCAGTGCCAGCACCCCCCCTCTCCTCCATGGCAAAACACAGGGCCATGTCACAACCTGTGCACGAGCACAACGACAGCTACCTGCATCATTGAAGTGTGTGGAACAACTTCATGTGCCCACGTACAGTGCAACACGGAAGGCGCCAATGCACGGCTCGCCACACCTGCCCACTCCACTGCTGACTGCAGTCACACTTGACGCAGCAAGTAAGACTGTGCCACACATAGTTAAAGTCGCCAAAGCTGTGCCCAAGGGACACACCCATGCACAAGTGCACTGTGAGTGGAATGCAAGACAGATCCAAATTCCCAGAGGAAATGTTCCAACTTTGAAACTAATGAAACATGGATGTTGCATGGAACAAAATTAACATTGTCTCTCTCACACACAGGTCAACCTCGTGGTTCACCCCCCAACACTGGGGGGGAAGACTCACAGGACCCGGCTCTGCGGGAGGCCGATCCCACCGGCAGCGACGACTCTCACCACTCTGTGGACGACCCCGACCAACCTGGCCCCTCTGGTGTCCAACGACCTGCAGCACCTGCGTCAGGTACAGCGGGGCCAACCACCACCCCCACTCCTGCCACATCCCAGGAGACACCCAGGATCCCTGCCCCACCACCACAAAGCAGCCAGTCTGTCCAGGAGGGACAAGGTTCTCCGGGCACCCAGGAGGAGGCAGGCAACACCGCAAATGCCATCCCTCAGGGGTCCCGGAGACCCGATGTGCCCACAACGGCAGGCCAGGCGCAAGTGGGCAGGGGTGGTGGGAGTGGAGGACGGCGGAGGCGCCAGCCTGACCAGTTGGCTGGGGAACCGGTATATTCCCATGTCCGAAACATCCTGGACACATACCGGCAGGACACCACGGGCATGGCCCAGGTTGTGTCCACCCTCAACGATATGAAGGGGACCCTCGATGAGATCAAGACCCAGCAGGCCCAGCAACATGCGGAGCAACATGCCTGTCTACTGCAACACCAACGGAGGATGGAGGACAGACAGGCTGAGCTCGTGACGGTGTTCACGGGAATTCACAGTACACTCCGTCGGATGGCCGACAACATGGGCAACCCTCCCTGTGCCAGAAGGCGTAGAACATCACCACCCACAGGGAGGGATCAGGAGGAGGAGGAGGAAACATCCAATGGAGCATCCCAAACATCGTCACGGCCTGCTTCTGAGGGTCCCCGCAGGAGGGCGGGTCATCCACGGAAAAGACCGTGAGGGTCGGCGCTACAGCACCATCTCCCAGGACACCTGGCCTGGCACCTGGCCCACTGGAGCAACAGCAGCACAGCATCAAAAGACATTCTCTGCCACATGGCCTTGCTGGTCACTGTCTGACCAATGTTGACAAAGACTGTGGCATGGACTCTGAGGATTTCCAATGGCAAGGACACCAACTCCCCTACTGAACTTTGGATTCCAAACACCCGGAAAGCCCCTCATGTCATACCCCCCCTCCCCCACCCCCCCCCCCTAAAATAAAAAGTCACACCATGAAGAGAAGATGCCTGCTGGTTGCATTATTCCCTTACATGTGTCTTGTAAAGTCTAAACATGCCAGAGTTCTCTTTTGACTTCAACCATCCACACCCTGGGGCCTGAGTCTGGCACAGGACACACGGGTCACAGTGTATTAGGCAAGACAGACATGGAGCACCATACACACCCGTGATGGGCCCAACCAGCTGAGGGGGTGGCCGCACAACCGTGCCGACAGACATATTGAGTACAGCAACAGTCATGCGCAGAGGTCAGGGATCATGTCCAGTGTCCTGGGGGCACCCAGGTATGTGTAGACAGGTGGCAGAACCATGTCCTGCAAGCTTGAGTCCGGTGGATGCAGAGAATGGGGGCCTGGCCAACGTTGGATGCATGGGGATGGCACATGTCACAATACCCACACAGTCATGGACATCATGCACAATACACAGTCTAATCCCACACACACAGCTTGCATCTTGCTACTCTACACATAGACACAAAGCCACTATCAGGGAAAACCATGCCAGACATGCCGGATGCACTGTGGCAACACACCAGCATTGACTGAGAAGAGGCACCTTGGAGGCATAGGGACACCTTTATTAGTCATGTATTCGGGATTGCAGAGGCAACTCGAAGTACACATGAACAGTTCATGTGGAGTAACATGTGGGTCCAACACTGACACCCCCCTTCTGCCGCACAAATGCGTGATAGCCATGGAACTGGCACACAAGTGTCGGCTAACAGCTAAACACCCCCAGCTGCTCACGGAGAGCCTGCCATACACCATTGATCCGCTGATGTGGAAGTCCCACAGCATGTCAAGCCAATGCAAACCGTATGTGTCCGAGGGCAGTGTTACACACATTGATGCCATCATCACAATCCACTATCCCATCACAGATGACTGTCAACAAGTCTGACCATCTATTCAGGTGTACCCAGCTGCATGTAATGTGTACCATGGTGATGCAACATGTCTGCAGAGGAACCAAACATCGACAGGGGCAGTGTGCATACATCGTAAACAACTGCCACACCCAATACACCCCTGATGCATCCCTTACCCTAAGGAGACTTCCAAACGTGTCCGTGCCTGTAACGCTGAGTCAGCACACGATGACGTGTCCATGAGGAATAGCAGTGCCACAACAATGCAAGCAGCAGACGGCATGCGCAAGTACCTGGGGAAGAGAGACACACAAGAAGTCAGCCACAAAAAGCACAGCCACTTGCATGTGCATGTACTCGACACATGTATGGATGACAACATGCTAGGTCACAATTATGACTGGGGAAATACAACCATCACTGGCACCATCACTCCAGTGACACACCCACACACACCTCTGACTCACGTGCCATACATGCAGGTGGAGACACACATCGCAACACATGCCACACGGGGACCAATGCGTGCACACTCAGACACTGGTACTCACCACTAAGCAAAGAAGTCGCGTATGAGCCGAGTCCAGATGTCCTCTTGCGGCTCCACATCCTCCACATCACTAGCCCCAAGCCCTTCGTCCTCCACGGGTGGATGGTCCTGGTCATCTTTATCCAGGATGAGTGGCACAGCTTTCTCAACTGCCATGTTGTGCAGCATGCAGCAGACCATGAAGATTTTGCAGACCTTCGCCGGGGCATATGGGAGTGCGCCGCCGGTCTTGTGTAGGCACCTGAATCGGCTCTTCAGGAGGCCAAACGTCCTCTCTATCACTCGCCTTGTCCAGCCATGGGCGGTGTTGTAGCGGAGCTGGGCCGGCGTGATGGGGTTGCGGAGAGGTGTGATCAGCCATGGCATGTTGGGATAGCCAGCGTCCCCTACATGGAAAGCACATGGACATAAGCAGGACAGGAGAAGCGGTCGTGCTGGAAGTCTACGCAAAATACAGGACAGACAGACTGTACCCACCAACAACACATGCTCGTTCGTTGCGCAGCTGCGTCATCATTTCAGGCACCCTGCTACGCCTCATGATGTAGGCATCGTGTGCTGATCCTGGAAAACGAGCACAGACATGTGAAATCACCATGTTGGACAGACACACCACAAGGGCATTGATGGAGTGGTAGTGCTTGCGATTCCGGTACGCTACCTCCTGTGCCTGTGGTGGTACCAAAGCAACATGTGTCCCATCTATGGACCCAATGACATGGGGCATCCCTCCCAGGGCATAGAATCCACGCTTGACCCCAGTCAACATTTCAGGGGTAGGAAAATGGATGAAGTCATCCAGGTGAATCAACATGGCCTCTAAGAAATCATGCAGCACACGGCAGAACATGCTCTGGGACATGCCACCAACATGAGCTATGGTATTTTGAAAGGTACCCGTGGCTAGAAAATGTAGGGCTGCCATTACCTTCAGCTTGGGTGTCAGTGCTGTAGGATACCTGTGCAGCGGTTGCAGGTGTGGTGCCAGTCTCGCCGTCAAATCCAGAATCAACCGTTGGGGGAAGCGGTAGCACCGGATACAGTCATTCTCCCGCATGGCAGCCAAGTCCGGAATTGGTCGGGGAAGAGGCGGCGCTCTGCAGTAATTTGGAAGTGACAAGGAAGAGTGAGTGCACCACAACAACAATTAATTTGTACTGAGCACATGTTAATCTGTCTATACACATATGCTACATACGGAGTCAGGTATGTGCCACATGCCCTGGACACGTATGGCTGCCAGGTGACACTCCTACCAAGACCCAGCTACACACGGAGATTGTGAACCTCCACATGCCATGGCATGGGATTAGCTGTGTCCCAGTGCAAGTGAACAGCCAGACGCAAGACAGGAGTGACATACATCCACACATCAGCAGAAGTAGGATGTCGATTGCAGAGACTGGTAGCGGAACACTAGAGCCACAGGTCACATGACATTACACTAGGACAGCCCACACACCTTGTCATGAAGGTGTACATGTCATGACTCACCACACATTCATAGAGAGGATGCAGACATGTCCTTGTTACGCTACTCCGTGTCCCATGCATACATACGCACCTCACATCCGATACCACATGTGGCATGGTGTGCGGAACAGTGTGCAATGTCAATCTACACACAGACACATGTTGGTTGCTGCAACAGCTGCAGCTTTTGAGGGAGCTCCAACATCAACCTAATGGGAACCCCCCACACATACATGACATAGTCACATCGTGCACCGTGGGTAGTGACATGTCAGGTGTGGTAACCCCTGTACCGGGCATCAGGGGACACTTCCGTGTGTTGGTGTCCGTGCCATGCCAGTGACGCTCATCACAAGTGTGCAGTACGACATGCACACATGTCGAAGGAGTCAAGGGCATGCCTGGCACACATTGCACCGTCACACATTACATGTGTACACATCTCATCATACATCTGGTGCCTTCTTGACTCAGGAGTAATGTGCCACATCACAGCCTATCACACCTGTGCCCCACTGTTAGAAGGCGGACCTCGGTGGGTCGGAGAGACCACCCAGAGGGGCCCTCACACGGCACGAAGTAGCCGAGCGCTGCTGAGAAGCCTCCGGGGAGATCCTTCTCCTATCAGGTACTAGCACAGTAACACTACCACACAGGACTCAAGGAGGTTGTCTCAAGACGAGCAATTCTTTATCAGCACTTAAAGGGTACGGAATCAATATTTACACGAAAGGGATCAAGGGATCCACAAAAGTCTCAGTGTCTCTTTAGAAGGGAAGGGGTAGCGGGACAGTCTTTGGCAGGAGCTTGGGACAAGGGTACCTGGGGCCCAGTTCTTATCCTCAAGCTGGAGGACCTCCGGATCTCGGAGGGGTCGAGCCGCGACGGCGTCCGTAGGGCTCTGGCGTTCCGTTCGTGGAGGGCCGCGACCAGGTCAGCGGGGCTCTCAAGATGGTTTCTGTTCAGCTCGAGCCGCGACGTCGTCAGCAGGGCTCCGAGGGAGGTTTCAGCGAGGTTGGGCCACAACAGCGTCAGCAGGACCCCGATGTTCCGGGTGGCTTCAAGGTTTCAGCAAGAAGGAGCCGCGACGCAGTCTGCAGGGCTCGTGGTGGTTTCAAGCAAGAGTTCTTCTCCGTAGGGTCGGCCGCGATTCGATCAGCAGGGCTCTCGACTCCGGGATACAACTGCCGGTCTGTTGCGGGGTCGCCCCAGATATAGGCCTGGGGTCCTTTGATGTCCGGACCCTTGCGCCCGGGGGGCGGAGAGGCCGGGTTGGGAGCGGGCAGACGCCCAGCAGGGGAGGCGCCCGGCCCAGGAGAGATGGAGGCCGATCGCACCTCGGTGTGTGGGGACGGTTGGGGGTCCCATCGATACCGCCCTCCGCCAGGGGCGAGAAAGTGTTCACGTGATACCCCCTGGCCAGTTCCTGGTGCCTCAATGTCTGGGCCTTGCTGGGGCCGAGGCCGGGTTGAGCGGGGTCATGTGGGCTGGTGTGCAGGGTCACGTGGCAGGTAACAAAATGGTGGAGCCCCGAGGTGTAGGTGACCTCGTGCGGCTCGAACGGGTGGCCCGTGGAGGCCAGGGCGGGGAACAGGCCCAATCCCAGGGAAGTCAGGACCACGCCACGAGGCCGGGTCCAACAGGCGTCCCCCCCAGCCGAAGGCAGGGAGAGTCACCCATCTCCTTGGGGATTCTCCTCGTCAAGGCGGAAGAAGCGGGATAGGCCGTCAGCGTTGGCGTGGTCATTGCCGGGCCGGTGTTCAACAGAGAAGTCTATCCCTTGCAGGGCAATGGACCACCGCAGCAGCTTGGGATTCTCGCCTCTCATTTGCATTAACCACCGTGGTCGGTCTGAACCCGAAAGTGGGTACCGAAGAGATAGGGCCGGAGCTTTTTAAGGGCCCATACTACTGCGAAGGCCTCGCGCTCGATGGTGCTCCATCGTTGCTCCCGGGGCAGCAGCCGTCGGCTGATGAAGGCCACTGGTCGGTCGAGTCCCTTCTCATCAACCTGAGACAGGACGGCCCCGATCCCATATTCGGAGGCGTCTGTCTGCACGATAAACTCTTTGCCGTAGTCAGGGGCCTGGAGCACAGGGGCAGTGCACATTGCTGCTTTGAGAGTCTCGAAAGCTGATTGGCAGCGGGGAGTCCAGTGCACTTTCTTGGGCTGTTTCTTCGAGGTGAGCTCCGTGAGCGGCCCAACAATGCTCCCGAAGTCCCGGATGAACCGCCGGTAGTATCCGGTGAGGCCCAGGAAGGCCCGTACAGCGGTCTGGGTAGCGGGGGGTTCCCATGCCTGGATGGCATCGACTTTTGGCTGGAGGGGGGCCACCCGACCGCTTCCCACCTGATGGCCCAGGTAGGTCACCGATCCCTGGCCGATCTGGCATTTGCTGGCCTTGATCGTGAGCCCTGCCCTCTGGAGGGCGGCCAGGACTGCTTTGAGGTGACCCAGGTGCTCAGCCCAGTGGTTGCTGTACACGGCAATGTCATCCAAATAGGCCGCGCTGAAGGCCTCGAGCCCGGCCAAAACCTTGTTTACGAGTCTTTGAAAGGTGGCCGGGGCGTTCTTCATGCCGAAGGGCATCACCCGAAAGTGGTAATGCCCATCAGGGGTGGAAAAGGCGGATCTTTCTTGGGCGCCGGGGGTGAGCTGGATCTGCCAGTACCCGGCGGTGAGGTCCAGCGTGCTCAGGTAGTGGGCGGACCCCAAGCGGTCGATGAGTTCGTCGGCCCGGGGTATAGGATGGGCGTCCGTCTTGGTCACAGCATTCAGGGCTCAGTAGTCTACACAAATTCGTAACTCCAGGGGATGGCCTGGTGCGGCGGCCTTCGGTACCAGGACGACAGGGCTGGCCCATGGGCTGTCGGAGGGCTCGATGACCCCGAGGGCCAACATCTTCGCTACTTCGGCCTGGATGCATGCCCGTACTCGGTCGGGTACCCTGTAGGCTCGGTGTCGCACGGGGGGACTGTCCCCGGTGTTGACGTCGTGGACGCACCAGTGGGTCACCCCCGGGGTGAGGGAGAAGAGGGCTGCGTAGTCCTGCAGCAGTTGTTGACAGTCGTTACGCTGTTCCGGGGTCAGGGAGGAGGCGAGTTGGACACCCTTGATGGATCCGTCGTGGACGTCGTTCTGCAAGAGGTCGGGTAGGGGCTCGGAGTCGTCCTCGCCCCCCTCGTCGGTCGCCAGTAGCAGGCTCAGTTCGGTCCGGGCAAAGTGGGGTTTGAGCCGGTTAGCGTGTAGAACCCGGAGGGGGTTCCGGGGAGACTCCAGGTCGACTAGGTAGGTGACGGGGCTCTTCTTCTCCACCACCTTGAAGGGCCCGGTCCACTTGTCCTGGAGGGCTCAACAGGGGCCATGACCCAGACTCGCTGGCCTGGCTCGAACTCGATTGTAGAGATGTTCCGATCGTACCACCGCTTCATGTCCTCCTGGCTGGCCTCGAGGTTGGCTTCGGCCATGGCTCGGAACTTGCGGGTCGGTCTGGTTTCGTAGGGTCAGGAGGTATCGGTAGACGTCAGGAGGGGCGCCTTGGAGCTTCGTCTCCCAGCCCTCCTTGACCAGGCTGAGGGGTCCGCGGACCGGATGCCCATACAACAGTTCAAACGGGCTGAACCCCAGGGACTTCTGCGGGACCTCCCGATAAGCGAACAGGAGGCATGGCAGTAGGACATCCCATCTCCGCCGGAGGGGCTCTTCCAGGCCCTGAATCATCCCCTTTAGGGTTCTGTTTAAGCGCTCGACCAGTCCGTTCCCCTGAGGGTGATAGGGGGTGGTGAATTTGTACGTGACCCCGCACTGTTGCCACAGGGACCGCATGTACTTGGAGATGAAGTTTGTGCCCCGGTCGCTCACCACTTCGCGGGGAAACCCCACTCTTGAGAAGATTCCCATTAAGGCCCGGCCCACCACGCGGGCCGTTACAGTTCTCAGCGGGACAGCCTCCGGGTACCGGGTGGCGTGGTCCACGAGGACCAGGATGAAGCGGTGGCCCAGGGCGGTCCAGGGGTCCAGGGGCCCCACGATGTCGATCCCGACCCGTTCGAACGGGGTGCTGACGGCTGGAAAGGGCTGGAGGGGGGCCTTGACCCGACCCCCCGTCTTCCCGCTGGCTTGGCAGGTCTGGCAGGACCGGCAGTGGTTGTCCGCGTCTCTCCGCATCCGGGGCCAGTAGAAGTGGGTCACCAGACGGCTGTAAGTTTTGTCTTGCCCTAGGTGTCCAGCGAGGGGCACGTCGTGTGCCAGGTTGAGAAGGAACTCCCGGAAGCGGAGGGGGACCACCAACACACGGCTGGCCCCGAGTTCTGCCACTTTCTGTTCACTGTACAACAGGCCCTCGGCCCAGTAGACCCAGTGGGTGCCGGTCTGGTCACCGTTGGCTTGTGCGGACGCCTGTTGTCGGACCCCTTCGAGAGAGGGACAGGACTGCTGTTCTTGCTGGAACTGCTCTCGGGTGGGGCCCCCTTCGTGGCGCCATTGTGCAAGTTCTGGTAGGGCGCCGAGGGAAGCGATCTCTTAGGGGGAGGGTTCCGTAGGTCCAGTGTCGGTGTCCGCCTCCCCCTCGCTGCAGGCGGGGGGTAGTGCGAGCCCCGCGGGCTTGGCGGAACCGGAGGCCAGGGACGAGCGGGGGGCCTGGGCGGCCATGGACCGGGTGATGGGGCAGGCCCATTCGGATAGTCCCAGCATTCGGAGGTGCTCTCGTCGCTCCACTTGAGCCCAGGGGGAACTCTCTAGGTCGTTCCCCAGGAGGCAGTCCACTGGTGCGTCGTCGCGGACAGTCACCTTTAGTAGGCCTGTCACCCCTGCCCACTCGAAGGGGACCAGGGCCATCTGGCACAGGCTTTCGCTGTTGTCGGCCGTCCGGATGGGACACAGCACATTGGGTAGGATTTGTTCGGGGGTCACCAGGTGGCAGCGGACAGCGGTGACACTGGCGCCGGTGTCGCGAAGGGCTTCGGCACGTCGTCCATTGATGGAGACCTGCTGCTGGTATTTCTGGGTATTGCTTGGGATGGGTGTGCGGGGCACCATTTCTCGGCTGCCCAGGCAGACCAGGGACATGGCCGCCGGCTCCCACTCGGTGGTTCCTCGGTCGAGGGGTTCTTCCTCCTCCTCTCCTTCCCCCAGGGCGGCGGCCGCCAGCTGTCGGGGCGGGGGCCCGCCGGCCCCGCTTCTTCGGTTCAGGGGGCAGACCGGATCGCTGGCATAGTGCCCGGTTTGTTGACAGCCGTAGCAGGTTATTGGGGGCCGGGGTCCTGTTCTGGCTGGGGTCGCTCCTCTTTGGGCTAATTTCGGGGAGAGGTGTTGCTGAGGCGGCCCTCGAGGTGGGCTCCGGGGGGCCCCGGCAGGGGGGTCCCGGTTCCGGTTCGGCCCTCCCCCTCCACCGCGTTGGCGGGGAGGTCCGGTGGGGTTCCTCTGGTACTCCCCCATCGAGTTCCGGGGGACTCGGGTGTTGACCCATCGATCGGCCTCGACGGCGAGTTTTCGTGGGTCGGTCATCTTGCTGTCGAGGAGGTGTTGCCTTTGTTCCTCGAAACAGTTGTTGGAGAGATGTTCCCAAACAATGAGGTCGACCAGCTGCCCATAGGTGGTGACCTTGCTACCCTTGATCCACCCTTCTAGGGCCCGGCTGAAAAAGTCCACATATTCCACCCAGGTGGTACCAGGGATTTTCTTGCAGTCTCTGAACCGCTGGCGGTACATTTCCGCGGTTAGCCCGTAGCGGGTGAGCAGAGCCTTCTTCATGTGGTCGTAGGAGGTCATCACCTCTTCTGGCAGCTGGAGCAGTGTGTCTCGACCTTCACTAAGGAACCGACCCCACAGGCCGGCACCCCAGTCCTTTCGGGGCACCCGATGGGAGGTCATGGCCACCTCGTATGCCTTGAACCATTGTTGGATGTCGTCATTTTTATAGTACTCCTTGACGACATCTTTAGGGATATGTACCTTGGCCTCGGCAGGTGGTAGGGTGTCTCTATTACTGGGGGTGTCGGTCCCCCCGTTCTTTGCCTTGATTTCGAGCTCTTTGAGACTTCGCTCGTGCTCAAGGGTCAGTCTTTTTTCCTCCAACTCCCGGTGCCATCTCTTCTCTTCTATCTCCTCTTGTAGCCGTAGCTGCTCTAGGGCCAGTTTCTTTTCCGCCAGCTGGAGTTCGCTGTCCAGCCGCAGTCGTGCGAGCTCTAGTTCGTGGTTCCGGACCTTCTCCCGTTCTCGTATCTCCTCTTCGGAGAGGCCGGTTTCTAGGCTGTTTCTTCCTCCGGTTGCCGGAGTCGGTGCGGTTGATGTGGCCACCGTCAGGGGCAGGAGACCTTCGTCCTGGGAGGGGCCTGCCTCGGCCTCTAGCCAGGTCCTCAGGGCTTTCTGCATCTCTTCTTTGGTACCTAGGCCGGTGGTCGCAATGCCCTTGTCCTTGCAGAACTGTTTCAATTCTTTGTGCGTGTATTCCTCCAACCGTTCGGGCTGGAACTCCGTGGTCGCGTTGTTTTCTTGGTTGCTCATGACTTCCGTTTGTCTGGATGGGTAGCTAGTGGGTTACTGGCTTGTACGTACTGCGTTCGGCTCGGATCCCGTCGCTGGCCACCAAATGTTAGAAGGCGGACCTCGGGGGGTCGGAGAGACCACCCAGAGGGGCCCTCACACGGCACGAAGTAGCCGAGCGCTGCTGAGAAGCCTCCGGGGAGATCCTTCTCCTATCAGGTACTAGCACAGTAACACCACCACACAGGACTCAAGGAGGTTGTCTCAAGACGAGCAATTCTTTATCAGCACTTAAAGGGTACGGAATCAATATTTACACGAAAGGGATCAAGGGATCCACAAAAGTCTCAGTATCTCTTTAGAAGGGAAGGGGTAGCGGGACAGTCTTTGGCAGGAGCTTGGGACGAGGGTACCTGGGGCCCAGTTCTTATCCTCAAGCTGGAGGACCTCCGGATCTCGGAGGGGTCGAGCCGCGACGGCGTCCGTAGGGCTCTGGCGTTCCGTTCGTGGAGGGCCGCGACCAGGTCAGCGGGGCTCTCAAGATGGTTTCTGTTCAGCTCGAGCCGCGACGTCGTCAGCAGGGCTCCGAGGGAGGTTTCAGCGAGGTTGGGCCGCGACAGCGTCAGCAGGACCCCGATGTTCCGGGTGGCTTCAAGGTTTCAGCAAGAAGGAGCCGCGACGCAGTCTGCAGGGCTCGTGGTGGTTTCAAGCAAGAGTTCTTCTCCGTAGGGTCGGCCGCGATTCGATCAGCAGGGCTCTCGACTCCGGGATACAACTGCCGGTCTGTTGCGGGGTCGCCCCAGATATAGGCCTGGGGTCCTTTGATGTCCGGACCCTTGCGCCCGGGGGGCGGAGAGGCCGGGTTGGGAGCGGGCAGACGCCCAGCAGGGGAGGCGCCCGGCCCAGGAGAGATGGAGGCCGATCGCACCTCAGTGTGTGGGGACGGTTGGGGGTCCCATCGATACCGCCCTCCGCCAGGGGCGAGAAAGTGTTCACGTGATACCCCCTGGCCAGTTCCGGGTGCCTCAATGTCTGGGCCTTGCTGGGGCCGAGGCCGGGTTGAGCGGGGTCATGTGGGCTGGTGTGCAGGGTCACGTGGCAGGTAACAAAATGGTGGAGCCCCGAGGTGTAGGTGACCTCGTGCGGCTCGAACGGGTGGCCCGTGGAGGCCAGGGCGGGGAACGGGCCCAATCCCAGGGAAGTCAGGACACGCCACGAGGCCGGGTCCAACACCCACACATGTAGTACTGCCCAGACAATGCCTTGATGTCCATCCATGGACAAGTATGTCAGCCCTATTCCTTCCTGTGTGCTGCCTGTCACCACTGTGATGTGTGAAAACCATTACTGCTGCTAAGAGGGCCTGTGTACGTTCCCATATCACTATGGGAGTGCTGCCGTATGTGTACCCATAGTGATGGTGAGCGTACAGGCTTGTGTACGGTCAGTAAGTACGCATACGCTAGAACACCCATAGTGGTACGGCCCGTACACGCGTGCGTACGTTCACTATCACCATGGGTGTCCTCGCGTATGCGTACTCGCAGTGGTACGGCCCGTACACACGCCTGTATGCTCACTATCACTATGGGTGTCCTCGCGTATGCGTACTCGTAGTGGTACGGCCCGTACCCACGCGTGGGTACGTTCACTAACACCATGGGTGGGTTCGCGTATGCGTACTCGTAGTGGTACGGCCCGTACACACGCGTGCGTACGTTCACTAACACCATGGGTGTCCTCGCGTATGCGTACTCGTAGTGGTACGGCCCGTACACGCGTGCGTACGTTCACTATCACTATGGGTGTCCTCGCGTATGCGTACTCGTAGTGGTACGGCCCGTACACACGCCTGTACGCTCACTATCACTATGGGTGTCCTCGCGTATGCGTACTCGTAGTGGTACGGCCCGTACACGCGTGCGTACGTTCACTATCACTATGGGTGTCCTCGTGTATGCGTACTCGTAGTGGTACGGCCCGTACACACGCGTGCGTACGTTCACTAACACCATGGGTGTCCTCGCGTATGCGTACTCGTAGTGGTACGGCCCGTACACACGCGTGCGTACGTTCACTAACACCATGGGTGTCCTCGTGTATGCGTACTCGTAGTGGTACGGCCCGTACACGCGTGCGTACGTTCACTATCACTATGGGTGTCCTCGCGTATGCGTACTCGTAGTGGTACGGCCCGTACACACACCTGTACGCTCACTATCACTATGGGTGTCCTCGCGTATGCGTACTCGTAGTGGTACGGCCCGTACACGCGTGCGTACGTTCACTATCACTATGGGTGTCCTCGCGTATGCGTACTCGTAGTGGTACGGCCCGTACACACGCCTGTACGCTCACTATCACTACGAGTACGCATACGCGAGGACACCCATAGTGATAGTGAGCGTACAGGCCTGTGTACGGGCCGTACCACTACGAGTACGCATACGCGAGGACACCCATAGTGATAGTGAGCGTACAGGCATGTGTACGGGCCGTACCACTACGAGTACGCATACGCGAGGACACCCATGGTGATAGTGAACGTACGCACGCGTGTAGGGGCCGTACCACTATGGGTGTTCTTGAGTATGCGTACTCATAGTGGTACGGCCCGTACACACGCCTGTACGGGCCGTTGCTATGCATTTGGGGTGCCCTAGGGGCCCGGAACGCACTGTACCTGTGTGTGAAGCTCAATTTTACATAGGGGACACATGAGGGACAAGTATTAAGGCCTACATGCGTGCTGGTTGTCATGGAGACCAAGTTTTAAGTTTGAATTTGTTCTGGAAGGTGCAGAGCAGAAGTCAGTTGGAATGAATCTACTTTGTTGCAATGTGTTTGTGGGGTTGACATCATGCTGAAGAAAAAAACACAATAGGAACCCACTGACTGTGCTAGGTTTGAAGGGATTGGAGGAAACATAGGATGCAAATGTGAGTGACCAATCACTCTGTACTCCTGGGCATAAAACAGGCCAGCAAGGCAGATATAAGGCAGCCAGGTCCCATGAGGGATCACTTGCCTGCACATATTTCGATTCTACCACACTGCTGCTGCTCCTGATTCCCTGGAACCATGTCAAGGTCTGTGGAGAGGTCACAGCCATTCACCCTGGAGGAGAACCTGGCATTGCTGGATGTGATCCTCCCACAGTACCCCCTGCTGTATGGGCGACCAGGGTATCAGGTGAGTGCAGAGGCTACTAGCACAGACTGTGTCCCTTTTTTGTGACTGTGACTTCTGCCATTGTGTCCAGGTGTGACACACATGCTATGTACTGTAGGGGGGGTCCCAGGGGGGGGGGGTGCCTGATGTCTCCCAGCAGTGCCCAGACAGAGGAGGGGTGGGTGCAGAGTCCTCCCAGCAGTGCCCAGAGTCAGGAGGGGTGTGTGCAGAGTCCTCCCAGCAGTGCCCAGAGACAGGAGGGGTGGGTGCAGAGTCCTCCCAGCAGTGCCCAGAGACAGGAGGGGTGGGTGCCTATCACTCCCAGCAGTGCCCAGAGACAGGAGGGGTGTGTGCAGAGTCCTCCCAGCAGTGCCCAGAGGCAGGAGGGGTGGGTGCCTATCACTCCCAGCAGTGCCCAGAGTCAGGAGGGGTGGGTGCAGAGTCCTCCCAGCAGTGCCCAGAGACAGGAGGGGTGGGTGCCTATCACTCCCAGCAGTGCCCAGAGTCAGGAGGGGTGGGTGCAGAGTCCTCCCAGCAGTGCCCAGACATAGGAGGGGTGGGTGCAGAGTCCTCCCAGCAGTGCCCAGAGTCAGGAGGGGTGTGTGCAGAGTCCTCCCAGCAGTGCCCAGAGACAGGAGGGGTGGGTGCAGAGTCCTCCCAGCAGTGCCCAGAGACGGGAGGGGTGGGTGCCTATCACTCCCAGCAGTGCCCAGAGTCAGGAGGGGTGGGTGCAGAGTCCTCCCAGCAGTGCCCAGAGACAGGAGGGGTGGGTGCCTATCACTCCCAGCAGTGCCCAGAGTCAGGAGGGGTGGGTGTGATGCACAGTGTGAGCCTTTATAATTGATTGTGTCTTTGCCCTCATTCCACCTGTGTACTTTCACTGGCACGTACTGCTTTTGCCCTTCCCCAGAGGAGTATGTCCCTATGGCAAAGGTGCAATGCGTTTGCTGCATGACATGCCTTGTTGTAACCAGCTAATTTGTTCTCATATGTGTCTCTGTGACATGTTGCAGGTGTATTGATGTAGTATCACTTGTTCATCCTCACAGGTAGGCGCCTCTGCCAAGGAGCAGATCTGGCTGACCGCCGTCAGTGCCGTGAGGAGTGCGGATGGTCGGAAGCGGCGCCTGTCCCAGGTGAGGAAACGCTGGCAGGATATCCGGTGCTGGACGTGGAGGATCGCACGGGTCCTGCTGGGGGACTCACCTGAGAGCCATAAGAACCGCGGGCGCCGCCGTCTCTCCCACATCCACAAGCGTGTGCTGGCGGTGGTATTTCCAGACTTGGACAGGCGCTTACAGGAGATGCAGCAGCAGGAAGGGGGTAGGTACATGTGTGTTTGTTGTGTTTCACCAGCATTTGTAAGTGCACTGTTCCATGGATGCACTGCCAGGGTTTAATGGTGCTGTGCAGATCCTGTTACCCACAGTATTGAAGTGCTCTCCTGCCTCCCTTCCCCTCCTTGCAATGTGTTCCCTGGTCTGTGTGAAGTCACTCCGTCACAAGGTTATGTAGCCTGGCACTTTCTCCACGTGTACAATGCCTGCAGCATCATGTGTGGGGGTGGTGTGCAACAGGTTTTGGGACCTTGCCTGTGCCCTGTCCAGTTCTGGTCTTGTGGCTTCCATGTCAGTTGGCACTAATGCTGAGTCCAGACATGGGAGTTAGCCTCTCAAGTGTGAGGCCTTACAGCACGCATGTCCTATGTGGTGGCCTGTGACATGATGTGCATGAGTGTGCGGTACGCATAGTGCGGGGATGGTAGCGTGTGTTGCAGTCATTCCCATTCAGGAGCATGGAGTTGTGTGGCCACTACTGTCCCCAGGGGCATATTTTCCTAGGTATCATGTGTGTAATCCGAATATGTCGACAATCTCTGTGTCTACAGCATAGGTTGTGCTCTGTGCCATTGTCCCCTGGCCAAATGTATATTGACGTGAAATGTAGTACAAGTGTCCACTGTACAGCCTGACCTGATATTCCTTGTTCATACTCACGGTGGACATTGCCTGTGTGTCTTGTTACAATCATCTGATGATGCCCATTTGTACATGATTATTTGGACAGGCGCACCTTGGGTATTTTGTGTGCAACCTTGATTTGTTGCATCCCATGTGTATTTCACCCAGACTAAGGGATGTAAGTGCTTCCTGTGTCTCCAAATAATAGTCTCATGTAGGGGGTGGGTGGTGCGGGCATGGCCTTCATGTCACAACCTGATATCTCCTTGCTAGGACTGGCCAGTGTGTGATGTTTGTCTGGACATGCACTCAAGGTGCAGTTGGCCAGTCATGGTGGGCATGATGTTTTCAGTATAACCTATGCTGCATGTGCCTCTTGATCCTGGATATGGTCCCTGCTCATCCCTATTTCCTGCCACGCTGTGTGGTGCAGATGCAGTGCTGGATTGTCCCCAGGGCCTTGCTCCTCAGTCAAAATTCCATTCCATCTCATTTGCTATTGTGTCATGCTCTCCATAGTTTTTCGGTGGCATGGTTGGTCAAACAACTGTGTCTTGCATGCCCTACATATGTACCTTGTTTTGTAGATGTAACTCTTCTTTTGTTTCAGGCTATGCACTGTGACCTATGTAGATTGGACTCATGTGACATATGTATACAGGTGTATGATTAATTTCTGTCTCTTCACCCTGCCCACAGCATCGTCGGGGGACACGGAGGGAGACATGGGCACAGACGGAGCAGAGGGACCGAGCACCAGTGCCAGCGGTGACATCGGGGCTGGCACATCAAGTGGGACTGAGGCGGAGGAGAGTGAAGCCGGGGACCTGTCGACTGGCACAACAGAGTATGAAGCTGACGAGTCCGAGGATGATCTCTCCGAGTGGGCGGCGGCTGCACCAGCAGCTGACAGCGGCACTACATCTCGCCCCGCCCCCTCCATTGCCATCAGCCGCCTCCAACTTGCTCGTGTCCCTTCCCAACGTGCCCGGTCACCACATGTCTCCTTCCTGCCAGGCACCGCACCCCCTGCCCCTGTCTCCACTGCTGCCGCCAATGCCGAGTCTGTGGACATCCAGCGGCAGTTGCAGGTTGGTCAGGCTGCGATCCTTAATGTCCTCCATGGCCACAGCCAAGTGCTGCACAACATGGAGGCATACTTGGAGGGCATTCATTCATCGCAGGCTGACCAACGCAGCTTGCTGAGGTCGATAGACTCAACACTGACTGCAGCAGTGGGTCTCCTGCAGCGCTACGTCCCACCCCCTATCCCTGCCCCATCCACACTTCCCACTCCCATGCCTGTCCCACGTACACCCAGACGTCAGCATGCACCCACCACAACACACACAGGCACCACACCAGCAGGGAAGGTCCACCGCACACCTCCTGACACGCACACACAGGGTGAAGTAGGCACACCCACTGGGTCAGGGGGCAAACGTGTGACACGCAGCCAGAGTGGGAGTCCGCATTCCACCCAATACACTCCATCCAAATCCCCTCCCCTCAGCTCTCCTGGCCACATCTCCCCCAAAGACTCCTTCATGGCCGCTCTGTCCCTGAGCCCCACAGTGACACCACCACGCAAGCGGTCAAGGAAGTCCTCGGTCAGGGTGGTTGATTCCCCCCCCCCTGTCTACACCCTCCCCCAGTGGCGCTGCGACCCATCCCTCTGACCCCCCCCCCTCCTTGGGGCCTGTGGTTCCTTCGGGTGCAGGGGATTCCCTGGAGGACCTTGCTAAGGTGTGCAGCGAGATCCTGGCCTCCGCCTTTGGCCCTGCCCCACCCCCTGTGGTGGAGTCCTCCATCCCTGCACCCACGACGCCTACCCTTCACCCTCCTGTCCCTGCGGTGCCTGTTTCTTCCCCCCCACATGATGCCCTCCCCCCTGTGGAAGACGACGGAATGTAACTGTGCAGGCAAGCTAGGGGACACGCATCCCACTGTGTCCCCCATCCAGCTGTGACTTCTGGACTGCCCTATGGGCTTTGTAAATATTGAACTTCCTAAAAACAAGATTTTTTGGTTCATGCTGAATAAAGCAATTTATTTTTTTCCCCTTGGAACACTACTGCTTTGCTGGTATTGCTGTTGGTGGGGCTGCTACATGGTTTTGGGTGGTGTTCATGTGTTGGGTGTGTGGGAAATGTAGTAGTGTGCTGGTCATAGGGGGGACCCTGGTATCTGTGTGCCATCACACGGTGTTAGCTAGGTTTCTGTGTTCATGTAAGCAGTTGCTGCATGGTGAAATTGTCCAAAGGTGTATTCCTTCCTCTGTGTACCCTGACATCTTCCCTGCAGGGTGTTCCCAATATTTAGCGCTGAGCTGTGTGTACATTAGCTGGGTGTGTGACGGACTCCTTCAACTTTGCACATGCATGCTGAGCGATGTCTCCACCTGCATCATTCGTGGCATTCTTGATAGTCATTGTACTTGTGTATGTGGACTATTGACATGACTTCATGTGGACATGTTTTATTTTCTGCGCTATGCATGCGTATACTCCCAGCCTCGCACACATGTGGTACATGTACTGCAGGGTCTTTGTGCACCTGACTGAAATTTGTGGGCATGGTATCTGTGGCTACTCCACCCTTTGCGTTCCATGGGCAATGCTGTGAGTGTTAGGCACCCAACCCTCCTGCCTCTGGGCACTGCTGGGAGGACTCTGCACCCACCCCTCCTGACTCTGGTCACTGCTGGGAGTGATAGGCACCCACCCCTCCTGACTCTGGGCACTGCTGGGAGTGATAGGCACCCACCCCTCCTGACTCTGGGCACTGCTGGGAGGACTCTGCACACACCCCTCCTGACTCTGGGCACTGCTGGGAGGACTCTGCACACACCCCTCCTGACTCTGGGCACTGCTGGGAGTGATAGGCACACACCCCTCCTGCGTCTGGGCACTGCTGGGAGTGATAGGCACCCACCCCTCCTGCCTCTGGGCACTGCTGGGAGGACTCTGCACACACCCCTCCTGACTCTGGGCACTGCTGGGAGGACTCTGCACCCACCCCTCCTGTGTCTGGGCACTGCTGGGAGGACTCTGCACCCACCCCTCCTGACTCTGGGCACTGCTGGGAGTGATAGGCACCCACCCCTCCTGCCTCTGGGCACTGCTGGGAGTGATAGGCACCCACCCCTCCTGCCTCTGGGCACTGCTGGGAGGACTCTGCACACACCCCTCCTGCCTCTGGGCACTGCTGGGAGGACTCTGCACCCACCCCTCCTGACTCTGGGCACTGCTGGGAGTGATAGGCACCCACCCCTCCTGCCTCTGGGCACTGCTGGGAGGACTCTGCACACACCCCTCCTGCCTCTGGGCACTGCTGGGAGGACTCTGCACACACCCCTCCTGTCTCTGGGCACTGCTGGGAGTGATAGGCACCCACCCCTCCTGACTCTGGGCACTGCTGGGAGTGATAGGCACCCACCCCTCCTGCCTCTGGGCACTGCTGGGAGGACTCTGCACACACCCCTCCTGACTCTGGGCACTGCTGGGAGGACTCTGCACACACCCCTCCTGACTCTGGGCACTGCTGGGAGTGATAGGCAAACACCCCTCCTGCGTCTGGGCACTGCTGGGAGTGATATGCACCCACCCCTCCTGCCTCTGGGCACTGCTGGGAGGACTCTGCACACACCCCTCCTGACTCTGGGCACTGCTGGGAGTGATAGGCACCCACCCCTCCTGCCTCTGGGCACTGCTGGGAGGACTCGGCACACACCCCTCCTGACTCTGGGCACTGCTGGGAGTGATAGGCACCCACCCCTCCTGCCTCTGGGCACTGCTGGGAGGACTCTGCACACACCCCTCCTGACTCTGGGCACTGCTGGGAGTGATAGGCACCCACCCCTCCTGACTCTGGGCACTGCTGGGAGTGATAGGCACCCACCCCTCCTGCCTCTGGGCACTGCTGGGAGGACTCTGCACACACCCCTCCTGACTCTGGGCACTGCTGGGAGGACTCTGCACACACCCCTCCTGACTCTGGGCACTGCTGGGAGTGATAGGCACACACCCCTCCTGCATCTGGGCACTGCTGGGAGTGATAGGCACCCACCCCTCCTGCCTCTGGGCACTGCTGGGAGGACTCTGCACACACCCCTCCTGACTCTGGGCACTGCTGGGAGTGATAGGCACCCACCCCTCCTGCCTCTGGGCACTGCTGGGAGGACTCTGCACACACCCCTCCTGCCTCTGGGCACTGCTGGGAGGACTCTGCACACACCCCTCCTGACTCTGGGCACTGCTGGGAGGACTCTGCACACGCCCCTCCTGACTCTGGGCACTGCTGGGAGTGATAGGCACCCACCCCTCCTGACTCTGGGCACTGCTGGGAGTGATAGGCACCCACCCCTCCTGCCTCTGGGCACTGCTGGGAGGACTCTGCACACACCCCTCCTGCCTCTGGGCACTGCTGCGAGGACTCTGCACCCACCCCTCCTGACTCTGGGCACTGCTGGGAGTGATAGGCACCCACCCCTCCTGCCTCTGGGCACTGCTGGGAGGACTCTGCACACACCCATCCTGACTCTGGGCACTGCTGGGAGTGATAGGCACCCACCCCTCCTGACTCTGGGCACTGCTGGGAGTGATAGGCACCCACCCCTCCTGCCTCTGGGCACTGCTGGGAGGACTCTGCACACACCCCTCCTGTCTCTGGGCACTGCTGGGAGGACTCTACACCCACCCCTCCTGTTAGACCCGGCCCTCGTAACATAGCTAGACCTGGCCCCTGCACCTCACACCAGCCCCCAAACCCACGGCCTAGCCGATCCTTCCCACCAGAACTCACACGCACCCAACCCGGACTTCCCCGTCCGTGGCCTTCCTCCCTTCGGCCCCACCGGGCCCGCGTGCCCACTTCATGCATCAAGATGGCCGCCCGGCCCCAGCGCGACCCGGGCCTAGAGGCGCCACTCCGGCTGGAGGACACCACGCTCCCCTTGGGATGAGAGAGGGAGGAGCAGTTTCTATCACACCTCTGCGCTTCCCTGGGACGGTGGGTTTCGATCGACCTGCCGGCCTCCCCGAGGGCTGGCTCCACGCCTGCTGGGCGTCTGGGACTCCTCCCGACCCAGCCCTGAAAGGATCAAAAGACAATGGCAGGAAACCCCAACAAGCGACCCCCAGGTGACAAGACACATGCCTGCACAGACTCCGGACATCAAAGAGGAGTCGCCCTATAACAAGGGGTGCTCTGGGACTGCCCGGCAGATTCGCCTTGAAACACCTGAGCCCTGCTGAGTGACTCGCGGCTCCCTGAAGATCGTAAGACCTCCGAACTTGTGCTTGAGCCCTGCTGAGTGACTCGCGGCTCCCTGAAGATCGTAAGACCTCCGAACTTGTGCTTGAGCCCTGCTGAGTGACTCGCGGCTCCCTGAAGATCGTAAGACCTCCGAACTTGTGCTTGAGCCCTGCTGAGTGACTCGCGGCTCCTCGAAGATCGTAAGACCACCGAACTTGTAACCGAGCCCTGCTGAGTGACTCGCGGCTCCCCCAGACTCTCTTGGTCCCGCCGGACCCCACGACGACAAGCGTATCCCCCAGCTCGAGGATTGTGAGCTGTGCGCCGGGTACGCTCCTGCATTTGATCCATATCCCCAAAGACTGTCCCGCTACCTCCTAACCCCCTCCAAGACTCTGTGAGCCCACGCTCTGCTTGTATATATTTGCCTGGCTGATCATAAAGATCCTACCACTTCGATCTGATAAAGATTTGCTCTTAAGAACTCCTCGTGTGGTGTCTCTCTGTCGTGTGGTGCCGAGTGTGCGATCCTAGATACGAGGTTCCTCCCCTGAGGAGTCTCCCGCCGGTGCCCGGCTACGATACCTCGAGGGTGGGTCTCAGGGCAGTCAGGGCCCCCTCCGGGCCCCTCTGAGGCGGCCTTCTAACATTGGTGGCAAGCGACGGGATTCGGGCCCTTAATCTAGAGATCGTACCGTGAACGGCTGACGCACTACCGACAAAGATGGCAGAAGGAAACGCCGTGGTTCTCATAGAAAACGACGCCAGTACCGTGTTCCAGGTGGAACAGCTGGAAGAGTACACTCACAAGGAACTAAAACAATTCTGTAAGGAACTCAGAATCGCTACCACTGGTCTCAACACCAAAGAAGATATGCAAAAGGCACTGAAAGCTTGGGTGGATTCTGGAGCCTCCCGCCCAGAAGGAGCGGGGGAGCCCCACAACGAAGCGGGACCCTCCCAAGGAAAACGCAGCAGCAACCAGGTGCGAGGCTTCGTACCAGACGGGGGCCTATCCCCGGAGGAACTCGCAGACAGAGAAAAAAGTCGCCATCACGAGCTCGAATTAGCCAAACTCAAAATTGAGGGCGAGTTGAAATTAGCCGAGAAAAAGCTAGCAGTAGAACAGTTGCGAGTACAAGGAGAACTAGAAGAGAAGAAACTCCAACGAGAACACGAGGGAAGGAGACTTCAACTGGAACATGAACGCAGCCTGAAGGAAATAGAATTGAAAGCAAGAAGCGAAGAAACGCGGCCCCCGGGGAACCGGGAGGCGGCCGCCCCAACGGAGCAGAAGGTCCACATCCCCAAGGATGTGGTCAAAGAATATTACAAAAATGATGACATTCAGCAGTGGTTCCGGGCCTACGAGGTCGCCATGACCTCCCATCGGGTCCCGCAGAAGGATTGGGGGGCTGGGTTATGGGGACGATTCCTGAGCGAAGGAAGAGACACCCTGCTCGACCTACCCACCTCCATGCAAACCTCCTATGAACACATGAAAGCGGCCCTCCTCACAAGGTACGGCCTCACCCCGGAGATGTACCGCCAGCGGTTCCGGGACTGCAGGAAGATCCCGGGTACCACCTGGGTGGAATATGTGAATTTCTTCAGCCGCGCCTTCGATGGGTGGATCAAGGGCAGCAAGGTATCCACCATGGAAGAACTAACCGACCTTATGTTGTGGGAACACCTGGCGGCCAACTGCTTTGTGGAACTACGCCAGCATCTGCTCGACAGCAAGCTCACGGACCCAAGAAAGCTGGCTGTCGAGGCGGATCGCTGGACCAACATCCGGGTCTCCCGGGGCCCTGTAGGAGAGTACCCCTGAGCCAGTCAGGGACCACCCCGCCAGAGAGGGGGGGGAAACCAGGGAGGGCAGAGAGAGTCCCAAGCTAGTCCACCGAAGTCCCAACCTCCACCTTTCCCGGCACCCCCACCAGCTGTATCCGGCCCCCCCCTTAGACGGGGGCACCGGGTAACCATCACTTGTTTCCGTTGCCAGAAGCCCGGGCATTACGCCAACGACCCTGAATGCCCCATGGCCCCACGCACCACTCAGGCAGCACTCCCTGCTAGACAGAGAGCCAATGTAGCCCTGGGGGAGGAGGTTGAGGAGGCCGAGGAGTGGGAACCCGCAGCTATGGCCCTAGTATCCTTAGGAGATAGGGAGATGGTCCCTGGGAGCCTCCTGCCCTCTAACACAAAGAAATATGGGCAGCTCGTAAAGATCAAGGCCACCAAGTAAAAGCCCTCCGTGACACCGGGGCCAGCATCACCGGTGTCCTCAGCCATTTAGTGCACGAAGACCAGGTCCTCCCCAACGTCTTTTGCCCTGTCATTTCAGCCGACAACACAGAAAGCCTATGTAAGGTAGCCCAGGTGCCCTTTGAGGGGGGAGGGGTGTTCGGTAAACTAAAGGTTGCTGTGAGAACCTCCCAGCCCGTCGACTGTCTCCTGGGGAACGACCTGGAAAGTTCCCCCTGGGGACAAGTTGAGCGCAAAACCCACCTAGGGATGATGGGTGTTAGACCCGGCCCTCGTAACATAGCTAGACCTGGCCCCTGCACCTCACACCAGCCCCCAAACCCACGGCCTAGCCGATCCTTCCTACCAGAACTCACACGCACCCAACCCGGACTTCCCCGTCCGTGGCCTTCCTCCCTTCGGCCACACCGGGCCCGCGTGCCCACTTCATGCATCAAGATGGCCGCCCGGCCCCAGCGCGACCCGGGCCTAGAGGCGCCACTCCGGCTGGAGGACACCACGCTCCCCTTGGGATGAGAGAGGGAGGAGCAGTTTCTATCACACCTCTGCGCTTCCCTGGGACGGTGGGTTTCGATCGACCTGCCGGCCTCCCCGAGGGCTGGCTCCACGCCTGCTGGGCGTCTGGGACTCCTCCCGACCCAGCCCTGAAAGGATCAAAAGACAATGGCAGGAAACCCCAACAAGCGACCCCCAGGTGACAAGACCCCTGCCTACACAGACTCCGGACATCAAAGAGGAGTCGCCCTATAACAAGGGGTGCTCTGGGACTGTCCGACAGATTCGCCTTGGAACACCTGAGCCCTGCTGAGTTACTCGCGGCTCCCTGAAGATCGTAAGACCTCCGAACTTGTGCGTGAGCCCTGCTGAGTGACTCGCGGCTCCCTGAAGATCGTAAGACCTCCGAACTTGTGCTTGAGCTCTGCTGAGTGACTCGCGGCTCCCTGAAGATCGTAAGACCTCCGAACTTGTGCTTGAGCCCTGCTGAGTGACTCGCGGCTCCTCGAAGATCGTAAGACCACTGAACTTGTAACCGAGCCCTGCTGAGTGACTCGCGGCTCCCACAGACTCTCTTGGTCCCGCCGGACCCCACGACGACAAGCGTATCCCCCAGCTCGAGGATTGTGAGCTGTGCGCCGGGTACGCTCCTGCATTTGATCCCTATCCCCCAAGACTGTCCCGCTACCTCCTAACCCCCTCCAAGACTCTGTGAGCCCACGCTCTGCTTGTATATATTTGCCTGGCTGATCATAAAGATCTTACCACTTCGATCTGATAAAGATTTGCTCGTAAGAACTCTTTGTGTGGTGTCTCTCTGTCGTGTGGTGCTGAGTTTGCGATCCTAGATACGAGGTTCCTCCCCTGAGGAGTCTCCCGCCAGTGCCCGGCTACGATACCTCGAGGGTGGGTCTCAGGGCAGTCAGGGCCCCCTCCGGGCCCCTCTGAGGCGGCCTTCTAACATTGGTGGCAAGCGACGGGATTCGGGCCCATAATCTAGAGATCGTACCGTGAACGGCTGACGCACTACCGACAAAGATGGCAGAAGGAAACGCCGTGGTTCTCATAGAAAACGACGCCAGTACCGTGTTCCAGGTGGAACAGCTGGAAGAGTACACTCACAAGGAACTAAAACAATTCTGTAAGGAACTCAGAATCGCTACCACTGGTCTCAACACCAAAGAAGATACGCAAAAGGCACTGAAAGCTTGGGTGGATTCTGGAGCCTCCCGCCCAGAAGGAGCGGGGGAGCCCCACGACGAAGCGGGACCCTCCCAAGGAGAACGCAGCAGCAACCAGGTGCGAGGCTTCGTACCAGATGGGGGCCTATCCCCGGAGGAACTCGCAGACAGAGAAAAAAGTCGCCATCACGAGCTCGAATTAGCCAAACTCAAAATTGAGGGCGAGTTGAAATTAGCCGAGAAAAAGCTAGCAGTAGAACAGTTGCGAGTACAAGGAGAACTAGAAGAGAAGAAACTCCAACGAGAACACGAGGGAAGGAGACTTCAACTGGAACATGAACGCAGCCTGCAGGAAATAGAATTGAAAGCGAGAAGCGAAGAAACGCGGCCCCCGGGGAACCGGGAGGCAGCCGCACCGACGAAGCAGAAGGTCCACATCCCCAAGGATGTGGTCAAAGAATATTACAAAAATGATGACATTCAGCAGTGGTTCCGGGCCTACGAGGTCGCCATGACCTCCCATCGGGTCCCGCAGAAGGATTGGGGGGCTGGGTTATGGGGACGATTCCTGAGCGAAGGAAGAGACACCCTGCTCGACCTACCCACCTCCATGCAAACCTCCTATGAACACATGAAAGCGGCCCTCCTCACAAGGTACGGCCTCACCCCGGAGATGTACCGCCAGCGGTTCCGGGACTGCAGGAAGATCCCGGGTACCACCTGGGTGGAATATGTGAATTTCTTCAGCCGCGCCTTCGATGGGTGGATCAAGGGCAGCAAGGTATCCACCATGGAAGAACTAACCGACCTTATGTTGTGGGAACACCTGGCGGCCAACTGCTTTGTGGAACTACGCCAGCATCTGCTCGACAGCAAGCTCACGGACCCAAGAAAGCTGGCTGTCGAGGCGGATCGCTGGACCAACACCCGGGTCTCCCGGGGCCCTGTAGGAGAGTACCCCCGAGCCAGTCAGGGACCACCCCGCCAGAGAGGGGGGGGAAACCAGGGAGGGCAGAGAGAGTCCCAAGCTAGTCCACCGAAGTCTCAACCTCCGCCTTTCCCGGCACCCCCACCAGCTGTATCCGGCCCCCACCTTAGACGGGGGCACCGGGTAACCATCACTTGTTTCCGTTGCCAGAAGCCCAGGCATTACGCCAACGACCCTGAATGCCCCATGGCCCCACGCACCACTCAGGCAGCACCCCCTGCTAGACAGATAGCCAATGTAGCCCTGGGGGAGGAGGTTGAGGAGGCCGAGGAGTGGGAACCCGCAGCTATGGCCCTAGTATCCTTAGGAGATAGGGAGATGGTCCCTGGGAGCCTCCTGCCCTCTAACACCAAGAAATATGGGCAGCTCGTAAAGATCAATGGCCACCAAGTAGAAGCCCTCCGTGACACCGGGACCAGCATCACCGGTGTCCTCAGCCATTTAGTACACGAAGACCAGGTCCTCCCCAATGTCTTTTGCCCTGTCATTTCAGCCGACAACACAGAAAGCCTATGTAAGGTAGCCCTGGTGCCCTTTGAGTGGGGAGGGGTGGTCGGTAAACTAAAAGTTGCAGTGAGAACCTCCCAGCCCGTCGACTGTCTCCTGGGGAACGACCTGGAAAGTTCCCCCTGGGGACAAGTTGAGCGCAAGACCCACCTAGGGATGATGGGCCTACCTGAGTGGGTGTGCGCCACCACTCGATCCATGGCGGCTCGACTGACCCCCCTGAGGGAAGTCGACGACGCCCCGATCCCTGAAGATAGAATGGTCCCAGCCGAGGGTCCCCCCATTCCCCCACCAGAAGAGCCGATCGCCAGTGACGAACACCCGCCTTCCGACTCCACCCCAGTCACCGAGGTAGGCGACCTGCCCGAATTAGCCCATTGGCGCCACGAGGGGGGCCCCTCCCGAGAAGAGTTCTGCCGAGAACAGGCTACCTGTCCCTCCCTGGTCGGGCCCCGGCAACAGGCAGAGGCCCAGGCCGCAGGCGACCAGACGGGGACGCACCGGGTGTATTGGGAGAATGACCTTCTGTACAGCGAACAGAAGTCGGTGGAGCTAGGGTCCGGCCGGGTGCTGGTGGTACCCCTACGCTTCCGAAACCTCCTCCTGGGCTTGGCCCACGATGTTCCCCTCGCAGGCCACTTGGGCCAGGACAAAACGTACAGTCGCCTCGTGACCCACTTCTACTGGCCCAGAATGAAAGCAGATGTAGGAGCCCACTGCAAGTCCTGTCCCACGTGCCAGGCCAGTGGGAAGAGCGGAGGGAAGAGCAAGGCTCCCCTCCAACCCTTCCCTGTCGTCAGTACCCCTTTTGAGCGGGTCGGGATCGACATTGTAGGGCCCCTGGACCCCCAACTTCCCAAGGGCACCGGTTCATCCTCGTCCTGGTGGACCATGCCACCCGTTACCCTGAGGCCATCCCCCTGCGCACCGTCACGGCCCCCGTGGTGGGCCGGGCGTTGATGGGAATCTTCTCCCGCATGGGTTTCCCCCGCGAGGTCGTGAGCGATCGCGGTACCAACTTTATCTCCCGATACATGAAGTCCTTATGACAACAATGCGGGGTGTCCTATAAGTTCACCACCCCGTACCACCCCCAAGGAAACGGCCTGGTAGAGCGGTTTAACCGGACTCTGAAGGGGATGATCGCGGGCCTGGAAGAGCCCCTCCGGCGTAAGTGGGACATCCTGCTCCCCTGCCTCCTATTCGCATACCGCGAAGTTCCCCAGAAATCCTTGGGGTTCAGCCCCTTTGAGTTACTCTACGGGCACCCCGTCAGGGGGCCCCTCAGCCAGGTCAAGGAAGGTTGGGAGGCGGCGCCCCGAGGCCCCCCCCGAGATGTGTTCCGTTACGTCCTGACCCTCCGGAACCAGACTAGAAGGTTCCGAGAGATGGCCGAGGCCAACCTGGAGGCGAGTCAGGAGGAGATGAAGCGCTGGTACGACCAGAACGCCACTCTGGTTGAGTTTCAGCCGGGCCAGCAGGTATGGGTCATGGCCCCCGTGAAACCCTGGGCCTTTCAGGATAAATGGACCGGGCCCTTCAAGGTGGTTGAGCGGAAGAGCCAGGTCACGTACTTGGTGGACGTCCAGTCCCCCCGGGACCCCCTCCGGGTCCTCCACGTGAACCGCCTCAAGTCCCACTTTGTGCGAACGGAGCTGAGCCTCCTACTGGCCACGGATGATGGGTCCGAGGAGGAGTCAGATCCTCTCCCGGATCTCCTGTGCACCAAAGAGAAGGACGGCTCCGTAGAAGGAGTGAACCTCGCCCCGTCTCTCACTCCCCAGCAACGTGAAGATTGCCGCCAGCTCCTAGGGCAGTTTGCGGACCTCTTCTCCCTGGTCCCTAGGGTCACCGACTGGTGTGTCCATGACGTGGATACCGGGGACAGTCCGCCAGTGAGACACCGGGCCTACCGAGTCCCTGATCGGGTCCGGTCCTGCATCCAAGCCGAAGTCTCGAAAATGTTGACCCTATGCGTGATCGAACCCTCAGACAGCCCCTGGGCCAGCCCCGTGGTCCTGGTCCCGAAAGCAGCTGCCCCCGGGGTCGCACCAGAACTCCGCTTCTGCGTGGACTACCGGGGACTCAATGAAGTCACCCGAGCCGATGCCCACCCCATTCCCCGAGCCGACGAGCTCATTGACCGGCTCGGGGCTGCTCGGTTCCTCAGCACCTTCGATCTCACCTGCGGCTACTGGCAAATTGCGCTCACAGAAGGAGCCAAGGAGCGGTCCGCCTTCTCCACCCCGGATGGGCACTATCGCTTTCGCGTAATGCCCTTCGGGATGAAAAATGCCCCGGCCACCTTCCAGCGACTGGTAAACAGAGTCCTGGACGGGCTGGAAAAATTCAGTGCCGCGTATCTCGACGATATCGCAGTTTTTAGCTCCGAGTGGAGTGAGCACCTCCAGCACCTTCGGAGGGTGCTGACCGCCCTGCGCCAGGCAGGCCTCATCGTGAAAGCCAGTAAGTGCCAGATTGGGCAAGGTTCGGTAACCTACCTGGGGCACCAGGTCGGAAGCGGGCAGGTCGCCCCTCTACAGCCCAAAATCGACGCCATCCTAGC